>NC_139020.1:159839291-161107807 GCF_964662115.1 Mustela nivalis
GCAAAGACAGTCACAAAAGGAGAGTATGAACTGCATCTGTCCCCTAACAATGTCAATACTGAGTGAACAGTATTTTTTTAAATTTTAGGAAATACTGCCCCCAAATTAAGGAGTTGATCCCATTTACAATAGCACCCAAAACCATAGATACCTAGGAATAAACCTAACCAAAGAGGCAAAGAATCTGTACTCAGAAAACTACAAAGAACTCATGAAATTGAGTAAGAAATTAAGGAAGACACAAAGAAATGGAAAAATGTTCTATGCTCACAGATCAGAAGAACAAATATTGTGAAAATGTCTATGCTACATAAAGCAATCTACATATTTAATGCAATCCCTATCAAAATACCATCAATTTTTTTCAAAGAAATGGAACAAATAATCCTAAATTTTATATGGAACCAGAAAAGACCCTGAATAGCCAAAGGAATGTTGAAAAAGAAAAACAAAGTTGGCAGCATCACAACTGCAGACTTCAAGCTCTGTTACAAAGCTGTAATCATCAAGACAGTATGGTGCTGGCACAAAAACAGACACAGAGATTCATGGAACAGAATAGAGAGCCCAGAAATGGACCTTCAACTCTATGGTCAACTGATCTTTGACAAAGCAGGAAAGAATGTCCAGTGGAAAAAAGACAGTCTCTTCAACAAATGGTGCTGGGAAAATGGGACAGCCACATGCAGAAGAATGAAACTGGACCATTTCCTTACACCACATGCAAAAATAGACTCCAAATAGATGAAAGACCTCGATGTGAGACAGGAATCCATCAAAATCCTAGAAGAGAACATAGACAGCAACCCCTTTGACCTCAGCTGCAGCAACTTCTTTCTAGAAATATCACCAAAAGCAAGGGAAGCAAGGGCAAAAATGAACTATTGGGACTTCATCAAGATCAAAAGCTTTTGCACAGCAAAGGAAACAGTCAACAAAACCAAAAGACAACTGACAGAATGGGAGAAGATATTTGCAAATGACATATCAGATAAAGGGCCAGTATCCAAAATCAATAAAGAACTCATCAAACTCAACACCCAAGGAACAAATAATACAATGAAGAAATGGGCAGAAGACATGAACAGACATTTCTGCAAAGAAGACATCCGAATGCACAATAGACACATGAAAAAGTGTTCAACATCACTTGGAATCAGGGAAATACAAATAAAAACCACAGTGAGATACCACCCCACACCAGTTAGAATGGCTAAAATTAATGAGTCAGGAAATGACAGATGCTGGCAAGGATGCAGAGAAAGGGGAACCCTCCCACACTGTTGGTGGGAATGTAAGCTGGTGCAGCCATTCTGGAAAAACAGTATGGAGGTTCCTCCAAAAGTTGAAAATAGAGCTACCCTATGACCCAGAAATCACACTATTTTCCCTAAAGATACAAATGTAGTTATCTGAAGAGGCACATACACCCAAATGTTTATAGCAGCAATGTCCACAATAGCCAAACTATGGAAAGAGCCTAGATGTTCATCAACAGATGAATGGATAAAGGTGTGGTATATATATATACAATGGAATACTATGCAGCCATCAAAAAACCCTGAAATCTTGCCATTTGCAACGACATGGATGGAACTAGAGGGTATTATGCTGAGTGAAATAGGTCAATCAGAGAAAGACAATTATCATATGATCTCTCTGATATAAAGACTTTGAGAGACAGGGTGGAGGGTTGGGGGGTAGGGAAGGGAAAAACTGAAACAAGATGTGATCGGGAAGGAGACAAACCATCAGAGACTCTTAATCTCACGAAACAAACTGAGGTGGGAGGATAGGGTTAGGGTAGCTGGGTTATGGACATTGGGGAGGGTATCTGCTACGGTGAATGCTGTGAAATGTGTAAGCCTGATGATTCACAGGCCTCTACCCCTGGAGCAAATAATACATTATATATTAATTTAAAAAAGAGGGGTGCCTGGGTGGCTCAGTGGGTTAAGCCTCTGCCTTTGGCTCAGGTCATGATCTCAGGGTCCCGGGATCGAGCTCTGCATTGGGCTCTCTGCTCAGCAAGGAGCCTGCTTCTCCACCCCTCCTCTGCCTACTTGGGATCTCTGTCAATAAATAAATATAATCTTTAAAAAATAAAAAATGTTTAAAAAGGAAAGAAAGAAAATACTGCCCCCAAAATGCTCTGTAAACATTGAGGCCACTGACATTCTCTTCACTCATTCATTCATTCATTCACTCCCTCAAGAAGCATTTGTTGAGCTTTGGGTTCCATTGCCACCCAACCCATCTGAACGTAGTAGAGAACATAGTGTTGTTTAGGAAGAATAAGGGAAGTTGGGTAGATAATGAGCAGTCTGTGCCACATAACTCTGCAATTCTTTTAAGGAATTTTCTTTAGTTCCAGTTGGGAAATAGTCAAAGTGCACTAAACACCACTGGTGTCAGGGAGGGAACAAGACCCAGTGTTAGACCAGGCTCTCTCTACCAAAAACTTGAATCTTTAATGCAGCAACTACACCTGATACCTGCTGAAATAATTCTTCTCCACCGGCCATCCTGAAGAGTTGGCCTCAACCTTTCTCTAGTCCCAAACTTCTCCATGTTGGCTGCTTCTGCTCCTCCATTAACTTTTTTACCATCCAGAGGAGAAGGGAGCTGGAAATAGAAATAAAGATGTGAGGGGCACCTGGGTGGTTCAGTGGGTTAAAGCCTCTGCCTTTGGCTCAGGTCATGATGCCAGAGTCCTGGGATGGAGCCCCGCATCTGGCTCTCTGCTCAGCAGGGAGCCTGCTTCCCCCTCTCTCTCTACCTGCCTCTCTGCCTACTTGTGATCTCTGTCAAAAAATAAATAAAATCTTAAAAAAAAAAGAAAGAAAGAAAGATGTGATATACAGGGGCGCCTGGGTGGCTCAGTGGGTTAAGCCGCTGCCTTCGGCTCGGGTCATGATCTCAGGGTTCTGGGATCGAGTCCCATATCGGGCTCTCTGCTCAGCAGGGAGCCTGCTTCCCTCTCTCTCTCTCTCTGCCTGCCTCTCCATCTGCTTGTGATATCTCTCTGTCATATAAATAAATAAAATCTTTAAAAAAAAAAAAAAAAGAAAGATGTGATATACAAATAAATATGTTTATATAACTTGCATACCTGTGTTTGTGGCCTATACATCGAAATTTTGATGGCTTTACCCATTCTATTCCTTCTAACTAAAAGCCCCAAACTCTTTCACTGTTCCCTTTGCTTACTTCTGGAAGTAGGTTTCAAATCATCTGAGAGGGGCACCTCAGCGGCTCATTTGGTAAAGCCTTTGCCTAAGGTCACAATCTCAGAACCTTGAGATGGGGCAACATGGGGTTCCTCGCTCAGTGGAAAGTCTGCTTGTCTCTGTGCCCCTTCCCTCTGCTAGTGCACTCTCTCTTTCTCTCACTCAAATAAATAAAATCTTTAAAAATAAATAAAATTAAATAATCTGAGAACAATTCATGAATCTTTCCTATGCACACACACAATTAATCCCTCTTACCTCTGTGTCCCCTAGTAGATGGTCTGTATACCTGCCTTTCTTTAAAGGAAAAGGAAACACCAAGCTGTAATTCATCCTTCCACATGAAGACTCCCAGAGTGCCTGGGGTGTTGCAGATGCTCAGTAAAAAAGTACAGAAAAGTGTTTCCATTCAGTCAAGTGACTCTGAGAAATACCACTCTGCACATTAGCAGAATGGTGAACTTTCCCTAGTATTCCCCTGTTTTGGAAAGACAGAAATGTCCAGATATCATAGAAAACAAAATCCAACACTGAACATATCATACCCACAGAAGAATGTACAAAACAATTCCTTTCTTTAGACCCCAAATTCCTGTTGTCATTTGTATTAGTCAAAACTCTTTTAGTAGCAAGAGATAGAAACCCACTCAAACTGAGCACAGCATAGTAGTATGCAGTACAGACTGCTGTTAAAAAAAATCTCAAACAATGAGTTAAAAAAGAAGAATGTTTATTTCTCATGTAATAATCTTATGGAACCCAGGAACACAGCTTCCTTCAATAAGATTACTCACCCATCCTTACCACATGGCTTCCATTTCATGAACCAAGATGGTTGCCCCTGCCTCCTCCCAGTATCTACATTCTACCTAAGGGGAAGAGAAGAGGGGGAGGAGGAGAGCATGTTCCTTTCCATAGTCTGAAAACTATGGCCCGCAGGCCAACCACCTGTTTCTGTAAATGAAGTTTTACTGGAACACAGTCACACCCATTCATTCACATATGATTTATGACCACTTTCACACTACAAAGCAAGGTTGTGTAGTTGCAGCAGAGACTGGATGACCCACAGGGCCTAAACCACTTACCATGGGGATAGTCACAAAAAATGATGCCCACTCGCATTCTATTATTACACAGAGGGTCACACAAGGAAAAGCTGGGTGAAGGTGAGAGGGGCAAATGAGCAGTCCTGCACAGTCTGAGATCAGACAGGGACACTCTCTACTATTTTCCCAACTCTCTGCAAATCCCAAACTCAAATTAAAAATAAAAGATTTTTCGGGGCACCTGGCTGGCTCAGTTAGAAGAACATGTGACTCCTGATCTCAGGGTTATGAGTTTGAGACCCACATTGGGTATAGAGATTACTTAAAAATAAAATCTTAGGGGTGCCTGGGTGGTTCAGTGGGTTAAAGACTCTGCCTTCGGCTTGGGTCATGGTCTCAGGGTCTTGGGATTAAGCCCCACATCGGGCTCTCTGTTTGGCGGAGAGCCTGCTTCCCCCACCCCCCACGCCTGCTTCTCTGCCTACTTGTGATCTCTGTCTGTCAAATAAATAAATAAAGTCTTAAAAAAAAAAGATTTTCTTTTTTTTTTTTAAGACTTTATTTATTTATTTGACAGAGAGAGATCACAAGTAGGCAGAGAGGCAGGCAGAGAGAGAGAGGAGGAAGCAGGCTCCCTGCTGAGCATAGAGCCCGATGTGGGACTCGATCCCAGGACCCTGAGATCATGACCTGAGCTGAAGGCAGCCGCTTAACCCACTGAGCCACCCAGGTGCCCAAGAAAAGAAAATCTTAAAACAAACAAATAAATAAAAGATTTTTCAAAAGATGTTATTAAATGAAACACAGAGTTGGAGGTCATTGGGACACATAGAACAGAGGATCTATACCCAAAATATATACAAAAATACAAATTAATGAGAAAAAGACAACACTGTAGAAAAACAAACAGAAGAATTTCACCAGGCACTTGCAGAAGAATTATTCAAATGGCCATAAGGATGAAAAGCATGCAATATAATTAATAATTAGGGAAATGCATATTAAAACCACAAGAAGATGCCACTATACACTAACCAATTGGCAAAATTTTCAATCTTACAATACCAACTGTTGGTGAATATGTGGATCAAGGGGAACTCTCATTTCCTGCTATCATTTGGTATAACCACTTAAGAATAACAGTTTGGGGCACCTGGGTGGCTCAGTGGGTTAAAGCCTCTACCTTTGGCTTGGGTCATGATCCCGGGGTCCTGGAATCGAGCCCCTCATTGAGCTCTCTGTTCAGCAGGGGGTCTTCTTCCTCCTCTCTCTCTGCCTGCCTCTCTGCCTACTTGTGATCTCTGTCTGTCAAATTAATAAATAAAATCTTTAAAAAAAAGAATAACAGTTTGGGGGCACCTGGGTGGCTCAGTTGGTTAAGCAACTGCCTTCAGCTCAGTTCATGATCCCGGAGTACCAGGATGAAGTCCTGCATCGGGCTCCCAGCTCCACAGGGAGTACATCGGGCTCCCAACTCCATGGAGAGTCTGCTTCTCTCATGCTCTCTCTCACTGTCTCTCTCTCTCAAATACATAAATAAAATCTTTAAAAAAAAAAAAAGAATGACAGTTTGGTATCATCTACTAAAGATATGCATACCAAATGGTCTAGCAATTCCACTTCCAGATATATATGCTAGAGAAATGTGAGCACATGTGCCCCAGATACATAGACAAAAATATTCATAGAGCTTTGTTCATAATGACAAAAATTGAAAACATCCTATGTGGTCATCTATCAAGAGGTGAAAAGTAAAGTATTTGCAAGTAAAGTATTTGCAAATACTACATGGATGAAACAACATCAGGAGGAATGGCAAAGTAAGGACCGTTAAAATCCGTCTCCTTCATAAATACAAGGAGGACTCTGGAAAAAATAGTCAAAATCAATGTTTTGAAATTGAGGAATGAGATGTCCCATCTTCTTGGAATCTAGAAGGCCACCTACACATGTAGGATCTTACAAAATCACCTAAGGAGACTCTAAGCTCTCACTTCTGGCTGCTCATGAGGCTTTGTGGAAACAGTAAGTGAAGGATAAGGGGAACTTACAAACTGCTTTCATGAGCACTGAAGGTACGTCTGACATGCACACAGAGCCTCTCCACATAGGTTGGAGATGTAATCATTCCATGTATTTAATGAAATCTCTATTTATTTTGTTTAAGATTTTATTTATTTATTTGACAGACAGCGATTACAAGTAGGCAGAGAGGCAGGCAGAGAGGAGGAAGCCGACTCCCTGCTGAGCAGAGAGCCTGATGCGGGGCTTGATCCCAGGACACTGGGATCATGACCTGAGCCAAAGGCAGAGGCTTTAACCCACTGAGCCACCCAGGCACCCCATAATGAAATCTCTATTTAATCATTAGCTAACCAGTATGCTAACTGATCAGAAACTTCACTGGCCACGGGTCACCTAGGTGGCTCAGTCACTGGGTATCTGCCTTCCAGTCGGGTCATGATCCCTGGGTCCTGGGATTGAGTCCTGCATCAGGCTCCCTGCTGGGCGGGAAGCCTGCTTCTCCCCCTCCCACTTGTGTTCTCTCTCCTGCTGTTTCTCTCTCTTCAAATAAATAAGATCTTTTAAAAAAGAGAGAGAGACTCTCTGCCTGCCTCTCTGCCTACTTGTGATCCCTGTCTCTGCCATATAAATAAATAAAATCTTTTAAAAGAGAGAGAGAAAGAAACTTCACTGGCCACACATGACAAAAAACACAGACTTCACAGATTTAATTCATGAAAGTCACCAAACAAACTGCAACTACAACAACAAACAGCAAAACCAAGTCCTGGGAGGAAGGGATCTGAACTCCAGAGTTGTCACATTCGATTTCTTCAAATGTCCAGTTTTCCAGAAACATTATGAGGCTATGAGGCAGGCAAAGAAATAAGAAAGTATTATCCGTACATGGGAGCATAATAAAGAGAAACTGTAGCTAAGGGAATCAAACATTTGACTTACTAGACATAGACTGTGAATCAGTTATTTTCAATATATTGAAAAAACTAAAGCAAAGTATTAGAACAGGACAAATTCAAAACAATCCACACCTAAACACATCATAATCAAGCAGACAAAAGGTAAACACAAAAAGAGAATCTTGAAAGCAGCAAGAGAGAGATGACCTACCATATACAAGGACTCCTTGATAAGCTAGACAGCAGACTTCTCATCCGAAACCATGGAGGCCAGGAAGCAGTGGGACGCCCTCAAAAGGCTAAAAAGAAAAACACTGTCAACCAGAAATTCATATGAACAAAATAGCCTTCAAAAATGAAAACCATGGGTGTAGGACTGACTCCCAGCATGACATGAGGAGCTCCACTGACCTCTGTCGTAAAACTGGTGAAGACTATAAAAACACAACTATTTAAAGCCTCTGGAAATGGCCACAAAGGCAAAGGACAAATGAAAAAAATACCTACTCAACAAAATCTATGAAAACTCAGTAAGGAAAGCAAGAGTCTGAGGTAGTTGAACCAAGACTGCTACCTCCCACCACCATCAGCAAGGCAGAGACCCAACACCAGGCCACTGCAGCCAGCCAAGAACAAAGGGCACCCTCTCCATCCAGCTCCCAGTCAGAGGGTTTTCCTTCAGGAGGGGTAGGGCAGCATTTCTCAGTTTGCACATGGTACCTGGTATTCAGTTAAGACCTGGAGGGGGCATTACTATTTTCCTCACAGAAATAAGAAAGGATTATAAAGGAATAATATAACTATTTCTATACAAACAAAATATATAACCTAAATAAAATAAATAAATTCCTCGAAAAGACACAAATTACTAAAACTGACTCAAGATGACATAGACAATCCAGGGAATCCAGGAGTGCTTCAGTGGTTCAGTTGATTGAGCCTCCAACTCTTGGTATAGTCTCAGGTCATAATATCAGGGTCATGAGATGGAGCCCCACATCAGGCTCTGCACTGGGTCCACATGGAGGCCGATTAAGATTCTCACCCTTCCTCTTCTCCTCCCCTCAATGGTGCACACATGCTCGCTCGCTCTCTCTAAAATAAATAAAAACTTAAAAAAAAAGGTGAAATAGACAATCTGAATAGACCTATATAAGTTTTTTAATTGGACTTAAAAAACTACCCATAATGAAAAGCCCAGGAGAGAAGACTTCACTGGTGAATTCTACCAAACACTAAAGAAGAATACTGATTTTTCACAAACTCATCTCAAAAATGGAAGAGGAAGGAACACGTTGCAACCCATTTTATGAAGCCAGGGTTACCCTAACAACAAAACTAGACAAATACATCACAAGAGAAGAAAACTACAGACCACTATATTTTATGAATATGGCTGAAAGTGTTCTCTGCAACGTATTAGCAAACAAAAGCAACCAACATGTAAAAAGAATTATACACCATGATCAAATGGGCTTTTTCCCAATAATAAAAGTTTGGCATGGAGCACTATATCAAAAAAATGTACATAAAAAAAATGATGTACTGTGTGGTGACTAACATATAAAAAATAAGGGACGCCTGGGTGGCTCAGTTGGTTGAGCAGCTGCCTTCCGCTCAGGTCGTGATCCCTGCGTCCTGGGATCGAGTCCCACATCGGGCTCCTTGCTCCGCAGGGACCCTGCTTCTCCCTCTGACTTTGCCTGCCGCTCTGTCTGCCTGTGCTCGCTCTCGCTCGCTCTCTGACAAATAAATAAAATCTTAAAAAATAAATAAATAAATAAAAATAAAAATAAGAACATAAGAAGCATGGGACGCCTGGGTGGCTCAGTTGGTTAAGCAGCTGCCTTTGGCTCAGGTCATGATCCCAGCGTCCTGGGATTGAGTCCCACATCGGGCTCCTTGCTCCACGGGGAGTCTGCTTCTCCCTCTGACTCTGCCTTCCACTCTGTCTGCCTGTGCTTGCTCTCGCTCTCCCTCTGAAAAATAAATAAATAAAATCTTTAAAAAAAAAAAAAGAACATAAGAAGCAAAAATAAATAAATGCTGATAACCTTAAAAAATGAAAGTTTAGTTTAATATCCAAAAATCAAAGTATGAAATGATAGAATAAAAATGAGAGAGGGGCACCTGGGTGGCTCAGTGGGTTAAGCCTCTTCCTTCGGCTCAGGTCATGAGCTCAGGGTCCTGGGATGGAGCCCCACATCGGGCTCTCTGCTCATCAGGGAGCCTGCTTCCCCCTCTCTCTCTGCCTACTTGTGACTGCTCTCTATCTCTCAAAAAAATAAATAAAATATTAAAAATTTCACCTGGAGACCAAGCCATTCTCCATCACCACCACAATCAAGGTAATGCCCTCCAACTCATTCAGTGCCACTTTGCAGAACAGCCCATTCTCCTTGGTTGGTATCCTGACTGCCAACTACATGTTTCTTTTAAGAAGCCAGAGCCTGATGATCATCTCCTTCTTGCCCATGACCAGTGCATCTCCAACGGCACAGCAGCAGCAGACGGTGACTTCAGCTACTTCTTCATGGCCTATGTGGTCATCCTATTGACCATCTTATTTCCTGGTCCTGTCCAGGCTAGAGTTCTGCCACTACCACAAGCAGGTGGACCAGAGCAAGTGGATCACACATAGGTAGAGAAGATGAGATATTCAGCCCTCAGCCTACAGCCCACCTCCAAGATCCCTCTGCTCATTCTCAGAAACACCATAGTCCTTGTTCCCATCCATCTGCTTTGCCATCCTTGGTACAGATGAGGTGTCCCCAACCAGATCCACCAAGGCTAGGCCCAGTGTTGAGGGCACCTGCACTAAAGATAATTATTTTATTCCTGTGTCCTATTCCTTGACTTTTTTTCTTAAGATTTTATTTATTTATTTGAGAGAAACAGAGATAGCAACAGAGATAGTGAGAGAGAGCAGGAGTGGGGAGGAGAGGGAGGATGCAGGCTCCCTCCTGAGCAGAGAAGCTGACTTCAGGTTCAAGTCCAGGACCCTGAGATCATGACCTGAGCCTCCTATATGCCCCCTATTCCTTGACTTTTCACATCTCTGACGAACTGGGCCACAACCTCATGGCTATGTGCAACTGGCCAGGGAGGGCCAGCTTAGTGCTGGCTGGACTGGTGTTCCTTTCACGGGCCTTGCTGTGTATGCACAATGTGTATGCACATTGTGATGCACACCTACCTGGGACCTTCCAGCACACAGAGTAAAAGAGCACAGGGGGGAGTTTCTGGGATGTTGGCAACTTTCTCTTTCTTTCTTTTTTTTTCAAAATAATGTTTTTATTATATAAAAATGTAAAAATCCAGCAAAACCAGAAATACCGGATATATTTTCCTGGGCTTTCACATTTGTTGATTTTTATTCGCAATCTCTTTTTCAGCACAATTTACAACCTCAACCCCATTTGCAGTTTGATTATACAAGTGCTAAGTGGCAGAAAGGTCTAGAATAAATACATCAAAAAAAGAGGCCAAGCCGTGAAACTACGTTGCATGCAACAGGTCTCTATGAGGGTGGGGGAAAGTGTCTAGGAAATAAAATGGAGTAAGACAAAGCAATTGGAAGGTTTTAGCTAAAGTTCTTTCAATCATCTTTGTCTTTTGCTCCATGTTTAAGGATGCGCGTGAATTCGATATAATAGAAATTTCCCTTTTTGTCGATAGGCGCTTCTCTGTACAGCTCATCCACCTCCTCGTCTGTAAACCGATCTCCCATGGTTGTCAGCAGCTCTCTCAGGTAATCTTCCTGGATGGTGCCAGTTGCTTCTTCATCAAAGCATGGAAAAGGGTTTCTGATGACATCTTCTGGATCTGTGCCATTTAACTTCTCACCAAACATCATGAGGAACATGGTAAAATTTATGGGCCCTAGAGCCTCATTCATCATGGCCTCAAGGTATGCATCAGTTGGATTCTTCCCTAGAGAAGCAAGCATATCATGCAAATCATCCTTGTCAATGAAACCATCTCTGTTCTGATCAATCATGTTGAAGGCCTCTTTGAACTCTTGAATCTGTGACTGGTCAAACATGGCGAATACGTTGGATGTTGTGCACTGGGGGTGCTTCTTGGTGGTCTTGGTCTTTGCCTTTTTGCTCGACATGGTGGCTGTTTAATTCACCGCCAGACACGAGAACCCGGGCTGCGACGAGGTGCGACAGCGACGATGGCTGGGCTGCGGCGCGACAGTGGCGGCCAACTTTCTCTTTCTTAACTTAGGTAGCGGTCACATAGACATTCATCTTACAGTAATTTACTAAATTGGACATTTATGTTTTATGCACTTTTTATATATGATTCACAGTAAGAAAAATTTTTTGCATTAAAAAAAGTCTGCATTGGGGCACCTGGGTGGCTCAGTGGTTTGGGCTGCTGCCTTCGGCTCGGGTCATGATCTCAGGGTCCTGGGATCGAGCCCCACATCGGGCTCTCTGCTCTGCAGGAAGCCTGCTTCCCTCTCTCTCTCTCTCTCTGCCTGCCTCTCTGCCTACTTGTGATCTCTGTCTGTCAAATAAATAAATAAAATCTTTAAAAAAAAAAGTCTGCATGATGTACGCATGATGCATACATCACTGTATGGGCATGGCACACCTTACCCATACAAACTTCAGGTCTACCTGTGTGTGGACTACTTACGATATGCACTACATTAACACTGGTTTGTTGAAGCTGCAATAGAAGAGTATTCTGTTATTTGCAGCCACATACATCATAATTATATGTGATCAATATGACCTTGGCATTCATTGTGTAACAACACTGCTTTATTCTTTTTAAGAGCTGCATAGGAGCACCTGGGTGGCCCAGTCAGTTAAGTATAAGATTCTTGATTTTGGCTCAAGTCATGACCTGAGGGTGATGAGATTGAGCCACACATCAGGCTCTGCGTGCTCAGTGGAGAGTCTGCTTGACATTCCCTCCCTCCCACCCTCTCCACCCTGCACACTCTGTCTCTACCTGTCTAAAAATTTTAAAAGAGCTATTAGTACTATGTCACATATTTTTAAAAGATTTTATTTACTTATTTGTTAGAGAGAGAGAGTGCAAGCACAGGCAGACAGAGTGGTAGGCAGAGGGAGAGGGAGAAGCAGGCTCCTTGCCAAGCAAGGAGCCCGATGTGGGACTCAATCCCAGGATGCTGGGATCATGACCTGAGCAAAAGGCAGCCGTTTAACCAACTGAGCCACCCAGGCATCCCTGCTATTTTTAAAAAATATTTTATTTATTTATCTGAGAGAGAGTTTGTTCAGGAGTGGAGGGAGGGGCAGAGGAAGAGGGAGGAGCAGACTCCCCCCTGAGCAACGTGGAGCTTGATTATAGGATCCTGAGATCATGACCTGAGCCCAAGCCAAATGCTTAAACGACTGAGCCACCCAGGCTCCCCAATGTGTTATATTTTTTAAACCAGACCAGTTCCCTATTGATTAACAATTAGATTTTTTCCAGGTTTTCACTATTCAAGCAATGCTGGATTGTTATCTGTCCACATGTCTGTGCACGTTTGGAACACACCTGTAAAATAATTTCCTAAGCCTTTAAGTGGTTGATCAAATGATTCATTGAAAGAATTAACTCTATGTTAACAGACATTGCGTGGCTTCTAAGGAGGGTGTAAAAATGTAGATTCCCTCCACCAGTAGGTATCACAGTGCCCAGTTACCCCAGCCTTGCCAACACAGGGTCCCATTAAAAACCGCACCAAATGACAGTGTAGGGCACCAAAATTCTCTCAAAATTATCTGGCTAAGTGGCTGGGATAGGGATTCCTACTACCCCAGTTTTATAGGGGGTAATGAAACACTGCGAAGGATAAGGGGCCTACTTTTTCAACTTCAGCCTCCTAAGGCTGGATTAACACCTTCTAAGAGTAGACAAAGTAACAACTAAACGAGTCATAGTGATTATTATTACTACCATCCTGACTTCCACTCCGCAAATTGGAAGCCTTTTTTTTTTTTTCTTCACTTCTGGAGCAGACAAGACAAAAATATTGTTCTATCCTCTCTCGCCTCTTCCTTCTGGTACAGTCCCTCTCTACCTCCCACCGTCTTCTCCTCCCTCCCAGACAAGCTTGTCCTTAGAAGCCTCCCTTTTCTGTCACAAGACTACAAGAACTATAATAATGGGTCCCTGTTTCTTTACCGTCTTTTCATCACATACTCCAACAAGGTCCTGTTACCAGAGAGTACTTAGAGCGGTTAAGGTCAGTCCCACCCCAATCCACCCGGGCACTGCTACCAGCTACTTCTCGAACTCGGTCAAATTACTTTTGCTTTCTCTCACTGTCCTCATATGCAAAATGGTAATGCTGATACTACCTTCCTCACAAAGTTGTCATCTAAGTGAAGATAGCAAGTGGTTGTTGATACTATGTTATTTCTGCTGTCAATGGAGAACCTGATATCAATTAAAAACCCCGGAGACTCGACACTCACTCTTCACAACAACCCCACAGATTAGATACTGTTACCCCATTTTGCAAACACAGAGCGGGGACTGCCTAATCCTGTTTCTGTCAGGGCCTCGCAGATTGAGCAAGGGGGACGAACGTTCCCTCATCTGGAAAAAGTATGTCTCACACGGTCGTGGTGTATTAAAACATCACACAAGAACCCTGAAGGAACGTGGATACGTCCCCCCCGAATTCCCCACGCCGCGCCGCGCCACGTCACGCACGTCACGTCACGTCACGTCAGCCCCCATTCCCCCCCACCCCACCCCCGATCGCCCAACGCGCAGGCTCAGACTCCACGCCCGCCTTGCCCCAGCTCGGCGTAGACGGCGCGGCCAGGCTACGTCAAGGCCCCGCCTGAGTGGACCCGGAAACAGAATCCCCAACAGGTCAAAGCTGGAATCACTGCTAGGGCACCAGCGCCAGGGGGCGCGAGAGTCGCCTATGTTGGCTAGTGCCTTCGCTGTCACGTCAGCGGGCCAGTCCGGAAATGGAGTGGTTCGCCGTACAAGATGGCTGCTTCCTTTGTAGTTGTACGGAACGCAGAGTTTTTCCCGTTTCTGGAAACGCGGTGATCTGAGAGCAAGGACTGCAGCGCAGGCTTCTCGTAGAAGATGGCTGCCGCGGAGTTTCAAAGTGTCTCTCTTGACGGGGTAAGCGACCAAAGGTCGAGGATGGCGGCTCCCATTGCGGAAGCGGAGACTGCCGGAAAAATGGATGCGTGCGTGCGTGCGTGGGGCGGGATGGGATTCGGCCCCGCCCCCGCCGCAGGTCAGAAGGGCCTTGTACGCAGGGTCTTTGTGTGCAGGTGGAGTGTGCGGGGGAGGGTCATTTCCGTGGCTTTGTCGCTCATGCTGTTCTTGGGAGTTAGTTTTGGCTTAATGGTCTCTCTTTGTTTCGCGTTAAGGGATTTTTTCCTCCCAACGGCTAAGAAAGGAGGGCAAAACGGGGATTCCTAGTGACCTCAAACTGACTCGGGTAGACAAAGACAACTTTTTCCTCTTTTAAGCCATGAAACCAGAGAGTAATTGGGTGTAATTAAATAGAGCCCATTTTTTTCCCAAAGGAATAACTTGCTATTGCTAGAGAGAGCAAAACAGCAGTTTACAAGTTCCAAGGTATATTACGTGAAAAAAAGCAAAGCCCAGAACAATGTGTATGGTTATAATGTTGTATTTTGTTTTGTTTCGTTTTGAGATCCATATGAGTAGTCCTGAGGCTCCTGGATGGCTCAGTAGGTGGAGGGTGAGAGTCTTCATCTCAGGGTCGTGAGTTCAGGCCCTACTTGGGTGTGGAGATTACTCAAAAATAAAATCTGGATTTCACAGACCTGTACCTCTGGGGAAAATAATACATTATATGTTAATAAAAATAAGTAACCAAAATAAAATCTTGGAAAACAAAACCAGGAGGACCCACATGGCTACAGAGACAAACGAGCTTCTGAATATGCTACCCCAAAAGTTTGCCTGCCACTTTGACACGTGGATTTTTTTTTTAAGATTCTATTTATTTATTTGACAGAGATCACAAGTGGGCAGAGAGGCAGGCAGAGAGAGAGGAGGAAGCAGGCTCCTCGCTCCTTGTTGAGCAGAGAGCCCGATGTGGGGCTTCATCCCAGGATCCTGAGATCATGACCTGGGCCTCCCAGGCACCCCAGACATGTGGATTGTTTTGAGCTGAAATCAGTCCAAACCTAGCAGACTCTGGAAAAATTTTTACCTTTCCTTCAACTGCCTGAAAGAATTGGCCCAGAAAGAGAATTATTACCAGGGTTAGATTTTCATCTCAAGGACTTTCTTGCATGGCAGGGCAAACATCTGCTTTCATCTTCCTTTTTTTTTTTTTTTTTTTTAATTTTATTTATTTATTTTACAGAGAGAGATCACAAATAGACAGAGAGGCAGGCAGAGAGAGAGAGGGAAGCAGGCTCTCTGCTCAGCAGGGAGCCTGATGTGGGACTTGATCCCAGGACCTTGAGATCATGACCTGAGCCGAAGGCAGCAGCTTAACCCACTGAGCCACCCAGGCGCCCTTATCTTCCTTTGAATTGCCCTTCTCCCCTTTGAAGTCCCAAACCCTTATCCCATTCCTTAGCTCAGAAATGGCATATAAGCCTCAACTGCCTGAGTGTTTTTGGGTTTCACCTTTTTATGGGGCTTCTGTATATGCAAAATTAACTTTTTTACCCCTATTAATGTGTTTTATGTTGATTTAATTATTAGAGAACCTAGGAGGATGGAAGGAAATTTTTTCTGCCCTTGACACTTGCCTAGGCATAAAGTATCTCCACAGAGAAACTGGTAACAGTAATTTCCTGGTCTAACAAAAGCAATAGGCATGAAAAGGTGAAGAACAGGAATAGGAAGAAAGATAAGTTCATAATTATTTAAATATATGATTTAATCACACGAAGTTCCTTTATAAGGTTATCATATTATTAAAGGACAGTAGCAAAAAATGTGGCATTTTTCAGCTGTAACCGTGAATTTAATGAAGATCCATGAGATTCAGTTTGTGGAGATAAAATTTTTAAGGTCAACACTATAGTACTTCTGTATGGTGACTAACATAACATAATTTTTAAAAATACAATAGTACTTGCTGCAACAGCTCTATTCTATATTCATGTGACTACCTGAGCCCTCTTGAAAGCTAGTTATATGGAGGAGGGGAGGTTGTTGCTTTTTTGATTTGGGTTTTTATTGTTTGTTTGGAGGTCTTTTGTTTTTGTCTGTTTTTTGAGAAGAGGAGGGGCAATAAGAGGTGTGGCCTGGCAAACAGAAGACACTTAAAACCTATTTGTTGAATGAATGAATGAATGCTTTTCTACTATAGACATATATTCTTAGTGGCATCTTCTGGTATATCTTTCTGTTTTTAGGTTTGGTATGGGAAATAATGGCAGCACTGAACTAGCATTCAAACCAAGTTCTGCCTTAAAAATCATCCAGAAATGTGTTTCCAATGCTCAAAAAATAAAGGAGAAGCAGTTCCAGAATTAGCATTGATCTTGGGACCATCTATTTCAATGTGAAAGAAGTATCAGTCCTCTGTCCTGAAATAATTGACCATTTCCTGAGCCTTTGCCAGTGTGCCTCTGGACAAATGGGCCCCTTTACACATAATACTCGGGGATATTAGAAGTATTAAATATGGCAACGTAATCAGAGTTTCACCAAGTTCCCAACCTGTACTAAATGCTCAATAAATATTAGCAATTACTGGAGTACCAGGGTGGCTCAGTGTGTTAAGCCTCTGCCTTCCGCTCAGGTCATGATCTCAAAGTCCTGGGATCAAGTCTTACATTAGGCTCTCTGCTTGGCGGGGAGCCTGCTTCCCCCTCTCTCTCTGCCTCCCTCTCTGCCTACTTGTGATCACTCTCTCTCTCTGTCAAATAAATAAATAAAATATTTAAAAAATATATTAGCAGTTACTATTTCATGGCAACCCCGAGTTGCTTACAGTGCATTTTTGCTCCCAACCTACCTATCCCATGCTCTCCTGGTTTTCCACATGTGGCTATCCCAGAAGTATCTCGGACTCAGCATTTTCAAAGCATGACAGTTCTCTCCTCCTTCCTTATCCAGAACCCAGACACAGTGCACATGGCTATTTGTCTCTGGTACATGTAACAAGCAAATGAGGGCTTGCTTTCTCTCTTTTGTACAAAAAGTTAAGATTTAGACAAATGTGGCTACCCCATGGCGCCAATAGGACCCACACTCCTTCTGTGTTTTGACAGGAAACCCATAGTACCTTAGCCAAATAGAGATTTCCTTTTTCTCATGGACTGAGAAGTTCTGAGAAATACAGTCAACCCATGAAAGCATCAGAGGCTGCAGCTACCTTTATAGTTTGGGTCAGTTTCTCTTATCCTGTGTGTTTGGTCTTCAGAGGTTTGTATCCTCCGTCACAGTCACAAACATGTTTTGGCCAAGGTGTTGAATGGGAAGGGAAAATGGCAACAATATTTCTTTTTTTTTTTTTTTTAAGATTTTATTTATTTATTTATTTGTCAGAGAGAGAGAGAGAGAGAATGCACAAGTAGGGGGAGCAGCCGGCAGAGGGAGAAGCAGTCTCCCTGATGTGGGACCCGATCATGACCTGAGGCAAAGGCAGACGCTTAACTGACTGAGCCACCCAGGCACCCAGTTGGTCTTTCTTTTATGAACTCTTCAGGAAGTTTCACTCACCAATTGCCACTTCCACCTCATTGCCTAGAACCATGTCACCCGGCCACCTCTAGCTGCATGGAATGCTGGAAAATATGGTTCTTTAACTGGGCATGTTGCTCTGAACAAATCAAGGTTGTAAGAACAAAGAAGAGAGTGTAGATGTGAACAATAAAAAATAACTGTCACAGCAAAGCTTCATTGAGGAATGTGAATCATGCTTCCTAACTGCATGATTTCTCAGCACCTGTAAAATCCCAGGGAGAGATAATGTATTCATCCACAGATAAAGCTCTTTTTGCCGTGGTTGTGTCTTAGGAATACCGTTTTACTGCACATGTTTCAGGAAGCACAGAACAAGCACAATCATTCTCTCTAATACTTTCAGAGAAAAATTTTATCTGACTCCACAGTGGATTCGTTAAGGTGTTTATGTTACTGCAATGTAATAAGAATGACAGATTTAATGACTTTCATGAAAATTGCATCATTATTCTTTCCATTTCCCCATCCAAAAAGCTTCTTTCTCTTTTTTCTCTTTCACAGTACTTCTTTTTCTTCCCTGAATTCTTTCCACTGAATCTTCACCCTTAACATTTTTTATGTTATTTATTTACTTATCGAGAGAGAGTAAGAGTGAGAGAATGAGAGAGCACAAGCTGGGAGAGCGGCAGAGGGAGTGACAGAGGGAGAGGGAGAGTGCCCAGGACTCTGGGATCATGATCTTAATCAAAGGCAGACACCTAACCAAGTGAACCATCCAGGCGCCTCTCCACTTAACATTTATAAGTATTTTCTTCTAGTGTTTTTTTGCATGCGTGGGTATATGTAGTTTTATAAATAGTTGAGATAATATGCTTCTATGCAGGAGGAAGAATGATGTTTTGGATTTTTTTTTCCCCTTTCCATTCCCCATTCTAAGACTGGAAATACACAGAGATTAATATAAGAGGGAACTTGTGGGTCACTGTGGGAGGCTCTGTTGGTTGATATTCCTCCCTTCTCCTGGCTGACGCACAGTGGTAGAAAGCTCAGAGTTAAGAAATAGATACAGCTACTATGACAGAGATGCAAAATAATAGTTACTTTATTAAGATGAAAAAGTGTTGGAGTACCTGGGGGGCTCAGCTGATTGTGTGTCTGCCTTTGACTCAGGTCATGATCCCAGGGTTCTGGGATCAACCCTTGTACCTGTACTGGATTCCCTGTTCATCAGGGAGCCTGGTTCTCCCTCTCTCTCTGCCTGGCATTCCCCCTACTTGAATGTACTCTCTTTCTCTTTCTCTCACTCTCTATCTCAAAGAAATAAATAAAATCTTTTTAAAAAGATGAAAATGTGGGGGCGCCTGGGTGGCTCAGTGGGTTAAGCCGCTGCCTTCAGCTCAGGTCATGATCTCAGGGTCCTGGGATCGAGCCCCGCATCGGGCTCTCTGCTCAGCAGGGAGCCTGCTTCCCTCTCTCTCTCTGCCTGCCTCTCTATCTACCTGTGATCAATCTCTGTCGAATAAATAAATAAAATCTTAAAAAAAAAAGATGAAAATGTGTCTCCACATAAAAGTCCAATCTTGGCTCGGGTGGCCCAAGCAAGATGGGTCAGAGTAGTGGTGGTCATGGTCCTGGAGGTAGCAAGAAGGATGACAAGGAAACAAAAAAGAAATATGAACCTTGTGTACCAACTAGAGTTGGGAAAAGAAGGCAACAAAGGGATCAGATACTTGTCAGCAAACTGCCATTGATAACCCTCACATTCAGTGCCAGTTAAAATTATTAAAGTTAGCGGAGGAAGAATTCATGAGAAATTAGGAATAAATGAAGCTTTTAGGAGAAAAGCAAGGAGGAAAGATCAAAGGTGAATGATCTGAGGGCAGCCAGTTCCTACACAATGTTGGTAGGAGCCTTGGAAGAGGTCAGTGATGATCAAAGACATGCCATTGTGTCTACATCTGTGCGCTGAGAACACCACATCAGCATTTTTCATTCATAGACAACAGTCTGCTGGAACCCAGCTGCTCAGCCCTGCTCAACCACAAGGTACATGCTGTGATGGGGTGACGTGGATCCCGTGGTCACAGCGACAAAGGTGAAAAGTCCCTCCAGGAGATCTGTGCTGTTATTGGGGAGTCGGACTACCAAATAGGGAAATCGAGGAATCTGTGGCTTTCCTCTTGCTCATTCAGAATACTATAAAAAAAAAAACAGGTATAAAGCCTTAAGGAAGTCATTCTGTATGGTCCACTTGGCACAGGTAAAATCTTACTAGCCAAAGCAATAGCAAACCAAACCTCAACCACTTTCTTGAGCATAGCTGGCTCTGAATGACTCAGAAGTACCTAGGTGACTGGCCCAGACTTTCACAGGAATTGTTTCAAGATGCTGAAGAACATGTATCATTCATCATTTTTATTGATGAAATTGATGCTATTGGAACAAAAGAATATTACTCAGATTCTGGGGTGAGAGAGAAATTCAGCCAACAATACTAGAGCTGTGGAAGCAGTTGAATAGATTTAATTCAAGGGAAGACATGCGCGTTATCGTGGCCACAAACCAAGTAAAAAATTGCCATCAGGCACTTAACAGATCAGACCACACTGACAGGGAGAGCAAGGTCCCCCTGCCCAGTGAAAGGACTAAGAAGGATGATTCATGCAAGCAGGATAATGGTGGCTGCTGCTGATGTAACCATAGGTGACTTGAACATGGCTAAAGCTGACCTCCCTGGTGTTGACAACAAGGCCATCTGTACAGAAGCTAGTCTGATGGCCTCAAGAGAATGTAGAATGAAAGTAAGAAATGGAGACTTCAAAGAAAAATATCTAAAAATTTTGGGGAGGGTTATTTTAGAAAAATTGTGTTTATTTGATAGAAGTCACAGCAAGAGAGGGAACACAAGCAGGGAGAGTGGGAGAGGCAGAAGCAGGCTTCGTGCTGAGTGGGGAGCCTGATGTGGGGATTGATCCCAGGACCCTGGGATCATGACCTGAGCTGAGGGCAGACGCTTAATGACTGAGCCAACCAGGTGCCCCTAAAAGTGTTTTTATGAAAAACAAGAAGGTACCCTTGAGTGGCTCTGTCTTTAGTGAACCACAGTTGCCTTCAAAGAAATGGGTAGGATTGTCTCAGCCCCTCAGAGAGATATGAGTGGGGAGGCGCCCAAAGGAATACATATTCCAGTTGATCTTTCTTAGCAAAACATGCTATGTATCTTTAAAAATGTTTTTTAGGTACACCTGGGTGGCTCAGTGGGTTAAGCCTCTGCCTTCGGCTCTGGACATGATCTCGGGGTCCTGGAATCGAGCCCCACATTAAGCTCTCTGCTCAGTGGGGAGCCTGCTTCCCCCTCTCTTTCTGCCTGCCTCTCTGCCTCCTTGTGCTCTCTCTGTCAAATAAATAAAGTCTTTTAAAAAATGTTTTTTACTCAAGTATAGTTAATGTGTGTGTTGTATTAGTTTCAGTACTATGATACATGATTCAGTAATTCTGTACATTACTCAGTGCTCATCATATTATGTGTACTCAATCCTCTTTACCCATCATCCTTTGTATCTTTTATTTATTTATTTTTAAAGATTTTATTTATTTATTTGACAGAGAGAAATCACAAGTGGACGGAGAGGCAGGCAGAGAGAGAGAGGGAAGCAGGCTCCCTGCCAAGCAGAGAGCCCGATGCGGGACTCGATCCCAGGACCCTGAGATCATGACCTGAGCCGAAGGCAGCGGCTTAACCCACTGAGCCACCCAGGCGCCCCCCTTTGTATCTTTTAGAACATGGTATGTAGGATGCCTTCAGGCTGCTTTCATCTTTTGGTTATAAACAATGCTCTCTTTCAAATAAAGTGTGCTCTTTCTCAAAAAAAGAAAAATGCGGGACGCCTGGGTGGCTCAGTTGGTTAAGCAGCTGCCTTCGGCTCAGGTCATGATCCCAGCATCCTGGGATCGAGTCCCACATCGGGCTCCTTGCTCCGCAGGGAGCCTGCTTCTCCCTCTGACTCTGCCTTCCACCTGTCTGCCTGTGCTTGCTCTCGTTCGCTCTCTCTCTGACAAATAAATAAATAAAATCTTTTAAAAAAAAAAAAAAAGAAAAATGCAAGATTTTCAACAGCTTTTTTTTGAAGGTTTTATTTATTTATTTGAGCGACAGAGAGACAGAGAATATGTGGGGGGAAGGGACAGAGGGAGAGAGAGAGAAGCAGACTCCCCGCTGAGCAAGCAGCCTGATGTGAGGCTCAATCCCAGGACCCAGAGATTACAACCTGAACAGAAGGCAGATGCGCAACTGACAAGCCACCTAGATGCCCCTTTTAACAGCTTTGATTCAAGAAATCAGTAGGTACCTAGGTTCCATCTGACTTGTAGCTTTGTCATCTCCAAGGAGTTGTCATCATCTAAATAGTCTAATACCGGTTGCCACCGCATCCAACTCTAGCCAGGCTTAAGTAGGGAGAGAGAAAAGGAGGTATACTCCTTATTTTTAAGAATATGACCTAGAAGTTTTTCACCCATTGCCCACCACTAAGTGCCTTTATTCTGAGCATCTATGTATTCAAATAAAAATTTGAGGATTCTGTTATAGTAAGAGGGAGGCCAAGATCTTTGTTCCCCTAAAGTCTATATTCTTTTGGGGGAACACGAAGAAGAAACAAATAACATGTTAGGCAATGACAAATGCTAATAAGAAAACAAAAGCAGGTAGTGGGATAGAAATGAAGATGGCACTTTAGATAAGTGCTCAGGAAAGACCTCCTTGAGAAGGGGATGAATAATCAAAGATAAGAAGGAAGTGTGCTCCTGGAAGAAGGAATAGCAAATATAAATGCTTTGAGGTGGGAATGTGCTTGGCATATTTGAGAAACAGCATGGTGTGGGCTGTGTTCCTAGAATTTGTTGAAATCAGAAAAGTGTTAACCAAATCACAGAGAACCCTGCAGGCTAGGATTTTTTTTTTTTAAGATTTTACTTATTTATTTATCTGAGAGAGTGACTGAGAAAGCACAAGCAGGGAGAGAGGCACAGGGAGAAGTAGGAATAGGCTCCCTGCTGAACAGGGAGCCCTATGCAGGACCCTGGGATCAGGACCTCAGCTGAAGGCAGACACTTACCTGATTGAGCAACCCAGGTGCCCCGGGTTGATATTTTTTGAAGATCACTATATTAACAAGTTATAAAATCTACATTCTGTGGATCAAAGATGTAAGATGTAAGACTATATATAAAACGCTTAGGAGAAAACAAAGCCCAACATCTTTTTGACAGTGGACTCAGCCATGATTTTGTGGATATAAAACAAAAGGTGTAGGCAATAAATTGGACTTCATCAAAATTTAAACATAGAATTACTATATGATTCAACAATTCCACTTATGAGTATATTGCCAAAGAATTAAATACAAGTATTCAAACAGTTTTTGTACACCAGTGTTCATACCAGTATTATTTACAAAAGCCAAAAGTGGCCCAAATGATTGACCCAAATGTGCATCACTGAATGAATGGATAAACAAAATTTAGTATATTCATATAATGTTATAGAATATTACTTATCCTTAAAAAGGAAGGAAATTCTAACACATGCTAAAACACTGATGAAACTTGAGGGAAGTACACTAAACAAAATAAGCCAAAAGGATGAAAGAACAAACACTGCATGTGTTGGGAGGAAGAAACTACCTTCCACCATTCTAGGTTCTTTGGCCGGTAAGTTGATATAAAACAGATTAACAAGAAAGAAACATTTACTCACATACATAGAGAAAGTCCTTCAGAACATGAGACCCAAAGACAAGCCCATCAGTTGAGGATTTTATGCCATCCTGAACTAAGTAATGGGATAGGGGCCTGGGGCTTCAAAGGGAAGGAAGGTCACAGGACAATAAGAAGAAAAAATGTCTGGTCATTAGACGCTTGCCCTGCCCTACAGATAGGACTTTCAAATAAAAATTTATCTCTGGTAATAGCTCTCTTTATGGACCAGGTCCCCTATTTAAATCCTTTTAGGTGATTTGGGAGAAATAAAAGTTTTTCTTGAATCTGCCTTCAACTCAAAATAACCCACCAGCCAAAATGGCATATTTCACAGTCTGCCCCTCCCCCCAGTCCCACCTTGGAAATTTCCCCAAGAAGTTTCACAATCCTGAAATGAATTGGTAGATTGCTCCATCTCACTGAACCACTCTTAATACTGAGAATAGGTCAGTTCAGTTAAACAGTTCTATCTCTCAGTTCAGGAGGTGGTGATTCAGGTGGACTCCCAAAGTTAGGGCTGTGTTACAAGAGGCATTTCTATGGAAACAAAAGAAAAACAATGATTAATGATTGGAATAGATTATAAACCCAGTCTCTGAGTTCTGAAGGCAGTGAGACAGGACGATTTCTAGAGGCCTGGCTCAAAATATCTTCAGGCAGAGGCAATCTGACAGATTTTTCTGGGTTGTACTTTGAATGTCACTGGTGATCATACTGAGGGGTCACATTGCAACAGGCCTGATTGTCCATACGTGAGCTGTTGTGGTGATTTCTCTGAAGTTCATATCAGGTTGTCCAACTTTAGCTTGCATGGCTTCAGAATATTGGCAGTTTTAGTTCTCAAGGATTTCATATCAGAAGGGTAGGAGGAAAGCTGGAAACATTCTTTTGGAGAATTTAGTTAAATATTAAAGGAAACTAGAAAAAGTCAGGATCCAGTTTACAGGTAGAAAACAAATTCTCAAAGAGAATTAACAGTACTAGAATTTGATATCCACAAAGGTGTATTAATGAAACATAATTTTTCTCTCTACAATGACCCCCATTTTTATCAAAGATAACCACAGCAAGACTAATGCATCTGCAAACCAAGTCTAATTTCAATCTGCTTGGCCTGATCATATACATAAGTGCATCAAGAATAGTGATTGACCTTGTAGGCTCTTTTAAATCTACTTTGCTGGAACTTTTCATAAGGAATCTTGGATTGAACTTTCCTTTTTCTATTTTTTTATTATGTTATGTTAGTCACCATACTGTACATCATTAGTTCCTGATGTAGTGTTCAGAGTGATGGAGCCAGAGAGCACAAGTAGGGGAATGGCAGAGGGAACGGGAGAATCAGGCTCCCCACTGAGCAAGGAACCTGATGTGGGGCTGGATCCAGGCCCCTGGGATCATGACCTGAGCTGAAGACAGACACCCAACTGACTGAGCCACTCAGGCATCCCTCAGATTGAACTTTTAAAAGCTCCTCTATGTTAACAAGCCATATTAAGGACTAGCATCATGTTGTGGTTGCAGTACCTATAGATTTGGGTGAATTCCTCTTTTTTTGAGATTTTCAGAATATCCTAAAAGTCCTGCACCTGCCAGGATGTGACCTTCTTTATTCACCTGGTAAGCCTCCTGGGAACCCTGTAAGCAAGGTACCAGCCAATTTTTATTGGCTCCATAAAGTCAGTGTTAGTCCTTTAAAGCTGTCTGGTCATGGGGGCACCTAGCTGGCTCAGACAGAGAGAGGAGCATCTGACTCTTGATCTCAGGGTCGTGAGTTCAAGCCCCACATTTGGCGTAGAGATCACTTAAAAAAAAAAAAAAAAGACTTTAAAGAAACGTTGTCTGGTCATATCAGAGTCTATGTACACCTCTCTCAAATGTGACATTCCAGTCAAAGCCTTGGTAATATAATCTATATTTCCAATTGTGTCCTGTTACAAGGAGAACAAATTCTTATTGACCTTATGCAAATAATTCTGTTGCCATGAAAATAAGAATGCTCACTCACTAGGAGTTACCAAATTCTAGACAGATCAGCTAGGGAGAAAAGTTGTTCCATCTTTGTTTACAAAGATATATCTTACCAAGTTGTTGATAACTTGAGAGAAAAGAGAAAAAGGTTTCCTTAAATCTCAAGAAACAAAAATCCATAAAATGTTCCCCAAAAGTCATAAAAATTTTAATCATTCATTTCCAAATAATTTTTTTGCTTTAACCAATTCTACTTTATTTAATTTTTTAAAATCACAAATTCCTTTTTTAAATTATTTTTTAATTTAAATTCAATTAACATACAATGTATTATTTGTTTCAGGGGTACAGGTCTATGATTCAACAGTTGTATATAATACACAGTGCTCATTACAACACATGCCCTCCCCAATATCCATTACCCCATTATCCCATCCCCCCCCACCCTCCCCTCCAGCAAACCTAAGTTTATTTCTTGAGGTTAAAAGTCTCTTATGGTTTGTCTCCCTCTCTGGTTTCATCTTGTTTCATTTTTTTCCTCTATCCCCCATGATCCTCTGCCTTGTTTCTTAAATTCCAAATATCAGTGAGATCATATGATAATTGTCTGTCTCTGACTGATTTATTTCACTTTAGTTCCACCTACTTTGTTGCAAAGGGTGAGATTTCATTTTTTGATGACTGTGTAATATTTGGGGTGTGTGTGTGTGTGTGTGTGTGTGTACCACATCTTCTTTATCCATTCATCTGTTGATGGACATCTAGGTTCTTTCCATAGTTTGGCTATTATGGACATTGCTGCTATGAACATTGGGGTGCGGGTGACCCTTCGGATCACTACATTTGTATCTTTAGGGTAAATACCCAGTAGAGCGATTGCTGGGCCATAGGGTAGCTCTATTTTCAACTTTTTGAGGGACCTCCATGCTGTTTTCCAGAGTGGGCTACACCAGCTTGCATTCCCATCATTCCAAATAATTAATACTTGTTCTACCTGAATCCAGTTTTTCATTGGCTCTGGAAATTCTTACCCAGCACAGTTTTTTGGTATGTTTTGTTTTGTTTTGGTAAAGGTTGTATTGTATTGTATTGTATTGTATTGTATTGTATTTTACCTTATTTTAAAGTAGGCTCCACACCCAGCTTGGAGCTTTAACTCACAAGGCTGGGAACAAGAGTTACATGACCTACCCTCTCTCTCTCTCTCAAATAAATACATTTTCTAAAAATTAAAAAAATATTTTTTTAAGGGGCACACAGGTGGCTCAGGTGGTTAAGTGTCTGCCTTCGTCTCAGGTCATGATCCTAGGGTCATGAGATCGAGTCCCACCTTGGGCTCCCTGCTCAGTGGAGAATCTGGTTCTCCCTCTCCCTCTATCCCTCCCCCTGCTTGCGTTCTCTCTCTCTCTCAAAAAATGTTTTTAAAGATTTCTTAAAATTAAGAGAAAACTACTGACTGAGCCAGCCAGAGGCCCCCATTACCCAGCCCAGTTTTATAGTCTCAAGTTATCAGAAACCTGAACTTGTCAAGGGTTCTTCCCTTAAATCTCCTTGAAGAAGTGCTTTTTCAAGAATACTCTGCAGGACATCAGAGTAAAACAACTATCTGTAAATGACAAAAGCATTTTAAATGCCCATATTGTTAAAGATCTGATGAGCGTTCATTATTGTGGAATTAACACATAAGTGTGGTTATTTGTATGACATAAAATATTTTAAGGTAGTAACTAGAATTATTGTTTGTTTAAAGATTTATTTATTTATTTGTCAGAGAGAGAGAGAGAGCAAAAGCAGGCAGAGTGGTGGAGAGAGCACAGGCGGAGAGAGCACAGGCACAGGCGGAGAGAGAAGCAGGCTCCCCGCTGAGCGAGGAGCCTGATGTGGGACTCGATCCCAGGACCCCGGATCATGACCTGAGCCGAAGGCAGTGACTTAACCGACTGAACCACCCAGGCATCCCAGTAACTAGAATTATGACTGATAATACTGGTACATATAAGAATTTTAGGAATTTCATACAATTTCTAGAATACTTATATTAATAATATCAATAACATACAATATAATCTAAGAAGGTTTATCATCATCAATATGATAATTCTTTCCCTGTAATTTAACATACTAAAGAAGCCCGGTTGGTATTAACAGCTCTCTTTTTATAGGGAGAGAGAACAAATCTTTTGAGATATTCCAGGACCCTCTGGAAGTTCTCAAAACTTAGTTTGAGGTCAAAACATATTTTTTAAGTTTTCTTTATTTTAGAGAAAGAGAGAGAGCAAGTGCGAGTGGGAGAGGGTGAGGGTGAGAGACTCCACACCAAGCAGGGAACCCAATGCAGAGCTCGATCCCTGAGATCATGAGCTGAGCTGAAACCAAAAGTTGGATGCTCATCCACCCGGGCCACCCAGGTGGTTCTGCAGTCAAAAAAGATTTTGCTGAGAATTTGATTACGGAAACTTTGTCAAAAATATCAAGAAGGGGGCGCCTGGGTGGCTCAGTGGGTTAAAGCCTCTGCCTTCAGCTCAGGTCATGATCTCAGGATCCTGGGATCAAGGCCCACATCAGGCTCTCTACTCAGCAGGGAGTCTGCTTCCTCCTCTCTGCCTGCCTCTCTGCCTGCCTCTCTGCCTACTTGTGATC
Source organism: Mustela nivalis (assembly GCF_964662115.1). Classification (NCBI taxonomy): domain Eukaryota; kingdom Metazoa; phylum Chordata; class Mammalia; order Carnivora; family Mustelidae; genus Mustela; species Mustela nivalis. The sequence continues at coordinate 159,867,486 of NC_139020.1, forward strand.
TCTCTGTCTCTCTCTGTCAAATAAATAAATAAAATCTTCAAAAAAATATCAAGTGGTTTGGACACTTAACCAAATAAGATCACAGATCACTATGAAACAATAATAATCTATTGAACTAAAAGTGACAAAAGATATTAAGGGCAAATACAAAATGTTATATAGTTCTGAGCAAAAACAATGAAAGACATAGTAAAGCACAAAAAATTATTTTGATAAAACACAGACTCTCCGCTTTCTGTGCAGATTATTTAAAAGGTAAACTTTTTTTGCTGTCTATTACCAATAGTATACCAAAAGTCCAAGGAAAACTTCGTCCTTTTTAGAAAGAGAAAACCAACTCTAATTTTGCACCAGCTTTTTTTTTTTTATATTAAAACTCACTTAACTGGGGCGCCTGGGTTGTTCAGTCAGTTAGTTGGCAGATTCTTGGTTTTGGCTCTAGTCATGATCTCAGGGTCATGAGATTAAGCCTCTGTCTGACTTTGCATTTAGCGGGCAATCTGCCCCTCCCTTCTGTGCACTCTCTCTCCCTCCAAAATAAATAAATAAATAAATCTTTTTTTTTTTAAGGAAGGCTTTTATAGGCAGGAGATAAAATAATTAATATTCAGTATTTTGGGGCAGCTTGGTGGCTCAGTTGGGTAAGCATCTGCCTTGGGGTCAGGTCATGACCCCAGGGTCCTGGGATCCAGCCCCACATTGGGTTCCCTGCTTAGTGGGGAACCTGCTTCTCCCTCTCCCTCTGCTGCTCCCCTTACTTGTGCATGCTCTCTCTCTCTATCAAATAAATAAAGTAAATCTTTTAAAAAATGCATTCAATATTTTATCTCATTTGGAAATGATCTAGATATTTAATGACTATACATCATTTAATTTAACATAGCAAAACTAGTTTTTTTAAAAAAGATTTTATTTATTATTTGACAGATGGAGATCACAGAGAAGGAGACAGAGAGAGAGGTGGAAGCAGGCTCCCCGCTGAGCAGAGAGCCTGATGCGGGGCTCGATTCCAAGACCCTGGGATCATGACCGGAGCTGAAGGCAGAGGCTTTAACCCACTGAGCTACCCAGGTGCCCCCAAAACTAGTTTTAAGATACCAAAAAAATTGGGGGAAAGTATTTAAGTAGACATAACATAAAACATAAGTATTGATGGAATGCTGATTTATAAACTGTTATCTTACATCTATTTAATTCACTTGTTCTTAACAATTATGCTTAGAAAGGAAAATTTCATGAAACATTAAAAAAGGAACCATCACCTTAAGTTATCTTTCTTTTTTTTTTTTTTTTAAAGATTTTATTTATTTATTTGACAGAGAGATTACAAGTAGGCAGAGAGGCAGGCAGAGAGAGAGAGGAGGAAGCAGGCTTCCTGCTGAGCAGAGAGCCCGATGCAGGACTCGATCCCAGGACCCTGAGATCATGACCCGAGCCAAGGCAGCAGCTCAACCCACTGAGCCACCCAGGCGCCCTTAAGTTATCTTTCTTGATGACAAATTCTGGAATGGAGATGGCATGAGCTTATTTGACTTTTGGTAAACCTAGGTAGAATAAAAATATATTTTATGCTGATAACTCTGAAGGTATGGCTATTTTAATTAAGCCAACAAACTTAAACTAGCTTTAATACTAAATATATTTCCAGATCAATTGAACATAAAAATTATTTGGGTTACTTTCTGTTGTATTTCTAAGAACTTAATTATATAAGCATTTTATTTTCTTTAAACCAATTAAATAAAGTTCTTTTACAAGTTAATTTTAGTGATACCACCCACAGGAATAAAATGCCACATATCTACAATATACATATTTGGACACATGAAAATACAGACACAGAAACCTTATAGTCTCATTTTTAAATTTTAGCCATGAAATAGATATGATAATGTAAAAATCACGTTATAAAAGAACAATTGGGATAAGTCTGTCTTCTCAGATGGTTAAAGCCTTTTAGAACACACTTAAGATTTTTATTTGTTGGGGCGCCTGGGTGGCTCAGTCATTACACATCTGCCTTCAGCTCAGGTCATGATCCCAGGGACCTGGAATTGAGACCTGAATTGGGCTCTCTGCTCAGTGGGAAGTCTGCTTCTCCCTCTCCCACTCCCCCTGCTTGTGTTCCCTCTCTTGGTCTTTCTCTCTCTGTCAAATAAATAAAATCTTTTAAAAAATGATTTTTACTTGTTCTTGACAAGTAGTCTTAATGCGAGTTCTTTCAAGAACTTTGGTTTCCTATAAATAAAATCTTTGAAAAAGAAAAGAAAAGAAAAAAGGGGGGAAAAAGAACTTTAGTTTCCTAAAGTAAGAATTCCTATAGTACTTAGGTTTTTGGATTGGTAAAAAGGAATAGGTGGGGTTTGAAATGCCTCTAGAGCTGTATTTCTAGTTTTTCATAGATTTGTAAGATAAGGACAGTCATGGGGCGCCTGGGTGGCTCAGTGGGTTAAGCCGCTGCCTTCGGCTCAGGTCATGATCTCAGGGTCCTGGGATCGAGTTCCGCGTCGGGCTCTCCGCTCAGCGGGGAGCCTGCTTCCTCCTCTCTCTCTCTCTGCCTGCCTCTCTGCCTACTTGTGATCTCTCTGTCAAATAAATAAATAAAATCTTTAAAAAAAGAAAAAAGATAAGGACAGTCATCCTTAATTCCTCAAAGAATTGATTTGTAGTCTGTATAATGAAGGACTGACACACCCATACCCCTTTATTAGAATGTTTTTCTTTCCCTCGGGGTACATAATTTTATTCTACCTTAGGAGAGAAGGTCTGAACCAAACAAAAAAATACTTCCTTTTAAATACAGGCATGCTTCATTTATCGTGCTTCACTCTATTATGCCTCTCAGATACTGTTGTTTTTACAAATTAGAGATCCGAGGCCACCCTGGCATTGAGCAAGTCTGTTGGCACCATGCCCACTTCAAGTCTCTGTGTCACATTTTGGTAATTCTTAAAATACGTCAAACTGTCTCATTATTATTATATTTGTTACGGTGATCTGCGGTCGGTGATCCATGGTGTTACTACTGTAATTGTTTTGGAGTGCCACAAAATGCACCCACGTAAGACAATAAATTTAATTGACAAGTGTTGTGTGTGTTCTTGACTCGTCCACGAACCAGCCATTGCCCCCGATCTCTTTCTCCGTCTCCTCGGTTCACCCTATTCCTTGAGCACAACACACTTGAAATGAGGCCAGTTAATAAACCTACAATGGCTTCCAAGTGTTCAAGTGAAAAAAGAGTCACACATCTCTCGTTTTAACTCAAAAGCTAGAAATGAATCAGCTTCATGATCATGGCCTGTCGAAAGCTGGGATAGAGGCTGGAAGCTTAACAGAGTTATGAATGCAAAAGAAAATTTCTTGAAGGAAACAAAAAATTGCTACTCCAATAAATCTGTGAATGATAAGAAAGCAAAAAAGCCTTATTTTGATACAGAGAAAGTTTTAGTTGTCTGTATGAAAGATCAAACCACCACAACATTCCCTTAACCAGAGCCTCACGGAGAGCAAGGCCTTCTCCCTGTCATTCTGTGAAGGCTGAGTGAGGTGCAGAAGCTGCAGAAGAGAAGTGTGAAGCTGGCAGAGGTGGATCACGAGGGTGAAGGAGAGAAGCCATCTCCGTGACAGAAAAGAGCAAGTGAAGCAGCCAGTGTTGGTGCAGAAGCTGCAGCACATCGCCCAGATCTCGCTAAGATCATGAATGAAGGTGGCTGCCCTAAACGACAGTTTTCCAGTGCAGATGAAACAGCCTTCTAGTGCAAGAAGAGGCCATCGAGGACCCTCAGAGCTAGAGAGAAGTCAGTGCCTGGCATCAGAGCTTCAAAGGACAGACTGACTCTCTTGTTAGAGGCTCATGCAGCTCGATGACGGTAAGTTGAACCAATGCTCATTTTACCACGCGGAAAATCCTAGGGCCCTTAAGAATTAGGCTAAATCAGGCAACTGGCTGGCTCAGTTGGTTGGGCGACTGCTTTCCACTCAGGTCCTGATCCCAGAGTCCCAGGGCTGAGTCCTGCATAGGGCTCCCTGCTGAGCAGGGAGTCTGCTTCTTCCTCTGTCCCTCCCCACTCTTGTGCTCTCTCCCTCCCTCTCTCTTTCAAATAAATAAAATCTTTTAAAAAATTATGCTAATAAACTCTGACTTGCTTTATAAATAGAGCAAAAGGCCCAAATGAAAGCACTTCTGTCTACAACATAGTTTACTGGATATTTTAAGCCCACTATTGAGACCTACTGCTCGGAAAAAAAGACTCCTTTCAAAATATGACTGCTCATTGACATGCACCTGGTCACCCAAGAGCTCCAATGGGGAGATACGATGAGATGCTGTTTTCATGCCTGCTAACACAATATCTGTTCTGCAGCCTAGGGATCAGGGAGTGATTTCAACTTTCAAGTCTGTTATTTAAGAAGTACACTGTGTAAAGCTATAGTTGCCATAGATAATGGATCTGGTGGAGCTTGGCAAAAATTAACTGAAAACTTTCTGGAAAGGATTCACCATTCCAGATGCCATTAAGAATGTTTGTGATTCTTGGGGCACCTGGGTGACTCAGTGGGTTAAGCGCCCACCTTCGGCTCAGGTCATGATCCCATGGTCGTTGGATTGAGCCCCACATTAGGCTCCCCACTGCTTCTCCCTCTCCTCCTCCCTTGGTTGTGTGCTCATGCTCTTTCTTTGTCAAATAAATAAAGTCTTTTTTTAAAAAATGGAACACTTGTGATTCTTGGGAAGCAGTCAGAAAATCAATATGAACTGGAGTTTGGAAGAAGTTGACTGCAATCCTCATGACCTTGAGGGACCAAGACTTCAGGGGAAGAAGTAAGTGCCGGTGGGGTGGAAATAGCATCTTAAAGGAATGCGGATTTGCTCTTTATGGATGATGAAAAAAGTGGTCTCCTGAGATGGAATCTACTGGTGGAGATGCTGTGAAGATCATTAAAATAACAACAAAGGAGTTAGAATATTACACGAACTTAGTTGATAAGGCAGTGTCATGATTTGAGATGATTAAGTACAGTTTTTTTTAAATTTTTTTTTAGAGTATTTTTTTTAAAAGATTTTATTTATTTATTTAAGAGAGAGACAGTGAGAGAGAACATGAGCAAGGAGAAGGTCAGAGAGAGAAGCAGACTTCCCATGGAGCTGGGAGCCTGCTGTGGGACTCGATCCTGGGACTCCAGGATCATGACCTGAGCTGAAGGCAGTCATCCAACCAACTGAGCCACCCAGGCGCCCGATTAACTACAGTTTTGAGAGAATTTCTACTCTGGGTAAAATGTTGCCAAACAGCATCTCGTGCTACAGAAAAATAGTTTGTGAAAGGGCGAGTCAATCGAAGTGGCATTGTTGTCTTATTTTAAGTTGCTACAGTAAACTCAGCCTTGGACAACCACCACCCAGATTAGTCAGCAGCCATCGACATCGAGTCAAGACCATCCACCAATAATAAGATTATGACTCCCCAAAAGCTCAGGTGATGGTTAACATTTTTTAGCAATAAAATATTTTTAATTAGGTATGTACATTTTTTAACATAATGCACATTTAATAGACTGAAGGATAGTGTAAATGTGACTTTTACATTCACTGGGAAGTGAAAAAAATAATTGGACTGTATTGTGATATTCACTTTATTGTTGAGGTCTGGAATCAAACCTGCAGTATCTCCAAGGTATGCCTGTATTGTGTCAGTTTTCAGCCAGAACAAACAGTTAATATTCCCGACAGTATTAAATTCCCTCCTTTGATGTAAAAGGGGCCCCCGAAGAGAGTGCAAAGGATATCCCCTTCCCAAGATCCAGAATCGCTCCCACAGGTAACCAAAAGAAGGACAACCCAGGCAGGCAGAAAGCCAAACCAAGTTCTTAGGACACAAAAGTAGGCAAGCAAGAAGGTTATAATTATCCCTGGGGTGAAAGGATTAAAAATGAACAAGTCTGGATTTGCAAAGGAAGGGATAACATGAAATTTTATTTTCTGCCATCTTCAGAACATGAATTCTTTGGATGTGATTCTAGAATATGCCTGCAAAGAACATTGGTAGGAAAGTTTGATGCTGTCAGAGCCTGACTGTACAGCCCACCAAACCAAGCCCTATTCCCTGTCCCAGGTGCTTCTGCTAAATTCACTTCTTGATTTTCAGCAGTTACATCAGTAACCAATATATCATGGGCCTGGAGATCAGACCAAAGTGGTCTCTGTAAATCTTGTGGGAAAAAGAAAGTTAAAATAGACAGACAGGGCCAGATATATTTTTTTAAGATGTTATTTACTTATTTGACAGACAGATCGATCACAAGTGGGTGGAGAGGCAGGCAGAGAGAGAGGGAGAAGCAGGCTCCCTCCTGAGCAGAGAGCCCGATGCAGGGCTCAATCCCAGGACCCTGAGATCATGACCTGAGCCGAAGGCAGAGGCTTAACCCACTGAGCCACCTAGGCTCCCCAGGGCCAGATTTTAAGAAAAGAAATTCACATTGTGTTTGATTTTTGTTTTAAGTCTAGTTTGTGTTCTTTTATCTTAAGAGAGTTCCTAAGGTTATCCATTATAATTTTTTGTGCTTTCTTTTTGAGAGACAGTGCACACAAGCAGGGGCGAGGAGCAGAGAGAGAAGCAGGCTCCCAGCTGAACAGGGAACTTATATGGGACTCCATCCCAGGCCCCTGGGATCATGACCCGAGCTGAATGACCGTTCTCAACCACCTGAGCCATTCAGGCGCCCCCCCCAGTAAGCCTTTTTATGACCTAACCATGAACTCAGGAGGTGTTTCCAAAGGAGAGTACCAAAAAATGCTGCTCTAACAACATCCAAAAAGTTCATTCCCAAAGTTAGCCTGAAAAATATCTAGCTGCGAATGGGGTACGCTCACATTTCTGTCCAGCCAAATTAGTGACAACAGACATTGAGACAACAAAGGCCCCTTCTGGACCAGGACCCCTTATGACAAATTCCCTTGAAAGCAACGAGAATTCTGCTTATCAGATCCACAGTGCATGGCTATCCACCAGTATATGCACCCTCCAGTTGGCAGAGACCACAAAGAGAATATCCTTACTTTCCATAAAACCAAGCCCTCAAGACACAGAACATGGCAAGAGGGAAACCTCATTTAGTTTTTCTTAAATGCACATTAACAGCTTTCGCTAATCCTTGGGTCTCAGAGCCAGACTACAAGGGACATGCCCCAGGGTTAGGGATTGTGTGGTGGTTTACAGATTGCCTCATTACGCAGAATTTTTTTTTAGCTTGACAGGTAACCTGTGGTCTGTTTAACCTGTTCTGTGACCAATTTATCCTATCACAGGAGTCTCTGAGTTAGGTGGCAATCACTCTTAATAGCTTTAAAGTGCTAGAGCCATGTGCCCCAATTTTGTGGCTTTGGCTGCCAAGATGTCCCTTAGCAACAGCCCTTCCTTTACTTCATGTGCACATTAACCCACAGCAATGTTTGTCTAAGTGAACGCTGATCTGGTGACCATAGAGTCACTGTACTGTGAGGCCAGGTCAAACAGCAGGCTTACAAACCTACGCCTGCTTTCTTCCCTATGGCTTTCTTCCTCGTGACAAATGACACAACTGAGACAGAGGAAATCAGTGACCATCTCTGGGAGAAAAAGGATCAACAAAAATCAAGAGTATTCCTAACAATTCTTTAGCAGAGTCAATAAAGCCAAGGAACCAGTTGCACAAATATTTTATTCCACTTACCTAAATTTAAAGAAGGAAAAAGGAGGGGAGAAGAAGAGTCACCACTCTCACGTCCACCAGTCCCTTCAGGCAGAGATCTGGGAGACTGAAGTGGTAAGAATTCTTACCTTCTGGTGATGCTTATCAGAGATCCCAGGCTCTCTCTGCTGCACCAGCCTCCAAGCAAGCAGAGTCCAGCTAGTGGGTTCATCCTGCCAACTGTGCCAACTGTTGGGGAGGAAAAATCTTTCCTCTACCCTTTGCTGGTGAATTAATGTAAGACAGATTAATAAGAGATGAATATTTAATGACATACATATGGGGGCCCCACAAAGACCATTAGATTCCAAAGATAAGTAAGTCAGTTAAGGCTTATGTGCCTTCTTAAGCTAAAGAATGGGGTGGGGGCAGGGGGAACCTGGGGCTTCAAAGGGGAGGAGGATGATTCATAGGATGAGAAGAGCGTATGTTAGGTAATTAGGTGTTTGCCTTGCTATACAGGTAAATATTTCAGTAAAAAGTTACCTTTGGTAATTGCTCTCTTTCTAGGCCAGGAGCACTATCTAAATTCCTTTAAATAGTTAAGGGAGAGGTAGAAGTTTTTCTTGAGTCTGCTGGGTCTCCATTGCCTTCAGCTCAAAATAATCCACATACCAAAGTGACATATTTTCTGATCATGTATTTTGCTCCCTTTCCTATGATTCCATTTATGTGAGATTCCTAAAATAGATTCATAGAGTGAGTGGAACAGTAGTTAGCAAGCTCTGGGGAGGGGCAAATGGGAAGTTATTTGTTAATAGGTAAAGAGTTTTAGTACAGAATGATGGAAAAGTTCTGTTGGAGGATGGTGATGGTTGCAGAACGGTATGAATGTACTTAATGCCACTGAATTAAACACTTAGACATGGTCAAGATAGCAAATGTTATGTTACATGTTCTTTGCCTCAATAAAAATTTTAATTTAATTTAAAAAATTCAAATTCATAGACTCAAATTACCATTGAAAAAAATGGAAGACCTTTCAGACACTGTTAAGTAGAAATAGTTGATTTTTATTTCCTTTTATCTTTATTTTTCTAAGATTTTATTTATTTACTTACTTGAGATAGAGAGTGCAAGCCAGGGTAGGAGTGGAGGGAGAGAGAGAATCTCAAGTAGACTCCACACTGAGTGCGGAGCCCAGTGTAGGGACTCAATCCCATGACCCTAAGATCATGACCTGAGCTGAAATCAAGTTGGATGCTTAATCAACTGGGCCACACAGGAGCCCCCCTTTATTTTATTTTTTAAGTAAACTCTATGCACAACTCTATACATGAGGGGCATAAACTCAAGACCCTGAGATCAAGAGTTGCACGCTTCACTGACTGAGCCAGCCAGGCAAAGTCAAAGGCTGAATACAAGCAAAGTCAAAGGCTGCCCAAGAAAAGAAATGTAACCATAGTATACTGCTTGGTTGTGCAGGTAAAAATGCTTACATAGTCCTAATCATAGTAGTATTTATGGACTTTTCAACTTGGAAAGCCAACCTACAGAATCAGCAAGGAAGACCATTGTGGTTACAGAACAAAACATAATAATATCCAGTTTAACAGTGTGTAACTAAAATCACAGATCACGGAAGTAGGAAGGTAGGAGAATGAGGCAAAGGGAAGAGTAGTGCCAGAATAGCCATATCTGACAAACCTGGAACTTAGATACAGTCTAGATTTGACAGAACAAAACATGAAGCCTAAAGTTACAAGGACAGAAAATAGTGATAAAAACGCTATTGGAAAGAGTGGGGAATGACAGGGTACAGGATCTCACAGAGAGCAGGGTGTTGATAACATCATTCCTATATCCATGAATAGATTATTTAAAACTATAAAGGTAACTGCCAGAAAAGCAGATAGTCAAAAGTATTGCTCCGTGGAGCATAATTGAGATCAGGAAGTGGTGGGGCATTGGATTTTATTAAAGCCCTTTGAGTACTACTATTTCTTAATCATATATGTGTATTGCTTTAATAATATTAAATAATATTTAAAACTGCTTTAAAGATCAAAGACAGTGCTTGTGTCTGGGAGGCCATAAGACTGGGGGAAATTCTTACCTTTCCTTTACTCTCTGTTGTTTGACTTGAGTATGTACTTTTTTTAGTTTTACTTATAAAATAAATAAATAAAGCTTTATTTATTTAACTAATGTCTACACCCCATGTGGGGCTTGAACTCATGACCTTGAGATCAAGAGTTGCATGCTCTTCTGACTAGGCCAAACAAGCACCCCAAGTATCTATTATTCTGTAAGTTTTTTTTTTCCCTTATCATTCCCTCTCTCTCAGCTTAAGAGTGCACTGAAAACAGCTTTATACTTATCCCTACCTTCAGGGTTTATTTCCTAAGAACAAAAGCATTCTTTTACAAAACCAGAGTACAGTACCAAAAATCAGAAATTTCACATTGATGCAATACTATAATCTACTTCACAGCCCATATTCATGTTCTTCCGTTGTCCTATTTATGTCCTTATGGCTCTTTTTTCCTCCCAGTCCAAGATCCAGTTCAGAACCAGGCATTGCATTTTGTTTTTATGTCCCTTTAGTTTCTTTCTTTCTTTTTTTTTTTAAGATTTTATTTATTTATTTGACAGAGAGAGATCACAAGTAGGCAGAGAGGCAGGCAGAGAGAGAGAGAGGAGGAAGCAGGCTCCCTGCTGAGCAGAGAGCCCATTAGGGGCTCCATCCCAGGACCCTGAGATCATGACCTGAGCCGAAGGCAGCGGCTTAACCCACTGAGCCACCCAGGCGCCCGTCCCTTTAGTTTCTTTTAATCTGGAACAATTTCTTAGCCCTTCTTTGTCTTTTCTGACCTTTTTTAAGAGCGTAGGCCAGTTAGTTTGTAGACTGTCCCTTAGTTGGGACCTTGCCTGATGCTTCCTTCTTGTTAGATCTAGGCTTTACATTTTTGGCAGAAATGCTGTATGTGAACTGTCTCAATTTATCTTGTCAGGTGGTCCCTAACGCTACTTTATCTCAATATTGCTGATATTAAGTGTGATCATTTGGTTAAGGTAGATGTCCACCAGGTTTTTCCACTGGAAAGTCAGTGTTTGTAGTTGGTAAATTATCATGGGGAGGGGCGCCTGGGTGGCTCAGTTGGTTAAGTGACTGCCTTCAGCTCAGGTCCTGATCCCAGAAGCCTGGGATTGAGTCCCATATCAGACTTATGCTCTGTGGGGAGCCTGCTTCTCCCTCTCCCTCAGCCTGCCACTCCCTCTGCTTGTGTGCTCGCGTGCACTCTCTCTCTCTCTATCAAATAAATAACTAAAATCTGAAAAAAAAAATATATATATATATATATATATATGGGGCGCCTGGGTGGCTCAGTGGGTTAAGCTGCTGCCTTCGGCTCAGGTCATGATCTCAGGGTCCTGGGATCGAGCCCCGCATTGGGCTCTCTGCTCAGCAGGGAGCCTGCTTCCCTCTCTCTCTCTCTCTCTGCCTGCCTCTCCATCTACTTGTGATTTCTCTCTGTCAAATAAATAAAATCTTAAAAAATATATTAAAAAATATATATGAAGTTATGAAATATATATATATATATATATATATATATATATATATTACACTTTATATATACTTTAAGATGAATGTGGTTTTTTTTCCTAAGCTAGTTAGGGGAATGACAGGAGGCACTTAAGAAGGTTTGCTGTGGGGCACCTGGATGGCTCAGTCAGTTGGGTTTCTGCCTTTGGCTCAGTCTTGATCATGTGGTCCTTGGACTGAGCCCTGTGTCAGGCTCCCTGCTTGGCTGGGAGTCTGCTTCTCCCTCTCTCTCTCTCTGCCCTTCCCCTGCTCATGCTCTCTCTCTCAAAAAATAAAGTCTTGAAGAAGAAGAGGGTTTGGTAAAAGCTGGCTTCTGAGACCCAGTATTCTTTATGCCCACCTGGTTCTCCAGGCTCCTCTGTCCACCTACCATTGCTCCCTTCCTCTAACTCATCGATTTCTGCCTTGGATGGCTTAGGAACCAGTGGCTGAATGAGGCCCTGCAAGCATTTCTTTAAACTTGAGGCCTAGAAGATGCTAGGGCAATGGTTCTCAAACTGCTTTTAGAATCTAAGACGTAAAACAGAAGTTGTTTGGGTTGGAGCAAGAGCAGTGGGCTTCAGTCATGCCCCAAAAGACCTTCTCCTTCCCTGCTGGTTGAATCCGAGGGCCCCCCAGCCTGCAACCTAGGACAGCACCGAAACTTCTAGCCCAGGAGGTACACCTATGGCCACTGGATGCTTGGGAAGGCTGGCTTGGATCTTACCCCTCTTCCGTTTGCTGCCTCAAACAGCTCTGAACTTGAGTCCTGGGGCTACATGAGTCACTGACTTTGGAGAAGGAACTCTCAGCCTGTGCTCAGACAGCATCCCAACCCCCTAAGCCATCCCCACTGTCCTTTCTCTTTTATTTTCCTAAAATATAGACTGTAGTCCAGAGACAAGGGCAAGGGGAAGGAGCAGAGGCCCAGACAGGCCCCTCCCACCTTCCTGGCCTTGAACCTTCCAGCCTGGCATGTTGGAGGAGGCAGCCAAGTTAGATGTCCAGGACCCAAACCTGGCAGATCTTCTGAGCATTCTCTGCAACAGACCACCCCCATCAGAGGGGAACTAGGATCTGGTGGATGACCACAGCCACCAGGAGGAAGTGGGCTGGGAGAATTCTCACTTCTTCAAAGTTATCCAGTTATTACTGGTGGCTTTCAGAGTCTGCATATGACAAATAAAGTGGGGGTGGGAGAAGGGTGAAGAGATCATCGGCCAGGAATGAATCTCAACATTGTCACGGACCACTGTAGCCGTGTGACCCTGACAGGTCATTTCTATTTCCCGACCCTCATTCCCCATTCTAAAGTGGGGCCTCAAAATAAGCAACTCCTACAGTTGTCAGGAGGATTCACTGTGATCCTGCATTGGGCTTTCTGAATCGAAGGAAATGCCATGACACTTGCGTGGTCTGGACCATGTCTTCATGCCAGCTCTACTATTACTTACCTAATAATTCCCCCTAATTGGTTTGCCTTTTAAACATGTCCTAAAGAGGTTGCTTGGGTGGCTCAGTCAGTTAAGCCATTGCCTTCGGCTCAGGTTGTGATCCCAGGGTCCTGGGATCAAGTCCTGCATTGGCTCCTTACTTGGCAGGAAGCCTGCTTCTCTCTCTGCTTCTGCCTGCCACTCTGCCTGTTTGTGTGCATGTTCACTCTCTCTCTGATAAATAAATAAATAAAATCTTTAAAACAAAATTAAAATAAAATAAATAAACATGTCCTGAAGAAATACTACTCATGAAATTGGTTTTATTTCACATATTAAATTTTTCTACTCTACCTTAAAAGAAATGAACAATGATTAAACTTAAAAGCATTCATATGAGAATTAAAATAAAAACTTGAAACAGAAAAATCAAAATTACAAAATCAAGTGTTACTGTGTGTGCCACAGTGTGGTGGTGGATGCAGAGCGATCCCTCCCTCCTCTCTGTGTATCCACGACCACCCCTCCCCCGACAGTCTCTGATATGATGTCCATGGCTTTGTTTGTATGGAAATGAAAGAGGCGCCAAATCTCTGTAATAATAGGTGTTCTAACCCATTCAGTAGGATTTTGCAGAGACTCAATTGGCCTGAGTCATGACCAGGATTGTACAACCCCTACTTTTGGTGTGGAAGGGAGGAACATGAGAACATGCTCTCTTTGGCATATGGATTATTTTGACCCAGCAGACTCAAAAAAACTTTTACCTCTCCCTTAATTACCTAAAATAATTGGGGGGGGGGGAGCCTGGCTAAGAAAGACAGCTCTTACCAGAGATAACTTTTTAGCTGAAAGGCCTATCTGTATAGCAGGGCAAACACCTAATTACCAAACATCTGCTCTTCTTATTGTCCTTTGCATTACCCTCCTCCCCTTTTTTTTTTTTTTTAAAGATTTTATTTATTTATTTGACAGAGAGAAATCACAAGTAGACGGAGAGGCAGGCAGAGAGAGAGAGAGGGAAGCAGGCTCCCTGCTGAGCAGAGAGCCCGATGCGGGACTCGATCCCAGGACCCTGAGATCATGACCTGAGCCGAAGGCAGCGGCTTAACCCACTGAGCCACCCAGGCGCCCCTACCCTCCTCCCCTTTGAAGCCCCAGACCCCCATCCCATTCTTTAGCTCAGGATGGCACATGAGCCTCAGTTGCCTGACTTACCTTTGAGTATCCTATTTTTCGGTCTCCCTTATGTATGTATAAAAGTAGATTTGTTTTTCTGCCTGTTAATCTGTCTTATGTCAGTTTGATTATTAGATCAAAGAACCTAGAGGGGAAGAAGGGAAAATTTTCCCACCCCTACAATTGATACTGTCAGAAGCAGGATCTCTGCCAAGAAGGCTCTGTTTATGCTTACCCTAACTCACCCTCAGAAGTGACCTATTCTTCACTTAACAGCAGGCCAGGCCATAGGGGGCTTTCTGGTAGGGGGTGATTACATTGCCTCCTGGGCATAACAGCAACAGGCTCTCCAGAACATAAGCCAGAGGCTGAGCTGGGGCCACATTTTAGGTGTAATGCAGCTGGATAGTCAGTTCCAGTTGCATATCTTCTGCATTAATCACAGTTTAGTTATGAGAAGCAGGACCTATTCTAGCAATTTTAATCAGAAGGGGATTTCGTGCAAAGTATTAGACCCTTATAAAATCATTGGCAAGCCTAGAGGAATGGCTTTGCTGGGCCTCTAAGCCGGCTCCCAGAATGACACAGCAGAACTGGTCAACCACTGGAGCTGCAGTCTCTCCCACAGGAAGCAGAGAAGTCAGGAGAAGACTGTTACCTGAACTGTGATCCACCGGATATAAGGAAGCCTTTGCCACTGCTGCAACTTTCAATCTCTGAGCTCCCACAAAGCTGAACTGCTGCTGAAATCCAGTATCTCCCAGGCCATGCCAGCCAGCAATTATAACCAGAGAAGCAAAATGATGGCCTCCACCTCACTCCTAGCTGCATCCGTGTGTTTAACTGGTGGAGCCAATCTTACCCAGAATTCTGCCTGCAAGGAAGGCAGCGAAACTTTTGGTTTTCTAGCCTATGGAGCGTATGAAGGCACATTAGGAGATTGGAATGGATAATGGAAGTCGGTTTATCATATATACCACAGTCAGGCAGATGAAGCATCTCCAATACCTGGGCCCAGCAGACCACCCCAGCCTCATCTCCAGCCCCTATCCAACCCACCAATCCTGTGTTCAACTGAATTGCTGGGGTACTTCCATCACTCAATGTCTTTGCTCAAGATGAGCCCTTTGTCTGTAACATTCTTACTTTTCCTACCAGATGAATTTAAATTGCCTCCCCTTCTTCTCCCCCTCCTCCTCCTCCTCCTCCTCCTCCTCCTCCTTCTTCTTCTATTTTTTTTTTTTAAAGTAGGTTCTGGGGCATGTGGGTGGCTCAGTGGGTTAAAGCCTCAACCTTCAGCTCAGGTCATGATGTCAGGGTCCTGGGATCGAGCCTCACATCAGGCTCTCTGCTTAGCAAAGAGCCTGCTTCCCCCCCTCTCTGCCTGCCTCTCTGCCTACTTATGATCTCTGTCTGTCAAATTAAAAAAAAAAAAAAAGTAGGCTCTATGCCCAATGTGGGGCTTGAACTCACAACTTTGAGATCAAGAGTCACATGCTCTAATGACTGAGCCAGCCAGGAGCCTCTGGACTGCCTCTTCTTAGAAGCTTTCTCTTACCACCCCGGGAAAAGTCTTGTTCTAGGCTTCTATATGTATACCTTCTCCAATTATGTTTTTCCACATTTGTCTACCATTCTAAACCAAGAGGGCAGAGATTAGGTCTCCCCTGTCTGTTTACACAGCTGAGCGAGGTTGGGTCCAATTCTTTTTATCTCCTGGCATATAAGAAAGTAGAAGAAGACTGAAACAGGGTAGCAAAATTGCTGGTACAATTTAAAGGTTTAAGTTTACCAACTTAATGCTTTTAACATAAAAATGACGATGCAGTGTAACTGGAATATTTTAAAAATGAATATAGAAAAAGTTTTAATTTATAAATTTATAGAACATAAAAAGTATTAATTCATTTCAAAAGGTATTAAAAACTATAGAAGAAAATGTTAATTTTATTCCAAATCGGTTCTCTACTTTTTATGTTATCATGATACTCGATTTTTAGCTATATTTTTTAAAAGATTTTATTTATTTATTTGACAGACAGAGATCACAAGTAGGCATATAGGCAGAGAGAGGCGGTGGGGAGAAGCAGGTTCTCCACCAAGCAGAGAGCCTGATGCAGGGCTTAATCCCAGGACCCTGGGATCATGACCTGAGCCGAAGGCAGAGGCTTTAACCCACTGAGCTATCCAGGCACCCTTTTTAGCTGTATTTATGGTCAACCAGGTCAAATACAACATTTCCCAGACTCCCTTGCAGCTACGTGTGTGTGGCCATATGATGAAGTCTGGTCTATAGAATGTGGGAGCACGTGATATACAGAACTTCAGGGGCTCCAAAAAGAGAAAAGGTATTTTCTTACTTCCAATAGGCAGTAAGCCACATTGGACTGAGTAGACTGGGGCATGCCTAGGAATAGTTGACCAATGATATATTTGAAGGCTGGCTCCCTGATACTGCGAAGCAGGACTATTAATAAATGAAGAAACTTCTGTCTTTCTAATGTGCAAGTATTTAGGTCCTCTATTAGAACAACTTAAAAGTATACCCTGATTATTCCTGGTTCAGAACCAGAGTCTAGTTTGGGATAGAATTATATCATGAGTACCACTGTTTTGCAGATGTAATTTCCTTTGGAGACATCAGTAGAATTCTAAATGTAGCACCTATTTGTAAATGTGAGACTCAGGCCAGTGATATTCCTGAGTCCCTGTAACAGCTGCTAGACTTTGGCCTAGAAAAGACACTCAGTATATAAAAGAATTAATGATCTAGGAGGTCATTTATGGTTTTCATTCTATCTTAGGTATTTTTATTTTAAAGATCTTACTTATTTATTTTAGAGACAGCATGAGTGGTGGGAGAAGCAGAGAGAGAAAGACAAGCAGACTCCATGCTGAGTGTGGAGCCTGACATGGGCTCCAAAACATGATCTTGAGATCAGGACCTGAGCCAAAATCAAGAGTTGGACACTTAGTCAACTGAGCCACCTAGGCACCCTTCAGGTGTTGTTGTTTGTTTTTTAAATAAGATAACCTGTTCCCAGATTTAAAGGAGTTGTAACAAGATATAAAATGGTAATTTCACAAAGATGTCCATCACTGTGAAACATCAGAAATAACCTAATAATAAATCAACATGGGAGGACTTGAAGAAATCATGATTCATTCATTCAAAGGAAAATTGCAACCATTAAATAAGGACAATTATGTTTCAATGTGTTATAAGCTTTGAAGTTTTGTTGAATCAAGAAAGATTATAAAATAGTACTCAAATTGGAAATCTAACTCTGTTAAGAAGCATGTACACCAAAAGAACAAAAAATCATGATCACTCACGGTGTGCTTTGTCCTCTGCTGAGTCTTAAGGATACACAAATGAATAAAACGTGGTCCTAGTATGGCTTTCTCTTATGGTATCAGCCCCCAGTGATGTGCAATTGAATGTTTAACAGCCACTTGTTAGTTGGGGCGGAGAGAAACATTTTGCCAATTTCTGTGGTGTAAGCATTTCCACCATGGCTGGTTTCAAGCTACCAATGAACACTTAACAGAGAATTGGGAAGAGATGTATGCAAGTTGGTCTTGAGGGTCACATTGGCTCCAGCATATCCCTGGAGATTTCTACCTCCAACATGTCCGACAGTTGGAAGGTGGTTCTTAAAGAAACAATCATTTATTCATGGAGTAGAATGCAATTCAGTCATGAGTACATCATACTTTAGAATAAACAGTCTTATTTGAAAAAGTTCAGGGTTCATTTTCAAGTTTAAAGAACAAGTACGTGTGAGTGAGGTCAGTAAAAAATGGCAATGTAAGGACTCAAAAAATTGTCTCCTCCAAAAAATCAACCAGAAAAACGGCAAAAATGATCAGAATCCACTTTTTGAGGAGTGTGGAGATTAGCCAAAGGCTTGGAACAACCTGAAGAACATTTATTCAAGAATAAAGGTGAGTGTCAGTAAGAACAATGAGTTTTATGACATTTTAACTTGCCCTAGACCCATCTCTTGTTCTCCAGGTCAAGAGCCTTCAAAAATAACAACCTGTAGGGTACCTGGGTGGCTCAGTCTGTTGAGTGTCCTACTCTTTTTTTTTTTTTAAAGATTTTATTTATTTGACAGAGAGAGATCACAAGTAGGCAGAGAGGCAGGCAGAGAGAGAGAGAGAAGGAAGCAGGCTCCCTGCCGAGCAGAGAGCCCGATGCGGGACTCGATCCCAGGACCCTGAGATCATGACCTGAGCCGAAGGCAGCGGTTTAACCCACTGAGCCACCCAGGCGCCCCTGAGTGTCCAACTCTTGATTTTGGTTCAGGTTGTCATCTCAGGGTTGTCGGATCAAGTCCTGCTTTAGGCTGTGCATTCAGCACAGAGTCCGCTTGAGATCCTGTATCCCTCTCCTTCTGCTCTTCCCCACTGTACTCTCTCTCTCTCTCTCCCTCTCTCAGAAATCAATAAATTAATCTTTAAAAAAAAATAACAATTGGGGCACCTGGGTGGCTCAATGGGTTAAGCCTCTGCCTTCAACTCGGGTCATGATCTCAGGGTCCTGGGATCAGGTCCCACATCAGGCTCTCTGCTCAGTGGGGAGCCTGCTTCCTTCTCTCTCTCTCTCTCTGCCTGCCTCTCTGCCTACTTGTGATCTCCCTCTGTCAAAAAAATAAATAAAATATTTTTAAAAAAGATGTATTTCCAAATGATTTTCATTATCTGACTTGATTGTGGTTCCCTAAAAGACCTAAGTGGCAAGACTGTATTTGGCTTCACTTGGAGTTCACCCACTATGGAAATTTTTCCTCTTTAGGGGATTTTATATATATATTTATTTATTTATAAGATTTATTTGTTTTAGAGAGAGAGCAAAAGAGAGAGGGAGAGAGAGGATCTCTGGCATACTCCCCACTGAGCTCAGACTCCCCCTTACCTCCCTACCCCACACACACGGCTCCATCTTATGACCCTGAGATCATGATCTTGAGACCATGACCTGAGCCAAAATCAAGAGTGGGATGCTGAACCAACTGAGCTACCCAGGTGCCCCTAGGGGATGTTAAAAAAAAAAAAGTACAGGCCAAGTGTTTTAACTTTGTGACTGGTAGAAGCAATAGATAAGGGTTGGGTCACACAATAGATGAAAAAAAGAGGCTGAAAAAGGAAGAGTTAGGGAATAGATGTCCATAGGGGCTTTGAAATCTTCGACATATTCTAGGAAATCTAAAAGTTCATGCACACGCATAGGTCTGTGTGCCCAGGGATGCGCGTGCTCAGGAAAGAATAAAAACGAAACAGAACAAATAACAAAAGCAAAGCAAAACAAAACAAAAAACCCTGAGCTCTCACCTTTTGGTTGCCCTTGAAGCAGTGCACAATGGAATGCTAAGTGGCGTAGTAACTGCTTGCCTGCACATGGAAAGCGTATCCTAATACACGCTCAGAGCCCCCTGGCCAACTGGGAGATTTGTTGATTCCAGGCATTTATAGAAATTTTGTCCAGGGCACCTGGGTGGCTCAGTGGGCTAAAGCCTCTGCCTTCGGCTCAGGTCATGATCCCGGGGTCCTGGGATCGAGCCCCACATCGGGCTCTCTGCTCAGCGAGAAGCCTGCTTCTCTCTCTCTCTCTCTCTCTGCCTGCCTCTCTGCCTACTTGTGATCTCTGTCCGTCAAATAAATAAATAAACAAATCTTTAAAAAAATTTTTTGTCCAATTATTAGCTGATCAGTAAGCTAACTGAATAGATGTCCATGGCTTAGTAAGACAAAGAATACAGAAATTATATTTCAGGATAGTCACTTAACAGACAACTACCAGAAGAAGCAATAATGACAAAAGACCTTGAGGAGGGGGAGAATCTGATATCTAGAGTTGCACATTCAATTATTTAAAATGTCCAGTTTTCAACAAGAAAGTACAGGAATACTTCCCAACTCATTCTATGAGGCTCTTGTCCTTATGTCCCTCTCCTTTCCCCGTCCAGGGACACAGAGGGGATGATCAGTACATCTGCTGCCTAATGAGGGTTCCACTGGGAAATGAGATGCTCATCAATCTTGTTTGTAGCATCCCACCCCAGCTTAAAGAGTAAGTCTTATAGAACCCGCTCACCTTGGCAATTGTCGGGAGGGGAAAACCCCAATACTCCCCAGTGGACCCTGGGCCTCAAGGGTTTCCTGTCTCAGCTCTTCCCACACTTTTGCTCATTGTGTGTAGAGGAGGGTGAGTGACTGTGGTCAGGCCAGTCCTGCCACTTCTCCGTATACTCCTGGGGCAGTGCCTGTTCTTGCCCCAGTCTTAGCAGACATCCTTAATCATCCTGAAATGTGAGATCCTCAACTCTGTCCTCAATCTTGTATCTCGATCGTCAACACCAGGAAAACAGGAAAAGGCCCCCTCAACATCTAAATTAAAGGCATTCACAACCTATCATGACCTGCTCTTTCTTCTTTGGTTTCCTTCCTGCTCCTGCTTCCTTCCCTCTAACTCTGTTCTCTAGGAACACTGAACGGTCAGCAGTTTCTGGAGTGAGTTATGACATGCTCTGTCTTTTCTCCAAACCTTTGCACATAGCCGTCCCTCTGTTGGCAGTAACCACCTTCCACCTTTGCCCAGCAGATTCTTTCTTACCCTTCATGAGTCACCTCGGTATACTGCCTCCTCTGGGAAGCCCTCCATGACCATTCTGTCTCCGAGGCTACATCAGGTGGCTCTCCGTGGCCACCCTCAATCCTTTGTTTCCTTTTTTTAAAATTTTATTTATTTACTTGACAGAGTGAGAGAGATCACAAGTAGGCAGAGCAGCAAGCAGAGAGAGAAGGGGGAGCAGAGCAGGGAGCCTAATGTGGGGCTCAATCCCAGGACCCTGAGATCATGACCTGAGCTGAAGGCAGAGGCTTAACCCACTGAGCGACCCAGGCGCCCCTCCTTTGTTTCCTTTATGTAGTATTTGTCATGCTGTATTTGTAGCAGGTGCAGAAAGCTGTTTATTCTCCCACTTCCATAGCAAACAGCTGTTGCTGGAAGACAGCTCCCACTCCTCCTCTTGCATCTAGAGAAGATATGGAGGAAATATTACAATGTCACAAGGTTGGAGGACAAAGAATAACTGGGAAATAACATTAGACGGGGTGATCCAGGAGGGCCCGAGTTGAGACTGAAATGACAGGAAGGACACAGCCATATCAAGATCTTCAGAATGGGGGAGAGGGGGAGTGGTCGAGACAGAAGAACTAAGAAGGACAATGGTGGAACAAGTCTGATGTATTTGAGAAGTAAGAAGGCCACTGTGGCAGGAGTAGGTTGACTGATCAGGGAGAAAGGAAGACTAGCTGGAGCAGGGGCCTTCGCCTCCCTGCTTCCCTATTTTGTGTTTCTCCATCACACTTACACCATCTAATAATACATGATATATTTTACTTATTTATATTGTTTATTTTCTGGGGCTGCCACTAGAACCTAAGTTCCACGAGGGCAGGGGTTTTGTCTAATTTGTGCACTTCTCTCTCTCCAGAGCTCAGAACAGTGCCTGCCACACAGTAAGTGCTCAAACTTAGGCTTGTTGCATGAATAAATCCATGAAAAATAGATAAAAATCAAATGATGTAGGGCCTCGAAGACCATGGTAGTAGGGCTATTCCAGGCAAAGAGGACCAGAGACCAGAGACCACCCAGGGATGGGCATGTGTTGGTTAATTTTTTATTCTAATTGCTCTGATTAACCACATTTTTTATTTGCTGAAGTATAATTCTTTTTCTACCTTCACTCTTACCCCCTCCAGAAAAGAAACTTATGATATATGCAATTCTGTATCTTGCTTTGTCACGTAATAACATCTTAGATATATTTCCATATCAACATATAGAGAATTCTCTCATTGTTTTTTATAGTTGCATAGTATTCCATTGACTGGATGTATTGTGGCTTATTTAACCAGTTCCCCTTTGATGGAAATTTATTTTTTTTCCCTTTGATGGAAATTTAAATGAAATTTTGTGTGGGGGGGTATTTACTTATGTGTCGTTTACTACACAAAGTAGTAAGGATCTTGAGAAGCTTTACTTTTCTCATGTTCTTAGCATGGAACAATGCTTAACACATGAGAGATTCCCAGTGAATAGTTTATTGAAAGAATAAAACACTCCTGGACTTCTTTTATGGGCTATCTTATTCTACCCATCACCACTCTCCAATCTCTATTGTCAGCCCAGGCTACACTGAGGGACCCAGATTGCTAACTGTCCCCTGTCTGCCTCAGGCTCAACCACATCTCCACTTACATGTTCCAGAGAGGTCCTCTGAGTCAGTATTTCCGGAACTGAACTCCTCACTCCTAACTTCACTTTAACCTCCCTTGAACCTTCCAGGCACCAATCTTCTCTTTCTCTGACCTTGCGAGCTCAGTCAAATAGTACCAGTTCCCATCCATGTCCCACTGATGTGACAAACTTCCTACAGTGAGTTTTATGCACAAATCGGTGAGTCACAATCCCTGACATTCCCTGTCCACGCCGCCTCACGTGCAGTCCCAGCTTGGGCTTCCTCCTCTCTTGCTGCCAGCAGGACACCAGTTTAGTGGAACACACTTAAAATAGCTGTCATCATGTCATTCCCTTAACTAACAACTCTGAGGTCTGTCTCCCCCAACCCAAACCTGTTCTACCAAAGGTCTTTTATATAACTCTTCTCTTCCCCTTCATTTTCTATAGGACCTAGTTTGGTTCTCTATCACTGTGTTACAAAGCAGCCCAAAACATAGCAGCTTAAAATAAGAATTTATTAGCCTCACTTGGTTCTGTAGGTTGGCTGCGCTCAAATGAGTAGGTCTCACTTGGAGACTCTTGTATGATGACAGTCAGCTTTTCATTGGGGCGATAGTCATTTGAAGTTTAACATCGCTGGACCTCCCAAATGGTACAGTTACATGGCTGGCAATTAATGTTGACTGTCTGCTGGGGGCCCAGGTGGGGCTGTTGGTAAGAACACCTGTAATGGTTTGGACTTCGAAAAGCATTGAGAATGCTTCCTGAGGAGCAGCTTCTACTGCCTGAGCATTTCAAGACTGCTGGATGAAAACTGTAAAGCTTCTTATGATCACTTCTGCTATATCCTTTTGGCCAAATAAGTCAGGAAGTTCAACCCAAATTCGAAAGGAAGGGAAGTAGATGCCACATCTCAAAGGAGGAGCAAAGAATTTACCACCATCTTTAATCTACCATTATCCACCTTCTGGACACAAATTATTTACATTCTTTCCACGTGAAAAATATATAAGGGTCCTCCCAAGGACCCTTAACATCTCATCCCAAAATATCACTGGCTCATAATGGATCTTATCTTATAAATCAGGTCCAGGTACAGATTAGGCATGATTCGTCAAGAACAGCCTGTAGAGTACTATTCTTTTTGATCTGAAGACCTGTAAGCTACAGACAGGTTTTTGGCTCTCCAGAAACCTAACAGAGTTAACAGGCTTGAGATAACCAAAGCAGACAATTTTTTTTCCTTTTTAAATTTACTTGTTTATTTGAAGTGGGGGAGGGGCAGAGGGAGATGGAGAGAGAGTCCCAAGCTGACTTCTGGCTGAGCACAGAGCCTGACACGGGACTCAGTCTCACAATCCTGAGATCACAATCTGAGCTGAAAACAAGAGCCGGATGCTTAACCAACTGAACCACCCAGGTGTCCCCAGAGCAGACATTTCTGTTCCAAAAACGGGGAAAACAGGAGTCACATACTTATCACTGAGCCATAGCAATTCTGAAATCCAGTTAGACACACATTGCCAGCTCTTTGACTAGGGTACAATCCTGCTCCCTGGGAATATTCTCGGCAGCTCTTGATTCTATCCTCTTGGCTTGTGGGTTTCTTCTGAGTCATCCTTCCTTTTCTATAAGAAACAGCCCATTTGGGGAGCTACCTGGGGGGCTCAGTTGTTTAAGCATCTGCCTTTAGGTCAGGTCATGATCCCCAAATCCTGGGATCAAGCCCTGAGTCAAGCTCCCTGCTCAGTGGGGAGTCTACTTCTCCCTCTGCCCCTCCCCCTGTTTGGTAGGTCTCTCTCTCTCCCTCTCTCTCTCTCAAATAAATAAATAAAATCTTTTTAAAAAATGGCCCACATTTACATCTGAATAGCTTTCTCAGTCAGTGTCTTAGAAGGCAGAGAGGCTTTGCTTTTTCCTGTGTTCTCTAATTGCTTATCTTCAAACCTATCATTTTGTATGGCTGCAGAATGGAGTGGAATTTCCATAATTCTTGGTCTTTGAGATGATTTTCAAGTTTCATTCCTCTGAAGACTCTGCAAATGGTGCTCATTGAGCACCTATTGTGCCCCAGCACTGTTCTAGGGATCAGGGATGAGTGAAACAAGACAAAAGTCCCTGCCCTTATGGAACTGCCATTCTAGTGGGAGAAACAAGCAATAAGCAAGTAAACAATATAAAGAAACAAAGAAAGTACCTGGGTGGCTCAGCCAGTTAAGTGTCTGACTCTTGGTTTTAGCTTAGGTCATGATCTCATGGTCATGGGATCTATCCCTGCATCTGGCTCCAGGCTCAGCGGGGAGTCTGCTTGAAGATTCCCTCCCTTTGCCCTTCCTCTCGCTCTCTTTCTCTCTCTCTCTCTCAAATAAATAAATCTTAAAAAAAAAAAAGGCAAGCAGAAAAATAGCAAGTGGTGTTTTGTGTCTAAGTGTTGACAGGAAAAGGAACTTTCATTTTCAATAGGAAAGGCCATTCTCACTGAGAAGATGACATTGAAGTCAAGACCTGAGAAAAGTGAGGGAGTAGCCATACAGGTATCTAGAGGAAGAGCTTTCTAGATGGAAAGAAATGCAAGTGTAAAGGCCTGAGTTAAATGTGTGCCTTCTCTCTTCATAAACTAGTATAGTTTTAGCAGGCTGATCTGAGGGGATATTAGAAGGAGAATACCAGAGAGGTATTTGGGAGTCAAAGCTTTTAGTTTTAGTCTGATTTATGGGAAGAGTTTGACCATGAGAATGAGAGTTTGACATTTTTATAGAATTACCCTGGCTGCTGTGTTAAGAAATGGTAAGAAGTGATGTGGGAGCAGGAAACACAAGATTTTTTGCAGTACTCTAGGGGAGAAATGATGGAGGTTGAAACCAGGTGGTAATGGCAGAGATAGTAAGAAGTATCCATGTTCTGAATATCTTTTGAAGGCTGTAGATGAGGGGCACAAGACAGAAGGAAGTTAAATTCATTTTCCAGAACTGCTGTAACACATCACCACAAGCTTGGTGGCTTCAAACAACAGAAATGTATTCTCTCTTAGACCTCAAATAGAAAACTCAAAATCAACCGCCCGCCCCCTTTTTTGGTCCTTTTCAGCTTCTGGGGTCTGTCAGTATTCTTTGGTTTGTGGCTATTCACTCAAATCTCTGACTCCATCTTCACAGGGATTTCTTTTCTGTGTGTGTATCTTTTAAGGACACTTGTCATTGGATGTAGGACGCACCTGAATAGTCCAGGATGCTCTCATCTCAAGATCCTTAATCACATTTGCAAATGCCCTTTTTCTGAATCAGGTCACATCCACAAGTTCCAGGATTTAGGCTTATCTTTTTACCCGTCACTATCAATCTGCTACCAGAGACAAGAATGGTTCCAAAGTTTTCTGGAGTGAGCAACTGAAAGAATGAAGTTTTCATGAACCAAGACAGGAAAAGACTATGAGAAGAGTATGTTGTTGAAGACGGAGATAAAGTTCTGAGTTGATCTTAATGTGTTTGGATGGGGCAGGTCTTTGATAGGGTGTCCCACCCTCTTAAGAGCTCTATAGTGTACAGTTTTTATTGCCTCATCTTTGATTCTAAGCTCAGGGAGTCTTGAGCTCTTGTCACCAGCTGAACTCTAAAGCCTGACTTTTACTGCCTACCCGCTTGTACTCATTGTCCCACATTTTCCCTTAGACTCTTCTTTCCAGCTTATCTTCCCCCCCACCATTATCTTTTAACTCAGGCAAAAGACCTGAGGGGCGTAACATTCCCTGATGGAAACCCAAATACCCCTCAGTCAGGGTACCTGGGTGGCTCAGTTAAGTGTCTGCCTTCAGCTCAGGGTCCTGGGATCAAGCCACATCTGGCTCTCCACTCAACAGGGAGCCTGCTTCTCCCTCTCCCTCTGCCTGCCACTCTGCCTACTTGTGTGCACTCTCTCTCCCTTTGTCAAATAAATACAATCTTTAAAAAACAAACAAACAAACAAACAAACAAACGGCAATAGTAACTGCCCAGACCACCCAGACCAGTTTGAACTTATCCCCCTACTCACGGGTATGCAGATGGACCATGGAGTGGTAAAATGAGGTAAGACTTACCCTTACCTCATTTTATTTATTTATTTATTTATTTTACCTCATTTTAATAGTAAAGTCTCCACCCAAGGAGGAGCACAAGGCTTCATATACATAACATACCATGTATGTATAGGCATGTTTCCTTAAGGCACATGCACCTCCTTTTGCCTGCCTCTAACATAAGATGACAAGGCTCCCCTATCTAAATAGTCATCCTAACCCTAAATAAAAGGAATCCATTCCCCTTTGCTCTAGGAGCCACGTATTTGTAAGTTATTCCCCAGCGATCTCCTTATTTGCTGCAAATAAGTTTACTTTGTGAGACAACTCCACCTGGTGCATCTGTGACTCGCTAAGGAGGAACCTCATGTTAGTTGAATTACGCTGGTTTTCCATTTACTTAGACCAGACCAACGTCTCATTCACCTCCACGTCTCCGTCACTTTGTTACACAATTAGTACATTTTCAGTCGACTAGATCATGCACATTGACATCCAACCTCCTTCACATCTCATCCTACCACTGTGTGAGCAAAGTCAAACCCACTTGTAGAAATAATCTTTCCTTAAGTGATTAAGGACAAACGGAGATGTTTCAAAGGTGTACTACCGGGACCTGGTAGGGGCTCAGCAAATATGGGTACTCTTCCTCAACCCAATGTAAGTTTGTCAAATAACCGCTCTTTTATCTCCCACCGCTTAGAGACCTCCCCCTGAGAAAGTCTCTGCCTAGAGTATGCAAGCTTCCTTGATTCTGAAGAGCTCAAGACACACAGTAGGACTACTTAGTTGACTGAACGGTGCCTTCTGCAGAGGGACAGTACTGTAAGAGCCAGTTTGCTCTCGTCCTCTCTTCCCCGGCATTCATTATTCTAGGGGAACGCGGGAGTGGGAGGGAAAGGCCAGACAGCTGAGACGGCTGAGACAGCCGTGTGCGGATTCAACATGGCGCCGTTCTTCTCATTGTACGAGCCTCAAAGATGGCAACAACCAATTGGGGGCAGACATGTTTGTGCCACGTGATCCAGGCTCAGCCCAAAAGCGGCCGGAACGTGACGCAAGATTGAGGCGGGGCTCCTCCCCCGCACTCTTGGCGTCGAGAGTCTCGTGACAAGTACTTCCGCTCGGGGCGGCGGCGGTGGCGGAAGTGGGAGCGGAGTCGGAGTCTTGGCCATAAAGCCCAAGGCGGCGGCAGCGGCGGCGTTAAAGGCTTGTGGAGTGCCGAGGAGTCCGCTGGAACCGGAACTTGGACTTCTCTTCAGCCCCTGTCCTCCCTTGTACTTCCTCCTCGGCGGGAGCCCTAGCGACGCGCCCGGCCCGGAGCCCCAAGCGGAGCGGCCGCGGTAAGCAGCGGGCCCAGCCTGGCGGGTGGCCTGGCCCCATCCCCCTCAGCTTCTCGGTCGCCCGGGCCTCGCGTCGTCCCTATCTTGGGCAAGCTCTAGGCCCAGCGAGGCCTCGCGGGGGAACCCTGCGTCGCTCAAGGCCCAAGAGCAGGCCCGGACCGCACCCGGCCGTGGGGGAGGTCAGAGGTCTTCGGGTGTGACCTCTGGCCGGGTTGCCGACCGCAGACTGGCGGTCCGGGACGCCTCGTTTGCTGGTAGCGTCAAGAACCAACCCGGAGGGTCTTCTGATCTGGGTGGCCTCTGGACACTGGGGGCCTGCGCCGCTGCGGGACGCGCTATTGGGCTGAATCCCTTGGAGCAGCGAGCCGGAGTTTGTCGGAGTCGACCCCGCCCGCTGCCTTGCCTGGGGACGCTAGCCCGGGCGCCCCGGATCGCGCGGGCCTTGCTAACAGGCGCCCAGGGCTGAGCCACGTTCCCATCTGTATCTTCAGTGAACAGCCTGACCCTGTTAGTGAGAGAGGTTCTCCGAAGGCAACTGAGTCAAGGCAGTGAGTCAGGTCACGTGCAGTGGGCTCGCCCCAAGCACTTGTATACTTGTGAGACGCCTCCTGGCTCCGGGAGACAGGGAGCTTTTTGTCTTAAGTCTGTTGTGGTAGATCCCGAAGGAAGTTTTCAAACTTACTGGGGGAAAGATGGGGTTTGGTCTCCACCGCGTTGAGGGACTTCTTACTGCCTTAAAGCTTGATGTCAAGTGTTTCTTTCGTAAGAGTGGAAAATTGAGAAGAATAATAGCAAACATTTTGAGCGCTGGTTGTGGTCTCGGCAGCGTGGCAAGACCACTGCAAGGATTTTTACGTTTAAGGCTCAGAACAGCCTTTGAAGTACCATTATTGTTAAAGAACGGAGAGATTAAGTTGTTTGGCCAAGGTCACACAGATAAGTAAGTTAAGTAGCGAAGGTTCAAGCTGAGGCAGTCAGATTCCGGAGTACTGTACTCGACTGGTCTCTGGGTTGCACTGCTTTCCGATGCTCCTGAAGTTTGTGATGTCTTTTGCCACCCAGTGTCTTCCTCTCTGTGCCTCCTTTGTTTCTAGTGATCCTATTTGAAATGCTCTGCTTTTACCTTACAGCCACCTTAGTTCTACCTTAAAATCATGAGGTATTACATTTGCGGTTGTAACTTTTAACATAGGCTTTTTTGTAGTGTAGTGCTAATATTAGATGCTCTACAGTTTTAGCGAAGTGCTTGAATGAGGTCTGAAAAATGTTGTTACGTAAATGTTTTGTCAAACGAATTATGCCTGCCAATCCTGCCATGTGAACCTTTCTTAAAACCTTAGTACATGAGTATCTGGCCAGTTAGTTCTTTCCTGTTGAAAATACTCTGTCTTCTTTTGGATTCCAAAAGAACAGGCTCTTGTCTCTTCCTTGTGACTTAAGCAGCTGATTAGCCGCATGACTTCTCATCTATGGATTAATAGAGTCTCCTATTAGTGTGTTTCTCTTCAGACTTGGGAGAGTTTGCTCAGATTTGAGTCTAAGAACTGGAAGGTGAGTTGTGAGTACTTCTGAAGATACCATCCAGGCTTAAGCTTAGTCCTCCCAACCCTGTTGTATTCTAATTTCTTCTTTTTTTTTTAACTGTTCTACCTAAACTGATATATTTAAGTGAGTAAATAGTATGGTAGTCTTACATGATGTTTTGAATTTAGAGAGGAGAGTAATGATGAGCACCTTTTCATTCATTGAGATGTTTTGAGCATCTACCATTTCTTAGACATTACTGCTTATTGAGTCAGGGACGTAGGTGTGGTTATTGTCCTAAAGGAATTTAAAAGTGGTGTGTGATCACAGCCAGGAATTCTGTTGTGGAATGGCTTGGTGGAAGAAGCTGAGGCTTTTGGAAAGAGGAGTTGTTTCTCATCTCAGCAAGTGAATCCATAGTAGGCAGTCTTGTAGAACACCAGACTCTTGAAGCCAACTTGAAGGCTTTGTTAATTTAACAGCATTTGTATGGTTTGCTCTGGAGAGTATGGAAGATAATGTTACAGTTTCAAATTGATCTTGTCTTTGGAAGAGAAACCTTCAACACTAGTTTATCCTTTTGCTCTAGTGGTGTTTTGTTGTTCACTTGAGGGAGTTCATGTCATTGCCATTTGACACTGCAAATGTTTGCTGCTTTTACGGTGTTGTTTGAGCAAAGGTACATTTGGCATGCTGGATTTTTTTTTTCCTTCAGCTGATGGAGAAAGTTTAATATAGTGCCCACCAGTTATAATGCCAGTATTTTACTAAATAAAGCCCTATGCTGCTGCATCTTGTGCAACTGCTCTGGCTCCCCTTTAAAAGGAGATGAGTTTTGTGTTCGTGGTAGAAGTGCATGAGTAAACTAATGGCAGGGTCGAATGTAGGAGAAAGCACTCTAAAAATATTTGTGTAGTCTATCTCTCCAGGTAATTGTTAACAATCACTTGGGCATTTGCTTGTTTTGTTTGTGCCAACCAGGCCTAAGCCCCCAAATCCCATAATCAAAGAACATTGTTTTAGAGTAAAATACGGCTTTGAATCTGATTCCAGACCCCACCACCAAGTGAAGCAGAAGGTTTTGGTTATTTGATTAGCTTCTAATAAATCTCCAAAGAGAATTGTACTAATACCATTTCTACCCTTACATTTGGTATTAGCCTTTCTGTGCAAAGGGGTAGCAAACCGAGACCACAGTCTTATGATAGTCTTCCTATGCACTGTTCCTTTCTGAAATTTGACGTGTTTGCTGTTACTTTTGTGGTCAAATTGTGTAACTGTGCATCTGTTTGATACAACAAATAAGGCTGGGTATTTGACTAGATACTAGACTAAGAATTATAGGCAAGATTTTCTGGGGAAGTATGGAGGAGGAATCCTCCTGAGTAAGGCTAACCAGTGGTTCCCCTTGGTACTGATGTCATCCTCTGAAGGAGACTGAAGCTCTAGAAATGAGCACCCCCCACACATACTGCCTTGCGGCTGCTGGCTTTCTTACTGACTCTTATCTCCCATGTAAGTTTGCCACTGTATTCTCAGCCATCCATTCCTGGGTTACCAAACATTGATCCATTAGTGCCATCTAGTAGATATCTGTGCTTCTGGGTCTGCAGTTTGCTGCAGACACCTTTTACAACATGTTGATCCCTTCAGTTATTTGTTCTCACATCTCCCTTCTGTTTTCTGCCTTTTCTAAAAAAACACAGAGAAATAGTTTGCATTAATGTTTTAAAACTTTTTAATGGTGATTGTGGTCAGTGTGACTTGTGAATCAAAGGTAAAAATGATGTGTGGTGGGTGAAATCAGAGCAGGCTTTTCAGCAGTGCCTCTGACTAGTTTCAATTTTAGTACTGAGGCTGTGATTTCAAAAACAAATTTAAGAATAGCTACTTGCAAAATGTCTCTGTGGGGGAGGAAGAAAGCTTGGGAGTTGGTTCCAGTGGTGACATACAGTGTTGGCCTTGCTCATTTGCCTGAGGATGCTGTACTTAATGCAGGGGGCCTGAAGCCTCTACTGGGCTGTTTTGGTGATGTCATCACTGCTGTGGAGTTCAGTCTGGCTGATTTTGTTGTCCATTTCCTGGTGGACTTGGACTGCTTGCTGTCAGGGCAGAGCAAATCCAAAGAAGCATTATTAAGGGAAGCCTGGGGACCTGGGCAATGTTAGGAATTCTGTAACCTCACTTGGCTCTCAAAATGAACTTGCTTGTGTGACTGCTGCCAGACATGGTGAAGGAGTGTCTCTGTTCTCCCTGACCCTGCAAGTAAAGATGGCTTGTGCTTGCTGCTCTCTTTCCTGGAGTTACCCAGCTCAGTTTAGTAATCCTTCAAAAATTACATTGTGAGCTAAATAGTTATTGTTGGTTTCTAATTTTTGTATGCAGTTTTGATCTAAAGTTTATTTCCGTTTGGTGAGCTTTTAATTGGAGTAATTTGGGAATGTATGATAAAGCCAATACGAATTAACTTTTTAAAAACCCAGTTGTAGGGGCGCCTGGGTGGCTTAGTCATTGAGCATCTGCCTTTGGCTCAGGTCATGATGCCAGGGTTCTGGGATCAAGCCCCACGAGCCCCACATCAGGCACCCTGCTTGGCTGGAAGCCTGCTTCTCCCTCTCCCACTCTCATTGCTTGTGTTCCTTCTTTTGTTGTCTCTTTGTCAAGTAAATAAAATCTTAAAAGAAAGAAAAAATAAAAACCCAGTTGTAATAGCACAGACTTTATAAAAAGTAGTGCCTCTAACATATGGTATTTAGTCTACCAACAGTGCTCTGTGTACTTAGAGATCTGAAATAACTCTGGGTCATCTGGATAGCCCATAAGTTCACAGCCACTCTTAAATCCTGTGACCTCTGCCATTCAGTTGACAGTTGTTAAAGAGTATTAACATTTTGTAGAAAACCTTCTTACATGGTATTTGTCTTTAAATGCTTTTGGGTGTTTGTGTAGTGCTTACCATTCACATAGGATTTCATTTGGTCCACACAGCATCTCTGTATGCTGAGAGGGTAGCCTTTTCTGTTTTTCTGCATGAGATAGTTCTGGGTCCTCAGGTGGTCCAGCTGCTAGAATGTTCATCTATGTCTGCTGAAACACATAGCTATTTCTTTCTTTCTTTTTTTTTTTTAAGATTTTATTTATTTATTTGACACTGAGAGATCACAAGTAGGCAGAGCGGCAGGCAGAGAGAGAGGGAAGCAGGCTCCCCGCTGAGAAGAGAGCCTGATGTAGGGCTCAATCCCAGGACCCTGAGACCATGACCCAGGCCGAAGGCAGAGGCTTAACCCACTGAGCCACCCAGGCACCCCAACACATAGCTATTTCTTTTTTTTTTTTTTTTTTTTTTTTAAAGATTTTATTTATTTATTTGACAGAGAGATCACAAGTAGGCAGAGAGGCAGGCAGAGAGAGAGGAAGGGAAGCAGGCTCCCTGCTGAGCAGAGAGCCCGATGCGGGACTTGATCCCAGGACCCTGAGATCATGACCTGAGCCGAAGGCAGCGGCTTAACCCACTGAGCCACCCAGGCGCCCCCACATAGCTATTTCTAATGCATCATTCTGCCTTTTTGATTGTACACGATGCCTTTAAAGATCTTAGCATTTGACTCCTTGTAAAAAAATGTATTTTTCTTCCACTGCCTTTTTTTTTTTTTAAAGATTTTATTTATTTATTTGACAGACAAAGATCACAAGTAGGCAGAAAGGTAGGGGGAGAGAGAGGAGGGAAGCAGGCTCCCTGCTGAGCAGAGAGCCCGATGCGGGAGTTGATCCCAGGACCCTGAGATCAGGACCTGAGCTGAAGGCAGAGCTGAAATACCACTGAGTCACCCAGGCGCCTCTCTTCCACTGCCATTTATTTATTTGTTTTAAAGTTTTATGTTTTTGTTATCTCTGTACTGACCATGGGGCTAGGACTCACAACCCCAAGATCAAGAGTCTCATGCTCTTCCAACTGAGCCAGCCACACACCACCTACTACCTTTTATTTAAAATTTCATTTCTCGGGGCAAGTGGGTGGTTCATTGGGTTAAAGCCTCAGCCTACGGTTCAGGTCATGATCCCAGGGATCCGGATCGAGCCCTCCATCAGGCTCTCTGCTCAGCAGGGAGCCTGCTTCCTCCTCTCTCTCTGCCTGCTTCTCTTCGTACTTGTGATCTCTGTCTGTCCATTAAATAAAAATAAAATCTTTCTAAAAAATTTAAAATAAAATAAAATAAAATTGCATTTCTCGGGTGCCTGGAGTGCTCAGTAGATTAAGTGGCCAACTTGATTTCTGGCTTGGGTCATGATTTTGGGGTCCTGGGATAGAGCCCTGTGTCAGGCTCTCCGCTTAGCAGGGAGTCTGCTCTAGGATTTTTTCCCTCTCCCTTCCTCCTGCTTGTGTCCACATGCACGTGCTCACTCCCTGTCTCTTCTCTCAAATAAATAAATAAATCTTTAATAAAATAATAAAATGCCATTTCTCTTTTGCTGATGATTAAAGAAGTTCTTTTTTTTTTTTTTTTTTTTAAAAACAAGTGTGTTCTTTTTAAGGATAAAAAAACTAAGGAAACACAGAAGTAAAAAGAAAAAAAAATCGATTCACTATCCACAGGAAGACATTGTGTTAACTGGTTTTCTTCCTGTGAATGTATACTTTAATATCTTTGTTTTGTGAAGTTGAATAAAATATGGTGTGGGAATTTAACAGTGGTGGGGGAAGCTGAACAGTCTTGCGTCTTTGACCTGTGGGATCTCTCATAAAAGGATAGGAAGCTGGGGATCATGAGACTAGTTGTGTTTTTTCAGATGTTTAATGACAACAGGTAAAGAACGTGATGCATTCAGTTCAAGAATGAAGTTACTTGGGGTGCCTGGGTGGCTCAGTGGGTTAAGCCTCTGCCTTCAGCTCAGGTCATGATCCCCGGGTCCTGGGATGGAGCCCAGCATTGGGCTCCCTGCTCAGCAGGGAGCCTGCTTACCCCCCACTCCCTGCTCCAACCCCCTGCCTCTGCCTCCCTCTCTTCCTACTTGTGATCTCTGTCAAATAAAAAAAAAGAAAAAAATTATTTGGCATGGTGACACTAGATAAGTATAGTGGTGCCCTTATTTTTAAGTAATTTTTCATTTTTGTTTGTGAGTAAACTTTGAATATGAAGTAGAACATACTTAAGAAAAGCACACAAATAGGGGCACCTGGGTGGCTCAGTGGGTTAAGCCGCTGCCTTCGGCTCAGGTCATGATCTCAGGGTCCTGGGATCGAGTCCCGCATCGGGCTCTCTGCTCAGCAGGGAGCTTGCTTCCTTCTCTCTCTCTCTCTCTCTGCCTGCCTCTCAGTGTACTTGTGGTTTCTCTCTGTCAAATAAATAAATAAAATCTTAAAAAAAAAAAAAAAAGAAAAGAAAAGCACACAAATAAGTGAACTTGGAGGATTTTTATAAACTTAGAAGCCTTTTTGTGCCTCCTTCAAGTTGTTATCCTCCCCTCCTCCCAGGGTAATGAGTCTGATTTTTTTTTTTTTTAAAGATTTTATTTATTTATTTGACAGAGAGAAATTACAAGTACACTGAGAGGCAGGCAGAGAGAGAGAGAGAGAAGGAAGCAGGCTCCCTGCTGAGCAGAGAGCCCGATGCGGGACTCGATCCCAGGACCCTGAGATCATGACCTGAGCCGAAGGCAGCGGCTTAACCCACTGAGCCACCCAGGCGCCCCGAGTCTGATTTTTTTTAACACTATTAAATCACCAGTGTGATTTGCTGGATTTGGACTTTGTGTAAGTAGCGTTACACACTTTGTGCCCTTCTGTGTCTGGTTTCTTTGATCTGTTGTTGTTCGTGAGATTTTGTATTGAGTGCAGTTGTAAACTCCATTTTCATTGCCCAGAAATATTCCATTAGGTGGTATACCATAATGTATTTATTAATTTATTGATGCTTATATGGGTAGCTTGTAATTTGTGGCTGTTAAAATAATGCTGCATGAATGTTCTTGTGTCTGTCTGACTGATACATTTACACATTTCTATTATGTGAATCCCGAGGAGTGGAATGGCTGAGTTTTAGGGTATGTATCTGTATTGTTTTGCTGGGGCTGCTGTAACAAATACCACAGACTGAGTGGCTTAACCAAAATGAATTTATTTTCCCGTATTTCTGGAAGCTGGAAGCTCAAGTTCAAAGTGTTGGTCAGGTTGATTTGTTTTGAGACTTCTTTTCTTAGCTTGTAGTTAGGCGTCTTTTTATGTCCTCCCATGTTCTTTCCTCTGTACCCGTCTGTGTCCTAGTCTTCTTAGAAGGACATCAGTCATACTGATTAGGGCTCACCTTCATGACCCCATTTAACCTCAGTCCCATCTTTCAAGGCCCTGTCTCCAAAGGTGGTCACGTGTTGAAGTAATGGGACTTAGACTTCAGTGTACGAGTTTGGCGGGGATTCACTTCATCCCGGTGTCTGTTAACACCCTGGCTGATACTGTTGGTTATGCTATTGTTGCAGCCGCTTAAGCTCCCACTAGCAGCATTTGAGAGTTCCACATACTCCCATGTCTTTGCTAACACTTGTCTTCTTTTTTCATTTTTTTGCCCCTCTGGTAGGAACCCATTTTTTTTTAATGGCCCCATTCAGTTACCAGTGTAGGCAGTCCTTGAGGGAATAGAGAAGTTGTTTCTACAGCCAAGTATGTTACAGTTTTGAGACAGCCTCTTTTAAATGTCTTGTAATCCTCATAGGGTTAGAAAAGCAGAATGGTTTCAGTCCAGTGAGTAGTTAGTCCTCTGTAGTTGCCCTTGTGGATTAGTTTTTGCATTTATAATCTGGATCCATTCCTGGTGGTGGAATTGGCCCAGAAGTATCATCTGTGGGATATAAATCTAGCCATAATAAACGTTACCTTCATTGAGACTCTTCTTTGATCTGACACTTGAGTTCTTAAAATACTGGATTCCTTCATACACATGTTAGAAATAGGCCTGTTTGCATGTTCTGACTGTCCATTTAGATATTGGTGTTTGACCAACAGCTTTCTGCCTGAGTGATCTTGAGCTTTTTTGTACATATGCTATAGACCTGTGTTTGGTGACAATAAAAATATTACATGATTTTACCCTTGACCCCCCAAACTTCTGGGGGGGGCAGGGATGAATCATTCTAAGATGGATCTTGGAATATTCCTCAGTAAACTTAATTTTTTCCCCACCAGTTCTAACTTTGCACAGTAAGTTAAACTATTTGTAGCATGTAAGTTATGCTTCTGGGCCAGTGATTAATATGTAGAGCTTTCCTGAATGCTAAACTGTGTTCTGTATTCATTTGACAGATTTTTATTGTCTAGTATAAGAAAACACTGCTGGCAGCTGTAGGGAGCATAAAATAAAGATCACTGGAGGTTTAGGAATAATTGTAAAAACAAAGCGGATGAGAGCCGTAAAAATAGCTTAAAGAAAATGCTAGAGGTGTTCAAAGGGCTGGGGTTAGGCCGGTGTGGAGTGGAGTTTTGGTATGGAGAGGAGACTTGGGAAACCCATTATTGTTGGTGGGAATGGCATGAGCAAATGAATGGAGGTAGGGAAATGCTAAGGCAGATGGAGAAGCTGCAATATCTCCAAATTGGGAATGACTGTATGTGTGTGGGCCAGATGGAATGGGGGAGGGGAGGCACTCCAGTGCTTTCTTGAAGAGTTTATGTTTAACGAAGTGATCCTTCACCCCATAATGCTAGGATAGGACATTATCCTTTCACTTGAACCTCATGACCCCTATTGAGTAAGGCAGGTGGTACCCCAGTTAAGAATAAGGAATGGGGGCGCCTGAGTGGCTCAGGGTAGGTTAAGCTTCTGCCTTCGGCTTGGGTCATGATCTCAGGGTCGTGGGATCGAGTGCCACATTGGGCTCTCTGCTTGGCAGGGAGCCTGCTTCCTCCTCTCTCTCTCTCTCTGCCTGCCTCTCTGCCTACTTGTGATCTCTCTCTGTCAAATAAATAGGTAAAATCTTTAAAAAATAAAAAGAATAAGGAATGACTTTGATGTTATAATCTACCTAGAGAAATACATTTTGAGAGATTAGTGGGACTAGGTAGGATTCAAATACAAATGTGTTTAAGCCTTCAAAGAGGTACTTCCTCAGAAGTGTCTTTAACACAAATTAATAGTTGGCCTGGGAGGGATGGGATGGAGAAAGAACAGTTTGGTTTTCCTCTTGAGCCAGCCAACCCATTGTGGGTTCCTCTTACTTTATGGACAACTTGTTTTACTAGGTAAATGCTGGAGATAAGTTAGGGTTGCTAGCAAAAACTTTGAGCTGTTGATGGGGCTCCTGGGTGGCTCAGTGGGTTAAAGCCTCTGCCTTCGGCTCAGGTCATGATCCCAGGGTCCTGGGATCCAGCCCGCCATCGGGCTCTCTGTTCAGCAGGGAACCTGCTTCCTCCTCTCTCTTTGCCTCCCTCTCTGCCTGCCTCTCTGCCTGCTTGTGATTTCTGTCAAATAAATAAATAAAATATTTTTAAAAAGAAACAAACTTTCAGCTGTTGAGAATAGTTCTGTGTAACTGTTATACTAGCTATCTGCTTTCCAGTCAGTTTTACCAAAAGAAAAAAAAGAAAAGAAAAAAGAAAGAAAGAAGGAAAAAGAAACCCATCATCCAGGTACCTGGCTAAAGACTCCACTCGCTTTGGTACCTGCCTTTAGAAAGCTTGAGAACATTGGCATGGCACAGTCATGTATCTATTGGGCTGGACTACAAAGTTCTCAACAGGAATTGCTTTCCCAGGAACTTGCTTCTTTGTAAAAGTTGCCTTAGTTTTTTTGTTTTTTGTTTTTTGTTTTTTTCCTTCCACCCCACATGATTGATACATGGAACAGAGCCTATATATAATCAGTGTCTTAGGGAGATCAGCAATTTCCTTGTTTAAGCTTCACTTAGAGTTCAATTGAAGCGGCATATTCCTCTCTTTCCAGATGAGGAAATGACCCAAAAGGAAGTGCTCAGTATCATGGAGGCCAGTAGTGGGATTGGAACTGGTGCTCCATATTCCAAGTTGTCAGATAGTTCTTTAACCCTAATAGTGGTGAGAAAAATAACATCACATCTGGAAGGTTAGCCTATGTAAATTTTATTGTTCAGGTTTATTTAAGAGTTTGTTTGTTTGTTTTTGTTTTTCTTGAGCAAGGATGGTTTGTGGCTCAGTTGGTTAAGCATCTGCCTTCAGCTCAGGTCATGATCCCAGGGTCCTGGGATCAAGCCCCACAGTGGGCTCCCTGCTCAGTGGGGAGCCTGCTTCCCTCTCTTAACCCCGCCCCCTGCTTGTGCTCTCTCTCTCAAATAAAATCTTTTAAAAAATAAAAGAAAGATGCTTTGATTATTGTTTCTTTTTGAAATACAAGTTTTCGGCAGTCATTTTTCCAGCAGTATGAGACTGAATAGGTAAGGCTACTCTGCAGCAACAAAGTAATCTCAAAACGGTTGAAAGCTCCTTAGCTTTATTTTCTGCACACACCCAGTGTGTGCAGTTTGAGTGTTCCAGGGGCTTTGCATCATTCCTTCTTCAGATGAAAGAGCAGCCACGATATGGACTGTTGCTGGGTGTCTCCGCGAAGTGAAAACTACTGGGGGGTCTTGCTCCTGCAGTTAAATGTTCCAGTCCAGGATGACACGTCACGTCGGCTTACAGCTCACTGGCTAGAATGAGTCACACCATACAAGAAACTAAGGAGTGTGATTCTCTTGTGGACTTGGAAAGCACACAGTTGGAAATATTTGGAAACTAGGATGAGTTTTACAGTGACTTGCCTGTAGTAATAGCTCTTGGAGAACCGAGTGGCTCATTTGCAGATTGTTGTTCCCATCAGCCGCAGTTTAAATGCAGAAAAGGATACAAAAGTTGCCTTACTCACAGATCACCTTTCCATCCTAGGACATGTTTCTTTTAAATGATGTGTGATAATCTCAATTTAAGTGCCTCCAAAATACCCTTTGCAGAAGTAGGTGTGAGAGAAACAATTGAGTCTGAGAGGTCCCTTGCCTTCCACATTTTCAGTGTTGGAAATCTACAAACCTATAGATTTACTGATTTCTCACCCCCACCACTCCAACCCCCACCCCTGCAGTCCTCCTTGTAAGGTGCTATCAGATAGTCTTAAAAATACTCCTTAGGTTCTTCACCTTCCCTGCCTGCAGAACCCTTGGTTTTCTATTGCCCTTGGTTATGTCCCTCCACATTCCACCTCTGGCTTGTCTTCCTGGTTTTGTCCTTTCTCTGACGCACACCCTGTATTGTTTTACTTAACCCGAAGTTGTTTTACTTACCTGTTTCACGCCACACTTTGTTCCCCCATTTTCTTCAGCTTGGTTCCTGCCACTTCCCTTCATTTCTGTGTTGTCTTTTGGCATCCTGCCTGGCTCAGGTACCGCCAGCTCAAATTTTTTTTTTTTTTAAGATTTTATTTATTTATTTGACAGAGAGAGATCACAAGTAGATAGAGAGGCAGGCAGAGAGAGAGAGGAAAGCAGGCTCCCTGCTTAGCAGAGAGCCCGATGCGGGATTCGATCCCAGGACCCCAAGATCATGACCTGAGCCGAAGGGAGCCGCTTAACCCACTGAGCCACCCAGGCGCCCCCACCAGCTCAATTTTTAAAGCTTTTTGTTGGCCATTTCAGCCCATACTTTTCCTCAGCTTTCACTGAATGCCTGTGATTCGAATTTTATATGTGTCTTATACACATTTTATATATGTGTTCTACCCTAAGAGAGGGGCTTCAGGGTAGATACTAAACTAATTTATCTATTTTCCTTAATTGTTTGAAAAAAAGAATGAAAATACATTCTCCAAGTGGCTTTTGGGATGTGTGTATGTGTGTGTGCATCTGTTGTGTTCTCTGGCTGAAAAAAAGAAATACCTGTAAATTCTTCACGTTTTTTTGTTTGAAATCAGTAGGCCAGAAGCAGTAGGATTTTGGAGACTTTTTTAAGCAGGGCCACAGTATGGCTTTCTAGGTAAGTTACTAAGCTTCCATTTGCACTTCTGAAAGATGAGAGTGGTGCATTCGCTATCCTCAAGATCCTTTCATATTTTGGCTTTCTTTGGCTCTTGATCATACTGCAGTGGCTTTGCAATATCCCAGCTGGCAAGATGATACCAAACTTTGAGAACCGATTAAGCCATTTCAAAAACTATCATCCACATGGAGTCCCGCTTGTTCCCCCCCCCCTTTTTTTTTTTTAAAGATTTTATTTATCAGAGAGAGAGAAGGGGAGAGAGAGAGCACAGGCAGACAGAGTGGCAGGCAGAGGCAGAGGGAGAAGCAGGCTCCCCGCCGAGCAAGGAGCCCGATGTGGGACTCGATCCCAGGATGCTGGGATCATGACCTGAGCCGAAGGCAGCTGCTTAACCAACTGAGCCACCCAGGCATCCCCCTCTTGTTCACTTTTTTATGAGGGGCAAAAGTAACCTCACTGTAGGTGGTTTAGTTTTTTGGTTTGTGGGGTTTTTTTTTTTTTTTTTTTTTAGATTTTTAAAAATATACTTTAACAAATTTATTTGTCAGAGAGAGAGAGATCCTGTGAGCACAGGCACAAGCAGGGGGAGTGACAGGCAGGAAACCTGATGTGGGGCTCAATCCCAGGGCCCTGGGATCATGACCTGAGCTGAAGGCAGATGCTTAACTGATTGAGCCACCCAGAAATCCCTAGGTGGTCAGATTTTTCCTAAAATGAACTTGTTTCTAGATTAGAGAAGCAAGTGAATAGTTCTTTATCACCCTTCTGGATAATTTGGTGGCTGTACTTCCAGACTTATATGTTCATATTTAAATGGGATGGCACAGTACACACTCTGCTGTAACTTGCTTTTTAAAAACTTTTCTGTATATGGGGCGCCTGGGTGGCTCGGTGGGTTAAGCCTCTGCTTTCTGCTTAGGTCGTGATCTCAGGGTCCTGGGATCGAGACCCGCATCGGGCTCTCTGCTCGGCGGGGAGTCTGTTCCCCCCCCCTCTCTGCCTGCCTCTCTGCCTACTTGTGATCTCTCTCTCTCTCTCTCTCTGACAAATAAATAAATAAATAATCTTAAAAAAAAAAGACTTTTCTGTATGTACTACACACCTTTCTTTGTCAGTACATACTGTTGTTGTTGGGTGGTTTTATTTTTTATTTATTTATTTTTTTTAAGATTTATTGGCGTGCATGTGTGTATGTGCGTGCGCGCGTGCGGGTTTGTGGGGAGGTGGGCAGAGGAAGAAGGAGAGAGAATCTCTCAAGCAGACTTTGCACTGAGAACAGCCCACGCAAGGCTCAGTGTAATGACCCTAAGATCACAACCTGAGCCAAAACCAGGAGTCAGATGCTTAACCAGCGGCACCCAGGCACCCCCTGTACATACTTTTTTTAATGGCTGTATAATATTGCATTTACCAAGTTTAACCATCTTCTAAATGAATGTTTCAGTTACTTTTCAACTTTCCTGTTTTAGAAAATTATTTAAGGGGTTCCTGGCTGGCTCAGTCAGTGGAGCTTGTGACTCTTGATCTCCGGGTTGTGAGTTAGAGCCCCACATTATGTCTAGAGATTCCTTAAAAATAAATTTTTTTTAAGAAGACAGTTAATATTTATCTTCATCCACTTGTTTGATTATTTCCTTGTAGTTGTTATTCATACTTAAAATTTGGCATTCATTACCATACTGCCTCCAAGAAGGTTGTCTACTTAACATTTGTAGCCTTTGAATTCAATTTATGTAGTTGCCAACTGTCAATTTTCTTTCTTTCTTTCTTTCTTTCTTTCTTTCTTTCTTTCTTTCTTTCTTTCTTTCTTTTTTAAAGATTTTATCTATTTATTTAGTTGACAGAGATTACAAGTAGACAGACAGGCAGGCGGGGAGTGAGCACCAGGCTCCCTGCCGAGCAGAGACCCCCCAAAACGGTGCTCCATCCCAGGACCCTGAGATCATGACCCAAGCTGAAAGCAGAGGCTCAACCCACTGAGCCACCCAGTTGCTCCCCCAATTGTTGATTTTCTTAATAGCTGCCAGTTTAACTAGTGGGAAAAATTTAAATGATACCTCATTTCCATTTTATTGATGAGTAGATTAAGCTTTTGAAAAAATATTAGCCATTTTTTTCCTTCTGTGAATTGACTATTTTCTCTAAAGCCCAAGTGAGGCAGGTTTTGTTTTAACCTAAACTTTTTATATAGCAAGCATATTGACCCTTTTTCATGTTATAAACATTCCAGGCTTGTTTCTCATGGCTTGGTTTGGTTAATGATGTGTTTTGTAGTAAAGAAACTTTCCTGTAGTCAATGTGGTTGATTTGTTTTGATTTGGGGGTT
Source organism: Mustela nivalis (assembly GCF_964662115.1). Taxonomy (NCBI): domain Eukaryota; kingdom Metazoa; phylum Chordata; class Mammalia; order Carnivora; family Mustelidae; genus Mustela; species Mustela nivalis. Next base: position 159,909,825 of record NC_139020.1, read on the forward strand.
TCATGTTAGTTACTATACTAGGCCTTCCCTATCCAAAGGACAATAAAAACAGTGTCGTTCCCCCCCCCCCCCAGTACTTAGCACATTGAAATTCTTACATATGATGCAATATGACATCAGAATCTTTGCAAATATGTGGCAGTATTTTGCTACATTGTCATCCTTTTCTCACTGACTAAAATCTTTTTTATCACACACTTGATTACCTACCTACATGTATCTCTTTTTAACTCTTCTGATACACTCTTTGTCTCTGGGATAGTAGTACCACTGTCTTACTTGCTTCTGCTTCATAATACATTTTGACAAGCTCATTGGTTTTCCATCTGTCATAAAACTCTGTCAGCATTAGGTTCAGAATATGTTTACTTCTCATTAAATTGGTTTTCTTTCTTCCCATTGTCCTGGGCCCTTAATCACTTTGTCTGGCAGCTTCTTCCATCAAGAAATTTAGAAGAAACTTTTTCTAAGGTGTTCTGGCAGAGGGAGGCAGCTCAGTTCTCTCCCCTGTGTATCTGGGACAAATAATGTATAAATTGTTCATCCAGTCGGTTTTCTTGAGCACCACCATATCCCAAGCCTTGGGCAAGGTAGTAGCTCTACAAATAGTAGAAAACCTGGTTTCTGATCCCCAAGGAGCCTTGGTTTTGGTGGGGCAGTGGTACATATCTTTCAGTCCTTGTAACCCAACTGGTTGCAAAAAGACTTTGGAAACCAAGTATTAGGTTTTATGTTCATGAAGTTTTTATGCATTTCATGTTTTGCCATGTCTGGTCATTTCTTGCAGTATTTGAACATACACAATTCATAATCTGCGCTCTGGATGGGTTTTTTAACCAACTTTTCTTGTTTAACTTTGACATACTAGATTTCTTTGTCACTTCTGGTGGAGGATTTTAATAGCAGATTCCATATCAGTGTCCCAGACTTGGCATGAGTTTCAAAAAGTTTTCTTTTTATTAATTAATTGTAACAAATAAGAAGGGAGTTAATTGGGCGCCTGGGTGGCTCAGGGGGTTAAAGCCTCTGCCTTTGGCTCAGGTTATGGTCTCAGGGATGGAGCCCCACATCAGGCTTTCTGCTCAGCAGGGAGCGTGCTTCCCCCCTCTCCCTCTGCCTGCCTCTCTGCCTTCTTGTGATTTCTCTCTGTCAAATAAATAAACAAAATATTTTAAAAAATAAAAAACAAAAGAAGAGAGTTAATTTTTTTATAGATAAAAAGTAGACCATTGGGCCAGTCTTTATTTTCAGGGCTGTTGATGTTGAAAAAATGTTAGCAGTTTGAATTGAGAGAAACGGTTGTTTCAGATAGGAAAAAAGCGCACTTGGTCAGCCAGTTCTTCCCTTTTTTCCCTTGCTTTTTATCTTTTAAAGTTGTAGCTAATCATTTCTGCATGACAACAACATGAAACCCTGTCTGCATGTGACTGAACACTGCCCCTGCCAAGTGGCTGTCTTCTGTGGCTTGCAGTTCTGTGTGCCCATAAAGTCATCTGGAGGTACAGAGAATCCATGATCTACTTGGGGGAGAGAAAGGCATGCTGTTTCTGTGAAGACTTATGGCCAGACTTCTGTTAGCCCATTGGAGAAGTGCAGCAATAGCAAGATTTCCCTTGTGAGTTTGGGAAGGGGATGTGGGAGGGAAGTGAGGAGCTCATGTTGGTCAGCCTCGTAATGTACACTCGGCCTAGACAAATGGTGTATGTAGTTAATGAATAACCTTACCTGTGGTTGTTCACAGGCGAAGATCAAACCGTGCCTGTCAGAATCTGAGAAGTGAGTTGTTCTTTCTGCTTCCCGCTGCTGTGGTAGAGAACTGGTTCTACCCCAGTGACAGGAGAGGTGGAAATGTAGTCATTCAGACCTGCAGGTATCCAAAGGATGCTTTGTAGCAGGTGCTGTGTTAGGGAAATGCCAGAGAAGTAAGATAGTTCCTTTGCTGAAGGAATTTTTCTTTTTGACTGTGTGACACATGAGGAGCCACCCACAAAAGGGGATGATGTAGTGTGAAAAGATGTGATAGCAGGCTTCCGGCCCAGATGTTCAGTTTTGGGATGTGGAGAGGTAATGATAAACTTCATACATTCAGTTGTACAGAATGAAACATTAATCCTTAATCTCTCCTGTACCATAGAGACATTGAACCCTATAAAGTTGCTTGGTTTTGACCTACAAAAATGACATTTTCATAGGATTCAACCTAATAAACACAAATAGGAGCATGTCTTCTTCTTTACCCTACTTCAAAAATATCTAGCTACATTTTAGAATATTCACTCATCATACATGTAAGTCTGCTTTTGTGTGTTTATGTTTTGAATATGTATTGTGAAGTAGGGGCAGAGTTCTTTCACCACTTGGGTTTTCTTGGCTGAGAGAGTTATATCAAGGAAAGGAGAGAAGTGGACCCATTACCTTCCCAGTATGTTAATTTGGCAGAACCCGGAAGTAGGGCGTCTAGATTCTTGGCAGTGACTGATTGGAGGTGATAGATTTGAGAGGATGGTAGGCCTCAAAAATGAGGAGGAGAGATTGGGGCTGAATACAGTAAGAAAGCTGGCGTGGTATACACTGCTACTCGGTGTGGCAGGCTTTGTTTTTTTTGGGTATGTGATTATTCAAGAGACAAGGTAGGAAGTACTGTGATGTGAATAAAGGCAGACATATTTGTGGTACTTCATTTTCATATTAACCACATTTCATTGTGATAATCTGTCCATATTTACATATTTGTATTTTTTTTTATGATATTTGATAGAGATCACAATTAGGCAGAGAGGCAGGCAGAGAGAGGAAGGGAATAGGTCCCCCACTGAGGAGAGAGCCTGATGTGGGGCTCGATCCCAGGACCCTGGGAACATGACCTGAGCTGAAGGCAGAGGCTTTAACCCATTGAGCCACCCAGGCATACCCATATTTACATATTTGAAAGGAAATAATAAAATATGAGGGACATTATTCTAGTTCAAAGGATTTACAACTAAAATAGCATAGGTAGGGTATGTGCAAACCTCATCTAAGATGGTGACCGTGGCTCTAAAAGTAGGGACACCTATTTGACAGGTTTTGTGCAGATGGAGGCAGGCATCTTGTGCTTGCAAGCGCAGCAGAAACGGTGAAAGAGGAAACAGAGCTAACTGCTCCAAAAAAAACAAGATTGCTCGCTAAACAAAGATGCATGGGCAGTGCGGGTATGGTGTGGTACCCTTATTTGTATCCATTTCTGGTGATAACTGAATAGAAGTTCCAAACTTCTCCTATTGCTCCTAACCAATGATAATGTCATAGTGAAAACTCATTCATATTCATAGCCATTGACAGATTAATTGTTGAGGTATTTTGGCTGTTTTTGGAGGAAGACTGTGTTTGGGGGAAATTGCTGACCGTTAGAACCTTAATTTTCTAAACATTTTAACTCTCAGCGTATCCTGCTGATACAAATTTATTGCTTCAAAAAAGGCTTGTTTTAAAGATTTTATTTGAGAGAGAGAGAGAGAGCAGGGAGAGGAGCAGAGGGAGAGAGACAAACAGACTCTGTGGTGAGGTGGAGCCCCATGCATGGCCCAGTGTCATGACCTGAGCAGAAATCAAGAGTCAGATGCCCAGGGCGCCTGGGTGGCTCAGTTGGTAAAGGGTCTGCTTTCATTCAGTTCAGGTCATGATTTCAGGGTCCTGGGATTGAGCCCTGCATTAGGCTCCCTGATGAGTGGGGAGCCTGCTTCTTCTTTCCCTCTCTCAGTCAAGTAAATAAATTAAAAAAACTTAAAAAAAAAAAAAAAAACAGTTGGATGCCCAACTGATTGAGCTACCCAGGTACCCCCCAAAAAGCCATGTTTTAGAGAGAGAGGGTTTCTAGAGTGAGAACTAAGTACTTTACCTGTATGGAGCATTCTTTGTATCCTTTCTTATGTATGCTTCTAGAAAGTTGCCTCTATTAAGACAAAGGAAGCTAAATATTTTAGCAAATATTCAAGTCCCTAATGTGTACTGAGCACAGAGTTCGAAGTATTAACTCAGCACCAGACCGTTGTACCCAGAATAAAAAGACTCCTAAAGTAAATTCTGTGTCATGCTCCCAGTCAGCTACCTCTCTCTTAATACTCACATACCACTTTTAGTATTTTGAACAGTACTTAAGCCCAGGAGCCACCAGTTTGGTATTTTCAATCTGTGCTATTAGATGATCTTTGTCTTTTGCCGCTTATCATTTCCTTTCCTGTGATAGTCTTCTGTAGTTGCAAGAGATTTAAGAAAGATGGTACATTTTTAAAAAAAAGATTTTATTTATTTATATGCCAGAGAGAGAGAGCACAAGCAAGGAAAGCAGGCTTCCCAGTGAGCAGGGAGCCCAATGATCCCATGACCCTAGGACCGCAACCCGAGCCTAAGGCAGATGCCTAACTGACTGAGCCACCCAGGCACCTCAAGAAAGATGGTAACATTTAAGGAGAAAGACTCATCCTGATCCTTTACTAAAACTAGAAAACAAATCATACTTATATCCAAAAAATATGCATGCATTTTCTGCTGAGAGAATTAGCAGTGATTCAGAGGCTTGAATAAGTTTGGTCAGGGTGTGAAAATTGGACAAGTTCACTGATACTTAAATTAAAAGACTATAGACTACAGTGATGTCACACAAGATGACTGAGGGGGAAGCATTAGAAGTCAGTCCCTCTACAAAGTCAGCCACTGACCTAGAAAGAGTATTTTGGAATCAACTATCTTGGAACTGTGGAACCTGATTGGATGGAGATGTACTTCATGAAGGGATAGAGTGCTGATCTTTCCTAAGTGAGTGCTGTGCTAACAAATGAACAATTCTAGCTCTCAGCAAATAACAATCAGCAATCCCTGAGGAACAGGGGAGTGAGATTTCAGAAGGTCCATTTCTCAACAAGAAAAAAAAGTGAAGCATATGAAGAAACAGGAAAATGTACCCGTTCACAGGAAAAAAAGGAACTGGACAGAAGCCATCTCAGAGGAAGCTTAGACATTGGAATTAATAATAAGCATTAAATTGGGGTGCCTGCATAGCTGACAATCCCAACTCTTGATTTTTGGCTCAGGTCATTATCCTGGGGTCGTGAGATAGAGCCCCATTTGGGGCTCCATACTCAGCAAGGAGTCTGCATCTCTCTCCCTCTCCCCTGCTTGCCCTTGTGCGCTCTCTCTGTCTCTCTAAAATAAATAAGTAAATAACTCTTGTTTTAAAAAAAAGACTTTAGGGGCGCCTGGGTGGCTCAGTGGGTTAAAGCCTCTGCCTTCGGCTCAGGTCATGATCCCAGGGTCCTCTGCCCCGCAGGGAGCCTGCTTCCTCCCCTCTCTCTGTGCCTACTTGTGATCTCTGTCAAATAAATAAAATCTTTTTAAAAGCAAACAAATAAATAAGTAAATAAAAGACTTTAAATCCACTGTGTTAAATTACTTGGCCAGAGGAAATCATGGACAAAGAACTAAAGGCAACTGAGAATATACAATGTCTGCACAAAATGAGACCATCAAGAAAGAAATTATAAAAAGGGAACAAATTCTGGAGCAGAAAAAAAAGTACAGTAACTGAAATGAAAAATTTTTTTAAAGATTTATTCGTTTAGTTTAGAGAGGGAGAGAGAATCTCAGGCAGACTCCCTGCTGAGCAGGGAGCCCAGAGCAGGGCTCAGTCTTACCTGAGATCATGACCTGAGCCCAAACCAAGAGTCAGACACTCAGCCAACTGAGCCACTGAAGTGCCCCAAAATGAAATTTATTAGAAGGGTTTGGCAGCAGATGTGAGCAGACAGAAGAAAAGATTGGCAAGCTGAAGACCATCAAAATTATTCAGCCTGAGGAACAGAAAGAAAGAAAGAATTACGAAAGATGACACAGCCTGAGAGATCTGCAGGACATCATCATCCATGTCAATACACTTCATAGGTGCTCCAGAGGTAGAATATTTAGAGAGGAACAAAACATTTGTGAAAATCAAATGGCCGAAAACTTCAGAATTTAATGAATTTACACATCTAAGAAGCTTAATGAATTCCAAGGAGGATAAACTCAAGAAATCTACGCAAGGACACATTACAGTCAAATTGTAACTTGAATTTGCAAAGCAACAAGAACTTGAAAGCAAGAGAATCAACTTGTCATATATAAGGAATTCTAAAGATTTTCACACTTGATTGCTCATCAGAAATCATGGATGCCAGGGACACCTGGGTGGCTCAGTCATGTAGTGCCTGCCTTCAGTTCAGGTCATGATCCTGGGGTCCTGGGATCGAGACCTGTGTTGGGCTCCCTGCTCAGCAGGGAGTCTGCTTCTCTCTCTTCCTGTATCCCTCTCCCCACTTGAGTGCATGCGTGATCTCTCTCTCTCTCTCTCTCTCAAGTAAATAATATCTTAAAATTACATTTATTATTACTATAGCAAGCCACTGTAAAACTCATCCTAGTTCCCCAAATTTCCAACTGTGTGCTTTCCAAGTCCACAAGAGAATCACACTCCTTAGTTTCTTGTATGGTGTGACTCATTCTAGCCAGTGAGCTGTAAGCTGACATGACGTGTCATCCTGGGCTGGAACATTTAACTGCAGGAGCAAGACCCCCCAGTAGTTTTCACTTCGCGGAGACACCCAGCAAAAGTCCATATCGTGGCTGCTCCTTAAGCTGAAGAAGGAATGATGCAGAGCCCCTGGAAAAAATTACATTAAAAATTCAACTAAATACAAAAAATATCAGTCAATGAAGAATTGAATAATGGGAAAATAGACATATGGAAAACAAATGGTATGTGGCAAAAGTAAATATTTCCTTATCAGTAATAACCAGGTCCTCTTCCCCAAGCATCTCGCACACACAGCCTGTACTACTTATATTGCTCCGGTCTGCAGCTGTTTTGTGCCTAGTCTCTGGCTGATCTGTACTGTGTTGTCAGGCTCAATGGAGTTCAGCGTCTTCTTTCTTTTCATCTAAAATTTAGGGAGTGCAAGTCAACCTCCCCATGGTCTTTGATTTGATTTCTGCCTTGGCCGTCCACCATGAGAGATTCAGTTGTCTTCACTATATTTTGTTTTCTGATTCTTGCTGGACAGCCTAAAACAGAAGTGTCTTAGAATAAAAAGGAGCCTGGCAGCCATCTCTGTTGGCCCTGGTTGTGACAGGAGGGAGAGGTTTGGGTCATGCCATCAGGCTGCCTGGTTTGCAAAGGATTTCTTCTTACGGACACACATTGAGGACAGTTGGTTCCCTCTGGTGATGTGCTCCTGCTGCTGGAGGTGGAGGAGGTCCCAGGGCCACTGGTTGGGGGCTGAGCTGGGAGGGTGGTCCTTGACAGACTAGGTGCAGGACTGGCAGGCGCCATGGGCTTCTACTCTGAGCTCTGGTACTCCTCTACCACTGATTTTCCGCCTTGCAGAGCCAGGTGGGAATAGCAGGCTTGCTGCACCTATTGTTTACTACATTGTCAGACACCTGCTGAACCTGCTAGGTTGGGGGAAGAATGCAGTTATCAGGGTCAGCAGAAGGGGAGGAGGGACTTCCTATCATGGGGGTGACCCTCCACCTTGGGTTTCTTGGTGTCACTGAGGTGGCCATCACACTCTGGTACTTTCAGTGCTGTTCCTGAGTCCTGGATCCCACCCATAGCCCATGTTCATCATGACCTTGGTCACCCTGGAAGTCCTTCTTGTCATGAAGCACTTTATGTATAAAGATCTGAGTTTCTCCTTCTGGCCTTATTTATCCATGGATCCCTCATAATATTTTCTAACGTTCCTCTATTGCTGGAGTTGAGGGTCATAATTTTCTTGAGGTTTTCACATTCAAGAGGTAAGGATATTGGAATATGGTATTGCCCCTTCAGGATCTGCTTTCATAGCTCTCATAAGTCCTCTCCCACAAAAGGCAGGGACACCAGTGACCATGGTGACAGAATGATTAGCATGTTTCACACATTCACCAGAGTGGGTGAAGGGGGGAGTGTGGGGCAGAGGGTGATTTTGGATCATTGTACTTTAGGCACAGGAAGGGTTCTGGGGCAGTATAAGGGAGGCTCTTAAAATAGGTTTTCTGCTTATGGCCAGTGGTGAACTCATTGCTCAGGCCAAAGTCTGCAGTTTTTACTTTCAGTCGAGTGTCACAGAGCAGGTTCCTCTGCTTCAGGTCCCTGTGGATTATGCCCTACTGCACAGTGGCTACTAGCTGCTGGAATTTGCCTCTGGCTTCTTTGTCTGTCATGTGGCCATGGTCCACTGTAAACAACCAAACAGGTCTCCTCCACTAACATACTCCCAGGCAAGGAATAGTGCTTCCTCAGTGTCAGTCACCTCTGCTTTACAATATTGGTGTGATTCAGGGTCTTTGTGCTGTGTGCTTCATAGAAAGTGCTTCATGGGGGCGCCTGGGTGGCTCAGTGGGTTGGGCCGCTGCCTTCGGCTCGGGTCATGATCCCAGGGTCCTGGGATCGAGCCCCGCATCGGGCTCTCTGCTCAGCGGGGAGCCTGCTTCCTCCTCTCTCTCTCTACCTGCTTCTCCGATCGCCGTCTGTCAAATAAATAAAATCTTTAAAAAAAAAAAAAAAAAAGAAAGAAAGTGCTTCATGGAAAAGTGCCTGGAAACTGGAGGAGCTCTGCTGACTCTCCTTAATGACCTTCACAGCCTCTGTCCCCATCAAGATGTGCTGGGCCAACTTCCACCATTGCAAAGTTACCCTGCCCAATGGTCTCATAATTGGAGCTCATAATTGTAGATATGGGTAATTAGTTACCAGAGATGGCTGCAAGGTCCTACTGCATGGTGATCTGCTAACCATTCTAAGTGGCAGTGCCAACTGTGCTAACAACACTAATACTAATGATATAAAATAAAATTATGCTTACTAATTATGCTAATAAAATTAAAAAGTAAGAAAAGACAATGAAGAAAAATAAGAAAATAGAACCAAAAAGAAAAAGGAAAATAGAAAAAAAAAATGGGAAAAACGAAAAAATGGAGAATGAAGAAAAAAGAAAACAAGATGGAAAGAAAAAAAAGGAGAAAACAACCTGTCAGGTACCAGAGTCCATCAGGTCACCAAAAACCAGCTTTCAGGGCTTTAATGACCAAAAACCTAGGCCCAGCCAGGGGCCCAGATAGCTGTTTGTAATTGCAGTAATGGAGGGCAAGAAATGGACTAGTAATGCTGGGGATAATCTACAAGGGTTTTCTTTTTGGTCGTAAGACTTCTTGCTCTTTTTTTAAGATTTGTTTATTTCTTAGAGAAAGTGGGAAGTGGGGGTGGGGAGAGAATCAGAAGCAGCCTCCCTGCTGAGCAGGGAGCCCTGTGCAGGGCTCAGTCTTACAACTCTGAGATCATGAAAGAGTCAGACACTTAACTCACTGAGCCACCCAGGCACCATGCGCCCCCCCGCCCCCCGCAAGGGACTCCAAGAGCTTTCTGTTTAGGTGGATTATTAGAAAGTAATATTTACTTTATAGAAAATTAAAATCTGTTGTGCTTCACTGGGCTTTTCCTTTCTAGTTTGGAAATCTGTAATAATTTCTGGCTTTAACTACTTCACCGTTTACACTTAAAATATTCATTTCCTTTTGCTTAAACTCTGGTCTCAAAATGATGATATGTCTGTTGGCATCACAGTATTGTAGGAAAGGGTTTTGTCGCATACAACACAATAAGGTACAGTATTAACATCTGTAAAGCTGATGGATAATGACAAATAAAATAGCTGTAGAGTACACACAAAAGGAAATGAGAAGGGACTTAAAATGTTTTACTACCAAAAAAAACATCAGCTGAACACAAAAGAAGATAGTGGTGCAGAATAACAAAAAAAGCTGTAAGGCTTACAGAACACGGACACCAAAATGACAGAATTAAGTCCTTCCTTAACAGTAGTTTCTATAAATATAAATGCATTAAACTCCAAAAAGACAGATTGGCAGATTGGCTAGAAAAAACCTGATCCAATTATTTATTTACAAGAGACTCAGTTTAGATCCAAAGACACAAAAAATTTGAATATGAAAGAGTGGGAAAAGAGAATTCTCATAAATAGTAACCAAAAGAGAGCTGGCTGGGATGGCTGTACTGAGATGAGTCAAGATAGATTTTAAATTGGAAAAATTTGCAAAGGACAAAGAAGAACATAAAAGGTTCAGTACAGCAAGAAGATAAAATAGTGGTAAACATTTACACATGTAATGACAGGTCAGGAAATTATATGAAGCAGCCCTTCCCTTTTGTGGCCATCGCTGAAGTGCCCTTGGCCAACATGAAGTTAATCCCTTTGTGACTTCTGACCAGAGCAAAAACTGTAAACAGCATTTCAGTGCACCATCCCACATTCGCAGGAAGATCATGTCTTTCCCTCTTTCCAAAGAGCTGAGATGGAAGTAAAATGTTCGATCCGTGCCCATCCGAAAGGGTGATGGAGTGCAGGTTGTGCGAGGACACTACAAAGGTCAGCAAATTGGCAAATTATCCCAGGTTTGCAGGAAGAGACATGTCCTCTACATTGAACCAGTACAGCAAGAGAAGGCGGATGGCCCAACTGTCTGTGTGGGCGTTCACTCTAGCAAGGTGGTTATCACTAGACTAAAACTGGACAAAGACCGCCAAAAAGCCCTTGAACACAAAGCCAGATTTTGCCAAGTAGGAAAGGAAAAGGGCATATATAAGGAAGAAACAATTGAGAAGATGCAGGAGTAGAATAATCATATATGCAACTTTAAATAAAAACTGCTAAGTTTCGCCTGGGTAGCTGAATCTATTAAGTGTCTGCCTCTGGCTGGGGTCATGATCCCAGGGTCCTGGGATTGAGCCCCACATTGGGCTGCTTCTGCGGCTCCCTCTGCAGCTCCCCTTGCTTATGCTCGCTCTCTCTGTCAAATAAATAAAATTTTTAAAAAGTTAAAATGAAAAAAAAAAAAACAGTTAAAATGAAAAAAAATTCTATGAAGCAAAAATTGACAGAACTGATGGAAGAAGTAGATAATTTTACAATGATATTTAAGAGTGGGTAGAACCAGAGAACAGAAATGAGGAAATAGAGAACTTCAATAACAATAACCCAGCCAGATCTAAGGGACACACACAGGACTCCACCCAGAAACAGCACATATGTTCTTCTCAAGTGCACATGGGACCTTCTGTAGGACACACCTGCTCTTAGGCCACAGTGTAAGTCTTGGTAGCAAGATAGATATCATACAAATTTCTTTTCGGACCATAGTGAAATGAAGTTAGAAATCAGTAACAGGAGGAAAACTGGAAAATTCACAGATTTGCAGGTGTTAAACAACACGCTCTTAAAGAACCAGTGGAGTGGGCCAAAGATGAAATCACAAGGGAAATTTTTAAATACTTAGAGATGAATAAAATGAAAACACAATATACTAAAACTTATGGGACACAGTAAAGCAGTCCTAAGGGAGGAATTCATAGCGATAAATGCTAACATTGGGGGGAAAAAAGAAACCTCTCTTTGAAGATTTTATTTATGTATTTGAGAGGGAGCAGACACAAGTAGGGGGTGGGGAGGGCAGAAGGGGAGGAGAGGGTGGGAATCTCAAGTACACCCCGGTCTGAGCACAGTCCCAGCTGGATTGACTTTAAAAAAAAAAAAATACCCGCATTTCTAAAATCGGGAATTAACTTTATTGGGAATTTACTACCTATTCTACAGGGGGTAAAAAAGGATTATGAGAGTCCTGGGGCGCCTGGGTGGCTCGGTGGGTTAAAGCCTCTGCCTTCGGCTCAGGTCATGGTCCCAGGGTCCTGGGATCGAGCCCCACATCGGGCTCTCTGCTCAGCGGGGAGCCTGCTTCCTCCTCTCTCTGCCTGCCTCTCTGCCTCCTTGTGATCTCTGTCAAACAAATAAATAAAATCTTTAAAAAAAAAAAAAAGATTGAGAGTCTTGTGAACACTTGTACAACAACAGATTTTTATAACCTGGATAAAATTAATAAGTTCCTAAGACAAACCATAAGTGACTCTTAATCTCACAAAACAAATTGAGGGTTGCTGGGGGGAGGGGGATTGGGAGAAGGGGGTGGGATTATGGACATTGGGGAGGGTATGTGCTTTGGTGAGTGCTGTGAAGTGTGTAAACCTGGTGATTCACAGACCTGTACCCCTGGGGATAAAAATATATGTTTATAAAAACTAAAAAATTAAAAAAAATTAATAAGTTCCTGGAAACACAGACTACCAAAACCAACTCAATAAAAATCGTACTTATTGTCAAGTAAGGAGATCAAATCGAATACCTGAAATCTACTGATAGAGAAAAACCTTGGACCTGATGTCTTCACTAGTGAATGCTAACTAACATTTAAAGAACTAACTGGTCCTCTCATTTTTCCCAGAAATCAAAGAGGGGAGGAACACTTACTAAATCATTCTATGAGCCAACATTGCTCTGATAACCAAGGCCAAGCAAATGCTACAAAAATTAAACTACAGGTCAGTAGCCCTTAAAAATACAATGATTTGAGAATCTTGAGTAAAATACCAGCAAATCAAATTAAGCAGTCCTTTAAAAGGATTATACACACCACGAGCAAGTGGGATTTGTTCCTGGAATGTTAGGATGATTGCACATTGAAAAAGTGATCAATATAGTACACATTTATAGAATGAAAGGAACAATAAAAATCCACACATGATCATGTCAACTGATCCAGAAAAAGCCTTTGATGAAGTTCAGCAGCCTTTCGTTACTCGAAACACTAGGAATAGAGTACTGTTACTTCAGCATGATAAAAGCCATATACGAAAGGCACCCAGTGAACATCATAGTGGTAAAAGACTGATATGATAGTGCTTCCTCTGATTTAGTTCAGGGACAAGGCAGGAATGCCCACTGCCACTGCTTCTATTCATAACTGTACTGGAAGTTCTAACCCGAGCAGTTTGGCAAGGAAAAGAGAGAAAAGACATCCAAATGGGAAAAGAAAGAGTAGATGCAGATGACGTGATCTTATGTATGTAGAATATCTGAAGATTTCATACTGAAAAACGAAAATTAAAACCTGTGACAGCACTAATAAACTAATTTCAGCAAAGTTGCAGGAGAGAAGGTGAACACGCAAAAACCAATTGCATTTCTGTATACTTACAATGAACCTAGCCAAAGAGGAAACCAGAAAAACAGTTCCACTTACGATAGCATCAAAAAAAGCAAAATCAGCTTGGTAGGAAAGACCATACTATCTGATTTCACTCATATATGGGATCTAGGAAATAAAACAAATGAGCAAAGGCAAAAAAAAAAGAAAAAAAAAAGACACAAACCAAGAAACAGACTGTTAACTCTAGAGAACACACTCATTGTCACCAGAGGTGACCATGGGGTGTTGGGTGAAATTGATGATGGGGATTGAGGGGTGCACTTAGGATGAGCACCTGGTGATGTATGCAAGTGTTGAGTCACTATATAGTACATCTGAAGCTAATTTAACACTGCATGTTAACTCTACTGGAATTTTTTTTAAAAACTGAGTTTAAAAAATTAACTCAGTGTATGAAAGACCTGTAAACTGAGAACTATAAAAATTCTGGGAAAAATTAAAGAAGATATAAAAAGATAGACATGTCACGTTTTTGGCTTAGAAAACTTAATTTTATTAGAATGACAATACTACCCAAAGCCATTTACATATTTGGTGCAATAAAATTTCAGTGACTGTTTTTTGCAGAAATAGAAAAACGCATCCTAAAATTCAGCTAGAAAATCATGGGACTCTGAATAGTGAAAACACTGTTGAAAGCTCAAAACAAAGTTGAAGTTTCCCACTTCATGATTTCAAAACTTACTACAAAACTACAGTAATCAAAATGTTGTGGTACTGGCATAAGGGAACGTGTAGATCAGTGGAATATAGAGCCCAGAAATTGACCCTCATGTACAGGGTCAGTTGAACTTGCACAGGGGTGCTGAGTCCATTTAGTGGTAAAAGGACAGTGTCTTCAACAAATGGTAGTGGTCCTGGGAAACTCTACCTGCAAAAGAGTAAGCTTGACCCTTATCTATTAACCATGTACAAAAATTAGATCAAACCAAAGGATTTAAGAGTTAAAACTATAAAATTCTTGAAAGAAAATACAGGGTAAAAATTATGACATTGGATTTGACAGTGATTTTGTGGCTATGACCCTGAAAGCACAGGCAGTGACAGGAAAAACAGGTAAATTGGACTTCATCAAAATTAAAAACTCTAAGGACACTATAAGAGAGTAAAAAGACAATCAGAATAAGAGAAAGTACATGTAAATCATATCTGATAAGGAATTAGTATTCAGAATATGTAAGAACTACAACTCAAGAACATAAAACTCAATTTAAAATGGCACAAGACCTGGATGGACATTTCTTCAAAGAAGGTATGCAAATGGCTAATTCACACAACAAAAATGCATGTCACTAGTCATTAGGGAAATACAAATCAAACCAACAATGAGATACCACTTCACACTGATTGTTATTTAAAAGACGGCTGGGGAGGGGAGGGCACCTGGGTGGCTCAGTCAGTTAAGCCTTACTTAGCATCTTTGTCTGCCTCTGGCTCAAAGTTCTGGGATTGAGCCCTGGGGAGTCTGCTTTTCCCTCTGCCACTCCCCCTGCTTGTGCTTTTTCCTGCGCTTTCTGTCAGATAAATTCATTTAAAAAACATGTGTTGGGCAGGACCTGGAAAATTGGAACCCTTGTGTATTGCTGTTAAGTTGAAACAGTGCTGGTGCTATGGAAAGCAGTTTGGTTGTTCCTTAAAAATGTAAACTGAGTTATTGTATGTCTTGGGAAACTCACTTTTAGGTATACACCCAAAAGATTTGAAAACCGGATATCAGAACAGATACTGATACACTGTTGTTCATGACAGAATGAGAGTCAAAAAGTAGAAGCGACCCACATCAGCAGATAAAAAAAATAAGCAAAATACAGTATATGTTAACTAACTCGAATTTAAATAAAATTAATAAAAAAGGTTAAGCAAGATGTGGTATTATTTACATGCAGTGGCATGGTAATCACTGTAGGAAGGAAGTTCTGATGCATGCCATGTGTTGAACCTGGGAAACACCATGCTGAGGTACACCGTAGATGAGGACAGATCCTTTGTAACCCCACTTCCATGGGCTGTTTAGAAAAGGACAATTCTTAGAAAGTAGAGTAGAGATTATTAAGGGCTAGAGGAGCGGGACCTCGGTTGTTATTGCTTAATTTGTATGGAGTTTCTGTTTGCTGTGATGAAAAAGTTCTGGAAATAGATGGTGATGTTGCCATCAACACAACACCGCAGTATGATGTTCTTACAGATGAGGAAATTAAGATCAGTACCTTTTCTTCATCCAAACTCTTCCCCTCAAATCCAGACTGCATCTTAATGGACAGATCTCTAACCTTGAAATGTGATTCATAAATCATGTATTTATTACCACCTCATAGTGTGCTCAGCCGTGCAGTGTCATGTGGTGGGGAAGCATGTGGAGTTACGGAATATGAAATGACCATCCTTTTTCCTTGTTTTCATGGTAGTGTTGTGTTTCCACCTTGAATTAGTACTTTGTAATGACATCTCTAAAATGTTGTCCGAGCAAGCTGTGCATTGGTGATCCAGTTGGGCAGGTGGATCTTTATTTTGCCAAAATCTTAACTAGCACAGTTTCAGTCCTGTTAAACCTTCCTTTCAGTAACTTTTGAAAGAGAAGCAAAGTGTTGTGAAACTTCGGATATTTCTGTTCTTTAGCATTTCCTTTTCAGCCTGAAGAGCTGGGCCTTGTGCTTAAACATTACAGTTCTGCATTTTTTTACCTGAAACCTCAAGTGGCTGAGCTTCTGTTAGCTTTTCATATCTAGCCCTGGCCGGCTGCTTACTTTCACGTGGCAGCTTGATTGGGGCAGGGATGCCCAGACTTGGTTAAAACATTCCTCTGGATGTATCTGTGAGGGTCTTTCTGGAAGAGATTAACATTTGAATCTGTAGACTATGTAGAGCAGATTGCCCTTGTCCAGTTGTGAAGAGTCCTGAGTAAAGCAAAAAGCTTGAACAAGAGAGAATTCACCTCTGTCTGAAGGTTTTCTCCTGCCGTGAAACTCAGACTGGATCTTAGACCATTGGCTGTCCTAGTTGTCCGGCCCTTAGACTGCAGATCTTGGGACTTCTTGGTCTCCATAATTGTGTGAGCTACTTACATGTAATAAATGTCACATATATATACTTTATATATGTGTGTGTGTATATATATATACACACACACACACATATATATATACTTTATATATGTGTATATATATATATATAATTCTGTATGTATTTATGTGATCTTATACATTGTTACATAGGTAAATCTTGTATGTATGAAGTTTATATTTAACAGCATATTTTAAATCTCCCTTGAAGGTAATTGGCAAACTGTGAGCTTATATATGGTCCCAGCAGAGCCATTAGGTTCTCTTCCTCCATCTTGGTGGTTCTGTTGGTTCTGTTTTCTTTGGAAACCCTAACTAATAAATTTGGCATTAATAATAGAGTCACTCTTTCCTAAAGACAGGTCCCAGAGCATCTTTATACTGATCCTTCATATACCTCTGTTTCTCAGATTCTTTTTTTTTTTTTTTTAAGATTTTATTTATTTATTTGACAAAGAAAGAGCAAGCACAAGCAGGGGGAGCAGCAGAGGGCAAAGGAGAAGCAGGCTCCCCACTGAGCAGGGAGCCCTAGGGGGAGCTCTATCCCAGGACCCTGGGATCACGACCTGAGCAGAAGGCAGACATTTAACTGACTGAACCACCCAGGCATGTTTCTCAGATACAGCTTATAATTCAGAGAACTAGTGTCTGGTTTGTGAACAGCTGGGTGACTCTGAAAGTCCGTTGTCACCTAACCAACAGGCTTTTGATGGTTAAGCCTTTGAGTAAAAGTGAGGAAGTTCATTCAGCAACTGTAGCAGAAGTGAGATGTAGAAATGAAAGGATGGGTTGCTTTTGGGTGAGTGAGAACTGCAGGAGAACACTTATTCTTGAGGTTAATGAACTCAAAAATGTTTTGGACTAGTGGCCACTGAAATCTTTCTAAATCCAATCTTCTTTTTGGAGGGGGTGGCAAGGCAAAATCGTGTCATTTCCTACAGTCAGTCCTATATTGACTTCAGGTAAATTGTGTATCTCTGTAAAGTGTTTCATTGTTTACGAAGCTGCTTTACTGATTTGCACATGGAATCCTCCCTACAACCTGAAGAGGTGGCTAGGAAGTCTCTCTTACATGCGAGGAAGAAAGTTGAATTGTAGCTGTGAGAATTTGTTTATAAAGCTAAAAGAGGTTAAAATGATAAATTTTATGTTATTTATATTTTGCCACAGTAAATCATAATATAAATTATTTATAATATAATTATAATACAGTATTATAGAATAAATTATTAATTTATTAATATAAATTATACAGTAAGAATGCTTTCTATAACTTTGTTAGTAAATTTGAAAACCTCTGGGGTGAAGATACTTCTGGCAATATTGAACTAAAAAGGATGTTCATTTTGTTCTAGGCTACAGGTAGGTTTTGTTATATGAAGATTAAAGATGAAAAAGGGTAAGGAGCAAAAATGGAAACTTCAAGGTTTCTGCTCACCTTTCCCCAAGAATTACAATGTTTACCAGTATTCATATCTTTTCAGGCCCTTCTGCCCCAACACAATAAACTAAGCAAATGATGTTATGTATTCTTTATTACAAACTTTTCCCACACTTCTTAGCTTTCTAAAGTCTTACCACCCTGCAGCCCTCTAAAACAAAAAAACAGGAGGGACTTATATAATGACGTGGAGGATTACTTAAATCTGAATTAGTAGTCAGGGCTGGTTAAGCACACCTTGAAGTACTTCAGAAGGTTTTGTTTGAAGCATTTCTGCATATTGAGGTTCCCTGGCAGGTCTACCTGCCCCTGGTAAAGTTGGGGAATCCTGGGGATTCAATATCAGAAACTCTTTAACCAGATTGTAATCTGACCAGAGAGCATGTCCTAACAGCACTGCTTCAGGAAGCGTCCCTTCCTCTAATGTGGAGTAGCCGTCTCTTTTTAAAATGTTCTGTTACGAAAAAATTCAAGTAAATAGAATCATAAAATACATGAACACACACAAACTCCTACCCAATTTTCAGCAGTTGACCCTTGAACAGTGCAGGGTTTAAGGGTACCAAACCCCCTTGTGGTTGAATTCTAGTATGACTTCTAACTCTCCAAAAACTTAAGTACTGATAGATTAGTATTGACCAGAAGGCTCACCAATAAGCAGTTGATTAACACTTGTATGTTAAATATATACTGTACTGTATACAGTATCTTTACAACAATGTAAGCTAGGGAAAAGAATATGTTAAGAGAATAATGAGAGAAAATACATATAAGTACCATACTGTAAAAAGTCCACATATTCGTAGACCCACACAGTTCAGACCCGTGTTGTTCAAGGGTCAACTCTATTTGCTCCCTATCTGTTCTTTTGGTTGAACTAAAACAAAGTAAATTAGAGGGGCACCTAGGTGGTTCAGTCAGTTAAGCATCTGCCTTCTGCCCACATTGGGCTCCCTGCTCAGCAGGGATTCTCCTTCTCCCTGTGCCCCTGCTCATGCCCCCCCCCAAATAAATAAAACCTTTAAAAAGGAAACAAAGTATATTAGATATTATCATGACACTTCACCCCTAAATGCTCAAGTCTTTTCATCTAGATGTGGTCCCTTCCCCCCCTTCCTTTTATGTCATTACCTTTAACTTTGAAAAGATCAAGCCAGGGGTGCCTGGGTGGCTCAGTGGGTTAAGCTGCTGCCTTCGGCTCAGGTCATGATCTCAGGGTCCTGGGATCGAGTCCCGCATCGGGCTCTCTGCTCAGCAGGAAGCCTGCTTCCCTCTCTCTCTCTCTGCCTGCCTCTCCATCTACTTGTGATTTCTCTCTGTCAAATAAATAAATAAAATCTTTAAAAAAAAAAAAAAAGAAAAGAAAAGATCAAGCCAGTTGTTTTTTTCTTTTTAAAGATTTTATTTATTTAATTGACAGAGACAGCTAGAGAGGGAACACAAGCAGGGGGAGTGGGCGAGGAAGAAGCAGGCTCTCCAATAAGCGGGGAGCCCATTGCGGGGCTTGATGCCAGGAACCTGGGATCATGACCTGAGCCAAAGGCAGACGTTCAACAGACTGAGCCACCCAGGTGCCCCCAAACCAGTTGTCTTAACAATGTTCCATGCTCTGGGTTTGGCTGGTTGCATCCTTTGATACTTAATGTGCACCACTAGCCCTGCTGTTTCTTGTGCACTGGAAGTTAGATCTAAAAGCTTGGGTAAATTTAGGTTATATGTTTTTGATGAGACTATTTCATAATGTCTGATTGTCCCACTATTAGTGAAGGTAAGTTTAATCACTATATTAAGATGGTGACAGCTGTGTATGTGTCCTTTGCAGCCTCTTGTGATTAGGAAGTGATCTCTTGAGGTGCTGTTTTGGTAACATGTAGATCTTTAGTTTCCCATCCACCTTTCACCTGGGGCATTAGCATCATTGATGACCTTGACCTGAATCTTTCATTTTCATTAAGGAATGCAAAATGATTTTTTTTTTATTTCAGTCATTCCTTCTGTATTCCTCTTTTTTCTTCTCTCTTTCTCTTTTTTTTAAGTAGACTCTACGCCCAGTGCAGGGCTTGAACTCAATGACCCTGAGATCGTGACCTGAGCTGAAATCAGGAGTCAGACATGCAACAGACTGAGCCACCCAGGGACCCCTAAGAACTTAACTGTTAAACAGCTATATAAACATTTCTTATATACCGAGGCTGCCGTTTTCAAATGTCTATTTAGTGGAGCACATCAGTATTGATGTTAATTTTTTGCTTGTTTACTAGGTAGAGAGACCAAGTGATGACAGATTTGTTCAGTTTAGGAGGCTTTTTTTTTTTTTTTTTTTTTTTTAAAGATTCCATTTAGGGACGCCTGGGTGGCTCAGTTGGTTGGAAAACTGCCTTCGGCTCAGGTCATGATCCCGGAGTCCGGGGATCGAGTCCCGCATAGGGCTCCCAGCTCCACGGGGAGTCTGCTTCTCTCTCTGACCTTCTCCTCGCTCATGTTCTCTCTCACTGTCTCTCTCTCAAATAAATAAATAAAATCTTAAAAAAAAAAAAGATTCCATTTATTTATTTGACAGAGAGGTCACAAGTAGGCAGAGAGACAGGCGGGGTGGGGGGAGAGAGCCTGATGCGGGGTTTGATCCCAGGATCCTGAGATCATGACCGGAACCAGAGGCGGAGGCCTTGTTTTTTGAGGTGGGTTAGGGAGGTTGGGTGGGAGAAAGAGGCAGGAAGGCCCTTCTGGTTGGAAGCAGTGTCCCTGGCAGAGTCAGAAGTGGAAGAGTCTAGAGCACTGGAAGGCGACTGAGTTAGGCAAAATGAGAAAGTTGTGGCTAAGAGAGCTGTTTCTTTCTGGGGATGGGAACAGTGTGTGCAGTCCAGACTGTCTCGGCACTACTCATCACTCACGTGGACTGGCTGGAAAGAATTACCAGAAGGATACTGGAGAGAATCTCAGGGGATTCATTTCCAGCCCAGCTTAATGGGAGGGAAGGTTGTCATCTCTGTGGAACGCCTCATGGGTTCTCATCTCTCCCTTTTTGATTTCTTCAGGTTCCCCAAGGGTCCAGTGATTATACTTACTCAGAGCTTGTCTCTGTTCATCACCAAATGCTCTACACAGTTAGGTGGTTTCCTCTTTCTTGGCTACTGTGAATAATGACACTGTGAACATTTGTCTGCAGGTTTTTGTGGGGATGTATGTTTTGTTTCATTTCTCTTGGGTTTGTCTCCAGAAATGGAATTGCTGGGTCATAGGGTGACTCTCTGTTTAACTTTCTGAGGGACTGCCAGCCTTGTGCAGGATGGCCTCACCGGTTCACCTTCGCCCAACAGCGTGTGGGGTCCTGTGTCTCTGCATTGCCCATCAGCGCTCGTTAGTGCCTGTCCTTTTGATTATAGTCATCCTAGTGGGTATTCTCTTCCATCAGTTGTTTACCTCTAGTCTTCTCAGGAGTTGCTGGGTTTGGGTCATGGTGCAGCAGAGATGCTCCTTGTAGGTGCTGGGGCGGGGGAAGTACAGAGAGGCAGGTTACCGTAGAAGGAGAAGTCGGATGTGGTAAGCAAATAGACCAAAAGGGAGCTGGGGCCAAGCCTGGCAGGGCTGGAAGAGTTAGCCCAAGGAGCTCTGACTGTGGTAGCGAACACCGTGTATTTATAGCAAAGCTGGCTAACTAGAGCAGAGCAGCTCTGAGGCTGAGGAAATAGTCAGGAAGTAATGAGGATTCAAACTGGAGTTGTGCAAATGAAAAGAAGAGGTTTGGGGAAGATTAGTTATGGGTAGGACTAGATCAGATGTAATGCTTAGAGTAGAGGAACATGGAAATAATTTTGAGTCTGAGAACAGGAGAGAATGTTCCCCTTGGACAGATTTGGGTGGGTGGAAGGTTTCTGTATATAATGTGACTCTTAACTGCTAACAGAACACGTGACAAATGTGTGTGCTGCAGAAAATTAAGAAAAGCCTTTACCGGAGCCCAGATTTGACATCCTGAATGAAGTGGGAAGTGTCGCAAGGTCTCTGCTTCTTCCGTGTCATCCCCTCAAATATCTGCAGATAACCTCTGATCACCTTCCTTTTTTTTTTTTAAAGGTTTTATTTATTTATTTGACAGACAGAGATCACAGGTAGGCAGAGAGAGAGGAGGAGGAAGCAGGCTCCTCACGCAGCAGAGAGCCCAAAGCAGGGCTTGATCCCAGGACCCTGGGATCATGACCTGAGCCTGAGGCAGAGGCTTCAACCCACTGAGCCACCCAGATGCCCCCACCTTCTCTTTTTTATAGAACAGCTTAATTGAGGTATAATTGCCATATAATAAACTGTACATGTTTACACTATACATGTTGAGTTTTGATTTATGCGTCTGTCTCTGAAACTGTCACCCCAATCAAGATGATCAGTCCATTATCCCAAAAGTCTCCTAAGCCCCTTTATAAATCCTCCCTCCTGCCTACTGCCCCTTCCTTACCCATTCCCGGACAACTACTGACTTGTTTTCTAGTTCACATTTTCTGGTATTTCATTTAAGTGGAATCTGCATTTATACATTATGTATATGCACGTACAGTAGATGTACTTTTAGGGGAGAGGTGTCTGGCTTCTTTTACTCAACATCATTTTGAGTTCCATCCATGTTAAATGTCAATAGTTCATTCCTTTTTGTAGCTGAATCTTATTCCTTTATAAAGGTGGGTCACAGTTTATTCTCCAAGTGATGAACATTTGCTTCCAGTTTTTGACTATTACGTATAACCCTGCTGTGAACATTTGTGTACAAGTCTTTGTCTGGACATATGCCTTAATGGTAGATACTTAGGAGGGGAATTGTTGTCATTCCTTCAAGGTTCATTTTAGCACTTTTTAAAAAAAGATTTTATTTTTATTTTATTTTATTACAAGCAGGGGGAGTGGCTGGCAGAGGAGAAGCAGGCTCCTGCTGAGTAGAGAGAGCCCAATGTGGGACTTAGTCCCAGGACCCTGGGATCATGACCTGAGCCAAAGCAGATGCTTAACTGACTGAGCCACCCAGGTGTCCCATATTTTAGTGCTTTTTAGTATATTCACAGGATTGTGCAACCGACATAACTCTTTCATTCCAGAACATATCTTCATCACCCCAAAATGTATCTTTAATTCTTAAAATGTTTTTTCTGTCTTACATTCCCACCAGCAATATTATTCCACATCTTCCAGTTCCATATCTTCACCAGTAGTTCGTATGGTCATAAAATTTTTTTTTAACCAGGGGCACCTGGGTGGCTCAGTGGGTTAAGCCTCTGCCTTCATCTCAGGTCATGATCTCAGGGTCCTGGGATCGAGCCCCATCGGGCTCTCTGCTCAGCGGGGAGCCTCCTTCCCTGCCCTCTCTCTTTCTCTCTCTCTTTCTGCCTCTCTGGCTACTTGTGATCTCTGTCAAATAAATAAACAAAATCTTTTTTTAAAAAATATTTTTTTAGCCGTTCAGGCATGTTGATAGTTTTATCTCATGGGATCTTTGGTGAACTATCTGGTTACTCTTTAGCTTATTTATTGAGTTGGTTGTTTTCTTACTGAGTTTTAGAGTTCTAAGTCTGTTGTCGGATACGTGGTTTGCACATATTTTCTCCATCTTTGTCTTCTCACTGTATTAACAGCATCTTTTGAAGAGCAGAAGTTCTTAATCCTGATGAAGTTCAGTCTGTCAGTCCTTCTACATGTTGTGCTTTTGGTGTGATACCTAGGAAATCTGCTTAGCCCACATTTCTGACAACCTTGAAATAGGACTAAATTTTAAACTAAGCTCAGGGTCTCTGTTAGATACCCAGGGGGCATTTACATTTATCATCTGTGTCCTTCACCAGATACACTGGAGAGTCAGAAATTGTAGGGGTCATAAATAAGCCAGTTATCAGTCAGTTGCCCAGTCATCTGTCCGTTATGTGAGCATGCCTGTACTTAGCCAGCTCTAAAATGATGGGGGGTTCCTCACCCTCATCTGTCTCCCATGTTTCCTGACCTGGCTCTTTCTGCTGTCAAATGAATGCCGTAAGAAAGAATCAGTGTTAACTTAAGAAAAATAAAATTTGGAAGACAAATCCTCTATCCTTCTCTTCCTAAAAAATCCAAGTACACATTACTTTTTTTTTTTTTTTTTTTAACATAAGGCAAATAATTACCCGGCTCCTCTTTTCCATGAAAAATTTGAGAACTTTGTGATTTTAAGGAGTTTCCTGAGCCTGGGCTTTCTTCCCTCTGGAGTCTCTCATCTCTGGGTGTGGCTGGACTCCCTTTGTAAAAGGTAGTTACAGAGTTCATTAGAAAGGATATGTTTTAATTTTAAGTTCTGTATTTGGAAAATTTCCTCAGTTGTGGGGCTCATCTCAACACAGAGAGTGAAGACTAAAATATGTTCTGTAATTGCATTGGTTGAAGAATTGAACTGAAGAATGTTGTACTGGGTGAATAAGGGACTTACTCCATTTTACCAGGAACCAGTAATAGCTCCAGAAATTGAAGAGGTGGGGAGATACTGGGCCTAATAGTAATGAGCTGTCAGTCATTGGTGTCTCTGGTTCCTTTATATCTTCATTCTCATTCTTCACAGAAGCACGGAAAGATAAAACTATCCACTTTTTACAGATGTAGGAATTTACTATAAAAGGCCCAAGGAGGACAGATTATTTATCTCAACTTACCCAACTAGTAAGTTTCAAAGCCCTGATTTGAACTAGAGCTTCTCGGGTCTTCTTGGGTCCCAAAGCCCTTGGTTTGTCTGTTGTCCCAGTTTGTCTTGCATCTGAATACGGAGCAGATCTGAGCTGCTTTTGGAGAATAGTATTGAGAACACTCCTGAAGTCATAGCATTCCGACCGACCTTTGTATGACCAGCTTTGGAGTATTAGGAATCTCAACACTCTCCCCATTCTCTTCTTACGAGTATTGCTTTTTGCCTCTGAAGATAAACCAAACACACTTAAAACTTCGTTAGAAATGTTAGCTGTTAAGATTATGGTAGTTCTCAAGAAAAGGTAAGATCATACTGTCATTTAAATACGAAATAAATACATGTCAAAGATTTTATCTCATTAATTGAGAAAATGGGGAAAATGTTACAACCAAAGAATACAAAGAACAGACATTAAGTGTAGGTCAGTAGAGTTGAAAGGAATATGCACTTGAGCACAAAACTGGCTCTTGCCCAGGGGAAATAGAATTCTCCAGCTAGAATTCATTTGCGTATCCATAGACAGGGGTTCTCCAGGACTTGTAGTTGGGTCACCAGCAGGGGAGGGCTGGAGTCAGCACAAAAGAAAGTGCTCTAGATTTAGAGTCTAAATAATGCATAGTTTCCCACTAGAGACATCCCATGCTGCTTTTAATTTCAGATTTGCTTACAGAATGTGAAAATCTGTAGTACTGTTTTACTTCTTTTCTTCCACATTCAACTTTTTGAATGCTTGTTTAAAAATGGTTTGGGTAGTAAGGCTTTTCTGAATTTAAATCCCAGTGATTGCATATTAGGCTTAATCTGTTCATGTATTTTGGAGACATCATATGAAGTTATTTATTTATTTATTTTTTTAAAGATTTTATGTATTTGAGAGAGAGAGTCAGAGAGAGAGTACACAAGGGGAGGGGCAGAGGCAGAAGCAGCAGGGAGGCCAGTGCGGGTGCGATCCCAGGACACGGAGCCGAATGCGGATGCTTAACCAACTGAGCCATCCAGGCGCCCCTTAAAGCTAATGTACTTAAAAGCATTTTCTACTTTGAGTATCTCTTCTGAGGATGACAGCCACTGAGCTTCAGCCCTTCAGATAAGTTCTCAGACTTGTGGTATTCCTGCATTCCTAGTATCTGACTTGAAGAAAGAATCAAGGGTTTAAAAGTCTGTAGAACCATACACATTGGGTAAGAGTTTGCTGCTCTGACTTGTATTTCCCCTATGGGTAACTTCCCCACCCTTCTTCTAATATCAGAGAGAGAGAGAAATGCTATATAGCCACAGTTTCTGATTCCTTTGATCTGTTAAAAAGAAAATTCAGCTGAGTAAGTTTTCAAGATCTTTCTGGCTTTATTCAAGAAGCCATGAATAAGGCAGCGTCCCATCTAGCAAAGAAGGGAATTCCAAGGAGCTGTACAAAATAAAAAGACTTCTTTAGGCAGGAGAGAGTAGGACAGGGAAGTTACACTAGTAATAAGTGGATTGGTTGTGAGGAGAACTCCTATGGGCTACAGCTGGGGTCTGTCAGGCAGGTTACCTCACCAGTGTTGACCAGGTAATTCTGGACTGACTGGTTTAAGATTCCATTTCTGGGAGCGGCCAGAACTATAATTAAGTCTCAATTTGGTGATGCTGGGTTTAGCCTAAGTGACTTCATTTTGTGCCTGTTGTCTTCCCCCCGCCCCAAAGATTTTTATTTATTTGACAGAGATCACAAGTAGGCAGGCAGGCGGCGGGGAGGGGCAGAGGGGGGAAGCAGGCTCCCCACAGAGCAGAGAGCCCGATGCAGGGCTCGATTCCAGGACCCTGAGATCATGACCCAAGCTGAAGGCAGAGGCTCAATTCACTGAGCCACCCAGGCATCCCCCCCTCTTTTTTTTTAAAGGCTCTTATTCTTTGGAGAGGTGGGGTAGGTGTGGTGTGGTGGTGAAAGAATTGAAATTGAAGTTTACCTTTTCAGCAAAACGGGAATACCTTCAGTAATGAAAGAGTTCTTGGATATCCTGAAGACCCAGCAGCCATTGAGAGTCCTCTTACCCTTCAGTTAAATGTGTGAGGAGTGGGCTGCCATACAGAGACAGCCCTGATTGGGGTGTGTTCATGGGAGAATAGCAGGAATGCTAGAGAGGAGAGAGGGTGCTAATGCAGCCTTGACATGTATAGTGTGCCATGACTTCTGGCCGCTGTTTGTGTTAAGATGGGGACCTGTAGGCTGCCTGGCTTTAGTGAGGCTCTTCACCTCACCTGCATTTGAACAGTGTTTGTCTTGGTTTGTCTTGTCTTTCTGGTTGAATCTGTCTGCCATTAGTCTCCATCCTTCCTCTACTGGGAGGGAAAAGGACACATCTGTTTTCCATCTGATGTAACTCACCCTGCCTCTTTGACTCCTTCTTTCTTAGTGGCAGTACCATACAGCGTTGCCTAGGTTTCCCTGTTTGGGACTTCTGGGTCGTGTGTCCATTGAGTGGTGGGAGTTAACTTTTTGACATCTAACCTGAACAGGTATGATACTACATTTACGTTATTTGTTATACTTATTTTAGAGCTTTAAAAAATTCCTGTGTGGGGGCATCTCTGGGTGGCACAGTTAGTTAGGTTAAGCATCTGACTCTTGGTTTCAGCTCAGGTCGTGATCTTAGGGTTGTGAGATCAAGCCCTGAGTTGGGCTCTGCCCTGAGCACAGAGTCTGCTTGGGATTGTCTCTCTTCCTCTACCCCTCCTGCTCATGTTCGATCTCTCTCTCTCTGAAACAATAAATTAATTTTTTAAAAGTTCCAGTGTGGAGTTTATCATTTGCCAGACTGGATTTCTTTTACTTTGACATCTTGTTTCGAGAAGGGGTTAGGAAGGAATTGTTTTGGAATATAAATCTAACTATATGAAACACCTCAGTTCACCATGGTTCCTGTGAAAGTACTGGGGAGTAAAATACATGTGCCTGCCGCACAGAATTGCATACAGTTCCTAACAGGACCTTCTCCAGTCTGATGAAACTGTCTAAACTGTCACTGGCAGAGTTTCCCACCTTCTCAGAGAAGGATTTTAAGATTTGGTTGATGTTTCATCATTTCATCTTACTTGGGCAAGAAATCTGTAAGGGCTGTTCCAGTCGATCAGTGCCATCAGTTTCGTGTCCTCAGTGTTCCTTACGTTATCGACAGTATCGCATTCTCGGATTTGAGCATTCCTTTGTTCCTGTACTCACTTCCTTTCCTATAAGCTGGTGTGTGAAACCATTAACTGAACTTTCCCCTTGACGGGTTGCAGAGAACCTCGTATAGTGTTTGTGCACCCCTGGTCTGCCAGGACAAATGGCCACAAATACTATGAAATGGTTATGATGCAGCATTATCCTGCTGTGGTGTTCTAATGAAAAATTCAGACATTAAGTAGTATCTATAGTTTGCTGTTGAAGAACAAGTATTTTTATTAGTTGTTAAGAATGAAAGACAGGGTCCTTGGGTGGCTCAGTCAGTTAAGCCTCTGCCTTCAGCTCAGGACATGATCCCAGAGTCCTGGGATCGATCCCCACATCGGGCTTCCTGTTCCATGGGGAGCCTGCTTCTCCCTCTCCCCCACTCAAGTGTGCATGCGCACACTCACTTACTCTTTGTTCTCACACTCTATCTTGAATAAATAAATAAAATCTTAAAAAAAAAAAAAAGCAGACAGAAGATAAGGTGGTAATGAAACAAGGAATGGCCATAAATTGAGATTTAAGATGTTTGAGGACTGTGTATTAATCCTAGGGAAAGGTTCCAGGAGTGTTTAGACTGGTACTATACTATAGAACTTCCTATGCTGATGGAAATATGCTATATCTACATTGTCCAGTATGGTAGGTGCCAGCTACAGATGGCTGTCACGCACTTAGAATGTGGCTAGTATGGCTGGGGAACTGTATTTGGCCCTATTTAACTTCATTTAAGTAGCCACCTGTGCTCAGTAACTACCATGCTGGATACAGTAGTAGTTTACCAGGCCCTCCTGTGGGGTGTGCTATTGGAATTGGGGATTCGGGGGTGGAGGAGAGACTGCCTTGGTCTGTCCGCATTCGGGTGGCAGGCAGATGCGCTGGAAGTTACGGTTCAGTATGATGAAAGGGGGCCCTGGGACCCAGATGCTCTGGCGTTTGGGGAGTGGTGCCCGGGAAGACTGGCTGTCCAGATTGCCTAGACGTTGCTGCCCTCTCCCAGATGAGCAGGCTCCTGGTACACGAAGTGGGTACATGCAGGGGGTGTGGCCCCGGGGGTGGGGTGGCACACACATGAGAGATACAGGGCATATGGGGTAGAAATGATGCATGTTCTGGAGAAATTCAAGGCTAGGCTAGGCTAGGTACCTGCCTCGCATGGTTGTGGAGAGTGCCCATGGCAGGCTGGGCTCTAGCTTTGGTGTGCCAGCTCCAGCCTTGGTGGCTTCATGCTCTCAGGCCCAGACAGCCCCTTTTGATCCCTCTGGTGGTCCACCGGCGTCTCAGACCTGACGCTTCAGAGCCTTGCTCCTTCTCACTTCAGTCCTGTAACATTTCTCACTGGGCTTCCTGAGAACTTCTCTGAAGCTTGTAAGAGATGGCAAACAAGTTAACCATTCTGACCAATTAGTTTTGACAGCAGTGGACACTCCTTCTCAGGCATTGCATGTACAGCTGCTCAGTCTTGCTTTTGAAAATGTTCTAGTATTTCTGCTGATAAGTGTTCTCTCCCTTAAAGTACTGTTACTTATACTGCCCTGTGAAATGATGGTCTTCCTGCCTGCCAGACAACAAACCTCTAGAAGACAAGCGCAGCCATCTGTTACTACCCTTTATACCATAGCCCTATGTGTCCGGTGAATGCTGAAATTCCCATTTTAGCACAGGCATCTAGACCGAAGTCATAAAATCCTAGCAAAAACAAGCATTCCTCAGTTAGCCGTGAAATTTGAGATACAGCTAAATACAGTGTCTCTCTAAAAAATAAGAGCACCTGGCTGGCTCGAGACTCTTGATCTTGGGGTCTTGAAGTCAAGCCCCACGTTGGGGTAGATTTTACTAAAAATTTGTATTTTACTTTTTATAAAGATTTTATTTATTTGTGAGAAAGTACGCAAGCAGGGGCAGTGTCAGGCAGAGGGAGAAGCAGGTTCCCTGCTGAGCAAGGATGCTGATGTGTAGAACTGGGGGGGGGTGCCTGGGTGGCTCAGTGGGTTAAAGCCGCTGCCTTCAGCTTGGGTCATGATCCCAGGGTCCTGGGATCAAGCCCCACACCGGGCTCTCTGCTCAGCAGGGAGCCTGTATCCTCATCTCTCTCTCTGCCTGCCTCTCTACGTACTTCTTATCTCTGTCAAATAAATAAATAAAATCTTAAAAAAAAAAAAAAAAACACCTCAGTCCCAGAACCCTGGGATCATTTAGCCAAGCCAGAGGCAGACACAACTGACTGAGCCACCCAGGTGCACCCCTTTACTTAAAAATTGGGGGGGGGGTTAGAATTTGACTGCAAGATTATTCCAAGCTCTCTATTTAGGAGGAAAGGGGAATATGATAAAATTCAACTGAGCTTGTATTATTCCTAGACTTGGAAATACATGTTTCAGTCCAGATCCTGGACTCTGTTAAACCAGTGACTCTTAAACTTTCCAGAGTACAAACTGCTTCAGCACGGCAAGAAATTCCACAGGGCCTGCCCACTGCCCCTAGCTGTCCATGTCCCAGGTGTAGGCTTCCTCTTTGGGCAGATTCCACTTTGGGTTAGTCACAGTTTAGCCCTATCCACAGTATCTCTTCATTTATTGGGTGGATGTAGTGGAAACTGGTGGAAGGAAGGCTGGAATCTGTCTTGGTCCCTGGGGAAGCTAGAGTAGGCTTCCTGCTGAAGGCAGCGTTCATCCTGAAAGGGAAAGAAAAAACTCACTTCAAACTCTAGGAGTAGAGAAACTAGGTTTAAGACTTCAGAATTATTCTGACATACACCTGTGTTGAATGAAGGGTATTAGAACTTAGCCGATGAAGGGGATGGAAGGTGCTCCAGACCCAGGCAAGTGACTTTATTCAATAAAAACAAGACAAAGGCTAGTTCAAAGTAAAAAGGTGCCTTGCTTGCTTAAATGTCTGTTGTGCATTCGGAGGTAGTGATCATCCATACCAACCAGTTGATAAGTTCTGCTTTCCGATCTGAGCCTGTTGTCTGAGTTTCTAGAACACCAGCATTTCCCCAAGCTTCCCCCAAAGTGACTTCATGATTCTACAGAAAGGGTTTTGGTCAAAGGCCCCCACTCATCCTCTGCCCTCCTGCTTCCAGGCTGGCAGTCTTTCCACTCCTGCCCCTGCCCAGATGAGCATCCTCCTCTCTGGAACCTTGCATCCCCTCCTGGAAGTATGTGGCAGTGACTGCATTCTTCTCCCATTCACGTTCCTGGATCTGAACCTAGTTCTGGTCCATGTGGACCATTTGATCATGGGGTTTCCAAACAACTCCAGCTTCCAGCTTCCATTTTTTTCATTCCCTTATTGGAGGGACATTTTTGCTACCATTTGAAATTAGGCTTCAGGGGCACCTGGGTGACTCAGATGTTAAACATCTGCCTTTGGCTGAGGTCATGGTCCCGGGGTCCTGAAATCAAGCCCCGTATTGGGCTCCCTGCTTAGCGGGAAGCCTGCCTTTCCCTCTTCCACTCCCCCTGCTTGTGTTCCCTGTCTGTCTGTCTCTCTCTGTCAGATAAATAAATAAAATCTTTTTTTAAAAAATTATGGCTTCAGTTTTAATTTGGGAGCTTTCAGAACATCCTTTGAGATGTTATTTTCTTGCCTTTCTTCTGGGCCTAGAATTTTGAAGCCATTTTTAACTCAGGCAATCTGTTACGCCCCTGTCCTTTCCCCCCAACCCCACTTTTTTTTAGTAGAGTATTTCCTGGATTTGCTAACCCTTGGATTGTTAAAGTAGTCACGCTCCCAACTCCCATCCCCAAAGGACACAATGAACACTCTTAACCTGTCCAAAAGTAACACTAAGTTATCTTAATCTTCATGCTTACCCAGATGAGATGATACAGGTAAGATGCTTAGCCTGAAGACAAGCACACTGTGAGTTTTCAGGAGACACACTTGGTAATTTTTTATCTTAGGCCTTTGTGTAGCTAGTTTTCCTTCTCTTGATACCTGTGGTTCCTGTTCCCATGAAGCAAACCTACCTACCTTCTGTAGCCAGCATAACTTCCTTCCACCTCCTGGCTTAGAGATGCTGTTCAGAATTGTTTTTATTTACCGTTATGACATTTTATGGCTGTCTCCTGCTACTCTAGAACCCTTATATAGTGCCTTTTAGCCATTGGGATTGGAGTTGGCTGGGTGATACTGTTTGTTGAAAATCTGCTCTTGGGGCACCGGCTGGCTCACACAGCAGAGCATGGGACTCTTGATCTTGGAATCATGAGTTCAAGGGTAGAGTTTACTTAAAAAAAAGAAAAGAAAAAGAAAAATCCTCTTGTTCAAGCTTTTCTCTTTCCATCTTAAGCTGCTCTGTTGGAGGAATCCAAATTCATACTATCCGGATCTCTCACTTTCTCTCTCAAACTGATCTTAAAACAAGTTACTTCTGGAGGGCCTGCCTGGCTCAGTTGGTAGAACATGACTCTTGATCTCAAAGCTGTGGGTCCAAACCCCATGTTGGGCATAGAGACTCCTTACTACCAAAAAAACAAAAACAAAAACAAAAACCTTCTTGGTCTCCTAACTGGCTCAGTCATTTAAGTGGCTGCCTTCAGCTCAGGTCATGATCTCATCAGGGTCCTGGGATCAGGCCCCTGGACAGGCTCTCTCTTCGAAAGGGAGTCTGCTGCTTCTCCGTCTGTCCTGCTCATTCTCTGCCCCCCCACCACCAAAATATAAATAAAATATTTTTTTCAAAAAAAGGTTATTACCAAAGTCATAACATAGTTTTTTATTTAGGCTTCCTTTTTAGAAGGTATGTGCCAGATGTTTCTAACCTAAGATTTCTGTTGTAGCAAAACTAACAGTATGCTTGCCCTCAAACCAAAGGCTAATTATCACGGATAACCAAAGATGATTATCAAGCCTGAATCTGGGACACATTTGCCATAAAAGTTTGTCACTGTATTTTTAGTAATGAAAATAAATTTATACGTACTTTATTTTTTCCTTCAGATTTTTCTAATTTGTTAGAAGTATGAATTGCATTTACAGTTTTTTATTATGGAAAATCTCAAATACGTGCAAAAGTAGTGTGAACAGTGCAGGCAGCCTTTGCACCCATCGCTCAGCCTGTTACCAGCCTGTCACATTTGGGCTGTGCACTCCGTCTCACCCTGTGGATTATTTTGAAGCATGACACGCCTTTTTGATCTTGGTGATCAACCCAGTGTAGCGACTGAGATGAAGCACTTTGTAATTGGTCCTGGGCTCCCATCTCGTATCTGAGTGTTTTTACAGATCCAGGGACCACCTGCAAACTCCTGTTTCCTTGTCTGTTAAATGAGAATTCGACCTTACGACCTTACGGCCTTGTTGTGAGGATTAAATGCATGACCTGTAGTGTAGTGCCCAGCACAGAGTGCTCAGGAAAGTGGTCTTTATTTCTCGATCTTTCATAGGCTCTGCTCTTTCACTCTGTAGGCCCTAAGAAGATTGCTCCATTTGGAAAGTTGAAAGACTCTACCTCCAGCAGACGTTACTCTGTTCAGCTTGGAGGCTAGCACAGTTGGTAGTATATGGCTTCCCGCTCCCTCCCTGTGACCTTTTCCAAAACCTTAGCACATATTGCTTGCCTACCTCGCTCTGAGCCTTGAATTCATTGGTTTTGAGGGCAAGGTGACTGCGGGGTTGGCGTTGTCTTTTTTTTTTTTAAGATTTAAGAATTAGCAAGACAGGAAGCAACATGTGTTGGAGAGGATGTGGAGAAAGGGGAATCCTCTCACGCTGTTGGTGGGAATGCAAGTTGGTGCAGCCACTTTGGAAAACAGTGTAGAGATTCCTCAAGAAATTAAAAATAGAGCTTCCCTATGACCCTGCAATTGCACTACCGAGTATTTACCCCAAAGATACAGATGTAGTGAAAAGAAGGGCCATCTGTACCCCAATGTTTATAGCAGCAGTGGCCACGGTCGCCAGACTGTGGAAAGAACCAAGATGCCCTTCAATGGATAAGGAAGATGTGGTCCATATACACTATGGAGTTATGCCTCCATCAGAAAGGATGAATACCCAACTTTTGTAGCAACATGGACAGGACTGGAAGAGATTATGCTGAATGAAATAAGTCAAGCTAAGAGAGTCAATTATCATATGGTTTCACTTATTTGTGGAGCATAACAAATAGCATGGAGGACAAGGGGACGTGGAGAGGAGAAGGGAGTTGAAGGAAGGGGAGGTGAACTATGAGAGACTATGAACTCTGAAAAACAATCTGAGGGTTTTGAAGGGGTGGGAGGTTGGGGGAACCAGGTGGTGGGTATTATAGAGGGCACAGGTTGCATGGAGCACTGGGTGTGGTGCAAAAACAATGAATACTGTTATGCTGAAAAGAAATAAAAAATAAATGATGGGGAAAAAAAAAGATTTGAGAGCGTGTGTATGTGTGCAAGCTAGGGGAGGGCCAGAGGGAGAAGCTGGCCTCCCTGCTGAGCAGAGATCCGGATATGGGGGACACAGGGCCTCTATCTCAGGAAACGGATCTTGACCTGAGTGGAAGGTGGGCGTTTCACCAACTGAGCCACCCCATTCACCCCTTCTGGGTCTTCTTTAATGGTCAGGTATAGCTATAGCACGGAGTCTTGGAAGAATATGGGATGGAGAGGTTTCATGCTGGTTATAGTTTAGAATGATACTTTTGAATCTGCTCAGAAGCCTACAACTTCTGAAATCTGTATCCCCATGATGCTTCCTTCTCAATGCTATATGTAGACTATGTATGCAATAAATCACATTATATTAGGTAAAAATAGGCAAAGACCATCAGACAACTGAGAGGTTTCTGGTTGAAATGCTTGACCTCTGCTGATCTAAGAGATGCAGATGGAACCAGCTGACCTGACCCTCTTTTCTATCTATATGATTAACAATGATTTGTGCTAATGATAGCTGAGGTATGGCGAAATGGAAATTCTAGTTCACTGATGGCGTGGGTGTTAATAAAGCTGTTCTGGAAAATAATTCTGTCAGTAAATTTCAAGGGCCTTTAAAATAGTCTTACTGTTTTGCTGAGTGATAACACATTTGTGTGATCAGATTGTATACATAATTTAAAATAATTGCATGCTTAATAATAGTGGGATTATCCATATGCTGCAGTATCATGTAACCTTAATGCCAGGAGCATGGGAGGATATTTAATATAGAAAGACAGGATGTAACAGTATAATCTCAACTATTTGAAGGAAAATTAGACCTAAACCCTGGTGCTAATAGGATTGTTTCTAAGAGTTGAAATTGTGAATGCCTTTTTGTCTTTGGCTCATTCTTTGGTGTACCTTTCTGAATTTTCTATAATTCAGTACTTTAATTGGGGGTGGGGGAGAGAGAGAGAGTAGCAGAAGAGTCAGTTGTTTGATTAGGATCTAGCTGATCCACCTAGAGAGGTACGCAACTTGGCAACACCACGCAAATAAAATTGTTAATGGGTTCTTGAACACTAGTCCGTTTAACTGCCGCAGCCTTGCATCTCTAATGTCAGTGCCGTCACTGTATCAGACACATACGTAAATCAGAGCAGCAGTTCCAGACCCCAAGTCAGGAGTTCCAAATCTGGTGTGTGCGCCTCAATTGGCAGAGGGAACTTTTCAGAATCCCTCACCTTAAGGACTGATCCCCCAGCCCTGATGAACCAGAATCCTCTTGGCGGTGAGAGCTGATACTACAGAGTGGCATGGTGGTTGAGTATTGGGGGCCTGGGCTTACACATTCAACAATTCCAGCTCTGCCACCCAATTGCTGTGTCATCTTGGACATGATACAACACCTGGTTCACCTTCATTTCCTGTGTTTTACACTGTTGTGGTGGTGGCTTTGCACATGCTTTGCTTTCAACTCCTTGATACTGCAACTCCCTAGTCTCACCTCCACAGGAGCATAGTCACCTTGAGTTTGTGATCACCACACAAAGCTGCACTGGCCACACTTTGCAGTAGCCTGCTGACCGCCAACTTCTACTCCCTCCCTGCTCCTCCACTTTTTTCCCTACCAATTCTTTGTTCTCGCTGTCCTCCCCTGACCTCTCTGTGGGACCCTTTCTGACCTCATTGGCCCTGCCCAGCCCAGACCCTTGGATATTATTTTCCCGACGTTTTTACCTACATGGGGGTTTCTTTGTTGTGTCTGCCTTTATGGTCAGTGGGTTTCTCTGCTTCAGAGATAAGAGAGTGATAGCTCCAGGCTAACAGGAAAATTCTAGCTTTTGATTTATTATTCGAGAAAAAATTATACTTGAGGGGAAAGAATGGATTCGGCCTATGAAGTAGTTAGTATTGCTTGTTCTTCCAAGGAAATCTCTCCAAAACACACTGATGAGGCTTGGTTTGAAAGCAGAAGGAAGGAAATGTGTTCTGAATACACCTTATTCTGAAAATTAGAAGATATATGTAAACGGATTAATGGGTATTATCAGAAATGTTCATTTCCAAGGAACACAGTGGCCAGGGACCTTGCACAGCTCTTATTTCCTCTTTGCCTGTTTCAGTTTCTCCTGTAAAAGGAGTGGTCTCTGTGTTAGAAACTGTTTTCCAGTTACAAGTTTCTAGTTTGTAGGAACTTTTTTTTTTAAAAAGTAAACTCTGCACCCAGCCTAGGGCTAGAACTCACAACCCTGAAATTGAGTCACATGCTGTACCACCTGTGCCAGCCAGGTGTCCCCTAAGTTTGTAGGATTTCAAGAAGTAATTTCAGAAATTGATGAAGGTGATTATGGAAATCAGTAGCGAAGAAACTGTGAGTGGAGATTTTAAAGCCGTTGCAGCTTGGGCAGCTTCTTGTAGCAAAAGTTGTGCTCAGGTTTGGTTTGGTTTGGTTTGGTTTTTTCTTTACTTTTTTCTAGAAACCAGTGTCCCATTCTTGATCCTGGAGAACAGTTAAGTGCAGGAACCTAGCTCTAAACTTTGCCAATATAAAGCCGTTAACATCCTGGTGATGAAACCACGTGTTGGGTTTCTTCAGATCCACTGTTGAGTGCAGGCCCTAAGTGAAAATGAAATCCTCATTCATGTATCTTTCATGATGAATAAGGACTAATTTTGTAATGATAAAACTTATTTGAAAAATCAGCAGCTTAACATTTATCTCCGAAGTGGAAATAGCCTTTTCAGTTTCAGGGTAATGTGTTCCTCCAAAGGTCACAATAAGGTAGCATAAAGAAATTAATTAATTAATTAATTAATTAAAGCTATTTTAATTCTCCCATCCAGGAAAAACCTGCTAATAATTGTATTCCTTTCAACTTCATTTTTATATTTAAATATTTACTCCTTAGGGCATTTTGTTTTGGAGGATGAAGTGTAAGGATCTTAATTCTCAGGATTTTTCTGGCTGCCTTCATTTTGTGAATTTTTTTTCATCCTTTTGCTACCGAATTTTATAATGCATTTTTGTCCAAATTATTCATTTCTGGGTTATTTTCTGTTTAGTCCTGTTCCAGCCCCATACTTTAATACTGTATTTTTATAACATACTTCCCAAGACTGTTAAGACAAGTCCTCTCTCCTCTTGTCATTATTCTTTTAGAGGAGAGGAATGGGAGGGATTCCTGTGAATTTATTTTGATGAATAAAATTATTCATCAAGTAAGAATTATTTCAAGTTCCAAAAAAACTCTTGGGATTGTTTCAGTAGGGGAGAATTTACATTTCTGCATTAAGTCTTCCTATTGGAGATAGCTCTTCATTTATTCAGATTTTCTTTGTTTCAGTAAGATTGTCATTTTCTTATTTAAGTTTTGTACAGTTATTAACCACTGCAACAGTGGTTGTAGTATAAATTTGGAAAATCCTTCAAGAAAGTGAATTATGGGGCACCTGGGTGGCTCAGTGGGTTAAAGCCTCTGCCTTCGGCTCAGGTCATGCTCCCAGGGTCCTGGGATCGAGCCCGCATCGGGTTCTCTGCTCAGTGGAGAGCCTGCTTCTGCCTCTCTCTCTCTCTCTCTGCCTGCCTCTCAGCCTGCTTGTGATCTCTGTCAAATAAATAATTAAAATCTTTAAAAAAAAAAAAAAAAAGGAAAGAAAGTGAATTAGTGGAAATCGTGAAAATGTTTATACTTTTGATTCAGTAACCCCATTCCTAAACAATATCTGTAAGTTAAGTTTAACAAAACCCGTTTGCCTGTGTGAAAATTTGACCTTTGGTTAACTTTGTTTCTGGGGAACTCAATAAAGGCAGACTGCCAACTTCTTTTGCTGGGCGCTATGGCTTACATGGTAAAATGTCTCCCGGTTGGTGATTGCATCTGGGCAGGGAGAGGCTGTGAGCGCTCAATGCAGCCCCATGCTTGGGCTTTGCAGAGCACATTGGCTTTTGGGCTGTGTGTGTTCCTCACCAGGGACCAGTACAGCTATTAAAAGAGCTGATTGGATCCTCTCAACAGTGAAGGTTTAAATCAGGGCTTGAACACACACACTCTCCCTATACCTGAGCCATCTGCTGTGTGGACTGTTGAAAGAACAGCCAACAAGCTGTGTTCCTGTCCCATTCCTTCTCAGTAGATGCATGCCGGGTATGGCCTGTATAAGTGAATGTATGGCCTGTGATAGTCTTGTGAATTTGACTGTGAGATTGTGCCCCCCCACCCGCACCCCCACCCCATGGCTGTTGCTGGGTCCTAAGGAAATGATCCCTGAACTGAAGTTCAAAGATGTTCTTTACAGCATTACTTTCCCCAGATTTTTGGTATATTAAGTAAAAGGCAGGAATGACTGTTCAAACACTTAATTCACTCAAAGGAGTATTAGATGTTAAGACTGTTACAGAAGCAAATACTACCAACAAGATAAAGTCACAGTCATGTAGCCAGCCTCTCAGCCTTCTAAAAGCTAGGTGGTTAAAAAACAAACTAAGAGACACCTGAGTGGCTCCATTAAGCATCTGCTTTGGCTCAGGTCATGATCCCAGGGTCTTGGGATCGATTCCCACACACATCAGCCTTCTTGCCCAGCAGGGAGCCTCCTGCTCCCCGTGTGTGAGCTCGGTTGTGTGCGCGCATACCTGCATGCGCACACGCGTGCGCTCGCTCGCTCTCTCTCTTTCTCTTTTACACACACACACACACACACACACACACACCCCACACACACACACACCCTTTTAAAAATAAAAATTAGAAGCGCCTGGGTGGCTCAGAGGGTTCAGCCTCTGCCTTCAGCTCAGGGCACGATCTCAGAATCCTGGGATCGAGGTCCCGCGTCGGGCTCTCTGCTCAGTGGGGAGCCTACTTCTCCCTCTCTCCCTGCCTGCCTTTCTGCCTACTTGTGATCTCTCTGTCAAATAAATAAATAAAATCTTTTAACATAAATAATAAATAAAAATGAAACTAAGTAGCTTTTCTAAGACCTAGTTTTGACTGCCTTGTTCTCCCAAACTGTAGAATAACAACAGGCTTTACAGAACCCACTTCCTTACCTACCTTTTTTATTTGTAAACAGTTATTTCCTCAACATCCAAGAGGAGAATATGTTCTTTTAGACTGCTCTGAGAGGCAGGATGAGCCTGTCTCACTATTCTAACCAGCTTGGGGCCAGAGTTCTAATGACTAATCCTGCTCTCCATCCAGTCCCCCCGCATGGCAGGGAAATAGCCAATGGAAAGGTTCAGGGCTCAGTGGTTCTTGGTTGTTTTGATGCCTACACTGGGGGGCGTGGTTTGCCTCCGTATTTCTGTCACTCTCAGAGTGCTTTCTCCTTTCTCCTTTCAGTTTGAAGGATGACCTCTAGGAAGAAAGTGTTGCTGAAGGTTATCATCCTGGGAGATTCTGGGTAAGTGTTTCTCACTGTTTGAACTAATGTGTTGAAGCTGGTACCCTACGTGCTGACATTTGGCGGTTTCTTCTCTAATAGCAGGGCAGTAGGGCCCTAGGTCTCCTGCTGTTTCAGGCACAGCAGCAATTTGAATGATCTCTTGTTCTGTAACCCTTTCTTCCCTGTTCTTTGGCATGATTTAGGGGAAAGGGTAGCTGTTTAAATTCAAGAATAGTCTCATGGAATTCCCTTTTTCCCCGATTTTTTTCCCCGAGCTGGTTAGACAAGGGAGTTCTGTTTATGTACATTTGTTGCCACTGACCTCATGCCTACCAGTCGTGGGTTTGGGATGTGCCGTGCAGTATCCTCCCACTGCTGTGCCAGATTTGGGCCTATATTGCAAAGAACCTGGGTCTGGATAACTGGATTCTGATCCTAGATCTGCCACTAAGTCAGCTCTTCTGTAGCTGTTATGGTTCTGTGGAAGACTTTTCAGACTCAGCATCTGAAGTGACCTTTGAAACCTTAGACCAACTAGAAGCTGTGTATTTTTTTTTTTTAATAGTAATAATAAATGCAGGTGTGCCGCCTTATCCCAAAGCTCCCTGCCCTTTAAAAAGGCAATGGTTTTTCTACCCTGGCGGTTTTTTTAATTGCCTGAGGAGCCTTTTAGAAGTTAGCATTTTTCCAGACCAGCGGGTTGGGCCTAGTTAGCAGTACTTAAATACACACATCTCTCTGTCTCTGTCCCTCCCTTCCCCTCCCTTCCCCTCCCTTACTCCTGACGACTCTGGTGTGCTGTCAGCAGGGTCGGGCCTGGTTAGTACTTGGATGGGAGTGGGAGAGGAAGGTGTTCCCGTTGACTCT
The DNA here is from genome assembly GCF_964662115.1 of Mustela nivalis. Taxonomy (NCBI): domain Eukaryota; kingdom Metazoa; phylum Chordata; class Mammalia; order Carnivora; family Mustelidae; genus Mustela; species Mustela nivalis. The sequence goes on from NC_139020.1 coordinate 159,949,912, forward strand.
GAAGGCTTTTGTATTGTCTTCAGCCTGCCCTAACTAATCTCATCACCAAAAGACCCCCACCACCACCACCACATGTCATCTCTTCCTGAGTTTTCTTACTGAAGAACACCTCTGGAGGAGCTTACTCTGAGGAAATTCTCATTTGGTGTGGAATATTGATTCTTTCTCCACTTTAGATTTTAAACTTCGAAGCAGCAGGTGGCTGACTGGTGTGTATGTCTCCTTGCAGCCGGTGACTTCCTCCTGTGCTATTACTTTCTTGGACTGAGTAGCAACCCCTAAAAGGAGAGACACCCAAGACAGCAGAGATATTTTTGGAATGGTGGAGTGATCTTACTGCTGTAGCTCCTTTTAGAAGGAGAGTATTTGCTGACATCTTTCTGGAAGGAAAAAAGTAATACTAGGTTCTACTGAGTTGCTTGTACCAAAACTTACAAGCAGCTTTTCAACATCTGGCCCACATCTGTACCCCATGTTTTCATCCCAGGAGAAAATACAGTCTCAAATGAGTAACGCTGGGCAGTTGGCTGGGGCAGCTCTCTATTGTGATCACAGTTCTTGTTCTCTTCAAGATAGGCCCGTGTCTTCAGAGCTTCAAGTATCAGAATCTGTTTTCTGTCCCTTCCTAGTTGACCTATATTTGTGGTTTTCCTCCAATTTCAGAGTTGGTAAGACATCACTCATGAACCAGTATGTGAACAAGAAGTTCAGTAATCAGTACAAAGCTACAATAGGAGCAGACTTTCTGACAAAGGAGGTGATGGTGGATGACAGACTAGTTACAATGCAGGTAAGCACATGTCTTTGCCGCTTTGCCAGCCAAGCCTTTTTCATTTGGTCTGAAACTTTTGTTCATGCCTAGACATTTTCCCTTCCTTTTCTTCATTTCCCATTACCATATTCATGGATAATTGGCCGCAAGTAGGATTGCCAGGTAAAATACAGGACTTCAAGTATGACCCAGATGTTGCATGAGACATACTAGAAAGTTTTCATTGTTTATACCAAAGTTCAAATTTAATTAGAGTTCCTTTTTGTTGTTTGTTTTTTTGTGTGTTTTGCTGAATTTGCCAGCCTACAGGCTCTGTCTTGCTATGTCTCCAACATGTCTAACTCATTCCTTTCTTAATATCCCTGCATAGTATTTTAGAAACTAGGAGAGACCCAAAGACCCAAAACATCTTTGGGTCTCTCCTAGTTTCTTGCAGTAGCTGTTCATGTAGTTTCCCTATTTTTCTGGCTTCTCTTATCTTACCTACAGCCACCAAAGTTGTGTTTCTGTTAAGCCAGCTAGCTTTTTTGTGTATCACCATAATCGTTTAAGGTTTTTCCCTGCAACAATTTGGCTAAAATACACGTTTCTTCATGTGACCTTTTGAAAGACTTTTCATTCTGGCTACAACTGTACTTCACTTTTTTGTCTTTTGTCAGTCCTTCTAAACCATGTGCTGCTCTTACAAACCTGTCCTTGAACCTGTCTGCTTCCATCCCAGCTCTTTCGTCCCATCTTTGTCTTCATCCCCAAGTCTCCAGCTTTTGTCCCTGGTTGTCTTCTGAAACTCCAATCTCCACAGCACTTGTTTCTTCCCGTGTTAAATGAGTTCCCTGGTAGACTAGACCTCTAGAGACAGACGTGATTTGTATTCCACTGTAGTCCTAGCAAACACCAGGCTTGCCCCAAAATGTTTGAATGATCCAGGTGTTATAGGTAGACGTTTTTACAGACATGAACCTAAAGCTGTGACATGCTCCCAGAGGATAAGGACTCTGGACGTTCCTTGACTCACACATCCAGGATGGGGCTGATACAGATTTCATTTCTCACCTCCCCCATGCATACACACCGAGATATTCAAAATATGACTACAGTTTTACCAAGCCAAGCTTGAGAGAGAAAGAAATTTTCCAGGTTACAGGAAAGAAGAGGGAACCGAAAGCTAGTGCTAAGCTTGGGGGCTTCTGCCATGATGCTTGTCAAGTTTATAACCAGACTAGAGTTTAATTACTCACCAGGGGCAGGAGATGTGACTATAAAAGGTTGGGGAGCTAGAACTCCCACTAGCACACTCCCTTGGGGAGACACACACACATTCTCTCTTCGTCTTTCTCTCTTCTCTCTCTCTCTCTCTCTCACTCTCACTCTTTCTCATTCACTCTCACACTCACCCAGGACTGTGGAAAGTTGTGAAAACGGGATCAAATACCCTCAACCCAAAGAAGTGGCAAAGCTCCTGTATGAAGTATGCTTGAGGCTTTGCCTCTTTGCTTTCTTGTTGGAGACTCTCAGTTCCACTGTGCTTATACTCTACATTCGACAGAAATGTTAAAGACTTTGACATAAACCCATAAATGCCTGTCATTCTTGACAAAAGCAGAGATAAGACCATTCTATAGGAAGACTTGCCACCTCCGGAGAGAAGATGAGGTCATAGCCACATGAGGAAATAATGTACCACAAAAAATGTTCACAATGACTAGAGATTTTTTTAAAAAAGGAATCGAAACCATAATGAAAAAGGATACTATTGTAAAAATGAGGATATAGAGAACTTAGAACTTGAAGAAGTGAAAACGTGGTCATTGCAATAAACCAAATGAACAGTTAACCTGCATATTAAACACAACTGAAGAAAACAGTAAGCTGTGAAAACTGAGCAGATTACCAGAAGACTCAAAATTGCAGAACACCAAAAGCAAAATTTTAAGAGCAACTAGAGAGAAGAAAAATTACTTAAAAAGGAACATTAGAGGAGTTCTTGAGGACATCAGGAGGGAGAAGGAAATGGAATGCCTTCAGGATACTGGCATAAAGTACTACCTGCAGATTTAACATGCGCACCAGCCAGACTGAACAGCTGTGGAGCCAGGCTGTGGCTTTGACAGCAGTGTGGGCTGATTCTGAAGTCAGAGCCCAGTTCCTCCTGGGTGCAGGGCCCCACATGCCCTCCTGAGCTGGAACCCTGCAGCGCCGCACTGCTGGAGTGAACACCATCTGGAGAACCACAGTCACTAGACTCTGGAAACAATAGAGGAGAAAACATGTTTCTGAAAGGTTGAAACAAAAGGCTGACCCTCGTACTATTGCAGCCAGCTTGACAGGCTTAGAAGGAAATGAAAACCATGATCTCTGGATAGAGGCATCATCTTCCTGGATCTTGAGAAATCCTCATATTTTTTACAAGCTTTTACCAGTGTGCAATAAGATAATCCAAATAAGAAAACAAGGCAAGGGGCGCCTGGGTGGCTCATTCGTTAAGCATCTGCCTTGGGCTCAGGTCAAGATCTGCAGGTCCTGGGATCGAGCCCCGCATCGGGCTCCCTCCTCAGCGGGAAGCCTGCTTCTCCTCTCGTTCCCTCTGCTTATGTTCCGTCTCTCACTGTATCTGTCTCTGTCAAATAAAATCTTTAAAAAAAAGAAAGAAAGAAAACAAGGCAAGAACCAATGGAAAGCTCCCTTATCATTCAGAGTGGTTTTTGTATTTAAAGGAATAAGGCAGTCTTATGTTGTCTGTGAAGAGAGGAAACTAAACAGGTGGTGTAGGTTAATAGAATTTCTAAAAATGAAATACAATAATCCAAAAAAGGGTGGAAATCCAAGAATGTTTTTAGCAGCAGAGAGGACACCCCAGAAGAGGGCTGAAAGGAAGAATGGTAGGAAAGAGAGGTACAAACAGGATTCAGTAGATAGGTCAGACTTCCTTTTAATCTCAAAATAAAGGGAATGAATCAGAGATGGTATTTGCTGAGAATTTTCCAGAATAGATACGGCACCAGTCCGCAGATTCAGGAAGCCCAAATTCCAAGATGGGTAAATAACTCGACATACCGTAATGAAATTGCAGTAACAAAAGACAAACTCGAAAGCATCCAGAGGAAGATGATGACCTTAAAAAGGAACAGGAATGAGGCTGACAATTGACTCTCAGCCTAACAGAGGAAATCAACAGGCGGTGGAATATATTCTGAAAGAAACCTTCAACACAGTGTTCTGTCCCTGCTAAAAATATCCTCAAAGGAGATCGTACTTCCTTAGGTTCTATGGCGAAAATTCTAAATGGTGTATTTCAGGCAGAAGGAAAGTATTCCATTTAGAAAGGTCTGAGATAAGATAAACTGAGATAAACTTTATTTGCATGCAAATACTTATTGTTAGAATTACAACCCTAATAGAGTATGTAACTTCCAAACTATCACACAAAACCAGGATTAGACCTATGTAATTTAATGTGTTGGGGAAGCATAGTGGTTGCTGTGGGGTTTTTTGTTTTTGTTTTTGTTTTCAGTTCCTTATATTGTTTAGGAAGAAGCTAGGAATCAGTATTAAACATTAGATGGTATCAAGTATGCAAGAAAAATGTAAAGGTAACTTACTATGAAGCCATGGTAGTTTAAACAGTGTGATATTGTCAGAGACATGCAGATCAAGGGAACAGAGGGCACATAGACAGGGCACACCTAGCTGGACACTGAGTAAAGAGTCAGCTTCCAAAAGAGTAGGGAAAAGGGGGAGTTACACAGTAAACGGAGTGGGCCAGTGGTTTTCGGTTTTGGATGGGGAGTAACCAGAGGGTTTAAGACCTGAATGGAACAAGTACAGAATGAAACTTCAGAAATGAAAATAATTTTTTTACCTTAAATGTTTAAAATAGAGAAAGCACAAATCATAAAAGATAAAAGATCGATAGTAGACCCCATTAAATTAAACATTTGAATAACAAGATTCCCAGATAAAACCACAGACCAGAAAAAATGTTGATAATGCGTAGTAGTATCCAGTCAACAATCAGCCCTGTGGAAAACTGGACAAAAGACATCACCAGGCAGCTGTCAGAAGAAACTGTTAATGTCCAGGAGTTTGATTTCCAGGAATTACAAATTTCAAAAGGTGACGAGGCAGGGTGGCACTGCTGTAGACACAGGGAATACTCCCTGCCTCCCTCCCCAGTGCTATCAAAAATGCTCTTTGGAAAAATATCCCAGCAGTTGGGTGGCTTAAAGAAATTCCCTGTGGTCCTGTGACTCCAGATACTTCTGGGGTTGGTTGAATAAAGTGGATGTCTGCCCTGACGGGCGGCATCTGAGTGACTGTGCTGTAGGGCTGTGGTGTGCCACCAGGGCCAGGAGAGCTGGTAGAAGGACTTCAGCAACCTCATCAGGCCCTCTGGACAGACAGAATTCAGGCAGGTGGTGCCACTGCTCTGAGATCATGAACGTTGGATTTGATCACATGGCGGGATAACAGCATGCTGGAAAAACAAAGTTGTGCGTGTCATTATATTGAGCCTGACTGTTCAGAGAGACTTCATAAACTTGAAAATTTACATAAAAGCTTGTTGGAAATGGAAATAATTTCATGTGGGTGTTTCACAGACAGGCAGTGTTGCTCTGCACCACTTAAGAAACTTCAAGTGTTTGCTGTTAAGTGATCTTCCTGAAATAAGAGAAAAATAAAACCTTGTCCAGGCCTTTGAGATAGCACCAACTTCTCTAGAACTAAAATTAGACTTGAAGTAAAATAGTAATATTCGTTAAGTATCTTATTTCATATGGAAGCAGCCCAACTGTCCGTCTGCAGGTGAATGGATAAAGAAGATGTGGTACTCATCATTAAAAAAAATGAGATCTTGCTGTTTGTATCGACATGGGTGGACCTAGAGAGTATCATCCCCAGTGAAATAGGTCAGACAGAGACAAATACTATATGGTTTCTCTCATATTTGGAATCTAAAAAAAAAAAAGAACAGACAACAACACACAAACAGACTCATCAGTACAGAGAACAAACTGGTGGTAGCTAGAGGGGTAGGGATGGGAAATGGGAGAAATAGGTGAAAGAGATTAAACTTCTGCTCATAAAATAAGTAAATTATGGATATAGGGGAAAAGTATCCTATTTCAATATAAAGTATCATTTAAAATTACTGATCATAAATAGTAACATATATTTATCATCAGTAGAACTAAAAGGTGGTCATACCACAACATTTTAAAAGCAAAGAGTCTCTCATGTAGAAAGTAAATATTCAGGGGCGCCTGGGTGGCTCAGTTGGTTAAAGCCTCTGCCTTCGGCTCAGGTCATGATCCCTGGGATCTGGGATCGAGCCCCGCATCAGTCTCTCTGCTCAGCAGGGAACCTGCTTCCCCTCTCTCTCTCTGCCTGCCTCTCCCCCTACTTGTGATCTCTGTCAAATAAATAAATAAAACCTTAAAAAAAAATAAATATTCAGACATGACATACTAAAGTTACTGAGTTGAAAGTGAGAATTTATGTACATTTTAAGAAAAATGCAAACCCAGGTAGCCTTTAAATTCTAATATATTCCTCATTTTTTACAAATATCTGTTGATGTAGAGTTATTTAAACTCATTTAAATGTGCAACACAGGTTTTTATTTTTTTTAAAGATTTTATTTGGGGGGTGCCTGGGTGGCTCAGTTGTTAAGCGTCGGCCTTCGGCTTAGGCCATGATCCCATGGTCCTGGGATCGAGCCCCACATCGGGCTCCCTGCTCAAATGGGAAGCCTGCTTCTCCCTCTCCCATTCCCCCTGCTTGTGTTCCCTCTCTTGCTGTGTCTTTTTCTTTCAAATAAATAAAATCTTTTTTTTTCTTTTTTATTACATTTTTAAATTTTTTTATAAACATATAATGTATTTTTATCCCCAGGGGTACAGCTCTGTTCATCGCCAGGTTTACACATTTCACAGCACATACCCTCCCCAATGTCCATAACCTCCCCTCCCTTACCCTCCCCCCAGTAACCCTCAGTTTGTTTTGCGAGATTAAGAGTCACTTATGGTTCGTCTAATAAAATCTTTTTTAAGAAAGATTTTATTTATTTGAAAGAGCTTGCACAGGTCAGGGTGGGGGTGGGGTGGCGGAAAGGAGCAAAGGGAGGAGGAGAAGCAGACGTCCCGCTGCACAGGGAACCTGACTCGGTGCTCAGTCCCAGGACCCCAGAGTCATGACCTGAGCTGAAGACAGGCAGTTAACCAACTGAGCCACCCAGGTGCCCCACATTTTAAAGTTAATAAAGCATATTGCTATAAATGTACAGACATGGAGGGGGGGAAAAAAGGCTGACAAAAATCAAGCTTTGACTGGAGTATAGGGAGTAGAATATTCTCAAGCTGATGGTGGGAGTGTATCCGGGCAGACTTATCAATAGAGACTACCATTTTGTTCTCCCTTGTTGAGTGTGTGTTCGGTGCTCTGTCTAGGAAGAGAGCCCAGGGAATCTGAGCTCTGGCCATAGGAAGAGAACTCATTGCTGCTGAGATGCCCAGGGAATAGATTGTGTGTATTAAGATAGTGGGATATTATATGGCCCTTCACTTTGGAAAAAAGGCAAGCTGCAAAAAGATGTACAAGATCCTTACTATTATGTAGGCATTTAACTCCTCAGGAGCCATTTATGTCTGGGAGGGAAAGGGAATTCTGTGAGGAAGGGTTAACTCTGTTTCTGTTAAAAAAAAAAGAAAATGGGCACCTGGGTGGCTCAGTGGGTTAAAGCCTCTGCCTTCGGCTCAGGTTATGATCCCAGGGATCTGGGATCAAGCCCCACATCTGGCTGTCTGCTCAGCAGGAAGCCTGCTTCCCCCTCTCTCTCTGCCTGCCTCTCTGCTTACTTGTGATCTTTGCCTGTCAAATAAATAAATAAAATCTTAAAAAAAAAAAAAGAAAGAAAGAAAATCAAACTGATATTATGGTGGCAGTGTTAGTATTTGTCACATTGGAGTATGGGTAAATAGATACATGGCTATGCTTTGTAGAAAATAAAATACTTTTTTTTTTTTTAAATGACAACTAGGGAGAGGGGGAACACAAGCAAAGGGGAGGGGGAGAAGGAGAAACAGGATTCCTGCTGAGCAGGGAGCCTGATCTGGGGCTCGATCCCAGGACCCTGGTATTTTGACCTGAGCTAAAAGCAGACACTTAACAACTGAGCCACCCAGGCATCCCAGAAAATAAGATATTTCTATTAAAGTTCATATTAAAATTTTTAAAAGATTACGGTCATAGGAGTGTACTTTTCTAGGTGTGAAGATAAATTAATTTTTGAAAGTTGCTAAGAGGCCACCTGGGTGGCTCAGTCAGTTGAGCATCTGCCTTCGGCTCATGATCTCAGGGTCCCGCTTTGGGCTCCCTGCTCGGTGGGAAGCTTGCTTCTCCCTCTACCTCTATTTCCCCCCACCCCCACCTCACTGCTTCTGCACATGTTTTCTCTCTCTCTCATATAAATAAATAGAATCTTTAAAAAAAAAAAAAGTTGTTAAGAATAACCACAGTTTTTCAACTTGACTTCTTAGTGCCTTACTCTGTCTTCTCTGTGTATGAGCGTTCCAGGTACCCATTTGGGTCTCTCAAGAGTCCTAGAGTTCTTACGTAATTCTCCTTTTGGGATTCTGTCCTAAACAATCAGAAATACAGAAGAGGCTCTGTAAGTTAACATTCATTACTGAGGTCCTTATAGTTGTGGAAATTTGGCAGCAATATGTTTTTAAAGAACAAGAATAAAATTGCTCACTGAGTTTTTGGGCAGCAGTAGAGGTGTGAGCTACTGTCAGCACTGTGGTGTTTCACGTGGGCAGAGAGGCGGATGGGGCAGAGCGCAGTGATGCGTGGTGTAAGGATTTCAGCTACATAAAACCCCGCAGTGTGGATACCTAGAATGACACATGAGCTAATGAAGATGATCTCTGTGTGGGAGGGTGCCGAGTGTTTCAGGGGGTTTCTGGCTTTGGCTTTACTTACCCAGATGTTTACATAGTAACAGTGTTACTCCTCTCATGGGGGGGGGAATTTTTTTTTTTTAATTTGTCAAGGTCTAGATTTAAGTTCTGGTTTTTACCTCCTTTCTCTTTGTAGAAGTGGTTGTCTGTTTCTAGTTTTCTTATTGTAGGACCAGGCTCTTGAGGAACTCTTGAGTTCCCCGCTCCATTGATCAGCCTCCCTGTTAATGACGAAGGGTTCCTTTTTTTTAACTCGGAGACATATATTCACTGTAGGATGTTGGGAAAGCAGAAAAGCTCAAAGGCAGACACCACCAGCAGTCCCTGTATTGGTTATCCACTGGCAACAGAGATCGAGTTTTGTCTACACATAAATGCTTTGTTGTGTTGGAAGTTGCATGAAGTTCCCCATCGCGATGAGAGGCAGGTAGAATAATTGCCTTTGAGTTTGTTCGTATGGATCTTCACGCTTACATGGAAGTCGTTCTCATTTCCCTCTGCTTCTCTTTGAGTGGCTGCTGCCTTTGCCAGTGGCCTGAGCACTCCTGTGCCCCACACGGACGGACATTCATGACAGCCTCCTGCCTCTACTCCACAGTCAGGCTGACCTCCTGTGGCTGTCACGGCAAGCCCTAGTTTAGAAAGGTTCTTCCCAGAGTGAAGTGCATGTAGATAGTGTATATAGTGGTTGGGGTTTCCTGGGAACAGAGTGGACTGCCAGGGTCAGTCTCTCTGCTCTCAGAGTTGTGGCCAAGAGTCCTGGCAGCCACATTTTCATGTACTGCTTATGGAGGGTCATGCACATTGGGAGAAAAGGCTGAGGCAGGCTTCTCAGAACTGTCCTCCTCTTAAGAGTAACGCTTGGGCTCTTGACTATTTGACAAAAAGCTGAAATGTGCACTTTTGCTCGGCCCTAACATTGGTAACCACAGTAGTCCCCTTCCAGGCTGTTCTTGGCCAGTCTGTGGGCCAGAGTTTAGCGTGTGTAGTCATAATTGCTTTGTTAGGGGTTCTGAGTGCTGTTTCCAGACCTCCCGTCAATATTTAAGTTCTGGCTCTGCCCCTGCTTGTGGCAGTGTCATTTGAGCCAGTCAACTGTCTGGATTGGTTTTTAGGACACATTAGGTTTTAGGACTCCTTTCAGAGACTATTTTGGGAGGTGTTAGGGGATTTAGTAGAAGATCATGAGCTTTGATTACATTGGTAGTTTTAAAGAAAGGCAAATTGCATATTACTGCCCTGTCCTATGTTATTTCTCTTGTGCATGTTTACTTATTCTAATCAGGCATCATAACCTCGTCCTCTGTGGTGCTCTTCCTACTTGAACTGGGAGCGCAGTTTGTGTATGGCCTAGTGACACTGGGTAGGTTCCCCACGTGTTCTGGATCACCTGGAGGGACGCACCACTGCTTCACAGGGGGAGCTCAACCATCCTGCAGAATTTGGTTCTGGGAATGAAACTATAGTGGCCTAGTACACACTCCAATTTTGGTTTAAACCTGGGCCTTTTGGGGTAGTCGGCTGGTGATTTAGATATAAAGTTGACATTTATTTGGGTTATAAAGGATGGTCTAAGTTCTTACGTTATTCTGAAGCTCAGTGGGTTCCCTGCAAACAGTGAATAAACCAGTTAAAGACCCATGTCAGCTGTAAGTAATGGTTTGCTGCTTCTGAACCAAGCACTTTCTTAAACCTGGTGACTTGCTGGGTGGTGTGGAAACTATTCCTCAGAACACTCATCATCTCTCAGGCTGACCAGGGTGGCCTTGTTAGGGATCTAGGGCAGTAAGGAAATCCATCCTTGCTCTTGAACTTAGCATGGCAATGAACGACAGGAAGTTCTTTGAGCTGGTCAGTAGTACCCGGTTGTTCTTTCGATTAAAAGCTGGCTTTCGCCTCTGATCTAAAGTATGTTTTTGTTGTCTTTCCCCTCATCTTTCTTTGTCAAGTGTTTTTGTTTGCTTTATTATTATTGAGTCATGTTATAAATAAAAGTGATTTTTAGCTAAACTTTATATACAGTAAAATATGTAGATTTAAATGTACAGTTCATATGTAATCACCTCCCTATGTATCCATCACCTGCAGAAAGTTCCCAGAGTACCTAGATCTTAAGTTTACATTGTGAATTTTACATAAATGTCTCCTAATTGGACCACCGCCCAGATCAAGATAAAAACGTTCTCTAGCAGGGTTCAGACTTGGGTGCCGGCGCCCCCACAGAACATGCGCTCACATGCGCCCTCTGTCTGGGCGGGGTGGGGTACCCAGTGCTGCACTCTGCTTGCCGAGTGCTGCGGTCTGCGGTCACTTGTCTCTCAGTGGCTCCATGATGCAGCACGTTTCCTCTGGTGTCCCCCCACTCCTAGTGCTGGGCCCCCCAAGGAATAATGTTCTGTCTTCACAGATCTGGGACACAGCAGGCCAGGAGCGGTTCCAGTCCCTTGGTGTGGCCTTCTACAGAGGCGCAGACTGCTGCGTTCTGGTGTTTGACGTTACTGCCCCCAACACATTCAAAACTCTCGATAGCTGGAGAGATGAGTTTCTCATCCAGGCCAGTCCCCGGGATCCTGAAAATTTCCCCTTCGTTGTGTTGGGAAACAAGATTGACCTCGAAAACAGACAAGTAAGTGCTGAAGATAATGGGAATCTTCTGTGTGGAGGCTTATGAGTCTGCCCTCATTTAGGTTGTGGTTCCTGGACCGCCTTTCGAAAGTGGCAGCTAAGTTTTAGATGACAGGTACTGTTTTAGCTTTGATTGGTAAAAAGCCATGCTGCCTAAGGACCAGTCCCCAGTATATCTGTGTGTATGTGTGTGGCCCCAGAGTGGGGTAGAGGGGAGGGATAACTAGCTAGTTACCTGCCCAGCCCTTGGGCCTTGCTTCCTAATCTGCTCAAGGCCTACCATTTTGCTTTCCCCTGTGGCAAAACAGGGACAGTGAATGTTTGCGGTGGTATTCCTTTTGAAATTATGCCAATAGAGTACCAAGTGCATTTTGTGGAGTTGCCTGTGCTGGCCATTGTTTCGGTTGCCATGAAATAATTTGACTTCAGGCTGGTTGCAGTGTGCGTTTTGGCCTTTTGGATTTAAAGGCAGAGTTCCATTTAAAGCCTGGCTCATGCACTTTTTAGTTGGGAATATTTCTTGGAGTCTGAATCTTATGTAACAAGAACACTCTGGGATCAGATGACAGTGTACCCAAAAGCCCTGGCACCTAGAGGAGCTTGGGGAATGGTGGCTTTCTGGTTGGCCTGTTGCTGTTTTCTCCTCCTGTGAAAGGCACTGGCTTCTAAGGTGACTTGTGGTTTGGTGGGCTCTGTGCGAAGCCCAGGTGGCTCCAGAAAAGTACATGTGGGAACGTGAACTGGTCTTCCGGTCAGCTACCTTTTGAGGACCAGGACCTACGAGACTCGGTTTAAGTGCCCATGCTGTCTCAGGCCAGCTGTGACTTCGGGCCATTGTCTCTGCCCTGTGAGCCTCCGTTCTCCTTCTGCACTCCAAAGGAGGGAATTAGATTTTGTCCTTCGCGAGTGTTCCTGCACTTCAGGGGCCTGCCTGGATCTCCGTGTGTGTAGAAGATTGCACTTTGGGCTTTGAGTAAAATTGCTCTGGTTTACTTTGAAATAGCATTTCTCTTGGGATTGGGAGCATGGACTCTTATTTATAGCTCGGTTTATTTCTGGCCATTGATCTCTTTTTCTCCCTTTCCTAGGTGACAGTCCTCTCATTCCTGAAAGTGGGCTGGGGTGGGGAAGGAATTCGGGAAGGAGAGGCAAGGGTGTCAGTGAGAGCTGCGAATTCTGTGGCACAGGTGATGGAACCCTAGCAGTAATGACAAGGGACTGCAAACCTTAAGACCAAGCTGCCAGGCATTTCCTGGGCTGGGACCTCTGAGGTCCCAAGAGGAACAGTTCTGTACTTCCTAGGCCAGCTAGCTCCTTTCATCATCTGCCTAGAAGTGCAGCTAAGGGTCAGAAACTAGGGATTATAGAATGGGCTTAGGTGTGAGGCCTAGCTGTGCTACACAAAGCCTGCAGTGTGACCTTGGACGGGTCTGCCGCCCCCTTCCTCAGACCCCTGCCACCCTCATCCAGTCTGCTCCTTTCACCGGTGCTAGCGGCTTCTGTTAGGAGCACACGTACACTCTGTTTCCTCTTCCAGGTGGCCACAAAGCGGGCACAGGCCTGGTGCTACAGCAAAAACAACATTCCCTACTTCGAGACCAGTGCCAAGGAGGCCATCAATGTGGAGCAGGCGTTCCAGACAATTGCACGGAATGCACTTAAACAGGTGGGTCTCTCGCAGCTGTCTGGCTCCCTCTGGTGACTGACCATCGGCCTAGCTCCTGCCTGGCTTTCTTGTCCTTAATCTTTCTTAGCTCTTTCTTCTGTGTAGCCAGAAAAACCCACGTGTTTATCTAGGAAGGTCATGAGGCATTTCGCTAAAGATTCCAGAAAATTCCACTTGCTTGTAAATAACCTCTACAGTGCAAGGGCAGCGAAGATGCACTGAGGCCACCCTTTTTTGGGGACGTCCTTGTTCCCCTTGCATGCTATCCGATGAGACCTCTGGGAGCCCTCGGTCAGATGGATCCCTCTACTGAAGGAGGGGACAGACCCATCATTAGATCCAGTTCGGTTTTTGTTTGGTTTTCCTCATCTCTGAGCTTGCATACCCTACTCTGTCACATGATACTTGCCGCAGGATGGTTGTGAGGATGGAATAAGACAGGCTCATTCCTGGCGTTCTCCTGAGTGGTTGTGTTTGATCACCAGAAGTTCTAGGAATTGTATTCCTTGAGTGAGGTTTTCTTTCTCATTTATGTTGTTTACTCACCTGTTTTTGTTGGCATGAGGGAGTGGAATGCTCTGTTGATTCAGCAGCTCTTCAGGGCCAGTGAGTTAAGACAGATCATGAGGTACCGTCCATGCTCTGTGATGTCAGACTCGGGAGCGGGTGAGTGTCAGAGGGGAGGCGCACGCCAGAAGATGTGGAGAGCATCTTGACGAGGCATATGGTGGCTATAAAGGGCAAGGCGGTTCTGCGAGCTCCAGGAAACTGGGTTTATAAAAAGCACTGATTATCAGCAGGCCAGGGCATCTGGACCTCCGGGCAGGGAACTAACTTGGTTGTTCCAAGGGCTGGACTGAGTGTTCTGTGATGAAAGAAATTGATGCACCCAAAGCGCTCGGAGCCCCTGCTGAGCGCCCCTCATGCTAACAGGATGTAGGCCTGAGGTGTTTGCCACCTGCTCTCCCCCTTCCTTTAACCCACCCTCACACCTAGGTGTGAATATTGCTGTCCCAGTAGCCTTATTAGAATGCTTTTTTGTTCCTCCACACCAGTCTCTCAGGAGTAAGATCGTTAGATTGAAAGGTCTATGTGCTTTCAAGATGGTGCCACATTGCTTTCCTCGAGGACGGTAGTACTTCAGTCCTTTCTCTTCCCTGCTCAGCAGCAAGTGGCCGGCGCCATCTGGAACTCTGCTGCCTCGCTGCCTGTCAATGGGCCCCTGCTGCACGCCGTCAGCACCTGGCACTGGCCCGGGTGCCCATCGCTCCCGTGAGCGGGAATTACCTTGACCAGTATTGCAAGTGACTTTTCCAACTCTGTTGTCTCCCTGGGGCATAGAAAAAAGTAATTTTTGTTAGGTATGTCATTTTAAATGTCTGGATTTCCCGCGTCTGGATTATTGTCCAATTCAATTGAACTTATTTTGCTTATGGCAGGATATTAGGGACTCACGTTTTTCTTTTAGCAGAATAGTCAGTTGTTTCAAATATTAGTAGCAGATTGTTAGATAAACCACTTTCCCCCGTAGATTGAAGCATTACCTTTGTGCACTAAATGCTTGTGTATATTGGGATCTTTTTCTGATCTGCCCAGTTTGTTCGGCAGCATGCGTGTTCCTTGCCTGGACTGTTGTGATTTGACTGCCATTACAGTGTAGTATCCCCTCTGCTAGGCAAGTCTCCCTCCATGACAGGTGACTAGTGACTGACAAAAAAACATTTTGGGTTTTTTTTTTTTTTCTTGGCTGTTTTGGTGCATTTTCTATTTAGACTGAGAATTTTATTGCAGTTCCACCTTCTTTCCTCACCCTTCCCAAATACAAAATCTTACTGAGATTCTGTTTGTGATTCTGCATTAGAGCTGTCTTACTCTAGTGTGCTTTGGGTTCCGTTACAAAGTATTGCAGACTGGGTAGCAGAACGGCAGGCTTTATGTTCCCTCAGTTCTGGAGGCCAGAAGCTTAAAATCAAGGTGCCAGCAAATTCAGTTTCTGCGAAGGGCTCTCTCACCGGTTTTTGCAGACTGCCGTCTTTCTCCTTGTGTCCTCTGGTGTGTGGCTTTTCCTCTGTGCTGACAGCGAGCGAGAGCAAGCCCGAGCAAGTGGGGAAACACATGCACTCCCTGTGTCTCTTCTTAGAAGGACACACTCACCTGTCACGTCAGGACCCCAGCCTTAATGACCTCATTGCACCTTCATTACTTTCTTCATCGTGAGACTGGCACCCTGGGGATTAGGGTTTCAACGTAGAAATTTTGGAGAGACACAAACATTCAGTCCATAGCAGCTATTATTTTAGGTCTTGTGTGCTGTCCTTTGATAAAACTGTCATTTTTCACATCCTTTGCCTTTCATATTAAATATACTCCTAGGTGCTGGTGGGAATGTGAAATGATGCACCCACTTTAGAAAGTAGTCTGACAGTTCCTCAAAAAGTTAAACGTGTCATCCTGTGACCCAGCAGTTCTGCTCCTTGGTGCATACCCAGGAGAAACAAAAACTGTCCACACAAAGTCTCGTATATGAGTATTTGTAATAGCATTACTCATAATAGTCAAAAGGCAGAAACAAACAAGTGTCCATCAAATGAAATATCCAAGATAGGCCAGTCTATTAAATAGACAGAAGATGTCTGTGGTTGCCAAGGCTTGAGAGAGTGTGACTGCCAATAGGGGCAGGGTTTCCGTGGAGTGAAGAAAATCTATGGAATCAGTGGTGATAGTTGCTCAACTTTGTGAATACACTAAAAACCACTGAATTGTACGCTCCGTGGTCTGTCTCAGTAGACCTTCTTCCCATGTGTATTCCTTGGAGGTTTTTACTTTTATAGAACAATTCCTGTCACTTAGGTTCTCAGTGTTTAAGTGACAAATTGTTTTCTTACACCAGGAAGTGGACAGCTGCTGTGCACTGGACCCATGTTATTTCAGCAAAAAGTCCCACTAAACTGACCACAGTCCATCCCCTGTGACCTCTCACCACGGTTGCTAATACAATTCATCCATAGCTGGTTTCTGAGTATGCGGCATTTAGAGGCAAAACCCTCCTAAGCCTTTGGAAGAAAAGGAAAATGGAGGGCTGCCTGGGTGGCTCAGTCATTAAGCGTCTGCCTTCAGCTCAGGTCATGATCTCAGGGTCCTGGGATCGAGCCCCACAGCGGGCTCCCTGCTCAGCAGGAAGCCTGCTTCTCCCACTCCCCCTACTTGTGTTCCCTCTTGCTTGCTATCTATCTCTCTCTGTCAAATAAATAAAGAAGAAAAAGAAAGTGGACCATTAGTCCAGAAAAATGAATGGCAAATGGGACTAGAGGAATGTTTTGGGACTGAAAGGGCAGGTAGCACTCATGCTCCAGCCCACACTTGCCCTGTGGAAGTGCTGAGAGCTGCCAAAATTCAGCCCGTGTTGAAGTCTGACTTCGGAGTGTTGGCGGTGGTACACTACGGAGCGCTCGGAAAGCGTCTGTGAGCTGGCTATGGTCCCCAAGCCACCAGATTTCCATCGTGACGGTGGAGAGCGTGAGTCAGCTGTGTCCTGACTGCTCAGCGCCGATCGCTGCTCTTCCTGCTCGGTTTCTGTCTTCACATTGTCGCAGGGTTGTCATAAAATCTGTCTTGCCCTTGCTCGGCCCTTGAGAGTTGAGCCCTCCCTTCAGCGCTATGTCTGTGCCCCAGCCCCCTGCCCACCGAGAGCCGTGGGAGAGCACCACTGAGGCTGCCGCAGAGCTCGGAGCTTCCCCATACCCTCAGTAACAGACCTCTCTCCCGCTCTCTCTCTGTGCAGGAAACAGAGGTGGAGCTGTACAATGAATTCCCCGAGCCCATCAAACTGGACAAGAACGACCGGGCTAAGGCCTCGGCGGAGAGCTGCAGTTGCTGAAGGGGCAGTGAGAGCAGAGCGCAGAGTCCTTCACAAAGAAAGAACACACTTAGGCCTTCCAACACAAGCCCCCTCTCCTCTTCCAAACAAAACATAAAGTCATCTCTCGAATCCAGCTGCCAAAAGAAACCCCATCAAACACACCCTTACACACACACACACACACACACACAGCCCTGACACAAGCAGACAGACTCCAGCCCAGGCCTGTGATGACTCCATCGGGGTCTGCCCACCCACCACATCAGCCCTCGTATGGCAGCGGGACAGGCAAGCCGTAGAAATCGTTCTGGTGTGGAGTCGGCATCGGAAGCTTATTCTTTTCGTCCACTGGGGAGAGAGAACTGTTTACAGTTAATCTGTGTCTAATTAGTTATCTGATTTTTTTAACGGTCTTGTGGTCTTTTTACCCCCCCACCCCAACCCCCCCTCCTGTGAAGGCTACCACTTGGGAAGGCTGGTGCCCCATGCTTCATTACAGGCTCACACCCAGTCTGATCAGACTGAGTTTTGTATGTATCTGTTAATGCTTGTTACTTTTAACTAATCAGATCTTTTTACAGTATCCATTTATTATGTAATGCTTCTTAGAAAAGAATCTTATAGTACATGTTAATATATGCAACCAATTAAAAATGTATAAATTAGTGTAAGAAATTCTTGGATTATGTGTTTAAGTCCTGTAATGCAGGCGTGTAGGATGGAGGGTTGAACCCTGTCTGGATTGCAGAGTGTTAGCTACTCAGAATTCAGAAATCCAGCTAGAGGCAGTATTCTGTACAGTAGACACAAGAATTATGTACGCCTTTTATCAAAGACTTAAGAGCCAAAAAGCTTTTCATCTCTCCAGGGGGAAAACTGTCTAGTTCCCTTCTGTGTCTAAATTTTCCAAAAGGTTGATTTGCATAATACAGTGGTGTGTGCAATGGATAAATGGCCGTTGTTTCAGAAATTAAAATTCTCATTTTTTCCTCCCCCTGCCCCCCCCCCATACTTTGGAAACTCCCCTATTAGGTCAGCATCCTACTGATAAGAGGAAAAGGAAAATCCTAACAGATCTGTCCTAGTGATTTTACCTTTGTTCTAGAAGGCACTCCTTTCAGGGTTGTGGTATCCTTAGGTTAGCAAACCTTTTTCTCCTTTTCCCCACCAATTCCCAGTATTGCCCACTATTCATTAACCTGTTTCTTTGGTATGGAACCCTGGCAGTTCTGCCCCCTCCCTAGGATCTGCCCCTGCATTGTAGCTTGCTTAATGGAGCACTTCCCCTTTTTCCAAAGGTCTGCATTCTAGGGTGTGGGCCAAGTTCTTCTGTAAAGAGATGAACGTGATGCCAATAAAATGTAACAAGAACAAAGATCATCTGCCTTTGCCCTGTCTTTTTTCCTTCTTCTGGATCCTTGGCTCAGTAGAGACCATGTTAGCTAATCCCGGCCAGTGCTTTATCAAGCCGAAGAGCCCTCCGTAACTGGGCACATGGGGTGCCTTTGAGGCGGAAAGACCGTGTCACGTCCAGCCCTGCAGTGCCTGTCCCTAGTTTTTTGGTTTTGGTTTTTTGATCACAGTGATGGGATGTAGGGATGCTGAATGGAGAAAACACTGTCCCTATAGAGGACCACCTGTGAACTGCGTATGAGCGCTAACAGCTTTCGTGCTCTTATGCTGTATAGTTGCTGACACTTAGATACCATAGTTCTGGATTTCTGATTTCTCACAGAAGAGGAGGGGGTGGCAGGAGGGTGCCCTGCATCCCAGTATTATAGCTGGGACTGAATGTATGCCACCTAGAACCAAATTTATAGAATAGTAGTGCTTCAGTCAGAGACGTGGTGTAGGTATTGCTTCTAGAAATGCCCCCATGACTAAGCTCTTGGATTCTACTTCACTCCGCTTTTCTACATTTCCACTGCTCCGGTTCCTCAGTGGGTTCCTTTCCTCATACCTGCTCTTTCTTGGCTCCCATTTGTGTGTTACCAGTAGCATTTTTAGAAGCTCCCAACTGGGGTGCCTGGGTGGCTCAGTCAGTAAAGCACCCTACTTGATTTCAGCTCACGTCATGATCTCATGGTTCGTGAGATCAAGCCCTACATCGGGCTGTGCGCTGGGCAGAAGTCCGTGTGGACATTCTCTTCCTCCGTCCCTCCTCCCCCCTCGCTTTTGCTCTCAAATAAAGAAATCTTTAAACAAAAATAGAAGCTCACAATTACAATTCCACCATGGCTAGTACTCATGGCCTAGATCTCTGGTTTATGGACAAGTGTGACCCTCACTTCTACAAACCAAACTCCTTTTCCACAATCATATTCTCTGGCCCTAACCTTAAATCTGACATGGAAGTGGACCTTGACCTCTGTTCACCACCATCCGTCTAAAACTGATAACCATCCTGATGCTGAGATAACCACTTACAGTAAGAGCTGATGGCTAAGGGGTGCCTGAGCTGACTGCTGAGTGCCCAGCTCTTGGTTTCGCCTTAGATT
Source organism: Mustela nivalis (assembly GCF_964662115.1). NCBI lineage: Eukaryota > Metazoa > Chordata > Mammalia > Carnivora > Mustelidae > Mustela > Mustela nivalis. The sequence continues at coordinate 159,969,290 of NC_139020.1, forward strand.
CGTATATCCAGATCCTGGGATAGAGCCCTGAGTCGGCCTTCCTGCTCAGCAGGGAGCCTGCTTCTCCCTCTCCCTCTGCTGCCCCCCCACTGCGTGTGTGCTCTTACTCTTGCTCTCACAAATAAATATTTTTAAAAAGTGAATTATAAATGGAGACAAATGTGTGTTGCTGTTTCCATTCATCTCAGTTTGCGTTAACAAGTTACTTTTGAGAATGGGAATGAATTTGTTAACACTAATACAGATCTGTTTAAATAGTATCCCTTAGGGACGCCTGGGTGGCTCCTCAGTTAAGTTGACTGCCTTCGGCTCAGGTCATGATCCCAAGGTCCTGGGATCAAGTCCTGCCTCGAGCTTCCCACTCACTGGGGAGCCTGCTGCTCCCCCTGTTTGTGTTCTCTCTCTGATGAAATCCTAGAATTTGATCAGTTGATCACATTTGAATCAATTGATGTAGAAAAAGCATTTGAGAAATATTCAAGAATTGAAGAAATAATGGAGAAAATATTTATACATCTGACAATGGATTAGTATCATATATATATATATATATACACACACACACACATAGAGCTTGCATATAACTCAATAGCAAAAAAATTTTTAAATGGGCAGAGGAGCCGAATAGACTTTTTCCAAAGATAGATGGCTAATAGCTAGGAGAAAAGGTGCTCACCAATACTCATCAGGGAAATGCAAATCAAAACCACAGTGAGATACCACCAGTCAGAATGGCTAAAACCAAAAAGCTGAGAAATAACAAGTGTTGGTGAGGATGTGGAGAAAAGGGAACCCTTGGGTAGCCACTAGGGAAAACACTGTGGAGGTTCCTCGAGAAATTAAAAAACAGAACTGCCACACGATCTAGCAGTCCCACATCTGGGTATTTATCCAAAGGAAACAAAAATACAAGATCAAAAGACATGCACCCCAACGTTCACTGCAGCAGTATTTATGATCGTCCAGACATGGACGCAACCTAAGTGTCCACCGATGGATAAATGGATAGGATGTGGTCCGTGTGTGTGTGTGTGTGTGTACACACAGCTGCAAAAAGGGAAATCTTTTCATTCATGACAGCATAGGTAGACCTTGAAGGCATTGTGTGAAGTATAAGCCAGAAGAAGACAATATCATATAATCTCACTTACATGTGGAATCTTTAAAAAAACAAACAAAAAAAACCAAACTCTTAAAACTGAACAGATTGGTAGTTGGCAGAGGCAGGCAGTGGGTGAAATAAGTGAAGGTGGTCAGATGTACATTCTTCCAGTTAGGAGCCTGTGATGTAACTCATGGACAGCATGGTGACAGTAGCTAATACTGTATTACACATTTGGAGGTTGCAAAAGAGTAAATCTTAAAAAGTTTTCATCACCGGGTACCTGGGTCACATCTGCCTTTGACTCGGGTGATGATTCCAGGGTCCTGGGATCGAGCACCATATGGGGCTCCCTGCTCAGCAGGGAGTCTGCTTGTCCCTCTCCCTCTGCCCTTCCCCCACCCTGCATCAGAAGAAAAAAATTTATAATTGTGTCAATGGATATTAACTAGATTTACTGTGATGATTTTGCAGTATATACAAATACCAAACCGTTATGCTGTACACCTGAAACTGACAAAACATGTCAATCATAGCTCAGAATAAAAAAGTTCAACATCATACCATTTCATGATAAGAACACTGAATAAGCTAGCATTGATGGAAACTTTTTTTTACATAACAAGGGCCATATATGAAAGCCCAACAGCAAACATCATACTCAGTGGTGAAAGCCTTAAAGCTTTTTCCCTAAAATTAGGAACAAAACAAGGATGCTCACTTTATTCAACATAGTACTGGAGGTTCTATGTAGAATAATTAGGCAAGAAAAAGAAGTAAAAGACTTCCCCCCAAAAAGGATTTTATTATTTGACACAGAGAGAGAAAGAGTCATCACAAGTGGAGTGGCAGGGGGAAAGGGAGAAGCAGGCCTCTGGCTGAGCAGGGGGCCCGAAGTGGGGCTCAGTCCCAGGACTCTGGGACCATGACCTGAGCCAAAGGCAGATGCTGAACAACTGAGCCACCCAGGCACCCCAGAAGTAAAGACTTCCAAATTGGAAAGGAAGAAATGTAGTATCTCTGACAGGTGACACAATCTTACACATAGAAAACCTTGAAATGTATACAGTGTTTTAAGTAACAAACTTAACGACGTTGCAAAACAAAATCAATACACAAAAATTAAGTTGCGTTTTTTTTTTTCTTTAAGATTTTGACAGAGATACTGAGCGAGGACACAAGTAGGCATAGCAGCAGGCAGAGGGAGAAGCAGGTATCCCACTAGTAAGGAGCCTGATGCCCTGGCTTGATCCCATGACCTGAGCCAAAGAAAGATGCTTACCAACTGAGCCACCCAGGCATCCCCAGTTGCATTTCTATACACTAATAATGAGCAATTCAAAAAGCAAATTTAAGAAAATAATTCCATTTACAATAGTATCAGTAAGAAATATTAAAGATTTTATTTGTCAGAGAGAGAGTGCGTGAGCGCACAAGCAGGCAGAGTGGCGGCAGAGATGGAGAGAGAAGCAGGCACCCTGCCGGGCAAGGAGCCGTGCGGGACTATCCCAGGACCCTGGGATCATGACCTGAGCCAAAGGCAGCGGCTTAACTGACTGAGTCACCCAGGAACCCCAGTAAGAAATCCTAAAAATAAACTTAACCAGGTAGGTGAAAGAATTATACACTGAAAAGTATAGAACATTGCTGATAGAAATTAAAGGCCTAAATAAATGGGAAGTCATCCCATCTTCATGGATTGGAAGCCTTAATATTAAGGCGACAGTACTTTACCTAAAACCATACAGATTCAGTGCGGTCTTTATCAAAATCTTAGGATGCTGGATGGCTCAATAACAAAACAATGCAATTCTGGGGCGCCTGGGTGGCTCAGTGGTTTAAAGCCTCTGCCTTCGGCTCAGGTCATGATCTCAGGGTCCTGGGATCAAGCCCTGCATCAGGCTCTCTGCTCAGTGGGGAGCCTGCTTCCCGAACCTCTCTTTGCCTGCCTCTCGGCCTACTTGTGATCTCTCTCTCTCTGTCAAGTAAGTGAATAAAATCTTAAAACAACAATGCAATTCAAAAATGACTGAATGACATTTCTCCAAAGATAAGCAGATGGCCAATAAGCGCATGAGAAAGAAGTTCAATGTCATTAGTCACTTGGGGAGTGCAAATCCAAAGCACCACACATCCACAAGTATAGCTATTACACAAAATAAAAAATAAGGGCCCATAGTGATGTGGAGAAGCTGAAACACTTGTGCATGCTGGAGGGAATGTAAAATGGTGCAGCTGCTGTGGAAAATACTTAGCCATTGTTCAAAGACTTAACGTGTTGAAAGATAAACGGAGAATTACCATACAACCCAGCAATTCCACTACTAGATGCAGACCTGAAATAATTGAAAGCTGGGACTCTGAGAGAGACACTCCTACATCATACTCCCAACAGCATTATTTACAAGAGATAAAGGCTGGTAACAATCCAAGTGCCCTCAGTGGATGAATGGATAAACAAAATGAGATACTTCTACTCTTTTTTATGGCTGAGTAGTATTCTGTGGAATATATAATGGACTACTATTCAGCCATAAAAAGGAATAAAGTTCATGACATGGGTGCACCTTGAAACTTAAAAACCTTAATGTAAATAAAAGAAGCTGGAAGTAGAATAGAAGTTGGGGGCAGGGGGAGTTCAGGGCAGGTGAACTTGGGCTGTCACACAGTTCTGCCCAGAGCCCAACACCCTCGTGTTTATTTCAGACCACAATTCTTGTTTAATGAATGGAAAACCCTACCCCGGGATTCTGTCCAAAGATCCACATGGGAACGGTTAGTGACAGTGTATAGTTCTTCATTCAAGTGGAGCCTGCAGTCTGAAGTCCCCATGTGTTGAGGTCTGCTGATTCAGACTGAATTCAGTCTGCTGATTCCTTTCTCCAGTGCGAGTTCCCATGGTGGAAGCTGGAGGTGATATATACAAGGGCCTTCTCTTGGCCAGGAAGCCATGACCTCCTTTGGTTACTATTGAAATATTAACTTGCATGTTTGTCTTTTTTTTTTTTTTTTTTTTTTTGGTAGATAAAGTCTGTGGCTAAGAGGAACCTCAGAAGCAGCCACAAATTGGTGGGCACAGGTTGAACATTTAAAAGCCTGGGTGGCTCAGTGAGTTAAAGCCTTTGCCTTTGGCTCAGGTCCTGGTCTTGGGGTCCTGGGATCAAGCCCCACATCGGGCTGTCTGCTCAGCGGGAAGCCTGCTTCCCCCTCTCACTCTGCCTGTCTCTCTGCCTACTTGTGATCTCTCTGTCAAATACATAAATTAAATCTTAAAAAATAAAAATAAAAGTAGTTAGAATGCTCACCACCTAACCCAAAGCTTCCCATGTTAGGATATGTTATTGGCCATGGAACAGAATAGATGGACACTGGGTCTCCTGCCAACCTCAAGAAAATTTCTGCATAACAAGGTACACTATAAAACCCCACACAATGCCCAACTCCATGACACATCCCTCAGGTTCTAAGGACCCAAAAAGGCTTAGCTAAAAGAAATGGAATCTTTTAAATTTAAATAGGTAAGTGTGACAGAATCTATGGATATTTCCAAACACGATGAAATCTAGCAACCTAGAATTACAATGGTCTCTTTGAGAAACATTCCTATTAGTCAAGATCATCTAAAAGCAAGGGCTCCTGGGGCACCTGGGTGGCCCAGTTGGTTAAGCATCTGACCCTTGATTTCAGCTGGAGTCCCAATCACAGGGTCATGAAAGAGAGCCCCACATCAGGCTCCACACTGGGCGTGGAGCTTTCTCCCTGCCCCGAAACCCCATCCCCACTTGCACGCTCAAGCTGTCAAGAGAAAGGAAGGAAGGAAGGAAGGAAAAGGAGGGAGGGAGGGGGGAAGGAGAAAAGAAAGAAAAAAATGGGGGAGCAAGGGGAGTAGAGGGTTAATATTTGGTTGGTTGGTGCAGTCGGTACAGTTTCTATTTAGGGCGTTGGAAACACTCTGGAAATAAATAGTGATGACAGTTGCACAATATTGTGAATATACTTGATGAACTAAACTGTACACTAAGAATGATTAAAATGGTAAATTTTATGTTATGTGTATTTTATTTAAAAAAGGACACTGGTTAATGTGAAAAGGTCAAAAGCAATTAGTACCTAAAGTCCACAAACCTGAAAATAGGGCTTAGGGGCGCCTGCGTGGCTCAGTGGGTTAAAGCCTCTGCCTTCCACTCAGGTCATGATCCCTGGGATCAAGCCCCGCATCGGGGTTTTTTCTCAGTGGGGAGCCTGCTTCCCCCCCACCCCCGCCTGCCTCTCTGCCTGCTTGTGATCTCTTTGTCAAATAAATAAATAATTTTTTAAAAATAGGGCTTAGCCTCACAGAAACCCCACGGCTCCCCACAAAGGCCACCTCTTTGGTATCAGCCCTCCTCCCAGCTGCAACAGAGGCTGGCTGTGAGTACTGGGAAGTCACAGGGCATGCAAGACAAAGGGATATAAACTCAGCTCTCAGACCAGGTTGGCAGCTTTCGAGTTCTGAGTTCTTGTAGCCTTCTGCTTACAACTCCCTTGTATGAAGAGAGGGTGAGCATTTTGCCGTGTTGGGGAGGAGTGAGGAGGGATGATTTCTTTGGCCATGATGCTTTAAGAGAGCCTATGGGCCACATCTGCCAGGTTTGCTCCTGGAAGGTATAAGAAGGGAAAAGAAAAGCCCTTTGGGGGCGCCTGGGTGGCTCAGTCGTTAAGCGTCTGCTTTCAGCTCAGGTCATGATCAAGCCCCACATGGGTCTTCCCTGCTCCGTAGGAAGCCTGATTCTCCCTCTCCCACTCCCCCTGCTTGTGTTCTCGCTCTCACTGTGTCTCTGTCAAATAAAAATAAAAATTAAAAAATCTAAAAAGAGAGAGAGAAGGGGGCGCCTGGGTGGCTCAGTGGGTTAAGCCGCTGCCTTTGGCTCAGGTCATGATCTCAGGGTCCTGGGATCGAGTCCCGCATCGGGCTCTCTGCTCAGCAGGGAGCCTGCTTCCCCCTCTCTCTCTGCCTGCCTTTCCATCTACTTGTGATTTCTCTCTGTCAAATAAATAAAATCTTTAAAAAAAAAAAAAAGAGAGAGAGAGAGAGAGAGAAGGCCTTTGGGACACTCTTCTCTCCCCTGTGAAATGGTCCAGGGAAGTGAGATCCACCCCCCCCCCCCCGCAATGCTTCCCTTTTATCCCAGCTTCAGATTGCTCTCTACTCTTGGGAGTGGCTCCCACAGCCATTCCAGAAGCTGGGCTGCCCAGAAACCTGCCCCTTCAACCACTGGCTGCCCCTGGAGTTCATCTCCTTCTGTTGGGCTCCAGACCTTGAGCTGCCAAGACAATATTTACACATGTCCCCAAATAGTCATTCTCTCCCTCGGTGATGCTTAAGACTTGTCCTGAGAGCTAGAACTTTAAAACATCGTCATGCCGGGACGCCTGGGTGGTTCAGTTGGTTAAGCAGCTGCCTTCAGCTCGGGTCATGATCCCAGCGTCCTGGGATCGAGTCCCACATCAGGCTCCTTGCTCGGCGGGGAGCCTGCTTCTCCCTCTGCCTCTGCCTGCCATTCTGTCTGCCTGTGCTCGCTCTCTCCCCTCTCTCTGATAAATAAAATCTTAAAAAAAAACAAAACAAAAAACATCGTCATGCCAGTTCCCTACCTTCAGCACTTCAGATTCAATTGGTCTGAGAGAAGGCACTGGTATTTTTTTTAAAGTGTACCAGGTGATCTGAGTGTGTAGTTGAGAACCATACTTCTGGGTGGAACCTTGAGCCAAAAGCCTCTGAACTAGGAAAGGAGCCGGGAGTCACTGTAGTCCAGCATCGCTGGCTCTGTAAGATGACGGGTTTGCAAGAGACTGGTATTAGTGGGCACGGAGGTTTATTTCTATTCCTGCTTTGTGCATTTCTATGTAGGAAAAGAAAAAACCCTTTTCCTTTCTTAATCAAGGCCTGAAGCCCACAGAGCTGTTCTTCACATGCCCTTTTTGTATGCACATGAATATGGTCACGGAGGAAATTGTGACTATCCCAGCCCTTCGGGAAGCCTCGCCTGTATAGGAAGGAGGCACAGACTCCCCAGAACAATTTGGTCTCTGATCACTGGTGTGCCCAAGTAGGATGCTGGGTTACTGACAGAGGCAGGTTGTTATAAGTAGCACATAAGCCAGCCAGAAAGGGGCTTCAGCCCTTTCTGAATTAGCTGCAGCTTTTTTGAGCTTAGTCTGGGCTTCTCACAGCTGGGTGTGAGCCAGGTACTGAGACTCGCGTAGTGTGATGTTCTACGTGTGATTATGTCTCCGGTGGTTTTATGATCAGGCAGGTCTGGGAAGCACTGGTCCCCAGCATTCATTATAACCACTGGGGCTGGCCACACAGATTCTAAAGGTGGAGACGCCAGCAGGTGCTTGTTGCACAGGCCTTGAAGACAGCATCAGAAATGGTGCCTTCAGCCTGTGGTTAGTGAGGATCAGCTAAAAGGTCATTCTGGAGGCTAGCTTTGCTAGCTGGCGCTGCATTAAGTCAGGTGTACACCAGCTTTCATTTCACCATATCACCCAGAAGTCATCTTTCAGGTCAGCCTGCCCCACCCAGTATGTATATTTTTAACCCATGGGTTCCTCTGCTGGGACTCTAGACAGCTAAAAATCTATTCTGTGGGTGTTCCCAGACCAGCCGTTTGTCTGGGCAGGTTTAGATGTGGCCTAGCCTGAAGTGGGCGCTCCAATATTCTCTCAGCCTCCCAGTTCAAGATCAAAGACAGTGTCAGCTTTGCAGAGCTTCTGTGATAGCCTGGCTAAGATTCGTTGCTCATTGGCAGTCCCCAAAGCAGTGTCTTTGCCGGGGCTTTCCTGGGGGAGCAGAGGGGAGATAGGCCCTTTACACAACACCTTCTCAGAACCTCCACTGCAGCTCCATGGGGGAGGGGCGGGACAAGTTATCTGGGTGATCTGTGCCCAGGGCTGCAAACCCCTGGAGTCTGGCTTCGGCTGCACCCCAGGGAAACACCAGCAACGTTTCAGGAGCACCGAGCTGCAGCGAAGTTCTAATGCAGGCCCTGGATTGCTAGTAACAATACCCAAGGGTCTAAACCCCCTAGGCTTCGGTTAATTCCATTCCCAAGGCTGACGATCCTCATCGAGCAAAAGAATCACCCTGATAAAGGAGGGATTCCCATGACCCTCCCTGAACCTACTGCCTGACTCTTCAGAGACTCGTCTGCGAGTCTGCATGTTAATAAGGGTCTGGGAGACCCTGGCTCACTGCATCCACAGCAGCGCCAGGCGCAGGCAGGAGCAGCCGCGCTACGGCAGTTGGCGGGAGGGCGCCGGGAAGCGTGCTGGTCTCCATGGAGACGAGGGCGGGGCCGGGCCGCCGCAACGGTGACGTCAGGAGCGGGGCGCATGCCCAACGTCCAACGGCCGCCCAGAGCGCAGTGCGGGGTCTGCATCTTCGCCGCCGCAGCTGCGCGGGTCTGACCTCTGGCAGTGGTGGTGGCGACGGGGGCGACTGGAGTGGCGGGGCCGACCGGGGAGGGAAGGAAGGGCGGCCGCCAGCAAACACAGGGCCCCGCGGCAGCGCGTGGGCAGAGAGGCCGGGAACAGAGGCGCTCCCCAAGTGCCCGGGACCCTCGTGAAACGGAGGAGCTGTTGGGGGGGGGGGGGGGTGCCACTCCCCTCCCGCTCTGGAGCGACCCTGACTGAGGCCGCTCAACATGCAAAGGGCCGGGCGATCGCCGCTCCTTCCCCCGTAGAGTAGGGCCGGGAGCGCGGGAGCCAGCCCTGAGCAGCTTTCCAGCGTGTCCCGGGAACCCTCTTCGTTCTGCCCCCAGAGATCCCCACCGTGGACCGTGGCCTCGGTCGTCGCCACATCCCACGGGTGTTTCTTAACCCTGACGTTGGGGTCCTTCCCACGCCCCAGACCTCAAGCCGACCCTCGGGCCCCGGCTGGCATGCCCGTCCCGCCCACACGCCCCGGCCCGGGCGCTGGGAGCCAGAATGCACCGCACACACCGCTGCCAGCCCTCGCGGCCCATGCAGATGCTCGCTCGGTGAACGAACTCCTCTCGCAGCCCTGCCAGTCAAGAGGGCTGGGGTTGGGCGGGAAGAGGCCGTCTTAGCCTTCAACGCCACCTCCAGGCGCTCCAGACACCTAGTTTAACAGTTGGGACATTTTCTGCCCCAAGAGATTTGATCGAGCCAAATCTCTGTACCCCAGGAGGGCCCTTTTTATTTCACTTGTTCAAACAAATGTTTATTGAGCATCTATTGTGTGCCAGGTACAGAGGATCTGAAGACACGCTAGACCGGCTGACCTTAGGGTGCGGCAGGGAAACTAGGTCGATCAATCCAAAAATTCTCAATGTTAAGTGCTATGAAGGAAAACATGGAAAAAGTATTTGTGAAAGATGCAAAGTGGGGGGGGGGCGGGTAACCCTACTTCAGATGGGGTGTTTAGGGAGGGCTTCCCTGAGGACATTAATTTGATTGGCACAAAGGGACAAAGCCTGTGAAAGTCTACCAAGAGAGGTAACAGCAGCACAAAGGCACTGCCCTGGCCTGTGGCTGGGCTGGCTGAGGCGTGGACAGAGAGGCCAGCAGCTAAAGGGAGCTGGAGTAGGAACAGGAGTGAGACCAGCAGGGTGCAGACCACACACCCGCTGTGGGGAGACATTTGGATTTTATTCTAAGTGTGATGGGAAGCTGCCCTGTTTCAGCAGGGGTGGGCAGGATCTGATGGGGGCTTGGGGAAAACCTGGCCTCTGTGAAGATCTAGCAACAGGGAGACCCACTTCGAGGCTTTCTCAACTGGACAGACAAGGGGGTCAGGTGGGGCAAGAGCACTGGACTGGGAATCAGACTTGGAGTATAATCCAAACAGCCCGAGTGGGTCCTGCATCTTCTCTGGACCTCAGCTTCTTCATGTAAAATGAGGTGGGGGGGGGGGGATGGGTACTGCAGGGCAGATGGGACTACAAGACAGGGCGAAGAATCCTCCCATTCAGTCCCTTGATGGTCCCAAAGCATTCCTCAAAGGCCACATCTTTCCAGGCAGATTACCTGATGAGAGGGGAGTAAAGAAGGGAACACATTTTCTGAGAGCTATATATGTCAGGCTCTAGATTAGGCACTGGTTTGGTTGGGCTTTTTATCTCCTCCCTAGATACATTTTGGAACCTGACTAGGCCCAGGAGTTGGATTCATTTCTAGATTCTCATCATTTGATGCTACACAAGACAGACAAGGTCTTGGAGGCAAGGGGACAGATAGGAAGCAAGCAAGTAAAAGCTCACAGAACTAGAGGAAACTTATGAGAAAAGGAATCAGGATGACAGGATTGAGGGAGCTAGTGCAGATTGGGGGGGCTGTCAGGAAAGGGGGCCAGGAAGCAGGATGCCTGGCGCCACAGCTGTGCCCAGCAAAGAGGGCAGGAGCGCTGGGGGATAAAGTCGAAGAGGTCAGCAGGGCCTGAGGGCTGCAGGGCCTGGCAGGGGGCAGCTGAAGGGTCCAAGCAGGACAAGAAGCTCTAGTTGGCCTTTTTAAAGCTTCTGTGGCTGCCTCTAAGTGGAAAATGGACTGGATTGAGCTTGGGGGAGGAGGAGGCCATGCCAGAGCCAGGTGGTATGTGGCTGTCTGAAGTGGCCCATCTTTGCTACCTGCTACCCAGTGCAGCCATAACGTCCCCACTCTTTGCCGCCCCCCTCAGATAATGGCAGTTAGAGAACAGTCTAGGTTGAGACTGCGCCTCATCTCATGAGGGAACTTCCAGGGCATTTGTTAACTTGTTCCTGACCAAGTTCAGGATCCCCAAATGGGACAGGCAAATGAGTATGAAATAAAATTCTGTGAGCATTGCAAAGATCACAGTAGATGATCAAAGATTCCACTAGGGTTTTCGAAGGGGTCACAACACTGTGGGGTCCCTGCCCGCTCTGCCAGGTGGCTTAGCAGGCTCAGTGCACAACTTTTGAGTTGTGACCCGTGTAGTTCACAACTCTGCGTGCAGGAAGCACAAGCCTCCCAGCCAGATCTGGGTTTGAATCCCATCTCATTCATTCAACAAATATTTATTGAGGGCCTACTATGTGCCAGACCCTATGCAGCAGTGAGTTAGACAGGGTCCCTGCTCTAGCAGGGACAACAGACACAAGACAGGATAATCTCAAAAAGTGATCAGTGGTATAAAGCCAAGTATGAGAAAGTGTCGGGGGTGGGGGCGGGCAATGGGGAAAACAGCAAATGCTTTGCCATCTTTTCCTGGCGCGATATCATTAGGGACATTACCGAACCTCTCTGAAGCCTCAGTTTCCTCATCTGGACAGTGGAGGTAGAAATATAGCACCCCTTACCCGCAACTGCCAGGAATGTTCGATTCCTGGCAAGCGTGGCGCCCGGGCTTCATCTGTTAATCAGGGGGCTACAGGCTGCTCTGCTACCCGTTTGGGCTTTCGGTTCTTCCCCAGGAAGAAAGGTGGTCAACAGACTGAGACTGCTTCTAAGAAAGGGAGATAAAGCCAAGATCCCCTCGCCTGCACCTCAGCCAATGGATCGCGCTGCAGGGGTGGCTGAAGCAGGCCTCCAAGGCTAAGACCTAGGAAAGGGGTTTGTGGGTCAGGTTTTGTCCTGGCTGTCTGGGGTCCCCTCCCAGAATAGTTTTTTGACCCCATCCCAGCTCCTCGGGCCTCGGACAGAGGCTTCAGGGGAAGAGAGGTCAAGCTCTACTACAGGTCTGAGGCTGGGAGACGGTTAGGGCATCTCCCGCCTCAGGAAACCTAGCTCTGCTGGGCAGGCCCCTGCAGAGCCAGCACTTCCCTGGTTGGGGGGGCGGTGCAGAGGCGAGGCTGCAGGGTCCCCAAGCCCCAGCCAGGCCAGCTCCCTGCCTCACAGACTGTAAGCTGGCCCTGGGGCAGTGGGGGTGGGGTCCAGGACTGCCCCCAAGGAAAGGAATTCCCCTGAAGGCTTCCGATGGGGAGCTACCCTCCTCTCACCCTGGCCTTGCCTCCCTAACGCTAGGGGTCCAGCTCCTCTGAGCTGTCTCTCCTCCGTCCTCACCCAAGGCTGAGCCTGGGTGGGGACAGCTCTGCAGAGGTGGGGCCAGGAGAAGACTTTTTCCAGCTTTCCCAGGGCTCCTTCCCTCCTTCGAACCCACAAACCCTCATTCAAGTTCTGAGCGCCTCTGCCAGGCCCTGTCTGTGCCGCACATGGGCTGGAGGGCTGGCCAGAGACCCCACTTCTAAGCCCCAAGGGCCCCAGGACGCAGAGCCCGGGGCAGTCAGGCAGATGGGCAGGCCGCTGAGGCCTCTGACAGGGATGAAGAATGGGATAGGAAGGTAGAAAAGCTGGCAGAAGGCAGACCGCTGGACCACAGCTCACAGACCCACAGCTCACTGGAGGGGACGGGGGTGGTGGCAGGGTGTTGCGGGGGGGAGGCCCTGAGGAGTCCTGGCGGCCCCTGAGATGGGGGTGCCCCGGGGAGAGCACACACACACAAGCTGGGGGTTACAGAACATGAAAAGGAAGAAAAACGAACCCCGAGGTCCGAGTGCTCCCCCTGGGGTGGCACTGGCTCTCAACAACAGGCCCCAGGTGGGGGCACAGGGCAGGGGTGGAGGAAATGGGGGTGCAGGGGTAGGTTCTGAGGACAACCTGACCACAGGTCACCAAAAATGAACAATTCTCTGACAGAGAAACCCCAGTTATGGGATGAATACCGTAGGCATTTCCTGGCTAGTGAAGAAAGTCCTGGAAGCATTGAAACGGCACTGCACACCCACCAGAGGGGCCACTCGAATAAAGCCTGGCCCAGCTGGGGGCTGCGGGGAGCAGGGCTCTGTATGGGCCGTGGGGCTGCCGGACAGGGTTCGCACTTCCCATCGTTGGATTTTAGACCCCGAATAACTAATGGACTTTTAAATGGCGGAAAAGAAGGCCTGGGAAAGGCAGCGTGAGCAGCGTGACTTACGGCAGGGTCTGCCCAGTCCCCCAGCTCCCTTTACTCCGGCTCCCACCCACTCCCTGCTCGGTCCAGCAGCCTTCATGGCTCTTGGAGAATGGACGGGGAGGGCTGCCTCAATTCTGGAGACGGGTTCAAACCTCCGATCACCCTCAGCAATGTCACCTCGGTGGGCCTTGTCTCTAGGTGTGCGCACGTGGGACAGCTGTCCCTTCTCCCTTAATGCAATTCAGAATGAAAACAGCACTTGAAGAGGTCCCACAAGTTCTGGCTTCTTCCCTGATGAGCACTACTTGCTCCATTCTCATACAATGCGTATCCTATCAGAACCCTTTGTGGGGCTCCTGCTTTGCTGGTGCCCTACGCACAGGCCGTCTGTGCTTAGGAACCAGCCCCATGGCTGTGACCCATTCTCCCTGCAGAGCTGGAGCCCAGCTCCTCCTCTGGGACACTCCCAGGCCGGAGGGGCCAGCCGGTTCCCTCCAAGCGAGGCCTCTGTGTCCCCACGTTTCACACCCTTTCGGCCTCAGCTCGGACTTGTCCGCTCCTTTGATCCCTGGCTGCTTCTCTGGGGTTCCTCAGACCCACCAGCCCTTCAGAGCCCACTGCCCAGCCACAGGGGGAGAGGAGCCAGGGCCCCTAACAATCTCCCCATTCAGGGCTTCACAGTACACTTTTGCATCTTGAAGGCAACCCTTCCCACAGTCTCGCTGTGTGAATTTCCTTTTGTCTCCCTTTAAATGCTGAAAAGTAATTAGTGCCTCTCTAGATTTTAAATCCCAAACTGGGCCCTGCCACCCTCCCTCCCAATCCAGGCCTAGGATGGAGCCAACCTCTCGGTTTAAAACATGTTTTGGGGAGACAGACTCTTTGGCCTTCAAAAGGTTAACAGCCAACGGGGCCTTCCCTGGGGAAGGACCCTCAGGCGGCAGGGCCTCAGAATCCTGTCTCTGAGGCTGGTTATTCCCACCCAGGCCTTCTGGAAACCCTCCCGCACAGAGGTGCCTCTGCTGGAGCTCTAGGGTGGACACCCCTTTTACACATGATAACACTGAGGCCCACGGAAGCACAGAAGCCCACCCAGAGCCCCAGGGTTCTGCATCCTAGACCCAGACTCTCCACACTCTGCTCTACACCAGGGTCTTTTGTTTTGTGTTTCATTCTCCAGGAAGGCTGTATTCTTGTGGGCTCTCCCTTCTCTTGAGGACCTCTCTGTTCAGAAGTCTGGGCTTGGGCTGCCAAAGCTGGAGAGTGCTGCACACATCCAGCATCTTTTCACAAACTGGGGGACAGAGTCATTGCGGGGGGAGCGGTGGGTCATACGTGAAGTTTGTGGGAGTTCCAGGGTCCAAACCCACCAGGAACTCCTGCCTCCCAGCCCACTTTCCTGGAGCAGCAGCTGTGGGCAAACCTGTACTGTCTTCAGGTGGCAGGTGGCAAAGGGCAGTGAGCAGGGCGCCAACCAGGTGGGGGTGGGGGTGTGTGCCCAGGGCTGGGGTGCAGTGGGGAGCAAGGCAGACCCAACGCTGTTCTTACAGAGCACTGGTACACACATAAACAGATGGGGTGCCTGGGTGGCTCAGTGGGTTAAGCCTCTGCCTTCGGCTCAGGTCGTGATCTCAGGGTCCTGGGATCGAGTCCCCAATTGGGCTCTCTGCTCAGCGAGGAGCCTGCTTCCTCCTCTCTCTCTCTCTGCCTGCCTCTCTGCTTACTTGTGATCTCTCTCTGTCAAATAAATAAAAATCTAAAAAAAATATATATTTTAAATAGACCAAATGGGGTATGGTGATGATAAGTGCTATTAAGAAAATCAAGCAGGGTGATGTGATACAGGAATTCTCCAGAGGTATTCATTCAGCCAGGGTGGCTAGGTGGTGGCTACCCTGAAGAGGCTCTCAAGGACTGAGATGGGAATAACTGCTGTCAGCCACATAGCAAGTGCAAAGGCCCTGTGGTGGAACAAGCCACCCCCCCCCCCCCCACGGTCTGTGTGAGGAACAAAAAGGCCAGTGTGGCTGAGGGTAGACACATCCTAGTGTGATGAGAAGCTGCCTGAGGCCCTCGGGCCAAGGGGAAATGCAGGAAGTCATACTTCTGTGTTAGCGGCTCCATCTGCTGCTGCTGCTGCTGCTGCTGCTGCTATGTGGAGAGGCTTGGAAACCCCAGAGTGGAAGGGTGGAGAACTCCAGGGCTTGGGGAGGAACCTGTTTGGGAATAGAGGAGACAGGAATCTATAGGTTGAATGAGAGGGTAGAGGGAAAAAGAAATCGAGGCCAAGCCTATGCTTTGGGGCTAGAACTGTCTGTGAAACCTTGGGGAGGAGCAGGTTTGCAAGAGAAAACAGAGCCCTGTTTTGGTCACCACCCAGAGAGAGCTATGCTTGGACATCCCAGTAGAGCTGGCGACTGGCGGCCAGTCTGTTGGGTCAGGAGAGAGACAGGAATGAGGGCTGACATAAACGGGGTGTCATCGGTGTCTAGATGGCGTCTGGAGCCACAGGACTGAAGGAGGAGGAGCTCACTAAGGAGGAAGGACCCACCTACCCACCCTGATTCTGCACCGCCCCCCTCCCACTTAACTCCCAAGACTGGCCCAGCGGGAGGGCTGATGTGGGAGGGGCTTGTCTCTGCTAGGCCCTGGTCACTTCTGATGTTTCTTTCTCCATCATTTTTCCTTAGTTACTTGAGGCCTTCCCCATCTACATTTCCTTAGAGGGGTCAGCAGGGCTACCTGGGAGTGTGGGCTCTGAGAAGCATCCCTGAAAGCTGGCAGGACCCCAGGCCTAGAATCCTGGCTAATTGGATGAACCCACTATCCTCCATCCCCCAAGCCTGTGGCCGCCTCTGTATCACCAGGCAAGTGGGATGAAACAATTTGGTCTCTGCCAGTTCCCAAGGCCCTAAAATTAGTCTCCCGGAGCCCTGCTCCACAGGTGCACAGGCAGCAACTCTCTCCCCACCAGCAAAAGCACCTGCTCCACCAGGAGGCCAGAGAGCCCACCAGGGGTGGTGTGGACTCTGAGCCTTGTCCTCTGCATCCTCCCCATGGCCTGGTTCACACGGCCTTGCCTACACATGTCTGCCCCTGCAGACTAATTCCTTCTCCTCTCCAATCACAGGCCTCCAGCTAGGTGGCACAGCTAGGCTCTGCCACCAGGGGCTAGAGAAATTTCTGTCTGTCCCACACTGGCCACACTCGCCATACTGACCAGGTGCTGGGAGTCTAGCCCAGCTAGAGGGGTAATGGTTATTCAGGCCCCGTTCCTTCTGGCCCCACCTAGGGTGAATCTTCAGGGTTTTTTTGTTTTTTGGGGTTTTTTTTGTTTTTTTTTTTTGTTTGTTTGTTTTTAAAGGAAAGCTGAGATCTGGACACATTTTTGTCTGAAATCGGCTGATTTTTCAATCCTGGACCTAATTTAGTTGTTTTGTTTTTGTTTTTAAAACACTGGGCAGGGGCGCCTGTGTGGCTCAGCGGGTTAAAGCCTCTGCCTTCGGCTCAGGTCATGATCCCAGGGTCCTGGGATTGAGCCCCACATCAGGTTCTCTGCTCAGCGGGGAGCCTGCTTTCTCTTCTCTCTCTCTGCCTGCCTCTCTGCCTACTTGTGATCTCTGTCTTTCAAATAAACAAACAAATAAATAAATAAATAAAATATTTTTTTAAAATAAATAAAAAATAAAATAAAAATAAAACACTGGGTAAGGGGCACCTGGGTGGCTCAGTTGGTTAAGCGACTGCCTTCCACTCCAGTCATGAGCCTGGAGTTCTGGGATCGAACTCTGCATGGGCTCCCTGCAGAGAGCCTTCTTCTCCCTTTCCCTCTGCCTGCTTCTCTGCCTACTTGTGATCTCTATCTCTCTGCCAATAAATATATAAAAAAATCTTTAAACACACACACACACACACACACACCCCAAAACACTGGGCAAACAGGCAGATTCCAGCCAGAGGGGCTCAGAGGCTGGAGACTTGCCAGTCTCTCCAGCTCTGCTGAACCTGTCCATTCTGCTGATCGATAGATTGATCCACCTTCTGAATGGGCTGCACTGTGACAGGCCACCCCTTCTTTCTTGAAACTCTCCCCTCCTTAGCTTACATGACACCAGCCACCACTGGTTCCCTCCTTCCTCTCTGACCATTCTTACCCCGTCTCCCATCGAGCACCCCTCCCTTTCCTACCACTTCCACATCCTCCTCTTCCCTGCACAAGGACCCTGGGGAAGACATCCCTGACCCAGGCTGCTGCTGCCACCAACTCTCCAGATTCACATTTCCAGCGACCTTCTCTCCAGGATGGCTGGGCAAACAGCAGTCTGGGGGTGCCCCTGCTGGCCAGGCTGGGGTATCAGCAAGGGCACCATCCTCTACTCTTTCTCTGACCCTTCAGAGACCAAGCTGGAGCCCCTCCAGGCCAGTCACTGGGCTGCCTCCCCCTGCAGCTGGTCCCTGGGGCCAGCTCTCTTCCTGGTGTCCCTGTTCCAGCCCCAGCTCTGAGCACCCTGGTCCACCATGCTAGGGGGTCGCCATACCCACCTCCATGCCCTCTGCTCCGTCTTGGGTGGCTTCGGCTCCTGGATGGACACTTCTCCATCTCTCTCTCTCACTGCATTACAGCCTCTGCATTTCCGGAACCTGTTTTTCGCTCAGGCCATGCCCTCTCTGCAAGACCGTTTTGCTCCCCAGGCGCCCCCCCCAACCCGGGGCTCAGCCAGCACCACTTTCAGAAACCCACCCCAGTCTCTGCTAGGAGACTCCTAATGGTCTTTTCTCGCCTTGGCTGAGGTCTTAAACTGGCCAAGTTTCCCCAGCTTGACAGACAGTTCACTCAGGTATGTGTGTGTGTGTGTGTGGGGGGGGGGGGTGTCCTCCTTCCTGGGAGAGGGACTTGGCCTTCTTTGCAGGGACCTGGGCTTATCTTCCTCCTCCTATGGGCTGTATTCACTGCCCTGGGAGACGAGCCCTCCTCTGGGTCAATGCCACTGATTACCTCCCACTGCAAAGGAACCCCATCCTGTCTCACCTTTCCCAGCCTCAATTTCCTCCTCTCCGGGGCCTTATTCACTAAATTGTCTGAGGGGCCAATGGGGTCTGTGCCTGCTCTGGGAAAAGGGTGCGTGTGGACAGGGGCCTCTTGGAATAGAAGGCCTGGATCCCCCACCCCCACGCCCAGCTTCCCCCTTCCTGGACTTCATGGCTTCCAGCTCGCTCTCCTCAGGAACCCCAATTTTCTACCGTCTCTGTCCCATTCATGCTCGAGCCTAAAAACCACTTATTCCCAAGGGATCCGCTCTCCTCCGGTTGTCTCCCCATGGTCTCAGCTTCTCCAAGTAGAGGCTTCTTCAGCTTCGAGAAAGGCTGTTCGGCGCCTCCTCGGCAGCAGTTACGCTGCACCCCGACCAGCTCAGAGCCGCCAGACTTGCACAAGCCCCTGCGGAGGACTTCGCCGGGCGACGAGAGGGAGGGGGGCTAGAAGAGGAGTCTCCAGGACCCGCTCTCCATCGCCCTTCCCGCACGACAGGGGGAGGGGTGTGGCCGTAGCACCTCCCCTCCCCCATCCCGTCCGAGAACTCCTTCGGGGGTCGCAGCCTGTCACTCGCTCCACTAGCTCCACCGTGGAACCGCCATTTGGCTCTGGGGCGAACGGTGGCGGCTACTTGCGCACCACGAAATGGGGCATTTGGAGCATCAGCGTCAGTTTGGCGGGGGCGGAGGGCGGGGTGGGGGTTGGAAATGTCCGCAGAGAGACACCTGCGGTCGTCCCCCACTTCCTCCCGGGCGGGGCTCAGACCCCCGAGGCATAACAAGACCCCGGGCGCGCAGCCGGAGAGCGCCTCCAGCCGCCATCCCCTCCGACTCGGGTGGAGACCCCCCTCGAAGATGTCCTAGCACATTTCACATTGCCCCAGCCGACCACGTGAGGGCGTGCCCTGTGTTAGTTCGGACAAATTAAATCTCGTCCTGCGGGCAGGCCGGGGGCTCCCAGACCGCGCTCAGGGCTTGGGTGGCTGTGGCGCACTCTTGGCTGCCGGCCGCAAAGCTCCGGGCCGCGTGGCCTCCCCCAGGGCCCTAGCTATTTGCCCCCAAACCAGGTGCCCCCCTCCTCTCGCGCTCCCGCAGCATAGGGTGCACCCCTCCGTTCCCCTCTGCTGAGCCCTTCCCGGGCGCAGGCCGTCTCTCCGTTGCGCCGCAGGCTCGGGCCCTGTTCGGGGCGCTCGGCCGAGGGTTTGGTGGTGCCCGGGAGGCGCGACGCGGGAAGCCAGCGGCCGAGGAAGGGGCTCCAAGAAGCACAAGTTGGCGCTGGCTCCAGACCAGGCTGTTGTTGTTCTCAACGTGGTCCGCCACGGAGCTATAAAAGGGGAGCGGAGCGCCCTCCTCACCAGAGCGCAGCGCGCACGCCCAGCGAGCTTCGGCGACGGCAGCGGTAGCAGCAGCCGCGGCGCTCCCTTGGCGGATTTCTCTGCTCCGGCCGGGTACCGGCTCCGGCCCTCTCCGCCCCGACACCCCCTTCCGCTCCGGCCCCGGCTTCGGCCCGGGACCTCCTGCTCCGGCCGGCCCGGCCCCCGCCCCAGCCCTGCCGCCCGGCCCCAGGCCCGGCCGCGGCCGCTCCCGCCTGGAGCCGCCGCGCGCCCCCAGTCCCCCGGCGCCCCCTCGGCCCCTCGCCTTCCTCTTCCCGGCGCGGCCCCCGGGCTTTCGCGCCCCGCCCGCCACCAACCCGCTCGCCACCATGTCTGTGGAGCTGGAGGAGGCCCTGCCGCTGACGACCGCCGAGGGGGCGGCCAAGAAGGCGGCCAAGGCTGGCGGCTCGGCGGCGCTGTCCCCTTCGAAGAAGAAAAAGAACAACAAGAAGAAGAACCAGCCGGGCAAGTACAGCCAGCTGGTGGTGGAGACCATCCGCAGGCTGGGCGAGCGCAACGGCTCGTCGCTTGCCAAGATCTACACGGAGGCCAAGAAGGTGGCGTGGTTCGATCAGCAGAACGGGCGCACCTACCTCAAGTACTCCATCAAGGCGCTGGTGCAGAACGACACGCTCCTGCAGGTGAAGGGCACCGGCGCCAACGGCTCGTTCAAGCTCAACCGTAAGAAGCTGGAGGGCGGCGGCGAGCGGCGCGGAGCCACGGCGGCCGCCACCGCCCCGGCGCCCGCCGCGCACAAGGCCAAGAAAGCGGCCCCGGGCGCGGCCGGACCCCGGCGCGCGGACAAGAAACCGGCCAAGGGCCAGAAGCCCGAGAAGCGCTCGCACAAGAAGGGCGCCGCCTCCAAGAAGGACAAAGGCAGCAAGACTAAGAAGGCGGCGGCCGCCGGGGGCAAGAAGGTGAAGAAGGCGGCCAAGCCCAGCGTCCCCAAGGTGCCCAAGGGCCGCAAGTGAGCGAGCCGGCCTGCCGGGTCTTCCCGGCGTTCGGTTTTTCTACCCCGAGTGTATGTAGGTTTTGTACGGTTGTCCGGCCCGGCCGCCGCCGCCCCTGCTCTGAGCCGCACGGAGGGCCCCGGGCCCGCTCCATCCCCTCCTAGGACCCCCCTCCCCCGCCGCCGTAGAGTGTATTTTTTTGTTGTTGTTGCTTTTGCTTTAGATTTTTGAAACGGCCTGGCGACGCCCCTATTGGCTCTCGCCCTTGGCAACGGCCGTCGCCATGGCTACCGGCCCCTAGGCGCCAATGGCCGCGGCCGCGCCTGCCTGCCTGGGCGGGGGCCGCGGGGTGGCCAGGCCCTAGTGTGCAGGGACCCGGCTGCCGCGCCGCCTTTCCCCACTCCCCACCCTCCGCCTTTGGGTGTGCGACAAACAATCGCTCGGGGCGCGGGCCGCGCGGCCTTCCTTCATCTCGTCGGCCTTTTTGGGGCACAATAAATTGTTTAAACCTTTGAACCGCTCTCGTTTTCTTCCGAGTGGAGTAGAATGGGCGCGGTCGGCGCGCGGCTTGGGTTGGAAGGGGTCCCAAGGGTCCAGGGGACCCCGGATGTTAGCGAGGTAGGCCTGGAGCTTGGAGTTACCCGCGCGGGAGTGGTAACCGCGGGGATCCCTCGAGGGACCGACCGATCTCTCCCTCTGTGAGCAGAGGTGGAAAGATGCTGGAGATGGCTGGGGGGGGGGCGGGCGGCGGCGCAGCCCTGGCTTTTCGGGGTTTGTTGAGCAGGGCCCCTCAGCACGTAAAAGGTCACACTAGGCTGGGCCTTTGCAGAGGTTAGTTATTCTGGATTCACTGAGACTTTGTGTTGATGCGACAACGATACTGGAAATGTAGAGGCCTTGGGCTCTGGCTCACTGAGCACAGCCCCAGGTGTGGCCTGAGCAAGGCACGATACTCTGCTTGTTGGCTGATCTGAAGTGCACACGGGACCAGAGGATTATTGGACAAGTTGGGAAGAATGATCCTCTGCCCTGAGACACCCTGGCGTCCAGTATGTGTGATAGTTGTACTTAAGACCAAGTGAGCCTTTGATGGATGTTCCTATGAAGACAGCCCTGTAAAAGGAAGGCTCTGGGGGCAGTGGGAAGCTAAGGAATGTTCTAGAACAGTGAGTATATGTGCATGTACTAAGCTACATGAGCCTGGGCTAGGGGTCAGTGACAGATGGGAGATATCTCTCTTAGAGACTACAGGTGGTGGGGGGAAGGACGCTAGGGGAGGGGAGGGAGCATCACTGGAGAAGCCCCTCTGGCCTGCCCGTAACCCTGACCCAGGCCCGGCAGCCACTATCCTGCCCCAGCACAAAGAGTGGGGTCACAGGGCAAACCCTTCAGCCACCTACCACCCTGCAGACCCTTGGGGCAAGTGGTCACTCCACATGCTCTTTCCGTTTTTTAAAGTCTTGGCTGGGTCTCCCTGCTGTCCATTGCCTCCTGCCTCTGGGAACTGCAGGGCCCAGTGCCAGCATGAGTCTCCCCCACCTTGTCCTGGCCTGGGCTGTGAGGGAGGACACGATGGTGGGCACAACCAGCACAAGTGCCTGCCCCACCCAAGCTTCCCTGCCAGCAGAGAAGAAGGAAGCCAAGTTCCTCTGCCCATCATTGTCCTCTAGGCAGAAGGTTTGAGAACAAGATGAACCACCTCCCAAGTATGGAGACCTGTGACTGATGGCAGTTAGGGGGCCCTGTCATTAGGGCCAAGGACGAAATGGGATGCTACCCTTGGCTGAGACTATTCTGGTTCCGGGCAACTGTGGGCATCCAGGGGGCAGGCAGGAGATCTGGGCTGGAGACAGCAGGACCATGGTGGTTCAGGCCTGACCGCTGCACCCACCCTGCCAGCCCAGGTCTGCCACTTGCTGATCAGTACCAGTTTCAGCTACTGGCAGTGTGCGGGGTTGGGGGGATGCCCAGTGCCATGCTGCAGGGCCATTGTGCCAGCCCAGCTCCTGTCTGCAGGGCCAGAAGTCAGGAGAGGCCAAGGCCTACCCAGGATTAGAGGGGATGGTGCTCCTGACCAGCTGAACGTGATCCCTCAGATTCCACACCCCCTTTCCCTAAATTGGAAACCCAAGCCCAGATGCCACCTAGGCTCACCCCAGTGGTCTAAGTCGAAGTCTCGAGGCCCGGACCCAGACCTTAGCTTTTTGCTCAGCTCCCTGGTGACTCAGGTTCCAACAGGGTTCAGAAGGGCTGCTACGGGGGTCCCAGGAACATGGACCCTGCACTTTCTGTGCAACGATCACACTGGGCACCCTCCCTTCCTCTGAGCCCCTCCTAACAAGAGGCCCCCACCGCCGACCATCTATCCTTTGCAGACATCTCATGAGCTCCATGGCCCCAAAGTGTCCTCAGGTCCTTTGTATTCCACATTGCCTTTCCCTATTTTCCACCCAAATCCACCCTTTGTTGCTCATATTATCTGGTGGCCCATCCCAGTGGCCTCCCACTTTGGTGCTGCTGCCCCCACCACTCTCCTGTCTTCTGTCTTCATCCCTTGCACACTTGGGCCCCTAGCTGGCTGTCCTCTCTATCCTGAGATCTGCCTTTTCCAGGAGCATGGGAGCACCTGTGGACCAGCTCCCGGTGGGGCAGGCCTCTCTCTTAGTGAAGAACACTCATATATTTAATGGGGACCCAAGCCACCCGTCTCTGGGGATTTGACTGTCTAGTCCCAGGGAGGTTTACGTGACTGAAGACCCGGCCAATGAGTGTTCAGTTGTTCACTGTGCCACAACCTCTGGGTCAGAAATGGTTCTTGACCCCAGTGAGTTCAATCGGGAGTCAATCCTGGGACTCTTCCTGGAGCTTCTGGGAAAGAGGTGCTCTTTCCCAGGCAGGGACAGGGGGCCAAAGTTGCCAGAAGCCATCTTTCTCAATACACAGGGAAAGCCCAACTGAAAAAGGAGCCAGGACAGAAAGCTGGACCCACGAAATGGAGAGACAGACACCTGAGAACATGAACAGAGCCTCTGGATCTAGCCATGCCTGAAAATAGTTTAGACTTGACTGCCACGTGAGCTGATACATTGCTTTTTATGTTGGCTCACGTCAATTGGGTTTTGTCACTTGCAGTCTAGTCTCTCACTCCTTTGACTCACTTTACCCTCCTGTGCTCACATCCTGGACCCTGTCATTCCTTTAAATTGTTCTTCTTCTGAAAGGACATTCCCAGTATCCCACTGTTTACCCCCCCCACCCCTCCCCTCCTCTTTTCTCAGGGTTCTCACTAGACCCTTCAGTAGAGCTGCACCTCTGCATGGGGCTCATGTCACTGACCTGCACCCCAAGTTGAAGAAAGGATGGCCATGTCCTGCCCCATGTGAACCCTCGGCATGTGCCAGGCACTCTGAGGAAGGCTGTGTGGGCCACATCTCAGACTTGTGACAGCCCCAGTGAGGAGGGGGTTCAAAAGCTGGTCTTACAGGTTTGGTGCTGAGACTGGGAAGGCTGTTATTTTCTGCCCTGACCCCACACTCAGCTCTGGCACAGGGCCGGGGAGCCCATTACCTGCTGTCGACCTCTTATGTCTCTTAGACCTCACTGAGGAGCTTCAATTCCAGGTGAATGCTGGGGGCACAGGACACCGCAAGGCTCTGGAGGAGGGCTTCCTGGGGCAGCAGACTCTGGTGCCAGGAGGAAGCAAAGAAACACGTGTATTTGCATCTCTGTACAATAGAGGCCCAGCAGTGGCCTCAGCCTAGGCTCCTGTCTGCATCCCTTGATCAGGAGAGGAGGGGGCGTTGGATGGGACCAGGTCTCTGGAGGCTGCAAGTCAGCAATCCAGGGGTCTGGTCCACCATGTCTTTTGATTTGGGCAAGACTATTCTCCCCATTCCTCCACTTCCTTATCTATAAATGGAGCCAAGAAAGATTTCTTTTACTCATCCCTCAGCTAACCAAGAGGGTGGGAACACACTGCCCCCAGTCAGGGTCTCTAGGTACCCCTCACCCCAGCCCCAGTGTAGCACACTCTCCTCCTGTGCCCTTGCCTCCCTCCTCTCACAGGACTGGGATCCGCCTCATCTACCTCCTGGGTCCCTAGATCTGACTTCTTCCTGGCCCCAGGACAGCCCTGAAGACACTGGAAAGGCCCTTTTCCAGGCTATGCAAGCCTGTGTGACCCATAGATGGGAGTCTCCACCGAGTGGACTCTTGTAGACTAACCCAGCTGAACCTGTCCCTCTTCCAGGTCCAGGCTTAACCCCGAGCACAGAACCTGATAGGGGAGGGGTCTCAAGGGCTCAGCACAAGGGGTGCTGCCATCCCTCTGTCCCAGGACTAGAACCTTTGTTGATATACCCAGAGGGCCCTTTGGCCATTCAGGGAGCTCCATTTGTCAAAAGCAGCAGCCAAGAGGCCCTGGGGCCTCTACTGGGGCCACTCACACCTGCAAATGGGTGCACTGATCCTTGCATGAGATCTCGTGTGTTGCCTAGTCCACAGTCACTCCTTCAGGGCACAGTGGCTGAACAGAGGCAGGGACGGGGACCAGTCAGACTTGCTTCCTGTTCTTGAGGACAGATAAGCCAGCGGCTGTAGCTGTGGTGTGGGGACAGTTCAGGCTGGAGCACTAGCACAGGCCCCCAGTGTGGCAAAAACTCCCAAGTCTGGGGAATGGTGAATGTGACAAGCAGACTGAGCAGGCAGGAGGCAGGAAGTGTGAGCAGGGCTTCGGGCTCCCCTCTAAGAGTTCAGTGGAGAAGCAGACCCAGAGGGGTATTAGGGACACACGCACCTACAAATTGGATTGATCGCAGGGCTGAGGAACCAGATGCCAGAAGGCTGAATTTCTCTGACCAACACTGGAGCCTGCAGTGAGTGCCCAGACAGGACGGGAAGATCACAAGCAGGCCGAAACGGCACAAGCTGGAGCCCAGGACAGACTGAAACTTGTGTTGGTTCTTGTTGCCTCTGACCTTGGTGTTGAGGGTATCCTGCAGAAGCTGAGACCCTTTGTTATAGTCTTAAATCATGCACACACCCGAGTCAGCAAAACTGAGAGAGAATCCAGGTCAAGTCCCGTAATCAGTACAGGTTCATACCGAGGACGTAAGTCACCTGATCAGCAACCAAAATGGTGACTTCCTTCCAAATCTGGCAAATGTGGCCCACCCTACAGGAAATGTATGAATAAGGGTGTCATGGGAAATGTAGTTCAGCCTAGCCAAGTTGACACACTACAAAACCGTTGCAGTTCCCCGTTATAAAAGAGGCATGTGCAGAAGGGTGAGGAGGAATGAGACTGTCTCAAACACAGAGGTGCATAGGCACATGCCAGACAGGGCAGTCTGGCCAACTGGAGGACACAGACCCCACCTGAAGAGGGACAGTGACAACCAGTTTTGCTGACTGCTTCCTGTTTCTCAGACCATGTCAGAAGCACCTCCTGAAAATGCATCTACTTTCCCCTCCAGAGGCAGGGAGTGGCTTGGGCCATCCAGGGGCCATCCAGGGGCCATCCAGGGGCCATCCAGGGTGCCTCTGCCTGCTGGTGGTCCCGCATGGGGCTCAGTCATCAGAAGCATCTCTTGAGAATTTTTTTATAGAGAAACCATATGCTTTTTCTGATGAAACCTCCCACTTGTAAAATGTGGGCTTAAAACAAGAAGTACTCCACCTCACAACCATCAGGACAACCATTATTAAAAAAAAGCAACAAGTGGTGGCAAGAATGCAGAGGAATTGGAAGCCTGTATACTGCCAGTGGGAATGTGAGATGGTGCAGCTGCTGGAGAAACTACATGGAGGTGGTGGTGGCTCAGTGGATTAAAACCTCTGCCTTCTGCTCAGGTCATGATCCCAGGACCTTGGGATCAAGCCCTGCATCAGGCTCTCTGCTCAGCAGGGGGCCTGCTTCCCTTCCTTTCTCTCTGCCTACTTGTGATTTCTGTCTGTCAAATAAATAATAAATAAAAATTTTTTTTTTTAAAATTTATTTGACAGACAGAGATCACAAGTAGGCAGAGAGGCAGGCAGAGAGAGAGAGGAAGGGAAGCAGGCTCCCTGCCAAGCAGAGAGCCGGATGCGGGACTCAATCCCAGGATCCTGGGATCGTGACCTGAGCCAAAGGCAGAGGCTTTAACTCACTGAGTCACCCAGGCTCTCCTAAAATCTTTATAAAATAAATAAAACAGAGAATGATATCACCCAGGAATTTTACTTTTGGACATATGCCTGAAAGAATTAAAAGTATCAACTCAAAGAGATTTGTACACCCAGCATTATTCATAGTAGCCAAGAGGTGGAAGCACCACACATATCCATCGACAGGTGAATGGATAAACAAAGTGTGGCATATCCATATGATGGAGGATTATCTAGTCTTAAAAAGGGAAGAAAGTCTGACACATGCTATAACATGGACGAAGCTTGAGGACATGTTGCTAAATGCAATAAACCAGCCACAAAAAGACAAATACTGTATGATCCCATTTACCGGGGTTGGAGGTAGACAGAAATGGGATTTGTTTAATGGGAACAGAATTTTATTTTTTTAAAAGATTTTATTTATTTCTGTGACAGAGACATATCACAAGTAGGCAGAGAGGCAGGTAGAGAGAGGAGGAAGTAAGCTCCCTGCTGAGCAGAGAGCCTGATGTGGGACTCGATCCCAGGACCCTGAAATCATGACCTGAGATGAAGGCAGAAGCTTTGCCACCCAGGCACCCCTGGGGACAGAATTTTAGTTTTGCAAGACGAAAACATTCTAAAGATTGGCTACACAACAATGTGAGTATACGTAATGCTACAGAACTGTGTACTTAAAAATGGGTAAGATGGCAAATTTTATGTCATGTGTATTTTATCACAATCGAAAAAAAATACTACATCAGTCAAACAAAATCCCATGTGAGCTCAGTGTGGCCCACAGCTC
Source organism: Mustela nivalis (assembly GCF_964662115.1). Taxonomy (NCBI): domain Eukaryota; kingdom Metazoa; phylum Chordata; class Mammalia; order Carnivora; family Mustelidae; genus Mustela; species Mustela nivalis. The sequence continues at coordinate 159,996,594 of NC_139020.1, forward strand.
CCTACCTTTCGAGATCATTCAACTTCATCTTCTATGAGGGTCTTTCTGGCTGCCTTCCAAGACATGAAGCCCCAAATGGTGGTGTCCTGATGGAAAGAAACGAAGCCAAAGGAAGCTATAAAGTGGTGAAAGCCAAGACCTAGCCTGCCAGTACTGTGGGCCTGCACCAGGGTAACAACTCCTCCACAGAGGATTTTCATTCAGACTCCTGGGCCTTGTGCAGCATAGCCTGCAGATACAAGATTCCAGATGCCCCTTTTCTCGCCCACTTAATCTTGCCACTCCTACCTCCTGTCTTTCTTCTGGCTGCCTCTATTAGGGGCCAGGAGTGTGGCATTGGGGCCCTGCCCCAGCCTGACTGCCCTTGAAACTTTTTGTGTTGTTCAGCGTGATTGTCCAATCCCTTTCACTGATACCCCTAGCTCCCGCAAATAGTCCTCCAGCTTCTATGGCCCAGGGGAGTGCTGCCTCGGAAGTCTGCAGGATGCCTCTCCTCCCTGGAGTCCTGGACACAAGAGGGAGATCCTCATTTCTCTCCACACGAGGGGCACTAGCCTAGAGGTAGGTAGGTTCCAGTCTCCCCACACCAAGCATCTGTTTCTCTGGGCTCCCAGGAGTTCAACTGTGAGTACCCACTCTCCTGATTCACAGATGGGCAAACCAAGTCCTCAAGGTGCCAAAGGACTTGGTCCTTTGTACTGGGTCCTTTGTACTTGGTCTGGTACTGGGGACCCTCTCATATAGCCTAAGCCAAAGCTCCTTTCCCCAAAGAATGATCTTCCACCCTTCCCACCACTTGTTTCTTGCTCTGGCTAAGGAAAGGGAGGGAGGGTGTTCAGACCCAGGTAGGGGATCTGGATCTAGGAGTCCAAGGCCACCCATTACTCTCTGGTTCCCACCACCAATCTACCCTCTGGGTGTTCCCAGTAGCAAACAGACTTTAAGCTTAAATACTCCGCCCAGGCTAGGAACCCTTTAGATTTGTCCTCGACTTAATTAATGCCTATGGGTTGTGTCCTTGGCCAAGCCCCTCCCTTGCTTGAGTCTGTTTGGCCTCTGGTACATTGGGCTTTTAAGAACAAGGGCTTTGCACTAGGAGATGGATCTAGATGGATGCCAACAGGAGCAGGGGCGGGGGGGGGGGTAGGGGGGAGTGGGAGGGCATGGATGAAGATACCTCTTAGGACCTGGAGTACTGAGGACCCTCTGCCACTTCTAAAGCTACAGAGGAGGAAAGAATCCCCTAAGGCCTGGACCTAAGCCTGGTAGAGTGGGGCAAGGGGGGGCTGCCATCTGGAAGCCCACCAAAGGGCCAGACACCCACAGTTTAGGGCTGTCCCACCTGCCACGAAAAACAGCTGGGGCCTTGGTCTGACCTGGCTACATTGAATGGCAGGTGAAGGCTGCCCTGTGTGTCCCTCAGATTTGTTCTTTAAAAGCAAAGGGCAGGAAAACAAAACAAAACAAAAAACAAAGGATAGGAGATGCTTCACTACTCTAGTAAGCAAGTTAAGTATTGCCAAACGCTGGGATTCGTGTGCCCCTGAAATAAGTGAAAATTTGGAGAGCAATTTGGCAATACCTAGTACAGCTGATAACCTAGTTAAGAAAAAAAAAAAAAAATCGCAGAACAAGATGCCAAAGATGATACCATTTATGTAAACTCGAGAATCACAAAACATGTTCTCAGGTACAAGAATGTGCTCTTAGCGTCATTTATGTTCAAGTAAAACCTGAATAAAAAGGATGAGGACATCCTATCATGTTAAAATGAAATTCCCCACCACAGTGATATACAACCCTGACAAATGGTAGATAGTAATGAAAAACAAAGGCAATTTTCATTTTTGTTGCTTCTTAAATTTGAAGCAAATATGAAAAAATAGTCTTAACAGTCAACCTTCTGGTAAGTCATCCGTATTTTTAAATCTCTTGGTGATAGTAACAACCAAAATCCCACACGAATCAGCCCAAACAAAACTGGAGGCCGCAGCGAAAACGCCCCCTCCCTTCACTGTTCGGGAGTGCTAACCATCACAGACCAACCCCGCCCCTCAGCCCGAAGGGAGGGTGCTCCAAAGAGGAATTTGGAGAGCCGGGCCAGGCAGGCCACAGCCGTGGTCCGCGTCCAGGAGATCCTAGCGGGGCTCCGGGCCCCGCGCCCCCCCCTCCCCGCTCCCGAGGCACCAGCCAGGAGGCGTGCCGTGCTCTCCCATTAGCAGGAAGAGCGCCACAGCTCCCTTCTGATTGGTGGAAATTGCGATCCTTGATTTGCATAGGGCTTAGGCTCGCGCCCCTGACTACCGCGGGCTGCGACTGCACAGGCAGCGTGATCGCAGTGCGCGGCCAGCCGTCCAAGGAGCATTGGGGGCCTGCTCTGCGCCGGCCCACTTCCACCAAGAACTCCGTGCAGGGTTTGGGGTCCTGGTCTCCTAGACACCCCAAAGAGGAAGTTGCGGAACGGTCCTGGAGCTTCTGGAGATTCCCTGGGATCCATGGGAAGTCCCCTTCCTGTCTCACAAGCGCCCGGTGTGCTCTCCCCGCGGCTTGTGCACCCTCTCTTCCCCAAGGCTTGCAGGAACCTTCCTGGAACCCCCATCGAAGGCTCCCCTGGCTCTCTATATGCCTTCCGGGTGCGCACACGCACGCACACTTGCCAGGGGTAGTCGTTTGTGTTAATGAGGGTCGTTAGTTGGCCCGTACAGGGCGGGGCATGTAGTATAAGTGCTCGCATTCACCTAACAAGTAGTTACGCATCATTAACATTGGGAGAAAATAACGGGTGAAAAAGCGGCCCCTACTTTCAGAGAGCTAATGAGCTGGGTGGGGAGAGGACAATAGATAACCGTTCCAAATAACTATAAAGTGGTTCAGTGCCAAGGAGGAGGAGCCTGCAGAGCAAATCACCGGGGCTCTGATGAGGCGGGGCAGATGATCAGCCCTCTAAGCAGCCTTGCTCCGAGCCCCAAGTCCATGTCACCTTCTGTGCCATGCTCTGCCCAGAGGCTGGGAATCTGGATGGGGTTTGGTGGGCTGTGACTGGGGCTTCTCCTCAACCAGATCCTATGGTCTCCGTGGTCAGTACAGGTTCTTGGCCTCTGTGCCCTATCACCCCCACCCCCAGCCACGCCCCACATCCCTAGTCTCAGGTTGGAGCAAGCACTCAGCTTGGTTTTAAGCTAAAGGATTGACAAAACTTCTCAATAGTGAGTGAACAAAGGCTCAACAAAGAACAACCACTCCCCTCCCCACCCTCACAACAAGCCTTTCTGCTGTTTCCAAAAAAGCAATTTCCTTCACAGAAAGCCCTAGTGCTCCATGTTTGTGACAAAATCCATTCCTTAGGACTGATGCCAGGAGAAAACTGTAAGACCCAGAACTTCCCCTGCAGCAGCATTTTCTGAAATGTAAACAGTTTATCAAATATAATTTATTCAGAAACAAATACAATGTTTTAAGAACTTAATTCCAAAAGGGTGACAGAACCCAAAAGCTGAGCAGAAAACAGCCTTCTGTGAGCGGTACCAGTCTGCTGGCAGTACTGAGAACTGCCAGCAAGGTCTAGCACTGAGAGAAGGCTCTACCAATCATACCAAGTATAAATGACCCTATGAATTACTGATGCTGGTGGTCCCTTACTCTTCCCAGGCTGCCCATTTGCTCTACTCTGGGTTCCTGGTTGCAGCCAGGATAGCCACTCACTCATGAATCCACAACTGTCAACTAACACTCCGTTATCTCATCCAAAAGCAAATCTACACACGTGTAACACTAGCATCTGTTATCTGCAACAAAATTTAGTGCAGCAAACCATGGTCTTAGTCTCTGAAAATCTGGTGTTACTGGTTGTGAGGCCGCTTGGCTTCAGGCTCCTCCTCCTTCTCCTGCTTCAGCCATCGCTCCAGGAGTCCTGCACTTCCTCTCTTGGTGGGGAGTGGGCTCTTTTGCAGGAACTGGCTGGACCACTGGGGCACATCTGACTCTGTCTTTGGGGGCGTTTTGGGCTCTTCCTTTTTGGGGGACTTTGTGGCCAGCCATTGCATCATCTTCTGGCTACTACCACTTGCCTTGAGCTCCTAGGAGAAAGAAGAAAATGTTCAAACCACCCAGCTCAAGCTTTTGGGAACAGGCCAATGTCAAGGGAAGAAACAGGGTAAGAGGTATTAGGTACTGACCCAGGCTTGGAAAATGTTACTGAGAGCCAGATGGAGCTCACTGGTCAAGAGTGAGGAGAAGGGACGAGCAACTAAGTGTGCTCCAAGGAGTGCAAGGGTTAGGGAGGAGCTCTTAGAGCAGGTCTCAGAGATGAAATGTGTGGGACCAGTCAGTCAGAAAAGAGCTGACAGGCATTCCAAACTGGTGCATTCTCACAGGAGAGGGTAATTAAGTGTGACCAGGCTAAGTGTTGGGAAATGAAACTGGAGAGGTATGGCTTCAAAAAGTCACCATGATTAAGGATTCAGCTAAGGCTGAATACACTGACCTGTTTCCCCACTGTGCAGCCTGTCCTTGACTGGCACTGTTCCTTCCTGCTCTCCACACCTGCACTCTAACCCTGAACCAAAGGTTTTGAATTCCCATAATGCCACTTCTCCAGAATGGGAATTCTTCAGGAGTAAAGACCATGGCAGAAATGGGGCAGTGTCTAGTACACAATGAATGTATATCATTACATTTTTACATTTTAGAGACATCTAATGAATAAAAGGATCAGGACTGCAGGAGTTTGCAGAGAACTGAGACCAAAAAACAAAAAAACCCACGATGACACTTAGTATGAAAAACTTAGAAACTTTCAGAAAAATGGGGAGTTAGCTGTTTTGTAATCATTATCTGTAACACTTCTCAGGCATTCTAAGAAGTCTATTCTTGGAACACTCAGAGCCATGGCCTACTTAAGTCCCTCGGTGCCACCTGGAAACAACTGGTATTCCTAAAGCTTTGCTCTGTAACTTCTGTTCCCACTGGAGGTCTTTGGTCTGTTCACCTTCCCTTCAAAACACATCTAGATGTTTGCTAATCCTAAAAAGTTAAAGTTCATGTCAGGAATGTTCTCAAATCCTCCTGAAGGAGTAAAAGGATTGGAACTCCTTCAACTTGTAGTTGGGAAAGCAGAGGTACAGGAAAGAGACAAAAAAACCTCCACAGTTGCAGACAAAGATACAATTATGGACAAGGGCTCCTTTGTCTTACAACCGCCCTCTAGATGTGGAGTCCTCAAACATCGTTTATCAGACTCACTGAAGCAGCTCTTAATGACACAGAAGCCCAAGCCCATCCCTGAATACTGACTCAATAGGTCTAGATAGGGTCCAACATTTTACATTTCGAAAGTGCTCTCCTAAGGAGTCTGAGTCACGGCCAGTTTTGAGAATAATGCTCTCCTGATCTTGCCACACATAAGGAAATGTGAATCTTGGATGATTTAAATTAAAGCTGATTGTGAAAGGCCATATCCTAAAAGAAAAAGATATTCTGACATAAGACAGAAAGCTCAGAAAGGATCGTTAGAGGCCCCTACCTTTTTGACCAGTAAGTTGAGAGGAGCCAGACATTCAGGAGTGTTGTTTCGGGTGTTGTTCACCACACAAGAGACTGGATGGAAGGTGATGTTCTCTGTGGGGTGGATTAACTTCAGAGCTTCTTGAGTCGAGACCTCACCAAAGTCAAGCCATTTAGAGACTTCCTCTTCTCCATCTAATATGGCAGGCATCCTAACCAGCGAGGTAGAGACATTAGATGGGAGGTAGAGGGAGAATACGGACAGAAGGGACACCTGAGTCAGCACAAATCATCCTAAGGAGAAACCTGTCCTCTCTCTACACCTCATGTGCTGATTTGCTGCCATGTGCTCCCTGACCACAACTTGACAGGGCATGAAATTCGACCCTATAAGAGCCAGCTTACAGTTTTATGGCAAAGACAGTGCATAGTGTTATGACTGGATCCACTGCACTCCAATGTACATCCTCATTGGTGAACTTTCTATGATGACTCAGCCTAGAATTAAAGGGAAATTAAAAGGAAAATCTGCCTATCAGTAATAATCTCTAGATTTACAGTAAGAAAGAGCTGTTCACCTAATTGTGAACTCTAGGAAACTATGCCTTAGAAAGCAAGAATGCTGCTGCCTAAGATGACTCCTGGTACCCACGGAGATGTTAGGAAAAGATCCTGTTTGGTTTTCAGTTTATGTCCTAGGCCAATGCAAAGCATGCTACACATTCGCTGATGGGTGGTACAGTTCATTTTAGGAGATAAATGCAGAAACATCTATTTTAATAATTAAAAGTGATAACTTCAACAAATTAAATGTGTACTTTAAAAAATACTTTACAAAATTGGGGCACCTGTGTGGCTCAGTGGGTTAAGCATCTCACTCTTAATATCAACTCATATCATCTCAGGGTCATAAGATAGAGCTCCATGACAGGCTCCACTCTCACTGGGGAGTCTGCTTGAGGTTCTTTCCCTCTGCCTCTCCCAGCTGCTTTCTAGCTCTCTCTCAAATAAATAAATAAATCTTTTTTTTTTTTTAAGATTTTATTTATTTATTTGACAAAGATCACAAGTAGGCAGAGAGGCAGAGAGAGGGGGGTAAGCAGTCTCCCTGCTGAGCAGAGAGCCTGATGGGAGGCTTGATCCCAGGACCCTGAGATCATGACCTGAGCCGAAGGCAGAGGCTTAACCCACTGAGCCACCCAGGTGCCCCAATAAATAAATCTTTAAAAAAAATTTAGTCTCGGGGCACCTGGGTGGCTCAGTGGGTTAAGCCTCTGCCTTCGGCTCAGGTCATGATCTCAGGGTCCTGGGATCGAGCCCTGCGTCGGTCTCTCTGCTCAGCGGGGAGCCTGCTTCTCCCTCTCTCTCTGCCTGCCTCTCTGCCTGCTTGTGATCTCTCTCTCCGTCAAATAAATAAATAAAATCTTTAAAAAAAAAAAAACATTTAGTCTCTGAAATCCAGAAGCGTTTTCTGATGAATGGCATCTCTGCATTGTATTACAGTTCAGTTGGAAGTAACTGAACATTTTACTTTTCTTTTTTTATGAATTAGTTATTTATTTGATCGAGAGAGAGAGAGTATGAGCACATAAGCAGGGGAAGTGGCCTGCAGAGGGAGAAGTAGGCTCCCAGCTGAGCAGGGAGCCCAACACAGGACTTGATCCCAGGACCCTGAGATCATGACCTGAGCCAAAGGTAGACACTTACCTGACTAAGCCACCCAGGTGCCCCATGCTTTATTTTCTTGGCAGTGCATAAAATAATGTTTTATTAAAAAAAACAACAACCAATTGTGTCTTAGATTAGATGAAACAGGAATTTATCTTAAATTAGCAAAAAAACCCACGACTATATCACATGAAAGTATAATTTCACACAGAATGCTTAGGACAAGGCTAAAATAGATAATCCTATTTTGTGCAACACTACATTCTTTTCAGCAAAACATTAAGTATCACTTCTGAGGGCACTCAGATCTGGCAAAACCTGTTAAAGTGTTACACACATATAATCTATTATGCCAATGCTTGCTTTTTTTTTTTTTTTTTCAGGATATAGCTCAAAACATGTGAAGCAGTGCATGTAGGTGGAAAATTTTTAAGTACTGACAAGAAGCCCGAACTATTAGAGCATCTTCAAAGTAAAAAGAGAACATGTGATATCTCCTTAGCAACAGACATAAAGGAATGAACCAGTGACAACATCGTGAAAATAAAAGGAATGTCTATGGCTGCAACAACTTCAAGAAGTATCATGAAGTCAGTATCAATCATATCTAAAGGAACAGAAACAATGAAGAGATTCTTTAGCATAAAAACTGAATGACAAACATGAAAAAACTGCTTTCTCAAAAAAAGAATGCATTATTTATACATGAAGACCTGAAAGACCACAGAAGTGGCTCCTCCGAGTGCTCGTAATAGATGGCTTGGTGGTTTCAAACGGTGATGCAATTTCCAAAGCTTTCAGTGTCAGAAGACATGAGCATGGATGAAAATGCTGAAGAATTTTCAGCAGTTAGTAGAGAAGGAGGCTATATGCTGGATCAAAATGTTCAATTTTGATTAAATTTGTATCTATTATAAATGCATGCCTTGAAGCAACATGTCTTTCTTTCTTCCTTCTTCTTCTTCTTTTTTTTTAATATTTTATTTATTGGGGCACCTGGTTGGTTCAATCAGTTAAGTGCCTGCCTTCAGCTCAGGTCATGATCTCGGGATCCTGGGATGAGCCTAATGTCGGGCTCCCTGCTCAGCGGGGAGCCTGCTCTCACTCTCTCTTTCAAATAAATAAAATCTTGGGGTGCCTGGGTGGCTCAGTGGGTTTAAGCCTCTGCCTTTGGCTCAGGTCATGATTCCAGAGTCCTGGGATCCAGCCCTGTATAGGGCTCTCTGCTCAGTGGGGAGCCTGCTTCCTCCTCTCTCTCTCTCTCTCTCTGCCTGCCTCTCTGTCTACTTGTGATCTCTGTCTGTCAAATAAATAAATAAAATCTTAAAAAAAAAATAAATTAAATTAAATCTTAAAAAATATTTATTTGAGAGAGACAACAAGAGCACAGAGGGAAGTGAGACGAAGCAGACTCCCCGCTGAGCAGAGAGCCCTACATGGGGCTCAATCCCACAACCCTGAGACCACGACCGGAGCAGAAGGCAGACACCTAACCAAGTGAGCCACTAGGCACCCCAACATTTCCTTTACCCAAGATTATGATGGGAGCCAGAGGCACCCAGGTACCCACTGAAGGAAAATTTCAAAGGCAGAAAAAAATGCCCCAGGATTTAAAGCCATAAAACATCACAAATTTTGTATAATCTTCTCTCCATTTCATGATAGCTTATAAGCTACAATTTCTCTGACACTCATTTTCCACCAGCAAATTCTGGAACTTTCTAAGGTAAAGTGCCATATTTAATGTAGTATCTATGTAGACAAATGTGACACTATTTTTAATAGGTCCCTATTACTTTTTAATATGTTCCTGATATATTTTTAGGTTTTGTCTGCTTTTCCCATAAGTTACTGGGTTTTCACTGTACAGTTTGGCATAATGTAGTGACTTTTAGGAATGCATGTCATATTATAGCCAAACTGACCATAACTATATTTTGTAAAGCGACTGCTACTCTAAATTTGTGCATACTGAAACACTGGATCCAAAAGTTACTTATCTAAAAGCAGAGTACAAACCCTCCGCTGACCCCTTTTGGACCCAGGGATACAAACTGTGACTTGCCTAGGGTGAATGTCATTCAAGCTTTTGCAGGAATCTACTGTGATGATGGTGTAGGAATATACGAGGTCTCCTCCTTCTGGGGACTCCCAGCAGTCAAAGATCCCCGCCATTGTCAGCAGCCTCCAGTTGTCCCAGACTTTCTCCCAGTGCTCAGGACCGTCCACAGCGCCAACACTACCTGACTGGAAGCAAAGTACGCGGGCAGATTAGATACTCAGCATCCCCCTCATACACATAGGTTGGCTACTACTTAAGACTTAAAGCAATCATTTTGCAAGTACTTCACCCCATGTATTATTGCTATTATTATTTTAAAATTTATTTTACAGGCAGAGATCACAAGTAGTCAGAGACATAGGCAGAGATAAAGATGGGGAAGCAGGCTCCCCGCTGAGCAGAGAGCCTTGATTCCAGCACCCTGGGATCATGACCTGAGCTGAAGGCAGAGGCTTTAACCCACTGAGCCACTCACGCGCCCGTTTGATGGCAAGTACCCACTGAAGCTATGGATTTATGGCTCAACAATTTCAGAATACAAACCAACATCACCAATGGGCATTCAGGCCTTCTACAACTCAGCCCATCATTTTAGCTTTTACTAATAATTTTAATTTGAACCAAACCCAGCTATCTGTAAATGAAGCCCTTGTGCAATTTTGGGCCTTTTTATCTTGCTAGAGCAAATTCCTCTGCCCAAAATATCCTGCCATTTCTCATCATGCCAGCTCCTACTTGCCATTTAAGATTCAGTTCAAGACCTAGAATACAGAAAGCAAGTTAGAGTACCCCCTCCACTCTAACAGTAAGAAAAAAGCTAGATAATTTACAAAAATCGTAACGTTTCATTTTTATTATTTTATCTTTATTTTTTATTTTCAAGCACCACGGGAAGCCCACTGCAGGGCTTGAACTCATGAACCTGAGATCCAGACCTGAGTCGGATGCTTAACCATCTGAACCACCCAGGCACCTCCAAAATCACAGCTTTTCTTAAACTCATCAGAAAACTGAGTTCACTGGGCAAGAAACTGGCATGAACTTTATGGGAAGACAGGGGCCTCCAAGGGATCAGAGAAACTTAAGCACTGGTTTACTGGTGGCAACAGGAGGAAGACAAGGCCTTCATTCAGATAAAATTATTACCAAATTGCTAAAAGCAGTGTGTGGGCCAGCCTGAGATCCCAGAACCCCTGAGAGCTGTAGACATCCAGAGAGTTTGCATTAGCTTGCAGATTCTTCTCCATGAACTTTCCCAGCTGCTCACAAGAAAGATAGGGGCAGAGCAGAAGACTAGAGAAAGCCTTCCATGCTGGTGCATGCCTAGAGGAGGGGAGCTCTCTTATATCAGGAAAGGCACATGCCTCACCCAATCACTTCTCATCTAAGAAACAAAAGCCTTGAGGGGCCAGGATATGGGTAATAAAGCCTACTGCCCCTAAGATACAGGTAAAGAATCCACTGAGTCTGGGGAAGGGTTAAAGAAAAATCCTTCTACTCCCCTAAGAAAGGAGTAGGATCCCTAAGAAAGCCTGGGCCTGACAGCCAGGGCCACAGATCTGCCTGAGATGGAGGCTGTATGAAGACATTAAAGAACACTCTCCCACCCTTTAGATGAGTAAGCACCACCTGGACAGCAACAGCAGCCTAATTCTAGGGAAGAAGCAAGAGCATAGAGAGATCCTTTCCAAAGCACAGGCCTAAAGGGAGGTACTAGAGCTGAAGGAAGCAGGGCTAGAGAAAACCCCTCTGGAAAATCACCCTTACCCTGAACACAAGATCGCACAGAGAAATTTAAAGCCTGTAGTGAATAAAGGTAATTGTAACAACAAAACCAGTTCAACTCCTGATAAGATCCACTCAATCTCACACATTAATGGCCTATTAGAAGGGTAAGTGTATCCATTTCCAGACATAAATATTATTCATCTCAGTCTCAATGTATACCAGTCAATCAAAAATTACAAGACAAATAAAAAAGCCAGAAACCCCAATGAACTGCCAAGAGATACAGAAATCAACAGAAGCAGACTCCAGATATTTCTTTTCCCAAATACTGAAACTATCAGAAAGGGAATTTTAAAGAAGTTTAATTAATAAGCTAAAGACTCTTGTAGAAAACATAGACAACATACATTAACAGAGAATAAATCTTGGCAAAATAAGAAAGACTTGACAAAAACTAACCAAACTACAGTACAGAGAAAAATAAAATACACAGAAGAAAAAAATCAAGAACTATGAGACAGGGTCGCCTGGGTGGCTCAGTGTTTGATCCTCTGCCTTTGGCTGAGGTCATGATCTCGGGGTCCTGGGATTGAGCCCTGGAGCTGGGCTCTCTGCTCAGCAGGGAGCCTGTTTCCCCTCCGTCTCTGCTTGCGTCTCTGCCTACTTATGATCTCTCCCTCTGTCAAAGAAAGAAAGAAAGAACGAAAGAACAAACTATGGGACAATATCAAGTTGTCTAACGTGTAATTAGAATCCCAGAAGTGAAAAGCAATGGGTAAGAAGAAATACCTGAGTATATGATGGCTGAAAATTTACCAAAAATTATGAAAGACACAAAGCACAGATCCGAGGGAGCTCAGAGAACATGTCAAACACACAAACACACACATGCATAAAAAGTACACACTCGGGCGCCTGGGTGGCTCAGTGGTTAAGCCGCTGCCTTCGGCTCAGGTCATGATCTCAGGGTCCTGGGATCGAGTCCCGCATCAGGCTCTCTGCTCAGCAGGGAGCCTGCTTCCTCCTCTCTCTCTCTCTGCCTGCCTCTCTGCCTACTTGTGATTTCTCTCTGTCAAATAAATAAATAAATAAATCTTTAAAAAAAAAAAAACAAAACAAAAAAAAAAAAAGAAAAAAAAAAAAAGTACACACTCAAAAAAAACCAAAACAAACAAAAAAAACTACACACTCATACTCAGACTGCTGAAAACCAAAGAGAAAATCTTGAAGGCATTAGGCAAAGAGAAGTGGTAGAAGCACACATTACAAACAGAAGAAAAAAGACAAGAAATTACAGTAGACCTCTCAAAAGAAACTAGAAGAGCCAGAGGCAATGGAGTATTTTTTTTTTAAGTGCTGGAAAAAACACCCCAAGAACTGCCAACCCAGAATTCTATACAAAGTGAAAACATCACTCAAAAATGCAGATAGTGATGTCAGGAGCTGGGGGCAGAAAATGATTAAAAATGGGCACGAGGGAGAAAAACTATGAGAGACTCTTAACTACAGGAAACAAACTTGAGGGTTACTGGAGGGGAGGTGGGCAAGGGGTACGGGGTAATTGGGTGATGGACGTTAAGAAGGGCATGTGATGTGATAAACACTGGGTGTTATATGCAACTGATGAATTACTGAACACTCTATCTGAATGCTACATGTGAAACTGATGATGTACTATATGTTGGCTAATTGAATTAAAAAATGGGCATGGGGTTTCTCTTTGGGGTGATAATAATGTTGTGAAATTAAACAGGATGGTTACCCAACATTTTGAATGCTAAAACCACTACATACTTTAAAAGGGTAAATTTTAGGGGCACCTGGGTGGCTCAGTGGGTTAAAGCCTCTGCCTTCTGCTCAGGTCATGATCCCAGGGTCCTGGGATTGAGCCCCGCATCGGGCTCTCTGCTCAGCGGGGAGCCTGCTTCTCCCTCTCTCTCTCTCTCTCTGCCTGCCTCTCTGCCTACTTGTGATCTCTCTCTCTGTCAAATAAATAAATAAAATCTCTTAAAAAAAAAAAGGGTGAATTTTATTAAATGTAAGTTGTATCTCATGAAGAGAATCATGATGATTAAAAAAATGAAGTAAAAAAAAATGAACACTTTGAATATACTAAAAAAATCACTGACTTGCATACTCTAAAAAGGTGAATTTCATGGTGAATTATACCTCAATAAAGCAGTTATTTTTTTAAAAAGTTCTGAAAGAAACAAAATGTCCTTCTTTGGATTATCCTTTCCAAATCTATCCCCTTCCAAATACCAACTGTGAACACTGTTGACAGTACCTCTTCTGTTTTTGCTTGGGGGAAGTAGATGAAATATGGCTGCCTTTGGCTATTAACCTGACATCGCTGCCACTCATAGAATCCATCTGCTAAAACGACACAGCGTCTTCCCTTTCCGAGAGGTACCTGAGGGAAAATGTGATCAAGATAAGATTTTAGTGACACAATGTGTCATGGACTTCAGTTAAAATCTCAGGTCACCAATGTATGCAGACTTTAGAGCAGTTATTTAATTTCTCTGTACCTCCCTTTTATTATATAAAGTTACCACTCACATAGCTATTGAAAAGATTAAATAATATACTCCAGCCCCAGCTGCATTAATTATAAGTGCATGAGAACCTCCAAGTGAAGACTGTCTAGTTGAAATCAGTCAACCTACAGAATATGAGAAATAATAATAGTTTTGTTTTAAACCACTAAGTTTTGGGATGACTCATCATGCAGTAATATATATTAACAGCACTCAACATTATTAGCAACTGGGAACACACTTTCCAGGAGAACCTTATTTTTTTCCTCAGGTATAGAAGGCACTAACAGCTCTGCTGGAGAAAAGACCAGAGTATGTGCCTTTTCCCTAGACTCACTACCTACCTTGAAGGAACGTTTCTCCATTATGGTATCACTACGACAGTTGGAAGTGTTGAACTTCAGCTTAGAAGGATCACTCTCCTTGAACCAAGATGGAACCAATCCCCATCGCATGGGAGCAATGATACGTTCTGATGAGTCTGCATCCTGTGATGGGAAAAGGTTAATATCCAGTGGAGATAATGAAATTTAGAAAACCAAATGAGGCACATGCATTACATTACACTGAAATACAATATTATACAGAGATTATTAAAAGGGAAAGATTCTACTTGAGAAAAATTTTATTTAATTTATTTCTTTCAGCAGTTTTCTTAAAAATAAAGATTTTATTTATTTATTTGTCAGAGAGAGAGTGAGCACGAGCAGGAGGAGTAGCAGGTGGAGGGAGAAGCAGGTTCCCTGTTGAGCAAGGAACCCAATTCAGGACTTGATCCAGGACCCTGGGATGATGACCTGAGACGAAGGCAGACATTCAACCGACTGAGCCTCCCAGGCATCCCTTGAAAACAATTTTAACGATTTATCACGATGTGAGTAACTTGGGTTCTTTAGCATTTATCAGAATATAAGACATAATGCTTGGGTAAAGTGAGGGATACAAAGAAGTTTAGTCTCTGCAAACGTTTACTTAGTGTCTTGTATGAGAGACATGCTAGGCCTAGCAGTTCATGCGGCCCAGGTCTCAAGAAGCACATGTCACAGACAATAATACAATGAGCTACATGCTATGATCAAGGCACACACAGGGGGCTGTGGGGCACATGTGAAAGTGCTTAACCTCAAAGGGCTTGCACCATAACATATAAGGCCACAAAGACATTAAAATATTAATAATTTGAGATACAATAGGCTAATGGCCATATAAGTGGTACATATGAGGAGCAGCAAAGGAGTTCAGTTCCATCTCTCACTGTGAGAGATGGATCAGAGAAGTATCAATTTCTTAGAAGGGACAGAAAGGACAGGGGTGGGGTGGGGGTGGTTCTTAAATTAGATCCCACAAGAGGTACAGAATGCAGACAAAGAAGAGATGGGAGGGAAGACTAGATATGAAATTAAATGAACAGGGGTGCCTGACTGGCTCAGTTGGAGGAGCATGTGACTCCTGATGTTAGAGTTCTAAGTTTGAGCCCCTCACTGGGTATAGAGATTATTAAAAGCAAATACACTTAAAAAAAAGAAAGAAAGAAATTAAATGAACAAAGAGGCAATGTCAAGAATGTGTAGGAAGTCGTTTTATGCAGAGAAGTAATAGCAAGCCTGAGGATGCTATTTTTAGAAGAGCTTGCTTATAAGGTTGGCCCTCAGCATCTGGGAACTTGGATTTTTTAAAGTTTTCCCCTTTTCCCCACTGACAAGGATGGTTTGGTTTACTCTGCCTACCTAGTCTGTGCAAAAATGAGGTTTAGGTGATTATCTGCTTTCCTTCTGGGAGTGTGGAATTTTGGTGCTTGCTAGGTGGAGTACCCAATAAAAACCTCAGGCTTTTGGGGGGGCTGGCTTAATCGGTAGAACTTGTGACTCTTGATCACAGGGTCATGAGTTTGATCCCCACATCGGGTGTGGAGCCTATTTAAAAAAATAAAACGGGCACCTCAGTGGCTCAGTGTCTGCCTTCGGCTCAGGTCATGATCCCAGGATCTTAGGATGGAGCCCTGCATCAGGCTCCCTGCTCAGCTGGGAGCCTGCTTCTCCCTCTGCTTGTGCTCCCCTCTCTCAAATAAATAAAATCTTTAAAAAAATATATGGATTTAAGGATTTATTTTTTTTTTAAGGATTTATTTATTTTAGAAAGAGAGAGGAAAGTGCATATGCGACTGGTGGGGAGAGGCAGAGGGAAAGAGAGAGTCCTCAAACAGACTCTGCTGAGCATGGAGCCCAACTCAGGGCTAAACTCCAGGACTGAGATCATGATCTGAGCCAAAACCACGAGTTGGCCACTTAACAGATGGAGACACCCAGGTACCCCTAAAATAAAATCTTTAAAAGCAAAATGGAACAAAGCAAAGCAAAACAAAACAAAAAACCTTGAACTTTCAGTTTCTAGTGGGTTACCCGAGACAGAAACACTACACATTACTACATTTTTCACTGCTGGAGAAGGAACATGCCTAGTGTATCCCTCCTCACAGGAAGGAGGGAAGATAAGGAAGCTTATGCATGGATTTTTTCCAGATTCCTACTGGTGTCTTTTTCCTTTTTTTTTTTTTAAAGATTTTATTCATCTATTTGACTGGCAGAGATCACAAGCAAGCAGAGAGGCAGGCAGAGAGAGAGGTGGAAGCAGGCTCCCCACTGAGCAGAGAGCCCAATGCGTGGCTCAATCCCAGGATCCTTTAACCCACTGAGCCGCCCAGATGCCCTGGTGTCTTTTTCCCTTACTGATTCTATTATGTATCCTTGCACTGTAACAAACCTTAGCCATAATATATGCCTTATATGTTGTGTCCTTCCTAATGAACCTCCAAATGTGGGGATACCCTTGGGGGACTCTGACACATGGTTGTTAAAAAAATTTTTTTTTAATTTTTTATTTTTTTTTAAAAGATTTTATTTATTTATTTGACAGAGAAAAATCACAAGTAGATGGAGAGGCAGGCAGAGAGAGAGGGAAGCAGGCTTCCTGCTTAGCAGAGAGCCCGATGCGGGACTCGATCCCAGGACCCTGAGATCATGACCTGAGCCGAAGGCAGCGGCTTAACCCACTGAGCCACCCAGGCGCCCTGGTTGTTAAAAATTTTTGATGGGTAACTGGCTCCTTGAGAACTTGATGAAAACTACAGATTAAAATGCCTACCTGTGCATGCACACACACACACACGCACGCACGCAGGCACATACACAATTACATATGTTGTAGTACACTACGGGTTGGAAGACACCATGAGCAGACAGTGCATTCTAGGTGCTACCATAGTGGTTTGGGGGTAAGGATATGGTGGGTCTCATGATGGTAGTAGTAAGAATAAAAGACACCAAAAAACAGACTAAAAATAAAACTGTGCTGGTTAATGGAAAAAGAGAATAGGACAGATTAAATTTTTAAGCCTAGAAGAATGAGCATAAGAGAAAATTCTGAAAAAGGACTTGATTTGGGAAAAAGATCATGTGTTGAATTTCAGATAATAGTGGGGAAGTCTATTGCAGTTCTTTGTTTTGTTTTCTAGTTTGTAGCTGTAGGAGTTTAAAGAAATGGTTGCAAAATCTTTGATACTCTTCTCATTGAGAGGTGAAGTGTATGTTTCCTTCCCTTAAATCTGGATGGGCCTGTGATTCACTTGTAACCAACATAATGTGGCGCAAGTGACTCTATATGATTTCTAAGACAAGGTCATAAAATGTATGTCAGCTTCTTCTTGCTTGCAAAGACACTGCTTCTGAAGCACTGAGCTGCTAAGTAAGAAATCCAGCCACCCTAAGACTGTCACGCTGCGAAGAAGCCCAGGCTACATGGAGAGGCCACATGTAAGTGTTCTGGTCAACAGCCGAAGTTGAGAACCAAAGCCAATTGCCAGATAAGTGAGTGAAAATATCTCTAGATCAGAGGTTGGCAAATTCTCCTTCCTTCCTCTCTCCCTTCCTTTCTTTTAAAGATTTTATTTGTTCATTTGAGAGGGAGAGACAGAGAGACTATGAGCAGGGGGGGTAGCAGAGGCAGAGGCAGAAGCAGATTGCCCACTAAGCAGGCAGCCAGACATGGGGCTCGATCCCAGGACCCTGAGATCATGACCTGAGCCCAAGAGAGACGCTTAACTGACTGAGCCACACAGGTGCCCCAGCAAATTTTTCTGAAATGGCCAGATATTAAGTATTGTAGATTTTGCAGGTCATATAGTCTCTATTACAATTATAATATAACTACTGTTACAGGGACAAAGCAGCCATAGATAACAGAGAAATGAATGGATGTTTTTGCGTTCTGTAACATTTATGAAATGGTCAGAGGGCCCTAGTTTTCTGATTCCTGCTCTAGATGATCCTAGCCCCAAATATCAGGTCTTCTCAGGTGAAGCTCAGACTTCAGGGAAGAGACAAACCATACCTGTAACACCCTGTCTTCATCCCTCATTGGTGAATGGAACAAAAAGGCTGTTTAAAGTCACTAGAATAAAATCCAAGCTATTTATTATGTCCAACAAGCACTGAGAGACATGGAATTAAAGCTTAAGAGAGAGGAAGCATGGTACAAAGAATGGGTCCACAAACTTTTTCTGTGAAAGGCAGAGAGTAAGTATTTTTGGCTTTGTGAATTCATATAGTCTTTGTTGCAATGACTCAAGCAACTCAACTCTACTGCCTTTAGTTATTATGAAAGCAGACAAAGAATGAAGGAGCATGGCTGTATTCTAATAAAACTTTACAAAAAGTGGCAGGGGGCTAGATTTGATCTGAGGACCAGTTTGCCAGCCCCTGGTATAGAGGAAAGAATAAAGCCTTTGCAAGAAGACCCTGATTCAAAAATCCTGTCTCTGCTACTTATGAGGTTGGACTAGTCTCAACTTCCTGGACCCTCAAGTTTCTAGATCTATAAAAATAGAGTGAACCAATACCTACCTTGCAGGATCATTTAAATACATGAAATAAGCACACAAATTATAGTTTATCATCTTTCTAAGGTTAGAATTAAAAACAAATAGTAAAATTTTCTATGTGAAGGTAATTGTTAAAGCCGTGAGGATAAAGTTTCTTAGAAAGTAAATTGGGGCTCCTGAGTAGATCGGTTAAGTGTCCCAATTCTTGATTTTGGTTCAGTTCATGATCTCAGGGTCTTGAGACTGAGCCCTGCATAAGGCTCTGTGCTCAGCAGGGAGTCTGCTTGAGATTCTCTCTCTCAAATAAATAAATAAACTTAAAAAAAAAACCCCATGATTTAATTAATTTATTTGTCAAAAAGGGAGAGAGAGCATAAGCAGGGGGATAGGCAGGCAGGAGGCAGGCTCCCTGATGAGGAAGGAGCCTGATTGATGCAGGATTGGATCCCAGGACCCTGGGGTCACGACCTGAACCAAAGCCAGATGCTTAACTGACTGAGCCACCTAGACATCCCCCCAAAAAATAAATCTTAAAAAAAAAAAAAAGGTAAATCAAGCACAGGATTTAACCGGGGGGGAGGGGGGGGTACAAAAAGAAAACACAGTAATGAAGGAAAACAGAATCTAAGATAAAAGTACCTAGAGAAATGAAAGCAGAATGAGAAAGAATGAGTAGAAAGAGAAAAGTCAAGAGGATGCAATTCCAAGAAAAGAATCATCAGCGGTGGTTCTGTCTCCAAAGGGCTTCCCTTTTGTATAAAGCTAATTGGTTACCCCCACTGTGTTCCTTGTAAAAATCCTGTCCTGTTTCTTCTCAAACTTGCCTGTATCAGATAATCCCCTTCTCTCTCTCTCTCTCTCTCTCACACACACACACACACACACACACACACACACACACACTCCATTCTCATTCAGGCAGTTAGGTTCTACAAAAGTCACTGCAAACACTGAATTTGTGAATACTGGAATACTGAACTGCTGCCCTTTTTTTTTTTTTGAACTGCTACTCTTAAGGGAAATACAGGGTTAGGTTCCCACCTGCCTACGGAGACATTTTTATCAACTAAGCAGTATACAACCTTGTTCTGTATCTCTGTTTGAATTCATGACCAACAGCACTGTAACTCATGCCTGAATGATGTTTATCTAATACGTTTTTCCCTATAAGTCATATTACAACCTTCTTGCACTTAAGAATACAAGCCAGCACTTTAGCATAAAGTTATGGTTGGGGGCAATTTTATTTCTTACTATTTTAAAGATATGTACATATGTATATAGCATGTATGTAGTTTTGACGGAGAGAGATACAGTGAAAGAGGGAACACAAGCAGGCAGAGTGGGAGAGGGAGAGCTTCCCGAGGAGCAAGGAGCCCGACATGGGGCTTGATCCCAGGACCTTGGGATCATAACCTGAGCTAAAGGCAAATGCTTAATTACTGAACCACCTAGCGCCACACTTGGGGACAATTTTATTTATTTATTTTTAATTTATTTTTTTAAAAGATTTTATTTATTTATTTGTCAGAGAGAGAGCGAGCGAGAGCGAGCACAGGCAGACAGAGTGGAAGGCAGAAGTAGGCTCCCTGCGGAGCAAGGAGCCTGATGTGGGACTCTATCCCAGGACGCTGGGATCATGACCTGAGCTGAAGGCAGCTGCTTAATCAACTGAGCCACCCAGGCGTCCTGGGGACAATTTTAAACAGTGAAATCACCAACAAAATACACAGGAATGCAAAAAAACATAGTACTAAATCAACTCCAAGAAGGGTACTTGTTTACAACGTAAGAGCTAAAACAAGAAGGTAGAGCTTTGCTGGGAATGTGTACATTGGGTCACTCAAAATTTCCTCTACTCCATGCGTCCATGAATGGCTTCAAAAACAACATGAGTATTATTTTGGGGAATATAAATAATTTTAGGAAGCAGGCAAATCTGCAAACTTGAAATCTATGAATAATGAGGATCAACTGTGTATGTATGTGTATGTGTATGTATATATGTGTGTATTCTTCCCCCTTAAAGACAGAGGAAGCCTGGGTATACTATATGCCAAGAGACAGGAAAAACAAAAGCAATTAATGAGTATGCAGTGTAAGGAAAAGACTACCCTAGAAGAAATGGTAGCATAACTGAACTTTTTCTTTTTTTCTAAAGATTTTATTTGATAGAGACACAGAGAGAGAGGGAACACAAGCAGGGGGAGTGGGAGAGGGAGAACCAGACTTCTTTCTGAGCAGGGAGCCAAATATGGGGCTTGATCCCAGGACCCCAGGACTACGACCTGAGCAGGAGGCAGAGGCTTAACGACTGAGCCACCCAGGTGGCCACAAAACTGAGCTTAACAGGAACTTGCTCTCTGGTGAGTTACAGATAAAGACTATATCAGGAGTTGTTGTCACACAAAGAAAACTTTATTTGCAGCAAATAAGAAGGGGGTAAATGGAGATGGGGGTGGTGGTGAGCTTGTTTCTTTTATTTAGAATTAGGATGAATATTTAGAAAGGGGAGCTTTATCATCTCACGTAAAGGGAGACATAAGGGTGTGTAAAAGTGACTTTAAGGTTACACAGATTTGCCTCTAACACTTCTTATGTTATGTTAATGAAGCCTGTGGTCCAACTAGGGCGGAGACTTTAACATAAGGAAGCAGAGGTAACTGTAGGATAAGGGTAAAGGGTCTGTGGGCAGGCTCTGAAAGGTACAAACTGGATGGGGCTTGGGGTCATTATCTCAGGTAAGGACCTTGTTTATTTCTGAAACAGCACTGGCGAGTTTTACCAATGATCGGCTCTGATAAAGCTAGAGGCTATTTCCTGACCTGGTAGACACTGTTTAACATTCCCTTTGTTCCTTTAAAATCCTTAGCTATGAAGTTTTGTTTGTTTGTTTGTTTGTTTGTTTTGGTGGTAATTCTGACACCTCCTGGGAAGTTTTGCAAGAAGTGAGCTTTGGCAGGTTGCCTTGGTGGTTAAGAGTCCGAATCTTGGCTGGGTTCATGGTCTCAGGGTCATGAGGTCAGACTGCACTCAGCCAGAAGCCCCTCTCTCTGCACTCCCTCCCTCAAATAGATAAAGTCTTTATTTTTATTTATTTTATTTTATTTATATTTTTCTAAAAAAATTTTTATTTATTTATTTGACAGAGATCACAAATAGGCAGAAAGGCAGGCAGAGAGAGAGAGAGAGAGAGAAAGGGAAGCAGGCTCCCTGTTGAGCAGAGAGCCCGATGCGGGGCTTGATCCCAGGACCCTGAGATCATTACCTGAGCCAAAGGCAGAGGCTTTTAACCCACTGAGCCTCCTAAGCGCCCCTATTTTTATTTTTTAAAGATTCCACTTATCTATTTGAAAGAGAGAGATAAGGAGAAGGCACAGGCCAGGTAGGAGCAGGAGTGGGGGGAGGGGTAGACGGCGAGGGAGAAGCAGACTTTCCAGAGCGGGGAGCCTGACTTGGGGCTGGATCCCAGGACACCGAGATCCTGACCCCAGCTGAAGGCAGATGCACAAACAACTAAACTACCCAGGTGCCCCAATAAATAAAATTTCTAAAAAAACAACAAAACGTGTGCTCAGGTAAGTAAAGCCAATAGTACACAGATTGCAGAAAATAGCTGGGGGCCTAAAATGACTAGTCTCTTATGTCATGATAGCTATGTCTCATTTAATTTTTCTGGGGACTCAACTATTCTTTTTTATAGCAGGGTAGAAAATGTAAATCCAAGTGTTAATCTCATCTGAGATAGGAGGAAGATAAAGAAGGTTCAGGGCTTTTGGGGCAACTGGATGGCTCAGGCAGTTAAGAGTCTAACTCTTGATTTTGGTTCAGGTTGAAAATTCTGGGTTGTGAGGTCAAATGCTTTGGGTTCTGTGATCAGCGGGGAGTCCGCTTGAGATTCTCTCCCTCTGCCCCTCCCCATACTAGTGCATAGGTGTGTGTGCTCTGTCTCTGAAATAAATCATAAAAAAAAAAAAAAGAAAAAAGGAAAGAAACAGCTTTTGTGAATCCTCTGTTCAAGAATCAAGCAGAAGAGCCCCCTATCCAAAGCATAAATGAGATAACATTATACAATGGTCATCTAAATGATCTTTGATCAGGAATTTGCAAGACAATCACACCCTAAATTTGATATTCTCAATGTGCAACTTTGACAAACTTTCCCCACCACCAAGATCTAGCAGGCAGAAAATGGGGTATGCTACTGGCATCTGGTGGGTAGAGGCCAGTAATGCTGCTAAATATTCTGCAATGTACAGGACAACATCCCACCCAAAATGTAAATAGTGCCAAGGTTGAGAAATCCTACCTTCCAAATCCCCCTGATCATCATCTTTAATGTTAGTTAGTATGTTCACTGGACAATTCTAAGCCAAACCAAAACATGAGGCTGCCCCCTTCTGGGAACAATAAATAGAAAGTGGCTGAGAGGCCAAAATACTGAAAATATTGCTCAGTATTAGTCATCTTTTCTTTCTTCCCTTTTGGACTTGTGACCAGAACAGCTGGTAGAGCTGGGGTAGATAAATGAAAGAGGAAGTAATTTGCAAATCAGAGGTTTCAAATGCAAATGTGCCACACATGCCGGCCATTGATGGTACGGATTAAGGAACAGCTATAATGATTCTAATTTTGTTTTATAATTTACAGGTAAGAGACACATGGAACCTCATATATTTATTAAAATTGGGAAACCCCAGCAATTTTTAAAAAAAGATTTTTATTTATTTATTTGACAGACAGAAATCACAAGTAGGCACAGAGGCAGGCAGAGAGAGAGAGAGAGAGAGAGAGAAGGAAGCAGGCTCCTCGTTGAGCAGAGAGCCCATTAGGGGCTCAATCCCAGGACCTTGGGATCATGACCTGAGCGGAAGGCAGAGGCTTAAACCCACTGAGCCACCCAGGCGCCCTGGAAACCTCAGCAATCTTAACAAAATTTGTTAGATGTGTGGAGTCAAAACACTACACTAGTAAATTCATACCACTGATGGAAAGAGGGGTGGGGCTATGTTTGCTAGGGGCTCCACCTTCTCCATTCCTAGTTCTAGGAAGCACCCACTTCCTGGGTGCTTTGGACCACAGTCCCAGCTCTGTCCCTTCACTTACTGGGTAACCCCAAGACAAGTTATAATATTTCTACACTTCTGTCTTTACATCTGTTAAATTTTTCTTCCAGCTAACATTCATTCTATAAATCTAAAGACGTGGTACTGAGAGAACCAAGGCTAAAAAAGGCACATACATTTAATCCGTCTCTCTTTTCACTTCAAATAAGGCCTTCCTGATTTGTTTCAGGAAACATGTTTTATTCTTTCCTTTTCCAGTTAAGGTTTCCCCATGATATTTATTTTTATTTTCCTCTCAGTAAAAAAAAAAGTTTATTAGTTTCTTTCTTTTTTTTTTAAAGACTGTATTTATTTGACAGAGAGAGAAAGACATCACAAGTAGGCAGAGAGGCAGGTAGAGAGAGGGGGAAGCAGGCTCCCCGCTGAGCAGAGAGCCCAATGGCTCCATCCCAGGACCCTGGGACCATGACCTGAGCTGAAGGCAGTGGCTTAACCCCTCGAGCCACCTAGGTGCCCCAAGTTTATTAGTTTCAAAAGGGAAGGATGCACCCAGTAAAAATAGCTCAAGAATAAACTATTTCATGTACAGGGGTTCATTCAACCGGAAAGATCAACGTTTGGTATGCTTACTTCAAATATAGAAATGAACCGTGACTATAATATTATCACAAGAATTCTGACAAGTAGCAGGGGTACAGCCAACTTTATAAAGTGATTTAAGTATTATGGATCAAATAGAATAAAAATCCAGGATGGAAATAATCATGATTTTTAATAACTTTTCACGGACATTTAAAGTGCTTTAAGATACGGAGGAGCCCCTCCAGGGCACAGTCTGCTGAGCGCCTCACTCTTTGTTTCAGCTGGGTCCTGATCTCAGGGTCCTGGAATCAAGCCCCTTCTGGCTCCCTGCTCAACGTGGAGTCTGCTTGGGATTCTCTCTCTCCCTCTGCCTCTGCCCCTCCCACTTGTGCTGTCTCTCTAAAATAAATAAGTAAATAAAATCTCAAGATAAGGGACGCCTGGGTGGCTCAGTTGGTTAAGCAGCTGCCTTCGGCTCAGGTCATGATCCCAGCGTCCTGCTTCTCCCTCTGACTCTGCCTGCCTGTGCTCGCTCTCTCCCCTTCTCTCTGATAAATAAATAAAAAATCTTAAAAAAAAAAAAATCTCAAGATAAAAAAATAAAATGCTTAAGACATGGAGAAACCATTCATTTCTGGAATTAAGCATTTTATTTACTGCATGCTAGCACTGGTGCCCACGGGCATGCACACACGCCCAAACACACGTTCAGGAGATAAAGAACCAAAACATGATCATGAATTACTGGTCACTCCAACACTACAGAAGAAATACTGTAGAAACTGTGAGTGCAATTTAACTTCAGACAACCAAACCAACCTCATCAGTTCCTAGCTTTAGTAAAAGACACACATCAACAGAAGCATAAAAAAATGGGAACTTCCATGTTCATGGAACACCAAAAGGGGTTTCAGATTGAGCTAGTCTTAATCCTGCCCTAGGCCTAGAGATTCTGGTTCATCTGGCCGGGTAAGGGGCATGGAAATCTTTTTTTTTAAGATACACTAATGACCCTGATCATCAGTGAGGTCTGAAACATGCGATCCTAAAAAGCGTATTTAAATAGGGGGTTCAAATAAATTTGGCGCGCATTCCGACGAGCCCAAAGAACAGGGCCTCATCTTCTAAAATGAGAAAATGCTGATCAAACTTCTCTTTGCAGTGAGGTCGGAAGAGGTTCTCAACTGTGGGGTCAGAACCCGTGCGCAGAGGCTGAGCGCGCGCCAAACCCAACCCAAGCGGATGAGCATCCCCCGTGAGTCCAGAAGCCGGCCCCGCACAGACACCAGCGCTTACCTTCTCAAAGTGCAGCCGCGACAGAAGCACTGGGCTGCTGGACTGCGGGCTCTTGTTGTACGAGGGGCAGTACTTGTCGGGGTCCTTCCACTCGGGGAGCCGCTGCCGGCCCTGCCGGTCCCGATAGGCGCACGCTCTGGCCAGCACATCTTTAGGCAGGTGACAGGAGGTGCGCCCGCACATGCTCGCGCGCGGCCCGGCACGGCCTAAAGACGACAGCACGGCGGGGCGGTCGCGCTAGCTCACCGTCTCCAGACCGCAGAGTCGCCGCGGCTGACCGTGCCAGCCTGGCCGAGACCCGACGCGCTTGAGGAAGGCGGCCCCCGCGAGGGGCCATTCTTCAGCTGAGGCCCGAGGCGGACCGAGGCACGGGGGCGGTCTCCGGTCACTGCCGGACCCTTTCCGGCCTCAGCGTCCTGGCCCCGCTCCTCCTGCTCACCTCCCCTGCTCTTCTCGCCTTCGGCACAGCCCAGAGGCGGGGCTCCCGCCCTCCAACTCCAGGACTGCAGCCCGCGCCGCCAGGACGTCGGCTCTCCCGGCGGGAACTCGGTCTGCTACTCAAGGCCAGGGCCTCCGCGCCGCCGCCCCTCCTGACGTCCAGCTCGGCCCGGCCGCCCGCCAAGCCTCACCTCACCACACGTCCGCCTCCGCCCAGCCGCCAGCCCCGCCTCGCCTCACGTTCACCTCGCGTCCACCTCGGCCCGGCTGCGCGCCCAGCCTCACCTCACCTCGCCTCACGTCTCCTAGGCTCGCCCCAGTCCACCTCGGCCTGGCCGCCGCCCGTCCCGCCTCACTTCACGTCCACCTCGGTTCGGTCGCCCGCGACGCTCTCCTCCCGCAGGCTCTCAGAACCAGGCGGCCCGCGCTTCGCCGTCAGGCCCCGCCTCCAGCGCCGTCGGCCCCGCCCCCACGCGTTGGGAGGTTCCCGGGGCGTCCGGCGCGCCCGGGAATTTGGATCTTCTGAAAGGACCCCAAGAGAAGGCTACGACTGGCTGTGGGGACTCCCAGCTCTCCTCCAACCTCGCCGGTTAAGCCCGGCTCCCACGGCCAACCGCAGGAACCGGCTGGGGCCGGCTTATTCCCGCTGGGCTGGCAGAGTCCCAGGGAGCGTGAGGTGCCCGTGTCGATACCGCAGGAACCAGAACTTAGGGCATCAGGTCATTGTAGGGATAGAAGGAAACATTCTCTTTACTTCGCAGCGAGGGCAACCGCCTCGAGAGCTTTGGGGCAAAAATTGAGAAACAATCAGGAAATCTTCCATGAATCACACAAGTCACTGTCATACTTAAGTGGGCACCAAAATGCGACTTTCCAGGGTTTTCACCTACTGCTCCACCCTCAAATCTGAATTTTTTTTTAAAGATTTTATTTATTTATTTGATAGAGATAACAAGTAGGCAGAGAAGCACACACAGAGAGAGAAAAGGAAACAGGCTCCCTGCCAAGCAGAGAGCCCAATGCGGGGCTCGATCCCATGACCCTGGGATCATGACCTGAGCCGAAGGCAGAGGCTTTAACCCACTGAGCCACCCAGGCACCCTCAAATCTGAATTTCTAAGGGTGAGGCCTAGATTCTTTTTTTTTTTTTTTTTAAAGATTTTATTTATTTATTTGACAGAGAGAAATCACAAGTAGATGGAGAGGCAGGCAGAGAGAGAGAGGGAAGCAGGCTCCCTGCTGAGCAGAGAGCCCAATGCGGGACTGGATCCCAGGACCCTGAGATCATGACCTGAGCCACCCAGGCGCCCCAAGGCCTAGATTCTTTAAAAACAGACTTTGCAGGTTTATTTCTTCCATGAAATTAGCAAAGCCACCTGGCTTGAGTTTAACAGCAGCTGAGGTGGCCTCTGAGCCTGCTCCCTTGGGACATAAAGTAAAGATTTCTGCATCTTCAGCCATCAGAGTGCTCTCTAAGGGCTGTTCTTCCCCTCTGTGCATTCACTAAATTGGACTGAATTGAGAGCAGGCAAACCCCAGTGCACATGCTAAGGAACACCCAAATAATCCACCCAAACCCTCTGAGGGCTCCATTCATCGCCTAGAGGAGGGAGACAGTGAGGATGCCAAGAACAGGGGCATGACATGACCTTAGTGCCTGCTGTCATCCCCTCAGCAAACCTGCGCCACTCCTATTCCTGGGGCTTGGAGAGCAGTGGAAGTGGTCTGACCTCAAGTACAGAAACCAAAAGGCTATGGATGTGAAGCAGACAGAGCAGGTGTTCTTGGCGGCTCAGAAGGGGGAAGAAGAAATTGGTGCCCTGAAGCATGAGTCTGCAGAAGTAGCAACCATTCAATAAATACATGCTGATTTATTTATATGGATAAGATGGTTTTCTGGGGATAAACTCAGGAGGAGTGCGAGCATTTTATTCATTTGTAATGTCCCTACCCTGACAGGCCCGGCAGCAGGTTCTAGGACAAGCTAAAATCATCCCCTATTTAAAAAAAGAAAAAAACGTTACCCCCTGGCAGTCCTGGGGCAGGGGTTAAATTAAAAAAAAAAAAAAAAATTTCCCCAGTGATTTCTAATTGTTTTTGATACAGAGCCTTGGGAAGGAGTTTCCACTGGATTCAGGATGAAGGCATGACTTCTGCATAGTGTTGGGGAGAAAAGGGTAGGAGTAGGACTCATGCAGCCTGGCCTCTTAGCCCACAGACGCCAAGATGATGTCTACCGGCAACTCCTCTGAACTTCTGGCTGTCACCTGCATTGTTACTGTGTCCAAAAGCAGCAGTCGGGAGCGCACCAAGATGTCATGACCTCCCCGGAACACACCTAAAGGGAAGACAGAAATAGAGGTGTGTAAGAAAGAAGTAAGCTGCAGAGTGTAGGCTGAGGGTGGCATTTGCAGCAACTGATCAAGGCAGCTGTGGTGTAGTGAAATGGGAATAGACCTGGAAACAGGGGAGCTGGGCTGAAATCCCTAAGTGAGATCTTGTACAAGTCACTTTACCTCTCTGAGCCACAGTATCCTCAACTACAGAGTAGAGGAGATAATATACTAACCATTTTTATATTTTTTTAAGCTTTGCCAGGTGCAAATGAATTAATGAACACACAAAGCTTCTATCTGGCATCATGGAGGCTCTCATGCCTTTGGCTAAATCTAAGAGCGCAGATGTAGGGACAGCCCCTCCATGACAAAACCGCATCGCAGGTGTCTGCGAGACCCAGGGGACTGTTTCAGCATGGCCAGAAACATCCGCTTGGGGTCTGTCAGCTGTGAGCAGGGCACTGAAGAAGAGCTGCCTCCCAACCCTGTTTATAAACACTCAGGAAAAAAAAATCCCCCATTTCCTTTTGTTCAATTTTAGGTGTGACAACTGTATTGCTGCTATTATCTCTTAGAGAAACATACAGAGACATTTACATACAAAATGCTGGATCTGGAATTTTCTTTAAAATAACCTGGGGTGGGGACTAGTGGGTGGGGTGGTATAGATGCTGTTAGTTGTTGAAGCTGGAAGATGAGCTCATGAAGGTTCATTGTACTATTTGATTTTTGTGTAAGTTTGAAAATTTCCATGTTGACTTCTTAAAGTCCCAATCCTATTATTAGAAAAGACCAACCAACCCGGTAGAAAATTAGAGAAAGGTTATAGAAATAATTTGTTGAAAAAGAAATATAAATGACACACATATATGGGAAGATACTTAACTTCATTCAATACACAAGAAATGTAAAAGAAAAACTCCACCCAGACTGGCAAAGATCATTTGATAAGGATTTGATAATATACTGTGTATATTACTGATTACTTTATTACACTGAAAATATACTATGTTGTCCACAATGTGAAAGGAAAGGAATACAGTTCCTATGGAAGGCAACTAGAAATTTTTATCAAAATGAGCAAAGCAATTTATCAAAATGAGAAATGCACTTTGACTTGGTAATGCCTTGATTAATTTATCCTATAGATATCCTCAGGGCATACATCAAAATAAAGTATGTGTATATATGTGTATGTATATGATTATTCACTGTAGCATTTTTGAAAAAGCAAAAGCCTGGGACAACCTAAACATTCATCAATACAGGCTGATTCTATAAAATATGGTATACCCATAGAATAGAATACAAGAAAGCTACAAAAAGGGAGGATTCACTTTGGGATGATAAAAAAAAAATCCTGGAGAAGGACAGTGTTGATAACTGCACAGTAACACAGACATACTTACTGTCACTGAGCTGTGTACCTGAGCTCAAAAGGATACATTTTTTATTATGTAGATTTTACCACAATTGAAGAGGAAACTCTATGTATTCTTCCATTTATTTATTTTTAAAGATTTTATGTATTTATTTGACACAGAGAAATCACAAGTAGATGGAGAGGCAGGCAGAGAGAGAGAGAGGGAAGCAGGCTCCCTGCTGAGCAGAGAGCCCGATGCGGGACTCGATCCCAGGACTCTGAGATCATGAACTGAGCCGAAGGCAGAGGCTTAACCCACTGAGCCACCCAGGCGCCCCTCTTCCATTTATTTTTAATGTAATTTCCACCCACAACGTGGGGCTCAAACTCATGACCCTGAGATCAAAGTCACACGCTCTACCGACTGAGCCAGCCAGGCATAGGAAAGATCTGTCAAGTGAAGCGCTGTATACACCATTTGCACATAAACATTTGAGTTAAAATAGGGAAATGTGTACATGTTAGCATTCATATCCATAAGATTACTGGAAGGATATACCGATATATTGTTTATAATAGCAGTGCCGATCGCCTGTCAGAATGGAACTAGATGACAGGCAGCAAGGGTCAAAGGATAAGTCACTGCTGGTTTTTTTTTTTTTACTTTGTGAATTTTCAGTGATGTGACTTTGAATCCCTGTGTTCCCAGTGGGAGCCCTCAACCCAGGATGCTGTGGCATCCAGGCTGTGAGCTACACAGGCCCTTCCCACCTAGAAATACTGCTTACCAGCCAGGAGCAACGTATGGGTGTTCTTGTTATCTGGCACTTTGTCTGACCTCTCACAAGGGTGCATTCCCAGGAATTTCACGATATTGCCCACAGCCTCTGTAGGAAGAAATCGTAGCATCATTAAACCACATCTCGTTTCCCCTTTGTACCATGCCCCCATCCCCTAAGGCTGCTCTAAGGGGACTTTTTGGCTTATTTATTTATTTTTTAATCTCTACACCCAACATGGGGCTCAAACTCTTGACCCTGAGATCGAGAGTTGCACGCTCTTCCACTGAGCCAGCCAGGTACTCCTCTAAAGGGCTTTTCATAAAATGGCATCCTTCAGATGTGCTCTTGACAGGGCCCAGGATCTCTGGGGGGCAAAGGCCAGCAGGAGTGAAAGGGGAGGATACATTTCAACAGTAGCCAACGATTTTTACCTTCAAGTGTCTTGATGGTAGACAAGGTGAATGTTTCCTCCTTCTCGAACTCATCCCCTACCTCATCCCACGCTGCTTCAAAGTTCAGCTTCATGACCTTCTGGATGTGATCAGCGACAGTGACTTCCAGATCTTCCAGCTGGGAAGATGGAGGTGAAGTCAGGCACACACACCCAGGGGAATGAGTTCCTGCTCTGCACACCTCTGCTTTGAACTCACTGCTCATCCCTTTCTGCCACGTATCCAGCAGGTGCTGACTAGGCACTGAGCACGGTGCTCGGCTCTGGGGACACACGATAAACTGGATATCTGTCCTTCAAGTGCTCATAGCTAAGTGGTGTCCTTTCAATAGAAATGCCCTGACCCAAGTACTCACCTGAGGATGTCAGCTTAGGGATCACAACCCTTCTGAAGCCTTCCTAGAGTCAGTGTCTCAAGGATCCAGAAGGTCTGCCTCCGATGGCTCTATCACTCCTGACTCAGTAGATCCCACCTTCTGCCTCAGCTGTGTTCTCTGAGCCTGACATATTCTAGACCCCACCTCCATCACAGCTGTGTCCTCCCTGAACATGACATACAGTATTACACCCCACCTTGGACTGACAGCATATTAACATTCCCCATTTACTCACCCACCTAACCTTCACTGAGCCCCTACTCTTGGGAACGTTTAAGGTGTGCCTAAGTAGTACTCAGCACCCACAGCAGAAGCAATGCCTCAGGGCCAGCTGTCCCAAAAAGCTCACTTGCTCCTAGGGCAATTCCTGATCTTAACGTCACTGCTGGCTCATGGCCCCTCAACAATGGCTCCAGTGTGACAGTGGGGAATATCAGTTGTGTTCCACGGTAACTTTTCCTCTACTTATGAGGAGTTTGAACAATCTGCATCCCCAGTCTGAGTATAACAGTCTGTCCTCAGATGGCACTGAGCCACTGCCCCATGGTCAAACCCCAGAGGGATCCTGCACTCAGCTCCATCCAAGCTCAGAAAACTGGAATTAGAAGTCATCTGAGTGCATGAAAGGTCAACTCAACAGATGCAAACCAATCCATCTTCTCTAGAAAGCAATTTGATAACACGAGTCAGTCTTAAAATCGTGCTTATCCTTTGACCCAATTTTTTTACTTCCAGGAATCTAAGGAAATAATCTGAAATGCAGATAAAAATATGGACCCAAAGGGATACTTAATGAAGCTTTTACCGTGAAATTTGGAAGCCCAAATGCCCAACATAGAGGGAATAAAGGTCAAGTGTGTTATCTCTATATATCAGAGTATTTTTCAAGTCATGAAAAACTTTATGTATGAAGTATTTGTAAACACAGGGGAAAACACATTACAGTTTTAAGTGGAAACAGCAAGATACATAATGTCCAGAATGACCTCAGTTATACAACTCCTCCCCACTCCTCCACATAACTCCCAAGGACTATGAGTAATGTTTTCCTGTTTGCTCATATCCAAGTATGTATTTTCCAAGTTTTCTTTTTTTTAAAGCATGTACTCTTTTTAAGTTTTTAAAAAAACTTTCTTTCAAAAAGCCAAAAATAGAAAGAAAAAGCTTCAAGTCTAGTTGTTAGCTCCTGGAGGGGGTTGCTTTACAGCCTCGGACACAAAAATGAATCTCTTGACACCAGCTTCTTACCACATATTCATCTTCATAGCCTTCATCATCGGTCTCCCCAGTGGTGGGGTCACAGTCCTTGACAGTGAACTTCATCATGCAGCTGAATGTGCAGGCCACTGCAGGGAAGAGAGGCTGGGTAGTCCCTAGTCACTGCAGCGGACAGCTCCTCCGTAGGGCAGGTGGCCATGGCCAGTTTCCCAGGCCTCTGTTATATTATCAGTAATAGCAACCTCACAAGTAGCCATCCAACCCCACAAATCTGGACAGAAGATACCAACTCATGGAAGGGAAAAAGAGTCAAGTCATGGGTCTCAGGAGCCCCCTCAGGGGGAATAAAGAGGAAAAGGAGAGGTGCCACAGGATGGCTAAGCCTGTGCCACAAATGTCAACTGTCCGAGGCCTGGAAAAAGACGCTGGTGGGTCCCTCGGAAGGAGTGGAGTTGGGGTGTTTCAGGCTTTGTGCCTTTGTATTCTCATGGTGAAATGAAAGCACTGCTAGTTGAGGACCAGAGAGATCTGGGTCTTGCCTCTTACCAGCCACATGAACTTAGGTGACTCATCTACCCTGAATCTCAGTCTTTTCATCTAGGGATAGGGAGAGCAGTACTCATCCCCCTAGGTCTTCCATGAAGGTGAAATGGGATGATACATGACAAGTTCCCAGGACTTGGCCTTTCTTCTTCTTCAAAGAGTGAAATCAAGGAGTTGAAGCTCTCATAGAAGACAAATGTCTGGTGTACAACCAGCCCACCCCATATGGATCCCAAGGGCTCCCACAAGGCCAGGGTGGTTTCTGGAGAGGTGCTCACCAGCTGTAGGGTCCTCCTTGGGCAGTGCGACCAATGTGTAGCAGGTCCCAGGCTGGTTGTAGGGTAGGCTTCGGGCAGGCACATAACAGAGCACCTCATAGGCTTCAGTGGGCTCCATCTGCACTGTGACGTTCTCCAAAGTCTGGTCGTTGAGTGTGTTTGTGCAGTCAAACTGAAGCAGGGAGGAGAGGGGTTGCTTAGACACAGCTCTAGGTCCAAGAGTTGCTGGAGAGGAAGAGCCCAGAGGGCTCACCCCAATTCCTATTCCAGTACCCTTGCGGTCTCCCTGTCCCTGTGCTGACACACAGGACCGAGAGGTCCTGCGTCAAGGCTACAAGACACATAAAAGCTGGTGACAGGACCTATCATCATGTTAAGCTCCTGACCAACTCCGTGTGGGACCTTATAGGACCCGTCATACTTGGGACCACTATCTAGCCTAATGTCCCAGCAAGGCCTCAGCCCTCCCTGCTCACCTGGAACACCATGTGGTCAGTGAAGGTGTGTTTGGTGCAGCGGATGACATACTCAGTCTCTGATTCAGTGAGGGCCACAGGCTCAGGAGACGACTTGAAGAGGGGCCCCAGCCCGTGGAACTCTGGCACTGCCGCCAACTGCTCTGAAAGTCATAGGCCACAAGTTCACTTAGCCTTTCAATTCCCAGACCAACCTGTGATGGTTTCTAATAAATGCTCATGGCCAATTTTCCAGGTCTTTCACCCTACTGAGATGGACAGCTATGCATATACAATGACAGGGTACTCGCTATTTCCCAAATACACCAATGCATTTTCTCCTTTTGTTAACTTTCTTCAAGTTGTACCACCCGCCATGAATACTCTCTTCCCCTATGTCTCACAAAAGACCTCAGCCCCAGGAAACTGACTGGGAGACCCCAATGGCCTAGGCCTAATCCTATTGGAGACTCCTACAACTTTAGAAGCTCAGCAAAGATTCTTTTTTTTTAAAATTTTATTTATTTGACAGAGAGAGAGATCACAAGTAGGCAGAGAGGCAGTCAGAGAGAAGGGGGGAAGCAGGCTCCCTGCTGAGCAGAGAGCCCGATGTGGGGCTTGATCCCAGGACTCTGGGACCATGACCTGAGCCGAAGGCAGAGGCTTAACCCACTGAGCCACCCAGGCGCCCCCTCAGCAAAGATTCTTAAAAGGAAAACTCTCAAGATGAGACAAATGATGTCCTAGTCACAGAATCAGGCAAAAGAACAAACTATACACTTGTTAGTTAAGATAAATGGCCAGTAAGGAGAAGTTTCAGATTCAGACTTGCAGAAAACCTTACTTCAAGTGGTCTGTGGGCATCTAGTAAGGCCTATCCTTATACCCCAAAGCCAGGTTCCAGCACTGGGCTGGGTCCTCTGGCCCACAGGCCCCCACCCTGGCCCATCCAGGTGAAGGAGGCCTCTGGCAGCAGTCTGCACACGATGTCTGCCTATGATGGCTATGCCTACTGCCCTCTTCTCCATTCTACAGCAGGGGCAGCATTTCTCAAACTACAATCATGGATCACCCTTGTCAGAATTAGCTGGGGTGGGGGCTGGTCCAAAAAACTCAAATTCCTGGCCTGTCCTAAATAAGCTCTATCTGAATCTCTGGATTTGGGACTCAGGAATCTGCATTTCTAAGATATTTTCTCAGATGATTCTGAAGGCACTGATATTTGAAGACCACCGCTCTGAGATTTTTTTTTAAAAGATTTTATTTATTTATTTGACAGACAGAGATCACAAGTAGGCAGAGAGGCAGGCAGAGGGTCGGGGGGAGCAGGCTCCCTGCTGAGCGGAGAGCCCGATGTGAGGCTCGATCCCAGGACCCTGGGGTCATGACCTGAGTGAAGGCAGAGGCCTTAACCCACTGAGCCCCCCAGGTGCCCCCACTGCTCTAAGATTTTTAACTTGTCTTCCCAGTTAAATTGAACTCTGTACGGACAGGAATTGTACCCTGAGGCCAGGGATCTGATATTTTGCCCTGAACTTAGTAGGTACTCAATTTATGTTTCAAGGGTAGAGACAGAAAGTAAGCATTATTATTATTACTTTGCTTTTTCTTTGTGACTACTTCAGTCTTCTGCTACCCGAAGGTGTGCATCTGATGAACACCAGGCACTAAGAAGCCCAGAAACAGCCAGCTTTGATTTCAGCAGGCACTTTTGGGCCATCATGATCATCAGGCACCAGAGTGTTTCTCTAAGGGAATTTTATTTCACTGGACACCAAGTTAAAGATCTGACACTAAACTATCCTGGGGGATTCTGCTAGAAGCTATCAGTTAATACCTCTGAGTTTCCAACTCTTCACCAATAAAATAGGTATAATAATCTCGCTCACAGGATTGTTGTGAAGATAAATGAAGCAATCAAAGTTCCTAGAACTGAACAGGTAATCAATAAATGCTAGGCTTTGAAATATTGTTTAAAGGTGAAATTGAGGGCGCCTGGGTGGCTCAGTGGGTTAAAGCCTCTGCCTTCGGCTCAGGTCATGATCCCAGGGTGTGGGATCGAACCCCGCATCGGGCTCTCTGCTCAGCAGGGAGCCTGCTTCCTCCTCTCTCTCTGCCTGCCTCTCTGCCTACTTGTGATCTCGGTCTGTCAAATAAATAAATAAATAATCTTAAAAAACAAAAAACCCAAAACTTAAAAAAAAAAAAAAAGGTGAAATTGATACCCTCTAAGAGACTTAGGAGCCTTCCTTCAAAGATGTGGCAGAATGGTGGCCCCAAGATGTGCATAAGCTAACTCCCAGAACCTGCAAGTACATTTTATCACATGGTAAAAGCGACTTTGGAGATAAGATTAAGTTGGATCTTGAGATGGGGAGATTATCCTGGATTATCTGGTGGACCCAATGTAATGACAAGAGAAGGAGGCAGAAGGCTCAGAGTCAGATTTGAAGAGGCCACACTGGCTGTGAAGGTGGAGGAAGGGGTCACCAGGAGAGGAATGGAGGAGGCTAGTTTCTTTTTCTAGAAACTAGAAAAAGCAAAGACACCATTCTTTTCCAGAGCCTCCAGAGGGAGCTCAGCACTGCCAACAGAGTGGAACCCATTTTGGACTTCAGCCCTCATAACTGTAAGATAATATATACATGTTGTGCTAATGCACTAAGTTTGTGGCGATCTGTGGTAACAGTAAAAGGAAAAGTAATACAGAAAGAAAAATTTTGTGTTAAGAGTGATCCCAGTTAGCTCTGGATCCTAGTTTTGCTGAATCTGAAAGATAAGAGAAGACAAGATTCTTGAATGGAATAGAATGGGGGGAGGATTTAATTTAATTCAACAATTGGGAACTTTCTATGAGGAAGAAAGGCACCGTGCCAAAAGCTACGATAGAGCATATAAAGGACAGAACCTGTGAAAAATCAGACAGAACTAGTTAAGAGAAACAAGAAGAGCTGGAGTAGAAGTGATGAGCATAGGAGACACTTCAAGAAGGAAGAGGGGCATGTATTAGTCCTGGAAGGTGGGAATTTAGTAGATTATATGTAGAATTTAGTAGATTATATGGTCTGGCAGTTAGACACACAGCCTCTGCCCTTAAAAAGATACAAGACCACAGGGATAGATAAATACCTAAACAAAACATTCCCAGACAATGTGGACTGAATGCCTCTGGAAACCAAGAAAAAGCACTAGGGCCTCTGGATCCCAGCTATACTGAATCTGACACTCAGTAGCCTGAAGCTGGCTCTAGGGGCCTGAGCCCTCAGAACCAAGGCTGAGTGGCAGCTCTGAGTCAGGCTGATGTGAATCTTAATTCCAACCCCTCTACTTTCTTGCTGTGCAACCTCAGCTATTTCACTTTCTCTCTCTGAACTTCCAGTTCCTCCAATACCAAATGGACCCGCTAACTTCCACCTGAGGGTCAAATGTGCTGTCTAAAGTACTCTCAGGGCCCAGCACTCGAGTAAGAACTGCTGCTGAGGGGCGCCTGGGTGGCTCAGTCAGTTAAGCGTCCGCCTTCAGTTCAGCGTCCTGGGATCAAGCCCCACATCGGGCTCCCCGCTCAGCAGGGAGTCTGCTTCTCTCTCTCCTTCTGCTCCTCCCCACTGCTCATGCTCACTCTCTCTCAAATGAATAAATAAAATCTTTAAAAAAAAAAAAGTAAGAACTGTTGTTGATTGAGTCTCTTCTAATACCCCTGAGGAGAGCAACTACCCTAAAGCTGAGGAGAACAAGCCCAGGTCTTGAGAGCCCCACCAAGCACTGCTACTCACCCTGGAAGATCTCTTGCCGGGTGGCTGCCACTTTCTCGGGCTGCTTAGTGGCTGTGATGGGGGTACTTTCTGCAGAAGCAAACATACGTGGTGACCAACAACTCCAGTAATGGGACAGTGCGGTGTTGACCACAGAGCTGTTGCTTAGGGATTATAACTTCCAACCCTGCTGAGAGCGTGAATGTGTGAGAGTACACAACATGTGAGAAAGAGAGTGAGTGTTCATGTGCCTGTGTCTCCGTTTCCTGGAGCCAGACGGAGAAAGGATTTTCCCATCCTCTTGGTACAATCCCCCCTATCCTGCCTAGGTTTAGTGGCTTCATGGCCCATGCAGACCCTCCAACAGAGGCCTGGACCTGAAGGCCTCCAAAAGCACAGGTATTACGTACCTGTTCTCTGTTCTGCCATTGGTGTGGTCGCTAGGGGCACAGACTTGAGGTCAAAAGGTTTTTCTGATGGTTCTAGAGTGTACTGCTGCAGGGCTCTCTCCAGACCAGGGATGGAAACAGTCAGACCTAGAAGCCAGTACGAGAGAGAGACTGTCTGAACACAAGAGAGAACGAGCACCCAGAATCCCCCACAAAAGACTGAGGCCCTGGGATCTAGGTCGTGTGATCCTAGACTACTGAGAAAACCACTTAACCCTCTGGGCCTCCACTTTTTCATCTATATGCTCCTTCTCACAGCTGGTATGGGGATAAATGTATGTAAAAGAGAGACTTACGGAGAACAGAGTATTCTGCAAAGAGAGGTTTTTTATTAATGACTAGTGTTTCAATTCACCGAGCCGTTTCCACCCACACTGGTGTGAACCACAAGATTCTAGATCTTCTGAGGTTATGGTGATGCCATGAAGTTGCCATGAGAGTCTAGCCACAAGTGTCTTGCCTCAAACTTCGTTCTTCAGGGAGTGTGCGCCTGCTCCAGAGTGGCAAGAAGGGCCACAGCCCTGGGACGGGGCCAAGTCAAAGACAGCTAGTGAGACTCACCATTTAGGATATAGCCCGCATTGAGGGCCTTCTGCTTCTGCTCCAGGACATTGAGATAGAAGGTGGCTCGGTCCCTTACTTCGTTGTCATCGTCCATCACACACCTGCAGCCAGAACACACAGAACTCCTGACTGGGGCCCCCAAGGGTGGCGGGAGGGATGCTGCAAGGCTTCCTCAGCCTTCCTCAAATTAGTCAGAGAAACCAAATTTCTTAAAGCTCAGTCCCCAGATGTGAGATCCGGGCATCAAACGCACAGAAAAGCCCATGACATTCTAACTAACTACGTAAGGGGTGGCCATATTCATATTCCCTGGGTCCTCTCCCTAAAGTCCACCTACTGAGGGAGGCAATCTTCTATATCCAGTGACATGTCAAAAAAAAGAATTTAATATGACCCAACAATTCTCTTCCTGGGTGTATCTTCATAAGAAGAGATGACACAGGTCACACAAAAACTTGGGCATGAATGTTCACAACAGCATTATTTGCAAGAGCCAGAAAGTGGAAACATCCCAATGTCTGTCAATTGGTGAATAACTAAAATGTGGTCTACCCGTACAATGAATTCTTTGGCCATAAAAAGGAATGAAGTACTGGGACATGTTATAGCATGGATGAACCCTGAAAGGAACATCATGAAAAAGCCGAACACACGAAAAGCCGTAGATTATGAATGCATTCCTATGAAATAACCAGAAAGGGCAAATCTGTAAAGATAGAAAGTAGATTAGTGGTTGTCTAGGGCTAGGTGGGGAAATGCTGGGGAAAGAGTGAGGGCAAAGCGACTAGTAATGGATATA
This sequence comes from Mustela nivalis, assembly GCF_964662115.1. Lineage (NCBI taxonomy): Eukaryota > Metazoa > Chordata > Mammalia > Carnivora > Mustelidae > Mustela > Mustela nivalis. The sequence goes on from NC_139020.1 coordinate 160,035,719, forward strand.
GAGTTTCTCTTTCTATCTCCACCCTCACCAGCTAACCAGCAAAAGAGCCAAGGACGCACAGCTGAAAACATCAGACCTCATACATTGCAAAAAAAAACCCCACAGGAACCAAGGAGTCTTAGTGCTGGAACACATACCCACAGTGAGAAAACTGCCCTAGCCCAACAGACATTTTCTCTGCTCTGTAAGCACCACGGACATAGGGTTTCTATTAGGGAAGATAACAATGTTTTAAACTGGGGTGCCTGGCTGGCTCAGTGATTAAGTGGCGGCCTTTGGCTCAGGTCATGATCTTGGGGTCCTGGGATCGAACCCTGCTTGGAGCTCCCTGCTGGGCAGGGGGGCCTGCTTCTCCCTCTCTTCCTGGGGTCCTGGGATTGAACCCTGCCTGGAGCTCCCTGCTGGGCAGGGGGGCCTGCTTCTCCCTCTCCTCCCCACTTGTGCTCTCTCCCTTGCTCTCTCTCTTTCTCTGTCAAATAAATAAGATCTTAAAAAAAAAAAAAATATATATATATATATATATATATATTTTTTTTTTTTTTGGTGGGCAGCAAAGTTTACTGAGTGAAAGTTAAGTTTATTGAGTGAGAATACAAAGCTCCTGAAGAGGGAGGGGACCCGAGAGGGTTGCCTTAAAAAAAAAGAAGTCTTAAACTTAGATTATGGTGATGGTTACACAGCTCTGGGAATATACAAACACCATCACATTATACATCTTAAATCGGTGAACTTTATGGCTTACAAAATATGTCAGTAAAGCTATTTTAAAGAAAGAAAATAACTTAAAAAAAAAAAGAGGGGTGCCTGAGTGGTTCAGTGGGTTAAGCCTCTGCCTTCAGCTTAGGTCATGATCTCAGGGTCCTTGGATTGAGCCCCACATCGGGCTCTCTGCTCAGCAGTGAGCCTGCTTCCCCACCTCTCTCTGCTTGCCTCTCTGCCTACTTGTGATCTCTCTCTCGGTCAAATAAATAAATAAATAAATAAATTTAAAAAATCTTAAAAAAGAAAAGAAAGAAAGAAAGAAAAACTCAACAGTGGTCCCAGAATTTTTACAATACTGTTTTTTCACGCTTTTCTGTGCTTTCTATTTTTTTCCCCTACAATCCAAAGTTGTATAACTTCTCTCCCCTGGGGAACACGGTCATCCCTCAGGGAACTCTGGCTCATACTCACCTCTTCAGCAACACCAAGATACTGGGTAACATCTCTTCATTCTGGGCTCCAAATTTGGCCAGAGCACTCACAGCACCTGTATTTATGAAGCAAATACGATTTACCCAATGTATCTGACAGCTCATAGCTTGGACACTTTCAGTGCTTAGAATGGGTTTTTGAGCAGAAGAGCCCCAGAGCCAAGCAGTCTCTAGTGTATAGGCCCAAACCTGCCAAGAATGCAATGAGTGGCTCTGTGTGGACCTCCATTGGGCCTTAACTACCTCATCCGCTTCAGGGAGAAGGCAGCCCCTTCTTTAGGTTCCAGAAGAAATTTCAGCATTGACTATGATGAGACCACAGAAGCTAGCCACATACAGGCTGCTCAGCTTGTATATCCAAATGGCCTCAACTCATAGTTATGAGCCTCTGGATTAATATAAATGAAAAAATGAACTATTATTTATGAATATTAATTGCTGAAATAAGAAAAATCTGCCCAGGGTGCCTCGGTGGCTCAGTGGGTTAAGCCGCTGCCTTTGGCTCAGGTCATGACCTCAGGGTCCTGGGATCGAGTCCTGCATCGGGCTCTCTGCTCAGCGGGGAGCCTGCTTTCCCTCTCTCTCTCTGCCTGCTTCTCTGTTTACTTGTGATCTCTCTCTGTTAAATAAATAAATAAATAAAATCTTTAAAAAAAAAAAAAGAAAGAAAGAAAAATCTGCCCAGTGGGGGCATAAGAAAAAAAGGAAAGAAAATTTAAAATAAAATTAAGAATATGATGGTTACACATTGAATTGTACACTCAATTCACACTCAGAGTGTAAATTTTGGGGCGCCTGGGTGGTTTAGTTGGTTAAGCATCCATCTCTTAATTTTGACTCAGATCATGATCTCAGGGTTGTGCGATGGAGCCCTGCATCAGGCTCTGCACTGGGTATGGAGCCTGCTTAAGTCTCTCTTTCTCCCTCTGCTCCCCCAACCTTTTTAAATTTTTCAATAAGATTTTATTTATTTGTCAGAGAGAGCAAGAGAGCACAAGCAGGAGAAGGGGCAGACAGAGGAAGAAGGAGGCACCCTGCTGAGCAAGGAGACTGATGTGGTACTCGAACCCAGGACTCTGGAATCACGACCCGAGCCAAAGGCAGATACTTAACCAACTAAACCACCCAGGCATCCCATGCTCCCTTTCTTAAAGAAAAAGAAAAAAAAAAAGAGTGAATTTTCCAATATGTGAATGATATCTCTCTCAATAAAGCTACTTAAAAAAAAAAAAACTAACAAAACAAAACAAAACCCAAAAAACAAGCAAGAAAGAAAAGAAAGTTAAAAACCTTAAGTCAGTAACAAAAATCAGAGAGCTAAAGAGTCACTCAACTGAGTGATACCCAAGCATCTATGGTCCTTCCCACAATGTTAGAACTCACCGAGCTTGTGAGGCAAGAACACAGACTGCCCGTGGGCTGGGGCTCAGCTCCCTTTGGCAGGCTACCTGTTCAAGCAGCAGCTAAGAGCCCCTGTTCCGCCCTAACTCATACCCACCTGCCCGGACCTCCTCATGCTCCAAGACCACGCGATTATAAATGAAGCGGATGTACTTGGAGGGGTTGTTGGTCTTGGGCCCCTCCTGGCCTAGAAGATGCAGGATGCGGGTGGCCAGCACGGTGAACTCGCAGTCCTCAATGAATTCGCACAGGTGTGACAGCCCGGTCTCCTTGCTCTCCGTGTTCTCCTCAATGATGCTGATGATGCAGTCCACGATGGCCCGCTTGTACTCAAAGCCCCCCTACAGCAAGAAGGGCTAAGCTGAGCAAGGAGGCTGCTCTTTCCAGAAATGAGCTGTAAGGCCCAGCACCTAACTGGGACCGGGGACAGCAGTCCAAACACAGACCCTGGAGGCAAGGGACCTGGCTCTCGGGGCCTCTATCTTACTTTTTGTGTAAAACATAAGGTGTGGACTGAATGCTCACTGGGGTCCTTCCAGATCTAATAGTAGATAGTTTAATAGACACATTTTGGATTTCACTTTTCTTCCCAACTTTGAAGTAAAAGGCAGACTGGGTGGTACAAATGCTATGGAAAATAGTACAGGGATTCCTCGGAAAATTTTAGAAAACAGAATTACCATATGATCTGGCACTTCTGCTTCTGGGTATATACTCAAATAGAAAGCAGGGTCTTGAAAAGAGTTTTACACCCACATTCATAACCCCATTATTCATAATCGGCAAAAGGTGGAAGCAACCAGTGTCCATCAACGGATGAATGGATGAACAAAATGGGGTCTATCCATAACATGGACTATTCAGCCATAAAGGGAAGGAAATTCTCTTAAGTCCTATAACATGGATGAAACTCAGCAACATTTATACCAAGTGAAGTAAGCCAGTCACAAAAAAACAAATACTGCATGATTCCACTTCCATGAAATATCTAGGGTATCAAACTTAGAGAGACAAAAAGAAAGGTGGTTTCTGGAGACAGACAACAGGCAGAGGGAAATAGAAAGTAATTGTTTAATAGGCACAGAATTTCAGTTTTACAAGATGAAAAGTTCTGGGTATTAGCTCTACGACAATGTGAATATATTTAACTATATTGAACTAGACACTTAAAAGGTCTAGGATGATAAATTTTATGTCATGTGTATTTTGTCACAATTGAAAAACAAGAAACAAAAACCAAAAAAACCCAAACAGAATGGGTCAGCAGAGAGCCAGAAGACCCCAGAACCAAATCTGTGCTCTGCAACTTACAGACTCTAATGAAAGAGGTGGCGACTGAGGTGCCCACAGGTATCAGGCATGTAATCTGGCAATGGAAGGGGAGTGGTTCGGAGGGGTGAGGCACTGCACAGTGCTTGTCACACCTAAAGAGGGAAATCATCACTCAACCCAGCATTGCCAGATCTTCCAAATTTTGTAGGAGAAACTATAAAATCTGTTGTGCTGGCATTGGTGGCTCTTTTCCTGATTTGCAAATAACGGCCACTAACTGGGCACCTGGGTGGCTCAGTTGGTTAAGCGACTGTCTTCGGCTCAGGTCATAATCCTGGAGTCCCAGGGTCGAGTTCCACATCAGGCTCCCTGCTCAGCAGGGAGTCTGCTTCTCCATCTGACCCTTCTCCTCCTCGTGCTTTCTCTCTCTCTCAAATAAATAAAATCTTTTTTTTCTTTAATAATGACTGCTAACTTGAAATATTTTTTTTAAAGATTTTTATTTATTTATTTGACAGAGAGAAAGAGAGAGGTCACAAGTAGGCAGGGAGGCAGGCAGAGAGAGAGGAGGAAGCAGGCTCTCTGCTGAGCAGAGAGCCTGACGTAGGACTTGATCCCAGGACCTGAGCCAAAGGCAGAGGCTTGACCTACTGAGTCACCCAGGCGCCCCTAACTTGCATTGTTTAAAACTTTGTACAATCACAGTACAACTTGGCTGTGGATCTAATCTGGCCCGTTTGCAGATGAGTTTGTGTTACGGCTGTGAGTTACATTCCTTGCCGAACCTCAGACATCTCCGTAGTAAGGACCATCATCAGTGTACTTACTTGCCAGGTTATTGTGAAAGGCTAAGTCAGATGCTATTTGTACAACACTGAGCTTCAGTGAGTAGGCACACCATAAACCTTCAAATGCTATTGTCAGTATCGGTTTTACAAGCCAGCCAAGCAGCACGGGGGCAGCAAGAAGCTCAGAGCAACCTCAACGAGGCTTTGCGGGCAGCTGCTCTGACTAGAGAATGACACGCCCCTGAGCATGAGCAACAGGCCCGTTTCTAGAAGACAAGGTCTCAGGGTCTGACTGTTGGAACTCTAAAGAGTAAAGGTCTTACACTTAACTGATATTTGCAACCATGAATTTTTCTTGGAGGAAAGGAGGTCTGGGAGAAAACCATGGAGTCTGGCCAGGTGACCCTAGGCAGGTCACTTCACCTGAGCCTCAGATCCCTGATTTTTAAAGGGGGAAAACGATGTCTGTTGACGAGGCCTGTTATGAGGATCACAAGATTGTATACACTCTGTAATGTCTCCAAAGTGCTGGACCCATTAGCTGAGGGTTCCCTCCCTAAGTATTAGCGCCCTCCCCCTCTCTAATATCTCAGGAGCCCCAAAGATACCCCAGGCAAGGACTCCTCACCTGCCTCAGTCCAAGGGTCCCTCTGGGCTGGGCCAAAGGGGCACCAGATACGTGGGAACCAAATCTAGCCTAAAACCCTTTGCTTCTGGTCCTCTGAATAAGCTGGTTTTGTTGAGACGCCCAAGGAAGGCAGTGTACATGAGTCACTAATTCACATGAGAAGCAAAAACAGAATGCAGCATCACATTACAAGCATCAGTTTCTGAAGAAACCAACCCTGGAGCTCCTGGAATTGCCCAGACAATTTCTGTACTAGACACCAGTGAAGAACGCAGGTTTCCCTGAGTTTGGCACAAGCATCGCCACAGGGTATCTGTTGCTCTTTAAAGCCACTGATGCGTCACTGGTTATTACTGTAATTACTAGGAATGGGTGAATGTTTACACTGTGGTTCGAGAGGAGCAGAAAGGGCCGCAGTCATCAGGAAATCCACCTGGTTAACGAGTTGATCTGGTACCCCCCCAAGAAGAGGACCTTGGCTCCAAATTGAGCATGAAGCTAGCACCAGGTCACTTCCTGCATGAGGAGAGCCGGTACACCCCAAATGCCTGTTCTTACCTCTTCCCGTAGCATGGTGAACAGGAAGTTCATGAGCACAGCATGTTTGCGAGGATACTTCTGACACAGGGCACTGATGGCCTGGACCACCACCACCTGATTCAAACAGACATGTGTGAGCAGCAGCCCTCGTGGTTGCTAAGCCCCCTAAGGTCAAGTTACTTAGTTCACTAAGTGCCAACAGACTCCTTCTTTAGGCCCAGCCAGGCCCTGGACCTAGAGGGCAAGGAGAGGGGAACTCCATCTCTACCCTCAGGGAGCATGTGATCCCTGAGCCCATCTAACTAGGTGGCATGCACACCAGTCCCAACAGCCCCAAATCCAGACTCCGGGTCCCCTACACGCTGCTTGCCTCAGACCTCACGCTAAGTGTGCAGGCCCCTCTCTCCATCCCACCTGCCCTGCTTCTCTTCCTACCTCCACCCCTATGATCTCACCCATCGGCTGTTCTGGCTCTTTGCTGGGTACGCTGGCCATGGCCTTCTCCTCTTTGCCCACAGTCGCTTGAGCAGTCCTTCCCCCTCCCGTGGATTTACCCACCTCTTCTATGCCGCTCACTCCCCAGCCTCTGTTGTCTGAGCTCAAGGCCAGTGTTTCCAAATGTTCATCAGGGAACTTCACCCGCTGGCACCTCAAGTTCAGCATGTGTGCCATCACCACCATGACCTTCTTGCTCCTCTCACCTAGGACCTGACTCTCCCTCCTTCCCCAAACTGATCAATAGCACCTTCCCTCCTCCCTCCTTCCCCAAACTGATCAACAGTACCGCCATCAGCCCATACCAGAAAACGAGAAATCACTGACATTTGCTACCTCAGCCCTCACTCTGTGCCCTGCCAACCAGCCTCCCAAAGGAACAATACGGACAAAGTCCCCGAGGCAGGCTGTGCACGTCTCCTAAGGCAGAGCCCTGTGTAGGGCAACATGCCACCCCCTCCGCCGCGTCAGCCTCACCAGCCCCTGGGTCAATCCTGGCCGTGGGGAGCAGGCCCACAGTATCTTCCTCACCCTGGGGGCAGCGGGTGTTCCAGGCACGCCCAGGTACCTTAAACTCATCTGAGATCTCTGACATGAAGGATGAGATCTGCTTCATGAGGCGGTCGATGCTGCTCTCGCTGCCAGTCTTGAGGAGCGTGGTGATAGCCAGCGTGGCGATGCTGCGGTTTGAGTCTGTCACCAGGTTCTCCAGGTCCAGATTGCAGGCTGTCACCGCGGACGGGTGCTTCATGGCCACCTGTTTGGGAGGACAGAGACAAGAAGGGACTTCTGTTATTCCTCTGGATGGCTCTGGCCTGGCCAGAGGTCCTTCGGGTGAGCCCCTCTCCCCATCAGGTAGAAAGCAACTGTGACCAGCACACACCTTTTGCCATGAAACGTCTCCAGCTGGATCAGGCCACCTCCCTGACCCTCTCAAAAGGCCGGAACCCCCATTCTGCCAACCCCTAAACCCTTACCTTATTGAGGGTGCGGACAGCAGCGTAGCGGAGAGCGGCTTTAGGTGAGCTGCAGAAAAGCTGGAGCACTGTGGGGAGATAGATGCCACGTGCCAGGCTGCCCTCACTGCCCAGCAGCTGGGAAAGCCCAGGCCTCCCGAGGTAGGGTACAGAGATACACAAGGGCTAGGAGACTGTTCAGACACAAACCCTGGGTTCACTTCCTGCTGGCACCCTCACCACAACCAAGGGAGAGAGCACAGAAGCTTTAATGTGCCCATGAGAGCCGGTGGGTGTCGTGAGTGATGATGGCTGCTACTTCCTTAGTCCCTCTGTGCCAGGCATTATGCTAAGGAGTTGCCGTGCCTTGTCTCGCTGATCTCTCACCACCCCACAAAGCAGCTCTTACTATCATCCCCGTTTAACAGATACAGAGACTGAGGCACACAGGTGCAAAGCTACTAAATACACTTGAGACTAGCTGCCAGGAAATGGCAGGAACCAGGACTGAAATTCAGGACTGCCACACACCTGAAATCTGGGCCCTTTACCCCTGCAAAGTGGAACTGCACTCCTCTCTCCTGGGCATGTAAAGAAACCAGAACTACCTCAATCCTGGCTTCACCAACTGCTCTGGTTCCTATCCTATGTGGTTGTATGTCAGGCAGTACAACCCTCCCTGTGCCTTAGCTGTCAGAAAGCCAGGACTCCAAACCAGACTATTGGGCTCCGGCTTCTAGGCTGAGTGACCCCTCTGAATTGCCTTCTCCTTTGTCTGCGACAGCTTGGCCCCTGGAGAGCATGTACTGGTTTTCTCAATCTTAGGTTCTTCCACCAGACCCCCTTGCCATGGCTAGCCAGAGTAACAGAGCCCCAGGCTCTTTAATGAATAGTGAGATGGAACTAAAAGTACCCTATCCCCAGACATAATGCATGTGAGAGAGCCTGGTACGGTGCCTGGCACTGAACATATACTTACTAGATTCCGGATCCTTTTCTTAAAAAGGATCTTTACTATGCCAGGGCCTATTAGTGGGCGTTTTGTTTTCCCCAACTCTCAGCCCAAGGCCTCATTCCCAGCAGGTGCTAACACGTGGGGCGAAGGGAGGGCTATAACCTGACACGGCCGGGGCCAGCTCTTTGGCGCTGCAGCCTGGCAAATTGACGATGGCTGAGGCGGCTTCATATACCACCATCTCATGCTTGTTGCGCAGACAGCTCTCAATGAAATCAAACAGTGGGCTGTCCCGGCTACAAAAGAATAGGGGTGACAAGAAGTTGGGGATGGCCCAGCACTGAACAAGGCATCACCTAGCCAGGGGAGACAAGAGCCATTACCTGCCGTCCTCCTCCTCCAGCTGCTTGCTGGCCACCCGGATCATCATGCAGTAGGCAAAGGGAGACTTGAGGCCGTGCCGGGTGAACTTGCTGATCATCTTATTGACAGCCAGGCGGTCGTTCTTACGCACATGGTACAGGAGCCCCAGAGCATGGTACTAGAGACAGGAGATCACAGCAGAGCACAGGTGTGTGAAGCTCAGGTCTACTGGCTGTGTGGCCCTGGGCAGGCCACTTCATTTCTCTGGGCTTCAGCCTTCTCATTTCTTTTTTTTTTTTTTTTTTTTTTTTTTTTTTAAAGATTTTATTTATTTATTTGACAGAGAGAAATCACAAGTAGATGGAGAGGTAGGCAGAGAGAGAGAGAGAGGGAAGCAGGCTCCCTGCCGAGCAGAGAGCCCGATGCGGGACTCGATCCCAGGACCCCGAGATCATGACCTGAGCCGAAGGCAGCGGCTTAACCCACTGAGCCACCCAGGTGCCCCAGCCTTCTCATTTCTAAGGTGGGCATCACAGTAGCTACTTCAGTGTGGCTGTGACAATTTCCCCACGTGGGATATACCACGTGGATATACCTGCAGTCTAGCTCCTGCCTCTGATTTTGGCAAGGGTCCCAATGGGCACCAGGAGTACAGATATGGAGGATACCACAGATGCCAGAGATGAAAGAATGGGGTGCAGTATTTTTCAATAAGAGAAAGCGGGAGCCAGGCCCCAAGCATGGACATATGCGGTAAGCGTGGCATGTGGCACACCTCCCATGAAGCCTTGTGGCATTAAACCTTACGACACCCCTGAAGGTAGGTATCTGTAGTCCCACTGACTTGCCCCAGGACTCATGGCTGGACCGGCAAAGCTAGGTCTGCAGTGCCCAAAGTCAAGGGATTTCCCCTTCTGGGGATGTACGGGGATGTACGGTGTATAGAGTTATTTCCTATCCCCCTGCTCTTTGTTTCTTTACAAGGGTGGTGTTCAAAGGCTAAGTCATGCAACCATGGGTGTCTTGTATGAGAGAATCTTCTCTGACCCTGGTAAGTATTTTGAGGGGCCACAGCTGGCTCTGAAGAGGAGAGGCAGCACAAGGGATGAGGAGAAAGAAGAGATAAATACATGGGGAGCACCTACAGGTATGCATTCAGCAGATGGGGGTTTGTTTTTTAAGATTTTACTTATTTGAGAGAGAGAGAAGGAGAGGGAGCACAACAGGGGCAAGGGCAGAGGGAGAAGCTGACTCCCTCCTGAGCAGACAGCCTGATGCGAGGCTTGATCCCAGGCCCTGGGATCGTGACCCAAGCAGAAGGCAAATGCCTAACCCCACAGGTCAGAGTTCTAGATGCTATCTCATATTATCCTCACAGCTTTGTGAGGCAGTAACTTTCATTCCCATTTTACAGACAAGGAAGCTGAGACTCACAGAGGTAAAAGGAATTCCTGGCCCAAAGTCACTGAAAAAGAGTTAAGTAGTTGAAAGCCCCACCAAGGTATTTACATGCATCACTAACAAAGCCAGCTTGGCAAAGGCTGTCTGCCTGCCTGGGCTGAGTCTGCTTCCTCCCATACCCCAAAATACCACTCAGCTGGTTATCAAATACTTGAATATTTCAGTCCCAGCGGGTAAGCAGCCTCTAACTTCCATCTTCCCAAGTGGTGCCCTGGATTCTCTCTCCAAACTCCCAAATTCCCCCCCAGTCCAATGACAAAAGATTAAAGCCCGTTCCTGCTAGGGACCACCAGGATCTCCATGGTGAGTGTCCATTCTGACCAGCTAGTGCCACACCATCTGCCTAAGAACTGTAAATATCATTGCTCTGCTCACACCTCACCTGGACCATGATGTTGTCGCTGGATGCCGCCTCCTGGGCCTCATTCACCCAGCGCTTGACCACATCAAAGCTGCACTTCAGCAGGTGCTATGGGAACAAAGCACATTTAAGAAGCAGGCAGGCAGGACCCTCTGCTGTCATACCTCCTGGCCCCAGTTCACAGTTCAGTCCAGCTCTGGATCCTCCCTCAGACACAGCCCAGAGCCTCCTCATTGTGCTGGTTCTGTGAGACGGTGCACAAGGAGAGCTCCTACCCTCACTCTCTGCCCCAGTGGCAGATCTCCCACAAGACCCAAATTCCAACGCTCAGTCATCCAAAGGGATAGGTCCCAAGAGGTCCCTAGTATGCCTCACTAAGAGAGTTGGTGGGACTCTCAGATCTGGGGATACGGAAACACTATTTTTCCTACTGAAAAGAAACTCTGGTATTTCCTTTGTTTCCCAATCTGCCACCCAGCCCCGGCAGGGACCCCAGCTACACACCAGAGAAGACACCAGGGCAGAGCTGGAGACACTGGGCACCTTGTCCACAATGGCCTGTTTCATGTAGCGCTCAATAGCCTGCAGCATGGTGCTCTGTGGGGACAACGAGTGAGGGGGGGAGGGGACCCAATCAATCCTCGCTGACCATCAGAAGCACAGGTGATGGGTGGGAAGAGTGAGGGCAAGGAGGAGGCACACCTGTTTTTGGTGTTCTTGTGCCCCGCCCGCACCCCCACATAGCCTGGCTCAGTGAGATGCAGGACAACCTAATGCATGAGAAGGAAGATCATGACTGAGCCTTGCCAAGAAGCAGGGAAGGAGAATGGCTGCTTGGTGGGGACAGGGGACTCACATCAGTAATCTGGCAGAGGGCACGCACAGCCGGGCCCCGGTAGTTGTCTTCTTTCCCAGTCATGTCCTTTGTCAGGCTGTGGGAGGGGAAGGCATCGTCTACACACAGAAGATTGGCGGGCCCTTCCTAAGCACATGCCCCACCCATTCGTCCCCAGCTCTGGTCACCACGTTTGCCTGAACTACTATACGAGTCTCCTAACTAGCACTCTCACTGTATTCTTAGACCTTCCTGGTCAAAAGCCACACGGCAACAAGAGAGATTTTTATAAAACTCAAAACTGATGGGGCACCTGGGTAGCTCAGTTGGTTAAGCAACTGCCTTTGGCTCAAGTCATGACCCTGGAGTCCCAGGATTGAGTCCCACATTGGGCTCCCTGCTCAGTGGGGAATCTGCTTCTCCCTCTGACCTTTCCCCTCTCATGCTCTCTCTCTTAAATAAATAAAGTCTCTTAAAAATAAAACAAAACAGGGGCGTCTGGGTTGCTCAGTGGGTTAAAGCCTCTGCCTTTGGCCCTGGTCATGATCCCAGAGTCCTGGGATGGAGCCCCGCGTCAGGATCTCTGCTCCGTGGGGAGCCTGCTTTCTCCCCTCTCTCTCTGCCTGTCTCTCTGCCTACTTGTGATCTCTGTCTGTCAAATAAATAAATAAAATCCTTAAAAACAAAACAAAACAAAACAAAACTTGAAACTGACCAGGTCACTCTCTGGCTTGGATTATAACATTCCCAAATCTTCCTATTGCCCATTACCATCAAGTATAAACTCCTTGACAGAGAAGTCCCCCAAAAGGCCATACTCTCTCCTCTCCAGGCCTTTGTGTATGCTATTCCCTCAGCCTGGAGCACTTCTGACCCCCTCCACCTCTGTCCTATTATCTATCTATCTATCTAGATTTCTTTTTTTTTTTTCCTTCAAGATTTTGTTTACTTGGGAGAGAGACCTCAAGCGTGAGAGACAGCATGGGCAGGGAGGGGCAGAGGGAGAGGAAGAGCCAGGCTCCCTGAGTAGCAGGGAGATCAATGCAGGGCTTGTTCCCAGGACACTGGATTCATGACCTGAGCTGAAGGCAGGTGCCTAACCAACTGAACCACCCAGGTGCCCTTATCTCCCTCCCTCCCTCCCTCCCTTCCCTTTTTAATAAGAATTTTTGGAAGAGATTCATTCTCAGCAGCGACTTTCTTTCTTTTGGAAAACTATGGAACGCTTCACAAATGTGCCCGCCTTCCTTGAGAAGGGGCCATGCTAATCTTTGTATTCCAATCTTAGTATATGTGCTGCCAAAGCTAGCACCATCCTGCTTGTTCTTCCTTATCCTTCAGGACTTTACTCAGACAGGTCTAGAAGGCCTTTCCTGATCCAGATTCAAGGTGGATATCCTTCGGGTCTGTTCTCACAGTCGATCACAGTTCCCATGATAAACTATTATATCTTAACGCCTGTCTGCCTGGCTATTTCTCTGTCAATTCTGGGGCTGCAGAGCTCATGTTGGTCTCATTTGCTGCCATATTCCCAGAGCTACACATAGGGACTGGTGGACATTCAGTAAATATTTTCTAAACGAATCTACGAAATCTCCCCCAACCATCAAAGTGTGGCAAGAATGAGAGAATTGAGCCCTAGTTCTTAAGGACAGGGATTATATTTTAGTTGCATCTGTCCCCTGAATAATTCATTGTGAAGCAGAAACCAGTACTTGGTAAGTGAGCCTGTCCGTATACCCCCTGCACTCTCTATGTCTATTTTTCTTGTGTTCTCTCTTGGTACTCACTAAAGTCTTTGTGAAAGTTCCAGGCTGGCTCAGCTGACTGAGAGAAAATCAAGGCAAGGAAGGATGTGTGCCAAGGTAAGTCCAGAGAATTAAAAGGGAAACTGTATACTCTAGAGGCTGCCATGGGATGGGCAGCAGTAACTGAAAGATGAGGAAGACAAAAGAGGAAAGGATACCTGGCATGATGTCAAACAAGACTCTTTGCCTGACACACATGAGAAAAACGGCCTCTGTGGCAATGGCATCCATCAGAGGAGCCATCCATAGACCCAAGACTCACCTGCTGGTGACGATAATAACATCCTCAGCGATGCAAGACATCTCCTTGATGGTCAAATAGCACATCCGACGGAGTGTGGGCTGGTTAAGAAATAGGAAAAGCCCTGTGACGCTCGGTTCAGCATGAGGACCAAGGTTAGGAAAACTCCAATCCACACAGAGGTAGACAATACTGACTGAGGGCACTTACATCATTGGACTGAAAGAGCTTGGTCATGGCAAAGAAGGCCTCGGTTGCTTCGGTGGTCCCTAGGTGCTCCCCCTGTTTTAAGCAAAAAAGAAGTGTCAGCTTGGGAGAGGGAGGCCAGAAGGCTCTTTCTGCCAGATCAGGCCAGGCCAGATCCCTAGACCCTGCAGAGGCTCCATCAAGGGCAATGCACCAGAGTTGGACACTGAGGAGACCCAGGGCTTGATGACAACCACACAGGAGCTGTCAAACACCCTAAGCTACCTGATTTAGCACCCCTCCCAATAACCCCCAGCACCATTTTTCCCACCCCCAAGCTCCATCCTCTTACCTGGTTTATGAGGTAAAGGATCTTGGTGAGAATGTGGGCACATTTTCGAGGGTTGATGGGAGTTTCATTAAATACTCGGGCCTAAGAAGCAACAGCAACCAAAAACATTACCTTCTAGCCCAGTTTATTTGCCTTCCACTGACTGCCCTCGAGCACATTCAAGATCTGAGAAGTTTCAGGATAAATAAATACATTTGCCTGAAAAAGCTTATTTTCATAAGCGAACAGTTTTGTTTTGTTTTTTCTTTAATTCATCTATTAACAACTCCTCAAATATTCCCTAAATATTAGTTTTGGATGTGCTGACTTACTAACAGATACTCAGTAGTAAATACTTGTTAACTAGAAGCAAAGAACAACAACAAAAAATGCAAATGTCATCAAGTCTGTCCAGGAATGAAGCTTTCCTGTCTTTCTGGGAACAGGTTTTCTCCTTTACTGCTCTTTATTTTATTATTTATTTAGTTTTAAAGATTGTATTTATTTATTTAACAGAGAGCTAGAAAGAAAGCACAAGTAGGGGAGCAGCAGGCAGAGGGTGAGGGAGAAGCAGGCTCTCCACCAAGCGGGGAGCCTGATGTGGGGCTCCATCCCACAACCCTGGGATCATGACCTGAGCCAAAGGAAGCCGCTTAATCGACTGAGCCACCCCAGCGACTTTCCCTTACTGTTCTTTAAACCACCACTTTGAATGTCTTACTATTTTGAGTAGGACATGAGCACTTAGGATGAAAGAGGACAAATGACACTTGCCTCCTGGAGTACTGCACTCTTCTCAAGATGCTGGAAGGGGTTGGAGCCTCCACCTACAGAACACAGAAGACTGAGTACAGGTTGTAAGGCTAAATTGCAAACCTCCCATACTATTGTCTACCTGGTCAAGTTCAAATTACTACAGAATGGCAATCAAAGCTCTACACCTTGCATATAGATCTTACCACTCTCCTGCAGGGAGCCCCTTTTACCCCAAACCTCTTAGTCACCCAGCAGCCCTGGTAATAGTGCCCCTCACAGCGACTTGTCTTGCATTCATTTACGCAACTTATAATTAACTGAGGCCCTACCATGTGTGAGGACCCCCATCTTGTAGTGACTAGGATATCTTCATAGTAAATGTCACATTTGTAATTAATTACATGTGTCATTATCTGGCTGGTGCGTATCTTCTCCACTACGCCTGTGACGTAATATTCCCAGCTCAGGCACCGAGTGTCTCATTTGTTCTACTGCAGTCTCAGAATGCAGTACAGTGCCTCGCATCCCGTAAGCGCGCAAAAGACGTTTACTGAATAAATGAATGGAAGAGGGTTCTCAGCCGCAGAACACTGGCTCCACGGATTACACCGCAATCTGGCCAGCAGCAGCGCAGCCTCGGCGAATCCCAAGAGGTATCACGGACAAAGTCACAACGGTGCATCTGGCCGGACCCCTCCCCTTGACAGCTGAGGAAACTGGGGCCCCCAGAGGAGCATGACCCGCCCAAGGTCACCCCGCGAATCGCGGTCCGAGCTCACGAGAGAGGGAAGTGGAGCATGCTCGGGCTCTCCGAGGCCTGCCACTGACCAGCTGCGGACCTTGGCACAACCCCTGTCCCTCACTGGGTCTCGGCTTTAGGTCTAGGCAGCGGCCCAAAACGAGCGCTCCCGGCGGAGGAACAGAGAGCCTGCGCTAGGGTCCAGCCTCCCCTAAGCCTACGCCCCCTCACCCGATTCCTCGTCTTTCTTGTCGAATTTCTTCAGCATGGTAGTGCTGTCGGGGCGCAACGCAACAGCCCTCGGGTAGACCCGTGCAGGGAACGGCGGCGATCCGGCTGCGGTTCCGCACACCCAACTTCCGGCCAGCCACGTCGCCCTGCGCTCTGCGCAAGCGCAATCTCCGCTCTGCGCAAGCGCACAACCCGGCGCTGCTCCACGCTTTAACCCTCTCCCTGCAGTGGAGGGACAGGTCGCAGGTCCCGGGTTTCGCCGGGAAGGGTGGAGGCCTAAGACTCGGGGCTGACGTGGTCCCCCAGCTCTGCACCTTACGTCCTCTTTTTCTGTGCAATGAAAACAGTAGTTCCTCCCTCACTGCATCGTGGCGTTAGTTTAAATGGGCTTTCGAAGGTGAGGTCCCTAGCACACTGACCAGCAGTAGACCCTCAATTGTTAACCTGTTATTATTGTCATCTTCTCGAGGGACCTCACTTTGTCTCCTTACCTTGCCTGATTTTTCTCCCAAGCTCGAATCACCATCTAACACACTGTATTTTACTTTATTGATTTTATTGTCTTTTATTCACTGCCGTGGATCGTGTTGGCATGTAGTAGGTGCTCAGTCAATTCTTGTTGAATGAATGAACTTACATGCATGAAATGAGTTAACTTTTTCTTAATAATTCATATCTGCTCATCCACCCCCCAGTCACATCTAATCCTGGTGCAAATCGGTTTGTACTTTATTAGCTTTCAGGAATCTAAAGTAAAAAACCAGCATAAAAACTTCAATGTGCTTTTAAAATACTTTAGATACTTAACGAGCTCCTAGATGCGCCACCCTAGCGCTGAAGGCGGGGATGGACTGAAAGGGGAAAGAGAAACGTCACCCAACAGTTGGTCTTCCTGGACACCTGCGCGGGACACTCTGAGGCTAAGGTAAGGGTGGTGCATGCCAGCCTGCCAAACTGCATTTGGCTTGGGCAAACCCGAGTCAGGATAGCCGAGTGCTGCAATGCGTGTTGAGCCCCAGCTTACCTGGGGAGGAGGCTGCCCATTGCCAGGCGAGAAGGAGCCCTGGTGACCCAGTGGTGGAGAGGAGCGGCAGGGGGCGGGGCAGAGGCCAATAAATGAAAAGGGAATAACAGTGTAGCTGGAAGAGTGGAATTAAGGGGAGGGACCAGGCTCTAGGGTTAGTTTTGCGGAGGCTGAGGCTGGGGGCTAGGGAGAAGCAGGGGAAGGGGATCTTGCACCAAGGTGAAATTGTCAAGACCCAGAAAGAGATTCAAAATCTTTAACCAGTAACCCCACCCCATATCCGGTGGAAATCATCCAAAAGAGAATAAACTTGCCCACTGCAGCAGTTTGCAGTAAGATAATTGGAGACACCCTAAACGTCCAGCAATAATGGGATGGTTAAGGGAATTATGGTAGATATATCAGATGAAAATTTCCTCACCTTTTATAAAGAGGTATTTCTGGTGACTTGGTAGGCAAAATGCAAACTTCTTAGAATAAATGAGACATTAAACAAGAAAAGCAGGGTGTAAAAGTGTTCACAATTAAGGTGAAATAAATATGCCTCATGGTTAAAAAGCAGAAAAGAACCTCAGAAATTTGGATTGTTATGTTAAGAGGTGAAATACAGATGAATTGGGCTATATACCGATGAACTAAAATATCCTTTTATGTCTTAATATAAATTCTGTAAAACTCTATATGGAGGCCAAAGTGTATAATTTTTACAATACCTTTCTGAGAATGAGAATTATGAGTGGTGACTCTAGCTGTAACTATGGGTTTATATATATATAGTTGTAGGGTTTTTATTATTTTTAAATGTTAATATACATTCTTCAGGATAACTGCTAAGTCCTTCATAGAAACACAGAATACTGAAAGTACAAGAGAAACTAGGAAAATCTGAATGACATTGGTAGATTGTACCAATATTCGTATACTGGTTTTGATACTACTTCTTATTAATTTTACTAGTTTAAGAAATTGAGGTATAAGACTTCATAAAATCCACTCTTTTAAATATACAATTTAGTGGTTTTTAGTATATTCGAGGAGATGTGTACCCATCACCACTAATTCCAGAACATTTCATTGCTCCCAAAAGAATGTGGTATCCAGGGCGCCTGGGTGGCTCAGTGGGTTAAGCCGCTGCCTTCGGCTCAGGTCATGATCCCAGGGTCTTGGGATCGAGTCCCGCATCGGGCTCTCTGCTCAGCAGGGAGCCTGCTTCCCTCTCTCTCTCTGCCTGCCTCTTAGTCTACTTGTGATCTCTCTCTGTAAAATGAATAAATAAAATCTTAAAAAAAAAAAAAAAAAGAATGTGGTATCCATTAGCATTCCTCACTCCCCTCCCTTTCCCAACCACTAATCTACTTCCATTTCAGTGGATTTGCCTCTTCTGGATAATTTGTATAAATGGAATAATACGATATGTGGCCTTTTGTGTGTCTGGCTTCTTTCACTTAGCATGATGTTTTCAGAGTTCAGTCATGTCATAGCATGAATCAGTACTTCATTCCCTTTTATTGCTGAATAATATTCCATTTTATGGAATATGCCACATTTTATCATGCATTAGTTTACGGACATTTGGGTTGTTTCTACTTTTTTGCTCTCATGAATAATGCTTCTATGAACATTTGTGTACATGTTTTCTTTCTTTTTTTTTTTTAAAGAATTTATTTAATTATTTGACAGAGAGAGATCACAAGTAAGCAGAGAGGCAGGCAGAGAGAGAGAGGGAAGCAGGCTCCCCGCCGAGCAGAGAGCCCGATGCGGGCCTCGATCCCAGGACCCTGAGATCATGAGCTGAGCCGAAGGTAGCGGCTTAACCCACTGAGCCACCCAGGCACCCTGTGTACATGTTTTCATGTGACATATGATTTCATTTTTCTTGGGTATATGCCTAGGAGTAGAAATACTGGGTTATATGATAACTATTTTAACTTTTTGAGAAATTGCCTGTTTTCCAAAGCATCGGCACCACTTCATATTCCTACTAGTAATTTCAATTCATCACCAATTTCTCCATATCTTACTAATGCTTATTATTATCTTTTTGATTGTAGCCATCCTAGTGGGTGTGAAATGGCATCTCTTTGTGGTTTTGATTTGTACTTCCTTGATGGTTAATGACACTTCAGGTGCTTCCAGGCCATTTGTATATTTTCTTTGAAGAATTGTCTATTCTTCAGTGAATTTGCTCGTTTTAAAATTGGGGTTTTTTTAAATCGTAGAATTATAAGATTTCTTTATATATTCTGGGTACTAGATCCTTATTAGACATATGACCTGCAAATATTTTCTTCCATTCTTTGGGTTGTCTTTTCACTTTTTTTTACAGAGTCCTTTGAAGAAGAAACGCTTTTTAAAAAAAATTTTGATGTGGTCCAATTTATCTATTTTTTCTTTTACTGCTTGTTCTTTTGGTGTCCATATTAAGAAATTATTCCTTAACCCAAGGTCATGAGGATTTATCCTGTTTTTTTTTGTTTTGTTTTGTTTTCCGAAGAGTTTTATAGTTTTACCTCTTACATTTTAGGTCTTTGGCCCATTTTAGTTTTTGTATATGGTGTGAGGTAGGGGTCCAACTTCATCTTTTTGCATCTGGATATCCAGTTGTCCCAGCACCATTTGTCAAAAAGACTATTCTATTATCCATTGAATTGTATTGTTATTGAATTGTATTGTTACTTTTGTCAAAAATCAATTGATAGTAATGTGTGTGTTTATTTCTGGACTCTAGATTCTATTCAACTGATCTATAGACTATAGTTTTGTTTTTTTTTAAGATTTATTTATTTGAGGGCGCCTGGGTGGCTCAGTGGGTTAAGCCGCTGCCTTCGGCTCAGGTCATGATCTCAGGGTCCTGGGATCGAGGCCCGCATCGGGCTCTCTGCTCGGCGGGGAGCCTGCTTCCCTCTCTCTCTCTGCCTGCCTCTCTGTCTACTTGTGATCTCTCTCTGTCAAATAAATAAAATCTTTTAAAAAAAAAGATTTATTTATTTGAGAGAGAGAGAAAATGGGTGGGAGGGACTGAGGAAGAGAGAATCTCACACAGACTCCGCACTGAGCCCAACCTGGGGGCTTGATCCCATAACTCCAAGACCACAACCTGAGCCGAAACCAACTAGTGCCCTGTGTACTATAGTTTTACAAGATGCTACCACTGGGGGAAACTAGGTAAAGTATACATGGCATTTCTTTGTATTATTTCTTACAACTGCTCATGACTCTATAATTATCTAAATAATTATTTAATTTTGAAAAAGCAGAGATTTTTTTAAAAAGATTTTTTGTTTGTTTATTTATTTGACAGAGAGAGACACAGTGAGAGAGGGAACACAAGCAGAGTAAGAGGGAG
This sequence comes from Mustela nivalis, assembly GCF_964662115.1. NCBI lineage: Eukaryota > Metazoa > Chordata > Mammalia > Carnivora > Mustelidae > Mustela > Mustela nivalis. The sequence continues at coordinate 160,055,629 of NC_139020.1, forward strand.
AAGCAGGCTTCCTGCTAAGCAGGGAGCCCGGTGTGGGGCTCGATCCTAGGACCCTGGGATCATGACCTAAGCCAAAGGCAGACGCTTAACAACTGAGCCACCCAGGTGCCCCTGGAGATTATTTTTTTTAAGACTTTATTTATTTATTTGACAGACAGAGATCACAAGTAGGCAGAGAGACAGGCAGAGAGAGAGAGAGAGAGAGAGAGGAGGAAGCAGGCTCCCTGCTGAGGAGAGAGCCTGATGCGAGAGGCTCGATCCCAGGGTCCTGGGATCATGACCTGAGCGGAAGGCAGGGGCTTTAATCGACTGAGCCACCCAGGTGCCTCAAAAAGCAGAGATTATTTTTAGGGTACATTCTTACCGCCACCACCCCACCTGTGCGCCTGAACTAAAAGAAGTGCTTTGTTCTAATTTTTCTTGCTTTCTCCTGAGGTGCCTACTCTCACCCTCCAGGTGGCACCAACTCACTCTTTTTACCTCTAGTTTTTCACAAGTTGGAGCAGGAAAAAGGTCCACCAGAATGACTCTGGGCAGTCTTCTCCGAGCCCTGGCCTGCCCTGAAGCTCCCCTCAACATAACAGGGAGATTCAGGGCTACCTTTGCTTTAGGGAGCATCTAGCCTCATAGAATGAATTCCCCAGTCAAAGAAACAGTCCACTATTTTTTCTCCTTTGAAAACATTCATTAGTTCATTCATTTAGTCAGTTAGCACTTGCTGAGCACCCACTACTACGCAATTCTTAAAAACATAGCAAATACTCTATACAGGTAAGGTATTATCTTAATAAAAACTGGGCTTTTTTTTTCAGGATCAGACAATGAACACAACTCCCCACACACATTTGCAAACTGTAAAGGGCCACACTATAATAAGGTATGATCAATATTGGGGCAGGAGTGTCACAATATAAGAGCTGGCATTTATCAAGGACTCATCAGAAGACAGACATTTCATGTATTTTATCCTTAACCTACCCAAAGAAAGGTTGGAGTAAACATCACTGCCCCTATGGTCACAAAAACAGGATCTCAGAGAAGTTATGTACATTGCCAGGGGATTCACAGTTACTAAATGACAGAGCTGGCTTTAAAAACTAGGTTCCCAGGTTGCCAAAAGACCTAAAATGTAAGAGGTAAAACTATAAAACTCTTCGGAAAAAAACGCTTAACTGACTAAGCGACCCAGGTGCCCACCAAAGTGCCTTTAAACCAGCACTTACCCCAGACATTTAGTTGTTTCCAGTTTTTCGATATGTAAATGACATGGTGACAAACATCTTTAGTATACATTTTGTCTCTGTTTCTCTTTGTTTCCCTAGGCCACAAGGGAGGTAGCCCCTTGTCAAAGGATGTGCTGATACTGCCTTCCAGAAAGTTCATGTCAGTTCCATTTCTCTAGTTTGTTTTAGTTTAATTTAGTTTCAACATTTGGTTCAGCATTTAGTTTAGTTTCAGCATTTACCAGTCATTGCCCCTAATGAACAACCAGAAAATGAAACTGACGTTTCTATAGCTACTTCTTTGGGCTAGGCATGGTACTAACTCACTCTTACATGATCTCATTTAATCTTCATAACAATGTCAGGAATCTAAAATTCAGAGAGGCACATTCATTTGTCCAAAGCTAGGAATGTAAGCAGCCAGAGTGTTAAACTCCTTAAAACCTTCCAAAGGATTCCCCTTGCACTTAGAATAAAATCCAAACTACTCCTTATGGCCTATGAATCCCTAATGCTCTGCATCCTGCCTCCCTCTCCCACCATGCTCCCCTCTAGCCATACTGGTTTTCTTTCTGTCCCTCCAGTTCTCTACCATCCTGCCCACCACAGGGCCTTTGCCCTGCCATTTCCCCACATCTTTTACATGGCTGTTGCTTTCCCACTCTGGCTCCACCTCCTCGATGAGTTGGTCCTAATGTCCACAGCTAACATAACAAAAGACCCCTGTCTTTTCCATGATCTTGTGTTATGTCCATCATGGAAGTTTATCACTGTCAGATTGGTCATTGATTTGCTTGCTGTATTTGTCAGGATCTTCCAGAGAAACAGAAACAACAGGGTGTGTGTGTGTGTGTGTGTGTGTGTGTGTGTGAGTGTGTAGAGAGGAGAGAGAGATTGATTTACTCTAAGGAATTCATTCATGCAGTTATGGAAGTAGGCAAGTCTCATGATCTTCAGGGTGAATCGACAATCTGAAGACTCATGAGAGTTGATGATTTGGTTATAGTCCAGGTCCAAAGTGTCTGAGAACGAGGAGAGCTGATCATGTAATTCCTGTCTAAAGACCAACAGGTTCAAGACTCAGGAAGTGCCAATGTTTCGATTCAAGTCCAAAGGCAGAAAAAAAGCTGATATCTCAGTTTGAAGGCAAACAGGCAAGTGTAGTTCTCCCTTAGTCAGCAATTTTGTTTTATTCAGGCCTTCAACGGATTGTATGAGGCCCACCCACATTGAGGAGGGCCATCTGCTTTACTTGGTCTACTGATTTAAATGTTAATCTCATCCAAACACACTCTCACAGAGAGACCCAGGAAAATGTTCGACCAGACATCTGGGCACCCCATGACCCAGTCAGGTTGACACATAATATTAGCCATCACACTTATTTATCGTCATCTCTCCACCTTTAGCTGCTAAGGCAGCTCCTTGAGTCCCTGGCAATTGGCACATAGTAGGTGTGAAATAATAACAACTGAATGAATGCATGATAGAGCCTAGATTCCAGCCTTGATCCAAGCAATTCCCCGTTAATTTTTTTTTCACATTTATTCTTTTTCTGTAATAAATGATTTCACATTGATCACTGATGATTTACTGAAAAGAAAATGATGTAACATCTAAAATCAAATCAGTGTCCCTGTGCAAATGTACGATTTGTGTGTGTGTGATGACAAAGCCCTGGATTGGGAATCTGAGGGCACTACTCAGCTTCTTAGGGACCCTCAGTTCCCAGGCAACAAGTTAACACCCATGTTGTTCTTCTCTGACTGTGTGACTGTGAGCCAACTGAAAGTCAAGTCGGCCTGCAGCAATGCTTCAAGGTTACTGAGAGATGATTTCCTGTCACTGCAAAGTGGGAGGAGAAGCAGCATCTGCAGGAGGGGTGGAGTAGCTGAATACTTATTAGTGATTCATCAGGAGCTGATGACAATGAATAGAAAGGGTTAGAAAATCTCCATTGATCAGACTGAAGAATAATGACCTTCCAGTATATCCAAAGGGAGTATCTGTGATAAGCTCTGAGGCCTGCACCCACCCCTCAGTTACTGTTTTAGAGAACCCATAATGCCTGAGTCCAGTAAACGTTGGCTTATGCTGGGGTTTGGGGATTCTGTAGTCAGAGGTCCCTGAGGACAAGTTATATAAACAGCTAAAATACACATGCATGATGTGGTAGAGTGTACACAAATCACACTTGTGTGAATAAAGCAGGAACACATTTCATGTGCAAGGACTTGGTTCTGGCATTGCCCCGGAGGGTATTGATACAATTTGTGAAGGACCTTTGACTCAGGAACCTCCAGGGAGTTCAGCCATAAGGTTGATTTCATTTTTCTCTTGCAAAAAATATCATGGGGGACCTATTATACATTATGCTTTGCTTGGAAGGGACTTGAACAAGAGTTGCTGTGTTGGGGAAGGAAGGGCATGGAGCTGGAGTGCTCAAGAGCCACATTTAGCATGTAATTGCACCCCAGCCAAACAGAGGCATCAAGAGGAGGGAGGGAAGTGGGGAGAGAGAAAGAGAGAGGAAGAGAGAAGAGGAGAATCCTTGAAATAATTAAATACTTGCTATTTACTACCCAAAATCACTCCAAATAGCCATCATGGAGAAAAAAAAAATAGAACATTGCTAGATTATATTGTCTTGTTTTCTTATTTTGCTTCAGACTTGGGCAATTGAGCAAAACATTTTGGTAAATGAACAAGCTCAGGAGCCGTTTGGGTTGGGCTCCAGTCCCACCTGCCATAGGTGCCATCAGTGCCATCGGTGCCATAGGTATTTAAACATAATTAATTCTTTCCTATTTTAAAAAGGAAAATAGGGGTACCTGGGTGGCTCAGTGGAATGGGCCTCTGCCTTTGGCTCGGGTCATGGTCTCAGGGTCCTGGGATTGAGCCCTGCGTCAGGCTCTCTGCTCAGCGGGGAGCCTGCTTCTCCCTCTCTCTCTGCCTGCCTCTCTGCCTACTTGTGATCTCTGTCTGTCAAATAAATAAATAAAATCTTAAAAAAAAAAAAAAGGAAAAGAGAATAAACCTCTCCTTCTGACTACCACCCCCTTGGGATTATCTCACCCTCTCAGGAAAATCATTGATAATCCATACAAATTATACAGATGACTCCTGGAGACCCTGGGTAGCTCTCTCGGTTAAGTGGCCAACTCTTGATTTCCGCTCAGGTCATAAATTCAGGGTGGTGGAATCGAGCCCTGTGTCTAGGCATCTGGCTATCTGGCTCCATGCTCAGCACAGAGTCTTTGTCCCTCTCCCTGTCCTCCTCACCCTGCTCACTCTCTCTCTCTCTCTCAAATAAATAAACAAATAAAATCTTTTTAAAAGATTACAAAGACCACTCTTTAAAAAGTTGCCCTTATTCTTCCCTTGCCACTGCCCAGCCCCCTCTCCCCACCTCCACCCACGGAGTCTGCTCTGTCAAGGTCTCCACCTTTGTTCTGTGATGACTGCAGAAGCTTTTGTTTCAGTTCTCCTCTTGCTCAACCTTTAAGCCACATTTGAAACTAATAACTACTCTCTTCTCGGAACTCACAAAACGAAGTGGTATATTACTTACCTCTTGCTATGTAAGAATCACCCCAAACTTACCTGCTTAGAACGACACACATGAAGTGAGATTTCACTTCATGCACTTTGGGGCAGCTACTATCAAAAAGTCCAGAGAACCCCAAAACAGAAAAACAAGTGTTGACAAGGATGTGGAGGAATTGAAACCCTTATGCACTGCCAGTGGGAATGTAAAATGATGCAGCTGCTGTACAAAACAGTATGGTGCTTCTGGAAAAAATTATACAGAATTACTGTATGATCCAGTAATCCCACTTCTGGTTGTCTATCTGAAAGAAGAGAAAATAGGATCTTGAAGAGATATTTATACACAGTGTTTGTAATAGCATTATTCATAGTCACCCAAAGGTGGAAGCAACCCAAGTATCCACTGATGGGTGAATGGATAGACAAAAAGTGGTCTATGCATAGAATGGAATATGATTCAGGCTTAAAGAGGAAGGAAATGCTGATGTACGATGCAACACAGATGAACCTTGAGGACATTATGCTACATGAACAAAGCCAGTCACAAAAAGACAGATGCTGGAGGCACCTGGGTGTCTTGGTGGGTTAACGGTCTGCCTTTGGCTCAGGTCATGATCCCAGGATCCTGGAATTGAGCCCCGCACTGGGCTCTCTGCTCAGCCCGCTTCTCCCTCTCCCTCTGCCGCCACTAGTGCTTATTCGCTTTCTCTCTCTAGTGTTCTCACTCTCTTAAATAAATAAATAAAATCTTTTAAAAAAGACAAATGCTGTATGATTCGCCTTCTATAACTCATAGTAGTCAAATTCATAAAGACAGAAGGTAGAGTGGAGGTTACCAGGGTCTAGGATGGAAGGAGAAAGGGGAAGTTGTTGTTTGATGGATATGGAGTTTTAGTTTACAAAACAAAGAAGTTCTAGAGATCTGTTGCACAACAATGTGAATATAGCTAACACAATTGAACTCTATGCTTAAAAATGGTTATGATAGTAAAGTTTAGGTTGTGTCCTTTTATCACAATTAAAATTCAAAAAATACTCTTATTATCTCACAGTTCCTGTGGGTAGGAATTTGGGCATAGCTAGATGGGTCCTCTACTTTAGGTCTCTCATAAGCTTGCACATAGGATAGGGTCTCATCTGAAGACTCGACTGGGGAAAGATCCTCTTTTGGCATGATTGTAGACAGGATTCAATTCCCTGTGTACCGTTGGCTTGAGACCACTACCAGTTCCTTTATATGTGAACCTCTCTAGAGTGGCAGCTTACTTCTTTGAAGTGTGCAAACCAAGAGGGCAATATAAAGAGTCTGCTAGTTAGGTAGAAGCCATCATTTTAATAATCTAATTACAGAACTGAGGGTTCCTGGGTGGCTCAGGTCATGATCCCAGGGTCCTGGGATCAAGCCCCACATGGAGCTCCCCACTGAACAGGGAGCCTGCTTCTATTTCTCCCTCTGCTGCTCACTTTTGTAATTACAGTCTTTCATATCTGGGTTAGATTTTTTAAAAAGATTTTTATTTATTTATTTGACAGAGAGAGAAAGGGAAACTCCTTTCTCTCTCTGTCTGTCAAATAAATAAATAAAGATCTTTTAAAAATAAACCTGGTTTAAAAATCTAAGCCAGAGGGGCCCCTAGGTGGCTCAGTTGGTTAAGTGTCTGCCTTTGGCTCAGGTCATGATTCTAGGGTTCTGGGGTGGAGCCTCACTTCAGGGTCCCTGCTCAGCTCAGAGAGCCTGCTTCTCTCTCCCCCTGCCACTCCTCCTGCTGGTGCCTGCTTGCTTTCTCTCTCTGTCAAATAAGTGAATAAAATCTTTAAAAAAAAAATCTAACCCAGATATGAAAGACTATAATTACAAAAGTGACATCCTTTGTTGTAGTCTACTGAGTAGAATCAAGTAATGATCCAGCCCACATTCAAAGGGAGGGGATGGCACAAGGTCATGAGCACCAGCAGGCAAGAATCCTTGGGGACTATCTTAGAAATCTCATAGGCAAAGAAGGCATTTCATTGAGAAATATGCTCCTCCCATTTTCAAAAATATCCCTGTCTCAGTCTACATTTTGTTTTCCTACTCTCAATAGAAACATACATTCAAGAAATCCCCTCCTTTCTTTTGACTCTGATTAGAAGAAAAGCAGTAATGCAATTGAGATGGTGTGATAGGCTGAGTGTTTGTGGTCCCCCGCCAGCCAAGATTCGTATGTTGGAGCCTTAACTCTAAATGTGATGATACTAAGAGGTTTAGATCAGGTGGTGAGGCTGGGATGCTCATGATGGGATGGGAAGAAAGAACTCTCTCTCTGTGCATAAGAACCAAGGAAAGGCTGTGTGAGCACCCAGCAAGAAGGTGGCTATATACAAGCCAGCAAGCAGGCTTCCACTAGGAACTGAGTCTGCCAGCATCCTCCTCTTAGACTTCTTATCCTCCAGAACTGTGAGAAGTAAATGTCTGTTGTGGAAGCCACCCAGTCCTAGGTATTTTGTTATAGCAGCCCATGCTGACTAAGACAGATGGTAAATGATGTGCCCCCAGGCCTAGGGACGGAGCAGGGAAAGGTGGAGACTGAGATAGTGAGGAGACCACACACCTCAGCTAATGGGGGCAGCCCGTGACTCACTGCGTCTGTTCAGGCCCAGAACGGCCTATATTATGATTCCAGGGAAACTAGAATAGAGATTTCTTTTCTTTTCTTAAGAGATTTTTTATTTTGGGTGCCTGGGGGGCTCAGTTGGTTAAACATCTGCCTTCAGCTCAGGTTGTGATCTTAGGGTCCTGGGATCCAGCCCTGTGTTGGGCTTCCTGCTCAGTGGGGAGCCTGCTTCTCCCTCTCCCGCTACTCTTCACCTTGCCCTGTGCATGCTCTCTCTCTCTCTCTCAAATAAATAAAGAGAGAGGGAGCATGCGTGGGAGGGGCAGAGCAAGAGGGAGAAGAGGGAGAAAGAATCTCAACCAGACTCTGCACTGAGGCTGGGGCTCCATCTCACCGCCCGGAGATCACAACCTGAGCTGAAACCAAGAGTTGGACACCCAATCAACTGCCCCACCCAGGCATCCCTGGAATACAGATTTCAAAAGAAATACTCTTATTTTTAAATTGTAGCAACTAACCCGAGGTGTTTTAAAATATTGTGCAGGTTGTGAAGACCAAAAAGAAAAAAAAAAAAAAGCATGCTCCAACCCTATAATGCGTGTGGATACCACATTGCACCCACTTCTCTTTTTCCTTGGCTTCTGTTGGGGGGGGGCGTGTCACACTACCCTGATTTTCCACTTAACTTCTTAGCTGCTGTTTTGCTGGATGCTTTCTTCTCACAACATTAGATGTTGACATTGCTCAAGGCTCTGCACTAGGCCTTCTCATCTCACTCAACATACTTCCTTGGGTGATCTCAATTCCCTCCAGACTCCATTTACTTCCTACCAGCTGGCCACTCCTAAATCCACGTCCACCATCCAAAACTGGGCTCCAGACCCAGGGGAACATCATAGCTGACTTCTCAATGCCGCGTTCCCTAAACCAACCAACCCCCCTGTCTCCAGTCTACTGACTGTCTCTGCATGGCTCCTCACCTGGTCAATGGCACCACCCAGTTGGATAACCCAGAAACTTGGAACCGTCCTGACATCTTTCCCCTTGTTCTCCACATCCAATCCATACTACATTCTTTACTGTCTCTTCAGCACGTATGTGTAGAGTTCCTCCTTATAGACCAGGCTGTATGCTTGGCTTTGGGGATCAGCAACAAATAGGACAGGTAAGATCTCTGCTCTCTTGATGCCCATACTTTAGCGGACACGGTGGCTTAAAACTTGTTTCCTTAGCTTGAAAATTAATGTAAAATAGAATTTATCTGGCCCATAGTAAGTAGGCTCAACAAATGCTACTTGTTAGATAAAGTAAGAAACCCCACAAATAGAGAGGATTCTGGGGAAGAGAAAAGGAGCATGGACCTCCTCTCACTGGTGTGCACAGGGGAGACTTCTTTGAGAAGCCCATATTTTGGATGAAACTGGAGGGATGAGAAGGGACCAGCCATGCATTCATGGCCGGAGGGAGTAGCCAGTGCAAAGGCTAGAGGCAGTGCTGGGCTGGACTGGGGTGATAGATGTGGAGAGAGAGAGAGGGACCCACATAGGAAATGTTTTGGAAGCAGAATCAACAAGATCTGCTGTGGGTGAGTGAGGTAAGGGAAAGGGAGCAATCAAAGAGGATGCCTGTGTCTGGCTTTAATTAGCCAATATAATTTTTTGAAAGGGAGTCACCTAGGACACCATCAATGTGGGGGAAGGGTGGAAAACAAGGCTCCCAGCCAAGAAGTCCAATAGGCCATTTCCTCCATGGTCACTTGAATCCACCCTATCCCTCCCTCTCTACTGCCACCCCCGAGTCCTGGCTGTCTGCCTGTCTTCTGGACTTCTGCAGTAGCTTCCACCCTATTTCATTCCTGACCAGCCCTCTTTCACTGCGGCTCCAGCCACCTTGCCCCCACAGACCTTCTCTAGTTTCTCCCTGGCAAGCAAATAATTGCTTCATCTAAGAGTTCAATAGGTGGGGACGCTTGGGTGGCTCAGTTGGTTAAGTGTCTGCCTTTGGCTCAGGTCATGATCCCAGGGCCCTGAGATCAAGTCCTGCGTTGGGCTCCCTGGTCCATAGGAAGCCTGCTTCTCCCTCTCCCACTCCCCTGCTTGTGTTCCCACTCTCACTGTATCTCTCTCTGTCAAATAAATAAATAAAATCTTTAAAAAAAAGAGAGTTCAATAGGTGTTTATTAACTTACGGTTATATGAACCGTTGGAGCCAAAAGACGCCTTAACAGCATCTTCACTTCAATCAAGTGGTCTTTCTGCATGCACCTTTCTCCCTCATGAGAGGCAGTCTGGCACAGTAATAGGAGTCAGGTAGAACCTGCATTCAGTTCGGGCACGTTACTTAAATTTTGGGGACCCTAGACATTTTGTTTGTGGGGGAAAAGTTTTCTTTGTAAATGGGGCATTGGGGGTCACCAGGACCACCCTTAAGTTTTTGATTTGCTAGAAAGACTTATGCAACTCAGAAAAGCTGTTCTACTTGTAGTTACAGTTATAGCAAAAGAATAAAGCTTAAAAATCAGCAAATGAAAAGGTGCATCAAGTGGAATCCGGGAGGGACCAGCTGTGTGGTTCCAGTTGTCCCCACCCAGGGGAACCTTACAGACAGAGCTGACTTCTCCCAGCAATGACGTGTGACAATATGCACAAATGTTGTCAGCCATCTGAGCTTCGGTGTCCAGGGTTTTTACTGAGGGTCGGTTGCATAGGCATGGGGCTCCGGCGTGACTGACCACAGGTATTCAGTGTCCACAACCACTGCCCAGCCCCAGTAAAGTCAGACTGAAACAGTGTGGCCAAGGCCCCAGGCAACTGAAAACAGGCATTCACCCTAAGTCACATTGTTAGCATAAGCTATCTGGCATGACCCAAAGCCCCCAGTGTAGAAAGATACTCTTTTTTTTTTTTTAAAGATTTTATTTATTTGACAGACAGAGATCACAAGTAGGCAGAGAGGCAGGCAAAGAGAGAGGAAGGGAAGCAGGCTCCCCACTGAGCAGAGAGCCTGATGTGGGGCTCGATCCCAGGACCCTGGGATCATGACCTGAGCCGAAGGCAGAGGCTTTAACCCTCTGAGCCACCCAGGCACCCCTAGAAAGATACTCTAGATATTCCAAGATATTCCAAGGGTTTAAACGTTATCTCCCAGAGCCAACCAAGGGCCAGTCCTTTCTGTGGCTTGTGCAGGGTTTAAGCACCCCAAGCTTGCTGAGTTAATCAATCCTTTACTGCAGAGTTAGTTTAAAAAATTACCATGTGCATTAGCCAGAGTCCAGTCAGGAAAATCGAAACCACTGTAGTTATTTAAAATGGACAAGATTGGGGCGCCTGGGTGGCTCAGTCGTTTGGGTGTCTGCCTTTGGCTCAGATCCTGATCTCAGGGTCCTGGGATCAAGCCCCGCATCAGGCTCCCTGCTCTGTGGGGAGCCTGCTTCTCCCTCTCCTGCTTGTGTTCCCTCTCTCTCTGTGTCTCTCTCTGTCAAATAAATAAAATCTTAAAAAATAAAGAAAGAAAACACAGGATTTAACAGAAGGAGTTGGTTACACATGTGACGGAAGAGTTGAGAAGCTAAGCAGTAAGCACTGAGGGAACCCAGAAATTAGCAGCAGCAGCAGCAGCAGCAGCAGCAGCAGCAGGAAGCATCTCCTACCCCTAGGACTAGAGGTAGTGTTTGCAGAGCCCAGAGGCTGGGTCATCTGGGGGAACTGATGGGTGGGGATACCTGGGGACCACTGAGGCCCCAGAGGGAGGGGCTGTACAGATGAAGAATCAGCTCCCATCCCACCCCCAAGCAGAGGGGGACTGGGAGATGGACTCTGGTTTCTCCCTCCCTCCTTCCTGTCAGTCTCCCACTAGCATCTCCTATTGGCTGAACCTAGTTAGGAGCCAGCTGATAAGGGAGCTTGGGAAGTGTAGTTTCCACGAGGGTGGGAGCTCTCCAGGAAATGATTCAGACACCACTTACTTGGGGCCTGTTCTCTTGCGCCTGACACTGCCAGACAAGTTTGCCAATACGTAGCCCCACATAGACTGCCTGAAAACTGCCCTGCCAGCAGATGTCCCTGCTCCATTATATGGATGAGGACATTAGGGACTCAGATGAAGAAAAATAGTCTGTAGGGGGTGGAGAAGGAGTGTTTGGGGGTGGGGGAAAGGAGGAAGGAATGTAGGCTTCATCTGACATAGATGCACACTAAGTTTCTCCAAAAGCCTTCCAGGGCAGGAAGTATCCCCTGTAACCAGAGCTGGCAAAGGTGGGAAAAGTGAGGTATTAGTTCAGCACATTCTTTATTAATTTAACACAGTAAGGAATTTCCTTCTGCCTGAAGCCTCATTTCCTTCCTCCCTCAGATTGCCCCACTTAGATCTCTCCCGGGGAGACCTGGGTTCATTCACAGCAGAAACTGTTTGCCCTGAATCCTTTCTTTCTTTTTTTCTCTAATGCATGCAAAGAGGACTTGTGACTACAGTTTATTTCTTCTCTCAAGGACTTACACACTTCTGTGTTTCATTGTCATTTTCAAGCTGCCCATCAATGAAGTTCTCCTGGGGCTTGCTAATACACAGTTAATTATACATGCTCAGAATCCGGAGACCGAGGAGCTCCAACAACACGGTTTTTTAAAAAGGTTTATTTATTTATTTATTTATTTACTTACTTACTTACTTATTTACTTATTTTAGAGAGAGAGAGAGAATGAGCAAGTGGGGGTAGGGATAGAGGGAGAGGGAGAAAGAATCTCAGCAGACTCCCCAATGAGTGTGGAGCCCAGTAAGGGGCTGATCTCATGATCCATGAGATCAAGAACGGAGCCAAAATCAAGAGTCAGATGCTTAACCTACTGAGCCACTCAGGCACTCCTACCCCATATAGTTTTAAGCACACCTCACAATGATGCCAACTTTACACATTTGTCCAGGTCTCTGAATATCAGAAGGCCCTTTTGTTCACACCCACTACGTTTGGCCCAGCAACCTGGCTGACTTTCCTACACTCCCAGATAAAGAGATGGAGATAAAAGGCTTACCCTCTTCCTCTAAGCCCTGTGTTCAAAGATTCTAATTATAGTTAATTTTCTTAGGTACAACAATGCTATGGTAGTTATGTAGAAGAGTTGGACTTTCCTCCAAAACTTTGAGGAAAATACACACACACACACACACACACACACACAGAGGGACTATGGCCACTTACTAATTGTTGGAGATTTTACTTTATTTGTTTATTTTTTAAGATTTTGTTTATTTATTATAGAGAGAGAAAAAGAGTACAGAAAGAGAGTAAGAAGCAGACTCCCTGCTGAACAGAGAGCTAGACTTAGGGCTCTATCCCAGGACCCTGAGATCATGACTCAAGCTGAAGGCAGCCACTTAACTGACTTGAGCCACCTGGGGATGCCTGTTGAATCTTTTAACTCTTCTGTATATTTGGCTTCTTTTATTTTATTTATTTATTTTTTTAGATTTTGTTTATTTATTTGAGAGAGACAGAACACAAGCAGGAGGAGGAGCAGAGGGATAAGCAGTCTTCCTGCTGATCAGGAGCCCAAGGTGGGGCTTAGTCCCAGGACCCTGGGATCATAATCTGAGCCGAAGGCAGATGCTTAACCAACAGAGTCACCCAGGTGCCCCTAGACTTCTTTGTAATAAAAATTTTAGGGGTGGGGCTCCTGGGTGGCTCAGCTGTTAAGCCTCTGCCTTCAGCTCAGGTCATGATCCCAGGGTCCTGAGATTGAGCCCCACAATGGGCTTCCTCCTTCTTGAGAACCCTGCTTCTCCCTCTTCCACCCCGCCCCTGTATTCCCCCTCTTGCTGTCTCTCTGTCAAATAAACAAATAAATAAAAATAAAAATTTCAGGGGTAAGGGTGCCTGGGTGGCTCAGTCAATTAGCCATCTGCCTTCAGTTCGGGTCATGATCCGATGATCCCAGGGTCCAGAGATGGAACCACCCCATTGGGCCCCCTGCTCAGTGGGGAATCTGCTTCTCCTTCTTTCTCTGCCTCCTGCTCTCCCTGCTTGTGCTCTCTCTCTCTCTCTCTCTCTGTCAAATAAATAAAATATTCAAAAAAAATTTTAGGGGTAAAAGAGTCCCTTACTCCCTCCCATTTAAAATTTTTTTATGTATTTATTTGTAACTGTGAAGTTCATTATTTTTTTACTCTCAAATAATCAATCATCACTTCTAATCTCCTTCAGATAAACTGTGTCATCACTTTAAATTTACTTAATTCCATCCAAGAGGGGAAAAAAAAGAGGAGAAAGAGGAGCACATGGGTGATGCTGATGGTTAAGCATCCAACTGTTGGTTTTGGCTCAAGTCATGGTCTCAGCGTTGTGAGTTCGAGCCCCAAGTTTGGCTCTGAGCTTAGCATAGACTCTGCTTGAGACTGTCTCTCTCTCCCCCTCCCCCACCATGTGCATGCTCTCTCTCTGTTTCTAAAATAAATAAATAATTTTTTTTTTTTAAAGAGGAAAAAGAAATACTTAAACTTAGATTTGGATGCCATGTAGAGTAGTCTTGGTTTTGACTTTGTTTTTAAAAACATGAGTGAGCTTCAAGATGAGGCAGATCCATCCCATTTCCATCCCCCCCTCAAAGAGAAGCTGGCCCTGTAGAAAAGGAGGCCAGGAGATAGGATGGCTGTGTGCCTGCCCTGCCCACAGCACAGGGATGGGGAATGTGGCCCCCAAACCTCCAGAGTCAGGGAGAGGACAGAGTGGCTTGGAGGTCTGCAGGGAGCTCACTCATTGTAGCCCAGCTATGGCAGTCCTTCATGAGCTGTAAAATGACCCTGTCACACCTGGTGGCCTTAAGGATCACATGAGCAAATGACTGCAAATATCTTGCCAACTTCCCTGCTTTCTGACAGTGGCTGGAACACTGACACTGACAGCTCAAAAGCTGCTCCCGAGGTAGGTAAATTTTTCCCCCAGGTCTCTGGTGGCAGTTAGCCATACCCTCTCTGGGCTCCCATAGACCTTTTTTTCTTTTTAAATCCTATTTTTTTTAAAGATTTTATTTATTTATTTGACAAAGAGAGAGAGAGATCACAAGTAGGCAGACAGGCAGGCAGAGAGAGAGGGGGAAGCAGGCTCCCTGATGAGCAGAGAGCCCCATGTGAGGCTCTATTGGAGGACCCTGAGATCATGACCTGAGCTGAAGGCAGAGGCTTAACCCACTGAGCCACCCAGGTGCCCCTCCCACAGACCTTTGTTTTAACCACTGATGTTCAACCTCCTGCATTTGGGTTGCTGTGCTGGGAGTTGGGTATGATTTTTGCCCTCAAGGAACAGCCTTGTGAAGTGTTTGGGGAGTGAATCTTCACTACTTCTTTTGTCTCCTTCTCCATCTAACACACATACATGCACACAAACACACAACTATCTGCACACAGGTGATGCAGAGACTAGCGTGTAGAGGAGCTCAACACATCTTTGAATGAAAACTCTTAGATTGACTTAGCTTGTACAGGATGCCAGGCAAAGTGGGGTAAGCAGAGATAATTATGTTGCATCCCTTGCCTTGGGCTCACAGTCTAGGAATAGACTCATACACAACCATTTATAATGGAAGATAAGCTGGTGTTTCAGCTACCTGTTGCTGTGTAAAAAGCTGTGCCAAACTTATAAAAAATAACGATTTATTATTTCTCATGATTCTACAACCTGGGCTGGGCTCAGCTAGGTGGTTCTACCTGATATCTGCTGGGACTGGAACGTCCAAGGGAACTTATTCACTTAGCTTTCCAGTACTTCTTCTGGAATGGCTGAAAGAATGGGGCTGTCTGGGCTCACGCATCTCTCTTTGTGGTCTCTTCATCAGGGTAACTCTTTACAAGGTAACTGAGGACCTCAAGAGACAGGGTCCCAAGAGGACAAAGCAGCATCCAAGTACTTATCAAGCCTCTTCTTGCATCACACTTGCTAATGTCCTATTGGCAAAAGCAAGTCGCATGGTCAAGCCTGGAGTTCATATGTGAGGGACTAAAAAGAGCATGAATACTGGTTGCTGTGTTTCATTGGAGACTACCAATGTGCCAGTCTAGCACAACTGAAATAGGCACCGCATACAGGAATAAATACACTGCCATGGGTCACCCAGGAATAAGCTATTCATTCTGCTGTGAAGCTATTATAGAGGCTTTTGCTCATTCATTCACTTAACAAATATTTTCTCAGTGTGGAAGTTCTGGGGGTTCAGTGTAGGCAAGACAGATGTGCTCCTGCCTCTTTGGGAAATCAAGTAATAAATACAGATGCAAATAAGGCAATCTTAGATGATGGTAAGTGCTAGGAAGGATGTTAAATAGTATAACAGGGTAAAAAGTAAGTAGGAGTTAAGGGATGGCTACGTTAGCTAAAGAGGTCAAGAGAGGCCTTCCTCGGGGGTGGAGGGTAGCTTCACAGAGACCGAAATGATGAGAGGGAGCTGGCCATGTGATGGTCTGGGAAAGACTGTTCTAGGAAGAGAGAACAAGGACAAAGGCAGGAATACACCTTGATGAAAACTCAATCTGACATGTTTTAGGGACAGAAAGAGGGCCAGAGTGACTGAAGTTAAGAAGAGCTTGGAGAGAATAGGAGGTGAAGTCAGAGGAAGCAGGCAGGTGCCTTGCTGGACCTTTGGATGCAGCCTTGAAGTGTTTATTCAATGTCAGGAGCTGTGACCCATATTTCCTTGCCTATAAGTCTGGCCTTGTACCTTTCCAGAAGCCTTCTGAGAAGCTAGCTAGATCTGGCAACTGTCCAAAAGGGAGGGGCTCAGAAGGAAGTTAAAATATATCACAGCATTTGAAGCCTAACATCCCTGTTCTGGAAGTTGGGAGGCAGCACAGTCAAAGACCTCCACCACTACCATCTACAGTGCAAACAGACATTCTGCCTTGACATAGATTCAGGGCCCCTGTTACCCATTTCTAATTATAACCAACATTTGTTTTCACATACATCATCCAAGGTAACCCTCATGTTCAGCAAGGAGAGATAGTCCCAGGAAGCAAATATTTGAGCAACCGTGGAGCCAAGCCCTGTGCTAGGCACCATCCTATGTATTACCTAAGTTATTCTTCCCCACAAACCTGTAAAGAAGGTTTGATTTCTCTCTCCATCTTCCTGTGGAGGACATAGACTCAGAGGCAACACAAGAAATGGCAGAACTGCAATACCAACATGAGTCCTTTGATTTTGTGCCATAGGTTTGTCCACTTCCTGCAGATTTGCTGTCTCATAGCAGGGCCTGCCATGGGCTGGTGGCCAGGTTGCGCATTCTCCAAGAGCTTCATCTCCATATAAGGGTGTGCATGAATCAGAGAAGGCCTGGAAGGATTAAAAGACACTTATCATATTACCTTGAATTTGTCTTTATCAAACCAGAACACCTGGAGTATACTACTGAGTAGTTAGATAGATATATATGATATTATTCCCTTATATGTAAAACTTTTGCAATATATGTACTTTTTCAAATGATCAGATCTCTTGCTTTAAATTTAGATTTTTTAAAAAAGATTTTATTTATTTGACAGACAGAGATCACATGTAGGCAGAGAGGCAGGCAGAGAGAGAGGAAAGAAAGCAGGTTCCCTGCTGAGCAGAGAGCCTGATGTGGGGCTCGATCCCAGGCAGAGGCTTTAACTCACTGAGCCACCTAAGTGACCCTGAATGTTTTTTGCCTGAAAAAATTGCTAGCAGTTAAATAAACATATATTGAACATATTTTTTTTGAAAAATAAATAGTATACTATTTAAAAACAAACTTTTCCTGTTTCCTGACTTTCAAAAGTACCTATCTTCCAAAAGGAAATACATGTATCTCTGTACATGCATATAAAATACTGTAGTCATTTTTAGAATAGTACTATTATAAATGGAATGCTTGTGTGTTCAAAGTGTTAATCATTTAAAGCATTTAAAGTATACCACAATTTTTAAATATGATTTGATATGTCCTCATATTGGAAAAACAAATTAGAGGTGGCCTGAGTCTTTCAACCCCTAAGAAGCCCTCTGCTCTGGCTGATTTGAACCATATCAAATGTAGGATTGACTTTGTTTTTTAAGTTGCAGGGAAAAGTGACCTGCTTGGATTATGTTCAGCTGCACCCCGTGTTCAGATATAGGAAAAACAGTTACTGGCCAATCACAGTCCCCTCACTTGGCAGAGACTGCCAAGGAAGTCCTTTGCTTCTCTCCCGAAAACCAGCCTGTTTCAGGTCCTTGCCAGTTATGTCCCTTACACAGTGGCTGTCATATGTTCCAGTGACCCCACCGGGCCCCCCCCAGGATTGGGTTTTAACTGAGTGTGAGTGTCTGTCCTAAATACCTCTCACTGTGGCCAAGCCTGATTACAATTCTTTCTGGATGTAGTCTCTGATTTGCTTTCCAAAGGTCAGCAGCTCGAGTTAATGTTTCAGGGATGACCCAATCTGCTTGTATTTAGGAAAGACTTTGTATGACTTGAAAAAGAAGATTGAGCTTCTGGGAACTGGAAAAGCACAAGTTAAATATCTTTTCCTTCTACTCTCACTTGTATTTTTGCAATATTACAATAAAGAGAATAAAAATTAGAAAGTCCTCTACAATCTCAGCATTCTTCCTGTCTAGCCCTCATCCATTTAAGGGTATATTATGACAAAGCTGCATTTGTAGCATGATACAAATTTGTGTTCTAATGTCATTAATTCCAAAAAAAGAGAACCTAGATTTTAGAGGGGAGGAGTTACTTTTTATCCTAAGATGGTGTAATATTACATAAGGTTTGGGGAAATTGAAAAAAAAAATGTATTTATAGGTCTACCATCTTCACTAAACAATTTTAATTTTTGCATTTCTATCTATACTTTGCTCACTGCATCCATATTTTGCATATTTTACATAATAGAACTATTCCAGTTAATGCCCACAAGCATTCACAGGTTTAAAAAAAAAGAATACATACTCCCACACTTTTAAAAAACTCTAAAAACCAAAAAAAAAAAACCCCAAAAAACAAAAAAAAAACCCTCTAAAAACCTGTTTGAGGGACGCCTGGGTGGCTCAGTTGGTTAAGCAGCTGCCTTCGGCTCAGGTCATGATCCCAGTGTCCTGGGATCGAGTCCCACATCGGGCTCCTTGCTCGGCAGGGAGCCTGCTTCTCCCTCTGCCTCTGCCTGCCTCTCAGTCTGCCTGTGCTCGCTCTCTCTCTCTCCCTCTCTCCCTGACAAATAAATAAATAAAATCTTTAAAAAAAAAAACACCTGTTTGAGTTCTCCTTACTAGCCCTTATCCACATGCATATTTCATTTTTACAGTTGTAATCCAAACATGAATTCAATTTAATATTTTAATTCTGTTATATTACAAAATATTTACTATTATAGTCTTTGTCATTCTTAAGTCTTCTTTAAGACTTGAAAACACTACAAAGGCAATGCATGCTTATTTGTTACAAGGGAAATAATAAAGAATTTTGTGAAAAAAGGATTATATCTTCCCTACTCTAATTCCATCCCCCAAAGTAAAAAATATTGACAGCCTGGAGTGCTCAAAGCATATTTTTCTATATTCCAGACATAAACAATATATATATATATATATATACTTTTGTGGGTTTTTTTTAGATTTTATTTATTTATTTTATTTGACAGAGAGAGAGGGATCACAAGTAGGCAGAGAGGCAGGCAGAGACAGAGGGGGAAGCAGGCTCCCTGCTGAGCAGAGGGCCCGATTCGGGGCTCAATCCCAGGACACTGAGATCATGACCTGAGCCGAAGGCAGCGGCTTAATCCACTGAGCCACCCAGACACCCATACTTTTTGTTTTTAACAGAATAGCATATTATTCACATTTCTTGACAAATCACTTTTTTAAAAATATATAACATGCATATTTCTCCAGGTCAATGGATACCAATTTAACTTATTATTTTAACGATTATATTTTTAAGTAATCTCTACACCCAATGTGGGGCTCAAACCCACAATGCTGGGATCAAGAGTTGCATACTCCACTGAGTGAGCCAGCCCAGGTGTCTCACCAATTTAGCTTGTTCTTTTAAATGGGTTCATAATAGGGGCACCTGGGTGGTTTGCTTGGTTTAGCGTCCAACTCTATATTTTGGCTCAGGTTGTGATCTCGGGGTTGTGAGACTGAGCCCAACATCAGGCTTTGCCCTGGGCATGGAGCCTGCTTAAGATTCTCTCCCTCTCCTGCCCCTCCCCCTCCCTCTCTAAATAAATAAGTAAATAAATAAATGGGTTTATAATATTCTACAGGAAGGATCTACTTTCATTTATTCAGCTATTTTCCTAATGATGAACATCCCTATCATTTCTAGGTTTTTGCCTCTAAAAACAGTGCTTCAATAAAACATCCACTTACTGGCACTTTTATTTCTATGGGCCTGATTCTCCAAAATGGGATTTATAAGAGCAAATATACACATACATATACACAAACATACATACATATATATTTACACATATATGCATACACATACACACATATATTTGTATTTTTAGTTTAAGATTTTATTTATTTTTGTGTGAGAGAGAGCGCAAGCGGGAGAGCAGCAGAGGAAGATGGAGAAGCAGGCGTCTGCAGAGCAGGGATACCTATATGGAGCTGGATCCCAGGACCCCGGGATCATGATGGAGCCAAAGGCAGACATTTAACTGACTGAGCCACCCAGATGCCCCTTATTTTTAGTTTTGAAACCAACTTTATTGAGATATAATGTGCATATAGTAAAAAGCTCGAATTTTAAGTGTCTCATTCAATGAATTTTGACAAATGTCTTAACCAACGTAACCACCAACACAATCCAGATGTGAACATTTCATCACCCCTGAAGAGCTCCTCCTGCTCCTTCTCAGAAGAGCCTTGCTCCCACTGTCCATACAGGTGTCAGTTTCCTAGGATTCCATGTAAACAGAATCATCATTGCGTAGACACTTATGTCTGGCTTTTTTTTTTTTTGTCTTTTTATTGGCACTTCTTTCTTTCTTCTTTTATTATTATATGTCTTTTTTTACTTGGCACAATGCCTTCAAGATCCGCCCATCTTGTTCATATCAGTAGTTTCTCCTTTTCTTTGCTGCCGAGTGTAATTTTGCGGATACTACATTATCTTCCAAGAAGGTTATGGTAGTTCACAATCCTACCAGCAGTGAGCAGGAATGTCTTCTTCCCTGAACCTTTACAAGGACTGGATGTTCTCATTCTTTTTGGTTTTTGCCAACCTCAAAAATGAATATTAATACCTCATTGTTGCCTGAATTTGCAGGTTGTGTTTCTTAGATTTCCTCTTATAAATTGTTTGTATGTATCAATTATCCATTTTTCTACTGGATTTTAATTTGTAGAAATTCCTTTACTAAGGATCTTAACCTTTGTTGTACATATTAGTTTTTTCCTGCTCTATTCTTTGTCCTCTGACTTTTCAATAGTATTTTTTGTCATAAAACTTACAATGTTTTAATTGGTGAAATATGAATATCTTTGCTTTTATAGCTTCTGGATTCCCCAATAAGTGTAATGCATATACACTTTCTCTTTTTTCCCTTAAGATAGAAGTATTTCTCATTTGTTACAGCCCTCACAATTGTTGATGGCTACTTAATACCCCATCTGGAGATCATCCATAAATTTTTAAAAAAGAGTTATTTATCTATCTTAGAGATAGAGCATGAACAGGAGGGGCAGAGGGAGGGGGCGAGAGAGAATCTCAAGCACATGGCTAAGCAGGAATCCTGATGCAGGGCTCGATCCCACAATTCTAGGATCATGACCCAAATCAAAACCATGAATCTGATGCCTAACCGTGTCACCCAGGTGCCCCCAAATGATCCATAAATTAATTAAAATTATTCTTCTTTTGGATACTTTTAAGTTCTTTTGATATTTCATTTTTTATTGAAGCATGTTGTGCATATGCCCTTTACTACTTATTCAATTAATTAGTTTCAATAATTTCCCAGGAGTAACACTGTAGGTTTGAATATATTGTGTAATTTTAAAAATATCATACCAACACAAGATCATTAATGATTTCATAGTTGAATGTAAAACAGGGTTGGTAGGGGTGCTTGGGTGGCTCAGTGGGTTAAGCCTCTGCCTTCAGCTCAGGTCATGATCTCAGGGTCCTGGGATCGAGCCCTGCGTCGGGCTCCCTGCCTAGCAGGAAGCCTGCTTCCCTCTCCCTTTCTGCCTGCCTCTCTGCCTACTTGTGATCTCTCTCTGTCAAATAAATAAAT
The DNA here is from genome assembly GCF_964662115.1 of Mustela nivalis. Classification (NCBI taxonomy): domain Eukaryota; kingdom Metazoa; phylum Chordata; class Mammalia; order Carnivora; family Mustelidae; genus Mustela; species Mustela nivalis. The sequence goes on from NC_139020.1 coordinate 160,077,227, forward strand.
AAAATCTTAAAAAAAAAAGAAAAAACACAACAGGGTTGGTAGTAGACTTACAGGTTCAAGGGATGACACATCAATCCCCAAAGTGCTAGAGCTCACTGCTGTCTGGTTTGCAGTGGAAAAGAAATGGACACTTGATGCTCTAGGTCTTCCCATATCCTATTTAAATGTCCTATCTCTCCCCACCCCCATCTCCTTTTCACTGCTTGGTAAACAAGCTCAGAGCGGAGTGGGTAGAGCCAGGATTGGATCACAACCCCGACTCTGACTCCAAAGCCTGGTCTTCACACTGTAACTGTGAATAAAGTAACATTTGTACAGCACAGAGCACATCACAGTTTACAAAAGCTCTTTTACATCTTTTTACACTGGGACTCCCTTTCTGCTGTTCTCAGCCCAACGAATGCCTTCTCTTTCTTGGGATGGTCTTACCATTTACTGCCATTTACTTACCATAGCTAAACCTAGCTCCTCTGCCCACTTTGGATCTGTCAGAAGGGCAGCATGTGCCTTTACAGGCTGAGTGTGGTGAGGGGTCTAGTGTGGTGGAATCTATGTGAGGGCAGGACGGAGCTGGTAAGGTTGGCTGAGGCTGGGTCACCAAGAACCTTGCTTGCCATGCGAGAAACTGGACTCCATCCCATGGTTAGTGTGGAGATGATGGAGGGGCTGAAATCATGTGCAAGCTGCTGACAGTGAGGGCCCAGCAGAGGCAGCCTAGGGATGAAAGAAAAGGAATGGTCTGGATTCCGGGGAAAAATTGGATTTTGAAGCAGTATGTCTTGACCACTGTAATGTCTGCTGCTATTCAGAAAAACTTAGGTTGATTTCCACCTTCAGAATGTGACAAGCCAGCCAGGTGGTGTGTGGGCATTGCGGGTGGACGCGGCAAAGCGCAGCACGTGATTAAGAGTGTATTTGGGCTCTGGGGCTGGCATGTCTGAGCTCAAACCCCAATGAGTGACTGCCTGTAGGTTACCTGACCTCTCTATGCATCCATTATTTTCACCTTTAAGGTGAGAGTACGTATCTCCTTGCATCATAGGGAAGAGTAAGAGTTAATTGGCACGCAATGAGCACTCAATAAATGTAAATTATTATGGTTATAAGACTGTTACAGATTAGCACTCCCGTAGCCTTGGAACAACCATAAGACTTTGTAAAAGTGGCTTCGGGGATGAGACTGCCAGGAGGGCAGGGGGCCCATACTCCAAAGGCACAGACACAGAGAATCTAGGGTCTTCCTTGTTGGTGATGGGGGGTAGAAGAGTAGAGGAAAATGGGTGCTTCTATGTGCATTCTATAAACTTGTGAGGTAGAAATCTTGTCTCATTCTTCCTCCTGGAGGCCTGGCACATGGTCAGCCCCCTAAATGCTTCCAATATTTTTTAATTAAAATTTTTTTTTCAAAATATTTATTTATTTTTAGAGAGAGAGAGAGAAAGTGCACAAGCAGGGGAGAGAGGCAGAGGGAGAGGGAGAAGAAGGCTTCCTGCTGAGCAGAGAACCCAACGCGGTGCTCAATCCCAGGATCCCAGGATCATGACCTGAGCCGAAGGCAGATGCTTAACCCACTGAGCCACCCAGGCACCCGTAATTTTTTAAAATTTTGTTTTAAATATTTTTTAATTAAGGAATACTCATGGCAAAAATATTTACCCATTCATTAAAGAAACTTTAGAAAATAGACCTTGTCAAAGCTACTTAATTAATTGAGTCCGCTGGCTTTGAGAGAATGAAGTGGAAGCTTAGGCAGCCTTTTCAAATTCCTTTTATTTATTATAAAATGCCTTTTTTAAAAACAAGATGTTATTTATTTATTTGTTAGGTTGGTTTAGAGAGAGAGAGAAAGCATGAACATGGGGAGACGCAAAGGGAAAATAAGAGAATCTGAAGCAGATTCCACTTTGAGTGTGGAGCCTGACTCAGGGCTCAATCTCATGACCCTGGGATCAAACAAATACTTCTTCCTTTACCTCCCGCCCCATTTTTTAAGAGAAGGTACCTGCATTTTTTTTTTCTTTTTAAAAAGATTTCATTGATTTAGCTGACAGAGAGAGAGAGAGACAGCAAGAACCCGAACACAAGCAGGAGGAGTGGGAAAGGGAGAATCAGGCTTCCTGCCGACTGGGGAGGCCAATGTGGGGCTTGATCCCAGGACCCCAGGATCATGACCTGAACCAAAGGCAGATGCTTAACGACTGAGCCACCCAGGCTCCCCTTCCCCCGCTTTTTAAAAAGTAAGCTTTACACCCAACATGGGACTTGAACTCACATCCCCAAGATCAAGAGTCACATGCTCTACGGACGAGGCCAGCCAGCCAGGCACCAATTTATTATACAAGTCTTAAACATAACAAAAGATTGTCCAATATAAAAGCATTGATTTATCCCAGCTTCCTCTTAAGCAGCAGCACACAGAGGCAAATTTCTGTGGGTAGGAGCAGAGGCCATATATAGTACCTTAACTTCTAGGTGACTATCCTGTTAGGTAGGCCCCCTCCTTACAGCTGCTAGGCGCTTGCTCACTGTGGCTAGGATCCAGGACAAAGGCTTCCCCATAGGAGAGAAGGCCAGAGCCTTCAACTGGAGACTCCCCCCACCTTCAAGGGTTGGAAACTGGGAGAACAGTATGCCACACTTGCTGTACTGGCACTAATGACAGCAAGCTGTGCAAGTTCAGGCTCTTGAACTCTGGAGTAGGGAGTGGCTTTCTGAGATTCATTTCCTCAGGGAAATCATTGCCCATTGCCTCCCATCATCTGATCTGATGGGCCACATGCAAATGAGCAAATCTTAGCATGTTGTTTCTAGGAATGACTGGCGCACATCTGTCCCGGCTGTAGGTCGCATGAATATGCAAATTGATAACCCCAATATGTTGATACTGTGATGAGGTGTTGACTCTCCCTAGGAGGGCAGCCCCCATATGTTGGTGGTTGATAACGTACATGTGCAGAACTAGGACTTTGAGTTAAAGCTCAGATGCACACCCACTCAATACATATAAATAAAAAGGAAGAAAGTCATAATTTCTCATAATCCCATCACTGATAATATTTTGTTGAGATTATGTGTGTGTTGTGTATGTGTTGTGATTATGTGTTATGTATGTCTGTTGTGTTGCTGTATTTTACCTATCTGTACAGACACATATTTTGAAAAAGTTAAAATAAAAACTACAGCAATAAAAATGAGATAATGGTATACATACAGTTACATATCTTATTTTTCACTTAAACAAATTAATGAATGTGTTTTGAGCTTGCCGTTTATTAACTAGGTGGCCTGAACAAGTTACTTAACCGCCATGCTTCAGTGCTCTCAGTTATAAAAATTTTAAAAATGCGAGTATTCTATCATAGGGAGTTATAGTATAAAGATTAAATGAAATAATACATGTGGAGCACTTAATCAAATTAAGGTCTAGTGTATATTAGTTACTATATTTAAGTGGTTAAATGGTTAAATACACTCCTCCAAAATTTTAAATGGCTATATAGCATTCCATTGTATTGATACACTGACATGTTAAGTAAATATAAATTTATAGAATTTGTAAAATATAAACATATTTACATGTTCTTTAATTATATATACATATGACATATATATGGCATATATATTGATAGACCAATAATGGTGGCATTTGCATACCAGTATATTTTTGTTTATAAATACACTATCATATCTATCTATATAATATGTACAAAGCCAATTAGTAATCTTTAGACATTAGGTTGTTTCTTCTTTTTCAGTATTATAAACAATTACCTTAGTTCCTTTGGCTGCTATAACAAATTATAGTCTTTGGGGCTTACACAACAAGTATTTATTTCTCACAGTTCTGGAGGCTGGGAAGGTGGAAATCAAGGTGCTGGCAGACCTAGTGTTGGTGAGAGCCCGCTTCTGGCCATCTGCTCATTGTGTCCTTACATGGTAGAAAAGGAGCAAGCTAGCTCTCTAGCCTCTTCTTAAAAGGTTGCTGATCCTGTTCATGAGAATTCTGTCCTATAAGAGCAAATACCTCCTAAAGACCTCACCTCCAAACACCATCACATTGGGGATTAGGTTTTCAACATATTAATTTGGTGGGGGGAGGACACAGACATCCAGTCCACAGCAACAGTCCTTCAGCGAACATCCTGACAACTAAGTGTTTGTGCGCATTGTCAAACATTCCATTAAGATAAACTGGTGAAAATGGTGAGTTAAAATGTCTTAAATATTTTTCCCTAATTGTTCCATATTTTATTTTAAATGCTTAAATGTTAACTCAAGCTGGCATGTGGTGGAATAAAGAGGTTCACCATCTATTAGTTTCAGCCACTTCCAAACATTTGATAAAGGGGAGTCCTACAGTATGTGATTCTGACACACATCTGTGTGGTGGCAGGGAGTCCTCCCCAGTTCCTTGTCACTGCTGCAGAGTGACTGCCACACCCCGTTCCACTGCCTCCTGTGACTTCTACATTAAGCTGTTCATTACTAATATCCAGGTTCTTCTGTTCAACATCTCAGGCTGACGTTTGTGGGCTAAGCATAGAGAGAATAACTAAATATCTCCTTCGGATAATTTCTTTTGTGAAAATCCTAATACTGTAATGAACACTAAAATTATTGGATAAGTCAGCCCCAAAACTCTCCAGTGTGTTTATTTTTCCCACTTGTTTCTCAGGAAACCTTTAGAGATTGTTGAGGTGCCCTGATGAGGATAAAATCATCAATTGACACCTGTAGGAAAGATTATTTCTATCTTGCTGTACTGTGTACCCACGTTTGGTCCCCAGGCCCTGGAATTAGAAGCATTCTTGAAGATAGCGATGTAGCCCTCTCATTTTACAGAAGAGAAAGCCAATCCAGAAAGGGGCTTGTCCATGGTCTCTCCTTTAGGTGGTGGCAGAGGTGGACCCGGAACATCTGTCTTCTGACTGCACATCCGGTGGCTTTTCTGCCTAAGCACACGGTTCCTGAAGTGTGACCTTGGCTAGCCCCTGCCCCTGCTCGAACCTCTTTCTCTCTTGGTCCACACAATTGCTGAGCAGACAGCCCTGCGTGAGCCCAGATGACTCAGAGTTGAGGCTAGGAGGGGTCAGGGTGGGGTGGTGGTACAGGAGTGGCTGGTTACTCACACGAGGGAAACTGGGAATTGGGAGCTGGGCCAGTAGGATTTGGGCATCAGCCAAGAGCAGCCTAGGAGAGGTAGAAGAACTGGTGGAAAAGAAGTCTGGAAAGGCAGAATGGCGGGTCCTGCCTCCCAGCCATAGAGTTGTAGATTTTTAGTTCTCCAAAGCAGTGGAGCTGAAGGATTCTTTTGGTTTTTTGTTTCTTCATCTGTTTCGGTGGGGAAATACCTATAAAATTGACCATTTCCACTACTTTTCAGTGTCCAATTCGGTGGCATTAATTATGGTATTGTGCAGCCATTCCCACTACCTAGTTCCAAAACTTTTTCATCACTCCAAAGAGAAGCTCTGTACTCATTAAGCAACAACTCCCCATTCCCCACTGCTCCCAGCCCTTGGTAACCTCTAGCTTACTTCCTACTTCTGTGACTTCGCTTTTTTTTTTTTTTTTTAAGGATTATTTATTTATTTATTTGACAGAGAGAGAAAGAGAGAGAGATCACAAGTAGGCAGCGCAGCAGACAAGGAGAGAGGGAAGCAGGCTCCCTGCTGAGCAGAGAGCCAAACGCAGGACTCAATCCCAGGACCCTGGGATCATGACCTGAGCTGAAGGCAGAGGCTTAACCCACTGAGCCACCCAGGCACCTTGTGACTTCGCTTATTTCATTTAAGTGGAATCATGCAGTACTTGTCCTTTTGCATTCAGTTTATTCATTTAGAAACATTTTTAAGATTCGCCCATGTTGCAGAATGTATGAGAATCCCACTCCCCCTTTTGGGGGGGTCATAAATATGTCATGTTTTCATTTGCTTTTACTTTGGTAAAATATACATAACATGAAATTTGCCAGTTTATCCATTTTTAAGTGGCATTAGTATATTCACACTGTTGTACAACCATCCTGCCATCTGTCAAGAATGTTTTCATCTTCCCAGACTGAAACTCTGTCTCCATTTAAACACTAACTACCATTCCCTCTCCCCCAGCCCCTGGCAACCACCATTCTAGTCTCTGTCTCTAGGAATTGACTATTGTAGAGACCTCAAATAAATGGAATCATAGAATATTTGTCCTTGTGGGACTGGCTTATTTCACTTAGCGTAACATTTTCAAAGCTCACCAACGGTGTAGCACACGTCAGAATTTTATTATTCTTTTAGGATTTTTAAAAAAGCTTTTATTTATTTATTTGCCAGGGAGAGACACAGCGAGAGAGGGAACACAAGCAGGAGGAGTGGGAGAGGGGAAGGCAGGTCTCCGACTGAGCAGGGAGCCTGATGTGGGGCTCAATCCCAGGACCCGAAGGTCATGACCTGAACCAAAGGTTACGCCTAACGACTGAGCTACCCAGGGGCCCCTATTCTTTTAGGCTTTTTAAAAAGGTTTCAAAAACATTTTAAGTCATCTCTCCATCCAACATGGGGCTTGAACTCATAACCCCGAGATCAAGAGTTACAGACTGTACTGACTGAGCCATCCAGGTGCCCCAGAATTTCATTATTTTTTAAGCCTGAATATTTGTTTATCCATTCCTGCATTATTTATCCATTTGTTTTGCTTATCCATTAATCCATTTTTGGACATTTGGATCATTTCTACCTTTTAGTTATTGTGAATAATGCTGATGTGAATATTGATGGACAGGTATCTGTTCAACTCCTTGCTTTCGGTTCTTTGGGTTATATAGCTAGTAGAGGAACTGTTGGGTCATACAGTAATTTTATATTTAATTTTTTGAGGAACCCAAACTGTTTTCTACAACAACTGAACCATTTCACATTTCTTCCAATGAAGCATAAGGATTCCAGTTCCTCCACATCCTCACCAACACTTGTTATTTTCTGTGTTCACTCCTTTTTTATGGCAGAATAATATTCCATTGAATGTATATATCACATTTGATTTATCCATTCATCTGTTGAGGACACTTGGCTTGTTTCTACCTTGTGGCTATTGTGACTAATGCTTGATGGACATTGGCATACAAGTATCTGTTTGTGTCCGTTTTCAGTTCCTTTGGATCTGTGCCTAGGAGTGGAATTGCTGGGTCATATGGCATTTCTATGTTTAACCTTTTGAGGAACAACCAAACTGTTTTCCACTGTGGCTGCATCATTTTACATTCCTACCGGTAATGCACAAAGGGCCACGGGAAGATTTCGAGCACCACTGAAATAAGAGAACCCTCCCCAAGCCACCTCCCTCCTGGCTTGCTGCAGTGTTGTTGGGGGATTAGGAAATCACTTCTGTGTAAACTGCCTGCTTCTGGGCTATTTCAGTGCCTAAGGCTTTTATTTATTTATTTATTGGTGGTTCTATAGTGATTACCTTTCTCTTTAATCCTAATAGATCCCACACTATGAAGATTCTGAGCAAAGCTATTAGCTCTCTCTTATTCTAGCATATTTCTGCTTTGTTACATATTTTTTCAACTCCTTGAAAACTTTCTTGGGATGTCTGGGTGGCTCAGCTGGCTAAGCATCTGCCTTCGGCTCAGGTCATGATCCCAGGGTTCTGGGATCAAGCCCCACATTGGGCTTCCTGGTTAGCGGGAAGCCTGCTCCTCCCTCTCCCTCTTCTGCTCCCCCTGCTTGTGCTGTCGTGCTCTCTCTCTCTCTCTCTGTCAAATAAATAAACAAATAAAATCTTTAAAAAGAAAAGAAAAGAAGAATTTCTTATTAGAGCCTGGTGGATTTGGGAGAGGGTTGGTGTCTTAGGTCTGTGACCAGCAGCAAGCCACTGACATTTTCTGGGCTTATTGCCTCATGGAGGATGTTGGGAGATGTGATGTCTGAGTTAGTTTTTCAGAAGATTGTCTGTCTTGGAAAAAAGGAACCCAGTCATATAGTATGTCTTCGTAACACTTCTAATATGCCCAAGCTTGATGTTGAGATTTTAAAAAGTAAGATCCTAATTATATTTAAACCTTTATATCCAAATCACAGGAGTGATTTATGCCTCAAAATTGGTTTTAACTGAAATCATACAGAATGACTCAAGTTTACATTCCACATGCATTTGAAATATTGTTATTATTATGTTTTATGTATTTTTTAAAAGATTTTATTTATTTATTTATTTATTTGACAGAGAGAGAGACACACAGCGAGAAAGGGAACATAAGCAGGGGGAGCGGGAGAGGGAGAAGCAGGTTTCCCGCCGAGCAGGGAGCCCGATGTGGGGCTCAATCCCAGGACCCCTGGATTACGACCTAAGCTGAAGGCAGATGCTTAACCAGCTGAGCTCAACAACTGAGCCACCCAAGCACCTCTGCTTTATGTATTTTTAAATAATAACATTTATCTTGTCTTGAATTTTCCTCCTATGATGGTTACTGATAAAACCATCAAGGCAGCTTTTCTTTTTTTCAAGATTTTATTTATTTATTTGTCAGGAGGAGAGAAAGAGCCCAAGCAGGGGGAGTGACAGGCAGAGGGAGAAGCAGACTCCCCACTGAACAAGGAGCCCTTCTGTGGGACTCGATCTCAGGAGCCTGGAATCACAACTCAACCCAAAGGCAGATGCTTAACCAACTGAACCACCCAGGAATCCCTCAAAGCAGCTTTTATTTGTCACAATTGATATTTTAGGGGGTACTCTTTTAAACAATAAATACCATTAATTTTGCATACGTATATAAATCTATATTTACATTCTTTATGGTAATACAAATATGCTACATTTATGGATATACTTATAAATATGGACTATAACTACGTTCTTTATGGTAATATGGTGTAAGAAAGCAGTGTTTCCTGGTTGGATTGTTTTCTAGATGCACTAGCAGTTATTGCTTTGAGTTCAGTTTGACAAGCTTATGATAGGAAGAGGTGATAAAAATTATTGTACTTAGAGAATATTGTATGAAAAAGTATATAGTAGAATGTTAAAGTATGAGAATAAGGCATTATTAAATATTTTATACATTGCCATTTTTCTATAGACTAAAACTTTCCTTGCGCCAATTAATGCACACTTTTTGTAAAGATTTGTATAATGCAGTACAATCCATGATTTATATTAATTGGTTTGTCCTCGAATGGAAAGTCCTAAGATATTTTGTTCATGGACTCTGCGGACTCATTTGTATCTATTTCTCAGAAACACAGCTCCAGAACACAGGCTGATTATCTCAGAGCCTGCGGGATAAAGTAAAATATCTAAAAGCAAACAACGTTTATAGTTGCTCTGATTCAGCACAATTTAGATTCTCTTTGGCAAAGAAAACTAAAGAATGCTCTGCTACTTCTGAGCCTCGGTCAATAGAGAAAGCTTTGAGCTCCTTGTCTTAATGATCATCATTGCAAAGGCAGCCTCTGGAGAGGGCTGGGAAGCCAGTGTCCCTCTTGGACCCCATGTCTTTAGGTTGCTTTGGTTCCATACATTTGTTTGCAAAATCAGGACTGATTTTGATCATTGTAGTTTTAATGTGAAACAAAATGAAGAAATAAAGATTCAGATAGAGATTTAAAAAGGGAACAAATTCTGGCACATACTACAACATGGATGAACTTTGAGGACATCTTACTAAGTGAAATAAGCCAGTCACAAGAGGACAACTATGGTATGATTCCACTTATGCGACAAATACTCTGTTCTACTACTAGAAGCTTCAAACTGATGGAGAAAGAAAGTAGAATGGTGGTTTTCAGGGGCTGGGGAGGGGAAATAGGAAGTTGCTGTTTCATAGCTGTAGCCATGAATGTAGTTGCATTTTAGGAAGATGCAAAAGTTGGGGCGGATCAAGCCCCATGTCGGGTTCTTTGCTAAGCGGGGAATTTGCTTCTCCCTTTCCCTCTGCCTCCCTCTGCCTGCCACTCTGCTTGTTTGTGCTACCTCTCTCTCTCTCTCTCTGTCAAATAAGTAAATAAAATCTTAAAAAGAAAAAAGGAAAGAAAGAAGGAGGATGCAAAAGTTTTGTGGATGGATGGTGGTGATGGTTGTACAACATGAATGTACTTAACACCACCGAACTGTATAATAAAAAATGGTTGAGATGGTAAATTTTATGTTAGGTATATTTTACTAAAGTAAAAAAGAAAGTTCGGTTAGAGCATCTACCTCAAATCCACATAGTTCTGTACATTTAGGCTTTGGCTTGTTAAACAGAAATCTGCTTAGTCTTCCTTTACTAAACACTGAGCCTTTTTTTCTTTAATTTTCATAAATTGGTTTAAAACATAGAGAGGTGGCGATTTGGGGACTTATTTCAAAGACGATTAATTCTGGAACGCCTCAGTGGCTCAGTAATTAAGCATCTGCCTTCGGCTCAGATCATGATCCCAGGGTCTTGGGATCGAGCCCTACATCAGGTTCCCTGCAGGGAACCTGCTTCTCCCTCTTCCACTCCCCCTGGTTGTATTCCCTCTCTCGCTGTCAAATAAATAAAAAATCTTTAAAAAACAGTAAAAACAATTAATCCTTCCAGGTTAAAATTGTAGTCAGACTTGGCTGAGATTCAGTGGTGCTGGTACTCAGGGCCTTAACTCTGCCATGTACTGAGAGATATCTGGGTGGTCTTAGCCTGCTCACAGACTACATGGAATTGAACTAGAAAGCAACAACAGAGAGCTTCAAAGCCCCCAGATAATGCAGAGATTGAACAACACACTTCTAAATAGCACATGGGTCAAAGAATAAGTCTCAAGAGAAATTTTTAAATATTTTGAATATCCAGGGGTGCCTAGGTGGCTTGGTGAGTTATGCATCTGACTCTTGCCTTCAGCTCAGGTCATGATCTCAGGATCATGAGATCAAGACCTGCATTGGGCCTTGTGTTCAGTGAGGAGTCTGCTTGAGATCCTCTCCCTCTCCCTTACCTCTCTATCTCTCTCAAATAATAAATAAATAAATAAAATATTTAAAAATATTTTTTGAATATAAAAAGAACTCTTAAAATTCAAAATTAAGAAAAGGAACGGCCAATTAAAAAATGAGCAAAACATGGGGGTGCCTGGGTGGCTCAGTCGTTAAGTGTCTGCCTTCAGCTCAGGTCATGATCTCAGAGTCCTGGGATCGAGCCCCGCATCAGGCTCCCTGCTCAGCGGAAAGCCTGCTTCTCCCTCTCCCACTTCCCCTGCTTGTGTTCCCTCTCTCGCTGTGTGTCTCTCGCTGTGTGTCTCTCTCTCTTTAAAAAAAAAAAAAAAAAAAAAAGAGCAGAACACCTGAACAGACATCTCACCAAAGAAGAAACAAAGGTGGCAACTAAGCATCTGAAAAGATTGGCGCACCTGGGTGGGCCAATTGGTTAAGTGACTGCCTTCAGCTCAGGTCATGATCCCAGGCTCCTGGGCTCAAGTCCCACATTGGGCTCCCTGCTCAGTGGGGAGCCTGTTTCTCCATCTGTCACTCCCACTTCTGTGTTCTCCTGCTCTCTCTCTTCTGTCAAATAAATAAATAAATAAATAAAATCTTTAAAAAAAAAAGGCATCTGAAAAGATGCTCAACATCATATGTCATTAGGGAAATGCAAATTAAAATGACAATGAGACACCACTACACACCTATCAGAATGACCAGAGTCTGAAACACTGACAACACCAAATGCTGACAAAGATGTGGAGCAACAGGAACTCTCATTCATTGCTGGTGTGAAGGCAAAAATGGTACAGTCACTTTGAAGGACAGTTTGGCAGTTTCTTTTTTTTTTTTTTTAAGATTTTATTTATTTATTTGACAGAGAGAGAGATCACAAGTAGACAGAGCAAGTTCGGCAGTTTCTTACAAAACTAAACATATGCAGGGCCCCTGAGGGGCACAGTCAGTTAAGTGTCTGACTCTTGGTTTTGGCTCAGGTCATGATCTCAGGGTTGTAAGATCAGCGAGGAGTCTGCTAAAGTTTTTCTCTCCCTCTCCCTCTGCCCTTATGCTCACTTGCTTGTTATCTCTCTCTAACATCAATAAATACAAAAGAAGAGTCTTTTTTTTTTAAGATTTTTTTTTTAAAAGATTTATTGATGTTAGGACAAGAATCTAAGCAGACTACAGAGCCTGACATGGGGCTGATCTCATGAGCCTGAGATCATGACCTTAGCCAAAATTAAGAGTTGAACACTTAACAACTACACCACCTAGGTGCACCTAAATATACTCTTACCATAGCATCCAGCACCCATACTCCTTGATGTGTACCAAAGGAGCTGAAAAATTTTGTGCACTGAAAACCTTTACACAGATGTTTATGGGCAGCTTTCTTCATAATTGCCAACAGTTGGAAGCAACCAGGATGTCCTTCCGTAGGTTAATGAATAGGTAAACTGGTCCATCCCGGTAATGGGATGTCATTTAGCACCAAAAAGAGTGATCAAGCCACAAAAAAACATGGAGAAAACTTAAATGTATGTAACTAAGTGAAAGAAGCCAATCTGAAAAGGCTATATACTGTATGATTCCAACTATATGACATCCTGGAAAAGGCAAAACTGGAGACAATAAAATGAGCCGTCTTGCCAGAGTTCCCGGGGGAGGGATGTGGGAACTTTCTGTACTCTCCGTTCAATTTTGCTGTGAATCTAAAATTGCTCTTAAAAAAAAAAAATCTGGAATTAGATAGTGGTGATGATTGCATGGCTCTGTGAATGTCCTAAAACCCACCGAATTATACACTATAAAAGGGTGATTTTTATGGCATATCCATTATATCCTAGTAAAGCTGTTATGGAAAAAAAAGATACCCACTTCATAAGATTGTACAGATTAAAGAAGTTCGTGAGGGGGAGCTCCCCTCTACTTGCTTCCTAGTTCACGAATCACTTAATTAACCCAATTAGACCTTCAAGTTAAAAAAAAAAAGGTAAGGTTAAAATGAGTCATTTTATATATGTGTATTATAACAGTTAGTAAATATTGTTTTGTAAATACTTGTCCCTTTCCACCTTTCCCTGCAGAGTCTGGACTGCATCTTTTATATTTGTATCCTCAGTGCTTAGCACAGTACCTAGCACTTAGGGAATGCTCAGTAAAGGTTTAATAAAGGAATTGGAAATGAAAGGTAAAGTAGAGATAAGGCCACAGATGACACCAGGGCTTCTAATCTGGACAAACAGATGGACTATGACCAATAGGGACTTCAGGATGGGAGGCAAGTTTCATTCTGTTTGTTTGTACGTTGAATAAGGTGTACTCTAGTTTAAACAAATTGTATTTGAGTAGTCTGTGGAATGCCCCAGTTAATTTATCCAAATTTTCATTAAATATATAGGTCTCAAGCTCAAGTAAGAAGTGTAAGGTAAAGCCAGGAAATGGGCTGTCAGTCACAGGTTGCTAACCACAGTCTATGGGCCAAATCCAGACTACAAATGGGTTTCTCATTTGGCTACAGTAATTTTTTTAATAGACACTATTTTTTAGAGTAGTTTTGGGTTCCTGGAAAAATTGAATGGAAGGTACAGAGCTCCCCTATACCCTCTGCCTGAACACACACACTTTGCCCCCCACTATTAATATCCCCCACCAGAATGGTATATCTGTTACAGTCAATGAACCTATACTGACAGACCATAATCACCCAAAGCCCATAGTTTCCACTCTTGGTGTTATATAGTCTTAGGGTTTGGAGAAATTTATAATGATATATATTCACCTTCATAGTATCATATAGTTTCACTCCCTTAAAAATCTTCCGCAATTTTAAAAATAAATTTCCAACAGTTGAAAATGGGAGATTTGTCATAAAAACCAATAATTTCAACTTCTTTCAAAATATGAGAAAGAGGAACACCTGGTGGCTCCGCGGGTTAAAGCCTCTGCCTTCAGCTGAGGACATGATCCCAGGGTTCTGGGATCGAGCCCTGCATCAAGTCTTTCTGCTGAGCAGGGAGCCTGCGTCCATTCCTCTCTCTCTGCCTGCCTCTCTGCCTACTTGTGATCTCTGTCTGTCAAATAAATAAATAAAATCTTTCTTTAAAAAGAAAAAGAAAATATGAGAAAGAAACCAAAAAACAAAAACAAACAAACAAACAAACAAACAAACAAAAAAATGAGACACCTGACAATCCTAATCCCATATTCTCCAAAGACAACCGTGAAAGATTCAGAAAGATCTGAATAAGGGCTATCCCTTTTGGGCAGGTGGGCTTGCATGCTCAAGTTTGTTTTGATCATTTCGTTCTACTCTGTCCCTAAGTTATCTTAGGTAACTTTCCCCTTACCTCCTTTCCTCTTAGGTAAATGGTAGTTGGAATAAGGAAATTAAGCAGTAAGGACAGACCCTTTGGGAACACCAATGATTAAAGATTGGTAGGCCTTATGTTCCATCGAACATATGTTCCTCTTCTGAGCCGTTTTCTGGGTTTCCCTAATCCTTAGCTTGGCTTTTTGTTGCTTCACCAAGAATCTAATCACTAGGACACATGGGTGGCTCAGTCTGCTAAGCGTCCAACCCTTGATCTCAGCTAAGGTCTTGATCACAGGGTCCCGTGTTCAAGCCCTGTGTTGGGCTCCATGCTGTGCATAGAGCCTACTTAAAAAAAAAAAAAAAAAAAGAATCCAATTATAGTTGATCTTGGAGGAGTCATTGAAGAGTCTAATTGTAGTTGATCCTGTTCTTGGAACACATTTCTGTAATTCTTTTATTCCTTTTTCTCTTTCCTAGACAGAAGGTTATTGAAAACTGGAAATTAAAAGTAGTCTTTTTCTTCCCATTCGTTGGAATAAAACACTTACATTAGATAAGAGTAAATGAGATAACAAGTCTTGAGGTATTTTTCCAGAATAATTAACTGACCAAAAAATATTGGAGAACCACTGTTTTGTCATGTTGAGTAAAAATGTCCTGGAATACTCTTTGTAAGGTCCAACAGGTAGTTTTCTGATATTCTAGTAATAATAGTAGCTAAATATGGGTAGCACTTTACAGTGTAAAAAGGACTTTGTACACGGGGCACCTGGGTGGCTCAGTGGTTTAAAGCCTCTGCCTTCGGCTCAGGTCATGATCCCAGGGTCCTGGGATCGAGCCCCGCATCGGGCTCTCTGCTCTGCGGAGAGCCTGCTTCCCCCTTTCTCTCTCTGCCTGCCTCTCTGCCTAGTTGTGATCTCTCTCTGTCAAATAAATAAACAAAATAAAATAAAATAAAAAGTGCTTTGTACAGACATCATTGTAAACTCTCTCAACCCTCTTGTTAGGTAAGCATCCAATCTTACCTTTCTATGGTAGTTCCATTTTAAAGCTATTTGTGTTAACAACAGTTCTGGAGATTCCAGATTCTTACTGCATCATTGCAAAGGTCTCATAAAACCCAAGCCAACTGATGTTGTCATCAGCAAATCAAGGTTGGCCAGTACTGAAAAAACAGGAAAAGTCTGTGGAAAATGCCTTGTCCTAGCGACTTTCGAGTGAGATCTAATAAATGCTGGCTCTGAGGATAATGAACAATCTGAGCACTCTCAGGCCTGATGCCGAGAGGGAAAATGAAATCTTCATTCACTTAATAATAATTCACTGAACTCCGATGTTCAAGATACTCTGTTAGGTACTGGTCCTATAAAAATTAGTCAGACTTTGCCTACCCCCAGTCTAGAGTTTAGAATCATATAACGACTTTAAGAGATTAACCAATCTCTTTTCTTTTTTAAAGATTTTATTTATTTATTGAGAGAGAGAAAGAGAGAAAGCACGCACATGGATTCGAGCCGGTGTGGGGGTGTGAGAGGAGGGGAGGAGGGAGAGGGAAAAGCAGGATTCCCTGCTGAGCAGGGAGCCCAATGGGGGATTAGATCCCAGGACCCTGGAATCATGAACTGAGCCATCCAGGTGCCCAGGAGATTTGTTTTCAAAGACTTTCTCTGATTTTACTTTTCAGAGTTCTCCTCATTTTCCCTATTGTGGATCTTAAAATACAGTTTCAGCTTTTATGTCCCCACATGATAACCCAATGTACTGTCCTTTATATGGCAACATATAAAAGTCTTAAAAGTGGGTAGAATAAAAAAGTAGTTAAGCGTCTGTGCCTATGATGTAAGGAAACTTGAGGAGCCTATCCTCTTTTTTTTTTTTTTTAAAGATTTTATTTATTTATTTGACAGAGAGAGATCACAGGTAGGCAGAGAGGCAGGCAGAGGGAAAGGAGGAAGCAGGCTTCCTGCTGAGCAGAGAGCCGGATGTGGGACTTGATCCCAGGACCCTGAGGTCATGACCCTAGCTGAAGGCAGTGGCTTAACCCACTGAGCCACCCAGGTGCCCTTTTAAAAAATATTTAGTTAATTAATTAATTAATTTGAGAGAGAGTGAAATTGAGAAAGCACACATAGGAGAGGGAGGGGCAGAGGGTGAGGGAGAAGCAGACTCCCCACTGAGCAGGGAGCCTGATGAGCCGCTCCATCCCAGGATCATGAGAGCCCACCTGCCCAAAGGGGACAGCCGTTATTCAGATGCTTAAGTGATGGAGCCACCCAGGTGCCTAGAGCCTGTCCTTTATTAGCCTCTCTATGAAATCTACCACAAAGGATTGAATGGGCTCTTCAAGAAGGACCCATGGAAGAAACCCAGGAAAAGATAAGACCCTTGGCTAATGTCCCCTCACTTCTCAACAGGAAGCTCTGTGTTGGTTCTTTTACTCAGCGGAGATCACTAGTCAATAGTACAGGCAAGACAATGGTAAGGAGTGGAAAAGGGCATTATGAAAAGGAAGAAGGATAGAATCAAAGAAAATTGTCACCCTCCAGTTGGGTCTAGGCCCTGTCAGTATCCTTGGAGCTGTTGATATGCAGAGGAGGTTTTACCCTCCTGTGTTTTTCCTTTGATCTTCTAGTAATCAAGGGCACCTAAGGTGCTGTGGGCAGGTATATACACCGTGCGCATGCACGCGTGCGCACACACACGCACGTACACATACACGCACACACACACAATCAGGTTGCTGCTCTGAGCTTGGAATGCTGCCTGCAGCTGGAAACCTACACCTACACTGAATTCTTCAGACATACACACCATTCAGGTGCTAAAGCTCTCAAACATCCCTTCCATTAGCCCTTCTTCACTCCCCTCCTCACACCCACCAAACAGCCAGTAGACAGTTTCCCGGGAATAGCAAACCAACAGGAAAAGATGGCTTAACAGCAGTCAGACATTCAAAGGTTCCAGTGCTTCCTAGGCTCCAGGTTCGTCAGCTCTGAAAACTGCAGAGGGAATAGAAAACAGGAAATTGTTTCTGCCCTCTTTATCTCCTCCCTCAATTTAAAAACATTGTTAATGCTCAAGGATAGCTGGTCAAGGTAGTATGATTACTCAACAGCATCCTTGTCATATTCAAGGGAGAAAATGATCTTGTGTTTTATTTTTAACAGCAATAGTGTATTTCTTGAGGATCTTTTTTTCCACCATAATTACCACACAAATTCCTCCAGCAGCTAACCCTCAAAATCAGAGTTCAAAGGCAGATACTGAGATTGGATTAGGTGAGAGGCTCTGGAAGTGCACCCCGTCTACTTCTCTGCTCCTCTTCACTGTTTGTTTGTTTGCTTAAGATTTTATTTATTTATTTGACACAGAGAGACCAAGTGAGAGACAGAGAGCAAGCAAAGGTAGGGAAGAGGCAGGCAGGGTAGAGGCAGGCTCCCTACAAGACCCTGGGATCATGACCGGAGCCAAAGGCAGCTGCTTAATTGACTAAGCCAATCAGGTGCCCCCTCCTCTTCCACTGTTAAGGATTCCTTTGAATTTCATCTGCTTTCCCACACTTGCTCTCTTTGCATACCCTCCACTCTGTCTTTAGCAAACCTACCCATCCCTTGTGCTATCTTTGGGATTGTTTACATTCTGTTGTACTTCCTCTGCTCTTATTTACTTCATATTTATTCCTTTTCTTTTTTTTTTTTTTTTAAGATTTATTTATTTATGGGGCTCCTGAATGTCTCAGTTGGTTAAGTGTCTGCCTCCGGCTTAGGTCAGGATCCTGAGGTCCTGGGATCAAGTTCCACGTCAGAGTCAGCTTCTCCCCTTGCCCCTCCCCGCCGCCCATGCTCTCTCTCTCTCAAGTGAAAAAAAAGATTTATTTCTTTATTTTGGAGTTGGGGAGGGGTAAAGGAAAAGAGCCTAACTCAAGGGTAGTATGCATAACTGACTGAGCCACCCAGGCGCCCCATATTTACTTTTATATTAATTCATGTTTTACTCTTACTTTAAAAGGAAACTTGAAAAAAAATTCTGTAACTGTCGTTGACACAATGTTCCACTAGCTTCAGGTGTACAACACAATGATTTGGACAAATTTCTTTTTTCTTTTTAAAGATTTTATTTATTTACCTGACAGAGAGAGGCACAGCGGGAGAGGGAACACAAGCAGGGGGAGTGGGAGAAGGAGAAGCAGGCTTCCCACTGAGCAGGGAGCCTGATGTGGGACTCAATACCAAGACTGTGGGATCATGACCTACACCGGAGACAGACACTTAACGACTGAGCCACCCAGGCGCCCCGTATTTACACTTACATTAATTCACATTTTACTCTTATTTTAAAAGGAAACTTGAAAAAAATTTATATAAATGTAGTTGACACAATGTTTCACTAGCTTCAGGCTACAACATACGAATTTGTACAAATTTCTGTATTATTCTCTGCTCACCACAAATGTAGCTACCATCTGTTACCATACAACATTGTTTTTTTTTTTTTAAAGATTTTTATTTATTTATTTGACAGAGAGAGATCACAAGTAGGCAGAGAGGCAGGCAGAGAGAGAGAGAGGGAAGCAGGCTCCCCGCTGAGCTGAGAGCCCGACATGGGACTCGATCCCAGGGCCCTGAGATCATGACCCGAGCCGAAGGCAGCGGCCCAACCCACTGAGCCACCCAGGTGCCCCGACCATACAACATTGTTAAATACCATCGACTATATTCCCTAGGCTGTGCCTTTTATTCCTGTGATTTAGTCCTTCCGTAACTGGAAGCCTGTATCTCCTGCTCGCCTTCACCTATTTTGTCTATCGCCTCATCCCGTCCCCTCTGGCAGTCATCATTGTGTTCTCTGATTTACGGGTCTGTTTCTGCTTTT
The DNA here is from genome assembly GCF_964662115.1 of Mustela nivalis. Classification (NCBI taxonomy): domain Eukaryota; kingdom Metazoa; phylum Chordata; class Mammalia; order Carnivora; family Mustelidae; genus Mustela; species Mustela nivalis. The sequence goes on from NC_139020.1 coordinate 160,096,338, forward strand.
TATTTGTTATTTTTTTTTTTTTTGGATTCAAAATATGACTGAAATCATGTGATATTTGTTTTTCTCAGTCTGATTTATTTCACTTAGTATAAAATCCTCTAGGTCTGTCCCCATTGTCACAAATGACACAATCTCATTCTTTTCTATGGCTGCCTAATATTATATATATGCATAATATTTTATATATATAAACATTATATATATAAATATCAGATATCTCACATCTTCTTTATCCATTCATCTATCAATGGACACTTAGGATACTTCCATATCTTGGGTACTATAAACAATGCTGCAATAAAATAAACATAGGGGTGCATAGATCTTTCAAATAAATGTTTTCTTTTTCTTTGGTATATACCCAGTAGTGGAATTATTGGATCATACTGTATTTCTATTTTTAATTTTTTGAAGAAACTCCACACTGTTTTCCCCAGTGGCTGCACCAATTTACATTCTACCAACAGTGTAGGAGAGGGTTCTCTTTTCTTCACATCCTCACCAAGCCTTGTTATTTCATGTCTTTTTATTTTTAGGCATTCTCAAAGGTGTGAGGTGATATCTCATTGTGGTTTTGATTTGTGTTTCCCTGATGATGAGTGATATTGAGCATCTTTTCATGTGTCTGTTGGTAATCTGGAGTTCTTCTTTGGAAAAATGTCTATTTCAGGTCCTTTGCCTGTTTATTTTTTATTTTTTATCTTTTTAAAAGACTTTATTTGAGAGAGAGAGAGAGAGAGAGAGAGACAAAGAGACAGAGAGACAGAGAGAAAATGAGTGGTGGGGATGGACAGAGGGAAAGAGAGAGAAAAACAGACGTTCTGCTGAGCAGAAAGCCCAGATCCCAGGACTCAGAGATCATGACTTGAGATGAAGGCAGATGCTTAACTGACTGAGCCACCCAGGTGCCCCCCTCTGTATGTTTTTTGACTGGATCATTTATTATTATTATTATTTTTGGTGTTGAGTTTTGTAAGTTCTTTATATGTTTTGAATATTAGCCCTTTATCAGGGATGTCATTGCAAATATCTTCTCCCATTCAGTAGGTTGACTTTTTGTTTTTGTTGATTGTTTTCTTTACTGTAAAAAACTTTTTTTTAAAAGATTTTATTTATTTATTTGTCAGAGAGAGAGAGTGCGAGCACATGCAGACAGAGTGGCAGGAAGAGACGGAGAGAGAGGCAGGCTCCCTGTCCAGCAAGGAGCCCGATGCGGGACTCAATCCCAGGATCATGACCCGAGCCGAAGGCAGCCGCCCAACCAATTGAGCCACCCAGGCGTCCCTGTGCAAAACGTTTTTATTTTGATGTAGTCCTAATAGTTTATTTTGCTTTTGTTTCCCTTGCCTCAGGAGCCCTATCTAGAAAAATGTTGCTATGACTGATGTCAGAGAAATTACTGGCTTGCTCTCTTCTAGGATTTTTTTTTGGGATTCACATGTAGGTTTTTAATCCATTTTGAGTTTATTTTTGTGTATGGTGTTAGAAAATGGTCCAACTTCATTCTTTTACCTGTAGCTGTCCAGTATTTCCAGCATCATTTATTGAAGATACTGTTTTTTCCTCATTGTACATTCTTGCCTCCTTTGTCCTAGATTAATTGACCATACAATTGTAGGCTTATTTCTGGGTTCTCTAGTCTGTTGGATTGATCTATGTGTCTGTTTTTTGTGCCAGTACCATACAGTTTTGGGTACAGTTTTGTTTTTGTTTTTTTTTTAGATTTTATTTATTTATTTATTTGTCAGAGAGAAAGCACAAAAGCAGGCATGTGAATAGAAAAGGAAGTTTGATTACACAAATGAGAAAACAGGGTAATTTATCTCTTATGTTTTCATAATAAAAAGATAATGTTCTAGATGTTACTTGGACCTATGCTCTCCTCATTAAGAAAGGTTAAATACAGTGTTGTGGAGGTAAAGACTGGCAAGCACCAAACTGGGAGTTTTCCCTTGAGACAGATAGAAGGCTTGAAAGAACTTGAAATGAGACTTTATTACCGTCTGATGTCACTTTAGTTGATGCCCTGCCATATGCCACCTGAAAGCACTGAATGCATCCCATTCTGCGAAAAACACTAAGGAGGCCGATGCCTCCTACAAATAAAATCTTGAAGGGGGAAAAAAGGTCTATATATTTAAGCAGAAATATAAAAAAAATAGAAATAGAAAATATAAAAGTAGAAATATAAAAATATAAGATATAGAAAATATAAAAAGAAATATTTAAAAAAGGTCTATACATATTAAGTAGAAATATATAGACCTTTTTTTCCCCCCCTGCAAGGTTTTATTTATTTGACACAGAGAGAGAGATAGTGAGAACAGGAACACAAGCAGAGGAAGTGGGAGAGGGAGAAGCAGGCTTCCCGCTGAGCAGGGAGGGAGTCCATTATGGGGCTCGATCCCAGGACCCTGGGACCATGACCTGAGCTGAAGGCACGAGCCTAATGGACTGAGCCACCCAGATGCCCCATGAGGCATCTGTAAGAACTAAATAAAGTAAAAAGACACCCTGGGTGGTGTGTCTGTAATAATCTCTCAGTAAATTCTGGTTGAACGTTTATATGGAAACTATAAGGTGCTATGTAAATGAAGTTATTATTAACCTAGCATGCATTGGTTGATAAAATGATAGTCCCTGATAGAGCAAGGCATGTCAACGTTGATGAGAGAAGAAAGCTGACCCTGACGGAATCAGGAAATCACTAGGAAACTAGATGTGTATTTGAAGGGTCAGAAAGGAAGAAAATAGGAAGCACAGGAAAGATCCCATTAACCACCCCCTTTAGTTTAGTCTAGAGCTGTCCTTGAATTCTGTGCCACCGAAAGCAAACTTCATTTTGGATAAATCTTCAGCATCAGAAGTTTTAGAGTCAATGTCAGTCCCCTGAGAACTTTTATTGCATGGAGTAGGGAAGCCAACCTCTAAATAAAGGAAAAATATTACTTCCAATCATTCTTCAAATGCAATAGAAATATTATCATTGCCTATTCAAGTGTCCAAGATATTGTCTTTATATCTTGTTTTAATCAGCATGGGAAAGAAATTTCATGCCTTAGATGTTTCAGAAACTGTTCTTAATATTTTACCTTAGTAAAACACTTGGGAATTTGTGAAGCATTTTCCATTTAAATACCTTATTCAATCTTCACCACTTCCCTTTGAAAATATCCAGAGCCTCTTTTCTTTAACATTTATTTGTTTGTTTGTTTTTTTAGAGATGTGCTTGGGGGTACGGAGGGAAAGGGATAGAATCTTAAGCAGTCTCTATTCCAGAATGGGCTTCGATCTCATGACCCTGAGATCACAATTTGAACAGAAATCAAGAGTCAGATGCTTAACCAACTGAGACCCCTAACATTTGTTTGTGTAGCATAGTGGTAAATTTCATGCTCCTAGAAATCCTGGTACTCGCCTTTATGGTTTTTTTCCCCCTCCTGTGGTTTGAGGGGAAATTATAAGAAGCTTTGTATATCAGTTTCTTCACAGGCAATCCACATGAACAGTTGCAGTGTTCTTATAAATAAACTAGTCAAGATAATTTTGGGTAGTGAATATTTTATAAGGTAATTTATTGAAATGAGAGCTAAATTTGGAATTGTTAATTCAGCTATGCAGACTGTTTCACTGTAAGCACCACGCCCCAGCCGGGACTCTGCAGATGGGAAAGACAGCTCACTGAGCTCAGAAGACGGTACTGGCTGTGCCAGCTCGTACAATCCACAGCTTTATGGCCAGGATTGCAGAAGGGTGGCTTCCTCTTCAGTCAAAGGAGAAAGGAGAGCAGCTGAGCAGAAGAGAAAATTAGAAAGGAAAAGTCTCACTATTACCTGAAATTGCATTACTTTTGGTTTGTTCAAAAGCTATTTCCCGTTTCAAAGTCACTTGGAGAACACTGACCATACCAGAATGATCAGCATTCTCTGTGGCGGGCTGAAGGGTGAGTCAGGATTCTAAATTCTGGCTGCAGCGCTAGGGAAAATGGAAATACCAGTGGAGGAGTACATCATGATGTCAGCAGTTTCCGAGGGCTGATTAAAATGCTGCAAATCATGGTTTTGGGATGCAATAAATGCATCTGAATGCCCTCCCCCAAAACGAGGCAAAGGGTTTGCTAAAATCAAATCCGAGGACTCGTGACATTTGCTCTCAAGCAGGCAGAAATTTTGATATGCTCTGCCTGGCCTTCAACATGACATCATTAAAGCACATCGTTGGCATTTAACCGATGCAATGGTGCTACAAAATGTAGGGGTTGCAGTAGTCTCCCCAAACTCTCAATGGGTAGCCCTGAGTGACCTTCCCTGAATGAAATCACTCTGTCTCTTCATCAGTGATCCAAATCCAATTTTCAGGAATTCTTTATCCCTGTCTGAACGTTACATCACATTGAGAAACAATGATCACCAAGATGTCAACACATACAATTTCATATAACTGACAAAGGATTGGCATCCTGAACATATAAAGAATGCTTTCAGGGGCACTTGGGTGGCTCAGTCATTAAGTGTCTGCCTTTGGCTCAGGTCATGATCCCAGGGTCCAGCAGGGAGCCTGCTTTTCCCTCTCCCACTCCCCCAGCTCACTGTATTCCCTCTCTCACTGTTTCTCTCTCTCCCTGTCAACTAAATAAATAAAATATTTAAAAAAATGCTTTCATATCAGTAAGAAAAAGGCAAACAAAATAGACCAAATGATCAAAATTGGCCCTTCTCAAAAGAGGAAACTTGAAGAGCCTACACATATATGAAAAGGTGATCAACCTCACTGGTAATGTGGGAAATGTTAATTGAAAAATGAAATACCAAATGAAAGCATGTTTACACAAAAACCTGCACACCAATGTTCATGGCAGCTTTATTTGTAATAGCCCCAAATCAGAAACAGTAGTCCTCTACTGTTGGTTAATCGATGGTTTATCTATAAAGTGGAATGCTATTCAGTAGTAAAGGAACAAATTATCTGATGCACACAACTCCCATGGTTCTCTAGCCAATTATCTCAGTGAAACAAAAGCCAATCCTAAAAGGTAACATACTGCACAATTCCATTTATATAACTTTTTGAAAATTTTATATATAACATTTTTGGGGCGCCTGGGTGCTCACTTGGTTAAAGCATCCGACTCCTGATTTCTGATGAGGTCATGATCTCAAGATCCTGGGATCAAACCTTGTGGGGCTCCACGTTCAGCAGGGAGCCTACTTGAGAATTCTCTCTCTCCCTCTCCCTCTGCCCTCCCCTGCTCTCTCTCTCTCTCTCATAAATCTTTAAAAATTTTATATATATCTCAGGGTCCTGGGATGGAGCCCCACATCGGGCTCTCTGCTCAGCAGGGTTCGTACTTCCTCCTCTCTCTCTCTCCCTGCCTCTCTGCCTACTTGTGATCTCTGTCAAATAAATAAAATCTTTTAAAAAATTAAAAAAATAAATATCTTTAAAAAATTTTATATATAACATTTAAAAAGTTTGTTTATTTATTTTTTAAATAATCTCTATGCCTAACCTAGGACTCAAGAGTCACATGTTCCTCCAGCTGACCCAACCCGGAGCCCCTATATATAATATTTTTCAAAGGACATTTTGGAAATGAAGAACAGGAATTAGGGAGGAGGAGAAGAGTGGGAAGAAAGTACGTGTGGGTATAAAAGGGCAACAGGAGTGACTCTTGTGATGTTGAAGGTGTCCAGGTGTTCTGTATCTTGAGTATGTAGGCAGTTACACTGACCTACATGTTAGATTCAATTGTATAAAGCTACACACAAACACAGACACACAGAGTTCAAGTAAAATGGGGGAAATCTGAACAAAATAATTGGACTGTATTGATTTCATGATTCTGACTGTAACATTATACTACATTTTTGTAAGATGTTACCATTGAGGTAAGGGATATACAAGATCTCTCTGTATTACTTCTTTTTTAAAAAAGATTTTATTTATTTATTTGACACAGTGAGAGAGAGATCACAAGGAGGCAGAGAGGCAGGCAGAGAGAGATGGGGGAAGCAGGCTCCCTCTGAGCAGAGAGCCCGATGCAGGGCTCGATCCCAGGACTCTGAGATCATGACCTGAGCCGAGGGCAGAGGCTTAATCTACTGAGTCACCCAGGCGCCCCTCTCTGTATTACTTGTTTCAACTACATGTAAATCCACAGTTACCTCAGTAAAAACAAACAAAACAGAGACAACATGTTTCATCCATCAGATTGGCAAAAAATAATTTCACAGTGTGAAGTGTTGGCAAAGATTTGAGAAATATGGCACCATTACTCCCTGCTGCGGGGAGTATAATTCAGTATGACCACTTTGGAAAGCAATATGGCAGGCAGCCAGTGAAATTTAAAATACACATCCTTCCTTGCCCAACTGTTCCCCTTCTGGGTTTGTATACCCTTAGAGAGTCTCCTACATGTCCCTGAAGAGACTTGTATGCAAGGGTGCTTATTACAACATTGTTTATAATAACAAAAAGTGGAAGTAATATAATTGCCTTCCAAATTGGGAATGGCTAAATAAAATATAGTACATTTATAATACATAGCTGTAAAAATGAACCAGATAAGATTATATATACAATATATATTATATTTACATATCAAATATTTCAGAAACACAACATCAAGTTTAAAAAGCAAGATACAAAGTGATACTTATTCATTCAGCAAATATTTGAGAGCTTGCCATATATAAGAAGCTGTTCTAGGACCTGGAAGTATAACAGAAAGCAGACAAAGCCAGAGTTCTTAGAAGGGAACACAAATGAATAAGCAAATATATATGAGGTTATTTATGTAAAACTTTTAGCTGTTCATGTGTATATACACACATACACATATATATGTAGTTATGTGTGTGCATATATATGTAATGTAGGCACTATATAGTGTGGAGTTACTACATACTATGTATGTAGTATATGTATACATATAGAATCATTATATACTATATACATAGTAATTTTATTATATATTATTAAAAATAGACCAAAAAGATACACACCGTTTTTGTGATATTAGGAGGAAAGAAAAGAAGTGGGACTCAGGGTAAGGAGGGATAAAGGGAACATTAGCTGTGTCTATGATATTCTAATTGCCTAAAAGCTATTCTTTTGCCAGGTGTAATTTCAAATGTTCTCTTTTGTAGTTACAATTCATAATTGAAAGGCATTTTCCTAGTATAAACATACAGAGTTTCAAGTTAGTGTTTCTTTTTCTTTTTTTTTTTAATTTTTTATTTATTTGACAGACAGAGATCACAAGTAGGCAGAGAGGCAGGCAGAGAGAGAAGAGGAAGCAGGCTCTCTGCTGAGCAGGGAGCCTGATGTGGGACTCGATCCCAGGACCCTGAGATCATGACCTGAGCCGAAGGCAGCGGCTTAACCCACTGAGCCACCCAGGCGCCCCCAAGTTAGTGTTTCTTATATTGAAGTCTAAGTACATGTCCCAAGATTTAGAAATTATTTGTTCATCCTTGTTAAACTCATAAGTTTATCACTACTTTATAAATGAGAATGACCATTGAGTTAATTTCCAGAGAAAAAGGCTGGAGACACAAGGCACAAGTGTAGGGTATTAGATTTGGGCTCTCCTTTTCTATTTTAAGTATATGTGCTGCCGAAGCGAGCACTGGGCTCCCCTTTTCTTATCACCATTGAGGTTACTTGGATTAATCAGGTCATAAGCGTAAGTAGTTGTTCCTTCCTTATGATATGTGGGTGGGACTCTGATTTGCTCATGTTTAAAAACATCAGTTCTTTTAGGGACTTGTAGGGACTCTAGGTAACTCTATAGGTCTCTGTCTCATTTAAAACTGAGGAAAAGGGTCGCCTGGGTGGCTCAGTGGTTAAAGCTTCTGCCTTCGGCTCAGGTCATGATCTCAGAGTTCTGGGATCGAGTCCCGCATCGGGCTCTCTGCTCAGCGGGGAGCCTGCCTCCTCCTCCTGTCTCTCTCTGCCTGCCTCTCTGCCTACTTGTGATCTGTCAAATAAATTTTTTAAAAAATCTTTAAAAAAATAATAAAAATAAAAATGAGGAAAAATATGAGGGGATTAGATGAAATATTCTGAGATTAGGCTAAATACTCTTTTAGATGTTAGATTTTAATTCATCCAATTATATAGTACTTATTTTTCAATTTAACCTCGAAAAGTCAATTACATTATTTCTGTAGATTATGAGAGCCAGGTGATCACATTTTTAATGCTCTCTCAAAAAACAACTTAAGACATTTTGTGATTTGCCATTCACTACCTGTTTTAAAGTTTAAATAATGAAAGTGATCCATATGGAGTTACTTTTTTATATGAATGCATCTGCTTTTCTTTTAAGAAAAAAATGGATGGTTTTACTTCGAACCTTTAAAAGCTATTTGCGAGGGGTGCCTGGATGGCTCAATGGGTTAGCCTATGCCTTTGGCTCAGGTCAGATCCTAGGGTCCTGGAATCAAGCCCCGCATGGGGCTCTCTGCTCAGCAGCGAGCCTGCTTTCCCCTCTCTCTCTGCCTGCCTCTCTGCCTACTTGTGATCTGTCAAACAAATAAAATCTTAAAAAAAAAAAAAAAAACCCAACTATTTGCGAATGATGTTCTCTTACCAGTTATTTTGCAGAAGTAGAGATAGTTTCAATTTGGGGTCATAGAGGAGAAAGCCAACTAATGGAAAGCTCATTAAATCATTAGTCAGTGTTTCATATTTTCCTTATCATCCGTTAGTATTCCCTATACTGTCACTTTAAGGAGTCAATGGGAAATTGTAGGATTAGGTTTCGATAACTACTGGGAGGCTGGAAGCTTTGTGTTTAAGCACTTAGGCTTCTTCTGTCTGAAGCCTGTCCTGTCATTTATTCACTCTCTGACCTTTGGCAGAATCCTTGAATTCTCTGGAATTTTATTTCCTTATGGGGATAATAAAAGTACATATCTCATAGAGGTTTTGTGTAAACCTAAAAAGAGGTCATAAACAATGACTGGCATATAATAAGCATCCATAATAATAACAAGAATAGTAGATAACACTTTTATAGTAATTGTGCCAGGCCCTGTTAAAGAACTTTATATGTACTATTAGTTATTATTAGATTAACTGATTCCAGTTTCAGGATTTAGTTTAGTAAACTGTTTTAAGAAGAAGACAGGAGATGGTGAAAGGATTTATGCTCCTTAAACTTATTTGCATATTTTCCAATTTAAGTCACAGGGACTCTTTCCCGGTAGGCAGAGAAAGCAAGACATGGAGGGTTTAGGAAGATATATACGATATCATCTCCATTGGACAGCAGAATTTAAGGCATGTACTATGCAATTGGGCATTTCAGCGGAAATTAAGAATTGGCAGGTCTTGCTTCTCAACTGCTACTCATTTTAAGGAATCCTGAATCATGCTGAATCATAGCATTTTAGCTGGTCCTCCCTCAGGACACTTAATACTTTCTTTTTTTTTTTTTCTCTTTAAGATTTATTTATTAATTTGAGAGAGGGAGAGAGAGAACAGAAGCAGAGAGAAGCAGAGCCCCCCCTGGGCAGGGAGCCTGATGCGGGATTTGATCCCAGGACCCTGAGATTGTGACCTGAGCAGAAGGCACAAACATAACCAACTGAGCCCCCCAAGGCGCCCCCCAGGCACCCCGACTTAGTACTTTCTTATGGTCCATTTCATCTTGCAAGATCTTCTGGGGAAAGGTCTACATCTGAGCTAGTTATCTTTGTAACAGTTAACAGTGCTGAGCACAAAAAGTGGGAAAGACTGGGTAAGACTGAATACTGGAAGGGAGGAGGGGGAGAAAACATATTTTTAGAGGAGGGACTCTTCATATATAGTTGGCAGTTTATCTTTTGAGTAGGCTGGCTTTTTCCTTTCTTCTTTTCAAGCATCTCTAGTGAAATAGGTATACCCAAGGGCATATCCAGAAAACACAAACGAGTATACTTAAATTCCATCATAAACCTCTGGAGACAGAATGCCTCATGATCAGTGTGGCTCTGTTAATAGTAATAGTTATTGCAGAAAGTTGGATGCCAGGTAGAGAAGAGCCATTACCTGTTACCAGAGCTAAACAGCAAAAACCACATTACATTTCCATTCCTTCCACTTTAGTCTTTTGAAACCTGCAAAACCTTATGTCCACTGTCTATTTTACATCCACCCTCTTTTTAAAAAAATTTTTTTAACATTAGGAACATTCTGTCCCTGCATCTATAATAAATATCAAACATTTATGTAAGCTGTGGTTGGAATGATAAATAAAAATCAGGTCAAAAATAGGAATTGATGGGGGCGCCTGGGTGGCTCAGTGGTTAAGCCGCTGCCTTCGGCTCGGGTCATGATCTCAGGGTCCTGGGATCGAGTCCCGCATCGGGCTCTCTGCTTGGCAGGGAGCCTGCTTCCTCCTCTCTCTCTCTGCCTGCCTCTCTACCTACTTGTGATTTCTCTCTGTCAAATAAATAAATAAAATCTTTAAAAAAAAAATAGGAATTGATGGTTACTATGATAATTTAACTAGTCTTCCTGGCATGGCTTGGATGCATACAAGGTGGACTTCCTTCGTTTAGCCTCTTGCATTATACTGACTCACTGCTGGGGCTTAGGAAATCACTACTTAAGTGTCTGCAAATGCCGCACTACTACTTACCTGGAGATATTATAAAGATTAATCAGTTAGGGAGGGGAAATCTATAAAGCTGAGTAAGCTTCTTGGTAATAAAACCATGTAAGCACAAAACAGTGTTATTATTGGTAACTCTGGTGTTATATAATTCGATATACAAACTGCTAGGCAGTTCAATCTTATTGGAAGATTGGGACCCTTTCAAACTGAATTTTCATATGTTTTTACTTTAATTTTCTTGGCTAAAAAAAGCTTGCAAAAAAAAAATCACTGGCCCTTGAAATAGGTGATTCACTCTGATGATTGCTATCCTTCATTAAGCGCTGTGTTGAGCACAACTTGCTAAATGCACTATACAGTGATTAAGCACTAGTGATTTGAATCCAGGTTTAATGCCTTATTCTCAACACCTGTGCTCTTAACCACTGTGTCTTCCTACCAACATGATTTCAAAAGTCATACAGCCTGGGGACTGGGAGGATTCAATGGGATGAGACCAAGGGCAAAGGACGGGTAAAGTCTTCACAGCTACTCACCGAACTAATGCTACAAACAAGGACTGTTTATGACGGTTTTAACATCTTAATAGATCTGTGCAATTAATTTCAAATAAGATGCTCATTAAAGGAATGAAAAGTAAATTTCTGGGATATACCAGCCAACAACTTGGCAGCTTACCAACCTTGAGGAGCATATTAAGTTAATAGGTGACTATAGTAATTTCAGGGCTTTTAGAGCTCAAGAGACTGGGGGAGGGTCTTCAATTTTTTCTCCTCTTTTTAACAAAAGTCATTTCAAGATGGTACACAAAAGTCTTGAAATTTTAGTTCACATTCAATAATTTATATCTATGACTAGTATCCAGCCTTTCTTGGAGAAGATACGAAATCTCAACTAAAGCCATTCCTGAACATGATAGCCCAGGCCAGATGCATCTCCTGGCACTCCGTGTGACCCCCTTGAGTCGCAGGGAATGTGACTCATCAATGTGTTAAATGGTCACAAGGTGTGTTGTGGGGCAGAGAAGTCTCAGGGCCATTCCTTCGGAGTCTTCACACCCTCCGCAGGGCAGGTCCCTTTCCCTCCTGGGGAGCATTTTGTGAGCGTTGTTGGTGCTAGTTTATCTGTTAAGAGGTTTAAGCATCAGGGCTTCCAGGCTCTGCCTAGGCTCAAAAAAAACCAAAACAAAACTTAGGGCCTGTGACCTACAGCCACAGCAACTTCTGTCAGTTGGCTGCCGCGACCTTTCCCTAAACTGAGATGTGTGTTTTAGGAAATGGGTCCTAGCTCTGAAAATCCCAAACAGAGGTCTCCGAGCAGACCCTTTTTTCTGAGCCCCAAAAGGGGTAGGGATTTTCCCTGATCCCACGCTAATCACAGCCATTTCACTGAGACCCGCCCTCTAGCATCCCTGGTCGCCAGGCGCCGCGAGAGCTCACAACGCTAGACACCCAAATTCCCCCCGGGTGGGGTGGAGCCTGGAATAAGCGGAAAGGGCCCAAGAAAGGTCGGGACCTGGGGTTCCGGGCGGGAAAGGCCGCGCGCAGGGCACGCCGGGAAAGGCCGTGGCGCGCGGAGGTAGAAGCCCGCCCCGCCCGGCGCCGCGCTCAAGCTGGGCGGCCCTCCTCTGGGGCGGCTCTGATTGGACGGCGGAGCTCCGCGTGCTGATTGGCCGCGTGGGCGAGACGGAGGAGAGCCGTGCGCAGCGGCGTGTGTGGGGCCGTGTGCAGACCCGCGTGTGGCGCAGGCAAGGACCCTGAAAATAAACAGCCGCTACCTTGTGAACCTCCTTTCACAGACCTGCGTCCGAGTCTCCGCCGCTGCGGGCCCGCTCAGACGCTGAAGGTGAGGGCCTAGAGCGGGGCCTGGGGTTGGGGGGAAGTCGCGGTGCGGGCCCTGGCCGAAGCGGACGGAGAGGTTGGGAGCGGTGAGGCGGCGATGGCGGCCGCACTCTGGCCTGCTCTGCTGCTGCGTCAGGCGGGAAACTCGGCTGCCACCGCCACCTCATGTTCAGCTTTCCGGTCTGCCGCAGTCGGGCGTCCCTGCCGCCTTTCCTTCCGTCTTGGGAAGCTGGGTCGCCGCGCCTCGGGGCCTCTTCCAGAGCCAAGGCCGCACCCCAGGCCGCAGCCTCACAGCAAAGGAGGCCCCAGCCCGTGCGCCCTTGGGACTGAGGCCCTGAGACTTCGAGGGTCGCGGAATGCTGGCCGGAGGGTCGATTTGGCGGGAACTTCTTGGAAGGAGGCTGTGTGGTGGGAAAAGGACCCTGGTGTGGTTGGAGGGGGGGATGGGTTTTGGTATTTATGCAGGCCATGTGCTGGGGTAGTGGGTCTGGCGGGCCATGTGCCAAGGGTTGTGATGGGCTAAGAAAAGGGTCACTGGAGACGCGCTTGGGTTTAGAGTGGTGGGATACTCCGCCAGAAGGCCTGAGAATCTTCGAAATTCGTACTCTCCATACTTGAATTTTTATCGTGGTTCAAATGCTAGGTTACTTCTCTTAACATTGCAATTCAAAAAAGAGGTAGATAGGTCTTGCTTTCCGTGAATCAACGAAATCCAACCATTTCGTGGATTAAACAAATACAACTTAATTTGAAATTGAGACGTGAAAGTTGATGGACCAGTCCCCATCTAGATATTCCAAATGTGAAAACCTATTATAGGACGACATAATTGCCCACATTTGGGTTTGAGTGTTGATTTTATTATGGGTAAAGCATATGCTTGTTGCCACATGTTAACCACATGTTCTCAGCCACAGGGCACTTCCAAAGGAAGTGACTACATCTGATCTTGGAGGTCTTAGAAAAAGCAAATACTGCTCAGTAGTGCTCTGTGACTTGGGATAGTGTGTTTCAGTCATTATCCAGAAAGAGCCATAGAGAAGGTAAGAAGCCAGGAGTCTGGATAAATTTACATCCTACATCCTCATCATACCCCAGAGTATACAAATTTAAAAAAAAAAAAGTTTCCTTCTTTCCTATTGTTGGATCTCATTTTTGAAAGAAATATAACCAGTTAATTTCCGCATGGAGGAGTTAACATAAATTAAGATAGCAACTTGGTTACTTTTGCCCAAACACTATAAATTGCATGTACCATTTTGCGGGCTTTTAAAAGATGTATGAGATGAAATTCTTACCTCTTAGGCTTTTTTTTCCTTCTGCAGAGCAGTCATTTTCAGTGCTTAAAAGATCACTCTGATCATGGTTTAATCAAAAGCGATGTATCTATGTACACGCTGTGTTTAGCTTGTTGAGCCTGATTCTTGTCTACAAGGAGCTCTCTGTACTGGAATATAAAAAAATAATTTATTAGATTCCCAAGGGCTGAATTAAGGACTTAAAATTTTTTCCAAATCACAACTCTTGGCAGCAGGGTGTTTTTTTTTTTTTTTTTAAAGCTAACAGTTTATGTTTGTGTACTTATCTGCATGTGTCACATTGGAAAACTTGGGTCTTAGCAGCCTAAAGGTCCACGTTTTCATACTGATGGGAGGTAATGTGTTTCAAACAGATGTAGAGTTTCTGTCAAATATTTTGAGCCAAATCAGTGGAAGACCAAAGGGCATTTATTACACTAGCGTTTGAACAACTGGATCTCTTCTTTAAGATATTATAAATGGGTTTTGTAAATGGTTATATGACTTTGGATTATTTTGCCTTTTTTAAAAAAATCTAATAAAAATATGTGGTATGTATATGAGAAGTTACCGGATTGGTGCTTAAAAGCGATAGAACTACAGTTTGAATAATTGGAATGGTCTGTTAGCTAAGCACTTGACCACAAGACAGATTTTGCAGTTCTTCCCCCCCCCCCCCCTTGAGAGAGAGAGAGTTTTTAAAAATTGTTGGCTTCTTTCCTCTTCCTAGCCTTCTGACAGTAAGTGGAGAGCCAGAAGACTGATGCCAAGGCATCCTGGTCTGCTATGTGGAGAATGCTCTTTCCCTACTGTCTGACTTAATAGAACTCCTATTCTGGCAGTGTCAGTTGCTGCTGCAGTAAGGGCATGCTTGTGAGGATTCAGTAAGCTGTGCATCATTTTTGTGTTGTGAAGAACTGCTGGAATAATAAAGTGAGAGCTTGTGGCCACCAAAATTTAAGTTGTAAGTAGGTAGAATCTGATAAGCAGTAGTATGAAAGTGTAGTATAGTGCTCACCTGGAGTGGCTCCATAATTACAAATGAGGCTGTTAACTGGTGAAATCAGGTTGCCAGTCTTTGGTTCTGTGGTGACACTCTTTAAGTTCTACCACAAAGAAGGTTGAGAAAATCTGTCTTGGCTTAAAATTCAGGAAAGCTGTGTGATGGTATACTGTGAATAAATTAATACATGACAGTGGGTTTTTAAAAGGTTGATGAGTTCTAGTTTCAGTTTACCTAAAAAGATTTTTGGCATTACAAATTAACATGTTTTAACACAGTCTCAGATCTTCAGTCTCCTTGTCAGTGAAATGGGAACAAGAATACCTTAACTTGCAGAGTTGTAAGGATTACAGGTAATATGTTTATTAACCTTTGAGTCATAGTAGATATTTAGTTATTAAAACCCGTTGGGGTAATCAGAGCAGGAACCAGGGTGAAAACCCAGAATCACTCCCAGTATTAAACTCTGGTCTCCTTTATTCTGGCCAGAATGCAGGCAGTGTACAGCGTAACTTGCTTCCTTCCTTTCTGTCTGTAGTTTATCTATCTTAAGGGTCTGAAGTGTTTCAGTACCATGTTGGAACACTGAACTGATTTATTAGAGCATAATGATGAGTACCTTCAGAGGGGCAAAAGCTCCCCTATGATGTGGATATAGTTAGGTCAGCAGCATGAATGAGTCAGGGATAACCCTACACTTAAGGGAAATAACTGGAGATACAGTAAATGTGGATACACAACAGCTAGGTTATGAAAACCATGTAAAGCAATAGAGAGCCAGATCCACAAAAAACTTGTCACCCCCCCCCCACTTGCCCGTTACTACTTATTTAAATACATTTATAGCCAGAGTTAGGGTCTTAACTGGGATTCACATTGTTAGTCTTGAAAGTGTGCTGTTAAGATTTAAGTAGTTTACTAGCTTTGTACTTAGTATCAGAAATGGTGGAACACTTACATTGATAAAGACAAGTTAGTATAATCAATAATGTTTTCGTATCAGTTCCAGAATTTAAGCCTAGATGAGTGTAAAATAGTCGGACCTCTTAATTATATATGGTCTCTCAGTGGATTTTCGGTCTTTTCAAGTGGTATCTTGACTGTCTTACTGCTGCCTGGCATGCCACATTCTCCTGCATTTCTTTTTTCTTTTTAAGATTTTTAAATTTTATTTATTTGACGGGGACACAGTGAGAGAAGGAACACAAGCAGGGGAGTGGGAGAGGGACAAGCAGGCCCCCTGCCAAGCAGGGAGCCTGATGCAGGACTCCATCCCAGGACTCTGGGATCAGGACCGCAGAAGGTATTCACTCAACCGCTGAGCCACCCAGGCACCCCTCCTGCATTTCTTTAAGCTGGTTTGCGTCATGAAAATGTGAAGTGGAAACTAAATAACTGGTTTCTGTTGTTGGAAATATAAAGTCGTTTGGCATTATTACCCAATTTTTCTTACGTCTTCATTCCATTTAGGAAGTAGACTTCGAGATGGGAAACTTGACTATAAGCAGAGTGGTGCCCTGTTGTAAGCTGCTCTATAGGCATTGCACTGGGTTCTAATCCACCTGTAGGCAGTCTAACTTAATTGAGGGAAGAGTAGAAAGACTAAACGGGTGACATAAACCCATAAAGTTTTTAAGTTGGACACCTGTTAAGGACAAGATCCCTGGTAACAATCCTTATTACAGATCAGTTTTATCATTTTTTTTCCTGAAAAGGACAGACTTTAAATTGTCTGAGGTAACACAGCAGGTGTTACCCAGGCTTACCTGTTAAAAGAGTTTCCAGATCTTTACTGTGTGACAGTGATAATCCATGTAGATACAAGCAATGATTTTTAGCAGCAAAAAGAAGGAAATACATGCTCTCCTTCTGCCTGGCAACAGTGAAAATACAGCATTTTGTCTTTTATCTTTATTAGTAGATATGTCTTGTAGCATTCCATAAAATACTAGAGGTCTAGTAGATTGTGAATTCCTGGAGTAATAGAATTTTATTAGATAATCCGAAATAAACATTTTTTGAGAGTGATAGTACATCCTCATTGAGAACATAATTTAAAAATACATAACCTTTTTTTTACTTTTTTTAAGATTTTATGACACAGCACACAAACGGGCAGGAAGGGCAGAGGGAGAGGAAGCAGCAGACTTCCCACTGAGCAGGGAGCCCAACTTGCAGATCTATCCCATGACCCTGGGATCATGAGCTGAAGGCAGATGCCCAACTGACAGAGCCACGCAGGTGCCCCTACATTGTTACTTTAAATTAATGGTGCAGTAACTCTTGTGATAGCAAGAATTTAGGTGTTAGTACTTGGTTAGATTGGGTTGACTCTGTACAAGAAACAGTTTGTTTCATTCGGCAAATGATTATTTTTTTTTTTTTTTAAGATTTTATTTATTTATTTGCCAGAGAGAGATCACAAGTAGGCAGAGAGGCAGGCAGAGAGAGAGAGAGAGGGAAGCAGGCTCCCTCCTGAGCAGAGAGCCCGACATGGGACTCGATCCCAGGACCCTGAGATCACGACCTGAGCCGAAGGCAGCGGCTTAACCCACTGAGCCACCCAGGTGCCTGATTATTAATTGTCCCCTTCCCGGAAGCAGTTAAAGTACTGAGTGTAACTTCTACTAAAAGGATAATTGTATGGGGTGTTGTGATTGAAAGGTGAATTACTTGTTCTCTGCCCTCAGGAATATGATAAAAGTCAATATAGTAGTGTCATCAGACAGATACCAATAAAGTACTGTCAGCTTTAATAGGAAAGAGAGTTCCAGTCTAGGAGATGTGGTCAGATTCTTTTATAAGAGTTGGCATTTGAGTTGGCCATTGAAGGTTGGAAAAGGTTGTGACAGGTGGAGAGGGCAGTGGCAGCACAGTACAGCAAAATTCCAGCCAGGAGTAGTCATAGGCAGTGAGAATCACAGAACCATAATTCTTGACGGTCTTACCTTACTGCCTCTTTTCATAGGGAATAGCATATAATTCTCTATAAAGACCTTTTAATTAACTACATTTTGCATATAAGATGAATATTAGTAAGGGGACCTTCTTCTAGGATAAATGATTGGTCTCTAAAACATAGTGGGAATCAGTTGGTTTAATGTTACTGATGAGACAGATCTATCACAGGAGACTAAGTGAAAATGTAGAACAGCTAATTGACTGTGATTGGTTTGACGAAAGAGGGAGAAGGCAGATTGCAAATACATTACCTAAGCCCACTGGGAAGAACTTTGAGAAAGCATATGGCCTACTGATGATGGGTCTTTGGGATGTTAATGAAATGTTTC
Source organism: Mustela nivalis (assembly GCF_964662115.1). Lineage (NCBI taxonomy): Eukaryota > Metazoa > Chordata > Mammalia > Carnivora > Mustelidae > Mustela > Mustela nivalis. The sequence continues at coordinate 160,114,376 of NC_139020.1, forward strand.
TTTCCCTTTAAGACTTCTTTTTTTGTTTTGTTTTGTTTTTTGTTTTTTGACCTGGATTTATTCCAGTAAACAAAATTCTGTGAGACTAAAATTTGTTGATGGCAAAGCAAATATCTAAAACTAGTTAAAGTGTATAAAGTTGCCTATCTCTTTAGTAGAGTTGTTAATTACTGTCTAAATGGAGAAATACTGCTTTCCCTAAATAATTTGTGGTTCATATAGAAATGATTACACTTTAACCAAATTTCAATTAGGAATTAGGGTGAGGAGAAGAAGTAGAGTGTAGTGTTTAATCTTTAAATGTTATTTTAACTAATTGTCTTCTTTCCAGAAGTACTTTTCCTGTGATTTCTTTTTCTTCCTGTTCATTTTGGATCTGGTTCCTGTGCATTGAGATAAGACAAAATGGAGAAACAATTCATGAAAAACTGTACACATAGATGAATCAATTTGGGGGGGGGGTGGTATCTTCTTTTTACTTATTTATTTGACAGAGAGGGAGAAGCAGGCTCCCTGAGTAAGGAGCCAGATGGGAGCTCCATCTCAGGACCCTGGGATCATGACCCAAGCTGAAGGGTAGAAGGGTAGGTGCTTCACTGAGCCACCCAGGCACCCAGAGAAATCAGTTCTTGAGTGGTTTTTTAAACTCGCATTTCTATGCTGAAAGTAAACCTACTTTATATACATGATGATTCATTGTAACATATTTCTTTTGTAGTTTATTATAGAATAAAGTGTTCTTTTAAAGCATCAGTCTAAAGGGGTGATTGAAAGTAGCTTTAGAAATGTGTATTGAGGGAGACGCCTGGGTGGCTCAGTTGGTTGAGCAGCTGCCTTCGGCTCAGGTCATGATCCCAGCGTCCTGGGATCGAGTCCCACATCGTCCTGGGATCGAGTCCCACATCGGGCTCCTTGCTCGGCAGGGAGCCTGCTTCTGCCTCTGCCTGCCGTTCTGTCTGCCTGTGCTTGTTCTCTCCCTCTCTCTCTCTGATGAATAAATAAAATCTTTAAAAAAAAAAAAGAAATGTGTATTGAGGGACGCCTGGGTGGCTCAGTTGGTTAAGCAGCTGCCTTCAGCTCAGGTCATGATCCCAGCATCCTGGGATCGAGTCCCACATCAGGCTCCTTGCTCCGCAGGGAGCCTGCTTCTCCCTCTGACTCTGCCTTCCACTCTGTCTGCCTGTGCTTGCTCTTGCTCGCTCGCTCTCTCTGACAAATAAATAAAATCTTAAAAAAAAAAAAAAGAAATGTGTATTGAATATGATTATGATATTTTTTAAAAGACAAGTTAATCTTGTTTACATATATATCAGTAAATGTAATTTTTTAAAAGATCTTATTAGAGGGGTGCCTGGGTGGCTCAGTGGGTTAAAGCCTCTGCCTTTGGCTCAGGTCATGATCCCATGGCCCAGGGATCAAGCCCTGCATCTGGCTCTCTGCTCCGCAGGGAGCCTGCTTGCCTGCTGCTTCTTCTCGCTCTCTCTCTCTCTGCCTACTTGTGTGTGATCTCTCTCTGTCAAATAAATAAATAAAATCTTAAAAAAAGAAAAAGATCTTATTAGAGCATGAACAAGTGGGAGAGGGAGAAGCAGACTCCCTACAGACCAGCAGCGCTTGATCCCAAGACCCAGAGATCATACCTGAGCCTAAGCGGACACTTAACTGACTGAGCCAACCAGGAGCCCTATACATATATAATATTTATGATTCGTTTATTTGAGAGTGAGTGTGGGGGGGCAGGGGAGAGAACCTCCAGCAGATTCCCTGCTGTAGGAGGAGTCTGACACAGGGCTTGACCTCACAACCCTGAGGTCATGACCTGAGCCAGAATCAAGAGTTGGACACTGAACTGACTGAGCCAGCCAGGAGCCCCTCTTGTTTAAATATTAAATGATAAAATACTCAGGACTTGTCAGATTGCCTGTATTACCTTATAAAAGGAAGTGATCATTTTTGTGCAAAGAATTCATTGACAGCAGTAGTTAAATGTGCTTAAATTGGTCTGGCTATAATAAACTGGAGAAGATACAAAATGAAAAGGAGGGTTCAAGGTACCATAAGCAGCTCTTTGTTGTGATCTTTTTATTTTTTATTATTTTTTTATCCTAACTCTTCTTTTTGGTGGTAACCAGTACTTTATATGACTTAAAAGGCAAATACTAGTAAAAAAAAAAAAAAAAAAGCAAATGTAATCTCATGCTTTGCAAAAACACATTTTTAATCTTTATTGGCTGTTTTCTTCCTTTTTTTTTTTTTTTTTAAAGATTTTATGTATTTATTTGACAGAGATCACATTAGGCAGAGAGGCAGGCAGAGAGAGGAAGGGAAGCAGGCTCCCTACTGAGCAGAGAGCCCGATGTGGGGCTTGATCCCAGGATCCTGGGATCATAACCTGAGCCGAAGCCAGAGGCTTTAACTCACTGAGCCACCCAGGTGCCCCTGGCTGCTTTCTTCTGACTAGAAATGTGCATTATGTATCCTGAAACCACTAACCTTTTTTTTTTTTTTTAAGATTTATTTGAAGGGTGGGGAGGGAGAGAGAATCTTAAACAGATTCTCTGCTGATCTGCCCATGAGATCATGACCTGAGTCATTTTAAATCACAAGTTGGACACCTAACTGAGCCACTCAGTACCCCTGAAACCACTAACTCTTAAGTATCCCATGCTGGTCCCTGCCTGTCCTCCCCCCCCCCCCAGCCCATTTTTGGTAATGTGTTTATATGGCAAGTAGCAGGAATTGATAAAAAGATCCCTTTGAAAACTTACCCTGAATCTGATTGTAGATACTTGGGGTAAGTATTGAGTTCTTTTGAATATTTGACAATGGAAACGTCTGAAACTGAACTTAGCTTAATTTTTAGTTAGTGGATTCTCTATAACTTAGCAATGAACTGGTAAAGGGTGGTGGGGAGGGGGGACTTTAGCATTTCACTGTCACTTGAATTTTGGTACTGTGGTTGACTTGGATAATTACACTCTCTAGTCAGTCTTAGTTGTTTTGCTAGATCATGGTGCTTATCTTTGAGAGGGTAGTTAAAAAACTTGGTGTACCATGGGTTGACACTGGGAATAGGGTAAAGATACTGAGATGTGGAAGTTACTATGCTGCATTATTCTGAGCTAATTTGTTTTTTAAAAACCACTTTCCTAGGAGTACAATTCTATTCCAGGAATAGTTCCTGTTTATTTTTAGATTGTTACATAAGTAGTATAAAATTCATTTGCTTTAGTGGGAGTTTTGGCCCCCTTGTAAATAATACCCAATAAAGGAATCCGTTGTGACATTCCAGATAGCCTTGTTTGAAATGTAAAACTACAGGAAAATTGGGAAAGAAGAGAATAAAAGAAAAAAAAAAGGTCCTGGGCTTTAGATGGTTTTGATACTTTGGTGTACCCTTTTGTTGTTTTTCTAATATTTTTAACATATTGTATCTTCTAGAGAAAATTTATATCCTGCATTTCTTTTAACATGTCTGCTGTAAAGAGTCTGCAGACAAGTGCTGTGGTTAACCAGGCACTGTTAGATGCTAAAGTTAGAAAGTTTCTCTTTAGCTACCCCTCACTCTCAAAGTACATACTGTGGTTCTGTTGTTTTGAGCTATTCCGATTTTATGACCATTAAATAACCAGTTGCTCAAAATAAAGTTGACTGGCTTGTAACCATGAAAATGTGGCCATTAAATTAGACCTGGAAGGAGATACTATTATTTCTTATATGGATATGCATTCTCTCACCCCATTAATAACTGAATAACATTTGTATTAGTCCACATATTCATAATTTAATGGTTTTAAAAATCAAATTATATCAAAACGTTTTGCATTTTTTCAGTTTTACTGTATTTCTTAATAGGCATATGATGCCTAAGTACATAGTTGTGTGGCCCTTTTTCTAACCAGTATATATGCTGGCTTCCTTCAGAATAATTATCCAAAAATACACTAAAAGGGCAGTAAAAGCTAAAAGTAATTTCAAGTAGTTTAACAATGTCATTTTTAATATTTCGAAGATCTAACTGCAGCCATGAGCAGCAATGAGTGTTTCAAGTGTGGACGATCTGGCCATTGGGCCCGGGAATGCCCTACTGGTGGAGGCCGTGGTCGTGGAATGAGAAGCCGTGGCAGAGGTGGTTTTACCTCGGATAGAGGTATTTTTGTCGAATAAAAAATTTTGAAGCACTTCAGTGTTTATTAGTATCAAGACTGGCCTAATTAGCCAAATTCTTTTGTTTTTGCCCAAAATAGGTTTCCAGTTTGTTTCCTCATCTCTTCCAGACATCTGTTATCGCTGTGGTGAGTCTGGTCATCTTGCCAAGGATTGTGATCTTCAAGAGGATGGTAAGTATTTAACACTTCTTTTCATACTCTTGTAGAATTTGGAGAGGTGAGCATGTACTACTGCTGCACATAGCATTGGGAAAGACTTAATACCTTTGAGGTTTTGTATTGTATGGCTTAAAACAAAGCAATGTTTTGTAAAGGTTTTATAGTCTTGGTCTGCTTCTTTTCCTTATTGTTGAAGCCTGCTATAACTGCGGTAGAGGTGGCCACATTGCCAAGGACTGCAAGGAGCCCAAGAGAGAGCGAGAGCAATGCTGCTACAACTGTGGCAAACCAGGCCATCTGGCTCGTGACTGTGACCATGCGGATGAGCAAAAGTGCTATTCTTGTGGAGAATTTGGACACATTCAGAAAGACTGCACCAAAGTGAAGTGCTATAGGTAAGTTAGAGTGTTGCTAGAGGAAGCCTTGTGGCAGAGATTATTTTAGAAGTGAGTTACGTATAAATGGAAGGGACTTGGGGACCATTTACTGAAAGTTGGCTGTGACCAGATGATGATAATTTTCAGCATATGTAACCAGCAGCCTGTCTGTACACGAGTCACTGTTCTGCCATCAAGGCTTGTGGCTTATGGCAGCTGGACAACTTACACAACTTTGGAACTTTTAACGATTTAAAAATAAGAACTCTTCTGCTGTAATTTGGAGTTTTCAGAGGCATTGTAGAAAACTGTTAATTCCCATACACAAATACTCTGTCCTACAACCAGAAATCTTTGTGGATAAAACATACAATAAAATGTACATATTTAAGGTATAAAACTTGGAAAGTTTTGATAAGTATCTACCAGTGAAATCTTAAGAGATTAATTTGTATAAAGGTACATCTTGGGGCACCTGGCTGGCTCATTCAGAGGAGAGTGCAACTCTTGATCTTGGGGACATGATTTTGAGTCCTACCTGGGTTTAGAGATTACTCAAGTACAACTTAAGAAGAAGGTACATCTTAGCCAATGTCATTGATTTTAGCTTTTTTTTTTTTTTTTTTAAGATTTTATTTATTTCACAGAGAGAAATTACAAGTACACTGAGAGGCAGGCAGAGAGAGAGAGAGAGAGAAGGAAGCAGGCTCCCTGCTGAGCAGAGAGCCCGATGCGGGACTCGATCCCAGGACCCTGAGATCATGACCTGAGCCGAAGGCAGCGGCTTAACCCACTGAGCCACCCAGGCGCCCCGATTTTAGCATTTTGGAGGGAGAGAGAATCCCAAGCAGGTTCCATGCCCAGCACAGAATGGGGCTTAGGGCTCGATATCATGACTATGAGCTCATGGCCTGGGCTGAAATTAAAAGTCAGTTGGTTAACCAGTTGAGCCATCCAGGTGTCCCTGTTTTTGGTGTTTTTGGTGGATCTGTTAATGGTGAAAATTCTAATTTTATGCCTTTAGCTGCATAATTGAGTGCTTTGTTACTTAATTCCTGTTTCTGCTCTTAATTTAGGGGTTAATGAGACTCTTGAGGGAAAAAAATGAATTGCTTCATTGCTATGCTTTTTGTTCCTCAGTTACTATTGCTCCAGTACAGTTTTGCATTTTCTGAGTACATTGTGAAAACTCTCTCTCTTTTTTTTAAGGTGTGGTGAAACTGGTCACGTAGCCATCAACTGCAGCAAGACAAGTGAAGTCAACTGTTACCGCTGTGGCGAGTCAGGGCACCTTGCACGGGAATGCACGATTGAAGCCACAGCTTAATTATTTTCCTTTGTCGCCCCTCCTTTTTCTGATTGATGGTTGTATTATTTTCTCTGAATCCTCTTCACTGGCCAAAGGTTGGCAGATAGAGGCTACTCCCAGGCCAGTGAGCTTTACTTGCCGTGTAAAAGGAGGAAAGGGGTGGAAAAAAATCGACTTTCTGCATTTAACTACAAAAAAAAAAGTTTATGTTTAGTTTGGTAGAGGTGTTATGTATAATGCTTTGTTAAAGAACCCCCTTTCCGCGCCACTGGTGAATAGGGATTGAGGAATGGGAAGAGTTGAGTCAGACCAGTAAGCCCGTTCTGGGTTTCTTGGATATGTTCCCATGTAGGAGGTAAAACCAATTCTGGAAGTATTTATGAGCTTCCATAAATAACTTTAATTTTAGCATAATGATGGCCTTGGATTGTCTGACCTCAGTAGCTATTAAATAACATCAAGTAACATCTGTATCAGGCCCTACATAGAACATACAGTTGAGTGGGAGTAAACAAAATAAAAAGACAAATGTGTGTTAATGGCTGTGCGAGAAAAATCGGGATAAAGGCCTAAACAGGAACAACTTCCATCACAGCGTTGATGCTGGATATACATAAGGTGATGGCAAAGGTTAAGAACACATTTTTTCAAAGACTAAATCTAAAACCCAGAGTAAACATCTATGCTCAGAGTTAGCATAATTTGGAGTTATTCAGGAATTGCAGAGAAATGCATTTTCACAGAAATCAAGATGTTATTTTTGTATACTATATCACTTAGACAACTGTGTTTCATTTGCTGTAATCAGTTTTTAAAAAGTCAGATGGAAAAAGCAACTGAAGTCCTAGAAAATAGAAATGTAATTTTAAACTATCCAATAAAGCTGGAGGAGGAAGGGGAGTTTGACTAAAGTTCTTTTTGTTTGTTTCAAATTTTCATTAATGTATATAGTGCAAAATGCCATATTAAAGAGGGGAATGTGGAGGACTAAAAGCTGACAGTTTGGACTTTTCTTTGTGTTCTAACCCAGTCATGTCTTCAATAATGAAAAACAGCTATTATAAGGAAGTATAGATCCTTTGGTGTCCTGTTATGCAGGGGATATAAAATATAACCTTTGTAACCCATTACAGTGCTGCCCTTTACCTCTATGTTCATTCTTGATAGTTTTAATGCCATTGTTATGTTTTAACATGTGATATTTTTCCTGGGCATCACAAGGATGTGAAATGTTTTTCATTTCTTGTCTCTAAGATTGTTACAGAGTTGAGACAAACCTTAGAAATTACTTGGTTTAATGAACAAACTCATAAAGGAGTTCAAAGCTCATATAAGCATACATAAGTGGAAGCTTAACTTGTTTGAGAAATACAGCTACCTAGAGTCTGGAACCTACACCTATGCAAGTATACCTCCCCCACACTATGTCCTCTTTTTTTGGTCCCCCACACCCCCAGCTAAACTAACTGTAGTTAGTGGTTTATGCTTTCCCGACTTAGTTAATTCTTTCCCCTTCATACTGCCATGTGGTTCTTCACATTGGATATATATTGTTTTCCCCAGGTAGTCCATTTTTTTTTATCTATACCATTGCAAGGTTAAGATGTTGGTGTCTAAGCTGTGCTGTGCCAATTTCTACTTGGTCTCATTAATAGTCAAAAGGAGGCAAAGTAAAAAAGTGTGAAGCCCTGGTATGTTGGTCCTGGTATGTAGGTCCTTTCACTCATGAATACAAGCTAACAAGTTTCTTTCTCCTTTGATATTTGTATTGAGCAAATGATATATATCAGATGTTAACTAGACATGTTAAATGTCTTGATAATTTTTGTTTTTGTTGCAAGGAAAAGATAGCATAAAGGAAGACCTGTTTTCAAAGGCAATATTGTTAAATGTAGATTCAGGTTTAGGGGGTGGTACGCATGGGGTTATTTTCCCCCCGAGGTTTTCCAGCCTCAAGTTGGAAAACCTAGCAGTGAGATATTTTGCTTCACACAACTGCTCTTTGTCCTGCATTTGTAGTACCTAGGAGCCTTTTGTTTAAAGCCCTTTGATACGCATAACTGAGGGCCTATTCACAGGCCACATAAGTGTTCTTTCATAAGGTTGCATTTAGTTGCATTGATCTTGACTGAGCAAGTACAACGTGAAAATACTTGTATTCTAGGGAATTCAAACTAATTGCTGAAAGCCAATGAGAAGTTCCTGTAGCAAGGAAGGATTTGTTGTAAGACTTTTTTAAATGATTATTTATTGGAGGGGGCAGAGGGAGAGAATTCTGAAGCAGACTCCTCAGTGTGGAGGCTGACACTGAGCTCAGTCCCAAGAGTTGGACACCCAACAACCAACTGAGCCACCCATGAGCCTTGGTTTTAAGCAACTTTTTAAAAATCATTTTCAGATAGTAAGTAGTATATTGCCTTGATAGACCAGCTCTGTCAAAAATGGGGTTGGTTTGGGATTTAGCAAATCCCAAATTTAGCAATTTAGCAATCCCCCATTTCTTAAGGTCTGAGAGTCCTATGCCTGCCAGGTCGATAAAAGGGCAAGGATTTCTCCTACCAAGGGTTGAGGGGATGATGGAAGGATAAGTGGAGGTGCTGCAAGGAATTCTACATTGTCTAACATTTTCATCTTTGCATCCCTATTAAGTTTTGCTGCCTTTTTGCTTGCTTCTACAATAATTTTTCAGCCTCTTGAAGCTGCTTCAACAGGAGTGGATCAGATGGAAATCTTGCCTACAAACTTACCTTGAAGAATCTAATAAAGAATAGTTAAAAGAATAATCCATACATTGAAGGGTACCTGGCTGGCTCAGTAGAGCATGCAACTGTTGATCTTGGGGTCCTGAGTTCAAGCCCCACATAGGGCTTCGGAGGTTACTTTTTTTTTTTTTTTTTTTGAAAGATTTTACTTACTCGTCAGAGTGCACGCACAAGCAGGCAGAGTGGCAGGGAGAGAAGCAGGCTCCCCGCTGAGCAAGGGGCCCAATACGGGACTCGATCCCAGGGCCCTGGGATCATGACCTGAGCCCAAAGGCAGTGGCTTAATCAATTAAAGGCAGTGGCTTAATCAATTAAGCAACCCAGGCATCCCTGGAGAGGTTACATTTTAAAAAATAGGTCGTGCTCTCAGGGTCCTGCACTGGGTATGGAGCCTGCTTAAAATTCTCTACCTCAGGGTGCCTGGGTGGCTCAGTGGGTTAAAGCCTCTGCCTTCATCTCAGGTCTTGATTCCAGAGTGCTGGGATTGAGCCCCACGTTGGGCTCTGCTCAGCGGGGAACCTGCTTCCCCCTCTCTGCCTGCCTCTCTGCCTACTTGGATTTCTGTCAAATAAAATCTTTTAAAAAATTCTCTACCTGTGTCCCCATCCCCACCCCATTGCTCATGCATACACTCTCAAAATACTCAAATTGTGCATTCCATTTAACTTAGATGTGCATACTAAAGCTACATTATTAAGTTGGCTTTTTAAAAGATTTTATTTGAGAGAACATGAGCTAGGGGAGAGGCAGACTCCCTGCTGTGCAGGGGAACCCAGTGCAGGCCTCATTACAGAACTCTGGGATGGTGACCTGAGCTGAAGGCAGACACTTAAGCAACTGAGCCATCCAGGTGATCCTATTAAGTAGTAGTTTAAAATGTTAATTTCAGTGATCTTTGAAACTTTATTTTATTGAAGATTTAGAGTGAGCAAGGGTGGGGTCAGTGAAACTCTCAAGCAGGCTCCCCACTGAGCGCAAAACCCCAGATCATGACCTGAGCCAGGATCAAGAGTTGGATACTTAACTGACCGAACCATCTAGGTGCTCCTGCTTTGACACTTAAAAGACAACTGAAAAGATTTCCTTTCTTTACAGTAGATAATAATAAATTCCCTTCCCTATCCATCAATGTGCTGTGTTACAATGAAGAATTAACAGCGATGGTGTTAATGTAGTGACACTGGTTTTAATTTGGGAGTTCATTGCTGCACTGTACTACAATATACGGACATGTTTTTGATGAGTAGCATAGGACTTTGGGGAAGTTGGCTTCCAGAAAACATTTAGATTAAGGTATCTGGTACAGGTTCAGGTTCACTTGTAACCTTGTCTACTTAAAGTGCCAGAGGTAAAACCTTGAGGTTTGAGGGGAGTGAAGTTTATAGTGCATATTTGTCTTTTACCAGCTTTATCTGTTTTGGATGTGTTTGTCTTAATATGTATGAGTATTTTTTGTGATCATTGAAGTTAAACCTCCATGATACTGAAAATTCTTTAAAAGATTGGGGGCACATTTTTGTGGTAGGCTCTGGTATGTCATAGGAAGGATTAAACATTGCATTTCATGTGTGTAACCTGAAGTATTGGGGGCTCCTATTTTGAGTCTTGGGTGCTTGATGTGAAGAGCAGGTAACTGCTGAAGCAGCAGAGAAGTGTGAATCTTAGCAACAGGCTTAATGGCTGGGAGCTAGTAACTTCTAGAATTAGACATGCAGCCATTTTGCTCTAATTTGTCTAGGTGGGTCCTGAGCGCTCTCTATTTTATAAGCTTCCAGATGATTCTCAGGTACCACTGGATTGAAAACCATTGGTGTAAGTAACCAAGGTCATAGTCCTGGTGGTGCAGTTGGAATTTGAGAACTAGTCCTGTGCTTATGCTCTTAATTACACTGATTTGTGTGTAATTACCCTTTCTTGCTTGCTTTATTTTTTTTTCTTTTTTTTTTTTTAAAAGATTTTATTTATTTATTTATTTATTTGACAGAGAGATCACAAGTAGGCAGAGAAGCAGGCAGAGAGAGAGAGGAGGAAACAGGCTCCCTGCTGAGCAGAGAGCCCGATGCGGGACTCGATCCCAGGACCCTGAGATCATGACCTGAGCCGAAGGCAGCGGCTTAACCCACTGAGCCATCCAGGCGCCCTCTTGCTTGCGTTAGAATGGAAAGAACATTCATTACACATAACTGCTTCCCTTCTGTCCATTTTCAACCGCACAACAAACCTTTACAAGGAACTTAGCTGCTATCTATAATCTTCAAGTGTATGTTCTGATAGCAAGCTACAGTATTTTACCTCCTAAGATAGCTGTTACATATCCGAAGGCAAGGATAGTTGTAGTGTGTTCTTAAAAATAACAAGCCTGTCTTTTTTTACTTAATTACTTACTTGTAAAAACATCCTTTCCTAAATGGGCCTGAAGAGATCAAGCAATTTCAAGTAGTTTGGATGTGTTTTCGTCTTGATCCTTCCTAGTTTTGGTTTCCAGCATTGAAGTTTCATTGAGGTTACTCTGTAGCATGGCCCATGAACCAGGTCCTAGAACCTGCCTACTCTTATCTCCCCAGAGAACATTGCTAACTGACCAAACTTGGGCAGAAATAATTTGGTGGCGCAGAGAAGTCATTCAGTGAATGACCACTTGACTGGGATGGACTTCTTTCCTCAGTGCGGCTCCTTCATTGCTTTGCTTTCACAGAACAACCATCCTTTGCCCTTAGGTTCATTTCAAATATTTTTAGTTGCAGTTAGTATGTCCTCTTGTGTCCCCAATAATGAAAGTCATTGGAGACGTGTTATGACACTGGGACCTCAAAGTGGATGCAAGTGGGATGGAATCAGGGGGGCGCGGGGGGACAGTTACCGGGAAGGAGAATGGGGAACTCCAGTCCTTATGCCTACTACATTTATACTTCTTGGATCAGGCCACAAAACTGTAGGCAATAGGCACATGTACTTGATGTCTGATGCTTAGTTGACTGCACCTAACATTTATGAGGCAGTCCTATGTTGGAACTCTTAGGAGCTTGCTTGCTTGCCTTTTTTTTTTTTTTTTTTTTTTTTTTTTAAGATTGACTTATTTATTTGACAGCAATCAACAAGTAGGCAGAGAGGCAGGCTGAGAGCAGGCGGGGAAGCAGGCTCCCTGCGGAACAGAATCCAATGGGGGGCTCAATCCCAGGACTCTGGGATCATAACCTGAGCCGAAGGCAGAGGCTTTAACCCACTGAGCCACCAGGTGCCCCTCTCAGGAGCTTTCTAATCAAGAACTGATCATACCTGGTTGAGTGGTCAGAAGGCTTTTGGCTGATTTAAAGCTCCTTAGAGGAATGGCATTCATTCAGTGCTTCCAGGTGGTATTTTTAATTTGGAAAAGTCAGAAACTTTGTGCAAATTATATCGTGTAACACAGACAAGATGACACTCTTCAGGCTATTGCTGTTTGCTTGTCTGCTAATATTTTGGGGTGATAGTTTCCACACAGCGAACCCGAACTGATAGGGCAAGAGGTCAGAGTTTATAGTCACAGATTGTTTTTTCTGAGTAGGACAAAAATTTAGAGGCAAGATTTTTGTTTTTTTACATTTTTAAACCATACAGCTGAGGGCTGAAACAAGCAAAGAGTTACTTGTCACTGACTTTCAAACCTTTGCTGATTCTGTTGTGAATGGAAGAGAAAGTCAATTCACTCTAGTGGGTTTTGTGCCAAATTTCAGAATTAGATCAGTTCTCCTAGCTGCCAAGTTTATATCGACTTTGTACAAAATTGCTTCATTAACGGGTTTCTGAATCAGATCAGCCCAAAAAATGCCTTGGAGTTGGGATATTTGCAAAATATGGTAATGTATGGAGGAAACACAAATTTGATTTCATTTAACTTTTTCCTGCTGGGTCAGGATCCAGTGCTCTCTATATATTGCATTTGGTAATATCTCTTAAATCTTTTAAGTTGTCCATCCTTTTTGGAAAGAGAAGTTGAAGAATCTCTAATGACCTGCATTTGGTTGGTTGTATCCCTGTAGTATTGTCTCATATGGTTTTACCTCCCAGAGTTTAGTGGTAGTCAGGTCTAGAAGCGTGATTACATTTTGATTATTTTTTTTAGGTTAGGTACATTGTAGGGGGGTTTGTATGCCCTGTTGCATCACATCAGGAGGGACATAATGTCAGGTTGCCTTACTTCTGGTGGTACTAGTCTTGATCCGTAGGTTGCGGTGATTTCAGTGTTTTCTATTATAAAGTCTTCCAATAGCCTTGCACCTCATGGTTTTAGCAGCCACAGATGATAACTAGATCTCTACCAATACCTCAGTTATAAAGAACAAATAGTTAAAGGACCTTAAATCCTTAAAAATGCAAGCCCAGGATAGAAGACCCCAGGAATTAATAGGTATGACTTCTAAATGCTGGCCAAGTTATATTTCACTTTATCCCCCAAGGTCTATTGGTACTGCAGTACCTGGGCCTCCAAAAACCTGATTTTAGCTGCAGAGCCTTGCCCATTTTAGGGACCATAGCATCATGTAAACATTATAGGCTGTGGTGTCAGACTTGACTGGAATGTCTGTTCCAATTTGAAACAGCAAGCAGGGACGCCTGGGTGGCTCAGTTGGTTAAGCAGCTGCCTTCGGCTCAGGTCATGATCCCAGGGTCCTGGGATGGAGTCCCACATCAGGCTTCTTGCTCGGCAGAGAGCCTGTTTCTCCCTCTGCCTGCCTCTCTGTCTGCCTGTGCTCGCTCGTTCTCTCTCCCTCTGTCTCTGACAAATAAATAAAATCTTAAAAAAAAAAAAAAAAGAAAGAAAGAAACAGCAAGCAGTTCTAAGCTCTGGTTTCCTCAAATATAAAGTGAAGGAAAAAAACCCAAAACTTATATTTTGCGGGATCACTGTGATGGATTACACAAAATGTTACTCATAAAGGGCCTACCACTTAACTGTTTTATGCAAACTTCCTACAGTGCCATCAGATTGTTTGTATGCCACCTTGAGAGGAATACCTCTCAGTATGTTTGGCAAGTCTGAGATAAGGCCTGGTTGAACCAGATCAGGGATAGCTTTAATGCATGCCTTTACCTCCAGAGCCTTTGGAAGGCAGCAGATGGTGATGTGAATGAAGCTGGTCAGCTGGGAGATGGAGGAGGTGGTGCTATAGAGAACTGGAGAAGAGCCCACATCCCTCGGAGGACAATAGCTACTCGGCTTCTCTTAATTGAGAGATTGTCTAATGCTTTCATGCATGGAGGAGCAGTCTACTATTTTGAACTTTGTGTAATGCATACTCTGTTAAACCTGAGGAACATTTTGAAAATCAGTTTTCCTTAGGCATTTTGATCTTGATTCTAAATTTGTTCTAAATTTAAACTTTGATTACAAATTTAATCTGGCTTTGAAAATTGGAAACACTACAAATACAGTGGTTTTAAATTTTGTTTATAACTGTAGAATGTTCTGCCTTTGTGACGCCATCCTAATGATTAGGTACCCCAGGATTTTATAATTCTACCATATCCCATTTTTATACTTGTTCTGGAGTGTAAACACTCTCAGACCCAAGAGAAAAAGGATACCATCTCATCTCGGGTTATCAGCATGGGAGTTTCTGGTATTTTGGGCTGGTTAGCCCTAGATTAGGACACAGAAGTCCAAAGGTGATTAAAGTATGAGATGTTGCAAGTGAGCTTGAATCCTCTTTTTAACAGTTTCTCCTAGTATGGTCATTCAGCAACAGGTCTCCCAATCCCTATATTTTAAGCACATTTAAAAATGTTTGGACCCTTTCTTCTAGAAACAAAGTGTTCTTGAAATATTTTTTTATTAGGCTACAGGTGTTGATCGGACCTTTCTATTCTTTGTATAGTTTATAAATTTTCTGGATTGTTTAGCTGATTTTGGACATTTTTATTCATGCTCACTTTGGCAGCTCATATAAAATGGACATTTTTATTCATTTTTTTGCAGGTGAAAAGTACACTTACTAAGAATAATCTGGGGATGCCTGGGTGGCTCAGTCGGTTGGTGTCTGCCTTCGCCTCAGGTCATGATCCCAGGGACCTGGGATAGAGTTCCACATTGGGCTCCCTGCTCAGTGGGGAGCCTACTTCTCCCTCTGCTTGCTTTGCCTGCTGCTTCCCTGCTTATGCTCTCTGACAAATAAATAAAATCCTTTAAAAAATACATTTATATAATAAGTACTTTCTGTAACAAGAAGTTCCCTTAGCAGAACTCCTTCATGTTTATATCTTTGCAACTAATTTTTAACTAACTTTTAACTTTAACTTTTAACTTTTTTTTAAAAGATTTTATTTATTTATTTGACAGAGATCACAAGTAGGCAGAGAGGCAGGCAGAGAGAGAGAGAGGAGGAGGAAGCAGGCTCCCTGCAGAGCAGAGAGCCTGATGCGGGACTTGATCCCAGGACCCTGAGATCATGACCTGAGTTGAAGGCAGAGGCTTTAACCCATTGAGCCACCCAGGCACCCTAACTTTTAACTTTTCTTAGCAAAAGTATGAACTCATGGGCTTTTACAAATTCCTTTTTTTAAAATTTTTTTATTTTAAGATTTTACTTATTAGAGGGTGGGGGAAGGGCCAGTGGGAGATGGGGAGAGAATCTCAACCTGAGTGGGGAGCCCAAGGTCGGGCCTGATCTTAAAACCCTGAGATCATGGCCTGAGGTGAAACCAGAAGTCCAAGGCTCACCCGACTATGCCACCCAGGCACCCCTCATTTTTACTATTTTATGCTCATATTGTCACATCTTATTTTCTCCTAAGGACAGAATTCTACAGGATCCATTCAAGGGTTTTCTTGCCCCTGGACAAGGACTCAATCACTGTGTTAGTTACCTGTTGATGATGTAACTTCATCACATCCCAAAAGAACCTTGGCCATGTATAGTAACATTCACAGGTGATGGGAATTAGGACATGTACACTTTGGCAGGGTATTATTCTTCCTTAGTCTGGACTCTGGCCCCTAAAGATTTCACAGCCATCTCACATGCAGAATGCATTCATTTCATCCCAGCGTCACCCCAAGTGTCGACCACTCCACACTACCAAAGCAACATTTCTAAGTCTTGGATCCAAAGTCCCAAGTCTCATTGTCTAAATCAGGTATAGGTGAGGGGCGCCTGGGTTGCTCAGTGGGTTAAAGCCTCTGCCTTCGGCTCGGGTCGTGATCCTGGGGTCCTAGGTTCGAGCCCGTCATTAGGCTTTCTGCTCAACGGGGAGCCTGCTTCCCTCTACCTCTCTCTGCCTGCCTCTCTGCCTACATGTGATCTCTGCCAGGTAAATAAATCTTTACAAAAAATAATCCAATCAATCAGGTATAGGTGAGAGCTAGATATGATCTATCCTGGGGTGAAATTCCTCCCCATCTGTGGTTTGGTTTTAAGTTATCTTCTCCCAAAAGTCAATGGTAATAAAGGTATAGAACATTAGTAACAGATAAGGCCCTTTAAAATGGGAGAAACTAGAAGGGAAAAGGGAGTCACTGGTCTCAATTAAAAAATCTAGCTGGGCAAACAGTATCAGGTTTAATGTTTGAGGATATTCTCCAGGCTCAAGCTGACCTCCCAGGAGCCAACCCCTTTTCTTTTTTTCTTTTTCTTTTTAACAATGAGCACAAGCAGGGGGAGCGACAGGCAGAGGGAGAAGCAGGCTCTGTTGAGCAAGGAGCCCGATTCGGGACTAGATCCCAGGACCGCAGGATCATGACCTGAGCCAATGGTAGATGCTGAGCCAAGGGTAGATGCTTAACTGACTGAGCCACCCAGGCGTCCCAGTATAGCTGAGTAGATTTATCAGCTTGTTTCCTCCATATAAAATTTTGGGAATTTAACAGCCTTTTTTCATTTTGTTCTTTTTCTGTCCATTGGAGTCCAAGCTGGTAGTACAACCTTATGGGTCTTCTGTGTTTGTCATGGGAATTCACTTCATCAGACAAGAGGCTCCTCCACAGAACTTTCCTGGATAATTCCATCTCTGTCCTGGGTTCTGCTGCAATGATTGAAAGGATTCAGGGGTCACACACCTAATCTCTTACCCTATCTCCAAAGTGGATGAATATTCTGACCTTTTGATCATTCTAAGGCACTAGAAAAAGGTCGTTCAACCACACCCTTAGCTTTTTCTCCAGAGCAAACTTTCCAGTGAACCTCCTAATTTTAGCATCTTTTGTAGTATGGATAGGCTAAGATTTTCTCAAATCATCAAGTTCAGGATCTGTTTTAACAGTACTTCCTTAGGTTATCTCTTTGCTCTTGCATTTTACTATAAGCATCAAAAAAGAAACCAAAACCCCTCTTAGCTAAATATCCAAGTTTGTCATATACAAATTCCGCCTTCCACGTAACTAGTCTACAACTCAGCTACATATAGGGATTTCTATCATATAGGGATTTCCCTTTTTTCCAGTTTTTTAAAAAAAGATTTTATTTACTCATTTGACAGAGATCACAAATAGGCAGAGAGGCACGCAGAGAGAGAGGGGGAAGCAGGCTCCCCACGGAGCAGAGAGCCTGATGCGGGGCTCCATCCCAGGATCATGGCCTGAGCCTGAATGCAGTCTTTAACCCACTGAGCCACCCAGGCGTCCCTTTTCCAATTTCTGATAACATTCCCCAATTCCTTCTGAGCCCTCATCAGCAGTGCTTTTAGTGTCCATATTTCTATTTATGTGTTCTCTAAGACACAGATTTTCTCTGTTGAGCTCTTCACTTCCTTCTGAGTCCTCACTAGCAGAGTTGTTATTATCCATGTTTGTACTAACCATTTGCAGAAAGCATTCTAGGTTTTTCCTATCATCCCCATAATCCCTCCAGCCTTTGTCAATTGCCCAGTTCCAAACCACTTGTAGATTTTAACGTGCACTGACCTAACATTAGGATTTTTTTTTTTTTAATTTGACAGAGAGATCACAAGTAGGCAGAGAGACAGGCGGCAGCAGGGGGTGGGGGGAAGCAGGCTCCCTGCTGAGCAGAGAGCCCGATTCAGGGCTCCATCCCAGGACCCCGAGATCATGACCTGAGCTGAAGGCAGAGGCTTTAACCCACTGAGCCACCCAGGCGCCCCTAACATTAGGATTTTTAAATAAAGATTTTATGTATTTATTTGACAGGGAACAGCGAAAAAGCGAGAGAGGGAACACAAGTAGGGGGAGTGGGAGAGGGAGAACCAAGCTTCCTGGGGAGCCGGGAGCCTGATGTGGGGCCCTGGGATCATGAACCGAGCGGAATGCAAACGCTTAATGACTGAGCCCCTAACATTAGGCACCCTTAACATTAGGATGTTTTACTTGCATTTTTCTTTAAGTAGGCTCCACACTCAGCGTGGAGCCCAATGCAGGGCTTGAACTCAAGACCCTGAGAGCTAGATGCTTAACCAATTCAGCCACCCAGGGTTTTCACCTGTATTGACAGTTACCGAGCACGAAGAAGGGTTTAGTGTTGCCTCATATCAGGATTTCTGTGTGAGATTTTCCGGTTCTTCACGACGGAAGTCAAAACCAACCCTGTAGGCCCAATTCGGCCTGCTGGTCAGTTTACAGTTGTTCTGTAGATTAGTGATATGATCTAATGATTGGTCTCAACTGTAGATGCATAGATAAGTAAGATATTTAGGATTGACACTGGGATGTAAGTACAGAAAATCTTAGCAATACAACAGGCTGTTCAGATTTACAGGGTGGCTGAGAAACAATGTAAGTTGGGGCTGTTGGCACACCAAAAAAGGCAGTATAGTGCTAGTGTCTCTGTTGCTTTACTCATTTGGCTATCCTATCTCACGAGCCAGACCTTTGGGGCAGAGATAAAAAACAAAACAAGATAAGATTCCAATAGGGCAAAGCCTGTAAATCTTAAATTCAGTTATTTAAAGGTCATCAGAGAGACGTCTGGGTGGCTCAGTTGGTTAAGTGACTGCCTTCAGCTCACGTCATG
Organism: Mustela nivalis; assembly: GCF_964662115.1. Lineage (NCBI taxonomy): Eukaryota > Metazoa > Chordata > Mammalia > Carnivora > Mustelidae > Mustela > Mustela nivalis. The sequence goes on from NC_139020.1 coordinate 160,133,090, forward strand.
ATCCCAGGGTCCTGGGACCCAGCCCCTCAGCGGATTCCCTGCTTAGCGGGAGCCTGGGAGCCTGCTTCTTCCTCTCCCATTTCCCCTGCTTGTGTTCGCTCTGACAAATAGATTCTAAAAAAAAAAAAAAAAAAAAAAAAAAAAAAGCAGGCCAAAAGAGCTTTTACAGAGTCCCTGAGGCTGGACCAGCTGACTACATAGACTTCGGTGGTAAGGCCACATAATAGATGTGACTTGCAGATCATGGGGTTTTTGGTTTTAAAATAATTGAGTACTTTACATAGATCTGTTCTGAGCTCCTTATATATAGTTGCTTCTTTTAACAACTCTAAAGCAAATGCCCCAATATCATGAATGAGGAAAAATGAAAATAGAAAGGTAAATACTATTATGGCAATTTCACAGACTAGAAATTAAACACAGAGGTTAAGTCATCTAAGGCTGTCTAAATTGTCTCAAATGAGGAAGGCATAAACGAGATTAGTTGGGTAGCAAAATGAAGGAAGGGTGCTGTGGGCAGAAGGAACAGTATGGGCAGACAGGACCAGTGTGCACAGAGAAAGAAAGGACATTAGCAGACTGTGGCAGGATGAATGGTATCATCAGGATGCTCTTAGTTTACCGTAAGTCCGACTCTTACTGGTTTCTACACTAAAAAAAGAGTTTATTGGTCTATACAAGTGAAGACTGAGCCGTGGGCTTGAGGCCTTATTCAGCAACTCACTTAGGTCCCCAAATACTGAGTCTTGTCTTGGGAGTCCTTGAGTGGCTGACAGCAGCTCTGGTATTACGTTTGTTCTGACATCCACCTAGCACTGCAAGCAAAGTCTGGAGACTCACTCTGGGTAGCCTGGGTCTTAAGCCCACCACTCAATCAATATTCATAGGGAGATGACATGGATTGTTTAGCTTAACCTAGACTTCTTATTCTGTTCTTAAAGCTGGGAATGTAGTTTCCTTCCCCTGAACCCTAAGATTCCCAAATGGAGTTCAGGTAAGTGGGTAGGCAGAACGAATGCTGGAAGGACAATCAATATAGGTAATGACTTATGAATCCTGTTTCATATGACCTCTGCATCCTAGTGTCAGGGATTTAATGGGTAAAGATACAGAAGTCTGAGAAACTTCTGTCTCAGAAAAACTCATTTGAGTGAGGAATGACCTTGCTTGTTTGGGATCAACAAGCTTTGTTATGTGTTACTTATGGTAAAGGTTAATAAAGGCAATAAAAGACCCCCCAAATGCAGCAGCTTAAACAAGACGATGTTTATTTTTCTCTCATTCTACAGAGCTAGATATTCCACAGCTGGGAGGTGGCTCTGGCATCCTCACAATTCTTCCATTTCTGAGTTCAAGGTGGCTGTTGCCATACTCGCCTCTCAGCAGGGAAGGAGAAGGGCAAAGGGAAAGGCATGCCCATACTTTTCATGACACTGCCTAAGTGGCAACACAATCCTCTCATTCAATTCCCATTGACTATTATATAATCACAAATCCATAACTAGCTGCCAGAAACGTGGGAAGGTGGAGTCTGGTTGGATGGCCAAACGCCCACCTGAAACTTTTAAGGAGACAACTTGTCCTTACCATGGTTCAGGTATGAGATTCTGGTGTCTACTCTTCCAAGTACTTGTCCTGCCTGATCCTGAACCACAAGTTAGCTGCCTTCCCCTCCGCCTCCCCCCGCGGACTTGTGTCTCAGGTTGGAGCCGAAGTGCTCACCATTGGTTAGGTCTTCTGGCAGAGAAAGGCACTGAAAAGGGAGAGCTGCTGTTACTGGCTTAATTTGCTACCTTCCTTCCCCTGAATTCCACGCCACAGCTCTGGACACCATACGGGAGGAGCCCCCAGAACCATACCCACCCATCAAGTGGCCTCTCCCGTGTTCCTGGGTCCTTGTCTAACGATCATCTGATCGTAGCAGTAAGCTCATCACACACTGACCGCCTCTCTCTGGTAGTGCTACACATACCACCTCTCTAACCAACCTCCTTCTCCGAGTAGGTAGCTTTTTCTTCCCCGGTCCTTACATTTTTTACTTTAAAAGAAAGTGACTTCAAGTACCGGTCCAGCTCTGATAAGGCCCGCGATTCCAGAAGAGCTCGGGAAAAGGCCGCACGCAAATGACAGGAAAACGCGAAGGAACTGACGAAGCGCGGCCAGTTCGAACTCCTGGAGAGCACTCGCTCAGCTCTGCCCGAAGAGGCGTTTCAGCGCCCGCTAGCTGGAGTCTGCGCCTTCCACTGCTGGAGCTGCCTCCCCTCTTTTGCGCAGGCTGGGAGGACTTCGTTCGGAGGCATGAGGATGAGCGATTTCCACAAGGGCACACTTGCTCTCACCAAAAGAAGCAGAAAGGCGGACGGAGGGATGCGACCTACAGTACCAACACCAAACAGCTCAGTCTCAGTAGCAGCAGGTAACGCCGGCTTCCGCAATACCAATAATTAACGCGAGAAAATTTGCACTTGTTATCGCGAGATCAAAACCAGGGGGCTAAGCCAACCATATCAGTCTCACTACGCAAGCGCAATTTTGCCAACACCCGTCCCGCCCATTTTTCGTGCGCCTGTATTGGTGCAACCTCCAGACTCCTGGGGAGGACCAGCCTTACAGGAGCGCGCTCACTTTTCCTCCACCCCTTGTCAATTCTTCAACTTCACTTCCGGCTCCCCACTTCCGGTCCTCTCCTTTTGCCCTTCCGACAGAAAAATTGGTAGTGCGATCGCCTAGGGTATTTCTGTTCCTGTTAGGGTCTGCCTCGCGGGAGGCGGTGAAACTCCGGGGGCTGGGGCCACGCGGCCCCAAGGCGGCACCCTCGCTCAACCATGGTGAGTTGGGTGGGTGCGTGATGAAGGGGGCGAGCGGGCGGGCTGTGAGGGTTCCCGGCCCCATTCGGGGTGCTCGTGGTGTAGGCCCGCGCAGCCGGGCATCACTGCAGGCTTCAGGCTCCTGGGCTACCTGTAACTTGGGTTTTTTTCTCCGTGCTTCAGCTGTCAGAATTTGGGGGAGGAAACGGGAACCTCGGGAGCGGAGGAGTTCTCTTTTCCGATAGTGTTTTCATGTCGATCAAGCACTTTAAGTTACCGCTCGGGAAAAGTAAGGCATAGAGAGGCGCAAGGACCGGCCCCAAGTCACGATGCCCGGCATGGGCCCACTTGTTTGTCCCCAAGTCTCATACGGGAGATGAACAGCGGTTGTGACAGTATGTTTCTGGGTTGTTTGATTTATGTGTTCCCGGTCTCTCCCACGAGATACAAACTTCACGAGGTCAGGGTTTTTTCACCATTACTTTCTTAATGTCTAAAACGGCGTCTGGCACGTTGTGGGTGTTCAGTAATGATTGAACGGATGATATAGTGTTATTGCGTGAGGATGTGATCTCTCTGGTCTGGAGTGGTCTGTTGGCTTCTCCATTCGTTCAGTAGCGCTCACGACGTAAATGTGAGAATGCACATCGCGCTGGTACGAAAAAGTTGCTCATACGTCTTGGTAACCATAATATTTTCATTAAGTGAAGCCCCCGGTAAGAACCACTCTACGCAGTAATAAAGTTGTAGATGTATTTATTGCAAGCCCTTATAGATTAATGAGCCCAAGATCGGAAGAAGAAGAGAAATCAGTGGGCCAGAAGCAGCCCTTTCGGCACATACCTCAATATTATCAAAGCCATCTATGAAAAACCCACCGCAAATATCATTCTCAATGGAGAAAAACTGAAAGCTTTCCCTCTAAGGTCAGGAACATGGCAGGGATGTCCATTATCACCACTGCTATTCAACATAGTACTAGAAATTCTAGCCTCAGCAATCAGACAACAAAAGGAAATTAAAGGCATCCAAATTGGCAAAGAAGAAGCCAAACTGTCACTCTTTGCATATGATATGATACTATATGTGGAAAACCCAAAAGACTCCACTCCAAAACTGATAGAACTTGTACAGGAATTCAGTAAAGTGTCAGGATATAAAATCAATGCACAGAAATCAGTTGCATTTCTCTACACCAACAACAGGACAGAAGAAAGAGAAATTAAGGAGTCAGTCCCATTTACAATTGCACCCAAAACTATAAGATACCTGGGAATAAACCTAACCAAAGAGACTAAGAATCTATACTCAGAAAACTATAAAGTACTCATGAAAGAAATTGAGGAAGACACAAAGAAATGGAAAAATGTTCCATGCTCATGGATTGGAAGAACAAATACTATTGTGGAAATGTCTATGCTACCTAAAGCAATCTACACATTTAATGAAATTCCTATCAAAATACCATCCATTTTTTCAAAGAAATGGAATAAATAATACTAAAATTTATATGGAACCAGAAAAGACCTTGAATAGCCAAAGGAATATTGAAAAAGAAAGCCAAAGTTGGTGGCATCACAATTCTGGACTTCAAGCACTATTACAAAGCTGTCGTCATCAAGACAGCATGGTACTGGCACAAAAACAGACACATAGATCAATGGAACAGAATAGAGAGCCCAGAAATAGACCCTCAACTATATGGTCAACTAATCTTCGACAAAGCAGGAAAGAATGTCCAATGGAAAAAAGACAGTCTCTTCAATAAATTGTGTTGGGAAAATTGGACAGCCACATGCAGAAAAATGGACCATTTCCTTACACCACACATGAAAATAGACTCAAAATGGATAAAGGACCTCAATGTGAGAAAGGAATCCATCAAAATCCTTGAGGAGAACACAGGCAGCAACCTCTTCAACCTCAGCTGCAGCAACTTCTTCCTCGGAACATCACCAAAGACAAGGGAAGCAAGGGCAAAGATGAACTATTGGGACTTCATCAAGATCAAAAGCTTTTGCACAGCAAAGGAAACAATTAACAAAACCAAAAGACAGCTGACAGAATGGGAGAAGATATTTGCAAACGACATATCAGATAAAGGGCTAGTGTCCAAAATCTATAAAGAACTTAGCAAACTCAACACCCAGAGAACAAATAATCCAATCAAGAAATGGGCAGAAGACATGAATAGACATTTCTGCAAAGAAGACATCCAGATGGCCAACAGACACATGAAAAAATGCTCCTTATCACTCAACATCAGGGAAATACAAATCAAAACCACAATGAGATATCACCTCACACCAGTCAGAATGGCTAAAATCAACAAGTCAGGAAAGATGCTGGCGAGGATGCAGAGAAAGGGGAACCCTCCTACACTGTTGGTGGGAATGCAAGCTGGTGCAGCCACTCTGGAAAACAGCATGGAGGTTCCTCAAAATGTTAAAAATAGAACTACCCTGTGACCCAGCAATTGCACTCCTCAGTATTTACCCTAAAGATACAAACATAGTGATCCGAAGGGGCACGTTTACCCGAATGTTTTTTTTTTTTTAAGATTTTATTTATTTATTTGAGAGAGAGAGACAGTGAGAGAGAGCACGAGCGAGGAGAAGGTCAGAGGGAGAAGCAGACTCCCCATGGAGCTGGGAGCCCGATGCGGGACTCGATCCCGGGACTCTGGGATCATGACCTGAGCCGAAGGCAGTCGTCCAACCAACTGAGCCACCCAGGCGTCCCTCACCCGAATGTTTATAGCAGCAATGTCTACAATAGCCAAACTATGGAAAGAACCTAGATGTCCATCAACAGATGAATGGATAAAGAAATGAAATCTTGCCATTTGCAACAATGTGGATGAAACTAGAGGGTATCATGCTTAGCGACATAAGTCAATTGAAGAAGACAACTCTCATATGATCTCCCTGGTATGAGGAAGTGGAGATACAACATGGGGGGGGGGGTTAAGGGGGTAGGAGAAGAATAAATGAAAGAAGATGGGATTGGGAGGAAGACAAACCATAAGTGACTCTTCATCTCAGAAAACAAACTGAAGGTTGCTGTGGGGAGGGGGGTTGGGAGAGGGAGGTAGGGTTATGGACATTGGGGAGGGTATGTGCTATGGTGAGTACTGTGAAGTGTTTAAACCTGGCGATTCATAGACCTGTACCCCTGGGGAAAAAAATACATTATATGTTTATTTAAAATTTAAAAAGAAATTAAAAAAAAAAAAAAAAAGAAACAGCCCTTTCTGTGGGAGAATATGCCCCAAATTACTGCTTCATACTACACTGTTCAGCCTTGAGGCTCTTCCTTTCTGAACTCGAGCAAGCATAGGGAATCCATCTCTTCATTCCCTAGCAGGGGAGAGGGCTCCCTGGGCCTGGATATTTCTGGGTACAGGAGTTGTTGGTTATTTTATAACACTCTAACCATCACACATTTGTATTTGTGGGCCTACATTATCCTGGGTATATTCCCTTATCACATTTATTCACTGGGGGGGGGAGGTAGTTCCAAGAAGTCCCCTCAAGAAGAAGATCCATGGCTCAATTGCTAGCACCTACCATGGTATTTTAAGCATGGAGTAACCATTGAGAAACATTAAATTAAATATTCAGAATCTGTAGGATTTAATGAAATAGGTAGGACACTGCCTCAGCCTTCAAGATGATGGTTTCCCCTGGGAAAGCTGAGCTGTTTTATTCCTTAGTAGATAATGTATTCATGTATCCACCCAGCTTTCGCCAAGTTTTTTCTTGTGGTCATTGAAAGGGAGGACCAGAAAGGATACCTAAATTGAGCTCGCTTTTGCTGAGTATAAACTGCATACCTGATGTTTTCAGGTATTTTTCTCATCAAGTCATCATGACATCTCTATGAGATAAGAGGTATGATCCCTATTGTAAAGATGGGAAAACAGACTGCTTCTCAGGACTGGTAAGCTGAGAAGTAAAATTCAAGTCCCTGACTCAACAAGTACAAGTATAAGCAGAAATACTTATACTACAACCCAGAAAACATGTTCTGTGCTTGACACTGTGTTTCAGGGACAATTGTCTTGACACTAGTATGACAATACTTACATAAAACTCAGTTTGGAAAAGCCAGGCTTTTCTTTCTCAAATTCTGCTGGCAGGAAACAGACAGTTGGGATGCTAGGTGGAAAGGACCACAGTAGTTATAAACCAAACAAAAGGTAGCAGCCCCGTTGGGAAGAAGGGGCTACAGAAGAACTTTCTGGGATGGTGATGACACAGATGATACATTTTGAAGGATGGATAGGAGTTAGCCAGATCCAAGAGGGTGGGGATAGTGGAGAGGTAAAGATTTTAGGTGGAGGGAGCAGTGTAAAAAGTCACAGGATTTGGACATCTGTTGATATTTTTTGCTGTTGTTGTTGTTACAGTTTACATATACTAGTTTTCCTGTAAAGTCAAACTTTATGTTTGTGACTATCCTTGTGATACTTTTCTCTAAATAGTACATGAAAAAAAGGGTATTTTAAACATGGGCATTTTTCTTCCCTTCTCTCTTAGGCCCGAAATGCAGAAAAGGCCATGTAAGTATCAACTTAATTTTGTTTGTAAATTTTATGTTACTTAATTATCACCACGGAGCTCTTTGTGTGTTTGCTCCTTTTGGTATGTTTCTTTCTCTACATGTGTTAAAATAGTATTCCCATATTTGCTGTTTGTTTTCCCCATTAGTGTTTTCTGACAGATCCCAGAACTTATACTGGTTAAACATTAGCTCACTTGGGGATGGTGCACGGGGTGTGAGAGTGACAACTGGGCACCCCATGATATTAGTCTTTTAATATCTGGATGTGTTGCTCACCACAGTGGTCTGATGCTTGGAGCTCCCCACAGTCTTTACATCCAGTATAAGTAAAATAGTTACTTGGATGTGCAGGAACACCAGTGGCTTTTTTAAGTCCCCCACTGTTGGAACATGGAAACCCAGAACTTCTCTGTGGTGTCCTAATCTCTTTCACATTCTCATGTATGCTCTTTTTTTTTTTTTTAATGAATAAGTATTATGAAAAAGTATATAATAGGTCCATTTCTTTATCAGTTAGGAAGGACGTTAGGTTTGAGGTTGGTTTTGAGGAGAATAACTACCATCACTTCCAGTGCTTTGACGGAACGTCAGGTGCGAGGCTTTCTGGCCAAGCGTCTGCGATTTCATGTTGTTGGAGCCTTCGTTGTATCCCTGGGGGTTGCACTTTCTATAAGTTTGCTGTGGCTGAACCAAGAAAGAAGGCATGTGCAGATATCTCAGAAATTATGATTCCATGTAAGATTTTGAGGAGATGAAGAAGGCTGGTATCTTTCAGAGTGCAAAGTGATTTTGGAATGTAAAGAATTTCTTTGGGTTGGGGCGCCTGGGTGGCTCAGTGGGTTAAGCCGCTGCCTTCGGCTCAGGTCATGATCTCAGGGTCCTGGGATCGAGTCCCGCATCGGGCTCTCTGCTCAGCAGGGGCCTGCTTCCTTCCCTTCCCCTCTCTCTGCCTGCCTCTCTACCTACTGTGTTCTCTCTCTGTCAAATAAATAAATAAAATCTTTAAAAAAAAAAAAAAAAAAAGAATTTCTTTGGGTTGAGTTCAATTGAAGTTTGTCACTGACCTGTGTTCCTAAGCTATGAAGCGTGAATATTGGGTTATGGAATTGTTTGCCTTGATAAATAAACAACTAACAAATACTTTGGACAGTTAAAAAAAGTATATAATTATATATATATATATATATATATATATATATATATATATATATATAATGAGTACCTTACATGATGGTCATGAGCCAATCTACCCCATTTAGGAACTTGGGTGATAACTCTGGGAGCAGTATCTTACGGAGTTTTCTCTCTTTTCTCTCTTTCTGATAGGACGGCCTTAGCAAGATTTCGCCAAGCTCAGCTGGAAGAGGGAAAAGTGAAGGTTGGTGTAAAGCTTCCTTGTGAATTGTAAAGTCTCAAGAACAAATGTGGTAAAACTCCCTTCTGAGCAGGCTCGATTTCCTGTTCCTTGTCTGTGCTTGCTGACATTCTTATGAGTCTGTACCTGTGAATTCTATGTGTACCTCCCTCTAGCTGGGGCAGTGTGACAATCTAGCTGCTTGTTCTTCCGCCTCCTTTGTATTATGATAATTAGCTTCCCATATTATCCCAGCTCTGTCTAATATAGGAAGTGCCATGGAGAGCAGCTCTAAAGCTGCATCCAGTGAGTGATCTTAGTTCATGGAGGCTCAGCCAGGTTAAGAATAATATGTACCATTCTTCCAATACTTTTTGTTTTTAAAGAAAAATTATACACATACATGCTTACAAACATGCACATGTATACACATGTATGTTTGTTCTAAACACCGAAGCCATTATTTCTTAAGATAATATGAATATGCCATGAAATAGATATAACCTAGCTTACTTGGCCATCTCTCTGGAATTTTAAGTAGTTTCCAGTGGTTCATTCTACTAGATATGGTGCAGCCTCTGTATGTATGTTTTTGTATGTATACTTCTTTCCTAAGTAGAGACTGGAGAGTGAAACATAAGGCTTGAAGATCATCTAAAACTGAAGCTTCAGATGTATTTAGTCCATTGGATGTTTAGTCTTCAGGGCTGAATCAGTTGTGGATGCTGTATAAAGCTGGTAACTAGGACAGTGGCAACATGTGTATTTTGCTTCTTCTTAGGAACGAAGACCCTTCCTTGCCTCAGAATGTACTGAGCTGCCCAAAGCTGAGAAGTGGAGACGACAAGTATGTTCTGGGTGAATCTGGTCTTAGTAGAAGTAACAAGTCTCTAATTGCTTCTTTTTGAATTGAGGTATAATTGATACAGAATGTTACATTGGTTCAGGTGTACAGCATGGTGACACCACAAACATAGCTACCATCTGTTACCATAAACCCAATTATAATACCACTGACTATATGCCCTCTGCTTTACCTTTCCCCACGCTGTGACTTATCATTCTATAATTGGAAGCCTTTACCTCCCACTCCCTTTCATCCATTTTGCCCATCCCCAACCTCGCCCCTCTGGCAAGCATGAGTTGGTTCTCTGTATTTATGGGTCTCTTTCTACTTTTTTGTTTGTTTATTCATTTGTTTTTTTGATTCTGTATATACGTGAAATCACATGGTATTTGTCTTTGTCTGACTTATTTCACTTAGCATAACACTTTCTAGGTCGATCCATGTTGTTACAAATGGGAAGATGCCATTTTTTTTTATGGCCAAGTAATATTCCATTGTATATGCCCACCACATCTTCCTTATCCATTCCTCTGTCCCTGGGCATGTGGACCGCTTCCATATCTTGGGTATTGTAAATAATACTACAGTTAACATACATTCTTTTCAAATTAGTGTTTTCATTTTCTTTGGGTAAATACTCAGTAGTGGAAATATTGGATCGTATGGTATTTCTTTCTATTTTTAATTTTTAAGGAACCTCCATACTGTTTTCCAAGGTGGCTGCACCAGTCTATATTCCCACTAAACGGGGAAAAAGAAAAGAGAACAGGGTTCTCTTTTCTCCACATCCTTGCCAGCACTTGTTATTACTTGTCTTTTTGATTCTAGCCATTCTGGCAGGTGTAAGGTGAAACCTCATTTTGGTTTTGATTTTGTATTCTGTTGTTTCTTATTATCTGAATGGCTCATTACTAGGATTCTATGGTTTTGTTTTGTTTTGTTTTTAATATTTTTTAAATTTTATTTTTTAAATATTTCTTGAAAGATTTTTATTTATTTGTTTTGACAGATAGAGATCACAGGTAGGCAGAGAGAGAGGAAGGGAAGCAGGCTCCCTGCTGAGCAGAGAGCCTGATGTAGGGCTTGATCCCAGGACCCTGGGATCATGACCTGAGCCAAAGGCAGAGGCTTTAACCCACTGAGCCACGCATGTGCCCCTTAAGTATTTTTAATTACTGATTTTGGATTACATTTGTTCTGTGCTTTCAGACATGTTCAAAAGTCATGAGAATTACCTTTTATTCTTTTTCACAGATCATTGGAGAAATCTCAAAAAAAGTGGCTCAAATTCAGAATGGTAAGGTAACCTGACTTTTTTTTTTTTTTAGATTTTATTTATTTATTTGACACAGAGAGAGATCACAAGTAGGCAGAGAGGGGGGCAGAGAGAGAGGGGGAAGCAGGCTTCCTGCTGAGCAGAGAGCCCAAAGCGGGCCTCAGTCCCAGGACCCTGAGATCATGACCCAAGCTGAAGGCACAGGCTTTACCCACTGAGCCACCCAGGCACCCCTAACCTGCCTTTTAAAGTGTTGATTCTCAAATGCACAATTATATGCGGGGATTTCAGCACTTCTCTCAATAGAACAAGTAGATAGAAAATCAATAAGGACATAGAAGAACTGAACAATAGTGTTAATCAATTTGACATTTATAAAACACTCCAGGAGACATTTGTCAGGATCTGGAGAAATTTCTATTTTTACAACTTGGGTTGCTACTGGTATTTAGTGGATAAAGCCAGGGATGCCGCTAAGTATCCTCCAGTGCCTCCTACAAAGAATTTTTGACCCAAAATCTCAGTAGTGCCACTGTTTAGAAACACAGCTCAAAAGGAAATTGAAAGCTGAGTAGCCCTATACCTATTAAAAAATAATAAAAAAAATTTTTCTTTTTCTTTCTAAGTAAACTCTGTGCCCAGTGTGAGGCTTGAGCTCATGACCCCAAGATGAAGAGTTGCATCCTCTACTGACTAAGTCAGCCAGGCACCCCTGTATCTGTTAATGAAACTGAATTCATCGTTAAAGCCTTCCAGCAAAGAAATCTCCAGGCCCTGGTCAGTTCTACCAAACCTTTAAGGAAGAAATAATACCAATTCAACATAGTTTCTTCCAGAAAATTGAAGGGGAAGGAGAAGGAATACTTCCTCATTCATTTTATAAATTGTAGTATTAGCATTATCATGATACTAAAATTAAAAAAATGACATTATGTGGATAGAAAAAAACTGCCAGCCAATACTCCACATGCATGTAGACATAAAAATCTTCAACAGAATATTAGCAAACCAAATCCAGCAATTTATAAAAAGGGTAATAAATCACAACCAAGTGGGATTTATCCTGGGGATGCATTGCTGATTCAGCATTCAAAAATTAATGTAATTCACTTAATCACCATTCTAAAGTTGAGAAACCACATGCCCTTCTCAGTAGATACTGAAAAAATATTTGGCAAAATTTAACTGTTACTCGTGATGAAAACTCCACTGACTGGGAATAAGAGGAAAAAAATTTTTTTAACCCTACCAAAAGACCTATCACTGATATCATAATTAATAGTGAAAGATTGCATGCTTTCCTCCTAGGGGCAGGAATGAGGTGGATACCTACTCTCACCACTTATATTCTAGGTCATACTGGATTTCCTGGTCAGTGCAGTAAAGCAAGAAAAGGAAATAAAAGGCACACAGACTGGAAGGGAAGAACTATAATTCTCTGTTCTCAGATCATGTAATTTTCCCTGTAAAAGATCCCAACAAAGCTATAGAAAGATTTCTAAAATGAATAAGTGAGTTTAGCAAGGTCACAGATAGAAGGTCAATACACAAAAATCAGTTCTATTTTTATAACATAGCACTGAAAAATTGGTACTAGAACATTTTTTAAAAGTGCTATTTACAGAACCTCCAAAACACAATAAATACTTGGGTATAAATCTAACAAAACATATGTGCAATCTGTATGCCTTTTTTTTTTTTTTTAATTTATTTATTTTCTTGAGAGAGAGAGAGTTCTTGGTGAGAGAGAGCTCAAGTTGGGAGGAGGAGAAGCAGGCTCCCCGCTGATCTGGGAGCCCCACTTGGGGCTCAAACCCAATACCCTGGGATCATGACCCAAGCCGAAGGCAGACGCTTAACTGACTGAGCTACCCAGGCACCCCGGTAATCTGTATGCTTAAAATTACAAAGCACTGATAAAGGAAATCAGAGATGACCCCAGCACATGAAGAGATACACAACATTCATGGATGGGAAGCCTCAGCATATAACATTGACGAAATCCCAGTAGGATTTTTTTTTCTTTGTGAATAGGTTACCAGATTCTTTTCTACATTTTTTTAAAAAAAGATTTTATTTTTTTATTTGAGAGACAGAGATCTCAAGTAGGCAGAGAGATAGGCAGAAAGAGAGGGGGAAGCAGGCTCCCTGCCGAGCAGAGAGCCCGTGGGGCTTGATCCCAGGACCCTGGGATCATGACCTGAGCTGAAGACAGAGGCTTTAACCCACTGAGCCAACCCAGGCGCCCCCACTGAGACATTCTAATAGGTGGATAAACGGAACTGCAGGATTGCTTCAGTTAGGAGGAGGAAGTTGTTTTTCAAGGATTTATTTTTCCCCCTGTGCTCGTGAGAGCTCTGTTACTAATCCTTGTTTTTCCTTTATTTGGGTGTTGATGGTTTTTCTTATAAACTTAAATGAGTATTTTTGTACCAGATACCTTTATAAGTGTTGACGTTCATTTTTAAGAGTATAACATTGAGTGCTATTTTGAAGAAACGATATTAATGTTTTTTGTTTTCTAGCCGGTTTAGGCGAATTCCGAATTCGTGACCTGAATGATGAAATTAACAAACTGCTAAGAGAGAAGGGACACTGGGAAGTCCGGATAAAGGAGCTGGGAGGTCCTGATTATGGAGTAAGTAAGCAGTGGTCTCAGAGGATCTTGGGGGTAAGCCAGCGAGCTTTTTGGGCAGCTGGGTAGCTTTGAATCCCCTGCAGCCCCTGGCCCATGTCTGCCACAGAGGAGGCACTTGAGGAAGGAAGGAATGAAAGAAGGCTTGGAAAGTGCCCGTTGGATGTAGACAGGAAGCATGGGTAGGATAATCCTTAAAGACCCTATAGCACAGCCCTCAGAGCAGACAAGGCACCTGAGTTTAGTGCCCAGATGTTCTTGAGTTAGCCACTTAATCTCTCTGGGCCTTTTGTTTAAAATGACCCTAGTCTTGGGGTACCTGGCTGGCTCAGTCAGGGGAGCATGTGACTCTTGATCTTGGGGTTGTGAGTTTGAGCTCCATGTTGGGTGTAGAGATAACTTAAAAGAATAAAAGTCTTAAAAAACCAAAAATGACCATGGTCCCTTTACATCATCTTTGAGCCTCTTGGGAGTCGGGGCAGCCATTGTTGGGTTCTTTCCTGGAGGGGGCTTTGAGGGCCCTCCATTCTTTCCTTTCTTTGGACATTCATAAATACAGTAGTCTAGACTGGCTGTCAAGTTTTTAGGACCATGACCCATTATAAAACACACACATAATACAGACTCTGTCAAAACCCAATACACACAAAAATGTACCGAAAAAATTCGTGTTGATGCATGTTGAGATTTTTCTGTTCTGTTATATTTTGACTTAAAAAATTGATGATTGTGACCCCCTTAATTGATTTCATGACCCACTCATGGGTCTCAGCTTTAAAAAATACTAGCCCAGAGCCCACCCCATTGATTCGTTTGTGAAGAGGTCTACCTCAGGTCATTTGACCTGTTCCACGAGTTGTAATGTGTTACACAGGAAGTAGTTGAAGTTTTTCTAACCTGCTGGTATTCTTACTTTTATGAAACTTTAACACCTAATTCTCACTTAAGTACCTGGTGTGCAAATGAAGAAGAGGCATTCATGTTTCTTGAGCCCTGGTTTTGTTCTTGGCACCGTGTGAGGAACTGTCTCTCTTAACTCTTGAGCCGTTCGGTGATGGTGATCTTGTGTGTCCTGTCGGACAGCTTTAAAGTAATGCAGAGGTTTGCTAACCCTCCCGGAAAAGTGACCTCAGAAGCAGTAAAAAATTACTATGTAAGATACTCTTAACTGCCACCACCCAAAGTCAACATTAATTTCTTAAAATTTTCAGTGTTATTTTTTACTGAAATATAGTTGACACATAATATGACATTTCAGGTGTACCACATAGTGATTCAGCAACTCTTGTATATACATTATGCAATGAGCATTGTTAACCATCTGTCACTACATAGTTATTATATTATTGACTAGATTTCTTGAAAAAATTGATTAAGAAATTCCAGTATAATTACTTTCAGGTGCATAATACAGTGACTCCACAGTTCTGTACATTACTCAGTTCTCACCATGGTAAGTATACTCTTAATCCCACTCACCTGTTATACCCATTCTCCCTCCCAGCTCCACTCTAGTGACCCTCAGTGTGTTCTCAGTATTTAAGAGTCTGGTTTTTTGTTTGTTTCTTTTTTTAGTTTGTTCATTTGTTTCTTAAATTCCACATATGGGGAAAGTCGTGGCATTTTTTTTCCCCTCTAATTGACTTATTTTACTTAACATGATACCCTACAGATCCATCTATGTTGTTACACATGGGAACATTTCTTTCATTTTTATGGCTGAGTAACAGTCCATTGTGTATATATATATTTCTATTTATATATATTTATATATATGTGTGTGTGTGTGTTTGTGTATCCCATGTCTTCCTTATCACTTTAACAGTGAACCCTTGGGTTGCTTCCATATCTTGGCCACTATGAATAGTGCTACAATAAATATAAGAGTGCATATATCTTTTCAAATCAGTGTTTTCGTTTCTTTGAGTAAATATCCAGTAGTGCCATGAAACATACAGTAATTCTATTTTTAATTTTTTTAAACATACAGTAATTCTATTTTTAATTTTTTTAGGAACCTCTGTACTGTTTTCCACAGTGGCTATACCATAGTGTGAATTCCCACCAGCGTGCAAGAGGGTTCCTTTTTCTCCACATCTTTGCCAACAGTTGTTTCTTGTATTTTTTATATTAGCCATTCTGACAGGTGTGAGGTGATATCACACACTGTGGTTTTGACTTATATTTCCCTGATATGTGTGATGTTGAGCATCTTTTCAGTGTGTCTGTTGGCCATCTTTATGTCTTTGGAGAATGTTCCTGTCCTCTGCCCATATTTTAATTGGATTATTGTTTTTGGGTGTTGTTAATTTCTAATATTTTGGATATTAACCTCTTTTTTTATTTGGATATTAACCTCTTATTGGATATATCATTTGCAGATATCTTCTCCCATTCAGTGATTGTCTTTTAGTTTTGTTGACTGTTTCCTTTGCTGTGCAGAAGCTTTTATTTTGATGTAGTCCCAGTAGTTTGTTTTTGCTTTTATTTCCTTTGCTTCAGGAGCCCTATCTAGAAAAATATTGGTATGGCTGATGTCAGAGATATTACTGTCTGTGCTCTCTTCTGGGACTTTATGGTTTCAGGTCTCACTTTTAGGTCCTTAACCCATTTTTTTTTTTTAAAGATTTTATTTATTTATTTGACAGAGAGAAATCACAAGTAGGCAGAGAGGCAGGCAGAGAGAGAGAGAGAGAGAGAGGAGGAAGTAGGCTCCCTGCTGAGCAGAGAGCCCGATGCGGGGCTCGATCCCAGGACCCTGAGATCATGACCTGAGCCGAAGGCAGCTGCTTAACCACTGAGCCACCCAGGCGCCCAAGTCCTTAACCCATTTTTTTTTTTTTTTTTTAAAGATTTTATTTATTTATTTGACAGAGAGAAATCACAAGTAGATGGAGAGGCAAGCAGAGAGAGAGAGAGGGAGAGAGGGAAGCAGGCTCCCTGCCGAGCAGAGAGCCCGACGCGGGACTCGATCCCAGGACCCTGAGATCATGACCTGAGCCGAAGGCAGCAGCTTAACCCACTGAGCCACCCAGGCGCCCTCCTTAACCCATTTTGAGTTTATTTTTATGTATGGTGTAAGAAAGCAGTCCAGTTTCATTTTTCTGCATGTGACTGTCCAGTTTTCCAAACACCGTTTGTTGAAGAGACTGTCTTTTTTCCGTTGGATATTGTTGCTTCCTGTGTCATGCATTAACTGACCGTCCAATCCTAGGTTTATTTCTGGGCTCTCTGTTGTGTTCCATTGATTTATGCATCTGTTTTTTGTCACAGCCCTACTGTTTTGATTTATTATAGTTTTGTAGTATATCTTGAAATGTGGAATTCAGCTTCGTTTTTCTTAAGATTACTTTGGCTATTTAGGGTTTTTGTGGATCTAAATAAGTTTTGTAATTATTTGTTCTAGTGTTTTGAAAAACATTGCTGATATTTTGATAGGGATTGCATTAAATCTGTAGATTGTGTTGGGTAATGTGGACATTTTAACAATATTAATTCTTCTTGTACATAAGTGTGAAATGTTTTTTCATTTGTCTCCTTCAATTTCTTTTTTTTTTTTTTATAAGATTTTATTTATTTGACAAAGAGAGAGATCACCAGTAGGCAGAGAGGCAGGCAGAGAGAGAGGGGGAAGCAGGCTCCCCACTGAGCAGAGAGCCCGATGCAGTGCTCGATCCTAGGACCCTACCATCACCTGAGATGAAGGCAGATGCTTAACCCACTGAGCCTCCCAGGTGCCCCAAATCTTCAATTTCTTTTATCAGTGTTTTATAGTTTCAGAGTATAAGTCTTTGACTTCCTTAGGTAAGTCGATTCCTAGGTATTTTATAATTTTTGCCGCCATTCAACATCAGTGTTTTAATGTATTTCTTTTTAGAGTTTTTTTTTAAGATTTTATCTTTAAGTAATCTCTACACCCAACATGGGGGTTGAACTTTACAACCCAGAGGTTAAGAGTTGCATGCTGTACCGATTCAGCCAGCCAGGTGCCCCTCTTTCTAGAGTTTTTTAATGCTTACCAATTCTATTTCCATTTTCTATGTGTAAAAGTAATACATTTAGAGTCCTAGTTTCACAAGATGAGAGGAGTTCTGGAGATGAATGGTTGTGAGGGTTACATGATAGTTACAAACGTATTTAATGTCACTGGACTGTCCACTAACAGTGGTTAAGATGGTACATTTTGTTATCTATATTTTACCACAATAAAAAGGAAAAGAAAAAGTAGTACATTATCATTAAGGTCAGAAAAGTATAAAGTAGCAGAGCATTCAGTCGGAATGTCATTACCTGGATGCAACTTGAATAGTTCCTTCTGTTGTTCTTCTGTGAATGCCATTGACTGAGATCGCACTTACTGTCTGTACAACTTTGGTTGTAGCATTTGTGCTTCTTTCCAAAATGGTAGCATTGGTTATGTAGATACTACATAGTTCTGTGCAAAAACAAACAAACAAAAAACAAAAAAAAGAGCAAGAGAGAAAATATAAAAATTATAAAATATTTAAAACTTTGTTATGTTCTCTGCATGATATAGAGTATGTTATATTTTTTTAGCCCACAGAGCTGCTACTGACATTTTCTACTTATCTAACTTTTATCCTATGAATATATATGTTCATTTTTACAGAGATTATTTCTTATTCTAACCAGATTATTTCTTACTCTGCTTTGTTCACTTAACAAAGTATCACTTAACAAAGTGTATCAGCAGCATATTTTTATATCAATAGTCATTTGTAGGGGCGCCTGGGTGGCTCAGTGGGTTAAGCCGCTGCCTTTGGCTCAGGTCATGATCTCAGGGTCCTGAAATCTAGTCCCGCATTGGGCTCTCTGCTCAGCGGGGAGCCTGCTTCCTCCTCTCTCTCTCTCTGCCTGCCTCTCTGCCTACTTGTGATCTCTCTCTGTCAAATAAATAAAAATAAAATCTTAAAAAAATAGTCATTTGTATCACTATTTTATTTTATTTTATTTTTTTAAAGATTTATTTATTTATTTATCAGAGGGGGGGGGAGCGAGCACAGGCAGACAGAATGGCAGGCAGAGGCAGAGGCAGAGGGAGAAGCAGGCTCCCTGCCGAGCAAGGAGGCTGATGTTGGACTCGATCCCAGGACGCTGGGATCCTGACCTGAGCCGAAGGCAGCTGCTTAACCAACTGAGCCACCCAGGCATCCCTGTATCACTATTTTAAAAAGCATTTTTGAGAGAGTTGGAAAATTAGTACAGAGAATTCTTATATACCATTCATACAGATTTACTTGCCAGATTTACTTTGTCATTTTCTGTGTGTCCCTTCAGATTTATTTTTTCTGAACCATTTGAAGCTTAAATACATCATGTTTCCTATCCCTTAATACTTAATATCTCTGTGTATATTTTCTTTTTTCCTCGCTCTGTCTGTAATTTCTTTTTTTAAGATTTTATTTAATTATTAGAGAGTGTGTGTGTTAGCACACGAGCAGGAGGAGCTGCAGGCAGAGAGGGAGAAGCAGGCTCCCCACTGAGCAGGGAACCGGAAACAGGGCTCGATCCCAGGACTCTCAGATAATGACCTGAGGCGAAGGCAGATGCTTAACTGACTGAGCCACTCAGGCGCCCCTCTCTGTGTATTTTCTAAGAGTAAGAACGTTCTCCTTACATAACCATGGTGGAATTATCAAGTGTAAGACATTTAACTTTTTTTTTTAAGATTTTTTTTTTTTTTGACAGAGAGAGCACAAGCAAGGGGAACAGGAGAGGGAGAAGCAGGCTTCCTGCCAAGCAGGGAGACTGATGTGGGGCTCGATCCCAGGACTCTGGGGTCCCATGACATGAGCTGAAGGTGGACACTTAACTGACTGAGCCACCCAGTCGCCCCAAGACATTTACCTTTGATACAATCATTTTATCCATCCTTCTTGGCTGTTTCACTGATTCTCCCAGTAATCTCCTTTTTAGCATTTGCCCCTCTAAGACAGGACCTAGTCCAGGGTCACATACTACATGTAGCTGTTGATATGATCATCTTTGATGGTTAGATTTCTCTCTTCAGGATGTATCTCATTTGTCTTTTACTGCCTTGTCATTGAAGTTGTTTGCAATTGTTTCTTTAAGCTTTTGTCACTTGGGTCATATCATAAGTGTTATCCTAAGGTGATACGAAAGTTTCATAAGAATCATCATTTTTTTTTTTTAAAGATTTTATTTATTTATTTGACAGACAGAGATCACATGTAGGCAGAGAGGCAGGCAGAGAGAGAGGAGGAAGCAGGCTCCCTGCCAAGCAGAGAGCCCGATGTGGGGCTTGATCCCAGGACACTGAAATCATGACCTGAGCCAAAGGCAGAGGCTTAACCCACTGAGCCACCCAGGCGCCCCAAGAATCATCATTTTTAAGGCATAGAATATTTTCCATCCTTGAGTATGCTGAAATTTACATAAATCGTCCTTGTGCTCTTAGGTATTTAGTCTGATTTTATTTTATTTTAATTTAGGCTGATTTTAATTTATGAAAAAAATGGACCTAAATATTTTTCTCTGTACATCAGTGTTTTCCCACATTCAAGTATATTTGCAAATATGTGAACTAAAAGATCAGATCCATTTTCTCTTTTTCCTTCCCAATAAGAAAGTTGGCCCTAAAATGCTGGATCATGAAGGGAAAGAAGTCCCAGGAAATCGAGGTTACAAGTACTTTGGAGCAGCTAAAGATTTGCCTGGTGTCAGAGAGCTTTTTGAAAAAGAGCGTAAGTAACTGTTAATGTTTGTGATATAGTTTGTGATGATGTAATGTAGGTTTTAGCCTCTGATTGCTAGTGATCATCATAACACACCTGTAGGCTAGGTGCTCTTCCTGTATTGTTCCTCAGGTGCTCTGCAGTGATGTCAGAATTATTGTCCCCAGATTTGAGAGGAAGGGAAGCAGGCTCTCTGCAGAGAGCCTGATACAGGGCTTGATCCCAGGACTCTGGGATCATGACCTGAGCCAAAGGCAGAGGCTTTAACCCACTGAGCCACCCAGGTGCCCCTTATTGTCCCCAGATTTCAAATGAGAAACTGTAAGTACTAGTAGTTGAAGTTGTAGGCCCAGGGCG
Organism: Mustela nivalis; assembly: GCF_964662115.1. NCBI lineage: Eukaryota > Metazoa > Chordata > Mammalia > Carnivora > Mustelidae > Mustela > Mustela nivalis. The sequence goes on from NC_139020.1 coordinate 160,153,648, forward strand.
CACAGATGGGCCTGGGAGGTGGATCAAGAATTGACTGGCACCAAATTCTCACCCTTAGCACGTGCCAGTCTCTCAGCCTAAATGTTTCCCTGTTTGAGGTTTCCTTAGATTATCAGGACAGACTCTGATGTTCACTGAAACAGCTTCCTGTTTCAGTTACTTATTAGTTGAAAAGCCCTACCTGAAGAACACGTACAACCTTGGGCCAAACCCCAGGAGGTATAAATGGAGAAAAGTGGAAATGCTGGGGCGCCTGGGTGGCTCAGTGGGTTAAGCCTCTGCCTTCGGCTCGGGTCATGATCCTGGGGTCCTGGGATTGAGCCCCTCATAGGGCTCTCTGCCTAGCAGGGAGCCTGCTTCCCTTCCTCTCTCTCTGCCTGCTTCTTTGCCTATTTGTGATCTCTCTCTCTGTCAAATAAATAAATAAACTTAAAAAAAAAAAAAAGTGGAAAGGCTTTGTGTGGACTCCCGCTGCTGGTCCCCTTCACCTGACCTGCCTTCTCTCTCCATGGCCTTGGAGAGGCCAAACCTTGTCAGTCAAACCTTGGCCTTCCAAAATGCACTTGGAAACTACTAACCTGGAGTGTTTGTGGATTTTAATTTTGCCTTTTAAGAAAGTAGTCTGAGGGGCACCTGGGTGGCTCAGTGGGTTAAGCCTCTGCCTTCGGCTCAGGTCATGATCTCAGGGTCCTGGGATCGAGCCCCGCATCGGGCTCTCTGCTCAGCAGGGAGCCTGCTTCCCCCCTCTCTCTCTGCCTGCCTCTCTACCTACTTGTGATCTCTCTCTGTCAAATAAATAAATAAAATATTAAAAAAAAAAAGAAAAAAAAAGAAAGTAGTCTGAACTCTTTATACAAAGAAGTATGAATAGCAGAGAAGACACTAGTATTCTCACCACTGTTAAGATTCTGCCCCATTTCCTTCCCGTCAGCTTTTCTGTTTGTTTAAAAATATAATTCTACCTAGGGACACCTGGGTCGCTAAGCAGGAAGCCTGCTTCTCCCTTTACCACTCCCCCTGCTTGTTTTCCCACTTTTGCTGCATCTCTCTCTGCCAAATAAATAAATAAAATCTTTTAAAAAATGCAAACAGGGGCGCATTGGTGGCTCAGTGGATTGAGCCGCTGCCTTTGGCTCAGGTCATGATCTCAGGGTCCTGGGATCGAGTCCCGCATCAGGCTCTCTGCTCAGCAGGGGGCCTGCTTCCCTTCCCTTCTCTCTGCCTGCCTCTCTGCCTACTGTGATCTCTCTCTATCAAATAAATAAATAAATAAAATCTTTAAAAAAAATGCAAACAAATACAAATACAGTTCTACCTATATTAAGTCCTTCTTTTAAAATTAATTATGCCCAAACTGTTTTGCCTGTTTTATTAACAACACTTAAAAATAACTCAGGGGGCAGTGCACCTGGGTGGCTCAGTTGGCTAAACACCTGACTCTTGATTTTGGCCCAGGTCATGATCTCAAGGTCATGAGGTTGAGCCCTGCACCAGGCTCTGTGCTTAGTGGGGAGTCTGCTTGGGATTCTCTCCCTCTTCCTCTGCCCCTCCCCTCTCTAAAAATTAATCTTAAAAAAAAAAAATAATAACAATATAGGGGGTGCTTGGCTGGCTCAGTAGGTAGAGTGTGGGACTCTTGTGAGTTTGAGCCCCGTGTTGGGTGTAGAGATTATTTAAAAATAAAATCTTAAAAAAAATAATTCAGAGTTTAAGTATCATGCTGTTCATTATGAAATTAATATAATTTTATTACAGAGAAGTTGCAAAATACAGAAAATCAGAAAAAAACCTGTCCATATTTTCACATCTTATAAATGACCGTTGTTGACATGTTGGGGCATATTTTCTTCAGTTTTTAAAGGGAAATGACAATCCAACATATTGGTCAAAGAATCAAAGCTAATAATTTAAGAAGAGAAAATTCATGTGAATGAAAATATGTATGTGGAGGGGGCTCCTATACTGAGGTTATACTGTACATAATTACTTTTTAAAATTTGCATTTTTCTAAAAAAGTCAGTTGTAGATATTTTTTTAGAAAGGCAAGTGCTTTGGTCTTTTTTTTTTTTTTTTTTAAGATTGTTTATTTATTAGAGACAGAGAGTGCACAAGCAGGAGGAACAGCAGGCAGAGGCATAAGCAGCGGGGTGCTCTACCCCAGGACCCTGAAATCATGATCTGAGCTGAAGGCAGACAGTTAACCAACAGAGCCACCCAGGTACCCTGAAAGTGCTTAAGTCAGTCTTAATGAGTATAATTCAAATAGCACTGTCCCCTGGGTCTCCCCCATCCCTGTGCCCCTGGATAACTGGTAATCATAATTATCTGATTTGGTACATTCCCTTCTAGGCTTTTTTTAAAATGCACTTACATGCTTATTTCATCAGCTAAATTTCATCATTATAAGTGACAGATGACTCAACCCCAGTTCTGTTTAGGCAGAAAAGTGAATTTATTGACTCACATAACTGAAAAGCCCATGGGTGGTTTGTCTTCAGGAAAGGCTGATACCGGGTCACATTTCTTCCATGTTTAGTTTTGACTTCCAGTCTGTGAGCTTGTTTCTCTCTCTAGCTCTCTGCTTGTGGTGGCAAGTGGTCCATCATCAGTTTATGCTTTGTTTTCTCTCTGTAAGCCACCCCAAAGTGGTTAAAGCAAAACTCCTAGAATTGCTCTGGTTGGCTTGGATTGGATCCTAGGTCCATCCTTGAACCAGCCCCTATGATGGGGAGGGCTGCGATGTTCTGAGCCAGCCAGGTTTTAGCCCTGTACCCTGTCCTGGGTGCAGCCAAAATTGTCACAGGACAGGGACCAAGAGTGGTGCAGGGTTGGACAGATTTGCTATCACCAGTGTCAGGGTGATGGGTGGAGGACTGCCAAGACCCAGTGGCACTCCCATACCTGTTGTGCCATGTTCTGTGTTGATATCCTCCCATTGTTCTGCTTAGAACTCTGTGAATGGATGTGAAGGATTAAAGCATAGAGGATATGAATTAGCCATACATTATGTAACTATTCATTCACTGGAAGACCTTTAGCTATTTCTAGTTTCCCATAATTGTAAAATTTTTGTAGATCTGAAGGTTAAAAATTTATTATTTTTACTTTTTATTTCCTTGATTTACTAATGAAATTAATAATTGAATTCAGTTACTAATTGAAAAAAATTTTTAAAGATTTTATTTATTTGACAGAGATCATAAATAGGCAGAGAGAGAGGAGAGAGGAGGAAGCAGGCCCCGTGCTGAGCAGAGAGCCCGATGTGGGGCTTGATCCCAGGACCCTGGGATTATGACCTGAGCTGAAGGCAGAGGCCTTAACCCATTGAGCCACCCAGGCGCCCCACTAATTGAATTTTTTTTTTTTTAAGATTTTATTTATTTATTTGACAGACAGAGAACACAGGTAGGCAGAGAAGCAGGCAGAGAGAGAGGAGGAAGCAGGCACCCTGCTGAGCAGAGAGCCTGATATGGGGCTCGATCCCAGGACCCTGGGATCATGACTTGAGCCGAAGGCAGAGGCTTTAACCCACTGAGCCACCCAGGCGCTCCTAATTGAAATTTTTATACATGCAATATTTTTCTTCTGAAATGATCAGTTTTTACTCTTTCACCTGTTGGGTTATCATTTCCCTTTTGATTTTTTTTTTTAAGATTTTTATTTATTTATTTGACCGACAGAGATCACAAGTAGGCAGAGAGGCAGGCAGATAGAGAGAGAGAGAAAGGGAAGCAGGCTCCCTGCCGAGCAGAGAGCCTGATGCAGGGCTTGATCCCAGGACCCTGGGATCATGACCTGAGCCAAAGGCAGAAGCTTTAACCTACTGAACCACTTAGGTGCCACCCCTTTTGATTTTTTAAATATATTTTTTATTTTTTTAATTTTTGAAAAAAAACATTTTTTTAATTTTTATTTTTAAATTTTTAAATAAACATATAGTGTGTTTTTATCCCCAGGGGTTCAGGTCTGTGACTTGCCAGGTTTACACATTTCACAGTACTCATCATAGCACATACCCTCCCCAATATCCATATCCCTACCACCCTATCTTGTCCCCACCCCCCCAGCAACCCTCAGTCTGTTTTTTGAGATTGAGTCTTCTATGGTTTGTCTGAAAAAATTTTTTAAATACTTTATTTGAGAGAGAGAGAGTGAACACAAGTGTGGGGGAGGGGCCCGATGTGGGGCTGGATCCCAGGATCCTGAGATCATGACCTGAGCCGAAGGCAGACATGTAAGCGACTGAGCCACTTAGGTGCCCCTAAGATTTTTTTATTTTTAAGTAATCTCTGCACCCAACATGGGGCTGGAACTCATGACCCAGAGATAGAGAGTTGAACACTCCATCGACTGAGCTAGGCAGGGCCCCCCTCCCTTTCGATTTTTAAGAATTACATAAATACTCTGAGTACTAACCCTTAGTCTGAAAATATTTTCTTCAAGACTTTCTCATTTATCTTTTTGGTTTATTTATAGTTTCTTTTGTCTTATCTATATACTTATGATTTTTCATCGCATTTTTATTAAACCTCATGACATTTCCTGTATTATCAAAACACCTTGTGAAACAGCTATGGGGGGCCATAGTGAACCCCATTCCCCACACATCCTGTCGTTCACAGCCATAGTTATTCCAGGTTTTCACAACTCTGTAAACAATGCACATCACCGTCCATAGAGCTTTGCCTGCCTTTGTTTTTGTTTTTTGAGTTAGGATAAATTCCTTCTAAATAGGCTAATTGGGGGGCACCTGGGTGGCTCAGTGGTTTGGACTGCTGCCTTCGGCTCGGGTCATGATCTCAGGGGCCTGGGATCGAGCCCCGCATCGGGCTCCCTGCTCCGCAGGAAGCCTGCTTCCCTCTCTCTCTCTCTCTCTCTCTCTCTCTGCCTGCCTCTCTGCCTACTTGTGATTTCTCTCTGTCAAATAAATAAATAAAATCTTTAAAAATAAATAAATAAATAAATAGGCTAATTGGGTTAAAGGTTTCAAAACTGATTGAGAAAAGGGTGGGTTGTACCACTTAACGTAGTTCTATGGCTAGTATAGGAGTTGCTTATGTTGTGGAGTTTTCTTTCTTTTCTTTATTTTATTTTATTTTATTTATTTATCTGACAGAGAGATCTCAAGTAGGCAGAGGGGCAGGCAGAGAGAGAGGAAGCAGTCTCCCTGCTAGGCAGAGAGTCTGATGCAGGGCTCGATCCCAGGACCCTGAGACCATGCCCTGAGCTGAAGGTAGAGGCCCAATCCCATGAGCCACCCAGGCGCCCATCATGGTGTTTTCTTGAGCGTACTCCCTTGGCTGAGAAACATTGTATGGGATGCAGGCCCGAGTGTGATTGTGGTGATTTAGTTAAGTTGGTGCTGTTTCTTTTAGCTCTTCCTCCTCCAAGAAAGACACGTGCGGAGCTCATGAAAGCAATCGATTTTGAATACTACGGTTACCTTGATGAAGATGATGGTGTCATCGTGCCTTTGGAACAGGACTATGAGAAGAAATGTAAGTCTATGAGCAACTCATTTCATTATAGATGGCATCTGGTTTCCGTTCTGTCCTAAGAAAATGGGTTTGTAAATAGTGCCATATGCCAGAAGCGAGTTTATGTATTGCTGATGGTCTGCTCATGACTGAACCCTCCATTAACTACGATGCCATCCAGGGCTGTGTGGGGCCAGAAGCAGCAGATGGGGGAAGCCCAAGGGCGACATCAGACTTGTTTCCCACCCACTCGTAATTCATCATCTGGATTTCTTCCCACGTTGGCCTTTCTTGAACTGAGGAACTGGTGCCCATCGAAGTGGCTTTTCAGTCTGCTTGAAACACAGCTAATACATTAACAGTGCAGAGCAAGATGGCTGACCCTGAGCACTTCCTCCACGCCATGTCTTGTGCTAACCATTTTCTGGACTCTGTTCTGAAGCCTCATGACAGCCCTGTGAGGAATCATTAGTGCTGATCTCCCAGTGGTGTGTGGAGCTAGGGCTTTGGTCGGGAGTCTGAGCCTGTTTCCAGCAGCATGTACAGTTGTGTCTCCCTTGTCAACCTGAAGCCACTCAGGTTGCTGAACTTGGGAGGATCTTGGAATGTCCCCTAAACAGCTGCCTTATTGTGACTTCCGGCCAGAGCTGTGGTGTGACCAGACTCTCTCACATCCTGCTCCTGCCTGCCAGGGCAGAGTGGAGGGAGCTCCTCTTGAGAGGGGACTCGGGGCCTTGCCCTGCATGGTGGGTAAAGCTAATTCAGAGGCCTGACTCTCCTATTTCTGCAGTCAGGGCCGGGTTGGTGGAAAAGTGGAAAGCAGAGCGAGAGGCCCGGCTGGCGAGAGGAGAAAAGGAGGAGGAGGAGGAAGAGGAGGAAGAGATCAACATATATGCTGTCACTGAGGAGGAGGTACTGTGGGTGGGGGTGGGGGGACTGGTCCTCACTGCCTTCTGCTCCAAGCCACCGGCAAGACTGGACCTTGGGGGAATCGGTGGGGCGGTAGGAAGCCTCAGCTCACTGGGGAGAGATCAGGGTCAAAGCCCAGCTCTCTGGCTGGGAACTCCTCTTCCTTACCTGGAAGATGGGTATGAGGATTACCTCGCGCATCCCAGGGAGGGTTCCAGAAGGGAATGGCTATGAGAGTGTGAGAACACTCTGTAATCTGTGCTTTACACCCAGAATTACTTTCCTGCTTCTTAGATGTAGGTCCCCCTGAATATACTGCTACCCAACTTCTAAACACTTGGGAAGCCATATGATTTTCAGCCCCATCCCCATTTTTCCTTCTTATTTATCTGTTCACTTATTTATTGTTACTGTGTTTTCAAGCGCAATTATAGATCTGTTGCATTAGTTGCTTTTACTTTATAAAGTACCACAGATGGAGATGCTTAAACACCAGAAATGGGTTTACTCAGTGTTCTAGAAGCTGGAAGTCTGAGCTCAAGGTGTCAGCAGTAGGTCTTGTCATTTCTCTTTAGATGCCGGTCCAGGAGCTCTGCTGCAATCTTAACACCCCCCCATCCCTCCAGGGTAGAGATAGAAACCCACCCAGAGCAGACAAGGCTTTGATGCAGAAGGTCACCCCAAGGGTGGAGCTGTGGTCCTGCCTCGAAGCCAGAGCCTTCTAGTTCCAGGCTCTCCTGAGGGGCCTGCCATGCAGGCCTCACTCCTTGACACATCCAGAGAGAATGAAGTGGATTTGCTGGACTGAGAAGGGAAGGGGCGTTACCGCTGTGTGGGCGGTAGGTCAGGGCCTGTATGAGGAGCTTGCTGTGATACGGGTGGCAAAGAAGCAGTCTCAGAGGTTAGCGACTTGTTGGCATCACACATGATATAGCTGACCTCAGGCTTCTGGGCAGGTTTGGCTGATGAGCAGTGGGAAGAGTGAAGCATTTGAAATAAGCTGGCATATGTGCTTGCTTCAGCGGCATATCCACTGAAGTGGCAGCATGCCCTAGGAAGGTCTCGTCTGGTCTTGTATTTTCTTCTCTTGTCTTGTTTTTTCTTTTCTTCCTGCCTCCCTTCCTTTTTCCTTTTTTTTTTCCCCCTAAGTGGAACCCAGCACAGGGCTTGAACTCAAGACCCTGTGATGAAAACCTGAGTGGAGATCGAGGGTCAGATGCTTAACCATCTGAGCCACCCAGGCGCCCGTACCTAGGAAGGTCTTCTTTAGCTGCAAACATTCATCTGTTCTTTTAGCAGCTGTTGCCTTAATTAGTGGCTACTGTGAGCCGGGCCCATGCTGGGGCCACAGCAGTAATGGAGCTCTGCTTATAGCTTAAAGTCAGTGAGGAGACAGTCCAGTGGGTAGAATCAGTGGAAAACAGTGGCTGTCACAGCAGCTCTGAGACAGTGGCAGTGAAACCTTTCCTGGGGAGCAGCCCATTTAGCGAGGCCTGGAAGATCAGGAGAAGTTAACCAAGTGAGAGGCGGTGAGGGAAGAGTGTTCCAGGCAGAAGGGAACAGCATGTACTGAGAGACACTGTGGGAGTTGGGGGACAGAGGACAGGCCCATGTGGCTGAAGCACAGTGTGGGCTGCTGGTGGGGAGAGAGAGGAGGTGGGAGAGAGGGGCAAGGCAGGACAAGTGAGCGCCCCAGCTCTATAGGGAGGAGGCTTTGCCTTTATCCGGAGAGCAGTGGCAGGCCTCCAAAGGTTATTGTGGTTTTTTTTTTTTTTTTTTTTAAGATTTTATTTACTTATTTGAGAGAGAGGAGAGAACGAGCATGAGGCAGAGGGAGAAGCAGACTTTCCACTGAGCAGGGAGGCTGTTGTGGGACTCAATCCCAGGACCCTGAGATTATGACCCCAGCCGAAGGCAGCCACTTCACTCACTGAACCATCCAGGTGCCCCAAGTGTTTTTTTTTTTGTTGTTGTTGTTGTTGTTTTAAATGATTTACAGGAATGGTAGCACTGTGTATCCTTCACCCAGTTTTCCCCAATGGTTACATCTTCCAGAGTTATAGTACAGTCCACGCTGCAGGACAGAGTTGGGGTAATGAGTACATAGAGTTTGGTGTCTTCTATCACGTGTGGATTTGTGTAACCACCATTTCTTTCTCTCTCTCTCTTTTTTTTGTGAAGATTTCTTTATTAGAGCATGTGCGGTGGGGAGGGCAGAGGGAAAGGGAGAGAGAGTCTTAAACAGATGCTCTGCTCAGCACGGAGCCCAATGTGGGGCTCGAGCTCACAAACCTGAGATCAGGACCTGAGCCAAAACCAGGAGTTAGTCACTTAACTGACTGCGCCATCCAAGTGCCCCTGTAAACACCATTTCAGTTAAGATACAGAGCTGTTCCCTCTCTGCACTGCTCCCTTAGAGTCACACCTCCCTCCTTCCTCCATCCCTTACCTCTGGCAAACTCCAGTCTGTTCTCTTTATCTATAATTCTGTCATTTTGAGAATGTTTCATAAATGAAATCATACCTTATGTCACCTTTGAGGATGATTCCGACACTCAGCACAGTGCCCTTGAGATCCATCGGAATTGTTGGGTTCAAGAGTTAATTCCCTTTTATTGCTGGGTAGATTCCATATAGAGAGAAGTATGTGAGTGGTAAGTGGGCAGGTCAGTGCATTTTATTTTATTTTTTTTTAAAGATTTAATTTATTTATTTGACAGAGAGAGATCACAAGTAGGCAGGGAAGCAGGCAGAGAGAGAGAGGAGGAAGCAGGCTCCCTGCTGAGCAGAGAGCCCGATGCGGAACTTGATCCCAGGACCCTGAGATCACGACCTGAGCCAAAGACAGTGGCTTAATCCACTGAGCCGCCCAGGTGCCCGGTCAGTGCATTTTCACAAGGCAAACAACCCCATGGAGCAAATACCCAGTCATGAAACAACATGACCATGACCAGCACCCTAGAAGCTTGCTTCTGCCCCACTGGGTGTTACTCTCCTGACCTTGGATAACCCTTAAGCTCTTACCTATTTCTGAACTTGACGTTTGTCGGTGGAATCATGCATACTCTTTAGTGTCTCATGGTCATGGGAATCTGTTTAGTACCTCATTCAGTACCAAATGAGGCTGCTGTGGCCTTCCTCGTTCACAGGGAGCCGTTTATGTTGCGTGTACATGGAGGAGCGGAATTATCAGGTTGTAAGGGAGGCACATGCTAGGCTTCAGAAGATGCGGCTGAACCATTTCCTGGGGTGCTAGGTGCGTTTACCCTCCTGCCAGCAGCATCCAAGACGTTCCACTGAAGGGTGTGCCAAGAGGCCAGTGCGGGCCACCAAGGGCCTCCCAGGGGTCCTTGCTGCTCGGGTCTCCCAAGCCACAGTATTTCCTTAGGTGATTAGTAATCTCTCTTGACTTAAGTGCAGCCTCTGAGTTGGCCTTTTTTTCTCTATGTGATCTTCATTAAACAAAATAGAGAACATGTATGAGGTTCAAAAGAAAAAAAAATATATAAAGATCAACAAAAATTCTATAGGTCTCTTAGTGCAGAGATGCGCCTGGTTCTCATAGCTCTCGCTAGTTTCTGTTCCTGTTTTCTTTCCTCAGACAAAAGGTGGCATCATTTACACATTGTTTCATTGCTCTTTATTTTTTTTTTAATTTTTTTAAAAGATTTTATTTATTTATTTAACAGACAGAAATCACAAGTAGGCAGAGAGGCAGGCAGAGAGAGAGGAGGAAGCAGGCTCCCTGCTGAGCAGAGAGCCTGATGCGGGGCTCGATCCCAGGACTTTGGGATCATGACCTGAGCCGAAGGCAGATGCTTTAACCCACTGAGCCACCCAGGCGCCCCTCATTGCTCTTTAAATAGTTAATGGTGGGGGTGCCTGGGTGGCTCAGTGGGTTAAGCGCCTGCCTTCGGCTCAGGTCATGATCCCAGGGTCCTGGGATGGAGCCCCGCATCAGGCTCCCTGCTCAGTGAGGAGCCTGCTCCCGCCTCCCTCACTCCCCTGCTTGTGTTTCCTCTCTTGCTGTGTCTCTTTCTCTGTCAAATAAATAAAATCTTTAAAAAAAAGTAAAAATAGGGTGCCTGGGTGGCTCTGTGGATTAAACCTCTGCTTTCGGCTCAGGTCATGATCCCAGGGTCCTGGGATTGAGCCCTGCATCGGGCTCTCTGCTCAGTGGGGAGCCTGCTTCCCCATCTCTCTCTACCTGCCTCTCTGCCTCCTTGTGATCTCTCTCTCTCTCTCTCTCAAATAAATAAATAAAATTAAAAAAAATTAGGGACGCCTGGGTGGCTCAGTTGGTTAAGCAGCTGCCTTCGGCTCAGGTCATGATCCCAGCATCCTGGGATCGAGTCCCACATCGGGCTCCTTGCTCCACAGGGAGCCTGCTTCTCCCTCTGACTCTGCCTTCCACTCTGTCTGCCTGTGCTCGCTCTCACTCTCTCTCTCTCACAAATAAATAAATAAAATCTTAAAAAAAAATACTTAAAAAAAAAAATTAAAAAAAATTAAAATAAACAAATATATAGTCAGTGGTGCTTCTTCATGTCTTTCTGAGCCTTGAGCTTCCTCTTTCCTTTTGTTTCTTCCTTGTAAGCAGCTGCACAGATGTCCAGTTTTGTAGTGATACTGGCCTGTGTTTAATAGGCTCCTGCTCACTGACTGTTTGGGGGTTCTGTTTGTAGTCTGATGAGGAAGGCAGCCAGGAGAAAGGAGGTGAAGATGGGCAGCAGAAGTTCATCGCCCACGTCCCAGTGCCATCCCAGCAAGAGGTAGGACAGAGCGGGGAGCTGCCCTTGCCGGTGGGGCTTCTCCAGCGCCAGGGGTCTCACCTCTAAAGGAGACTGCACGGAGTGGGGGACCGGGTTTGCCTCGGCCTTCCTGTCCATTAGGGCAGCTCTGACTCCGACCACACAGGTTGCTCTGCTCACAACAGGGTGTGGACTTCCGAGGAGGCAGGCCCTTGTCTGCTTTAGGGGATACTGTCACACGGTGTTCCCACACTTCCGGTGGGGAAGAGTGGGGCTTGGGTAGATGCCTCTGGGTTTTGGCTCCTCAGTGGCCTCTGTCCTGGGCACTCCCTCCTGGCCAGGTTCCAGCAAGGTATGGAGGGCCTCTCGGAGGAGTAAAGGATGAGCCCTTTCTTCTTGCCATCCACAGATCGAGGAGGCCCTGGTACGGAGGAAGAAGATGGAACTCCTCCAGAAGTATGCTAGTGAGACCCTGCAGGCCCAGAGCGAAGAGGCCAAGAGACTTCTGGGCTACTAGGGCTGAGCTGAGACCTGCTCAGGGTCTGAAAATCTGACAGAAGACCATCATCCCCCGGTGGCCCTTGGTGAGCCCACCGCACTCTGCTGTCCTGGGATCGCAGACAGGCTGGCTAGTGCTTCGAGTCTTCCTACTACTTCCCCTCTTTTTCCTAACCCCCCTCTCCTGATCTGAAGGGAGGGGCTGCCTGGGCCTCGCTGGCAGGCTGTCTGCGTACTGAACCCGTTCAGCTGTCACTTTTGTACAAATGTTTTGCTATTGTAGGAACCCACTTATTTTTATCCGGAGTGTGTAAAACAGGCTGCTCACAGACGGCCTGTGTTTTACTTAGCTTTCTACTGTCATCGCTGGGGAGGGAGGTCAATTTATGACTGCCATTAAAAAGATGCAGTTTTTCCTAAAAAGACGTATTGCTACCTCCTCTTGAAAAATGACAAAATGTGTCAACCCTGGGCCCATAGTCACATGTCAGTTGCCAGCCAGGGCTGTTCCTTTTGGGTCAGGTTCTGCCCCCAGTTGTCTGTGGCCCACTCAGCCTGCCTCCTTCCCTTCTGCCCAGGTGGCAGGAGTTTCAGTTCGTTACTTCTGTCTTACGACTCGTTCAGAAGAGAGCTATTTTATTAAAGATTTTTATATGAAAGGGAAACTTCCATGTCTGCAGCTTGTTCCTGGAAGCGCACTGAGGTGCAGTGGGATGCCTGGTGCAGAGTCCCTGCTGGGACCAGAGACCCGAAGTACAAGGCCCGGGTGTGGGAGGGGTGGGACACATTCCGGGCTCCCTCTCAGGGCAGAGGCTGGGGAGGTCCCCAAGGTGGCCTGGGTCAGAGCACACCACGGATGCCCAGGAAGCTACAGTCAGAGCCAAGGCTGCCCTCTGGGCTGGGTCTGTTCTTTCCAGTAGAGATGGGACACAGCAGTCTCCAGGGCTGTGTGTGTGTCGGGGTGGGGGGTGCTCCATGTACTCTGTAGGGATCCTGGGAGAGTCTGGGAGTCAGCATCAGGACCAGGGGGCTGTCCTTTGGGTCCGGGCCCCAACTTGGACTGTGTGTCAACAGGTGGCCCTGCTTGGGGAAGCCTGTGACACGGGGGAGTTGGGCTCTTTGGGCAGGTCTGGGGGGGTCTGCCTGTCAGGGGAACAGCGGGGTCAGGGAATGCCAAATCCCCATGTGGCTGAGGGTGGTGAGTGTCAGGGGAGAAGCTAGCCAGGCCATGGCCAACCCAGATAGGCCCCTTGAGGGAGCTGTGCAGATCCTAGCAAGAGTTTGAACCAGGCAATGTGTCACCTGCCTTAGGAGGGTGTGTGGAGCTGGATGTGGAGACAGGAGGCAGGAGGCAGGGCAGGCAGAGGCTGGGGGCAGGGGGATGTGGCTGCATGGGAAAGGCAACAGAGGGTGAGGAGAGGGGGGGTGTGACTGGGGTGGGGGCACCTTGCCTCCTGGCTTCCCTCAGGGAAGGGCTGGCTTGTCCCCCCCTTAGCTGAGCCCCTGGGTGAATGTGTGTAGGGAGCAGGGGGAGGTGGGGTTGCAGCTTTGGGAACCCCCAGGGGAGGGAGGGGCAGGGCCAGGCTCAGCTCTGGGACCTAGGCCCCTGGTCTTAGTTACCCTGTTTTAAAGCCCAGGACTTTGTCCCAGGGTCCGGCAGTGCTACGGTGCAGGCAGAGGCAAGCGAGGGCCCTCATCACAGTCTCTTTGGGATGTGTAGTGGCCTGGCTCAGACCACTCCCTTGGGGGTTTTTCTTCCAAAGGGCACATGTAGGCTTGGGGGCTGCCCAGCATTCAAGGACAGCAGGAAATCCAAACTGTAGGCATTTCTTCTGCCTGGAAAAGGTGACTGGAAATGCCTGGAGTGTGACCCCTCTGGAAGGTCCAGGCTCCAGGCCTCCATCCCTTAGTCAGTGGAGTTACCAGGCTTCTAACCCCTGGGATAGAGCCAGACACAGGAGCCCCTGCTCCAGCCCCGCAGTATACAGAGCCTGTCCCAGCTAGGGTCTTGCAGTGGCTTGCTGGGACGTAGGCAGACAGGAATGAGTGTCCCATAACTGAGGAAACCGAGGCTGGGTGGGAAAGCACCTAGCACCATGTCCTATAGGTGTCCTTGGCAGAGATGGCCCTGACCCCAGGCTTCTTCCTGTCCCAGAGGCCCTGGCTACTTGCCCTGCGAGAGGCCAGAGAGGGAAGATCTCTGCAGGGCTCCCATTCTGGACCTGCAACAGCAGAGGAATCTGCTGGGCAGGTGTCATCACTGGTGGGGATGTGGTTCCTTGGCCCAGTTCATTGCTCAGAGACAAAAGAGCCAGTTCTGGGAGCCTTGAGTTTGTTGACAAAATCTGTTTCGTGGTTTATACTAGCTTTGGCTTTGCCTGAAGTTTCCAAAAAGGCGACTCTCCATATTTCCATAGACTTCCCTCCCTTTTGCTCACCCCACTGGTTTTCTTACAAGTAAAACATCAGTCTTCCTCTTGGTTTGCTTTAAGATTCATCAGACTAGCACCATCCAGGCCTTAGGCTGGGCTTCCTCCCCATGTATCCCCACCCGCCCTGTACTCTGACCCCCGTGACACTTGTGTTCGGGCTCTTGAGCAATTTATAAACAAGGAAGAGATGAACATGTTCTACTCTGACCCTGGATACCTTGGGCAGTGATGAGAGGGACAGGCCGGTCACAGGGGAGCAAAGGTTCCGGTTGTGTGGCCACACAGACAGCAGCCCCCCCATCCTCTAACAACTGAACTGAAGAAGAGACATCAGCATCCCACTGCCTCCTCCCAAAGCCCTAAGAAAGGATATAGTGGGGGTGTCTCAGCCCCTGCTCACAGAAACTGTGAAGCGATGACAGCAGGAACCCATCTGGGTACATCAGGCCTTCCCTAGTGGGGCAGGCAGCGCTTGACTAATGAGCAGACGGGACCCTGGGGAGACCAGTGGCAGCACACCGCCCCTTCAGGCATTTTCATATCTGTCCCTCTCCTGTTGCACTTCCCCCCCAACACCCCCTCCCAAAAAGAATGTAGAGGGAAGTTCCCTGCAGGGTTGAGGGGTGCTGAGTTTCCACACAGGGTATTTCCTGCGCATCTCAAAGCCTGGGTTTCCATCTCAGTCAGTGTGGTGAGGAGTGGGGAGAGCAGGGCTTGATCCCCCTCAGTCCCTCTGGCTATGCCATGGAGGACTCCATGCAAACTGGCAAGTTGGAGGGTCTGGGAAAAAGGGCGGGGATGGGGGACACAGATGACGGAGGAATAAGGTGTAATACTGTGTTTCAGAGGGTCTGGGACTTATCACTGAAGTTTGAGCAGCGGAGTGGCCTCCTCAGAGCCCCTTGGGTGGGGGGAGGGGAACTGTGGGAACCTGATGCTGAGAGGGTGGTGTGGAGGGGGGGCTGCTAAGCCAGCACAGGCCTGGGTAGGAGCACTGTGCCAGGTGGAGGGTGGCAGTGGGGGTGGGAGGACAGTATGGAGCTGGCAGAGGTAGAAGTAGGGGTGCTGCGAGGGCCATTCGATCCCTTTATTTTCAGACAGAGCCTCAAGCATGAAATGGAATCAACAGAAGCAGGGAGGACTGGGGTTCATTTCCCCATGTTCGTGATGTTTTGGGGTTCTGGGAGTGGGGAGAGAGTTGGATTTGGATAGCTGGCATTTCTTTGATCTCCAGTTAGGCTGAGGGCTGGCCCCTGGGAGGGCACCTTCCCAGTCATCAGCCAGCACCAGCCCAGGGTACCCATGTCTACAGCTCCGGTAAGATAGCTTTGCTTCCTTGCTGCGCCATTATATTCTAATGTCGCATAGCAAGCCCTCTTCTATATTAAGAATGCAGGGTATCATCGTTGATGTCTGGTCTTCGCTTCCTTACTGTGTTTTCTCACCTTCGTGTCTGATGGGTCTGTTGGAGGCACATTTTTAGCACTAAGTCTGGGTGCTGCAAAATAGAACTTAGGTGATATTGTTAGAGGTTGTGTATTTTAATCATGGTGACTGTAGAAAGAATAAAGATAAGAAAAGAAAGGAGGAAGAAGGGTGCCTGGGTGGCTCAGTTGGTTAAGCGACTGCCTTCTGCTCAGGTCAAAATGCCAGGGTTCTGGGATCAAGTCCCACATCAGGCTCCAAGGAAGGGCAAGAAAGATGGCATTGGAGTTCTGATCCACAGACTGTTGGGGTGACCACGGGCGCTTTGGCTTATCAACTGGGATGGTGTGCTCCCATGTAGCAACAGTACAAAGACAGTTAAAAGTCAGCCTACCTACCACTAGCTTTAAGAATGTTAAATTGTGGGGCCCCTGGGTGGCTCAGTTGTTGAGCATCTGCCCTCTGCTCAGGTCATGATCCCAGAGTCCTGGGAGTGAGTCCTGCATCAGGAAGCCTGCTTCTCCCTCTCCCACTCTTCCTGCTTGTGTTCCCTCTCTCACTGTGTCTCTCTGTCAAATAAATAAATAAAATCTTTAAAAAAGGAATTTAAAATTTTTAAAAAGATTTTATTTATTTGAAAGAGAGAGAGAGAGAGCACAAGCAGGAGGAGTGGCAGGCAGAGGCAGAGGGAAAAGCAGTCTCCTTGATGAGCAGGAAGCCAGACCTGGGGCTCAATCTCAGAACCCTGGGATCACAAGCTGACCCAAAGGCAGCTGGTTAACCATCAGAGCCACCCAGGTGCCCAAGTGCCCCAAGAATGTTAAATTCTTGGCACATTTTAAAAATTTGGGATATGCATTGTTTCAAAACTGGAGCATTAAGTGAGATATAAACATTTTTGGATTTGAATCACTCTGTTTCAAATGAGCATAATTTGATTTCAGATAAAATGCCATTGTGCTACGTAGAAACTTACCACCAATAGAGAGGTAATGCAGATATTTTTTAATAGCTTTATTGAGGTATAATTTACTCACCATCAATTCTACCCATTGTAAGTGTACAATTTAAGAATTTTAATAAATTTCCTGTGTCATGCAGCCCTTATGACAGTCTAGTTTTGTTTTATTTTTTTTTTAAAAAGATTTTATTTATTTATTTGAGGGAGAGAGAGAGGGCATGCTTGTAGGAGGTGGGGGGTAGTGCTAAGGGGCAGAGGGAGAAGCAGACTCCTCTACTGATCAGGGAGCCCAATGCAAGGCTCGATCCCAGGGCCCTGAGATAATGACCTGAGCCAAAGGCAGACACTTAACCAATGGAACCACCCAAGTGCCCCAACAGTCTAGGTTTAGAACATTTCCATCACCCACAAAGACAAGTGGTAGCTGGACTTTCTGGCAAGATCCATAGCCAGCCCAACGGGCCTTCACCCTACCCTAAACCAATTCCAGGCAAGGCAAACGTAAAGGCCAGTTCAGTTATTCAGCCACATGTCCACCCCACCCTGTGAATGTCTATTCTCTTTTTTCCTTTCCCCATGCTTCCAGTAGCTGAGTCTTGGCTCATCTCAGCCCCCGGCTCACCTTTTCCTTTCTTCTTTCCACCAGTGGCTGTGAGGAGCCACTCTGGGCTGGAACAGAAGTTATTTTCTGGGGTTCTGAGCTTTGACATGCCCCAGAGCCAACCCCAGCCTGTGGAAGTCTTCCACCCCATGTCCTTCTGTCTCCTACTACTTCAGAATGGGAAGCTATTTCCTGCCCCTTCAGTCTGATATAATAAAGCTGGGCTCCCCGAATTGTTTTTCCATAGCACTTTGGGGGTTTCTGTCTAACACTGTTGGGCACTTCCCATGGGAGAA
Organism: Mustela nivalis; assembly: GCF_964662115.1. NCBI lineage: Eukaryota > Metazoa > Chordata > Mammalia > Carnivora > Mustelidae > Mustela > Mustela nivalis. The sequence continues at coordinate 160,170,998 of NC_139020.1, forward strand.
GAGCTTCCATGGTTCCAGAACAGATTGCTGCTCCATCTTCTCCATGGGTCTGTCTTTGCCTCCTAATCCAGTCTCTTCCCCACCTAGCCAGTAAGGTAGGTCGGGGATCCTCAGGGTACTACTGGTCCTGGTGGACTTGCCCTCCGTGGTCTCCTTAAGCTATGGGAAAGCCCTCTTCCCTTTTCTGCTGGGGAGGGTATGGATTTTTGCTCGCTTTGTTCACTGATGTGTTCCAAGGGTCTATAGTAGGCATTAATAACAATTTATTGAACCAAGTAGACCTGGAGTCTGAAGAGGGCAGGAGTGTCCTCAATGCCCTCCCTGCTGGGTAGTTGGGAAGCCCTTTTTGGGGATAGGTTCCATTTGGATCTATTTTAAGCTTAGCTCCGTTCCATTTCTCCAAGGATTCTCTTTTTTTTTTTTTTTTTTAAGATACTATGACATTTTATTTTATTATTTATTTATTTGACAGAGAGCACAAGTAGAGAGGCAGGCAAAGAGAGAGATAGGGAAGCAAGCTCCCTGCTGAGCAGAGAGCCCGACAGGGGACTTGATCCCAGAACCCTGAGATCATGACCTGAGCCAAAGGCAGCGGCTTAACCCACTGAGCCACCCAGGTGCCCTCTCCAAGGACTCTTGGTTTATGGATTATCTTGGCAAAAGCTTGTCTGACCTTCCACAGAATTCCCCACAAACTTCCCATGCTCCTCTGCTCAGCCCAAGCACTGGTGCTGTTTGGCTGGGTCAGTTCCCCCAAATGGACCCATAACCCCAACTGAGCCAGCCCACCCTGAGCCATTAAGACAGCTGCTTCAACAACCCCTAGGCCTTTGGGGGTTGTGATCTCCCAACTCCTCCTAACCGCCTTGCCATCCACCAAATGGGCTCTCTAGTTCCCTTCTCTCGAGAGTCCTGAAGGGGGCGTTACCTTGAGCGGGCAGCCTTCGGGTCCCTTTCCCAACCAGGATTCTGGTCTTCACCCCAGTTTTGTAGCCGGCTTAATTTCTGGCCTCACTGAAGCCTTCTCGTTCCTTCGCCTTTCCCGTCTGTGTCGGAGACACAGACATCCTCTGTTGCAGGGATTCTGCCACCGCTTGTCCCCTTCCCAGTGATCCATTCTAGAGGAGGCCGTTCCTGGTTCAAGGTTTGGGTTAATGGGCCCCCAGGCCTGCAGGCCCAGGGACTCCACCGTACCCTCGAGGCGGGTCCTGATTGCTCCAGTGAGGCAGCCTAGCCCGCGGCGGTGGGGGGCGTGGCGAGTGCTGGCAGTGCCTTGGGCGGAGTTGGATTGTGGGCGGGTTTAGGGGAGGAGCTGAGAAGCTGACTGTCCGCGGGCCGAGGGCAGCGAGTCGGGCTGGGGGCGGGGCCTAGAGCGACGCTGGGGGCGGAGTCCGGCCAGGGCGGAGCTGGGGGGCCGGGGGCGGGGGTCTAACTGGGGGTGTGGCTGAGGGCGGAGTCTGTCCCGCGAAGGGCTGAGGTTGGAGCGGGGGATGGGGCGGGCCCGATGCGCTCAGGGTAGAGTGGGGCCGGGGCGGGGCTGAGGCAGAGCGCGAGGACCGGACTGGCCCGGAAGGAGCAGAGGGCCGGCCGCGAGCTTTGCGGAGGCGGGACTAGGCGAGTCCCTGGCTGAGCCTAGGCCCGCGGGGCTCCGGGCTGGCCGGGGGCGGGGCGGGGGGCCGGCCGGGGCGGGTCCGGGGCGGGTCCGGGCCGGGACCGGCAGACGGCGGCGCCCCTTCTTCAGGTGTTGCGGCGGTTCCACGTCGCCAAGCAGTCCGCGGCTTCCGTGAGCCCAGGCTTCCCTCAGCGTCCGGAGCGCCGGCCCTTCGGCTCCCGCGCGGCCATGGCGGGGCCGGGCCCGGGCCCGGGGGACCCGGACGAGCAGTACGATTTCCTGTTCAAGCTGGTGCTGGTGGGCGACGCGAGCGTGGGCAAGACGTGCGTGGTGCAGCGCTTCAAGACCGGCGCTTTCTCGGAGCGCCAGGGCAGCACCATCGGCGTCGACTTCACCATGAAGACGCTGGAGATCCAGGGCAAGCGGGTCAAGGTGGGAGGCCCAGCCTGGGGTCGCCGGGCGGGGGTGGCCTGGCCCTCTCTGACTGCCGCGCAGCCCGTTCTCCGACGGGCACCGGGGGTTGACCGGGGCCCCTAGAAAGCGCTCCCTTAGCGGAGGCGGCACCAGGCCGCTGCGAGCGCCCCGGATTGTCCCCAGGTTTCTGGCAAATCCCTTTCGATTCCCCCTTTCCCTTCCTCCTGTCGGAGCAGGCCTGGGCCTTGGGGTCTGGGTCGGGTTCAGTCCTCAGAACGCCGGCCTTGGGGTGTTTGTGTGTGTGTGTGTGTGTTGGGGATGCTGCGGGGGAGGAGGCCCTGCCCTCCGGAGCTCACACCCTGGGGGCGCTTTTGCTCCAAAATAACTTAGCCAGTGGAAGGCAGCAGAGCGGCTCGAGGTGCGGGGGACAGAAGGCCGCCAGGCTGGCCTGACCCTCCCCCCTCGATTGAAGCCCCCAGCTCGGCCCTGGTGGGGGGAACCCGGCCTGAGAACTACACCGCCCCAAGCCTAGGAAGGATCAGGAAGTAGTTGTTTCTAGGACCGGAGGGCCAAAACTTTTTGTCAGAATTTCCGGCCTGGCCACGCCTCCCTGCAGTCTCTTTGTGGACCTGGTGGTGGAACTTTACTCGACGAGGGCCAGCCCTGGGTCCCCTCCCCCAGCTGGAGTTTGATAGAAACTGAAAAGTTCACTGATACCGGAAGGTGGGGGAGAGGACCCAACTTTGGCAATGACTCTGAAGAGAACAGCAGGATGTATTTGCCACAATGTCCTGGCAGTGGTTTGATAAATAATATTTGTGATTAATGAATCAGTTTCTTAACCTGGCTACCAGCCCTCCCTCATAGAGTGAGGAGACCGTGGCTGGGGCAAAGCATTGTTTTTTGCTCAGTAACTTAACTGAGCTCTGCAGAAATCGTTTCCATTCTCTCACGATTTTCAGTTCACATGATCACATGATCTCCATGACAGTCCTTAAGAGCACTGGGCAGGGGCAGCACAGGACAAGGGTTATCTCCTGTTATCTCTGTGTTTTCTAGAAGTTGAGCCAAGGTATGGGGTAGTCCCTTGAGACCTGATGCTCTGGGGCTTTGCGACCCTGGGCTGCTGTAGTCCCGCTCATGTTTGCCTTCCAGGGTACTTAGCTCTTTGTTTCTGCAAAATTGGTATAATTTCTGGGTGTTGCCTACCCCCTCTTCCTCCGTGGAGAAATAGTAAGCCAACAAACTACATGATTTGATGTGCCAGCGGAAGCAGAATCTCTTTGCCTGAAGGCTTTTGTTTTGTTTTGTCTTAAAGAATCTTTTGGGTTTCTGTGTTTTTGGTTGCCTTACATTGGAGAGAAAAAGAAAAAAAGCAAGGTGGGGCCGGCAGCTTTGAGTCATTATTTGGGAACACCCCTTTGGAACAGGTGGTGAGGGAAGGGCTGTAGGATGGGTGGAGTGTGTCTGTGGATGAGTTTGTGCCCTGCGATGATGCCAGCAGCCACAGGGAAAGTGGAGTGCCCAAAATATAGGCATAAAGAGCAGTGGTGTTCCTGCGCGCTGCCGGCCTTCTCCTGTCCCCGAGTGTTTGTGGTGGCTGGGTGCTGACAGTGGTCAAGGAGGGGGCGGGGTGTTCCTGTTTACCTGGCGAGATAACAGCCTGTGCCCCAGTGGAGCCCAGGGTGTACTGTGTACCCGAGCACAGGTTATGCAACGCAGGGCAGGGAGTTGGCGATTTCTGTTCCCTATGGTTACCTCCACGTTGTTCTTAGGAAGCAGCCTGGTGGGATAGGGACTGGGATCCGGTCGGGGTAGAAGGGTGATAATGGCTGCCCCTCTTGGAGGCTGCTGTGTGCCAGCTGATGTACAGATTGTTCTTATTAACCCTATCCTGGCATAGGACAGGCTGGCCCCAGGGCACCCAGCTCATAACTGACACAAGTGGGCATTTTTCTTCCAGTGTTTCTGACATTGAGGTCTTTCCCCTACACCAGCCTGCTTCTTAGAATCTGATTGTTTGGAGTGGGAAAGTCTTTGGCAAGTATCTACCTCCTCAGTTTGCAAGTCAGAGAAACCTGAGGCCAGGTACTATAAAGAGGCTTGGGATTGAAACTGAGGAGCGGTGGCGTGGGGGTGGGGGTAGCCCTTCAATCAGCCATTTGGGGGCTCTTCTGACTCAGCAGGAGCAAGTCATTTTTGCTCTCCAAGTCTGTTTCTCCATCCATAAAATACCTCGGAGGTGTCTTTGTATTTTGTTTTTTTTTTTTTTAAACATCAGGTTTGTTCAAGTTAAATTTATGCTCCTTAAGCTTCACCCATTTTAGGTGTACAGTTCTGTGAATTCTGATGAAACGTATAGAGTCCCATAATCACCAGCATAGTCACAGTATACAATACTTCCAGCAACCCAGAAAGTTCCCCTGTGTCCCTCCCATTGTGTCAGTGTCCTCCCTTCACCCTAGCCCCTGGCAATCACCGATCTGTTTTCTGTCCCTATAGTTTCAGCAATGTCACTTTAACTGGAACCTTTGATGAGCCAGATTTTATTGTTATTGTTCCTGCACTTCAGGGATTTAAAACCTTTCCAGGGGCTGTCAGGGGCCCAGCATGATTCCCCATGCCTCCTCTCCCTGTACTGCCAGATTTTGTTAGAGCTTGAAGAACCCAGAGGTGTTTTTGCAGCTCCTCTGAGCTCCAGTGCTTGGGAGCTGCCGCAGGGGTAAAGGGGAAAGGCCAAGAGGCCACAAGTTCAGAAGGGCCTTAACTAGCTTCTCACCCAGCCCAAGCAAAACCACTTTTATCCAGTTATATATTGAGGTTCCACTTGTTTTTATTTGACTGAAAAGTTCTGCTGCTAAAAAATAAGAAAGTTTGCAACATCACAGATCTAATTAAACCTCTTTATTTCTATAATTACTTCCTGTTGTAACTAGAATGGCATCCAGACTCCTCACCTGAAGCTGTGGGCCCCCTGTCTGCCTTGGCTGTCTTATCTCCTTCCCTCTGCCCTCACTTGCTGCTCTCTAGCCTCACTAGCCCTTTCTGTCCTTCAGACATGCCTGCTTTGGGCTCTTTGTATCTGTCCCCCTGCCCGTCATATTATGTCCCTACATCTCCCTCCTGCTTCTTCATTTGGCTCCCACTGCAAATGTGGACCCTCTCTCCACATTACAGGGTGAGTTCAGGGGGTAAATTCATAGCTCATCAGACTGGAAATGACCTCATGTGTTGATCTCCTCCTGTACAGGGTCTGTCCACTCCTTGAAAGTGCGGGGATCTGGTCTGCTCTGTGGGCCTGTGAGGCCCCGCACCCGCAGCAGTGTTAGACACACGGTGCACAGTACATGTCTGTGAATTGATTTTTATTAATAGAGGGGAAGCTGAGGCCAAAATAAAGGAAGTGACCAGCATATCTAAGGTCACACCCAAATCAGGTGCAAAATCAGGACTTGAACCCAGGGTCTGCCTGGGTTCTAAGCCCAGTGCTCATTTTTACACTTGATCACCCAAGTCCCTCTGAGTTCAAAATGATGACCCCAAGAGCCTGGAAGTTAATGAATCTAGTAAAAATGCAGTTGCAGCCACTGTACTTTGAGAAGCAACGTGGACTTGGGCATTTGATAGATTTTTCAGTAATAAAGGCTAATGTTTTGCTCCCAAAACATCTAGCCAGCTCTGAACAGCTCACCTAGCCTGCTGTGCTGGTTAGTAAGGCTCCATATAGGGTGATGGGTTCCTGTGCCATACCCCATGTGGATTCCCACAGCTCTAGCTATGCAGGTTGAACTTTAAGAGCGAATGCGGGGGTGGGCTGCATCTTTCAAACTGTGGGGTCTCTGAAAGAGAGCGTTGGCTTAGGATTTGGAAGGTCCGAGTCTTATTTCCAGTCTCACCACAACTGTGGCCCAATTCTTTCCTTCTTTTTTAAAAATTGTGTTATGTTAGAAATCCTTTTCTTAAAAAATTTATTTATATGCATGTTTCTTTTTTTTTAATTGTTTAATAAACATAATATATTTTTATCCGCCGGGGTACAGGTCTGTGAATCGCCAGGTTTACACACTTCACAGCACTCACCATAGCACATACCCTCTCCAATGTCCATAACCCCACCCTCCTTCTCCCAGCCCTCCTCCCCTCCAGCAACCCTCAGTTTGTTTTGTGAGATTAAGAGTCACTTATGGTTTGTCTCCCTCCCAATCCCATCTTGTTTCATTGATTCTTCTCCTACCCTATGTTAGAAATTCTTTTTCCCTTCTTAGTTCTTAGACCCCACAGCTTCCTCATTTGGGAGTTGGGACTAATGATCTTTGCTCTGCTTGCTTCTTAGGGTTGTTGGAAAACTATGGACATGCTTAAACTAGTATAAAAATTCACTTTATAGGGCGCCTGGGTGGCTCAGTGGGTTAAGCCGCTGCCTTCGGCTCAGGTCATGATCTCAGGGTCCTGGGATCGAGCCCCGCATCGGGCTCTCTGCTCAGCAGGGAGCCTGCTTCCTCCTCTCTCTCTCTCTCTCTGCCTGCCTCTCTGCCTACTTGTGATCTTTCTCTGTCAAATAAATAAATAAAATCTTAAAAAAAAATTCACTTTATATATTTCTGAATAGATAATCCAAATACATGGTCCAGAATTTCAAAATTTCAAAAGTGTAAAAGGGCATACAGTAAAAACAAAAACAAACAACAGCTCCCTTCCACCTTCATCCCCTAACTCCACACTGCCTTCTAAGAAGAGGAAATCAGTGTTACTGGTTTCTTGTCTATCCTGAAAGTGCTAATGCTAATAAAACCAAGGAATTACAAAGGAGGACTTAAATTATTGTGGTCGTTGTTAACCTTTTTCCTCCTTAGATCAGACATGATTTCTTAACTCACCCTTCCTCTATCCTTGGCTCCACCCCTGCTCCCTGCCACCCCCAACCTCACTGTCCCCCAGGAAATCTCAGCTGGTTCTAAATCCTTAAAACATTCTGACCACTCCTCTACTCTCTCTTATCTGGGACAACACAAAGGCCTGTTATGTAAACTCATTTTACAGATCGCTGGGGACACAGGCCTCAAGTCCACACACAGAGGTTAGCCTTGTCGAATTGTACCCCCTTTATTCGACTCTCTGTCAGGTTCACTTTCCCTTTGTTGGGGATGTTGCCAGATCTCTCTCTCACAGAGGTAAAGTGTATGGCCTTGGGCCTTGGCACTGAAGCTTCTCTAGGCCCTACAAGTCACCTTTGTTTTTGTAGTGGCTTCCAAAGGAGGGGGCAGCCAAGGAAATAGGAACTGCCTTGTTTTTAAAGTTTGCTTCCTTGGTCCTTCCAATCAGGGGTCTAATTTTGCTATTTGGATCAGGTGCCTTCCTTATATGGATGTTATTGATTTGACTTTTTCAGTTTTTTGTTTTTTAATTTTTAAAAAAGATGTTATTTATTTACTTGACAGAGATCACAAGTAGGCAGAGAGGCAGGCAGAGAGAGAGAGGGGGAAGCACGTTTCCTGCTGAGCAGAAAACCCGATGCAAGACTCTATTCCAGGACCTTGGGATCATGACCCGAGCCGAAGGCAGAGGCTTAACCCACTGAGCCATCCAGGCGCCCTGACTTTTTCAGTTTTGATCAGAAATAGCAAAAGGAGGGCGCCTGGGTGGCTCAGTGGGTTAAGCCTCTGCCTTTGGCTCAGGTCATGATCTGAGGGTCCTGGGATCAAGCCCCGCATCATCGGACTCTCTGCTCAGCAGGGAGCCTGCTTCCCCTTCTCTCTCTGCCTGCCTCTCTGCCTACTTGTGATCTCTCTATCAAATAAATAAAATCTTTCAAAAAAAAAAAAAAGAAATAGCAAAAGGACTGCTAGATAAGAAAGAAGTTCTGGGTCATACTGGTTGTCTGAAATCTGCTCTTGAGGCCAATGACAGCTATCCTGTTGCCAAATAAACCTTGCCTCCTGAGCTTTCTGACAGCCCTGACATAGCACATGTCATGGAAAGACAGTGGAAGGAGGGTCAGTGTTAGACCCATGAGGCACCACCTTAAAATCTTGACTTCACATGTAGCGCTCCAGGCACATGACATCACCACTCCTGATCTGCTTCACTTGGAGCCCTCTTAGCTTCAGCGACCTGGCCCATTGCAGATCATCAGTAAATGGGGACTGATGTTGGTATGGAAATTACCTGGAAGAGAGCATGGCATGGGGAGTCCAGAAGCTCGGCTTCTCAGTTTGGGTGCCCAGCTGACCTGTACAAGTCATTTCAGTGATCTGTTCCTTGGTCAGTGAGCTGCAGAGAGAATCCCTATCTCACCTACTCACACAGGGTTTTCTCACTGTCACCCTGTGAGAAGGATCCCCATCTTACAGAGCAGGACATGGAGGCCTGTGTTCCAGATCACCCACTGGTAGTACGTGCATAAACACCACACATACACGTACGGAAATGTGGGGGATGAGTTTAATATCTGGGCCATTGTATATCACTTGCATTTTATGTTTTTTGGTGTTTTGATACAATACTGTATCAGCATCCTAATGCCCAGTGCTTGTTAAACAAACAAATCCTTATTAATTCAGATGCATTGGGTGAATTGGTGCATATGGCTATTGTGAACAAAAGAAAAAGCCCATCTTCTAGAACGGCTTACAAAATGCTGTTCTGTTGAACATGGAGCCGCAGAACCCAAGCCACTGCTGTTAGAGAGAGGATCTCTCCAACCTGCTGTGATAAATTGATAAGCAAGGACCGTTTCTCATTAATAGCTTCTATGTCTATACTGTGATGTATGTGGACTCCTCTGATCTGACTTGTACTCCTCTGCCTCGTGAGCCTCCCTTTCTTCGACTGGAAAAACAGGAACTTAGTCCTCCATGAGGTGTGTAAACATCGTGAGTTCTTCGAGGTTTTCGCACCTGTTTGTCCATGTTTGAGGTGACATCGTCCCAGATTTGGAGTGTGACTAAGATGTAATGAGACTGATTTGTTTTAAAAAAAAATTTGCGACTCGATGTGTTCCTGGGTGCTCCCCACTTTCAGGATAGTCTCCTTGAGAAATTGTGCATGGATTTCCCAGGTGTTTGATCAGCTGTGGTGATACTTTTTTTTTTTTTTTAAGATTTTATTTATTTATTTGACAGAGAGAGAGAGATCACAAATAGGAAGAAAGGCAGGCAGAGAGAGAGGGGGAAGCAGGCTCCCTCCTGAGCAGAGTGCCAGATGTGGGCCAGGACCTTGAGACCATGACCTGAGCTGAAGACAGAGGCTTAACCCACTGAGTCACCCAGGCATCCTGTGATGATCCTTATTCACATTCTTCAGAGCCTGCAGCTCTTCCTCCTGGCAGGTCCTTCAGGGGTGTATTGGAAAACATTCCATAGTGGTATCGTTCTTTGTTCCAAAGGGAGGTCTAACCAGAAAGTCAGAATCCTGGTTCACGTCAGGCCAGGGGGCTTGTCCAAGGGCCCTGACAGCAATTGCAATGTGTGTTGGGCAGTGACAGGTCACTAGAGTGTGTCCTCTCTTGAGGTGACTGTTTTTGAAGGAGATGCTGTTCATCTTGATGCGAGAGGTCTGAAAGGTTGACTTGCAGCTCACAGCTTATGGTTAGTGGGTTAGGTTAGCTCATGCTGATGGTGTTGGACCATTTCATCACTGAAGGATCCCATCCCTCTCTGAAAAAAAGAAATTCTTCCAATTTGAAGCCAGGAAATCCCCACTCCTGCCATTTTGATGCCTGAGAAGGGTAAAAATTAGGTATTTTGAAAATGAAAAATATCTTGGGGCACCTGATTGACTCAGTCGGGTTAGCATCCAACTCTTGATTTTGACTCAGGTCATGATTTTGGGGTTGTGAGATCAAGCCCCGCGTCAGGCTCCATGCTCACCACAGAGTCTGCTTGGAATTCTCCTTATCTTTTTGCTCCTCCCCCAACTTGTGTTATGCTCTCTCTCCTAAAGAAATAAATTTCAAAAAAAAAAAAATCTAAAAAAAAAAATTCAAAATGTTCTGTTTACATTTTCTAATGAAAAACTTTGTGGGTTTTTTTTTGTTTGTTTGTTTAACTTGTTTTTTATTTTTGGGTTTTAACTCTCATGAGTACACAAATAGTGAAAGATTTTGTGATGAAAAAATAGATCTTAGCTGTCAGAAGAAAGTTTAGTTCACTAGCTATGAATTGTTAATATCTGCCATGTTTACATTATAGATAATTACATAGAAAAAGATCAGTTTTATAAAATATGGGAAAATTCTTTGAAATACATAGAGAAAAATCTATTTTATTATTGAAATTACGAGGTTAATACCTCAGTGTAGACTCTAACTCTAGTGTTTTCTTGGGGTTTTTCTCCCCAGAATAAGCCTTTGGTAAGTGTTGGCCGAATGAACTAGCAAGTAGTGAGAGAGAGACACAGGGAGAGAGAGGAAGGGAGGGAGAGAAAAGAGAGCCTTCTAAGCAAGAAACGGTATCAGTGAACCTCTGCTTGAAGGGTTGGGTTCACACAGGAGCTGAAGGGCTTCCAGCCAGCAAGGAGAGAGAAGTGTCAGGTGAAAATGGGAGACGTTATAGGAACTCGGGGGTTTGGTTTTGTTCGGTTTGGTTTTACGACTTTTGAGAAACAGGATCACCATAGCGCAAGTTGGTGGGGAAATTTTTGTAGACTGGTTTGTTAAAAAGCTTAATCTCTTAAAATTTAACTGGCAAAGCTTTGCCAATTTGAGGCAAAATGGTCAAGATTGGTGTTTTCAAGCCTAGCATGAAAAACTCATTAAGTATTAAAAGGACTCCAAGTTACAGAATTCTAGCTGGATTCTTCTTTTTACCACTCAGGGATTCCCCTGCCTCTGAGCAGTGATAATGGATAGAAGTTAAGTTGTGTATTAAGATGTTTTGGGGCAGTTTGCTCTGTGTGTATAGATTGTTGTATTGCTTTATTGTTGGCCTTATTTGACTATCTTTTAAAATTTTTTTAATTTTTTAATTAACATATAATGTATTATTAGCCCCAGGGGTACAGTTCTGTGAATCACCAGGTTTGCACACTTCACAGCACTCACCATAGCACATACACTCCCCAGTGTCCATAACCCAACCACCCTCTCTGTACCCCCTCCCCCCCGCAATCCTCAATTTGTTTTGTGAGATTAAGAGTCTCTTATGGTTTTGAGTATCTTTTTTTAGAAAGATTTTTAAAATTTATTTTAGCGAGAGTGTGAGTTGGGGGAAGGGACGGAAGGAGAAGAGAATCCCAAGCAGATGCTGCGCTGAGTGCAGAAGCCGACATGGGGCTCAATCCCACAACCCCAAGATCATGACCTGAGCCAGAATTAAGAGTCAGATGCTCAATTGACTGAGCCGCCCAGGTGCCCCCTACTTGACTGTTTTGTCTAAAGTAGCACTCTACCAAGTTCCTTAAAAAAAAAAATCTATTGAGATATAATCCATATGCCGTAGAACTCCCCTATTTAAAGCGTTCAGTTCAGTGTGGTGTTGTATACTAACAGAGTTGTATAACCATCACCACAATAATTTTTCAGATATTTTCCTGCCTCCCCAGAGCCCCTGGCAACTACTGGTTTACTTTGTCTCTATAAAGTTGCCTGTTCTAGACGTTCCATATAAATGGAATCCTATAATATTGCGGGTTTTCCTGCATCTGGGTTCTTTCACCAAGCATAATGTTTTTGAAGTCTGAGTTATCTCCCTTACTCGCCTTGCTCTGTGTTTTTCTTCCTAGCACTTACTCCCAACCCTTGTCTTGCTCACTTGTTTGTTCCCATGCCGGTGAGGGAGTGTGAGCTCTGCTGTGTCCCAGCACTCAAGAGGGAGTGTGAGCTCTGCTGTGTCCCAGCACTCAACATTGCACCCTCTCTGTTGTTGCTGAATTAACTAATGAACATTTCTGCCCTCATTGTTCAGTGACTGAATTTTTCCGCATCACAAAGTACTCTTGGCTTCTGTTAGATCTCTCACCCCATGCCACCCTCTTAGTAATTTGGAAATTCATCCCATATATTCAAATTTATATTTTCCTACCTGGGGTCTAGAATTAGTGTTTATTTCTTTGACCCTAAGAGGACAAGAACTGTGAGGCACTTTTCCTCCCTCCTCATTGCCTCCCACCCCCACTTTCCTCGTTGAAATCATCTGGGGTTAGGCCAGATCATTATTGATTTTTTTTTTTGACATTTTGCATCAACAGTTATTTTAGACTTTAATTCCAAGTTTTACTGATTTATTTTTGGCTTAATGTTTTTCTCTATTACTTTATTTCATTTGGATTTTGCCTGAATTGTTCCTTAAGTGATTCTTTCAGAAAGAATCCCTAAGGGACTCTTGAAATCAAGTGACCCTTGATTTCTAATGTTCTGAAATCTTACCATAGTGTGTCTAGGTTGTGGGATATTTTTTTCATTCACCCTGCTCTGAAGTCAGTAGGTATAATCAGAGTGAAAATTCCTGTATTTCTAAAAGTCTTAAGGATTTTTTGAAAAGATTTATGTATTTATTTGAGAGAGAGAAAGAGAGCACGCGCACATGCCAGCAAGCATGGGGCAGGGAAGAGCAAAAGGAGAGAGAGAGAGAAACCCACCCAAGCAGACTCTACACTGAGCACGGAGTAGACATGGGGCTCAATCTCAGGACCCTGAGATCACCCGAGCCAAAAGCAAGAGTTGGATGCTTAGCTGTCTGCACCACTCAGGCATCCCTATAGGTCTAAGGAATTTTTTAAAAATGTCTTTGATTAGCTCCTCTTCTTCCCTCTGGAGCTTGCAGGGGTCGGGAGCTGGAATTTAGGGTCTGTTCTCCACATCCCTTACCTTTTCCATCTTAATAACATAGTGTTGTATTGTGCTATGTTCTGGACAAACCCTGGGCTTTGCCTTCTAGCACCCTGCTGATTTCCTTTTCCACTGTGTCTGTTCTTTTTTTTTTTTTTTTTTTAAGATTTATCTATTTAAGAGAGAGAGAGCATGAGTGGGAGGGGAAGACGAGAGGGAGGGAGATTCTCAAGCTGATTCTGTGTTGGGCACAGAGCCTGACCCCAGGCTCCATCCCTAGATTGTGACCTGAGCCCAAATCGAGAGCTGTGCACTTTAACCAGCTATGCCACGCAGGTGTCCCTCAGCTGTATCTGTTCTGATCATTCATTCCATCTCTTGTTTTCTTTATTTTGACAATTACAGTTTTAGTTTCCAAGATCTCTACTTGGTTCTTTTTCATATCAGTAATATTTTCATTCTGAGGGTATTAATACTCTTATTTTTTCCTGACTTTCTCTCATTTTTCTTTAAGATTTTATATATTTATTTGACAGCAAGAGAGAGATCTCAAGTAGGCAGAGAGGCAGGCAGAGAGAGAGGAGGAAGGAGGCTCCCTGCTGAGCAGAGAGCCTGATGCTGCGGGGCTCAATCCCAGGACCCTGAGATCATGATCTGAGCTGAAGGCAGAGGCTTAACCCACTGAACCACCCAGGTGTCCCACCTGATTTTTTATTATGAAAACTTTCAAGCATATAGGAAAGCTGAATATGCTTGAAAGAAGAGCACAGTAAACCCCAAACCTATCCTCCACCTAGATTGTTCCTGTTTTGCTCTGTTTGCTTTGTATTCCGTAGATGTAATATCTTTTTTTTTTTTTTTTTCACTTGAAAGTGGGTTGCAGATAACATGATCTATCACCCCATAGCTTAAATACAACTTTTAAGAATCGGCATTTTTTTTAATATTCTTTAAACTCCAGTGTAGTTAGCATACAGTGTTATGTTAGTTTCAGGTGTACAGTATAACAGTTCTGTACATTGCTCAGTGCTCTTCAAGGTAAGGGTACTCTTTTGCTTTTTTTTTTTTTTTTTTAAGATTTTATTTATTTTATTTGACAGATAGTAGGCAGAGAGGCAGAGAGGCAGGCAGAGAGAGAGGGAGGAGGAAGCAGGCTCCCTGCTGAGCAGAGAGCCCAATGTGGTGGCTTAATCCCAGGACACTGAGATCATGACCTGAGCCGAAGGCAGAGGCTTTAACCCACTGAGCCACCCAGGGGCCCCTCTTTTACTTTTTAAATTTTACTTACTAATTTGCAGAAAGAGAGAGTGAGCACACAAGCAGGGGCAGTGACAGAGGGAATGGGAGAAGCAGGCTCCCCACTGAGCAGGGAGCCTGATGATGTGGGACTCAATTCCAGGACCTAAGCCAAAGGCAGACACTTAACCACTGAACCACCCAGGCGCCCCTTGAGTAGTGTGCTCTTAACCCCCTTTATCTATTTCATCCATCTTTGCTCCCATTTCTGGCCACCACCAGCTTATTCTCTGTATTTAAGAGGCTGTTTTTTGTTTGTCTCTTTTCGTTTGTTTGCTCATTTGTTTTCTTTTTTGTTTTGTTTTGTTTCTTAAATTGCACATATGAGTGATTTGTCTTTCTCTGTCTGACTTAGTTCACTTAGCATTATACCCTCTAGATCTGTCCATGTTGCAAATGCCAAGGTCCCATATTTTTTTTTTTATGACTGAGTAATACTCCATTGAATAATTTACCACATTGTCTTTATCCATTCATCTGTGGTTGGGTAGTTGGGTCTCTTCCATGTCTTAGCTATTGTAAATAATGCTTCAGTGTCTATAGCTTTTAGAACTAGTGTTTTCATTTTCTTTAGGTAAATACCCAGGAGTGGAATTACTGGATCATAGGGTAGTTCTGTTTTTAATATTTTGAGGTGCCTCCATACTTTTTCCCACAGTGGCTGCATCAGTTTGCATTCCCACCAATGGTGTGTGCAAGGCTTTATTTTCCTCCACATCTTTGCTAACACTCCCTTTTCCTTCCCTCCTTCCTTCCTTCCTTCTTTTCTCCCTCCCTCCCTCCTTTCCTCTCTCTCTCTCTTTCTTTCTTAAGATTTTATTTATTTGCTTGAGAGAGCGAGTGAGAGAAAGAGTGAGCAGGGGATAGGGACAGACTCCCCTCTGAGTGAAGAGCCTGACGTGGGGTTCAGTCCCAGGACCCTGGGATCATGACCAAGCCAAAGGCAGATGCTTAACCGATTGAGCCATCCAGGTGCCCCAACACTTCCTATTTCTGGTCTTTTTGATTTTAGTCATTCTGACAGATTTCGGGTGACATTGGGACAGGTGACAGGTGGTGACATCTCATTGTGGTTTTGATTTTTATTTCCCTAATAAGAGTAAGAACAATTCTTTTAACATGCCTAAGTAAATCAGTACAGTTGACCCTCGAACAACTGGGTACACTTCTATGTGGATTTTTTTTTTTTAAAGATTTTATTTATTTGACAGAGAAATCACAAGTAGATGGAGAGGCAGGCAGAGAGAGAGGGGGAAGCAGGCTCCCTGCTGAGCAGAGAGCCCGATTCGGGACTTGATCCCAGGACCCTGAGATCATGACCTGAGCCGAAGGCAGCGGCTTAACCCACTGAGCCACCCAGGCGCCCCTATGTGGATTTTTTTTATGGTACAGTTCTGTAAATGTATTCTCTCTTCCTTATGATTTTCTTAATAACATTGGTTTTCTCTAGCTTATTTTATTCTAAGAATACAGTATATAATACATATAATGTACAAAAATAGGTTTTAAATCGACTGTATGTTATCTACAAGTCTTCCCATCGGTAGTAGGCTATTAGTAGTTACTTTTTTGGGGAGTCAGAAGTATACACAGAGTTTTGACTGCTCGGGGGTTGGTGCCCCTGACCCCCATGTTGTTCAAGGGTAAACTGGTATTTTTATCAAATAGCATCTCCTGTCCAATTTTTAAGTTTTTCCAACTTTCTCCCAAATGTTTTTTGTCTTTTGCTTTTTTTTGGAAAGATTTTATTTGAGAGAACACATGAGCAGGGAGAAGGGCAGAGGCAGAGGGAGAGGGAGAAGCAGGTTCCCCCCTGAGCAAGGAGCCTGATGCAAGACTTGATCCCAGGACCCTGAGATCATGCCCTGAGCCAAAGGCAGAGGTTCAACCGACTAAGCCACCCAGACGCCCCCGTTTTTCCTCTTTGAACCATTGTCCAGTATAGTTTGGTCCAGAACAACACCTTGCTTTTTTTTTTTTTTTTAATGACTTTTTGTTGGTGGTGTTGTTAATGATACTGATTTTTTAAGATTCAGTTCCTGGATTTGTCTCATGGTTCCCTTGTGGTGTCTTTGCACTTGTTCCTTTGTCTCCTGAGTTTCCTGTAGCTGGAGGTTGAGTTAGAGGCCAGATTCGACTTGGGTGGGACATTTTTGGGGAGAATGAATCACAAGTAACATTGTGTGCTGCCCTTTGCTGCTGTGACAGGTGGCACACAATGCCAGGTTCCTGCTTTGGTACTGATGATGCCTTGGTTTGATCACTTGGTAGCATCTACCAGATTTGTCTATTTGCATTTATTGTTAAAAGATGCCTTTTTGCTCTGTTAACTTTGTTCCTTGAGGTATCACTCAAAAATCATACCTTGAGCTGGCCTTTTCTGCCTAGAGCAGGATGCAATTGAATTCAAAGGGCAAAATGCCTGAAACTTTGAAAGTGTTTTGTCCAGCCTAATTATAGTTGTTGGTAGATGTGACCATCTGACACCCTGAGACATAAACTGTGTATTGGGGAGATCATTAAATAGCAAATAGTGGACAGTTGGTCTGTCCGTTCAGAATTACCTCCTTTCCCGGGCATTCTTCTAAGCTCAAGTAAAAAAGGTGAATAAGAGATAGTCCCCATTCTTCAGGAGCTTTTAACTGGGGGGAACAGACGCATAAACAGATAGCTAGCGTGCAGTGCTGTTAATGCGTTGCCCAGTTTCTGAACCAGGAGTTGGAAACACATGGCCTGACAAGTATGTGTATGTTTATTTTGGCAACAGCAAGACTGAATATTGAAAATTAGGGCTGTTCCTGCAAAGCAGGGCCCTGTGGTTGCCATGGCCGTCACAGGGATGTCTTATGAGTGCCACAGAGGCACAGAGGAGGCAGCAATCTGCCCTCCCCAGGGTGACAGAGGCAGTGAGTTTCAAGCTACTGAAAGATATGTGAATTTCCCAGGGAGGAAAGATAGAAGGGGCTTTGCTACCACAGCCATCTATGTGCAAAGCCATGGAAGTGTGGGAGAGGAAGTGTGGGTGTTTGTCCAAGTCAAGCGGAGCTAGAGTGTCGGGGAGATGAGACTAGGGATGGGGCTCAGCACCAGACTTCTGATGATGAAAGGTGTGTCAACTGTGTCCTGAGGGCTGTGGGAAGCTGTGTGTGGGAGACCCACTGTTTGTCCGGAAGTTTGATGCTGGCTGGAGGCACTATCAGCTGTGACTGAGCAGAGGGGCACCAAGGGGTCAAGGCTGAGCAAGATTCCCGGCCTGGCACACTGTCCATGAACCCTAGGGGCAGGGGCTCAGGAGGGACAGTTCGAGGTAAGGCAGAGCTCGTTTTGGGACATAGGGCATCTGACTCCTCTCTAGGTTAGGTCCTTGCTTCAGAGGAGCTTTGGAAAAAGAGAGGCAGGTGGGTATAAGGGAATTAGTGTGGAAGTAGTGAGGGCTCCATGACACCATTTACCCAGGAAGTTGGAGCCGGTGGCCATGGTCTTAGAAATGCCATCACTTGCTCTCAGCTTCTCCTGGTGGGCATAGGTTGTTGCCACGAGGAGTTGGCAGTCCACCTGTTTTTTACAGGCTCTTCCCAGCCTCGAAGGCCTGCCTGACCACTGCATCAGGGGTGAAGGGGCTTCTGGCTCCCTGCTTCAGTCAGATCGCTCTCTGTTTCCCCGTAGTGCTGAAGAGGGCCTTTGAGTGCGGTTTGGTGGCAGCAGGGAAGGGGGCCACAGAGGAAGGGGCTTGGGTTGTGCCTGATGGTCTCAGCTTCCCTGTGAGAGGGAGAAGGGGCATCCCTGGGGAGCCAGTGGCCCTTTGCGAGCCACCAAGGCAAGACTCCTTGGTGAGAGGAGGCTTTGGTCCATTTCCCACGTCTTGTCTTTTCTCCACCAAGACTGTTCAGGAAGGGGTTTGACGGATTCCTGCAGGAGGTATGAATCATCATTGAGGTTTCACAGAAGAAACAGAACAAAACAAAACAAAAGAGTTTAAGGTTTCTAGAGTAAATTGTGTACATAGTAGAGGGCATGGGGTTTTAGAGTCCGACAAAGTTCTTCTGCTGCTGCTTCCCTGAGACCCCTCATGCAGAAAGTAACTGGCTGGCAGAGGGGAACACTAACACAGGTAGCACCTGGAGGTTCTCGAAGGACGTTAGAACCCCTCCTGCACCCCATGCTCCCGCCAGCCCTGTGGAGTGGGACCAGCCACCACTGTTCCCAAGTTCCCGGTGAGGAAATGCCAGACCCCAGGAAGCTACTGGGACTGTCCTTGATGCTTGTGCTGAAGGAGTAGAACGGGAACCCGAGATTCCTGATTGCTTGTTCCCTTCCAGCTGTGGATAACCTGCCAAGGAGGGCTGCCTTGTAACAAGGGACAAAGAAACATCTGTGATACTGGGACCTTGAGCAGCTGTGTTGAGGGGGCAGGAGGTGTTTTGAGCTCAGAAGGACGCATGTAACCCTTACTGCCCACTGCAGAGGAGCTGGCTGTGTTCGGGACCGTGTCATTTGCCCCTCCCTGTGTCACTAGCCCAGCCTGTTTTTACCCTGCTCTCCCTCCCTCGGCCTCTGCCCACCTGCCTGTGTGTCTTCAGCTAACATGCCAGATGTTTGGCAGCTTCTCGCTATTGCTCCTAAGAATGCACCCTGGGTCTGTCACCCCACGTCCCAGGCCAGGCTCTTCCTTGGAGGACTGACATAGGAGAAGTGACAGTGGCTGGCCAGAGGAGTGGCCTGCAGACTCCACCTCCTGGTTCACACCACATCCCAAGACATAATGAAAAATAGCTCAGAAACTCGTATTTGGGTCAGTCTGACCAGTTTTCAGAGTTTTGTCCTCAGAACTAATTTTTCCAAGGTCTTTTTCTACTATGAAGAAGCAAGGAACTTTCCACTGTCTGTTTCATCATGCAGGAGAAAGACTGAGTAAAATCCTCTTCTGTTTCCACCAGGGGAGACGGTGCTGGATGTAGGTTTTGGGAACTGAACCACTAATCATGCTTGTTATTATTAAGATTTATTTATCTATCTGAGAGAGAAAGAGAGCACTAGTGGGAGGGGCAGAAGGAGAGGGACGGAATCCCAAGCAGACTCTGCACTGAGTGTGGGTGGACAGGGGGCTCGATCTCATGACCCCGAGATCATGACCTGAGCCGAAATCAAGACTCAGACACTTAATTGACCGAGCCATGCAACCACCCTGCTAGCGGCTCTTTTAAGCTAACGAGCAGACTTGATTTCCCACTGGGGCACATGGGAAGTCACTCCTTAGAGCCAAGCAGGCACAAATCCCTGGAAAGCAGCTTTAGCCTCACCATACCTCTTGTCCCCGTCTTGTTCCCTCTCACTGGCCTGACTACCAGGCTCTGCCTTCAGAAGGGGTTCCTTTATTGAGTACCTGGTCTGTGCCTGGTTGCTGGTGGCATAAAGGAGTAAGATGGGGTCTCTCCCCTCAAGAGCCCATTCTTGAGAGCAAGAGAGACTTACAAACCAAGAAGACAGTCTTAGGCCAGTCCCACTAAAAAAAAACCCCTCTTTTTTGGTCATTGCAGAATGGTCATTTGCAGCTTTGTTTTTAATTGGATTTGCTTTAGGTCGGATAAGCTTTTCTGTTGTCTTGCTGCATTTTATGTTTTTTGCCTGGCCCCCAAAGGCACCTCAGTTTGGGACACTTGAGTTAAATGTTGACCCTACTCTGCAGTGTGTGCTGTTACAGAGGAAAGAACACAGATGCTAGGGAGCAGGAGGGCAAGAAGTGAATTCTGCCCTGGGCGAGGCTTGGGCCTGTGTGTCAGGGAAAGTTCTCCTGACCAGGTGACTTTTGAACTAGGGTCTTGAAGGTTAGGTAGGAGTTCACGAAAGATCAAGATGAATGCAATCTCTCCTAGGAAAGGAAGATAAAGACAAGAATATGCCATCACGGGTTTAGGGACTCGGAGGGACAGTGTAAACAAGGAGTCATTGACTGTGGGGCTTAGAAGACAAAACAGGCCTCATCTCTTACCCTGAGATCATACTTCTCAGACTGAGGCAACAATCCATGGGCCCAAGCCCTTCCATCACCAGGGCAGAGGAAGGACCCAAACGAAACCCAGGACCTTACAGCTTAGAAATGCCCACAGAAGAGGGGAGCCACCCCTACCCCCACCCATTTGAACCTACCTGACTGACCTCTGCAGCTCCCCTCTTCTGAGTGTAAATAAATGTTCTAGGAGTCCTTCTCCATTCTACCTGTGCCTCACTCCTACCTTCCATACCCGGCAGATGCTTCTGAACTTTACTACAGACATCAGAAGCCCTGAAAATTTCCCCTGACGTCCAATGTAAGATAAGAAGGCCTGGCTTGGGGAAGGTAGGAGAGGCTGGTGGCGTGCCAGGTGGCAAGTGGGAGAGTTGGGGAGGGCCGACTGGGGTATAGCCCATAGTCCAAAGTCCCTGCCTATTTGTCAAGTGAGCATGCTGGCCGAGAACTTCTGGTGGGTGAGGTGGCGGTTTCCACCTGGCAGATGCTGTCATTGGTTTCAGGCTGATGTCAGATACTCAGTCTTGTTAGACTGCAGACACTGGATGTTTTGCTTTCCTAAGCCAAGGTCTGCAGCCCGAGCTGCTAGATGGAAACCCGGCAGAGCAGGGGGACAGGCTCTAAGGGCAAGAAGGGTACTCACCTGTTTAGCCTGTATTAATCGAGCAGTTTCAACATGCCAGGCACTATGCTGGGTACTGGGCATATGTGGAAAGCCAGCTAGTCAGGCCCTGCCATCGTGAAACTCCTATGAAAGAGAGCAGGCAATATTTCTTTCTTTATTTATTTGCCAGAGAGAAAAAGAGCCAGAGAGAGAACACAAGCAGGGGGAGTGGGAGACAGAGAAGCAGGCTTGCCGCTGAGCAGGGAGCCCGACATGGGGCTCAATCCCAGGACCCTTGGGATCACAACCTGAGTGGAAGGCAGATGCTTAACGACTGAGCCACCCAGGCAGCCAAGGGCTGGCAACATTTAAAAAAGTGCATGTGTGTGAGGGCTGCCCAGGGAGAAAAGTAAATCAGGATGAGGGGACAGGATGGGCTGCTCTTTTAAGAAAGGAGGATCACAAAAGACCTGTGTGTGCCCTTGGTGCTTGAAAGCAGGTGGAGTGAAGGGAGGCAGCCATCATGTGCTGATCTGGGAGTAGAACACTTCAGGAAGGGGAATGTCAAGGGTGGGGGTCTTTATAGAGAGACCCCTGAGGGCTCAGGGGACTGGCCAGGAGCAAGTACAGCTGAAGAGAAGTTACGTGAAGGCAGATAAAGTCCAGGTTGTGCAGGTCCTAAATTTAGGCCTTTCCGGGGTGGAGCTCTGAAGAGCAACAAGATCCTACTTAAAACACTGTTTTTCGGGGCTTCACCTAGGCTGCTATGTGGAGAGTGGACCGCAGCGTGGGCGGAAGCCTGGGGCAGGGTTGTGGCTGGCTGCAGTGGCGGTTGTGGTGTGAGGCTCAGTGACAGCCGGTGTGGAGGGGAGGGAGCAGCAAAGTACTTGGTGCCCATGATTGCTGCTCACCCAGGCCCCTGCTGAGGACAGAAGGGGAGCAGGGAAGTAGGCAGACAGACATATAGACAGATGGGCGTGGGCTTAGCATGAGGCTCTGATGCCTTGGCCAGTCACGGCATGGTGGGAGTTTGCCCTTCTGCTATGTGCACTGGGCTGGTGGTCTCTGCCTGCAGGCTCCGATGGGGACCCAGCCTGCTGCCTCAGGACCCCACAGCATCCATGAGGTGGCTTCTGCTTCGGCTTCTGGGAAAAAGAGCCTGCGGCCGTCCTCACCTGTCTCTTGAGTAGCTAAGGCGGCTGATCGCACTCATTAAACTTTTCACCCAGACCCCCTTGGGACCCTGCCTAACGGGAAGCTTTGCTTGGCTGCTGGGAAAGTAGGCCCTCACCTGGCTTGGCTTCTCCCACCTGTTCTGGAACAGGGCATCTGGGCCTGGAAACTGAGCTTCTTTTACTGAACAGAGTAGGACCCCCGCTCTGCCCAGCACCCCAGGTGACACTTGATGAGCATCAGTCAGAGCACCTCTTTTCTCAGCCTGCGTTCCCTCTGGAAAACAAGAGCCTGAGACACGGGCTTACGTGCAGCTCCTTTGTTCTGGGTACCAGAGAGAGTAAACAGAGGAGGAAGGAAATGCTACAAGGCTGCATCCTCAGGTTGGTCCCTCCCATGGGCAAGTAGGGCTTGATTTGGCCAGGCATGCCTTGTTCCAGCCAGGCATGCCTTGTTCCCCATTGGCCAAGGGTTGATCCATAAATGGGTAAGGCCTTCTTACTTCTGGGTCACAAATGGACAAATGCTTGGTGGTTTCCAGCAGGTCTCCTGGTTTGAAATTGGGGAGGCTCCAAGGTAGGCAGCGAAGTTACTGAGGCCGTTATACTGTGTGGGCTGGTTGTTACCTGCAGTGGGCTGGAGTTCAGGGTGGGCTGCTAAGATATGTGAGGTGGGATAAAAGAGACCTCTAATACGTATTTTCCCACTTCAGACAGTCTCCAGTGGCTTCCCATTGCCATAAAAATAAAATCCACCCTCAACGTCGGCCTGTAAGATCCTGCATATTCTGGCTTCAGCTGCCCCTGACTGCATCTCCTAACATGTGCCTGCTTCACTGCTGTCTGGCCACACTGCTCTTTCTGTATCTCCAACACGGCAAGCTTTGTCCTTCTGGACACTGTGACACTGTTCCCTCTGCCTGAACACTGTCCCTGTGCCTGGCTTCTCATCCTTAGGCCTCAGCTCGAGTGTCACCTTCTGGGACCACCTAGGTGGCCCCTGTCCCGGGCAGTCTCTCCCTATTATCTTTATTTTCTGCAGAGTGCTCATTATCCTTCTCTGCAACGATCCTATTTGCTTTCTTCTTGCTGTCTTCTTTCGCTGGGATGTGAACTCTGTTTTGTTTGCAGTCTCCCCAGCTCCTGGAACAAGGAGGGGCCCATGGCAGAAACGCAGTACATAGCAGACAAATAAGTCAATTGGCCCATGCACACAGCCAATATATTTTTCTTTGGGCATTTTATATATTCTACCTTGCATTAAAGCTCCTTTGCTTATATTTAAAACACTAGGCAAAAATTGTAATAGCACAATAAATATTGTTAAATGGATTTTTTTAAAAAACTATTTGATAGAAAGAAAGAGCACAAGCAGGGGGAGCGCCAGGCAGAGCAAGAGGGAGAAGTAGGCTCCCCGCTGAGTAGGGAGCCTGATGCAGGGGTTGATCCCAGGACCCCAGGATCATGACCTGAGCTGAAGACAGACACGGACTGAGCCACCCAGGTGCCCCTAAATGGATGTATTTGTCTAGCACCTTCTCTGTCAGGTACCATGCACCCTGAATCTATCATTTGGCCCTGATGTACTTTTTTGTTTTTTTTTTGAAACCAATGAGAAACTCAATTAAGTTGTAGCTCAGAGACACCATGCTGGAAAGTGATGGGAGCTGGCTTATGCTCTCAGGCCTGTTGGACCCTGGAGCACTGACACTGTTCTTTTCCTTCCCTTTCTCTAATGTGGGAGAGTAGGATGAGAATATGACCAGTCATGGGAAGGACCTACTTTCCAGAAATATCTCCTCCATTGCTGCCCAGATTTCACCAATTGCTTGACCTAGATACCTTAATCTGGAGCTATTTTGTTGGTTTTTAATTTAGTTTTTATTTTTATCAGAGTTACACGTATGTGTGATTTAAAGAGTCATTAGGTTCAACAAGGCTTGTTACAAAAATGTCTGTCTCCTGGTACCCCCACCTGCAGCCTAGTCGGGGAGCGGTAGGAGGGCAGGTAATCACCTCGGGTTCTTTTTCAGCTGATAGGATTTTTCTATTTCTTTTGCTTATATTGTGACCCACCCCCCTTTCCCCCAAGTTGAAGGCGTAGTTTGTTGACTTCTGACTTTGGAAGGTGATGGTTAACTAACTCTCAGTGCTGCCCCAGCCCCCACCACACACGTACACACTTTGCATCCTCCCAGTAGAGCTTTGTGGCAACAGTGATTAGATCATGATTACATTCCTTTCACCTCTCTTCCCAGAATGTATTCTGAATTTGCTCACTTCTCCCTTCCTCCACTGTTACCTGTCACCCTGGTCCAGCCACTGTCTTTTACCCAGATTATGGCCATTGCCTCCTAATTGGTTTATTTCTGTCTTTGAACTCTTTTGATCTCTTCTCAGTACAGCAACCAGAGAGATTCTGTTAAAAAGTAAGCCTGATTGGTTCAAAACCCCCATGGCTTCCCACTTTGACTCAGAGTAAAGTCCAGAGTTCTTACTGTGGTCTAGAAGGTGCTGTGTGATCTGGGCCCCTTGATATTTCTCTGTCATCCCTTATTATTCTTTCCCTTTGTAATCTGCTCCAAACACACCAATCTTCTTGCTTGCTTTGTCTCTGCCTCAGGGCCTTTGCACTTGTTCTACTCTATTCCTGGAATGCTTGTCTCCCAGACATCTGCATAGTTAGCTAACTTCCTCCACATATTTACTTATATTTATTTATTTGAAGATTTAATTTATTTATTTGACAGAGAGAGACACAGCAAGAGAGGGAGAGGGAACACAAGGAGGGGAAGTGGGAGAGGGAGAAGCAGGCTTCCCACTGAGCAGGGAGCCCAATGAGGGGCTCAATCCCAGGACTCTGGGATCATGACCTGAGCCGAAGACAGACACCTAATAACTGAGCCACCCAAGCACCCCTATTTTTTTAAAAGAGAATTTCTTTAAAGTTTATTTTTTAGTAATCTCTACACCCAGCACAGGGCTCCATCTTACCACCCGGAGATCGAATGTTGCACACTCTCCTGACAGTGCCAGCCAGGCACCCCTGTATATTTATTTTTTTTTAAGATTTTATTTTTAAGTAATTTCTACACCCAGCCTGGGGCTTGAACCTATGACCCCAAGGTCAAGACTCACACACCACCGACTGAGCCAACCAGGCACCCCTTTCCAGATCATTACCAATGATTATCTCAATGAGGCCTTCTGTGGCTGTCCTGGCTAAATCTTCATTCTTTTTTTTTTTTTTTTTTAAAGATTTTATTTATTTATTTGACAGAGAGAAATCACAAGTAGATGGAGAGGCAGGCAGAGAGAGAGGGGGAAGCAGCTCCCTGCTGAGCAGAGAGTCCGATGCGGGACCCGATCCCAGGACCCTGAGATCATGACCTGAGCCGAAGGCAGCGGCTTAACCCACTGAGCCACCCAGGCGCCCTAAATCTTCATTCTTCACTGTGCTTTATAATTTCTTCCCCTGCTCATTTGTTCCACTCTTTTCACTATCTAGCATACTTATTATTTTTGTTATTTATTTTGTAATAAGTATTTTAATTTATATTATATATGTAGGTATAAATATGTATGTTTTTTTAATAACTATAGATCCTTATTACTTCTGATCTTACTTAGCATTTGTCTCCTGCACCAGACTATAAGCTTGAGGATAGGAATTTGCATCTGTTTTGTCAGCCTTGGTATCTCCACTCCAGTATCTGGAATGCATAGTAGGTTTCTAGTAAGTTCTTACCAAAATGGGTGAGTGAATACCTTATGATTAGTAAGTGCTGTTCACTGCTAAGCCATGTGGTGCACTGCCATTATTTTTCATTTACCATGGTCACCAGTTTTTCCTGGAAGTAGTAATCATGTTTGTTTTGCTTAGGTGTCTATGTATTTACCATTAATTCATCTCCCCAGTTAGGGGGGATCCTAATTGATACACCTTTCCTCCCTATCTGTCCAGTGTATTGTATACCTTGCCTCTCAATGTATGGCCTTTTCTCAGATCCGTCTTCTGTTTTTGTTTTTGGTTTTTTAAAAGATTTTATTTATTTATTTGAGAGAGAGAGAGAGACACCATGAGTGGGGGAAGGGGCAGAGGGAGAGGTAGAAAGAGAATTAGACTCTCCACTGAGCAGGGAGCCTGACACAGCCCTATCCCAGGACGGGAGATCATGACCTAAGCCGAAGTCAGACACTTAACTGTCTGAAAGTCGGTTAGTAAGCCTGATTGGTTCAAAACCCCCATGGCTCAGGCACCTCTCAGTTCTGTCTTCTTGAAGAAATCTCTCAGAACTTTCTTGATTTCTATTTTAGTTTTGCATGTGTGTGTTGGGGGTGGGGTGTGGGTGTGTGATTAGAGTAATAGTCTAAGAATTCAGCCATTTGAAATTTATTGAGACTTTTGAGGCCCAGCATATGTATGGTTTACCTTGTTGAATATTTAGATCCACTTGAAAAAAAATGTGCGGTTCTGCAGTATTGGGTTTAATGTTTTGGAAATGTCACTTTGAGTGATAGTGTTGTTTAGATATTCTTTATCCACACTGATTTTGGGGGGGGGGCGGTCTACCAACTGTATCAATTTCTGAGAAAGAGGTAATAAAATCTCCAACTACGAATATGGATTTGTTTCTCCCTTTAGTTATGTCAGTTCTAACTTCATGAAATTTAAAACTCTACAGTTAGGTAGATACATATTTGGTATCATTATGTCTTTTCTGATAATTGCCTCTTACATTACAAAATTCTCTTTATCTCTTGTAATTCTTTGTTCGGAAGCCTATTTTCATATTCCTATAACTTGAGTCATACTTTCTTATGCTTATTTTTAACATGTACTTTGTGAGTGTATATATATTTTTTTTGGGGGGGGGCTACCTATTTGTGTCCTTATATTTAAGGGAGATGGCATGTAGTCTTGCCTTTTTTCCAGTCTGACAAGCTGTGGCTTTTATTCGGAGTGTTTAATCCATTTATATTTAATGTAATTACTGATCTGTTTGAGTTTAAATCTACCATTTGCTCTTCCTTTTCTCTTTCCCTCTTCTATTTCTTATTCCTTTCCTCCTTCCTTTTGGTTTAGTTGATTTATTTATTTATTTATTTATTTTAAGAATACTACTGTATTTCCTCTATTGACCTTCTATTTCTCTTATTAGCTGATAGGACTAACTTACAAAGTCTCTTTAGAATCAGTTTTGTATAACTTCATATGTTACAACTGACTCTTAACACTTATCATTTCTCACTTCACCTCTGACACCTCACAAGTGTAGCTCACCTTGCAGTAGTATGATTTCATTTATCTGCCACCCAAGCACCCCCATTGATTCATGACCTAATAGTCAATTCAGTTTGCTGTCCAAACACCTTGAACCTGTGTAGCCTTGCTTTTATGTTTTGTTAGGGCAGATAGGTAGAAGTCCAAGGATGTTTCTCTAGCCTCTCTGTCTTGACAGAAGTCAGCCTCCAAACCTGAAACTCGTGTTGGTGCTTGGTTTTAGGCTTTGTTAGGGCAGGTATCTGGAGGCCTTTGTCTGGTCATGGTCTTCACTCATAGGTGAAAGCCTTTCTGATGTCTCCGGTTACTACCTGGGTTACTTTGATCGAGGTGCTAGGGAAGCCTCTTCATCATGACTGGATTAGAACCAGCATTCCCTTAGCACTGCTTAGCCTCTATCTCTGGTCTTTTCTCAATCTGGCAGGAGTCACTCTCTGGTAAAATTCTGGTAGTCCCACCGTGTGCATGGATCCCTCAGGAAAGGACTCACCAAAGACTCCCACACCACACCCAGACTTTCAGCTTTCCCACTCCTGCTTCACTTCTCATTCCAGTCCCATCAGCTGCTCCAGAATCTGTTTGCCTCCTGGCCACGTGGGACCAGGCTGCTTTGCTTGGATTCTAGCCCACTGTCTGGCAGTCAGGAAGCCATCCCCGGGTAGAGAGTCATGGTGATGGGAGACGCAATTTAAAAGTTTTGCGTCTTTCAGGATTATTGTCTCCTGCTGCTTGTTGTTTACATTTTGAAAACAGCAACCTCCCATATTTTTCTCAGTCTAGTGGTTGTTTGCGGAGGGAGGGCTCAGCTGCCAGTAATTACTCTGCCAGAGCTGAGAGCTGTGCCTGGAGCCCGGTGGCCTGCTGCAGACGGGTTGTTGCCCAGGCTTGCTGCTCGGCTGTTGTCTTGGGATCTCCCTCAACCACCATCCTGGGGTTCCCTATGCCTCTCCTTTGAGTTGAATTCTCTGTTTTGGGGAATCCCACATCTTCTTCTTTTCAGTTGATTTCTTTAGTTAGAGGAACTGTCAGTGGCTTCCTGAGAAAGTGTGGCAGGAAGATAAATTTTTTGAGGCCCCTATATCTGAAAATGTTGTTTAGTAAACCATTACACTTGACTGATGATTAATTGGGTAGAGAATTCTAGGTTGGAAATCATTTTCTCTCCTAATTTGAGGCATTTTTTCATTGAGTATCTAATGCCATGTGGATTTTATCAAACTTTAATGTTAAAACCTGTTTTTTTCTTATTTTTTTCCTCTCTGGAAGCTTTTAGGACCTTTTCCCCTTCCCCACTGTTGTGGAATTCCCATATGGTGTGTTTTGTGAGGTTTGTTTTCCTCCATTGTGTGGGTGCTTTGTGGGCTCTTTCAACCCAGAGGAAGTTTTCTCAAGGTTTCTCTTTGATTTCCTCCCCTTGATTTTACCATTCTTTTCTTTTGAAATGCTTACTATTCCCATATTGGACCTCCTAGGCTTGCTCTACAATTTTTTCCCCTCTCTGTTCCATCTCTTTGTATTTCTTTATTTTGGCGGGATTTCTTCAACTTTATGTTCCAACTCTTAGGTTGCATTTTCCATTGATGTTCTATTTTGAATTATCAAAAGCTCTTTTTTTGTTGTTTTTTAAGATTGTATCTTTTTTTTTTTTAATTTTTTTTTTTTTTAAGATTGTATCTTTAAGTAATTTCTACATCCCTATGGGACTTAAACCCACAACCTAAGATCAAGAGTTGCATGCTCTTCAAACTGAGCCAGCCAGATGCCCCTCTGTTTCTTTTTCTGAACACTCCCTCAACTGTTTTGTTGTTGTTTTTAAGAAATAGTATTCTGTTATTGTTTTACAATCTTTTCCTATCTCTAAAAATACTGGTGTTTGTCTTTGGTAAACAAAACTTGGCCTCAGTGTAGTTTTTATTTGGTCCAAGTCACTTTTCTTCTGTGTTTGTTTGGCCTCTCTTACGTGCTCTCCTCTGGGGTGTGGAGATGGGTTTCTTGGTCATCTGGATTCCAGGTTTCACCCCATGCGTGAGCTAGCAGACACCTGGTTTCCTTGGAGCCTTTTATAGTTGAGGAGTAAATAGGAGCTCTCAGGACTGGAGGGTTCCACTGGGCATGTTGTGGCCCAGAGTTTGTTAACTCTTAAACTTCTGTCGGTGGCGCCTAGGGAAGAGGCAGTCCCCTCCACAGCCCTGGCCTCAGGAACTGTCTGAGGCCTCTGGTTTTTTCCCTATCCTGGACAGATGAAGAGGCCTCCCATACCTTGTGAACTAGATAAAGAGGCCCCTACAGTGCCTGTGCCCGTGAAGGAGGATGGATGGACCCACAGCTCGGTGGAGATCAAAGGCTCATGTTCACCTTCAGAGAGCCCCAAGAACCTGTGATTTGTGGAGCATAGAAGACAAACCCTGAGCACCCAAGGGCCCTGGCATCTGCCCACTCTGATGGCCCCCAACAGCCCATCTCTTCTGGGCATAGAGCTGATGATCTCTACCCAGCCTGGGCACAGTGGAGGTCCAGGTCTGCTCCACTTGCATCCCCTGCCCCTACCCTATTTGGCGTCTGTCATGCCAGGCTGCTGCTTCTGCAGAAACCAGGGGAGTTCCTACTATGGGCACCTCTCCTCCATGGCCAGTGTCCAGGAGGGCTTGGCAATGGGCACCAATGGATGTTTGCTAAGTGAAGACATGGCAAGGAAAGACCCTAAGTTTCTTGCCTTTGGCCAAGCTGGGCCAGCTGGTAGTCAAGGCCCAGTAGGAGGACACTATCCACTGCTTCCCCCTGGGCCCTCACTGCCACAGTCCAGGCCCCCTCAACCACCAGGTTGTGAGCCATCTTCGTGGGCATCACTGAGGCAGAAGTAGAGAACCCTAATGCTGGAGGAACTTTCCACACGGCTGGGTATAGTGGTGCATTTACAGGCTCAGAGAGGGGAAGGCACAGGATGTGCACACTCAGCCAGCATCATAGCCCACCTGGAAGGAACCATGAGCTGATGGAGCTCCTCAGGTTCATTGTTCCCAGGAGTGAG
The DNA here is from genome assembly GCF_964662115.1 of Mustela nivalis. Classification (NCBI taxonomy): domain Eukaryota; kingdom Metazoa; phylum Chordata; class Mammalia; order Carnivora; family Mustelidae; genus Mustela; species Mustela nivalis. The sequence continues at coordinate 160,201,180 of NC_139020.1, forward strand.
CCCGGTGTATAGGGGAGAAAGGCACACAGAGGACCCTGGGTTATATGTACTTCCTACTACAGTGCAGAATGACCCCTTACTACCTCTCCCTGGGGACTCTAGAGAGCAGAGATGAGGGCTCCCCACCTTCCCTCTGCATCCTTGTGTCCCCCAAAAGTTGGGCCACTGGGTTGTTTCCTAAGGGCTCAGAAGTCCCTTCTCTCTCTGTCCACCTTCTAGCCCCTCTTGCATGATTCCTACCAAGGTGTGGGTCCAGCGCTTTGGGCATGGGTCTGTAGGAAGTGCCCTCCCTATCCCCTGTGTGTGGTCACACCACCAGGTTCACGGGACGCCCCCTGTTTCTTTAGCTGCAGATCTGGGACACAGCTGGCCAGGAGCGATTCCGCACCATCACCCAGAGCTACTACCGCAGTGCCAATGGGGCCATCCTTGCTTACGACATTACCAAGAGGAGCTCCTTTCTGTCAGTACCTCACTGGATCGAGGATGTGAGGAAGTATGCAGGCTCGAACATCGTGCAGCTGCTGATTGGTGAGCTGGGGCAGGGAACAGGCAGGTGCAGGAGGGTTCCTCAGGACCGCGGATCTTGTCTCTCTGTCTGTCCTCGTCTCTTTCTCCTTTTTAAATAAAGAGCACATGGAGCACAGAGAGAGGCTGAACTCAGCCAGGCAGGAAGGAAGCCAGAACTTGAACAGTGATCTTCCAAATTCTCATGCTTATATTCAAAATTGGAATTGGAGGAAGACAGGGAGCTAATGTTCGCTTTGCAGTTACCATGTATCTCCACGGTGGGTAACACTGGTTAAAGCTTCACTGGTGTCATTGGATTTAGTTCCTGTAACCCCGGCAACTCCTTGTTTGTCAGGGGCTGGAGCTGAGGCTCAAAAAAGTGAAGTAATTTATCCCAGTCCATGCAGCCTGTGAGCTCATGAATAGGCAGTCTGAGCTCTGCCAATCATCATTCGGTGACTGAGCTCTGCCAATCATCATTCGGTCACACTGCGCTGCAGAGCAAGGCTTCTCAACCATCTCTGTGCTTCCTGATCACTTTGCAGTTTGTGAAAACATGAATGCCAGGCCCTTGAATGTGCATTTCTCATAGGTTTCCAGGCGGTGCCATGTTTGTGCCCGAGGGACCCCACTTTGAGAACCACTGTTGCTCTTACTGCCATTTTCCCTTTCCCTCCTAAATCACCTTCCCAGACCTGAGCCCAAGAAGCTTTGGACCATTTGTGTGGTCCCTGGGATTCTCATTCCAGCTGTCAGGCTGATTTCTTCCAAGATGAGGTTGTTCAGATGGGGCCTCACCATCACTCCATCTGGGGAAAGGGTGGTGCTTGGTTCTACTTAGCCTGCCTGACCTGGGATGGGGGAGCGCTTGGCCGAGCTGGACTCCCCAGGCCGGAGTGGAGTTCTCCTTACCTGGCCTTACACTTCCCTTTTATCCAGAACACTTAAAGTAAAACATCCTGTCCTAGAGGTGTTTTATACAAATATAAAAAATAGAATAGTGCAGTGAAACCCGAATACCCAACCCCTGGCTTCAGCTCTGCGCAACTCCATGGCCAGTTTCTCCTTTACCCTTATCTCTTCCCCTCCCTTGTCTTGCTTTGGGGTGAATCCCAGCACCGTTAACTATTTCACCTGTAAATATTCCAGCATGAATCAATATAAGATACAAACACTTAAATAGTACCTGACAACAATCCCATTTTCACATCTGAAAAATATTGATATTTTCATAATACAATCCAGTAGCTGATCGGCATTCAGATTTATCATTGCTCCTAAATATCACGTGTACTTTTTTTTTCCGGTTTATTGAAAGCAGGATCCAGATAAGCTCCCCACACTGAAATCGGTTACTGCATCATTTCAGGCTACAAAAAAAAGTTTAGATCTTTCTAGATGGTTCTCTATTTTTGTTTGTTTGTTTGGTACTCCCCATATAGTCACATTACAAAAGTCAACCATTTAGAGATGTAAAAGAATTCTTCTAGAAATTGGGTCAAGGGGCAGTTGACCAGATTTTGGGGAACATAATGAAACGTCTGATAGCTTGTAGGAGAAGCCAGAGGTGTGCAGAAAAGCAAAATAATTGAAAACCACGATCTTACAGTGAATGAGAGAGTTCCAAAGGAAAATAGGAGAGAATAGATAATAAGCATAACAAAATGTTAGCAAAGAACAGACCTGGCAATGCTTGATCTCCTTGTTAACATGGCCACATAGGGTGTGCCTGGTGAGTGCCAGCTGTTTTCCTGCTCCGTGTACCATCAGTCCCCCTCCCTCGCTGAAGGTGGCATCAGAGATGGGGAAACCAACTCTCAGGAATGGAATGACTTACCTGAGGGTCACACAGCTAGGGAAGGGGAGCCGAAGTTCCTCGCATCTCTGAAGTACCACGTTCTGTGCACCAAACTCTCCTGCTCCTACTTGTTAAGAGGAAGCAATAAAGTACGTGAGCCTCCGGCAAAAAGAAAAAGGAGAGAAGAAAAAAAAAATGAGGGATGGAAGGTTAAAATAAGCGCTTTAAAATTTAACAAGGTCTTTTTTGTTTGTTTGTTTTCTTAAAAAAAAAAAAAAAAAAGAGATGGTCACACAAAACGATATTCGTTGGTGGTGGACAGGGCCACCAGGGTCTCTCAGCTTGGCCCTGCCAGGGAGGGGACAGGGCTTGCTGGCACCTGTGGGCCTCACCTAGCCACTCCCGGCCTTTCCCTGCAGGGAACAAGTCGGACCTGGGCGAGCTCCGGGAGGTCCCGCTGGCCGAGGCGCAGAGCCTGGCAGAGCACTACGACATCCTGTGTGCCATCGAGACATCCGCCAAGGACTCGAGCAACGTGGAGGAGGCCTTCGTGAGGGTGGCCACGGAGCTGGTCGTCAGGCACGGCGGCCCTCTGCTCAGCGAGAAGGGCACCGACCACATCCAGCTGGACAGCAAGGACGTCGGGGAGAGCTGGGGTTGTGGCTGCTGACCGGGGGACAGGGCAGGCAGGCAGGGCCCTCCCCACCTCCTCTCTCTTTCTCTCTCTCTCTCTCTCTCTCTCTGTCTCTCTGGCCTGCCGGGCCCCCCTCCAGAGCTGGCCCTCCATGGCGCCAGTGATTCTAGAGCAGCCAGATAAAGTCCTGGAATGATCCATTCCGTGGCCTGGGTACTTGATGGGAAGGCTACCTTCGAGGAAGGAAGAAGCGGGTATCATACCGGGTATCAGGTGTGGGGCCCATTCTACCAGCCAGGGACTGTCCCCTCTGCATCCTTCACAGTCCAAGACTGGCTCCAGGCCTGCCGGGGTGGACCACCATAGGAGAAGGGGCCAGGACGTGCCTCCCCTGCTCAGCACCAACTGGTTCTGACCATTCTACTCCTTGCATTTTGCTGCGGCTATGGTGGCAGGTGGCTGCCTCCAGGGATGCAGCTGGTGCGTTGGGTTCTTCGGAGTCATTCCAGGGCCTCTGTGCGTGAGCCTCAGAGCACGAGAAAAACCGGGCCGACAGACTTGGTTCCTGAGCCCCAGGGAAGCCCTAGCTCTTTCTGGGCAAGGAACCTTCTTCCTTCCTTCACTGCCAGCTCTAAGCTCAGAGATAGCTTGGGGTTTGGCTTGCTGCCTTAGCAAGACCTCTCAAGTTTTCTCATTTTCCATGTAGCTTCTTGTTTGCATCGGCATGAGCATGGGGTCAGGGCCCGCAGCCAAGCAGGGACTGTCTGCTGACTTGGGGCCCAAAGTTTTGCCTCTCAGGTTGCAAAACCAGCTGATTCTTCAGCACTGACTCTCAGAACTTGGGGGGTTAAGAGGTAGGAATGTGGACATTTAAGGAAAAAGGCTGAGGCTAAGGCCTGAGAGGGATGCTCGGGATGCCTAGTCTGACCTGTGCGGAAGCCCTTCCTGCCACCCGTGCAGCCGTAGAGTGACAGCTCGCCCACTGCTCCCAGTCTAGTTTGTGGTTTCCGGGATGAAGAAGTCAAGGCCCTGGCAGTTCTGGGTCTGGCCATGTCCTCCTCCTGGGGCTCTGGGAGGCACACCAGCCTCTGGGGGTAGTTCAGAGGATCACAGAGACTGAGCTGGGGGAGGCAGGTGATCTTCCTGTACCACCCAGGCCCTCCGTGTCAGCCCGGTTTAGTCCCTTAGGTACCCCTCTCTATGGAGCCCCAGGAAGGACACTGCCATCAGAGCCATTTGGCATATCACAAGCCCACATCGTGGATGTGGAGCCCAGGCAGCGCCCTGGGCCCAGCCCCGGCCCTCCAGTGGTGGGCCACAGGTCTCCAACTGACTTCCCTTGCCTTCCATTTCCCATCCTTTGGCCTGCGTCACCCCCTCTCGCAGGCAGGCCTGACTGCAGAGCCAGAAGCCAGATCTTCTGCAGCAGCCAGACCCACAGCAGTCTGGTGAAGTAGAGTCAGGCATGGAAGGCTTCCCTGGCTGAGACCAAGACAAGCAGGGCTGGTGACTCCCTTTCAGGCAGGGAGGCAGCCCTGGGATTGACTGAGCCTGGTTCTGGAGAGGAAGGATGTGGTCTGGTTGGACCAGGAGCTACTGAGCAGGGGCTTGCACTGAGGGGAACCAGCTCACTGGTGGCCGGGTGGGGTGGCACCTGAGAGTAAGAAGGCCACCTGGCTTCCTTCTTCAGTGGCTTTGCCAGTGGGATGGAGTGAGTGTGGCCTGGAGCCCAGCTGCTGGCAGGAAGAACTGGTGTCTGCCATGCCCCTTCACCGCAGTGCCTGGGCTCTACCTGCAAAGTAGAATGTGTCTGTGACTAATGCACATTCAGGCCAAGGGCAGAGGTCTTCCGCCCTATGACCTCTGCTGGGGGGGTGATGTTTGTGCAGGCTGGAAGAGAAATCTCAGGAAGCCTGACCTTGCAAAGACCTGCTGCTTTGGGGGTTGGTGGCAAGGGTGCAGGGGGCCTTGGAGTGCAGGCCTGGGCCTACCCCCATGATTGACTTGCAGCCTCAGTTCCTGCTGAGCCCAGATACGGACCCTGCCCCTTGTTACTTGTTTGCTGTCTCTGTGCCTCAGGGTTGGATTGCTAGGGAACACGGGAGGCCCTTCCATTCCACCTCCTTCACAGGGATGCCCTTGGGAGGCACAGCAACAGGTAGCTGGCTGGTGACAGGGGCTTGGACTATGAACCATCCTCCTGCTCTAGACCCCAGGGTTAGAGGCCGAAACCTTGCAGGGGCTTGGTTGAGAAGGGAAGAGAGCAGCCGGCTCATCTAGGACCAGGGAGGTTTCTGCCCACTGGCAGCTTTTAGCTCACCTAGCAACACTGAAAACACTTCCCTTTCCTGCCTTTCTCAGTCCCAGGGTGTCTTGCCACCACGGCCTCCAGGGGTTTAGCTTAGAAATCCAAGGGTTGTCTTAGGTTCCTCACTCTCTCTCCCTACCCTAGCACAGTGCTAGGATCCCACTTTCACTCTGCCCCCTGCCCCCGCTCTGGACAGGCCCCAGCCTCCCCAGCACACCTCATGGACCTCCTGGGCCCCTGGGCTTCTAGCTTGGGCAGCCCGAGGCACCCTCCTGCTGCGGTCAGTGTGGCAGTAGCAAAAGGTCATACTGATGCTGTCCCCTCACCTTTTGGGGTACCAGGGACCCTCGGGATACAGTCCAGGCTCTGGCTGTCCATGGCCTCCACAGCTCTGCCCTGGCTTCTCCCTAGCACCCTGTCCCCCAGGAGCACCCTCTGTCCAGGCCGCCCCTTCCCATCCACTCACCCACTCATCCAGCCTTTATATTTAGAGTCCACAAATGACCCACTTGGACACCTCTGAGAACTGGCCCCACCCCAAGCTGGTCCCTTGCTCACAGTATCCCTTGGCAAAGATTGAGTTCTTTGTCACCCTCTGCCTCAGCGGGAACCATTTCCTACAGGCTCAAATAGACCATTTACAAGCTTCAGGCCCAGATACAAACGTTCGTGCTCAGGGCCCGACGCTGGTGTGGCCTTGACTGCACACCGGCTGCACTGCCTGCCTGTAGGGCCCTGTTGGCCAGAGGCCTCACCGTCTCCTGGGTCTCCATCTTTTGTCACATGGGGACCTGTACTTGGGTAGGAGAAAGTGGGGAAGTGTTGAGAAATAATACAACCCACCTCGGTTTCCTCCCGCAGCAGGCCTGGGGCTTCTGCGGCCAGCGAGCTTCAACTCTTCCTCTGTTTATAAATTACCCAAGAGCAGGAACAGGTCCGGGCAGGGGGTAGGGTGTGGAAGAGGAGGCAGGGGACAGAGGGTGTGGAAGTGTCCTCGCGGCCAGCAGGCCCGGGGAGAGCACCCTCTGTGGGGGTGCAGCCAGTGCGACACAGGCTGAAGAGCAAGAAGACAAGGGACACGGATCATGATTACCGAACCGGAGAGGTGGGGCCCTGTCCTTCCAGAAGAGGGGTTCGTGGACATCAGGCCCCAGAAGGCACGGAGCTGGAGGAAGCTCCTAATTCATATTGAATTCAGTTACTCTTTCCCAGGAGGGCTGCCAGGGCTGGGGCCTCGGACTCTCCACACCCTGCTGGCCTGGACCGTTGGGCCGTGGGGAGGGCCTCTGCTAAGCCCAAGGATGCCGTTTGCATTGGGGGGGATTTTTCACATTTCCTATTTATGATACATAAATCTTTATAGCAAATCTATTTTTTTTGAAACATGGAAAAGTTGCCTTTATGGAAACGGCAGAGCCAGAATGTACACATTCCTAAACCATTAAACAGATTTCTGCAAAGAGCTGATGGTGTCCAAGACTGGTTCTGTCCACCACTGAGCCTAGAGCTGGCCCAGGTGGCCATGTCTCCACAGATGGTTCCACTGGCCCAGCGGGCTTCCCTAACTAGTCTCCAGGCCCAGAGTGAGGGTGGGGTGGGGTGGGGTGGGCCTACACACTGCCTACAAGCCTTGTGTTGTCCTGTTAAGACTTCTCTGCCCCAGACCCATATGGGATCCTTTAGCAGAGAAGCAGTGAATGCCTAAGGGGCAGGAAGGAGCTTGAGTTGATGTAACTGTGTGACCTCGGGCAAGTTACTGCACTTCTCTGGGCCTCAGGTGCCTTCAGCTGGGTTTGAGCTGCGGAGGCAGATTGAGGCGTATGATTGAGTGATAACCAGGGGCACCAGGCCTGGGATCTCTGATCCACAACCCTGTGGAAAGGTATTACTATCCTTGTTCTTTGCAGATGAGCCAACCGGCTAGTCAGCAGAGCCCCCTCGAGGGCCAGACTGGTTCTGCTCACTGTTATGTTCCCAGGGCAGATAATGGTTTCGGCACATAGTAGGGAGTGGTGCCTCACTGGGACTCTTGGCACCAGGAAGTCCATGAACTCCTAGCCCACCCAGGTACTCTGGGGTCTGTTCCCGGTCATTCTCAGAAGGGCGCCTCTGCTGACATGGGGGCCAGATAAAGATTGCATGGCACGGCTGCTCGCTGTGGCTGGGTCCTACTGTACTTGGTTGCTACTCGGTCTGCCACGCCCCGCTCTATGACAGACGGACATCGTGACCTTGGGCCTTGGGCCTCGGTTTCCTCAGATATGGGACACTCATTCCTGTACTGCCTGCATCCTGGCAAGCCACTGTAAGACCCCAGATGGACAGGCTCTGTACACTGCGGGGCTGGAGCAGGGGCTCCTGTGTCTGGCTCTATCCCAGGGGTTAGAAGCCTGGTAACTCCACTGACTAAGGGATGGAGGCCTGGAGCCTGGACCTTCCAGAGGGGTCACACTCCAGGCATTTCCAGTCACCTTTTCCAGGCAGAAGAAATGCCTACAGTTTGGATTTCCTGCTGTCTTTGAATGCTGGGCAGCCCCCAAGCCTACATGTGCCCTTTGGAAGAAAAACCCCCAAGAGAGTGGTCTGAGCCCGGCCACCACACACCCCAAGGAGGCTGTGATGAGGGCCCTCGCTTGCCTCTGCCTGCACCGTAGCACTGCCGGACCCTGGGACAAAGTCCTGGGCTTTAAAACAGGGAAACTATGGCCAGGAGCCTAGGTCCCAGAGCTGAGCCTGGCTCTGCCCCTCCCTTCCCTGGGGGTTCCCAAAGCTGCAACCCCGCCTCCCCCCCTGCTCTCTGCACACATTCACCCAGGGGCTCAGCTGAGGGGGGACAAGCCAGCCCTGCCTTGAGGGAAGCCAGGAGGCAAGGTGCCCCCACCCCAGTCACCCCCCCTCTCCTCACCCTCCATTGCCCTTCCCGTGCAGCCATTCCCTCCCCAGCCAGCCTCCGCCTGCCCTGCCTCCGGCCTGTCTCCACAACCAGCTCCTCGCACTTTCCTAAGGCAGGTCACACACTACTCAGCTCAGCTCCTTGCTTGGATCTGCGTAGCTCCCTGCTGCCTTCAGGCTCCCTCAAGGGACCTGTCCTGGCTGGCCATGGCCTGGCTAGCCTCTCCCCTGACACTTGGCCAGCCCCAGCCACAGGGGGCTCTGCTGTTCCCTGACCCTGCTGCTCCCCTGACAGGCAGACCCCCCAGACCCGCCCAAAAAGCCCAACTCCCCCCTGTGTCACAGGCTTCCCCAAGCAGGGCCACCTGTTGACACACAGTCCAAGTTGGGGCCCGGACCCAAAGGACAGCCCCCTAGTCCTGATGCTGACTCCCAGACCCTCCCAGGATCCCTACAGAGTACATGGAGCAGCCCACACCCCGACACACACAGCCCTGGAGACTGCTGTGTCGCATCTCTACTGGAAAGAACACACCCAGCCCAGAGGGCAGCCTTGGCTCTGACTGTTGCTTCCTGGGCATCCGTGGTGTGCTCTGACCAGGGCCACCTTGGGGGCCTCCCCAGCCTCTGCCCTGAGAGGGAGCCCGGGATGTGTCCCACCCCTCCCACACCCGGGCCTTGTGCTTCAGGCCTCTGTCCCCAGTGGGGACTCTGCACCTGGCATCCTGCTGCGACCATTGCCTCAGTTCGGTTCCAGGGAACAAGCTGCAGACATGGAGCTTCCCAGTTCCCAGTTCAGAGCTGCTTACTCATCAGTGCAGGGTCAACAGTACTTACAAGGGAGCTGGAGGGTCTGGTGCAGTGCTGCGGGGATGTCAGGAGATGCGGATCTGGCGGAGGAGGTCAGGAGAGAGGGCGGACAGGGGGCTGGTGAGTTAGGTCCTGGAAGCTGGGTGAGTGGGGCCAGCATGCTCCAGGCTTCTGCTCGACATGTGGTCGTCCAGTAGCCTGGCGTCCTCCAGGAGCTGGTTAGAAAGGCAGGATCTCAGTGTCCATGCCAGAGGTCCCGATTCAGAATCTGGATTATAGTAAGATCCGCGAGGTTAGAGTTCGAGGAACGCTGGTCTACACAGCCTGCCTACTGGTGGCCCCTGGGCAGGCCTTCCTGTCTCAGAAGTTTTAAGGTTCTTCCTAGAAAAGAAGGTGCGAAGGTTCTTGCCAATTCTCCCTGAAGTGTGTTTCCATCCTCCAGAGGATTGTGCCTCAATCCCCAAGCCTCAAGTCCTGGGAGGGACCCTTGGATTCCGTGGGGTGGGACTGTGGCTGGACTGACAGGTATGCATTTGACAAAAGGGACCCGATTCTGAGTGGACGTTTCTGAAAATAATAGAAGTCTTACGGCGATTTATCTCCAGGAATGAATCTTACGAACAATAAAACCTCTATGCATAAGAATATCCACAACAGCCTTATTTCTATACAAGGGGAAACTGGGAGGCAGCCACCCCTCGCTGCGGAGTATTTTAGACCATATGTCTGAGCGTTGGAGGTGGAGGACAATCTCAACGAAGGACTGGGGAACTTGGGTCTTCCTTCTGCCTTTCCACACTTTCCAGTCTTCTATGATCGACACCAACTACACTTGTCATAGAAGGACACAGTGTACTTCAGAAAAGTCATGAAAACAATGTAACATTCGGAAACCGTGATGCCAGTCACAGACGGGATGCATTTCACCCAATCTGGTCACTGTGATTCTAAAAACAAGCAAACAAGCAGAACCTTAAGGCCATTACCCCACCCAACAAAAGTAATCATAATTCCAAGTCCTCCTGGATCTGTCCATATGCAAATTCACCAATTGCTCAAAAAAAAAAAAAAAGTTTTCTAATTTTGTCTTTGGTTGTTGTTGCTAGTTATCAGATTTGGGTGTGTATCTCTTTTTAGGTCTTTTTAAAACTAGAGTAGCATTCCCTTCTTTTTTATTTTTTTCATGCCACTCACTTGTTGGTGAAACTGGGTCATTTGCCTGTAGCATCCCCTCTCACGTTTTGAATTTGGCGGATTACACCCCTGTGGGATTCTTTAGTATGATTTTCTCTCTCCCGTACTTTCTGGAAATGGGTGGTTCAGTTGGCTTCTTGGCAAGAATAGGGGTGATGCGATTTGAGCTTTTGATCATGCCAGGAAGCACGTAATGGCAGGGTGTCCCCCTTTCAATGTGTTGAGGATTGATCAAGGGGGTCAGATGGTGCCCACTCGGGCCTTTTCGTAAGGTTCCTCGTTGGCCTTTCACCTAATGTGTTTACCATCTGTTAACCATCGCTGCCTGACTCAGTCCTTTGATCAGGGGATCGCAAAAATGGCACCATCGGGGCACCTGTGTGGCTCAGTGGGTTAAAGCCTCTGCCTTCGGCTCAGGTCATCTTTAAATCTTTAAAAAATCTTTTAAAAAAATGGCACCATCTAACTCTTTCTGTTCAACTTTCCCATAAGTCGTCCCTTCCATGTACACTAGCTGGAATTATTTGAGCCGATATGGCTTCAGTGAATTAAAATATACTGAATGTGTGTGTGTGTGTGGGGGGGTGTTTCTTTTTCTTTTTCTTTTTTTTTAAAGGAGAAAGAGAGACTATTTCCTTGGTCCTTGGTCTTACTTTTTTTTTTTTTTTTTTAAAGATTCTGTGACAGAGGGATGGAGAGAGAGAGAGAGAGCACACATGGGCAGAGCGGCAGGCAGAGGGAGAGAGAAAAGCAGACTTCCCACTGAGCAGGGAGCCTGATGCAGGGCTCAGGTCCCAGGTCCCTGGGATCATGACCCGAGCCGAAGGCAGCCGCTTAACTGACTGAGCCACCCAGGCACCACACTTTTTTTTTTTTTTAAGATTTTATTTATCTATTTGACAGAGATCACAAGTAGGCAGAGTGTAGGCAGAGAGAGAGAGGAGGAAGCAGGCTCCCCGCTGAGCAAAGAGCCCTATGTGGGGCTCGATTCCAGGAACCTGAGATCATGAACCGAGCTGAAGGCAGACACTTAACCCACTGAGCCACCCACGCACCCTGTGTGTGTGTGTTTCAGTGAAGGAACACATTCAGTGGATTAATCCACTGAAGTCATCGCTCTTTTCAGTGCTCTATTTATTCCATCTCTGGACACCGAGACTCCTTTCAAGCAGGCTCCCGAGTTCTTTGCCGTAGTGCATTGGTCTTGAGTGCTTCTTTGCTTTCTGACCTATATCGTGCATTTTCTGCCCAGACCTAGAGTCATTCATTACTTCAAGGAACCACTGGGTGTTTTGCTGTTTCCAAAACAAGTTTTCAAATATTCTCCTGTTCTTTGCTCAGTGTTCTTTTCTTCCTGCCGTTTGTTTTGATCATGTTGGAGGCTTTTCTCAGCCTGGTCACCCCTAACTATCCCCCTGTATTGAAAGCTTCTGGGGAGCATGGCTGAATGTGTGGGTCCCACGATGGGGTGACTTCTTCCTATAAGATAACTGGGACCAATCTGGCTTTTCCACTAGGGAGGGATCCTCAGATGTCTGTGCCTAGAAATCTTTTCTCCCAGGCCTTTCTGTTTTTGCAGTAAGCATCCTCTGTCTCCTCCCATGGATCGGTGGTCCTGCCTGTGGTTCCAGGCCCGGAGACTCTTCTCAGTGTCTCTGAAAGCACATCTCCTCTCTCCTGCAGGGTTGGGACAAGATGATGGTCATGTCGAGGTGCAAGATGGAGAGGGCACCTGCCGGTTCCAAATGCTCTGAGCCTGATTTTTACCCAGCGCTTGGTTCTCAGCCCCTAGCCTCCCCCATGATCTGATCTTAAAATCTGTGCAACCTAGAAATAAAAGCAAATTCGTCTTTGCACAAACTATTACCTTTTTAAAATACAAAGTGGTTGGTGCTACAAAAACCTTTTACTTCCTAATATACCATTTTCTACAAAGTTGTTTAATAAAAGGATAAATTCTATTTTAAAGGTTCTGTGTGTTTTTCCTGGATGTGAACTATTCCGATTGCTTTGGTACAAGAGCTTGTAAACAAGGCATACCGGAAATATTTTTAGGATCTACATGATGGCTTTGGCACACCCTTGCTGCTTTAAAGAGTATCGTGTCATGAGTGTCGTATGGCTCATTAGCGCAGTTTGTTACATTTGAATTTTGTTATCTTAAATGAAAATCATGTAAAGTGGTGTCATCTTGCAGACCTTAAAAAATTCTTTGGTTTCCTTTCTGAATAAAAGTCATATGCCAATTGCATAAAGGGAGCATGGAGCCTCCTGAGGGTTCTGGGGGATGACAGGGCTGCCCCTCCTAGGGCTTTCTCTGCAGGTGGGGGTGGGGGGTGCTTTTCTCACCTGCCCAGACAGCTGAGGTTCCTCTGCCTACTCTTCATCTTACAGAAGCTTGTGGACATCACTTTCCTACAGTTGTCTCCTCCATTAACCTGGTCCTTGTGGGTTTATCCCTTTTTTTACAATCATCTGGTAATTTCAATGAGGCTTAGGGCAGGGAGCAGGGACTGAATTTTAATACCCCACTAGAGTTCTAGGTTCGTGTTTCATAAATGGGCTTTTTAAGAGTCTTAAGCTTGTCAGACCACAAAGGCCCATGTGGTCAGTATGCCCAGGGTAAGCAGAGTCTCGGGAAGGTTCTGTATGCACCACCAACGCCTCTCCAAACAGCAGTTCTGGCTTTATCTGGCTTTCTGCTTACCTCTCTCATGAAGATCGATAAGGAGGTTCAGGTGGTCTCAGTGTCATCCCTGATTTGTCAGGTTCTATGGCCAACATTTTGACTGGGATGAAATGGATTTAGAGACTAATCTGGGAGGACTGAATCTTGCTGTTCACAAATGGGTACCTCTTTTCATGTTTCAGACCTTATGTCCTCGGTGACACTTTGTCATACCTTTTTTTTTTTTAAGATTTTATTTATTTGACAGACAGAGATCACAAGTAGGCAGAGAGGCAGGCAGAGAGAGAGAAAGGAGGAAGCAGGCTCCCTGCTGAGCAGAGAGCCTGATGTGGGGCTTGATCCCAGGACCCTGAGATCATGACCTGGGCTGAAGGCAGAGGCTTAACCCATTGAGCCACCCAAGCACCCCTGTCATACTTGTTTTTTTTTTTTTTTTAACTGAATTTTAATACCCCACTAGAGTTCTAGGTTGGTGTTTCATAAATGGGGTTTTTAAGAGTCTTAAAGCTTGTCAGTAGCCCACAAAGGGCAGAGATGGAGAAGGAGGAAGGGCAGCAGTTAGACCCCCCTCCAACCAGAATGAGCCACTTTATTTCATATAGCAGGTACTGCTTAAGGGTTTATGGGAAAATAGGTCTCACAGCTAAAAATGTTTGAAAACCATCACTCTAGACTATGTATAGTCTATGTATAGTTTATGTATATTATTATGTTATGTATATGTTATGATCAAATATACATAAAATTTGCTGTCTTCAGCATTTTTGAGTGTACAGTTCAGTAGTGTTAAGTATTTTCACGTGGTTGGGGAACCACCACCAGCATCCACCTCCAGAGCTTTGAAATCAGTTCTTGCAAAACTAAAGCTCCATACTTGTCCAACAACTCCCCATTCCCTCCATCCCCCGAGTCCCCACTCCAGACATTGTTTAAAACTTTTTTTAAAAAAAGATTTTATTTATTTGTTTGAGAGAGAGAGGATGAGAGAGAGAGAGCATGAGGAGGGGTTGGGTGAGAGGGAGAAGCAGACTTCCTGCCCAGCAGGGAGCCTGATGTGGGACTCGATCCCAAGACTCCAGGATCACCACCTGAGCCGAAGACAAACGCCCAACTAAGTGAGCCACCCAGGCACGCCCGACTCCGACTTTTTAAAGACAAAATGAATGGGTGGCTTCAGTTACAGAATAAAACAATCCACGTTTGTTGAAGGATCCTACATAAATATACAAAGACTTAGTTAAAAGACTTTATAAGGTAACCACACTTTCTGAACTCAAAGTAAGAGCTAGTTATTCAGGTTGCGATGCAGGTGCATGGAGTCCTTTTAGAACCGAAAGCATCAAATGCCTGTATTCCTGTTCATGTTTTTACTCACAGGTCGGCACCCTGAAGCTTTCGATAAGGAACCCAGCAGGTTGGCTGAACCTTGGTGCCCCACTTCTCCTTTCATGATGTCTTTGTAAACCTCACATTTTTTTTCTACTTAGTAGGCATACACAGACCCAAAAGAAAGAAATAGGATTTTTATCTCTGTCCCTGTAAGAGTCTGAACAGAAACAGGATCACTGGGGCTGTCAAGGGCTCCATCTGGATCCTTCTGTGTGGTTGCCCTGACAACCTTGAGGTATTTTAATTTTTTTGAAATTAAGAAGGTAATACAGTTTAGCTTTCCTCTCTGAATTTAACCCTCTTCATTAGAGATCTAGCTAAAAAAAGACTTTCCCAAGATCTTGAGACATGTCGCGAAGTCTGAAGTGTAAGACATCACCGCCTACCACCTGTAGTGTTTGAGAATGAGGATTCCAGCCCCAGAGCTGTTTATAAAGCTGCCAATCAGAGGTTTGGGGATGTCTTTGGATTCGGATGCTGTTCTTCAAAGATTCCCCAGGCCACGGACTCAACTCTTTCCTTGCAGGGGCAGAGCTGAGCAGGGACAAGAGTCTTCTATATTCTGCCATCTTGGGCACACACACAAGGCGGGCTCAGGTTTTGTTGTTTTCTCTCTTTCTTTTTAAAGATTTTATTTATTTATTTGAAAGAGAGAGAGAATGAAAGCAGGAAAGTATGAGAGGGGTAAGGTCAGAGGGAGAAGCAGATTCCCTGTCGAGCAGGGAGCCTGATGCAAGCCTCGATCCCGTGATTCCAGGCTCATGAGCTGAGCTGAAGGCAGTCACTCAGCCAGCTGAGCCACCCAGGTGCCCTCTCAGGCCCTTTTCAAGAGATGGAGTGCATTCTTCTTGGCTTACCAAGGAATTAGCTGTCATCGTGTTAGACGTGTCATCCGCAGGGGCTGGAGATGGTGGAGGTCCTGAGAGACTGCACGCATGCACGCACAGGAGGTGCAGCTGAGTGTATATGCAAAACACGTGCGCCCTGGCACTGTGTCAGCGGCTGGGCATGGCTGCGGCATGGGGCCAGGACTCAGTGTGTGCCCCCCCCCACCACCAAGAGAGCCCACCCTTTGTAAACACCCTCTCGACACTGGGTCCGCCTTCTGGTCCAACGCCATTAGCTTCGCATAGACCTGTTAGGGCGAGCAGTGGCCAGAGGCCCACCTGCTGCCGTGGCTGGGCGCCCAGGAAGAGCACTGTGCCAGGCCTCCCTGTGGTTAGGGCGGGGCTGGTTCCTGGTTCCGGACAATGACTGCTTGCAAAAGCCATGGCTACCGCTTCTAGGCCTGGCCAGGAACATCCCTGCTTTCCCCCTTCACTCTGTCTGCCCGCCCACTGGCCAGAGGAATGCAGAGGACCAGCACGGGGCTCCCAGTGGGCCCCAGGGAGCCGTACTGAGTGGGAGTCTGGAGCAGGGCAGAAGGCTTGCTGGTGAACAGCCCCTCTGGTGCAGTCAGTGGAGGGGGTCAGTGACTGGCAAGGAGGGACTGGTGGCAGCAGCTGGTCAAAGTCGCCTCAGCAAATTCTCCCTGTGTGGCTTGATTTTGAAAATGCGGTGGAGCTAGTGGTGACGGAGGCAGCAGAGGGGTGGTGGTGGGAGGCAGTGTCACCTTCCACGGCGAATGTTCTGGGGCCGTGGTGGAGATGATGAGGGGAGCCAAGTGCCGAGGCCTGCGGGCAGGCCACATGGACGCCAATAGTGGCGGTGCTGGGGCTGGTGTTCCTGGCATCAGGAATAGTGGGGTACTGAGGTCCTGCAGGGGACAGCGGTGGCCAGTAGGGGGATGGTTGGTCGTGGTGGTGGGATCTGTGGTTGCTGGTTTGGTGGCTGGGGAGCGGGCGGGGACTGTGCACATGGCTCTGTGGTGGCCACTTTGCTGGCCTGGGCCAAAGACCACTGGGACAATGCAGGTGGCAAATTGAATCTCCCAGTGCACCTATCTCTCTAGGGATTCTCGTCTGAGTCCTCCATCCACCGTGGGAGATGCCTGCCCAGCTGCCGACAGTCCCTCCCTTCCCACTGCCCACGGGGACGTCATCCTCGGCACTGGGGATACTGTGCTCCTCGGGATCCTGGAAGGTTCTCATGGGACCAGCTGCTCAGCCGGAAGAATCAAGGCTTATGATCGCTATTGTGCCCAGACCTGTGGCTGCAGGTGTTGGGCTCGGGAAGGAGCATGAGCAGAATTTAGGGGCACCCCGCCCAGAGACTGGGCGGCTGAAGGTCCTTAGTCTCAGGAAGCTTTCGAGGCGGCACTTTTCAGGTGTGAAAGAGGAGCTGTCAGGGATCATGCCTGTGAAGTGACTGTCAGAGGTCCTGGACCTGTGTCCTCTGGCAGTGTGAGGGAGAAGTGCCTTCCTCCCGGGGTACAAGAAGAAGGACCCACGGCCCGTCCTTCATGCGGGGCCGCACACATACTCAGTGCCCCTTGTGGAGACACCAGCTTTTCCCGTTCTCACGAGGCAGCTGATTCCCACTGCCGAAATCACTGACTCCCAGCCCGTGGACTCCACCCAGCCGATTACTGGGTTTTATTTGTGCTGTTGGTATCTCCGTAACAGTTTTTGGATTTAGATGTCCCACACAGATGTAGATTTCCAAACCTCCCTGGAAGCTTGGGAAGACTTGCTGCTCAGGTCCACAGTCTGCAGGGAGCCTTAGGTAGAACGCCTGCTCACCGGTTTGCCAAAGGCTCCACCTCTCCCTAATGCCCCTCCCCACCCCCAAATTTGGGCCTCCTGCTCCACCTCTGCGGCTCTGTGCCCACCTGGCCTTCCCTGCGGGACCTTCCGAGCCACAGGTCCACTGCAGGGGTCTCCTTGAGGGAAGGGCCTCAGTGTAATTATATCAGGGTTTGGGGTGGCCAGAACAGACCCAGCAATATTCTCTCACATGGTGAAGAAAAGATTGTTAGCTTAACTGCTGGCATCAGAATTCCTCTGAGAGAGAGAAGTATCTTGTTTGAAGAATTTGGTGGCCACTGCTGGGGATGGAAGTGGGACTCCAGTTTGCGGCTATCTGGTGTCAGCCGCCGGAGTGTCCATGAGAAAGGGAAGAATTTGTTGTTTTGTTTCTGAGGAAGAGGGCTAGAGAGGAGGAAGAGAGAAAGCTCATCAGAGAAGATGAGGAAGGATGGGACCAAGTGAGCAGGTGTCTTCATGGCCAAAAGGAAACAGTGGTGTGTGTGCCTTTCAAGGTATGTCTGTCAGAGAAGGGAATGGCTCTCCTCCTCCCCACGCAAGGTCTTCTGTGCCTCCTGCTCTGCTCGCTGCCATGGTGGGGGGAGAGCACACTTTCTGTGGAATTAAGAGAGGAGCTAAACGCTGATGTGACATTTGCGTGGCCCCTCTGGAGTGGCCCATGCAGGAAGTAGGTGCCGGGATGGAGGAGAGCGTGAGGACTGTGACAGCCTGGGACCCGGAGGAAGGGCTCGGGATGTCCACAGACTGGGATGGAGGGTAGCTGGTGTGGAGGAGATGGGACAATCCCCGCATTGGGGGACAGAGAAGCCCCAGTTGGTATCTGGTTATAACAAAATGGACCCAGTTTTCCAGAAAGAGCCAGACTTGGGTGCTGAAAGGAAAAATAACCAAAATTCCGAACTCGGATAAAATGGTCGAGCACCCAGTTTATTTTGAGTTACTGGTGGCCCTGATGCCCAGGCCTGGTGGGGTCTGGGGAGGGGCTCAGGGTGACCCTGGGCACCTGGCCTCAGTCAAAGATCTCTGTAACGGTGCACAGGAGGCCGGCCAGGAGAGCCAGGCCCAGCATGGCCACGACAATCAGCAGCACATCCCACCAGAGCTCTGGGTATGTCCAGGACTCTGGGAGCTGCCAGCCGCAGCTCCCCAGCTCAAAGCCCGTGAGCTGGCCCAGCGGGCGGGCAGTGGCAAGCTCGGGGCTGGCGCAGCGGACATGTAGCAAGGCCTCGGGCGTGTGGTCCTCCAGCCAGAGACGCAGGTAGGTGAGGCTGCAGTCACAGTGCCAGGGGTTCTGCGTCACATCGAGGATCTGCAGCTGGGGCAGGTGGTCGAAGGCGCCAGGGGGCACAGAGCTCAGGTTGTTATTAGCCAGCAGGAGGTGACGGGTGTGGACAGGCAGCTCGGGCAGGGCCGTGAGCCCCTGTCCCTGACAGTCCACCCACAGCCCCATGGTTTCCAGGGCCCGGCAGGTGCACTCGGTGGGGCAGTCGTTGGTAGCCTGTGCGGCAGCCCAGAGCAGAAACAGGGCCCCCCAGGCAGGCATTGGCAGGCTGGCTGTGGGCAGAGTGGCCATGAGGGGAGGGAGAGTCTGGCAGCCCGCACCCCCTGCCAGCCAACGGCCAGTGGGACCAACCTGGGACAAAGGAAAACTCACCTT
Source organism: Mustela nivalis (assembly GCF_964662115.1). NCBI lineage: Eukaryota > Metazoa > Chordata > Mammalia > Carnivora > Mustelidae > Mustela > Mustela nivalis. The sequence goes on from NC_139020.1 coordinate 160,219,766, forward strand.
CCTTCTCAGGCCTCAGCCTTCTCCTCTGTGGAATGGGGTGGTTATGACGGCAGGAGGTGAAGTGTGCCCAACCCAGGCCTCGCTGAGCCTCCCAGGACACTCAGAAGGCAGGATGGTGAGTGTAGCTGTGGGGTGGGGGAGGGGAATGAGGGTTAGAAGGCTCTTGGAAAGGAGCCAGGAGGTCCAGCCCCTCCTCAGTGGGGTGGGGAGGGATGCAAATGCTTGCCAGATGCATCTCAGTCTCAAATCCTGGCCCCCAGGCTGCTCGCAGCCCCCATGCCCAAGCCTGGGGACAGGCTGATGCTGCAGACTTCACAGAGCACCCTGCGCCATCGATGTCTGCAGCTGGCCTGGGGCCCGGTGATCTCTTTGGTGATACCCAATGTAGAAAACAGCAGGATGAAGACACTGAGATGGGGACCAGGAGGAGCCCCCAAAGGGGCTCCCTCTGGAAAGCCATGCATCGAAGCTAACACTCAGAGTTGGGGAAATCGAGCCTTGGAGACAGAGTGCGACCCATGCAGGGTCACCTGGCGGTCTGTGTCACAGAACAGAGTCCAACTCATGCCTCCTGAGCTCCAGGCTCTTGCCTGGGTCTCCTACTTGCCTACAATTGCTTCGTCTTCCTAAGACAGGCTCTCCCCTCAGGGCCTGGCCCACAGCAGGTTGTGAAAATTAGTTGAATCAACCAAGGAGCCAGTGTCTCAGAGCCGGTGCCCTCCCCTGCCCCATCTTCTGGAGAGGAAAGCTGAAGGGACAGAGGTGGGCCGGTGGCTGGCCTCCTCTCCCACCGTCCCGTCCGTGTAGGGGCGCGCTGTGGGAGGTGGTCCTGGGTAATAAGAGTGCCACTTACTTGTAGGCCTGCAGCCAGCACTCCTTTCTGTGCCCTGAATTGTCCTGGTCGAGGCTGAGGTAACAGCTCTATGCAAAGCCGCTGGTGGCCGCTGCTTGAGTGGGAGGAAGGAAATGATGAAAATAGCCCGGCTTATCCCCCGCGTGCAGCACTGGGGGGCTGTCTCCGGAGGCAGCGGGCCCTCGGGGTCCCAGGGAGTTGGGCCCTAAATGTTAGGTCAGCCCCTGTTTACAGATGGGAGTCCCACAGGTCATCGCCGTGGACTACCGGTGCCTCGCCGGGCCTGGGGGAGAACCAAGGAGGCCCCTCATCAGGTCTCAGGAGGTGGGGAAGGCTTCCAGGAAGATGAGGCCTTGGAGGCCTCCAAATCTCCTATTTCCTTATCTGTAAAATGGGAGCAATCATCCCTGTCCTGCTTGCATATGCAGGGTGTGGCTGGGGCAGCTCCTGTGGGCAGAGAATCCTATGGCCAGAGAACAATGTCATCTTGGATTTTCTTTGGTTCTTCGGAATAGGTCAAGGAGAAAGTCATTTTTTGGTGTACTGCATCTTTAGCACCTTCTAATAACCTCCTGATCTTTCTCTTTCATGGGATGCTACAGGCCCATGGCTCCGTCTCTATCAGTCATTGGTCTCTAGCTAGAATTTAAGATTGTTTTTTAATCTGCATTTTTTTTATTTCTGTCACTACGGGGGAGTGACATCAGTTTTCCATTTTCGTTAGTGATACAGAGTTCTCTTTAAAAGATAAGTGGATTTTCAGTTTATTTATCTATTTTTAAAGATTTTGTTTATTTAATTGAGACAGACAGAGAGAGAGGGAGCACAAGGAAGGGCAGAGGGAGAAGCAGACTCTCCACTGAGCAGGGAGCCCGGCGTGGGGCTCAATCCCAGGACCCTGAGATCATGACCTGAGCCGAGGGCAGACGCTGAGCAGACTGAGTCAGCCAGGTGCCCCTCAGGGGCGCTTTCAACACCCCGTTTGCACACTACTCTAGACCCACAGGAGCGTGCCTCATGTTCACACAGAGTGTGGGTGTTTTATTTTTTTAGCATCTCGCGACTTGGAGCTCGCTTCAAGGCGTGCTCCCGTTCATCGGTGTATCTGTCATCTGCTTCTCCCCGACAGCACAGCAGCTCCCTGAGGGCTGTGTCCATGGTCAAGCCACGCGCCGAGGTCAGCGCCTGCACCTCACAGGTCCTTCCTTAGTCTGCACCGGCTGATTGCTGGAGCAAGCCAGTGATTTGACTCTGAAAGTTTCCATCAGCAGGAGGACCCCGATCTTCTAACCCGACCCCTCGTTGTGCAGATGCTGGCAGACCACTCATAGGGGAAGCCTGACTTCCTGAGAGGCTCCCCTGCCCCCGTGGTCCCATGGCCCCATCCATGGCCTGCTTCTAGGACACCTGGGATTGGCTTGGGCTTGGTTTTAAGTACCCAAGGCTGTGCATTGCAGCATTGTTAATGGCAGCAAAAAGCTGGAAACGAAAGGAACAATTACCAGTCATGCACACCATGGGATATTTGACAGACATCACACTAAATGAAATAAAACCGCATGAATCATGTTCTTGGGGGAATTTCCATTGTGTTGTTGAGCGGCAAGAGTGAAATGCACAAGAGTATGAAGTAATACCCCGTTCTGGTAGAACAAACTGTGATAAACTGTCCTTGCTCAGGACGACTTGAGAACATGGGCCTCCTTATTTCTTACTGTGTGCCCCTCTCAGGCTAGCCTCTGTCCTCCCCACTGGTCAGAAGGCTGGGGTCTCTCCTGCTGGCCCCGCGGGGCGGTGCTTGGATTTTCGCTTTCCACTCGGCCCAGTTCTGCCCTCTGGAGAAGGCGCTAGGCATTGACCTTCCTGTGATGCCCAAAGGGCCAGCCTCCCCAACCTTCTGATCCCTGGCCCAGAGCAGGGTGGGGAGGGAAGGTGTCATTCGGTCCCCTGGAGTCATGACTGCTGTCGCTGGGGTCACCTGGCAGGTACTTGGTGACCACTCGAAGAACCTGGGCCACAGACCAGGAACCTCAACCTCCACAGACCTTCCCTTCTCCCACTTGTGGACCCCTGGGCTTGTCCCATCTTCATCTTCCTGCATGCCTTTACAGCATGTGAGGAAGGAGTCCCGGTGAGTGGGTGCGCCCCAGCCCCCAGGTTGTGTTTCCTGACCTAGTTGGGCACACACTCTTCCTCTTGGACCTCTGAGACTTCCCTCTTATTTTTTAGCATATACAACTTAAAAAAAAAAAAAAAAAACCAAAATGACCAAACAAAAAGCAGCACACATGAAAACTCATTTTTGTGGTGGAAAAATTGAATGTTCAGATGAGCAGGAAGAAAACAGTAAAATTTTCTCTCAATTCCAATATCAAGCAAGACTGCTTTTTATTATTTTTTTTTCCAGTGCGTATTTCTTTTCTTACCCTGAATTGGGTCACTTGGGGCCCACGCTGTCCTGGAACCTCCTTTTTCCACCTGAGAATACACCCACATATGTCACCAGTGTTTGCCATAGTTCTATTGTATGGACGTGGCAACTTTTATTTAAGGAATTTCTGGGCATGAAGAGTGTGCCTCACTCTCCTTATCTTGGTCAGACAGGCCTTTGTGGGGGCTGAGGGTGGGAGAGGGGCAGCTCTTCGGGCTTCCTGAGGTGGGGACGCTCCTTCTTCCAGGGCTGCCCAAGTTGGCTGACCCAGTATCCTATGCCATTTATCCTGTGGAGAAACTGAGGCATTCTCCACTCCTGCCCCTTCAGGCTCCTTACTAGGTCCCCTCCCCAATCCCTATTTGGAAGCCCACTCTGCCTGCCCCCCTACATCCTCTCAGTCTGTAAACATGCTTATGACCTCCTTTATTCTGGAAAAATCTGGTGTGTGTGCACATGTGTATGTGTGTGTGCATGTTTTGAACACCCCAGCATGCTCCCTGTTCTCTTCCCTCAGCCCCTTGGGTTGACAACGAACCCAGATACAGTTGCTACTTCCCGAGGGCACCAAGTCCTATCTCAGTCATGCACATTCTCTCTTGGCTTCCAGTCTAGCTACCCCCGCTTGTCCTTCCATCTCCAATGCCAGTCCAGACGTGCACATCCTGTCCTACCTGGATATCCCCTCTGAGTGTTCTACAGGAGGCTCGTACCCACCATGGCCTAAACCTGGGTGTCTCTCCCCCAAAAGCCAGCCCCCCTCAGTGTTTTCCACCTTAGAGAGGGCCACCTGCAACCACCCAGTCACCCAGCCAGAAACCTGGGGCACCATTAGGGATGTCCTCCCTCTCCCCACTACCATATCCCATGATATCTGTGGACTTTGCATATCTGCATATCTGTGGACTTTGTCCCCTTCAGGGTGGTTCTCCACTCACTCCATGTCCCCTTCTCTGGCCCTGTTTTCCACTCCTCCCAAGTAACCCTCACCCCCTCACTCCTCCTCTGACATCTTCCTCCATTTCTAGAATGGGAACCCAGCTCTCCCCCAGGACCCTGTCTTCTTGCCTCTTCTTGCTGTTTCTTGGGATTTCTCTTCCTCACTCAAACCCCAGCTCTTTTGATATGCATGTTGTCTGCCGGGCCCCCTGATCCTGCCTGCTGTTCCCCATCCTGGTCACTCCTCTTCTAGGTGACTCTCACTTTGGGCACTGGGCTTTCTGTCCACCATGAACATTGTCTCCCTCTCTGTAATTCCAGCATTCATGCAGATGACTCTTAGTCACCCTGGCCTCATAGTCCGTTGACCTCTCCCGGAGCTGTGCTCCTGTCCTCAGGTCCACCACAGCTGCTCACCCTCACAGTCCTACCCCAGACAGGCCATCATCAGCAACTGCTCCTCCTCGAAGTCTTGATACAAGTGCCCCACCTCTGGACTACACTTCCCCATTCCAGCACAAGTCCTTGAGCCTACCCACTCTGGTCCTTCTCCAGCCTCATTGAGGTCTCCGGGCCAGTGGCCTTATCACTGTACTTTTATACTTTTAACGGCATGGCCTCACAAGCTGACCCAGGGATGACCACTGTCCTTCAGTGTCCACTCTTCCCTTATTTAACACAAATAAAATTTTAGCTGAACATGAAGCCTTTAAGCTAAAGACTACATTTCCCAGCCTTCTTTGCCTTCAGATATAGTCATGTGATCAGGTGTAGGCCAATAGGAAAAGAGGACTAAGTGAGAGTTCTTCTTCCCCAGGAGGAGGTGGGGGCTGGGAAAGCCATCTTGGTTCTTGGGCGTAGCCCTGAATTGTGGGTGGCAGAGCAAAAAGATAGAAGGAGCCTGGGTCCTTAATGGTTCTGGAACTGCCATCCAGCTCATGCATGCCTACTTGGGACTTTTCCAGGGAGAGAGAGAGAAAATTTTATCTCAGTGAAGCCTGTCTTCAGGTTTCTGTTACTGTCCCCCATCTTCCTCTGAGGGCAAACCCGCCAATCTGCCTGCAGTGGAGGCGTGTCCTCACATATTCTGCCTTCCCGCCTGCTACAGCATAAAAACGACCGCTGCGATGAGACAGGCCTTAGGAATGTCCCCCAAGATCCTTCACGCTAGTCCTCAGGACTAGTGAATCCGACGAGACATCCCTGCTGTGGCTGTGCTGTGTTCTGTGGCTCAGCTGACCTTTCAAAAGGGCGGTTTCCCAGCAGGACCTGATCTAGATGTGTGAGCCCTTAAGTGCAGAGAACTCTCTGCGACCGCTGGCAGAAGAGGAAGTGAGAGAGACGCCACAGAAAGGGAAGTCGGAGAGGTCTGGACCGTGAGAATGGGCGCTCCGCACCCACGGGAAGGCGGGTGGAAATGAAGACGGGCACGCTAATGCTGCAGGGAGCTCGACTTCAACGGAACGAGGGTCTCTCTTCCGCATTCTTGCCCTCCCGCTTCCCCTCACTCGTGTTTCTGGAGGATCCTTTGGTCCAGGATGGCCACTTGGTAACGAGACTCGCGCGGCCTCTGCCGCCAAGTGTCAGACCGCGTGGGAGACGTGACAAGCGTGGCGGGCAAACGCACCGGATTTCTAGCAAAACCTCCCAGATCGTGGACTTTCTGATAAAACCCCTCTCAGCATTTTGCCCCTGGTGGGTCTGCGGTTTCAGCCGGCTGCAGCCTCCTTCGCCAGGCAAAGTAATAAAATCGTCATTCCTCTTTATTCCCAAACTTCGTCTTCGTGTCCTATTCGGCTCCCGAGCATAGAGGTCGGTTTTCGAGGACAGGAAGGACTGGATGCGTGCTTGCCGCTTGGAAGCTTCTAGAAAGCAGGAGCTGGATGGTGCTGACAGCTGCAATAAGCCAGCGAGTGGATTCTGCCCCGGAGCCTCTGGGAAGGAGCCTGGCCCGGCTGGTGCACCATCATTTCATCCTGGCGAGACCTCAAGCAGAGAACCCACCTCCACTTTGTGCCCACTTCTGCCCCTGGAAAACTGTGAGATAAGGAATGAGTGTTGCTGTAAGCCTCGAAGTGTGCGGTGATTTCTTACAGCAGCAAGAGAAAATCAGTATGAGGGCAAACGGCTCTGGGGCTCTGCCTTCTGTCCCCTTTGTGAAAACGAACGAAAGGAAGTCTTGTGTAGAACGGAGTGGGGAGGGCGCCAGGGAGAGCGCTCGTGCCCTACCTCTCTGGTCACCTACCTCTCTGGTCAATGGTAGACCCGATAGGAAGAGAGGGGCCTTGCACTTGGACGCTACTTTACTGACCCAGCACGTGGAAGGAATGTTTCTTCCCCCGCCTCTCCTCCCGCCCGGCAATAGCCCAGCCAATGAGAGACCATCCCAACTCAGCCAATGAAAAGCCACTACACTTTGAGCTCCCAGTTTACTCCAATGGACTTTTTGTTTCTAACAGCCCCTCCCAGCTCCCCGCCCCGCCCCCCACTGCTTCCTCTGCAAAGGAGCCTTCCTCTCCCCTGCTATATGGACTTGTTAAGGATTTGTAGTAGTTTGGTTGTGTGGCTTGCAGTTCTGTGCTGTTCCCGAATCAACCTGTTTTTGCTGGAAAGGAAACCGGTGGTTTTATTTTTAAGGTTGGCCTCTTTCACTTTCTCAAGGACGTTGTTCCCACAGCTACCCACTATCCTGCATCATGGAATTTATCCTTTACTGGATCATTCCCATTAGGTTAAAAATGGCCTATAGTATTGTCCTTTTAAAAAGCCCTTCTTAGTTCTGCATTTTCCTCCAGTTACCACTACCTTTCCTGCCTCTCTCCACCACAAAACTCCTCCAAAGATTTGACCCTACATGCTACCCAACCCATCAGCAATTCCTGTTGTCTCAGCCCCCCAAATATATTCAGAACTAACCCCCTGTTCTGCCACTGCCCTAGTCTTCTCTTAACTGCTTTGGCTTCCCGTTGCAACCACAATGAACTCTACCTCCTCCATGTTTCATGAGGCCCTTTATGCCTTGACCCCCACCTAGTTCTTGACCTTGTAATGCACTCTCCTCTTTGCTTGCTAATCTACAGCCACACGGACCTTCTTTCTGTCCCTCAATTACTCCAGTATTTTCCTGCCTCAGGGTCTTTGCACTTGCTGGTCCCTCTGCCCATGGCACCCTTCCCCCAAACTCCACCATGGCTTCCTCCTGATCATCATTCATGTTTCAAGCCAGTGACCTCCTTCTCAAAGTACCCCCCCCAAGCTAAGACAATTCTCCATTATTCACCATAGTATTCCATTTAATTCTTCCCAGTACTTAACAGGACCTAGGATTATCTTGTTTTTAAATTTTTATGCATTTAAAAAATAATTTTTAAAAGGTTTTTATTTAAGTAATCTCTATATCTAACGTGGGGCTCAAAGTCATAATCTCGATACCCCAAGATCAAGAGTCACACGCTCCCCTGAGTGTGACTGAGCCAGCCAGGTGCCCCTAAATTTCTATGCATTTTGTTTGTGTTCAGTGAAAGGGAACTTCAAGAGGACAGGGTCTATGTTCTGTTAACCGCTGTTTGTAACCACACTTAGGCCTAGCACATAGTCTGAGCATAATACACATTTGTCAGTTTTGCTGACCATCTCTCCTCTGGTTTCAGCCTGACCATATCTTTCCAGGACTTTTATCTCCTGGATAAAAGCTTTGACTTTGACACTTGCCTGCTCAACACCTTTTCATGGCTCCTCAGTGTCTTTGGGATGAAATCCAATTCCTCTGCAGAGTTCTTCTTGGCTGTCCACTCCAGGCTCCCCCGTTATCTCTTACTGACCTGAAGCTTCATGGTAGGTCATCTTTGTCACCACTTGCCACCCACATGCTGGTTTCCTTCTCTGTACTTTTCTCTTTTGGGAGTCCCTCCACTCCTCCATCCCCACCCCCACTCCCACAGTTCTGCCTGTCACTCTCTCTTCCTTTAAGATTCACCTAGGGCATGACCTCTTCCCGGAGGCCCTTCCTGACCTGCTACCCCAGCTGAGTTAGTGGCCCTGCTGTTTGCTTGTCTGCCCACCAGCCCAGCTGCTCCTCAGGGACCCCAGTCACCGTGGCATAACGCACGAGGTTCACAGAGTGAGGAGTGACCGAAGGTCAGTTGAGTCTCTTAAGGGATTTCCGGTGGTACACATGCGTCTGACATACATACTGAGACACACGAGGGACAGAGCCACTCCTTTCCCATTCCCTGACCCAAAGGAGGGGGCCTTGGTCTGGTCATTGTATTACAAAGGAAGCTGCTCAGAAACCCTTTACGTGGGGTGGGGGGAGGGTCCTTCATATCCCCTGAAACATTTTTTTTTCTTCTGATGAGAAGCAGAGGAGAGTAAGAAGTGGAAACTATTACTTAGCATTTTTAGCCTGTGTACAACCAGGGGTCAATGGGTCCTTCCTGCCACAGCTGCTGGGGCCCCTTGGACCAGAAACTCTGCTGGCTGGTTCTCTGTGGATACACATCTCTGTCCAGAAAGCTGTTAGGGGCCAGGCTGTGGAGTAGCACAACTGGCTTACTAACTCCATGATCTTGGGAAATAGTCTCTGCCTTCTCTCTGCCTCATCTTCCTCGTCTGTAAAATGGAGGCATAAAAGAACCTGCCTCCCTGGGAAGCCGTGAAGGCTGAGCGAGTGTGAGGCCCTTGAGGCCTGGCACCGTCTGTGCCGGGTCAGCCAGCCGCCGGCGAGGGTCTGCCTGGATGCCGCCAGGGCATGAAACGTGGGCCTGACGCCCTTGGATCTGTCTGTGGTGTCAGAGGGTTCGGTTGAATGGGTCGAACAGTCTAGTTTGGCACCCCTGACTACTGAGGTGTTGCTTGTCCCTTCAGGCATAGCAAATGCGTCTGGTTGGAAGTCAACAGGTCATTGTATTTTCTGTGAACTGACTGCAATGTTACCTTCTCTGTATGGCAGGTGGGATGGCTTTCTCAATTAAATGAGAGCATGTCGACTTTCCTTCCTAAAATCATTTCCATAAATTTAAAAAGTGGGCTGAGTCTAAGAAAAATATCGAGGCGGCAATAGCACACTTGGTGCAAAGATACGGCAAATATCTCAGGGAGGGGTGTTCAAATGAGTTCAATCCTGGACTAGCAAGACCTGGCACTAGGGGTGATTTTGAAACCTGTTTATTCCTCTATTCAATGAGTGCTCTTGCCACCTAGTGGCAAGAGTATGGAATTACAGGATAGTTGGACCTGTGGGGGCAATTTCAGGTCAACAGAACAATTTTGTTGCCAGAAGGTGAGAGAGGGTGTTAAATTCCTACAAAAACATTTTTCCCCCAGAAAAGCAACCTTAACGAATTTCAGACCATTCGAACAATCCCAAAGAAGTCTCTCTAGAAGGCTTGCTCCTCCTTGCTTCTCCGCTTACCTGGCGCCAGCTTCAGGGCACACAACCAGTGACCAGTGTAGCTGAACTCAGAAAGGCCCTGCGATTGGGGTGTAATGCTCTGTGGCTGCTGCCTTGAAATTCACGATTGTCTTAACTTTGAATTTGTTCCATGGAGCATGCCCCGGGGCCTTGGAGCCTGCCTGACGCACGCTACACTCCCTGTCAACTTCCTGACTTTTGGTTGCCTACTCCCCTGCCCCACTGGTCCCCCAGACCCTCTCCTGCTGCCCCCTGGGGCCAGTGTGCATTTTAATGTTGGGTCAGCCAGGTCTGGGCCTGGGGAACCCTTGTCGTCTTTGCAACCTGCTAGTGATTATTGTCAGGCCTCTGATGACAGTGATGACTAATAGAACCAAACACCCAGATTATCCTGTGTTCTGATAAAGCCTTTTTTTTAAAAATTAGGAAATCTATCTTAGCTCCTGCTCTGTAACAAATCATCAATCCAAAGGACAGCTTGCAGCAAAAACACATATTTATCTATTATCCCGCAGATTTTGTGGGGTGAGAATGTGAGAGTGGCTTCACCGGGCGCCGAGGGGCAAATCAGCAAAGGTGAGGGGCCAGGAGGCCCCTGACACCAGGGCTAACTGCAAACACAGCTGAGAGACCTTCTGTGCCCATTCTCCTTCCCCCACCAATGGAGTTAATTTTTTAACAGCAAAATTGAGCAGAAAGTGTAGAGTTCCCCTATATTCCCTGCCCCTGCTTTTAAGCATATACCCACTATCACCATCCCAAACCTGGGTGGTCCATTTATGATAACTAATAAACCTACATGGACACACCATCATCTTCCAAAGTCCACAGTTTACAATAAGGTCCACTGTCGGGGTGCATGTTCTATGGATTTTGACAAATACACCTACTGGGGTCTCATACAAAATAGTTTCTCTTCCCTAGATTCCTCTGTGCTCCACCCCGTCATCCCTCCCCTGCCAACCCACCTCTGGCAACCTCAGATATTTTTACTCCATAGTTTTGCGTTTTCCAGAACATGATCTAGCTGGACTCGTACAGCATATAGTCTTTTCAGACTGGTTTCTTTCATTTAGTAATACACATTTGACACTTCCCTCATGTTTTGGGGGTGCTTAATAGCTCATTTCTTTTTAGTGCTGACTAGTATTTCCTTGTCTGGACCTGCCCCAGCTTCTGTATCCATTTCCCCCACCGAAGGACACTGTGACTGCTTCCAAGCTTTGACCTGTGAATAACGCTGCTCTACACATCCACGTGCAAGCGTTTGTATGAATGTACATTTCAACTTCTTTGGTGTAAAAACCAAGGAGCATGACTGCTGGATCATGTGGTGAGAGCATGTTTAGTTTTTAAGAAGATGCCACACTATCTTCCCAAGTGGCCGTACCCCGTATGGAATTCCCGTCAGCAAAGAACAAGAGTTCCTGTTGCTCCACGTCCTCACCGGCATTTGATGCTGTTTGCCTTTCCAAGCTGGGCCATTCTGTGAGGTGTGGAGCAGCATCGCCTTATGTTAATCTGTGATTCCTCAGTGACGTCTGTTGGGGAACGGCTTTTCACTCATGTGGTTGCCATCTCTGTATCTTTGGTGACTTGTCTGTTCAGGGTCTTTGCCCACTGGAAAAAGAAATCGGGTTGTTAACTCTCTTATTAGCGAGTTCTAAGAGCTCTTTGTCTTTTCTGGATAACAGTCCTTTATCGGATGTGCCTTTGCAAATATTTTCCCCCAGTCTGTGGCTTCTCTTTTCACTCCCTTGACATCATCTTTCTCAGAGCAGGACATTTTAATTTTAACAAATTCCAGGGTATCAGTTACTTCTTGGAGGGATTATGCCTTTGGTGTATTTTAAAAGGCTGTAAAATCCTCACGTTTTCTCCTATGTTATATTTCAGAAGTTTTTAGGTTTGCGTTTTGTATTTAGGTTTGTAACTCACTTTAATTTTTGTGAAGGGTTAATTTTAGAGAAGGGTGTAAGGTCTGTGTCTAATTTTTTTTTTTTTTTTGCATGTGGATATCCATTTGTCCCAGCACCATTTATTGAAAAGTCTATTTTTGTCTTGTGTTGCTTCTGTGCCTTTGTCAGAGATCAGTTGACTATATCTGTGTGGGTCTCTTTCTGGCCTCTCTATTCTGTTCCACTGATGTATTTTCCAGCAACACATGTCTTTTTTTTTTTTTTTTTAGGTTGATTGATTGATTTGTCAGAGAGAGAGAGAGTGAGCGTACGTGAACAGGAGGGGTGGGAGAGGGAGAAGCAGGCTCTCCACTGATCAAGGAGCTGGATGTGGGACTCAATCCCAGCACCCTGGAATCATAACCTGAGCCGAAGGCAGACATTTAATCAACCGAGCTTCCCAGGCATCCCAGCACTACACATCTTGATTACTGTGGCTTTATGATAAATCTTGAATTCAGGTAGTGTCAGTCTGCCAGCTTTGTTGTTCTCTTTAATATAATTTTGGCTATTATGGGTCTTTTGCCTCTCCATAGAAACTTTAGAATTGGTTTGTCAATACCTACAGAATACCTTGCTGGAACTTGGGTTGGGGCTGCACAGAGTGGAGATCAGTCGGAAGAACTGATATCTTGATAATGCTGAGTCTTCCTGTCCGTGGATGTGAACTATGCCTCCATTTATTTAGTTCTTTGATTTCTTTAATCAGAGTTTTATAATTTTCTTCATATAGATTTTGCATATATTTTGTTAGATTCATATCTAAATATTTCATTTTGGGGGGTGCTAATGTAAACGGTGTGGAGTGTTTTTTTTACGATTTTATTTATTTATTTAAAATATTTAATTTATTTATTTATTTGACCGATAGAGATCACAAGTAGGAAGAGATGAAGACAGAGAGCCCAACATGGGGCTTGATCCCAGGACCCTGGGATCATGACCTGAGCCATAGGCAGAGGCTTAACCCACTGAGCCACCCAGGCACCCCAAGATTTTATTTATTTTTTTGACAGAGATCACAAGTAGGAAAAGAGGCAGGCAGAGAGTGGGGCATGGGGAAGCAGGGCCCCTGCTGAGCAGAGAGCACAATGCCTGGAGAGTCCAATCCCTGGACCCCAAGATCATGACCTGAGCTGAAGCAGAAACTTTAACCCACTGAGCCACCCACGCTTGTTTATTCTTGTGAATAGGAAAGCAGTTGACTGTTGTATAGTAAGCTTATATCTTGAAATTATGCTATAATTGCTTATTCCAGGATTTTTGTTGTTGTTGTTCCAAAAGAAATCTTTTGGATTTCTATTTAGATGATCATGTCATCCGTGCACAGGCTGTTGTATTTCTTCCTTCCCATTCTGTGTACCTTTTGACTTAGTCAGTTTGGGCTGTTGTAACAAAACACCATGGACTGGGAGGCTTAAGCAACACACATTTATTTCTCACGGTTCTGAAGGTTGGATCAGCATGCCAGGGTGTTTGGGTTCTTGGTGGGGGCCCTATTCCTTGTTTACAGATGACCATTGTCTTGTATCCTCTGCTGGCAGAGACGGAGAAAGGAGGAAGCAAGCAGTCTCCTATAGAAGGGCACTAATGATCATGAGAGCCCCACCCTCCTGACCCAGTCCCTCTCCACCCTCCCCCCACCCAGAGGCCTCAGCTCCAGCTACTATCCCTATGGGAATTAGGGTTTCAACATATGAACTTTGAGGGGATACAAATATTCAGTCCAAAGCACCTTGTATTTCCTTTCCTTGTCTCTTGTCTTGGCTAGGACTTCCAACAAGATGCTGAAAACAAATGGGGAGAGGGGACATCCTTGCCCTGTTCCTGATCTTAGTGGGAAAGTATCTAGTTTCTCTCCACTTGAGTGTGATGTTGGCTCTAGGTTTTTCGAGTTAGGAGGTTCCCTATGCCTAGTTTGTTGACGGTTATTATTATTGTTTTATCAAGGATAGGTGTTAGATTTTGTCAAATGTTTTTTTCTGCATTTATTGATATAAACGTGATTTTTCTTCTTTAGCCTGTGGGATGTGATAGAGTACAGTTAATTTTTGAATGTTGAGCTAGCCTTGCGTACCTGGGATGAATCCCACTTGGTTATGGTGTAAAATTCTTTTTATATATTGTTGGATTCAAATTGTTAGTTTTCTTATGACTTTTGCATCTGTGTTCATGATAGAGATAGCTCTGTAGTTCTCTTTGCTTATAATATCTTTGTCTAGTTTTGATTAGGGTAATGCCAGCTTCAGAATGAGTAGGGAGTATTGCCTCTGCTTCTCTCTTCTGGAAGATACTGTAGAAAATTGGAAGAATTTCTTCCTTAAATATTTGGTAGAATTAACCAGTGAACCCATTTAGGCCTGGTGCTTTCTCTTTGGGAAGGTTATTAATTATTGATTAATTAATAATTACAATAATTCTTTAATATATAGAGGCCTATTCATATCTCTTCTTGTGCAAGTTTTGGCAGATTGTGTCCTTCAAGGAACTGATCCATTTCATCTAGGTTATCTGATTTGAGGGCTTAGAATTATTTGTAATATTCCTTTATTATCCATATAATATTCAACTATAGTACTATCTTCTCATTTATTTCTGATGTTAGCAGTGTGTGTCTTCTCCCTCTTTTTCTCAATTAACCTGGCAAGAGGCCTATTGAGTCTGTTGACCTTTTCAAAGAACTAGCTTTTGTTTCATTGTTTTTCTGTTTTTTATTTCCAATTTCATTGATTTCTGCTCTAATTTTTTTAAAAAAATACTTCTTTTCTTCTGCTTACTTTGGATTTAATTTGCTCTTCTTTTTCTAGGTGGAAACTTAGATTTTTTTAGATCTTCTGCTTTTCCAATATATGCATCTGATGCTGTATCCTGCAAATTTTGGTAGACTGTATTTCATTTTCATTTAGTTCCAAGTATTGTTAAGTCTCCCTTGAGATTTGTTCTTTCACCTATGTGTTATTTAGGAATGTGTTGTTTAATTTCCACATATTCTGGGATTTTCTACCTATTTCTGTTGATTGATTTCTAGTTTAATTCTAGTGTGGTCTGAGAGCATACAGAATATGTTGAAATTTGTGAGGTGTGTTTTGTGACCTGGAATGTGGTGTATCCTAGTGAATAGTCCATGTGAGCTTGAGAAAAACGTGCATTGTGCAACTGCGTGATGAAGTCATCTATTGATGTCAATTAGATCCCATTGATTGATGGCACTGCTGAGTTCAACTCTGTCTTTACCAATTTTCTGCCTGCTAGATCTGTCTATTTCTGTTAGAGGGGAGTTGAATTCTCCAGATACAATAGTGGATTCATCTATTTCAACTCACAGTTCTACTCATGTTTGCCCAGTCCTGCCCACTGGCCCATGAGGAGTCCTGAGGACTTTCTCAAAAAAGCCTGGCCCGTCCTACAGGACCAAGGGTAGGTAGGGTGGCCCCTCAGGAGTGGCCACTGGCCTTTGTCTCTTTCATTCCATTCCCAGAGGATCCATAGGGAGACTGGGTAGGGGCTCCCAGAAGTGGCTCCCTGATGCCTCCTGGCCCCATCCAAGCTGCTGAGTGTCTGAGACCAGACAGGTCAGGAATGCCAGTCAGGCATTGTCTGTCCCCAGTCCCTGCTACCCTGCTCTGGAGTGCCTGCTGCTCCCAGACTCCCCACTGGGTACCTCTTGATCCTCCTTCTCCCACGTTCCCCTCCTGTGTCCTGTAGCTCTGGCTCCAGGCTCCTAGTGCCGTCTTCCTCCTGTAGTCCTGCAGTTGCCTCTTCTTCACTCCCCTCCATCTACCCTCTGTGAGGCAGCTCAGAATCTTCCAATGGCTCCTGATTGCCTGTGGGAGCAAGTCCCAGTCTGTCATCTGCCATCGAGTCCCCCTATGACCTGCTACTGTCCTTCCGGGCACCTGCCCTCACCCCTACAGTTCCACTCTGTAGTGCATCCATCTTCTTTGGCTCAGATGACCCCCTCTTGGCTGGACTCTTGCAAATATTTTACCTTGATTTGGCACTGATTTCACCCATATCACACTATTTGCCAATGTAGCTTTCTCTCCTACAAGATGTTAAGGTAGGTGAGACCAGACAGCTTGTCTTACTCCTTCGCATGACTCCGTGAAATCCAGTACCCACTATCTGCCTGGGAAAGAGGTGTCCCAGGTCCTGTAATCCTTTCTCTGTCCGTCTAAATACCACCTTTCTTCTACAGCTAGTTCAAGGGCAGCCTCTGTCCAGAAACTTGCAGTAATCATCCCCACCTTGTGTTCCCCAGCCCTGCCTGGTCTTCAGCACTTCTGGGGGTGTGGGGATTCCCCAGTGGGCCAGGTGTGGCCTGGAGGTTGGGCGCAGCAGTAAGAGGAAAGGGACAGTGCTGGGAGGGGAGAAGACCCCAGGAGACCAGGGAAGGGATTCTGGGCTAGGCTGTATGAGAAAGTGGGCAGGGGAGGCAACAGCAGGTATGGGCTGATCCAGCAGCCCCAGGACTTGAATGTGAACTGTGCCACCAGGAATGCAGAGGCTGTGAGGGAACCTGGGAGGAACTCAAGGAGATGAAGTCTGCCAGGCTCTGTTGTGGGAGGCTTTGGGGTTGAGCCCAGTCTCAGGAGTCAGGGTCTCTAGGGTTCTGAGGATGTGATGGTGGTTGGGGTAGCCATGGAAGCTCATCCGATGGTGGTCAGGCTGGTCAAGGAAACTGGTCTGGTCGTAGTCAGGTTGATCTGGAGGCTGGTCTGATGGAGGTCAGGCTGACGGAGGTGGGCCAGTGACCTCAGCAGGAGATGAGGAGGGGGTTAGCTAGTGCAGGAGCTGTGGAGGCTGGTGCCGAGAGCTCTCCCTGCAGGAGCTCACAGCCAGCCAAAGCTTGGTGCAGGGCATCCAGGATGGCCAAGGGTCCACATCGCCCCTCTGGAAGGAAAGAGTGGACAGGGAAGGTAGTTCATTTTGCTCACTGTGGCCTACATAGCCACTCTTCCTCCTTTCTGGGACCCTCCCCAGTCCTGCCTAGCCACCTCCCCCTCTTGTTTCTCTCCCACTGAGGGCCCCAGAGAAGGGGGCTTCTAGCACACAATTTCTAACCTCCCTCTCAATTCCAGGGACCATCCAGGGCACTGGACCTACCTGAGCCTTGCCCTGCAATGCCTTGTGAGGCCAGTGAGCAAAGGCTCATCACCAGTTGGTTGCCCCATTAGCATAGGAGGCCCTTTGAGGAGAGAGCTTGGCCTGACTCTTGATTTCACCAGCCACAATCTAGTACTGATGAAATCCTACTGCCCTGAACTTTGTCTAAACAATGGGGGCCACTTAGCTTACTGCATAATGGAGAGACCCAAGGCTTTGGGTACAGCTGGCACTTGACCTTTCTCTGCTTTGGTCTCTCCATCTGTGAAATGGGTACAATAACAGCACCTTCTCCAGTAGGCTGTTGTCATGACTTGGGGGATTGAAACCACATGGGATGCCTCCACAGAGCCCACACTCAGCCCAGTGACTGAACTTGCCTAGCGCCCTTGGAGGTTTGACCATGCTGGCTTCTGCTTAGCTCCTCTACCTGGGACACCCAATAGCATTTTCCAACTTTCTAAAGCCCATTCCTCACTATGTACTATGCACATCACAGGCAGTCAGAGGAGTCATGACAGTGGCATTTTGTAGACAAGACACTCAGGGCAGAGAGTTCTGGGTCAGGCTGCTCTCCAGACACTGTCCAGGCTCTGAAAGATGGGGGAGTTCTCCTACCGGTTGGGGCGTCCTTGCAAGCATCCAGCGTGTTCAGCAAAATCTTCCCCAGGGCTCTTTTCGATATGTTCTTGAAAAGAAATGGAGACAGGGCTGGACTTCACTGTGGCTGCTGTGTCCTCATCCAGCAGGTGGGACTTGATGGCCCCTACAGCTTCTGTAAGGTTCCCTGGGGGCACATAGAGTCACTATCCCCCCCATCCCTTCCTGGGTCCCTACACTTAGCCTGGCCACACTGATTGATGGGCTTCTCAAAGACTTTTGGTGGGTGGATAGTGTGGGCTGCAGCATCCATTCCATCAAAGATCACATATTTATGGATTACCATTTATGTGCCAAGGTAAGGTTGGCACTTAGGAAATAAACATGAATAAGTGCATTTTTATGCATTGGCTCATTTAATCTTTGCAACAAGTCCTATTATTAGGCTCATTTTTACCAGTGAAGAAAAGCAGTGCTGAGAAAAAATGAGAAATTTGCCTAAAGCCACCCAGCTAGGAGGAGATGGGAGAACCAGCTTCTACCCCCAGGTTGCACGGCCTGGAGCTATGGTGCTAACCACTGCCTTCACTGTCTGCTGGGGTTGGCTGCCACTCAGCCATTCTCCCAGGCTCTGCTGCCCTGGCTTTGGCCTTGGTAGTTCTGTCCCATGCAGTCTGGTGCATTGGAAAGAGCCCACTTAAAACTCAGGCAACCTGGGTTTAAATCCTCCTTCTACCTTATAGTGGCTATAATCCCAGCTTAGTGATTTCTCAAAAAGTTATTTAATGATTTGCTGTCGCTATTTAGGAATACAATTGATTTCTGTGTCCTGACATTTTAGTATTTACCTGGCCAAGAAATGACAATAATTTACCTCTGGATTCTCTTGGGTATTCTGTGTAGATAAGCATGATATATGATCACTGGTAGCTTTGTCTTCCGGCCTACACCTTACACCTTTTCTTTCTTTTTCTTGTCTTACTGCATTGGCTAGATCCTCTATCTGGCATACAAACAGTGATGACAGGCATCACTGTCTTGACTCTGACTTTGGAAGCACTCCTTACAACATTTCACCAATAAGTGTGAAGCCTGTGAGAGATAGTTAGTGGAGATTCTTTATCTGGTAAAGGAAGTCCTTACTGTTCTTAATTCGTTGATAAAAGGAGACTGTTCTTGACTCTTCTACATCTATTGAGATGAGCATATGGTTTTTGTCCGTTAATCTACAATGTATATATGTCATTAATAGATTTGTTGATCTTGAATGATCTTTAAATCACTGATCTTTAAATCATTTTAAATCCAATGTGGTCATGTTGCATTTCTTTAAACACTGCTGGATTTGGTTTGCAAATATCTTATTTAATATTTTGCATCCACATTTCCATGTGACATTAGCTTATAATTTTCCTTTCTTATATTTCTCCTTCTCTGGTTTTGAAATCAAAGTTGGATCAGCTTTAGAAAATGAATAACACCACCTTGGCCGGGACAGAGTGGCCTTCCCTTCTTTTTACTATAACGTCCCTGGGCCTCCTTTTCTGCACCTGGAAAGTGAAATTGACACCTGCCTAACGTGAGGAAACTCTGGGCCAAGTGCCTGGCAGAGGCTGGTGCTCCCTGAGAGCTCCTACCCTTGCCCTGGGTGTGCCAGTGCCCATGAGCCTACCAGGTCCCGGAGCCTTTTCAGGAGCTGTAGCACATCCATGAGCTTCTCCTCCAGCAGGGACAGCCGAACCCGCTCTGTCTCCACCATTTGTAGCTCCAGCCTCAGGTGCTCAATCTCTTCTACCTTCTGCAGCAGCTCTGCCTGTGGGGGCCAGCAGGGACTCAGCACCCACCCTGCTGCCCTCTGCCCAGCACTCACTGTGCCATCTCCAGGCAGGGCCCATGACTTGCCTTGACCTTTTCACAGAGGTCATCTCTTCTGATCTTCCCTCTCTCCCTGTACCTGCCAGGAGACTGAGCAGATAAAATCACCCATCTTCCCAGTGGGGGCACCAAGACCCAGAGGGGCTACGTGTTGGCCTAAGATCACACAGTGAGTGGTGTTAATGTAAGAGTATGTATATTTCGTTTTCTAGATGAGGACTCCATTTTCCGTTCTTCTTCTGTATTCATCTGCTTTCTTTTATTTTAATACTTTTTTTCCTTCTTCTTATTTTTATTTATTATTATTATTATTATTTTGGTTGCAAGCAACAGAAAACTATCTGGCTAGTGAAACAGAAAGAGAATTCACTGGCAAGCTCTGGGTCATTCCCAGAACAGACCAGCAGCTGGAGAAGCTCAGGGCTAGGACTGCAATGGGAGTTGAGATGGTAGGACAGCCTCAAGCCTCTTCTCCAGAGTTCAGAGCTGAGAAGGACACTCTCCAGCCACTCTTCTACTTCCCTCAAGAGAGAGAGCCCCAGAAGGGGCCTGGATTGGGCCAGCTTGAGCCCTGAGACCATGGGTCCTACCAGGATACCCACCAGGGGGCAGTCACAGAGCATCGTGTGGCTACTAGCCTTTTAAAGCAGGATGCCAGATGAGAGGCAGCCCCTATTCTTGGCACCAATGGAGGGAAAGAGAAGCAGCTGAAGGTGTGGCATCCTCAGACACTCTGGGTCCACTCTGGGCTTTGGGTAGGACAGAGAAGGCATGGTGCTGGTGCCCACCACAGATGGGACTGGAAGGTGGGCTTGGGGACACCACTCACATGCCTCAGTAACTCTCCTAACCCCCACTTCCTTGGAATTTACTTAGAAAAGGGGTGGTGGCCATGCCTTTTGGAACCACATCAGACCACAACTATGTCACAAACAGTATGGATTTCGAATTTCAGATATATAAATATAAAACTACCTTAGGTCAACACAACAGTTTGCAAAAGTGCAGCGGGCTAGGGCTTTGTGAAATGGTAACTCTCAATAACACTCTGTACTTGATTACTGGAGAATGGAGTAGAGAGATGGAAAAAAATGCAAAGTGTTCCTATTGGAACGGAGACACCCTGCTATTGGTGTTGCCTGCCAGCTCCCTCCCATAACCCTCAGTAACTTTCCTGGGGAGAAAAAAGTCCCTCCTCCCTGTCATCTGACTTTGATGGAGCTGCTAATCCCTGAACGTTGCCTGCCTACCACAGGGACTGGGCCAGGGACAGGCACATGACCAAGACTGGGTCAACTGGAGTTCTTCCCTGAGATTTTATATATCAGGCTCTTAATTCCCGTGGGTGGGTCAATGGGAGCCTGGAGCTGTCTGTGGTCCTGCCTTTCCTTTCACCACCACATGGAGGAAGCCCTTCTGAAGTAGGGGGAAACGAGGCCAGCACCTGGGAAACACCGAGCAGACAGAGATAGATGGAGACAATCTCGTCTAAGTCACTGGACCCCATTGTTCCTAAAGCTCATCTCCTCTGCTGTTCTTCTGAAGCTGTTCTTGCCAGCTCCATATCCTATTAAATACCAGTTTTGCACTGAAGCTAATTCGAGTTAATTCTATTGTCTTGCAACCAGAATATTCTTCGTTAAATCTAAGTCAAAGCAAGTTGCATGTCCTCTCTGAGTCTTGGTCTGCTCATCTGTGAACAGGGCCCAGTATTTGGCTGACATCCCTTGGGGTTCTTCCAGCTATGAGAGATTCTAGCTTTGGTCCAGACCTCGACCTCTGGGGCTCAGCTGACCTCCTCCCCAAGTGTCCCCAGGGCCTTGCCACGGCAGCTCTGGGTCCCCAGATGCTCCACCAGCATGGTGATGTGGGTCTCCAGCTGTCCCAGGGTGTAGGCATCGTCACCACTGCCAATGTGGCTGAAGTAAGTCTTGAGCTTCTTGGCTGTCTGGTCATCACACCTGCGGCAAAGGAGAGCACCAGCACTGCGGGGTGGCTCTGCAGAGTCTGGTCCAGCCTCAGAATGTGGGTGTTGCTGCCAAGCCTGTCTCTTGAAAGCTAAGCCAGGTCATGGTACCCTCTTCCCAGTACCCTCTTGTGGCTCCCCTTTTTACTCCAAGGAAAAGCCAAAGGCCTCTCCCAATCTGCCCCTGCAATCTCTCTGACCTCCATCCCATTCATCTTCACTCATCATGCTCTAGCTTCAGTAGCCCCCTCACTGCCCCTAGAGCATGCCTCAGGGCCTTTGCACATGCTGTTCCCTCTTTGTGGAATGCCCTTTCCTTGTGTCCTTCAGGTTTTTGCTCACATGGCACCTTCTTAGAGTGGCCTTCCCAGCATCTTCCTGCACCACCCTTTGTCCCTCCCCCATGCTTCACCTTTTCTCCTCACACTTGTCACCACTCACTAGAATAGGGGCTCCGCTAATGGGGTGGTGCTATTTTGCTTATTGCTGTTCTCTCGGTTCTTCCATATTTTCCCAGCTTCATAAAAGCTTGCTGTTGACTTGGGGTCAGGGATAACAATCACCCAGGAACACTGACAGCACTTTACAATATAATTAAAGTCTGTGCTGGCTCTTGGCAGTGAACCAATGGGGACAAGGCACCTTTTAGGCATTTTATAGCTGTGATAGCAAGTCCAAAAAAACCTCTGCCAGACAAGTGTTGCTGGCCCATCTTAGAGATGAGAAGGCTGAGGCTCAGAGAAGTCTGCGACTTGTCTGCAGTGCCCCAGGCATCTGGGTCTTTCTTCCCTCCAGGGTGGGTGTAAGGATTCAAAAAGCCAGGGGGTCAGCTGTAAGAGGCATTGTAAGCGCTGTTTCTCACAGGAGCAATGGGGAAGGAAGGGTCTGATATGTCCTGGAGTAGCACTAGAACTTGGGGCCACATCTTGGGATAGCGGCCAGGGGAGTGTGAGGGAATCAGTGGAACGGCATCTCCGTGCCTTGGTCAGTCACCTCATTTCATCCCTGCATATGCTGGGATATGCATCTCACTTTCCTCCTGTGGACCAGGGGCCAGAGTGTCAGGGGAGCTGGGGATGATACAGTGGGGACTTGAATCCGGTCCTCAAGGTCAAGCTCTGGGAAGGGGCTCTGGGCCTCCAGCGTCGATTGCCCCGCCCCAGCACACATACCCACTCCTGCAGCTGGAGAGGTACTCCAGCAGCGTCTTGACCTCTGCCAGTGAGCTTCGCTCTTTCTGCCACTTCTCACCCTCCTCTTCTTCGTCGGAGGCGGCCTGGCCTTCCACTGAGCGGAACAGCTGCCCGTCCACTGCCGGAGAAGCAGGGGCTCAGGCACCAGGAACAAAGGGAGGGAAACCGGGCAGCCCTCCCCAGGGGCAGGTGTGGGTGGGCTGCACAGAGGGGAAGGCTCTGGCACTATCCACCTCTTTTCCAGAGAGCCACACTCCCACCCTCTCCATGTCCCCACCAGTGAGGCCACCGAGGCTGGTGGGGCCCATCCCCAGGGCCTGGCTCAGGCCCCGAGCTGGCCAGCTGGAGCCCCTCCCTGGGGCTTTACACAGGGTCCCGGGGAGCAAGAAGCTCTTTTCTCTTCTCTGCTTTCTAAGATGACACAACCAGCCAGGGCCTGTCTGCGCTCTCAGAGGTGCATATTATTTCCATGTTAAGGTGTGACCGTCCCAGCCAGGGAGGCCAAGGGGCTGGGGTCAGGGTTCTGCACAGCACAGGCACCAGGGTGAGCCAATTTTCAGCTCTCAGGGAGAGAGAAGGGGTTTCCTTTGCACCTCTACCATTTGGGGGATGTACAGGAAAGATTGTCATACGTGTGACCCTGTGTGACACCCAGACCAGTGTGGCTGGTTGGGGCCAACATTGACCATCCCCTGTGTCTGGTTGGGGTATTTCAGTCAGGTTGTGCATCGGAAACCCCGGGGTTAGGCCACCCAGTATCAGGCTCTGTGTCTGGGGGAGGGGAAGCCCTCCCTCGGCTCCTCACTCCACCCTAGCCCAGGAGACGCATGAGTCCAGCCTCGTGTGAACCATGATTAGTTCTGCCAAGGCAGGGGACCCAGCGTGAGCTAAGGAGAGCCAGGCCAGAATCAGAGTCAAACCTCCAGGGAAGAGAAATGCCGTCATTCTTCTGGCCTGGGAGGTGGAGGGTGTGGGTCTGGAGCTCGTGGGGGGCTGTCTGGTCAGTCTGAGCGGAGCGCCTTCTGCACAATGGGTGCGCCAGGGAGAAAGCAGGCAAGGCAGCAAGAGGTGACATTCCGTGACACCCTGGCTGTGCCTGAAGCTGACTTGGACTTTTTAATTAATCTGAGCCAGTCTGACAGTGACAATAGCCTGATCCTTGTGGACAGATAGTACCCTGAGCAGCAAAGCTGTGTCCTCCTCCCCCTGCAGGGGGAGAGGAGAATCCTAGGCAGCAGAGCTGAGGTGGGCCTGGGCCTCTGTATTTTTAAGAGGCTCTAGGGTGATCCTGGCCACCTGACAGGTCTGGGAACCATGGACTCAGGTCTCCTGACTTGGGACACCCATCTCTCCAGCCTGACTGCCCCGACGGAGTGGGCTCAGGGCGATTCTGTTTTGTTTCAGTAGTAACTGTACCAGACCGAACAGAATCAGGGTTGAAGGGACTGGTCCCTGACTTTTTGGTTGTGTGAGCTGCATTCCCAATATAGGCAATTCATTTTCCATCCTGGCAATTTCCTGACACCATGTGTGTACCGATGTTGTGTACGTGCATGTGTGTTTGTGTGTATGTGTGTGTGGCGTCATTGTTGTCACAGTCATTAACACTGTCCAGGTGCCCCAGGCAAGGGTAGGCGAGGGGCTCTGAAGAGGAATGGGAAGGGCAACCGTCCAGTAGCACCTCCACAGCTGCCCATAACTGAGCCTGGAATGTACCGGGCATGTTCTCAGCCAGCATGGTTCCTCTTTCCACATGATGGTTCCACACCCACCAGGCTCAGGTTCTTGAGACAACAGGCTTCTTTGTGGTCTTCTTAAGGGGGGGATCCATCCAGCCCCTGCTTACACACTTCTGATGACGGGTGCTTACTCCATCCACCTCAGTTCCCTTGGCACCCAACCCATCCCTGCGTGGGACTAAAAGGAGACATTTTTTTCGCACACTGAGTTGGAGCCTGTCTGTGGGAACCACCCTCTCCCACTGGATGTCTGTCTATGCTATGCAGCCTGAGGAGGAAGCCCTTGTGGACTTGGGAAGCCCAGCCTCAGCACTCAGGGAGAGAAGGGTTCTGTCTGGAGGCCAGATGGCAGCCTCAGTGCTGACAGGGCCGTGGGACTGGGCCTGGGCACAGCAGACCAGCTGTGAGCCTGGCAGCAAGTCTGAGTGGGGCAGGGACAAACCTTCATCCAGGGGTCGGCTCCCGGAACCAGAACCGCTGTCTGATTGCCAGGCTCCCTCTGGAGGGCTGTCTGGGCTTCTGGTCCCACTGTCCGGAGGGTCACCTCTCTTGGCTTCCGGCTCTGGGCTGGCTTGTGATGAGATGGAGAGTTGGGTGCCCTCTGACCTGTGGGCAGGGGAGAAGACATAGGTGTTGAGAGAGAGGAGGGGACTCGGCCGGCTTCCCGCAGGAGAGTGTGGGATGTGGACCCACTCTCTTCCACTGCTTAGACTGCACGGGTAAGCTGTGTATGATGGGCCTGAAGAAGACACTGGGTATTCTCTGCGGTTGACCCTACTGGCTCCCTAACACATTAGGCCTGGCATGTTAGAGTCTCAGCCTTCCATGACACACACTCACTCTCTCAGCACCTTTTTCACTAAAGGCAAAGTCTGAGGAGCCTCTGGAATGGATCTGTGTCTCTTCTAATAAGAAGATCAGCAAAGGAAATCCCTTCCTTCCTGCCTTTGGACATTGTCACGTGGATATGATGTTTGAGGCTATGGCAGCCATCTTGAGACCATGAGGAAATGGCTGAGAGAATTATAGAGTAGTTAAACGAGAGTCCTGTCATCTTTCAGCTGCTGAATTAACTAGTCCTGGAGTTACCTACCTCTGGACTTCTTATTATGGGTGAGATCTTTTAAAAAGTCTTAATTGTTTCAGTTACTCTTAACTGCATTAAAATTTAAAGTATCTCTTCTCTTTGGGCTTTGGAGAACCTGCTCATCAATCTGTTTTCTTGGTAGTGTAAAGTCCTCACTTTTTGAATATTCACTTTCCATGTCACTGCAGTTACAAAGTCAAGGAAAAAATGAAAATGAATCTATCATAACATGAAAATATTCACTAATGAATTAGCTGCTTGTTGTTCTTCCCTCCTCCCTCATTGTGCACCAACATCTCTCTCATCTCTTCAGAATCTCTCATTCCTTGTTTCTCTCAGACTATCAGGCGTAACAACCCCAGTACAAAGGGTGTGTAAAATGAAACTGCAAAACTTGGAAAAGTCAGGCAGAGGAAGCCACTGAGAACCGAGTGTGGAGAGTGGGACAGATGAGGACATACCTTGGAGTGTTCCAAGAAATAAAGTGTGGCTGCAGAGAAACAGAGTTTCCCTAGGGAGACAAAGGGTGTGCTACACTAGTCTAGTAATTGCTATTTAACTGAGTCTGTCATTACCCTGCTGATTCAATCTGTAGAATCATGCCCATAATCACATAAATGTGCTGTAGTGTCTCTAATATAATACAAAAACCAAACCCCAACCAAACAAAATAACCCTCCCCACTATACGGCTTCCCCCAGCTACCACCCCTTTCTCTGTCTCCTATAGAGCAGAGCTTCTTGAAAAAGCTGCCTCTGCTACACATTGCTGTTCCAACCTCAGCTTGTCACCCATCCCTGCTGTGCTACTGGACCCAACGGCGGCTTCTCACTGCTTCTCTCCTTTGGCTGGTGAAGTGAACACTACACTTCATGGCGTACATTTCACAGAGTACATTTCAGAGTGCACACATCATAGTGTACATTTCACAGTGCACACTTCATAGAGCATATTTCATGAATACTACTACACAGAGAGCAGTGAGTTCTAAATGACTCTCTCACCTGGTCACTTTCTTCCGGTGGCTTCCAGGAGTGCCTCCCTCCCTGGCACTCCTCCTTGTCTACTTTGCTAGTTCCTCCTCTTCATCCCTATGCCTCTGTGCTGGCTGCTGTGCCCTCAGACTTCACCTGAGAACTTCTTTCTATCCATTCACTCTATAAGGGGTCTCAGCCAGTGCTGTGACCTTAAGCGCTGATGACTTCCAAATGTACCTCCGGCCTGGCTCCTGGGATCCAGTGTTCTGACAACCTCACCCAGCTTAACTGCTGCCTTGGGGTCTCCACCTGGATGTCCCACAGGCATTGCAGATGCCGTGTCTTTGTCTGCTGCTTCTGCTTCCCCTTAGTGAAAAGCGCCACCACCCACGTGGCCATCCAAAGTGGAGGTCATACGTGAGAACGGACAGTCTGACCCATCACTCAGTGCCCAGCCCACGGGTGCTGCAGGGAGGCTGCTCAGCAAAGGGCCGTGGTGTCATGCTATTTTGTGGCCGCTCCCTTGCCTGGGTTTGTGCAGATGTGGACAGAAGTGAAAAGGAGGAAGGGGGAAGAAGGAGTGCCACCCCTGCCCTCGGGGGACCTCTGGGTGGCAGGGAGCCCAGAGTCTTCACTCTTCAAGGCCATGCCTACTGGACTCAGGGCCAGACCCTCACATAGGCAAGGAGGGTGCTGGGTCCACAGAGCAGGGTGTCCTAGAGGACTTGGGGACTTGTGGTTGAGTAGAATAAAAGAGGTTTGAGTGGAGGAATAAAGGCAGCAGGTGTGTTTGGAGACAGATGGGGGCCGGCAGGGCTAGAGACGAGGACTCACAGCAGTTCAGAAGGGGCTGAACAGACCCTGATGGGGTACCCCAACTTTGGGCTGGGCTTCTGTGTGCTATTTTGGGTCCTGCTCTTCCCCTGGACTTACGAGCTCTCAAAGGAAGAGAAGGTTAAGTCAAAGAGGGTGGGGAGCCAGCAGGGATCTGGACCTGGGTCTTTCTTCCAAAGCCTGATCTTGTTCTGTTGCTGCATCCCTTGTGTCACCAGGCCTTGGAAAGTCTCACATATTATAAATGGTGGAAGTCAGTGGAGCTTTGCAGGTATTAGGTTGAACCCTATGGAATTGCTGGCTTTTGCTGCTTTTTGACCTGCAAAAGGGGAATTTAAAATGGTTCAATCTGATCCGATAGGACATGTTTGTATAATGTTTCTTGATTCAGGAGTGATTATCCTGGTTTGTGAAAGGATTTGTTAGAATTTTCTGGCCTAAGGGCTGCCTGGTTTGCTTAGTCGGTGGAACATGTGACTTTTGATCTTGGAATAGTGAGTTTGAGGTCCCTGTTGGATGTAGAGATTACTTAGGTATAAAAATCTTATAGAAAAAGAGAAAAGGATTTTCTGGGCCTAGAAATCTGACCGCTATCGGCAGTAAGACTGGACCACATGGCAGAGGTTTAAGTAGGGTTTCCCATAAGAATGGGTCCCTGAGGGTTGGGGGAGGAGATGGAACTGCCTGGGTACGAGGCAGAGGGTCACTGTGGCCCTGCTGAATGATCTCGTAACCTGAAGGTCCAGCCTCCTTACAAACGTCAGCCCCAAGGTCACGGAGCTGACGCTGCATCACCTTACATCTCTCCTCTCCCCCTACTCCCGGGCCATCAGCACTTGCTACCATGGCCATTTTCTGGAAGACAGCTCCGATCCTGCTCCAAAGCCCTCAGTGGCTTCCCATGGCCAACTAGAGAAGCCCAGATCCTCTGATACTCCAGCCCCTCCATGGAGGAGTTTCTGAAGTTGCAAAGCAAAGATCCCAAGGAAGAAAGAACACATTTCACTCAGGAGGGCCCTGTGGGTGCAGAGAAGTCCCTCTGCTCTCTTCCCACCCCCAGTGCTGCCCCTCCAATCCCCACTGCGGTGCCAAAGGGAGTGGAGGTCAGCTCTGGCCCTATCTCTCTTCCTTCAAAATGCTCTCTGCAGCCAATAGGAAGAACTCCAGTGTCCTAACACACCACCGAGGGTCCTCCGAGATCTGACCCACCCCTCCAGCCTGATCGCTAGTGATGACCACTGGGCACAGCACAGCCAGGTGCACATAACCTCCTGTGTGTCACCCTCGGGGCCTTTGCACATGACAAGCACAGCTAACACCTATATGGCCTTACTGTGTGCCAGACACTGTACTGTTCTGAGTATTTTGTGCCAACTCATCTAGCCTCCCCAGCAACTCTAAGGAGGAATGATTCTTCTTGCTGCCATTTTACAGATGAGGAAACTGAGATGCAGAGAACAGAGTGATTGGCCCCAGATCACATAGATTCCTTTGTCTTCAGTGTGCACACCCAACTTAGGAAGCTCTGTCTGGAAAATCCTACTGGCCCTTCACTCTCCTCTCTCTAATGCACATCCCACATCCTCCCCTGTCTCTCGAATGGACTCCCAGAGTTCACATGCTCTCAGGTGTCCTGTTAGGATCTGTGTCCCTCATCTGATTGGGATCTCCTCTGGGCGTACAGCACAGGGACAGAGGGGTCCAGTAAAAACTGATTGAATGAAACCACTGATAATAGTGGGGGTGAAGAAGAAGAAGGGCAGGTAAGGCCTGGACCAATCCAGAGCTTGGATGGGGATCCGAGGGGATGGGGAACACTTGGGGGGGGGGAACAATCTTAGATTGTTCCAGAAGGGACAGAGAGGAGAGCATTCAATTTGAAGCCACAAGATCCAGGCGGAGTCCCAGCTCCAATGAGCTTTACCTGTGGCTCAGGGGCTAACCTCCCTGCCCACGTCACTGAGGAGCGGACCCTCAAAGTGGAAGGATGAGGTCAAGTTTCCTAAACCACAGACATTTTTAAAAAATATTTTATTCATTTATTTGACAGAGAGAGTGAGATCACAAGTAGGCAGAGAGGCAGGCAGAGAGAGAGAAGCAGACTTCCTGCTGAGCAGAGAGCCCAGTGCGGGGCTTGATCCCAGGACCCTGAGATTGAGATCATGACCTGAACCGAAGGCAGAGGCTTAACCCACTAGCAACCCAGGCACCCCAACCACTGACATTTTTGATCACCGACCCTCTTGCTTACTGTATGGATTTTATTTAATAGGAAACATTATTACTAGTAGTGAAAAACCAACATATTGTCATGCATAGAAAGTAACCAGAAAAATACGTAAAACAAAGTGAGTCCGTTGTAGCTAGGCCTTCTTTTCTGTCTGCTCCTGACCCTGAAGCTGTTCTTTCTCCCTTAAAATGGGGGTTAGTCCTGTGAGGACCTAGAGATTCGCCAGTTCCAAACCAGGAATGAGAAGGCGCAGCGCCCTTGCTCCATGCCTCCCCCGCCTGGGAACCCTTCTGCGCCTCGATGCCACTCTCCTTTGGGAGCCCTGGAGGAACTGGGGGAAGAGGGGACTCCTGTGACTGCAGAGGTGCCTGTCACTCAGCAGGCATTAGAGAAGGTTCTGGGGGAAAAGGGGGGCCCTGGAGGCTGCCCACTGTCCCCTCGCAGACTCACTCCCAGAAGGGCCTGAGTCCTCGTGTGCGGTTGGGTGTTGTCTCCAGCTGGTCACATCTGTGCACTGCCTGGAGCCTGGGGTGAACCTCTAATGTCTCCCTCCTGTCAGAGGCTGACGGCCACAGCTGGCCACCAGCCCAGTGGCTTGCACAATCTGACAAAGGCCAGATGTAGCCCTTCCTCCTTTCCTCCAGTCCTGCAACTCCTGGCCCTTGGCTTCTGGGTCTCCAGTGGACAGACTCCCCCCTTCTTGGGATCTAGCATGGCGGAAAGGGGTTGGGGGAGCCGCCAAATCTGGGTTTTGCCCCACAGGACTGTGGCTTTACAGTGTGACCCCCTCCCCAGCCTTCATTCCATTCTCCCATTCACTCATCAGGAAACACAGAGGGGCCCTGAGTCCCGTGAAGAAAAACAAGATGGCCGGCTGAGGAGGAATGCCTGTGTCCGCCGGCCTTCGTTATGCCGCGTCCCAGTGAGTCTGCATGTCTTCCTAGCCATCTGCCTGCCCATCTGCTGACCTATCTGTCCATCCATCCATCCATCTATATATCTATCCATCCAAACACTTTTTCTTAGCCCGAATTCACAATGGAGTTTTATATTTCCATTTGTCTTCCAACCGCGGGAAGCTCCTGCCTTTACCAGCATTTGAGGCCATTTGAGATGATGCCCAGATGAACAGCAGCGTGTGTGTGTTTTAAATAGCTAAGCATTTATTTTTAATATGTATTAAAAAACAATTAGCCTTATTTCACTTAGCATGGGTTCCATTTGAACCCATGAGACTGTTAATCTCAGGAAACTGAGGGTTGCTGGGTGGTTGGGGGGTAGGGTTAGGGTGGCTGGGTGATGGACCTTGGGGAGGGTATGTGCTATGGTGAGTGCTGTGAACTGTGTAAGACTGATGATTGCCCCTGTACCCCTGAGGCAAATAATAAATTATTTGTTAATAAAAAAAAAAGAAAAAAAACAATTAGCAAACACAGCAAACAATTTTAGTTTTACCTGTATGATAATGCTATACCCTTCCTTTATTTTTATTTTTTACTTTTAAAAGATTTTATTTATTTGAGAGAGAGCGTGAGCAGAGGGGGAGGGGCAGAGAGAGAGGGAGAAGCAGGCTCCCCACTGAGCAGGGAGCTGGACATGGGGCTCCATCCCAGGACCCTGAGATCATGACCTGAGCCAAACGGAGACACTTGACTGACTGAGCCACCCAGGTGCCCCAATATACCCTTCTTTTAAATAAGTTTATTTAAGTAAAAAGAGTGATATGATTTAAGGAAAAATGTTAATCAAATAATAGTACAGGTGCGATGCAGGATTCTATCCCAGGACCCTGGAATCATGAACTGAGTCAAAGGCAGATGCTTAACGACTGAGCCACCCAGGTGTCTCTAGGCACCCTATTTTTATAGTGGATATTTTAGAATATCCCGGTGTGATCCCAAAATGATCTGGATAAATAATATACCTAATCTTCCCAAATATTTTAAAGCAATTAATGTGAGGCTCTAACAGTGATCTAAAGTAAAAAGGGACTTTATGATATATATTTCAATATGTAAATATTATGACATGATATTTTTAGATGTTTAAACCTATTTAACAGGGCTAAGATTTTTTTTTTAATTGAAGTGTTATTAACATGCAACATTATCTTAGTTTCTGGTGTCCAATATGGTGATTATACATTGAGCTTGGCTTAGCCGCGGCGTGGCTACCACCTGTCACCATACAGCCCTATGACAATACCACTGACTACCTTCCCTATGCTGTGCCATTCATCCCCTTGACTCACTCATTCCATAACTGGAAGCCTGTATCTCCCACTCCCTTTCACCCATTTGCCCATCCCCCAACTCCTTCCCCTCTGGCAACTATCAGCTTGCCCTCTATTATGGATCTGTTTCTGCTTTTTTTTTTTTTTTTAAATTTTTTAAAGAAAGATTTTATTTATTTATTTGTCAGAGAGAGAGCAGAAGCAGAGAGAGAAGCAGGCTCCCTGCTGACAAGGACTTGATCCTAGGACCCCGGAATCATGACTTGAGCTGAAGGCAGTGGCTTAACCAACTACGCCACCCAGGCGCCCCTTTTTCTGTTGTTGTTAAAATGACTGTTTGAATTTGACACTAGGAAGGTAATATTCAATTGCATATTGTTGACATTCTTTTCCTATGTTTGACATTTTGAAATAAGGACTAAGAAAATATATTTGGATGGATGGACAGATGGATGGATAGAGAGGCAAATGGACAGGCAGATAGATGGGTAGATAGATATGTAGACTCACTGGGACACAGCACAATGAATGTCAGGGGACATAGGCATTGCTTATCAGCTGGTTAAGCACAAGTGTGATATGGTTCTAAAATGGTGAGCAACTCTTGGAAAATTCAAACAATTCAAAACAAAGTATAACCTTCCCACTACTCACACAGCATTGCATTCTTGGAAAATCCATTGTGCATTAAAACTATGCAAAAAAATAGTATTTTTCTAGGTAAAGCAGAGTTAGATTCTAGTCTTAGATCAGGGTAGTGAAAGCAAGTTTTTCGTAGAATGAACGCCCAGGGACATCTGGAAGTCGTGGGAGGTACAGGGCAATCCTGGGTCGCACAGGACCTGTGCGGAGACTCATATCCCAAGTGTCAGGAACCCTAGTCACTGAGACACTCCCTCCACACAAGTTCCCAGCATGTCAAGGGGGGAGACATACCCTGTGTAAGCTCTGTCCCTGATCCTCTGTTCTAGCCTCATGCCCCCAATGGTTTTGGCAGCCTCCACCCAAACCTAGCTCTAGGCTGCCTCGTTGGGGGGACTGTGAGGTGCCCGACTGATGGATTTGGACTTGGGGCTGCCAGGTCAGCCGCCGGGGCCGTGCCCAGGCCCTGGGGAAATCCCCAGGATCTGCACCTGCCAGGACCCACTGGCATCCTGGCCCCTTCCCCATGTGGCCTCTGGGCTCTCCCAGAGCCATGCAGGATTGGGGATGGGCTTGTATCCGTTTACTCCTGGGCCAACCTCTCAATCAAGGGGTGCCCTCATCAAGTCCCTTGCCCAAGTCACTGAGACTCGGCCTCCCCAGCTTTCAAATGGGGACATTGCCCCCACTCATGGACGAGAGCTGGGGCTAAGTGAGGCAACCACATGCCTGGGACACAGTAGACACACTATTCTTGTTGGTTCCCATCCTCTGTTCCCAAATGCCTCCTCCTGTAATCATTTTGTTTTCTGAAAACCTTGAATAAATGCTTGAGTGCAGGGATAGGCCCACAGTTCCTTTTTCTTTTCTTTTCTTTTCTTTTTTTTTAAGATTTTATTTATTTATTTGACAGACAGAGAGATTACAAGTGGGCAGAGAGGCAGGCTCAGAGAGAGGGAGAAGCAGCCTCCCTGCTGAGCAGAGAGCCCAATGCGGGGCTCAATCCCAGGATCCTGAGATCATGACCTGAGCCAAAGGCAGAGGCTTAACCCACTGAACTACCCAGGCACCCCAGGCCCACAGTTTCTTAATCTGATCTGTTCCGTTGAATATGGCAGCCGCTAGTCACCCTGGGCTACTGAAGTTTAAATTAATTACAGGGAAATGAAACCAAAGATTCAGTTCCTCACCCATGCTAGCCACATGGTAAGTACTCAGTAACCACATGGGGCTCACGGCTACCGTATTGGACAGTGCTGAGGTAGGCCATTTCCATCATCACAGAAAGTTCTGCTGGACAGCACTGAGATCATGTTAAAAGGTAAAAGGGGAAGTTATAGTTCAGAGTCATTTTATCTGGAACTGTAATGGTCACTTGTAAGCCTCCTATTCGATTCACTATTATGTTCATGCATTGACAAATCTGCTGAAGTTGTAATTATCTGAACCTAGAACTTGACTCTGCTGTAGCGTAAACACAAAAACATATCACGAGTGAGGTTCCTGCCATAATCCCAGCACATCCCTCTCCACATGGAGAAAACCCAGCCTGGGTCCCTGCCTATACCACCCGAAGGGGTGTGGCCTCTATAGAGACCAAAATTGAAGGGCAGAATTGAAATAGAACATAGAGCAGAATGAATGACCTTGAAACGCGGTATGGGGGACAGCTCAAATCAAAACTCAAAAGCAAAATCACAAGGCCCAAAGCATTTGGTGAACCGCATTCCATCAGAGAAGACATGGGAGCCCGCTGGTGTCCCCTGGCCACATTCTCTCTAAGTCCCCCGCAACCCGGGAATTCCTCCCCGGGGTATATTTTCTGGGGGGAAGTTTCCATGGCCGTCTGCAAGGGGGCATGGTGGAGGGTGTACATCAGTGTCACCTGCAGATATGGGAGCTCGACGCAGCTCTGGGATTGGGTGTCTGCCTCTGGGACTGGGTGGGAGACTCGCCAGGAGGAGAAGCAGAGGACAGACATGCACATACCCAGTGCCCCCGAAACACACGGCACTGAGCTAAGAATGCAAAAGACAGAGTGAGGCCTAGAACGCTGTGCCAAGATGGACACAAAACATAGACACAAAACCACACATTTTGCAAGGACACGACAAGAAAAAACACGGAACAATACGAGAATGGTCGTCTATAGGACAGATAGGGTAAGGGCAAGAAAAGGGGGAAAAAAATCCATTCCTACCCCTGCTCCAACCCAAGTCTCCCATTCAGAATACACAAGTTCCCAAGTGTCAGAATAAATGTCCACCAACGACCAGCATAGAAGTTGGAGGACATTATCATTTCACACAGGGGCTGGCCAATGTTTCCCGGAGAGGGCCACGTAGTGAATATTTCGGGCTTGGCAGCCCATGTGGTCACTGTTGCAATGACTCAGGGCTGCCTTTCTGGTGCAAAAGCAGCTACAGATAATACAGAAAGGAATGAACATGACAGTGTTCCAGCAAAACTTTATTTACGGGTCCTGAAATTTGAAGTTCATGAAATTCTTCTGTGCCAGGAATATTGTTCCTTTCTGGAGTTTTCCCAGCCACTTTAAAAGGTTAAAATCAGAGTTTGCACCAGATGCAAAAACAGGCCCGGTGCTTGATTTGGCCCATGGGCCATAATTTGCAAACCCCTGATTTTTTTTTTAAAGATCTTATTTATTTATTCGACAGACAGAGATCACAAGTAGGCAGAGAGGCAGGCAGAGAGAGAGGGGGAAGTAGGCTCCCTGCTGAGCCCAATTCGGGGCTTGATCCCAGGACCTTGAGACCATGACCTGAGCCGAAGGTAGAGGCTTTAACCCACTGAGCCACCCAGGTGCCCCTACGAACCCCTGATTTAACTGATGGCTTTTGCCCTCAGTGCATAGACTCTAGTCCAGGGAAAACAGGTTTAATCAGTGTGGCAGACTGAGGTCTCACCTTTGTTCCTAAGGCCAGCCAGCCAGTACCTTCTGGATTTGCTAAGAGCCCTGAGCGAGGATATGGAGCAAAGCAACTATCTGTCTGGAAGGGGCCACGGAGCCATGCTGAGGGGAACACAGTATGTCTGTCCGTCTGGGTCAGCAGGAGGGAGAGATGTTGTTTGTAGCTGACAGGCGAAGGGGGTGGGCAGCTGACAGTGTGTGGGATGCGCATTCACACGCAGGTGCAGGCTCACTTGAGCTCACAGGTGGCGTCTGATGGCATGGGACCTGAGTGCACAGATTGGCTGGGTCTGCCCTGCCTTGCTTTTGGCCCGAGTCTGACCCTCCAACCTGCATATTGACTGTATTGACCCTTGACACCCTCCCAAAGAATTCTCTTCCTGCTTCAGTGAGCCCGTGTCATGTCCTGTTGTTTGTGACACGGACCCCTGGCTGGTATGGCCTGGAGCAACTCATGTTCACTTTTCTAAACTTCACCTTTCTTTCCAAAGAAACGTCTTACCGTGGTGTGCACCGTGGTTACTGCAGGGTGGGCAGAATTTCTAGGAATGACTCAAGGTTCCACACCCTAATCCCTGCAGTCTGTGAACTTGGGGAGGTGTCATTCTCGTGATGGTGTTACATTATGTGGTACAGCTGATCTCAAGGGGGTTATTGTTCCCATCTAGTCACATGAGTCCCTTTAAAAACAGAGCTCTAGGGGTGCCGGGGTGGCTCAGTCGGTTAAGTGTCTGCCTTCGGCTCAGATCATGATCCCAGGGTCCTGGGATCGAGCCCCGTGTTGGACTCCCTGCTCAATGGGGAGCCTGCTTCTCCCTCTTCTTCTGCCCCTCCCCCTGGTCACACTCTCACTCTCTCAAATAAATAAAAAATCTTAAAAAAAAAAACAAAAACAAAAAACAAAAAGAGAGAGCTCTCTTGGTTGGCACAAGAAAGGTCATCAGGGAGAGCTGAAGCATGAGAAGGACTGGGGTCCTTGTTAGCTGGAAGGTGAGTGAGGTCACATGAAGAGGAGTGTGGAGTGTGACCCCAGAGCTGACAGCCATCAAGGAAATGGGGATCTCAGTCCTACAACTGAAAGGAACCTAATTCTGCCCACACCTGAGTTTGGAAACACATTCTTCCCCTGAGCCTCCACACCTGGCCAATGACACTGATTTCAGCCTCCGGAGAACCTAGGGAGAACGAAGCCAAGCCTGCCTGGACTTCTGGCCTACACCGTGTGAGATCGTAAGTGGGTGTTATTTTAAGCCACTAAGTTTGTGGTAGTTTGTTATAGTTGCATAGAAACCAAACACAGTTGCACAAATAGACACACCCGTCTGCCTTGATGGCACACACAGCCTCAATTACGCTTTCAAGCACAGAGTGCCCACGTGCTTCTAGAGAAGAGATCTGATTGGTCTGTGCTGATCATGATGATTCCTTCCCTTTACCAAGGATTGGTTTAGGGATAGGTGTGTGATGTGCCTCTGGCCAATGAGAGGGGAGGGGAAAGTCTTCCTGGATGATCTCTGGGAAAAGGGAAGTCCAAGGAGGAAGTTACGTTTCTGTCTGTGGATGTGGCAGTGATACCTGAGGCCATGGCAGCCAGATTGTGACCATGAGGGGCATTTGCTGACAGGTGAAGATGACAAACTGAGGATGACAGTGTGGGAGGATGAAGAACTCTGTCCTGGCCCAGGGCACCTGGGTGACCAGTTGGTTAAGCACCCAACTCTTGATTTCGGCTAGGTCATCATCTCAGGGTTGTGAGATTGAGCCCTGCACCAGGCTCAGCAGAGAATCTGTTTGAGACTCTCTCCCCTTCCCTCTCCCTCTGCTGCTCTCCCCCTCCCACAGCGTGCTCTCTTCCTCTCTAAAATAAATAAGTTAAAATCAAAAAGAAAAAAAAAACCTATAAGCATCTTTGCAGACATCAGAGTTGCAAAGAAACTGCTTTCCCCTGGGCTTCTCATTCACGATCATCAGTGTCCTTAAGATTTAAGCTGTTTGAAATGGGATTTTGTCTTCTCTCTTTCTCTCTTTTTAAGATTCTATTTATTTATTTGAAAGAGAGAAGGCACAAATGGTGGGGAGAGATGGAGAGAGAAACAGGCTCCCCACTAAGCAGAGAGCCCAGTGAGGGGCTTGATCCCAGGACCCTGGGATCATGATCTGAGCCAAAGGCAGACGGTGAACCTACTGAGCCAACAAGGCACCCCTGGAGTTGGGTTTTCTGTTTCCTGCAGCGTAAAGCATTGTTACTGAAAATGGCTCACAGCACTGCTTGGGGGTTAAATGAGATTGTGTACGGAAGTCCTTAGCACGGTGTCTTGTGCCCAGCAGGAACTCAGAAATGCTGGCCTGTGTTCTTGGGGCTGCTTCCTTCAGCCTCAGCCCTGGGGTGAGTCCGTGTCCAGATGCAGAAGTGGGGCCAGCGGGGAATACTCATCTGTGTCTATGTGTCTAGCTATAGCACTGTCTCAAGGGCCTTATCACAAGGAAGTAGCTTCTGTGATGACAGGCTGGCTCAACCAATATGCCATCCATAGGAGGGGGAGGTCACAGGCAGGCTGGTCACAGGCAGAACCCCTTCTCTTTTGCAGAGGAGTCCGCCGTCTTGCTTTAAAGGCCTTTCAAATGATGAAAATGGGCCCACCCAGACTATCCAGGATACTCTCCCTTACTGTGAGTCAGCTGATGATGGGCTTAAATAACATTGGCAAAATGTCTTCACAGCAAGTGTAGATTCCTGTTTGGACAACTTGGGGCTGTCACCAAGGGATACCTCAAGGTGACCCAACAGAAGACCATCACCACTTGACCCCCCCACAGACCACCCCCTAACACAGCCCCTGTCCCCTACCCCCATCCCCTACCCCGGCTCAGCTTTATAGAATGGATGGAAAGTGTCACTTGTGTTTGCTTCTCTTTCTGCTTTCAGCCACCAAGCCACTCATGTGTTCTGTGAGCTCTGGGAAGCCGTAGGGTAGACAGGACACCCAGAGCCCGGGCAGGGCCTGCTGAGGGGACCCGGGGCAGGAGGGAGGAAGCTGCCAGGCAGGGGGCCAGGCAGTGAAGCCCGCCCCGGAGGGCCTGGGGTCTTGTGCACAGGGCTTCCTTGACTGCCTGGCGTTTCCTGAGTGAAGCCTCCCTCCCAGGAGCAGGAAACGGAGACTAGCATGTGAAAACAAGAGAACAACAGTAGGAAGAAGAGCTTGAGAGGGGGGCTATGAAGGGTGAGCTGAAAATAAATCATGAAGAAGGGAGCCTTCAGGCCTGGGAAGTGCTTCTCCATGGCCCCTCATCTCTGGCTGCCACTCGCCTCTATGGGGTGGGTGACAGGTGCAAGGGGACCCAGCGGGGGCTCGATGCTGCCGCTGGGGAGTCCCCAGAGGCGTCTCCCAGGCTGGCTGCTCGTTCCATCCTGTGATTCATCGGACAGACGCATTAGTGAGCCTGCTGCTGCCC
The DNA here is from genome assembly GCF_964662115.1 of Mustela nivalis. Lineage (NCBI taxonomy): Eukaryota > Metazoa > Chordata > Mammalia > Carnivora > Mustelidae > Mustela > Mustela nivalis. Next base: position 160,258,227 of record NC_139020.1, read on the forward strand.
TGGGTGCGAGAGATCCCGCCCTCAGCCACAGAACAGCCTGACCTCGTGGAATTTACCTTCCCCTGGGGGACGCAGATACGAATGATGTCATCACAAAAGTACATTAAGGACAGAAAAGGCCAGGGGCTGTGAGAGACAGCAGAGGCACAAACTGGATGGAGCCAGGGCCTCTGAAAAAGCAAGCCCTGGCGAAGGAGACCGGCAGCGTGGACGTGGGCTAGGTGTGGCAGGCCTGACAGCAGGCAGGAACTGAATGCCAGAGGCACAGAGTAGAAGGCGCTGGGGCTGGATCCATGGACAGTGGCCAGATCATGCAGGGCTACTACGGTGACTGTGAGGAGGCCAATGTTTATTCTAAGGACAACAGGAAGCTACGGGGTTAGATGTGGGTTTAGAAAAGCTCCTTCCCACCCCCAGCCACTTCGTGGCCGGCGGACTGGTGGGGAGCTAGGGAAAGCCATCACATCCGGGCTGGTCCTGGCCCAGTGGGTGGCGGGTGCAGCTGGGTGCAGCTGGCGGGGAGCAGGTGGGTTGGAGACATGGCAGGACTCAGAGGGGTGGGCTCTGAGATCCCAGCTCAGATAGCTCCTCAAGGAAGCCTCCTGCCACGGACTGAATTCATACGGAGTCCTCCCCCTCCCCCACCCAGCACTTCAGAGAGTGACTGTTTGGAGACAGGGTATTTACAGAGGTGATCAAGTTCAAATGAGGTCACTGGGGAGGCCCTAATTCAATCTGACTCGTGTCTTTATAGGAAGAGGACCTTAGGACACAGACACACCCAGCTGGAGGGCTATGCGAGGACACAGGGAGAGGACAGCCATCTGCACGCCCAGGAGAGAGGCCGGGAACACATTCTCCCACAGAGCCCCCAGAAGGATCCAACCCTGCCGACCCTTGGCTCCAGGACTTCCGGCCTCCAGAACCATGAGACAATCCATGTCTGTTTAAGCCAGCCATCCCATGGTACTCGTCCTGCAGCCAAGTTAACTGATACACTTCCCTGAGGGCCACAGTCAAGCAGCCTCCCCTACCTCACCCATTCCCCCTCATTCATCCTCTTTACTGTCTCCCCCAGTGAGGAGGTCCATCCCATGAGGGCAGAGACTTTGTCTTGGTCATGGCGGCCAACCCAGCATCGGCACTCTCTGGGGATGTGACAAAATTTGGGTGAACCAAGAAAAGTCAGTAGTTATTTCTGACAGAAATTGTGAAGAGACTACATGAAGAATCTCTATCCTCCACTCTCACTGGGTCTCTCACCGCTGTTGGCCCCAAGCTTCTCCAGCTCACCTCAGTCCTCTCAGAAGAGTCCCCACTGCCCCCCATTCAGAGCAGAGCAGGGGAAACCCCAGATGTTTCTGATAGTCCATGCACTTGCCAGTCAGGAGGAACCCTTGTCTTTCCTGGGCTTAGCCCTCTGCTGGGCTCAGTGGCAGCAGGGACAGAAAAGAAGGGCGCTGGGTACCATCATTGCCTGCAAGAAGCTTCCAGTCTAGGGAGAATCCACCTTATACCATGTGACCCAGACCTGGTCAATCACAGAAATTGGTCCAGAGTATTTACACGACCCCTCTTGGACCAGTCTGCACATTCCATGTCCCTGGTGTCAGTGCTTGGTTCAAGGATGGGCATAATCATGTCAGGATAATCAAAGCTAATCTAAGGGTTTTGTTGGAACTACTAGAAAGGAAAAGCTCTTTCTCTTGGGGATGATTGGGAGGATGGGAGCTCATCCTGTGTTGGCAGCTGTCTGCTCCCATATAGGAAGAATGTCTGAATATGGAGCCAACTAGAGGAAAGCAGAGATAAGAGATAGACTCCATGTGTCATTGTTTGGGCTCCTAGATGCAGCCATGCCTGAAGCCATACTCTCAAGCTTATGAGTAGATAACACCCCCCCTACCTTTCAAGATTTATTTAGTTATTTTGAGAGAGAGGGGAAGAGAGAGAGGGAGAGAGAATCTACAGCAGACTCCCCACTGAGTGCAGAGCCTGACACAGAGCTGCATCTCAGGATCCTGAGATCATGGCCTGAGCTGAAACCAAGAGTCAGACGCTCAAGTAACTGAGCCATCCAGATGCCCCAATGCCCCCTGACTTTAAAATTTAAGCAGTTTGGCTTTTCTTTCAGTCATTAGCAACAAGTTTCCAATATAATACAGTGGTCCCTCTACCTTGAAAAAAGTGTACATTTATTTCTCACTGTTTCCTCTACACAAGGGCACCATGATTATCTATATCGCAGGCCATCCCAACAGAACGTCCCAGAGACCATGGTGCTGCTTCCTCATGTGCTCCAGAGTTTCTCTGGCTTAGGCCTCCGGCAGAGGCCATCTCTAGCCCCCAAAACGAGCAATGGCAGGATCCTGGTTCCGGAGCAATGAGGCACAGGAGGCCTCCTCACAGACACGGGCCTCTTCTTCCAATGTTGCCTCATGGGTAGGCAGTACATTCCTATGTGGATGGACCACTCTAGAGGAAGGGAGCCATCCACATGTACCAGGACCTCTGACTTTCTAGAACATCAAGATACGACGCTACACAACAGACACCCAAAACACTTTCAACATCTGGCTCTGAGGCCCAAACTTCCGCTCTTTCATTTGCCCTGTGCTGGGTGCCATGTTACATACAGCCTTTATATTTCTTTGGATTTTTGCTTCCAGAAAGGAAGTTCCCTGGCCGGACGTTTGGTGGTTTTGTCTGACCTGCGTCCTTCTTCTGTCTCCTGGCGACAGCCCCCTAGTGGCCTTGTGGAGCGGCCCCGCCCCCATGTTCCCTGGACTGCAGGGTGGAGGGCGCGTTCTGGCCCTGGTCCCACGGAGTATGCCAGCACCCTTGCCTCAGGCACCCTAGCCCTGGATCTGTCACCCAGGCTGGGTCAGCCGGCCCTCTTCCCTGGGACTTTATGCACAGGTACTGGAAAGCAGTAGGTTGGGTCACCAAATTTGAAAAGCAGTGAATCTGGGGTCACGGCAGCCATGTTCCCTATCATGTGGAGCAGGAATGAGTAAAGCAAAGTGGGGACAGGCTGAGATACATGACGCATGGAGTGTGCTGGTGGCACGGGGCTTTCGGTCTGCTCCAGAGTATGGAGTGGATGCATGAATGCCCCCACACAGATGAGAGGTCTCCCGCCGCAAGAGGGCCAACCCCTGACAGCGACATCTGTGAGTGCTAAGTATGTGCCAGGCACAATGTGAAGTGCTTTTTAGATCCCATTTAATTCTTGCCTCATGATGTAGGCCCTAAAATGAACCCCATTTTCCCGGTGAGGAAACTAAGGCACAAACAGGTTGAGTCAGAGTTTCCCAAGAAGTATCAAGGCACCAAAAGAAATAGAGAGCATATCAAGGTAAGTAGAGAAGGCAGGTCATGGCCAAAGGCAACCTGTCCAGCCCCTCAGGCCACCCTGGGTCCTATGTGTGGCTGGCTCTGACCTGAGGACCCTGGTCCACTTGGAAACCATCTGCAGGCCCCAGGACCCTACCTGGCTTGAACCTGGACAAGGTGGGACTTGAAAGCTGGGGATCGCAGAGCCCATCCCCTAATCTAACCCCAGAGACACAGGAACTGAAGCTTGTTCTGAACCCCCCAAAGAAGGCAGCACAGACAGCCTCAGACTCTGGGACACTTGAGGGCTGTGCCCTCTCCTACCAGGTGGCCTTTGGCAGATCACTGTCCCTCAGTGGCTCCAGCTTCCTCTCTGAAGGCCACATCTGCTGCACACATTAGCTGGTACAGTCCAGATCCCTCCCACTGGTAGGGGCACAAAGCCCCAGACCCTGGGCTGTCAGCCAGAAGTGTGGGCTCAGCTCTGTCCTCAGAGAAATCCAGCTGGGGACATGCACTTGAATGAGGTTTGACCTCTCTGGGAGATTCTACTAATCAATGAACGCCATGGTTCCTCTGCTGAGCTGTCTCCATTCTTGGGGCTGAGAAGGCCTGTCTCATTCTCTGGGCCCTTCTGGCCCTCTGTGCCCCCGCTCTGGCCACGATGTTCATGTAGACATCCACTAGAGGTTTCTGGGAAGGTTTTGCTTTTCTGGCCAGAAAAGAACAAGATGTCACCCTTCTTTCTGCCTTCCTTAGGGTTGTGGAGCCACTCCTGGACTTCTAGGTGAGGTGTGGACAAGGAACCCCCAATATATTCAAACCACTGTTAGGTGAGTTCTCAGCAGCTTGTAACTGAAAACTGATAAATCCAGTACTAGGGACAACTTCCCAGCTGCCCGCAGCATGGCGCCCTTCCACAGGTGTGGTGTGACCGTCCTCGTGCAATGCTGGGCCAGAGTGTATGACCTGTGGACGATGTGGCAAGAGGCTTCAGGGAGGTAGTACAAAATTGTACCTGGAGATTGAATTGAGATCCGGGTGGTGTGGCTTGCTAAGGACGGCTTTGCAAACTCTGGCTGCAGTTTCAGAGGGAGGTAGCTGGGGGTTAAAAGGTCTGGTGACCTCCCCTCCTCCCCCAACTCAAGGCTTCATGTGCTTTAGTGGGACCCCGACCAGTCGGGAGAAACCACTCACGGAACACTGTCCACCCACCTTGGGCCATGCCTGGTGGTATCCTGAAATGGGCTCCTTTGAATTTGTCATCATAAACACAACCCGTGTAAGAATCATGAGGCAGGATGCTCACCCTCTGACCTCTGAGGTCTGAGCTCTCAGTCTATTCCATGCTTTTCTAGCATGCCCACAATAATATTGGAGTGCAGAAGGCTCTGTCTTGGAATAGAGAACAGCAGGCATGAGGCTCCCCCCAGCTCCTGGCAAGGGCTCCAGGTGTGGGGCTGGTGGCCCATCCCTTCTCAGGTGCTGGAGGTCAGGCCTGTGTCCTCTCCCTCTGGACCCAGATACATCCTCGTCACCTGCCTCCTTGCCTCTAGTCATCCCTCCTGCCTGATCTGTCCTCCACATGCAGCCAGAGGGAAGCTCAATCTGTGAAACTCAAATCTGATTACTTTGCTTCTTGCATAAGCCCTTCTCTATCTCCCTCATTGTCCGGGGTAAAGGCCACATGTTCGGCCTGGTGCTCAGATTCTTTGCCATCCCCTGCCTGCCTCCCAGCTTCTGCTCCTGCCACTTTCCACTTTGAACCCTTTACCACAGTACATTTCCCTCTTCCCAGGAGGCACCAGGGCCCTTCACATCTCCAAGCCTTTGTATTCACAGCAACCTGCCTTTGCAATGCCTGAGAAAACTCCTACCCTCCTTCAACAACCATCTTGGATGATGGCATTCCCCCAAGAGATGTCCTGACCCCTAGCCAGTCATTCATGCCTCCTCTGTGCTTGTCTACACTCTGCAACTTTGTTAGCATCCTGCCTACAACCAGCTGAAACTGTCTGTTGTTTGCTAGGGGTCTCCACAGATAGAAGGCTCTCTAGGGGCTGGACTCTGCCAATATTAACAATACCAGCCACCACAGCCTTTACTAATGATGGGGGGTACTGTGATGAGGGATCAATAATACTAATTTTCAATATTTATTAAGCATTCTCTCAGTGCTAGGTACTTTATACAGATTAGCATTCTGAATCTTCATACACACTAGGAAGTGGATATTATTATTAGTAGTAACATTCTCATCATCCCCATTTTACAGATGAGAAACCAAGGCTCATGAAATGAGAATAATTTGCTGCAGGCCACACTCCCAGGGCTGCTGCCACTTCTGGCTCCTACACCCCACTATGTCCCCATGTCTCACTGGATATTCATCCCAAGACCCAGAGGAAGAGGACCTCACGCCTACTTGGTGGGTGAGGAGGCTAGCGCTAATAGAGAGAAAGGGAAGGGCCCAAGGCCCCACAGGAAATATGTGGAAGAGCCGGGATTCAAACCCCCGTCAGGCTGGGCCTCCTGAGCCCACGCCCCCACCGGCCATGCCTGTCTGTGTAGGGTCTCAGGCCAGAGCGTGCAGCCAGTGAGTGCCTGACCCGAACTGCCCCTTTGTGAGCCCCGGGTATTGTCCCTGAGAGAAAGGCCTCAGTTCCCACCAGCGGCCACCCACTAATGGACTTCCAAGACTAATGGAATCCATGACCAGACTCCTCCCAGCTCCAGATGGTGCCCCATGCCCCTGCTTGCCTCCCTCCCCCGACCTGCTGACTCGGCCCCTCCCCCCACCCAAGGTCAGGCTGGGCTGCTGCACTGGGGCAGAAGAAAGGAGGTGTGCTTCCAACAGCCTCATCTTTGTGTCCCCTACGCGGTGGTGGGCCAAATGAGCTGTCCTCCTACCCGCACGCCCGCCCCCCATCAGGCCTTTTCATCTTTCCCTCCCAGACAACAAAGCCACAGAGGCCAGGCAGAGGCCCCTCCTCCCTGCTCCAGCTGAGCTGGGTTTTTCAGTCTCTTTTTCTGTGAGTTTGAGCCCAGCCCCAGCCCAATGGTGGTGGCCTCAGGCTGCCTGTCCAGGTGTCCTGGAGGCCCGGCTGTCCCTCAGTGCAGAGATGGGACAGGCAGATGCCCGACACCCCGGGGCTTCCAGAGAAGGTGGAGATGCCCACAAACCCCCAGTCACCCCAGTCAAGGGCAGCTCCTCCAAGAGCACCACTCCCCTTGAAGCAGGGTCTGTCGGCCAGACCACTTGCTCAGGGCTCACCTTGTGCTGGGGTCCCGTATGCCCACCCCCTCCTCACCAAGATGTGTGTGAGGTCAGTGTCCAGCTGTAGGCTCATGCCTCCATTCATTCGCCACCTTACTGTGAGTCCGAAGCTACGTGCTGGCCCAGAGAAATGCCAACATGGGCTACTTTGGGGAGGATGCAGGCCCCTATGGCCAGCCCAAAGCGTTCAGCACCCTGGGAAGGCCAACTTTGAGATAAGCCTGTTCTGTGTCTTACCAGACTTCCTCCTGGGGCCTCCACCTTCTGGAGAGTCTCCAGTGGCCCCAGGTGGCCTGTTTTTTGAGACAAGAGAAGGGAGTTAGGCCACAGGCTCCAGATAGAGGCATGTGTTGTTTAACACACATGGGCTAGGCTCCTCCTTGATTCTCCTGGGAGGAGCTCAGTCCCAGAGTTCAGTGGGGCTGGCTGTGGCTCCAGGAATGGGTATGTGACTAAGGTTTGGCCAATCAGAACGTCAAATTGTCTTGGCCACCCCGATGTGTTCAGGGATGAACCTGTTTCTAAGCTGTTTAATAATTTCCAGTTACAGGCGTTCAGTGGGACAGCTCAGATGAGAGATGATCTTTCTACTGGACTCAGAGCTTTGAACAGATAAGCATCCCAAAGGCTACCAGGGGGAAGAACTTCCCTGAGAGCAAAGCAGAGCTTCTATATTCTGGTGACATTATTTGAGTACCTGGATCCAGCCATGCCTGAAGCTGGATGGCTACTCTTTCTTTTTGAATCCAAGTCAGATAGAGACAGGCTTTCAGGCACTCATCTAAGAGAGATGGCTAATCAGGAGAAAGAGAAAACAGAGAAGAGACAGGTGGAAAGTGGCTGGGTATAGTTTGGGAAAAGTAACAGTGAAACACCCCTGTTAGATGTGAGGTCAAATGACATCTTATGAATCATGATGTCAACTGTTCATATAAAACTATCATTGTAATGTAATCTGTACCCTTTCCCCCCACCCCAAAGCATCAGTAAGGTCTCCTGTGCTCAAAAATGTGTTGGGAGGAGAGACAATTTTGTGGGATTAGAAGAAGAGACTAAATCCAGCTGTGGGAAGCGGGAGCCCAGAGGTTGATGGAACAGGTGATCCTTCCTAGGCAACTGGGCTGGGTCAGATGAGCCCCTTGGTTTTTGCCTGGTTTCAAGAGGCCTGAAGAGCACTTTATTCCTGGAATACTTCTATATGGTCTGGGACTCCCACAGCTGGGGCCCTCTGCACCCAGCACATTTGTGTCCTAACATGCGTGTTCATGACTTGCTTTCCTCAGGTCCCAGAAGAGCCTCCGAGGGCAATGGGCACATCTGTCCCATTCCTGGTCACCCGAGGTATCCACTTTCTCCATGGAAGCTGCATACAAAACGTGGAACTAAGAAGTGAGTATCCCTATTGCTTAAATATTTCCTGTCCGTTCTCTTATGTTCCTGGCCAGGATGGTGCATCGAGGTGCTAGGGAAGGTTCCCTTTCCACATACAAATACAGAGAAGTACTGGACAAAGTATAACCATTTAAAAGAATACAGAGCCAAGGGGCACGGTGGCTCAGTCGTTGAACGTCTGCCTTTGGCTCAGGTCATGATCCCAGAACCCCTGGGGTTCTGGGATCCAGCCCCGTGTTGGGCTCCCTGTTCGGGGGGGAGCCTGCTTCTCCCTCTCCTGCTATTTGTACTCTGTCCTCTCATTCTCTCTCTCTCTCAAATAAATAAATAAATAAATACACCTTAAAAAAAAAAAAGAAGGCAGAGCCAAGGTCAAGAACAAGGAGGAAAGACCTCCAGCTTGCATGGGATGCAGGAGATAGACCTGAAATGCCCAGAGAGGGGTCAAGACTGGGGTTCTAATGCCCAATGACGATAGGTACCAAAGACCTGCCTGGTGAGTTCATACAAGGAGGCTCTAGCATGAAGCTGGGGGCCCTCCAGGAGCTGTCTCATCCAGGAACAGAGGTGAGAGAAACCCTACTTACTGGCCTTGGGTTGGTACGGAGCTGGTGCGGAGCTCAATTTCTCCCGATGTAGTTATGAAACTTGAAGCCAAGAAATGAAATTAGAAACTGTCCTAGAATCAGGCCCTGGTGGGACAGCTCTGGACGGAATTCCACAGCCTTGGTGATGGGTGGATTCTACAGGATCATGGCTTCTGCCAAAGAAGGAGGGGCTCGCTGTGGACAATCACAATAGCACACGGAGAACTTGTCATGATCACAGAAAGAGCAGAGATGAAACACCAGGGAGAGCTCAGATGTCACAGCAATCCCAAAGAGACTAGAAAAGAAGAATGTTTAAACGGGAAAGAGTTGAAGAACGGGAGAGAAACCACAACACGAGGACTGGGAGGGACGGAAAAGAATGTCCGGTTTTGAAAAAGAAGTATGTTGAAGTCCAGGAAATGAGCAAGGGAGGCTTTGAGATATTATTTAAAGGTGATGGCAGAGAAGGAGAAAGGACGTTTTTTCGGAGTTGGGAGACTCCCCAGGGTGCCGAAACAGCCAAGTGTTGGTTAGGAGACCACCCCCAGGGCTCTGTTCCCTCATTTGAAAAAAGGTGGCATAAAACCAGCCTCCAAGTGTTATGAGAAGATCAGAGCGGGTCAGTTTCTGTGACATGGCTGGAAAAGTGTGTCAGGTCATTCATTCTAACCAAATGGCTTCAAGCTGTCATTCCCAGGAGGGATTTTAGTCCTTGCATGGTTTTCCCCCCAAAGATACATCTGCAGAACACCTGGAGGCATTTGAGAGTGAGGACACTTAAGAGGGCGTGCTGAGGCTCTAGTCTTTGGTGTGTGGTGCATCTTCCAACCCCCAGCTCCTCTAGACTGCAGGCCCAATGGGTCAGGCCATGGAGGGAGGGCTCCCAGCTTAACAAATAGGGGACATCTGAGTTCCAGCCCCTCTGCAGGCTGTGAAAGGTCCTGCAGGTGTTTTAGGGGGAGGGCTAAAGTGAGGGAGTCGGGGAGGACTTGTGCACTGTTGCCATGCTGGCCTGGGGTATATGGCTTTGGGCTCTTTGGGCTGAGGTCTGGATTCTGGCTTGTCACTTGCTGTGCCACACCAGCAAGTTGCTTCCTCTCTGGCCTCGGCTTTCTCGTCTGCGAAGTGCAGATCATGATACCTTTCTCTTAGGCCAATTGAGGGGCTCCTTTGAGCAAATGTGGGGAAAGGGTCTGGCATCATGCCTGGTACACAGGTGATGCCCAGTGCATGTCCTTGGCTGTTCAGCCCACAAACTCTGCCCACCTCCTGCCGGTATGTTTGTATAGGGGCAGGGAAACAAGGACAAAGCCATCTCACTGTGGCCTATGGCCTTCACGCGATGTCACTCAATCTCTGGCCCCCAGTTTTCTCATACACTGGGTCTCTCCTTGGGGCCACTGCGGTATTTTCCTCACCAAGAGAACCTAGTTGTGTTAGGGGCATCACTATGGCCAGATTCTCCTGTAGACAGGAGCAGCCACGTGACACAGTTCTGGCCCAGGAGACGGAGGTCCGAGTTCTGATGGGGTAGGGGTATCTCTTCCTGAACACAAAGGCAAAGCTCACTTGAAGAAAATCCTCCCCACCCTCAATCTTGCCTGTCCTTCTCAAGCCTGAATAGCAGACATGAGGCCTGGGGGTGTGGCAGCCATCTTGTAACTGTGCGTCAAGAACAACAAAATGGTAAGGTGGAAAGAAAGAAAGACACAGGCTGTAGGGGCAGGCTGAACTTACTTTTCCACTTTCTGGCTGGGGGGCCTTGAGTAGATTAGTTCACTTCTCAGAGTCTCACCTCCCACCGTCTGTAAAATGGGGATAACACCTCTACCTTGCACAGTTCTTGTGAGGATTCAATGGCACCATGGAGACAAATCCACCTTTTCTAGCAGGAAGTGCTATCTGGATGTTCACAGTGGCTCTTACACCAGGCTGTAGAGGACAGTTACTTTAGGGTATCACAAAGAAGAGACCCTTTATTTCTTCTCTTGGAGAACGTTCCAAGGCTGGACACGGGGCCCCAAGCCAGCCAGCCCTGCTCTTGAGCTGATCAGCTATGCAAACAGGAAGTGACTATCCAAACATTTGGAGCTGCAGGAGGCTGGCCCAGGGTGGGCCTCTTCATGGAGGCTTCTCTCCGCATTGTGGCTTCTCATCTCCCAGCTGTGAGCACCTCCGAACTCAAGCAGGAGGCCCTCCTCTAAGAGGCTAGGTTCAAAGCCTCCCTCTCTGGTTGCCCTGCCCACCAGCCTGGGCCAGACCCCTTCCTTTCCGGCTGGAGGCCGGAGGCGGACCACAGCCCTCTCAGTGGACTCCCCACTGTCTCTGGCTCTTCCCCCTCCTCCCACCTCTTTGTCACAACTGTAGCCAGGATGATTTTTTTTTAAAATGCAGATCAGTTACTGTCACCCTCTTGCTGAAAACTTCCATGCTCTCTTTGAGGGAAAGATTAAAGTCCCTCACACAAGCTTCCAGGCCCTGGAAGGCCTGGCCTCTGCCTGCCTCTCCAGTTTTCCTGCTCCAGACAGTCTGGCCTCCTTTGAGTTTCTGGAATGTGCCATGGTCCCTCCTGTCTCAGGGCTTTGCTCATAATGTTCCCATTTTCTAGAACACTCTCCCCTTCTCCCCTCCTCCTCTCCCGTGCCCATCTTGGCACATAACATCCTATCCTCAGCTCTCAGCACAAGTGTCACCTCAGGTTCTGGCTGAACCTGCAGCAAGCATGGAGAAGGTCCTGCTCTGCCCCCAGTTCATGCTGCCTGCCGCCATTTGCCCAGTCATATGCTGATCTTACACACTCTGTAGTAGCCCCTCAGAGCAGGGATTTCGGGTTGCCTTGTTCCCAGTCACCTCCCTGCCAGCCGGCATAGCCTCTGCACACAGCCGGTGCCTAGTTAACATGGATATTAGACAAACAGGTGTGCCTTGTGATTCAAAACGGAGAGGGAGCTATTTATTGAGCACCTACTGTGTGCCAGGCAGGACGCTGCTGCCTCTTCACAGCCACCCTGGCCAGCAGGGACTCCAATCTGTGCTCTGCCAAAGGGGGAAACAGAAGCTCCAAGAGGGGGCAGTGACTTGCCCAAGGTCACACATCTGGCAGAGGCCCCTAGGATTTGAGACTTGGTCCCACGCCCAGTTTCCTGCCTGTGTGGCTAGCACCAGGGATCATTGTACATCTGCTTCCTCATCTGTAGAATGGGGATGAGGTGGGACCCACCTCACAGGGCTGTTATGAGGCTTAGCCCAGAGCCGGGCACACAAATCAAGCGCTCAGCGACTGTGGGCTCTCATCATCATCATCGTTGTTATGTCGGTAAAAGAATAAATACAAATAATAACCATATCCTCTTGGGGCCCACGAATGGGCAAGTGGAAGGCCTTTGTGCGTGAGTGGGCACGTGAATGGCTGGGTGAGTGGAAAGCCAGTGAATGAGGGCATGAATGACCAAGGACGTGGAAGAACAGCCGAGGGAGCGGAGGGACCCATGGACAGACATTGTGAACGAACAGAGGAACAGGAGATTCAGTGTGTGTGCGGGAACGATGCACACCTGGGATCTGAGAGACCCGGAGCTGACTTGGGGCACCCCGGCCGTCCCTCCTCACCCTGCCACCTCCCCACCCTCCGCCCGGCTCACCTGTAGCGCCGCAGCTCGCCCTCCAGCCTTCGCACCCAGCGCTGTAGGCCCGGCACCTGTCGTGCCAGCGCCTCCAGCTCGCGCACCCGGCCCAGGCTGCGCAGCACCGCCTCCCGGGCCTCCTCCGCACGCCGCCGCACCTCGGCCTGGCCCTGGCGCAGCCGCGCGGCGCGGGCCTCGGCCACCGCCAGAGCGCCCCGCGCCTGACGCAGCTCCTGCGCCGCTGCTTCGGGCCCACCGCGCCCAGCCTCCTGCGCGCCCGCCTGGCTCTTCCAGAGGCCGACCTGCAGGGGACAGGGCCGCGGTTACCGCGGTGAGCGCCTCGCGTCGGCCACCGGCTTCGACCTCGGCCACCGTTCCGGCGCCCCCCATCCCCGAGCACCCGCGGTGAGCCTTTATTGTGCGCACTGCCTACCGCTCCCAGGGTGGTCTGAATTCGTGTAATCCTCGCAACCACCCAAATGAGGCAGGAGCTCTAATTATCCCCTTTTTCCTGGGTGGGGGAAACTGAGCCACAAAGCCCAGTATTCTCATCTCTGCGCGGTACCATTAATTCCTGAACTTCACGCCTCTTCTCTGCCCATCTCCTGCCTTGGTAGCATTCAACTTTCTGGGACTCCTCCGATCCCTGGAGTCGAGGAAGAATCTGACCGTCTCAAACAGGTGTTTCTGGACCTCCCTGGTGTCTGGTCAAAAGACTGTTCTTGAGGGTGGGGTTTTTGTCTATCTTGTTTACCGCTGTGTCCCCTACGCCTAAACCAGATTTGGCACACAGTAGGTGCTCTAGAAATAGCTGGAGAATGAATGATCCGGGACCATCTTACTCCGCACCACGGGAGTCATTTCCCACTCCTACCCTTCACTTCTCTTGTGCTCCCAGGCCCCCAGCCCTTGCCTGTCCATAGCTGTGACTCCTGAAAGCAGCACCTCACCACCCCTCTGCATGCGCAGCCTGCCCTCTGCCACTCAGGGCTGGTGACTGGGCAATGTGCAGAATAGGGCTAATACAAGTCAGCTCTCTCCTGATTTAGGGTCCCTTGGGACAGAGGCATTTCTTTTCCTCCTCCCACCCCTCCCACTCCCTACCCCTTGGCACAAGGCTGCGCCCAGTGCTGAGCGCAGCACTGAAGTGTTTGTTGACTGAATCTCAATGCTTGGGCTGGATCCATAATCACTCAGTGTTTCCTTTTCAGCATCCCAGAGGACTGGCCCCCACAGGTGCTCGGTGACCAGCGACTGCCTGATGAACAGTGACACCATTTTAGCACCTGCCTTGGCCATGAGGGAGGCCCATAAATATTTGCTGAACGACCCAGTGAGCTGCCAGTCTACCCCATTAGGCAAGAATTTCCTTAAGGGTGGGGACAGGGCCCTTTTCACCCCTTATTTCCTAACCAACCCCATTCCTCACCTCCAGCCTGGCACCAGGGAGAGCTCAAGATGCCTATTGAATGATTGGATGTGTGAGACGGCCCAGATTTCCCGGGAGAGTTCAGCTACTAGGTTAGAAGAGGCAAGACGAGATAGTGAGGGTGGGGCGATGGCGTGGGATGGTGATCCGGGTGGGACAGGGGTTTTGGAGGTGGGATGGGTTTGGCGACCCATTGACTCATTGACCGCAATGGGGTGGGATAAGGGGAAGTGAGCCGAAGTGGGGTGGGGCTGCCCTCTCCCCCCTTCCACTTTCTCAGAGGGTCCCTGGCTGTCCCCGCCCGCCCCTCCAGTCACGACTGCCCCCCGTCCTTCCGCGGCCGTGCACCTGCAGCGCTAGGCAGCGCGCGTCACTGCTCTGCAGCGCGGCACGCAGGTCCTCCACCAGCTCGCGCAGGCTGCTGTTCTCCTCCTCCAACCGCGCCAGGAGCTCGCCGTCCCTGCCGCCGTCGGGGCCGCGGTCCGAGTCCGGCGTGCGGGGCGTGCGGCGGCGGCGGCGCGGGCGGCGCAGGCGGATCTGCGTCTCGATGTGTTCGCTGAGAGCACCGCGGGGCAGCCGGGGCCCCGCGCGGGTGCCGAAGTAGCCGCAGAGGCGCGCGTGAAACTGGCGGAAGGTGAGCTCGGGCGGCTCCGCGCGCAGCGCCAGGCGCGCCTCCTCTTCGACATCCGCGTCCCCGTCGGTGGCCACCCCAGCGGCCGCGACCCCGGCGGTCTCGTCCCCAGGGTTTGCGTCCCCTGCGGCCGCATCCCCGGAGGCCTCCCCGGCGGCGGCCCCCTCGGCGCGCAGCCCCAGCACGGCGCAGAGAGCGCGGAAGTCAGCACGGGGCAGGCGGCCAGCGCCGCGGCAGTCCAGGTGGTGGAAGACCTCCTGCAGGTACTGGTCCAGGCCGGTGGCCAGCACCACGATCTCGTTCTCCACGCCGCGGTCCAGCCCATAGTGGTGAGCCAGGGCGCTCAGCAGCCACTGAGTGCGCCGCGCGGGTCGTCGGTACGGGTCCGCCGCCGCGCCCTCCATGCCGGCCTCCCGGCCCGGGCCGCTCGGCTCCGTCGCTGCAGCGCGTCGCTCCCCCACTCCTCCGCCCCGCAACTTCCAGGGGGCGGCCCCAGAGTTCTTCAAAAGGAGGGGCTTAGAGGTCGCGGTCTGGTTGGAGCGGCGCGGCGGGCGGTGTCCAGCCGCTGCTGGCTTGGTGGGGCGTGTGTGTTTACTCGGCTTGGTTTGGAGGAGGCTGGGGCAGGGGACCAGATCCCTCTCTCTGTGTCGCTTCTCCGGGTGATCCCCGCTTTCTTCTCCCCTCGTCACTCCCGGGGCGTTGCTGGAGTTTCCTTTCCCCCTCCTACTCCCGACTCTGTCGGCGTTCCGCTCCCGCACCCTCTGTCTCACCCTCCTTGCGCTGAGAGTTTGGCCCTGGGACCCGCGCGAGGCGTGGGCGCAAGATAGGAAGTCCGGGAGGCCTGGGAGGGTAGCTGCCAGCTCCTGTTTTGTTGGGGGCGTGTCCCCCGTGCCCACGTGTCACTCCACTTCTCCCGGGAAAGTCTTCCGAGGGTAGCCCCGCGAGCTGCCTCTAACCGCCCTCTCCCCGCGCAGGTGCGGAGAAGCCACTGTCCCTTTATGTTCAGATACAGGGTTCCCAGATTCACGTGTCTCTCCACGGGAGATGGTGCCGAGGCTCACGCAGTAAACTAGAGCAGAGAGACAGGGTTGGAGAAGTTAAGGGGACTGCTTTGGGGACATCCGGCTGGTAAGAAGTCGATCTGAGATGGACCCTCGTTCTCTAATCTCAGTGTGTGTTTGGTGGGGTGTTGGGGTGGGGGAGGCGGGGATAGAAAAGTGGTTTCCAGCCTTCCTCTTTGTGCCTGTGGATGGTGAGTTGGCGAAGCAATCTGAGTTCCGTCTCTGAGCTGGGGTTATGCTAACAGGGCTGTTTGGCCAACGTTTTCTCTGGTGCCTTACAGCACATTTCTGGAAGGTGGAAGAAAAGCCACCTTCTCAGGGGAGACCTAGGCTGTTTTTCCTTTCTCTTTCACGAGGTGTCCTGCACCTATTACCTGCACTGGGACCGGTTATCCAGCCACACTGCAGCCAGAGGCAGGCTTTATTGAACCGTCCTTGGCTGTAAGAAGGGCAGAATCTGGCTTTCTGTATAACTCTAGGAATTTACATGCTAAATCCTGGAATTTGAAAAGGCACTAAAATTCTGTCTCCTGGGCTGCAGTATCCCAGAATTGGCTTTTTATTTTTTTTATTTTTTAATATTTTTTGGCAAATCCTTCCTCATTCTTGTAGATTTTGCCCAAGGGAACGGGTTAGGTGCTTCTCCCCAGCCATTTTGGACATAATTTTTGTTTAATTATAAAAGCAATAGCATTTCGACAAAACGTTGTACTTCAATTTCACTTCTTGGCTCCTGTCTTAGGAAAAGACACATGCACAGGATGTTCACTGTATCATTGTTTATAATATCAACAAACTAGAGACAACCTGGTACTCATCAGTGCATCAGCCAGGATGAATCACCGAAAAGGGATGAGTGAAATAAGCAAGTTGCAGCCTCTTCTGTACCATGTTATGACCTCCGTAACAATAACAACAAAACCACACCAAAGGGTATTAAATATTTTCCATAAGGACATGCGTACGTAACTGCATAGAAAAAGATGGAAGCAGGGGCGCCTGAGTGTCTTGGTTGTTTAAGTTCTTTGGCTCAGGTCATGATCTGGGGGTCCTGGGATCTAGCCCTCTCCCCCCCACACACACCTGCCGTGGGGCTCCTTGCTCAGTGGGGAGTCTGCTTCTCTCTCTGCCTCTGCCCCTCCCCTCCTGACGTTCTCTCTCTAAATAAATAAAACCTTTAAAAAAATTAAAAGAAAAAGAAAAAGATGGAGGGATTCAAAACTGACACAGCGGTTATTTCTGGAGATCAAGAATGCTTAGACTTTGGGGCACCTGGGTGGCTCAGTGGGTTAAGCCACTGCCTTTGGCTCAGGTCATGATCTCAGGGTCCTGGAATCGAGTCCCACATTGGGCTCTCTGCTCAGCAGGGAGCCTGCTTCCTCCTCTCTCTCTCTCTGCCTGCCTGCCTCTCTGCCTATTTGTGATCTCTCTCTGTCAAATAAATAATAAAATCTTTAAAAAAAAAAAGAATGCTTAGACTTTGCTGTAACATTTCTCTTTTTGCCAAGGTGATTTCTTTCTTTGGGGGAGGACACACCTTATTTACTATTTACGTACCATAAAATTCATCCACTGAAGGGTGTAAATCAATGCTTTTGGTATGTTTCTGAAACCTAGCCACGATCTAACTTCATAAAGTTCTCATCACTCATTTCCCAAAACCCTTGCACTGGTTAGGCAACCACCACTCTCTGTTTCTATGGATTTGTCTATTCTGGACATTTTGTATAGATCGAATCATATAATATGTGACTGGCTCCTTTCTGAAAACACTAACAGTAATGTTTTCAAGGTTCCCCCACCCTGTAGCGTATATCATTACATCCTTCCTTTTTATGGCAGAGCAATATTCCATTGTGCAGCTAGACCATGTTTTTGCTTCTCTGTTCATCAGCTGATGGACATCGGGGTTGTTCCCACCTCTTGGCAGTTCTACATAGTGCTGCCGGGAACATGCGTGTGCGTGTTTTTGCATGGACGTGTTTTCATTTGTCTTGCGTGTAGACCCAGGAGTGAGACCTTTGCTTGGAGGCTAGTTTTATGCTTTAATTTTTGAGGAACTGCCAAACTGTTTTTCATGATGGCTGCACCATTTACCTTCCCAGCAGCCGTGTTTTCATGTGTTCCCTGACGGGTTAAGCAACACAGATGTTGGACGCCTGGGTGGCTCAGTCGTTACGTGTCTGCCTTCAGCTTGGGTCATGATCCCAGAGTCCTGGGATCAAACCCCACATTGGGCTCCCTGCTTGGCAGGAAGCCTGCTGCTCCCTCTTCCACTCCCCCCTGCTTGTGTTCCTGCTCTCACTGTGTCTCTCTCTGTCAAATAAGTTTTTTCAAAAAATCTTAAAAAAAAAAAAAAAGTTAACACGGATGTTCTCGGTCCTCCATCTCATCTCACTGGGCCCCTGGCCTTCCTCAGCAAGTTCCTGCCATCTTCCATTCTTCTCTGTGTTTACACCCCTAACCCAAGGTGTCAGGCTGTCCCTCACTACACATCCTGAATCCCACTCCCCCGCCCCACTCCCCGTGGACCACCCTGAGCCAACCCCCCCGTGTCTCTCACCTGTGTTCTTGCAGCAGTCTCCCCCAAGAACTGCCTGTGGACTCCTACGGCCTGTTCTCCACAGCTGGAGGATCCCCTCCTCTCTGCTCAGGAACCCCTAATGCTTTCCCTGTCCCAGGGACTGAAGGCAAAGTGCTCACGGACCACCCCAGCCTCCCCCTTATCTCCTGCCATTGCTGCCCCCCCACCTCCTCCCTGTTCTTCTAACTCACTTCAGGGGATTTGCAGCTCCCTCCCCCAGATGTTTACCTCCTCAGGCCATCACCTCCTCAGTGAGGGCTTTGGTGACCCCAAAAGACTCTGTCTCCCTGTGTCGAACTCGCAGTCAGCCATGACGGTAGCAGTCCTCGTCTGTTCCCCTGGACCAGTGTGTGGCACATTGAAAGGATTCAAGTAGTCTCCAGCTTCCTTCTCAGTGGCCTCCCTGGTTGCCCTTGGGAATGGTGGTGTGTGTAGCCTTCCACGTATTTTTCTTTGCCTATAGATAATACGTATATTTTTTATTTGAATTATTTAATATGCATATTTTTTCAAGGCAGCTATTACGCCTTGGTCTGTGGCCTCACATGAGCTATGAGCTTCCCAAGGCCAGGAACCTGGGGCCCTTCTGTCCCTGCAGGGGCCTGGCACAGCATAGGCACTAATAATCTTGGTTTGCATGAACACACGGTTGTTGGTGTAAACTCACTGCATTAAATGGGAAGATGGCCTCTAGTTGGCCTTGGGGGGACTGGGTATCTTTGATCCAGCGATGATGTTGGAATCAGGGAGACTCAAGAGGCTGGTAGTTGATTGGACCCCCAGCGGGACTGTAGAAGCTTCTAGGCCTGGAGCCCCATGGCCTGTGTACATTTAGGACAGGACTCTGGAACTTGGCTCTGGACCTCTCAGTTGTTTCTGTGCAGTTGAATCTGATTTGATTTCATGAGTGCTGAGAGCCCCCAACGCCGCCAGACTGCGGCCCTCCCCCCACCCCCGACGGTGCTGCAGCTGGGGACTGCTTTTGGAGGCCAGGGAATCTTTTGAAAAGTAACGTTCCTGGGCCAGTCAACATTGAAAAGAAAGCCTTGAAATATCTTGCCCTGGAGCGTTGCCTGGGCCTCTGCTCCCAGCCACATTACCACCCCCACCCCGGCTCAACGGGGGGCCAGGGAAGTCAGGGTGGATAATGGGGCGCTGTCAGGCCTGTCTGTCTGCACGGCAGTGTTACCAGGCGCCTCTGAAATCATTCCGGTCGGACCCACAAGGTTTTTGTTGAAGGCTGGAAGTGAGCAAACTTAGAGGTCTCCTGGGCTCTTTTGTCTGAGCCGGGGAGTGGGGTGGGGGTGGCTGGGGAATGGTGGAGAGGGGGGTGTGGGGGGATGGGTGTTTGTCTGGTCTGCGTTGGGGAGAGCAGAAGCCCGGGCAAAGAGATGATTTTCTGAAGTCAGTTCTCTATTGTCTGAGCCATTTCAAAAAGAATATTGTTTAAAGTATCTTTAAGTAGCCCAGAAAAAATCGCTAATTTTTTTTTAATGAATCATCACCAGGAGAGGGGACCCCCGATACTTCTGCTCTATTTGCTTCCAGGTGTTTTCCATGCACTTGGGCATGAAAGAACTTCCCCTGGAGTGGTGTTTACATGACCGTATACATCTGTCAAAGCACTTAAAAAGGACGAATTTTACAGGATGTGAACTGCAGCTCATTAAGCTCAACATAAAAAAACATGGTTGAAATGCTGTTGCGGGGATCTTTCTTTGTCGACCGACCGTACCTCCTAAACAGCCTTGCCATCATGCATAATCCTTCGCAATTGTTCTCCAGCACCACTGGGTGCCCTCTGACATCTGAGTGGTGAGGTGCCTATTGTCCCCCAGGGAGGCTTCTCAAGGTGTTTTGCAGTTTTTCTCCATGAAAACAACACCGTGAGCTGTTGACTCTGTGTCCCCAGTGATTACTACAGGGCCAGGGAGTTGGAACCTTTCATGAGCTCTTGATACCGTCAAACTGTTTTTCAGAAAGCTTTTGTCATTCTGTGCAGTCCCCTGGAGTGTCTGGGAATGTCTGTGAGCCATCTTTTTTTTTTTTAGTGACAAAGCTTTTTTATTTTCAGGAGTCTTGGTTAGTAGATCTGCACCAAGTTTTACTTCTGTTAAAAATCAGACTGAACGATACAAAAATTTGTTAGATACAACACAAAGTGAATGGTCCAAGAAAGAAAGAAAAAATCAGTAAACGGGACCTCATCAAAATTCAAAACTTCTGCATTTCGGACAGCGGTAGTAAAGACACCGTTAGGAAGGAGACAGGACCAGCGAGAGACCAGGAGAAAATATTTGCAGAACACAGATCCCATGAAGGACTTGCATTCAAACTTTACAAACAACTCCTATAGCTCAGAAAGAAGAAACACAACCCAATCGAAAAGGGGGCAAGAGACAGGAACAAACATTTTACCAAAGAGGATATGTGGCTGGCCAGTAAGTCCATGAAAAGATCTCAGTATCACTAGTCATTAGGGAAATACAAAATAAAAGCACAGTGTGATACTATTTCACACTCATGAGAATTCATGGGAAGTTACATTGACAAGAAGTGGTTTCCGGAGAGGGTGGAGAGACAGCAGTGTTCATACTATGATGGTGGGAACATGAGATGCGGCAGCCACTTTGGAAACACAGTTTGGCAGTTTCTCCAAAAAGAGAAAGCATGAAACTGCTGATGTGGAAATACTGGGGTTCGGGAGCAAATGATCAGGAAAGAATTCTTGAGACGTCTTTGGTGCAAAAAGGTAGGTTTTATTAAAGCGCGGGACAGGACCGGTGGGCAGGAAGAACTGCGTTAGGTTGTGCAATGTGACTGATCATATACTTCCAAATTGGGGGGGTGGTTAGGGACAGCGTAAGTCTCTAGGGAATTTTGGAAACAAGGTTTTCAGGACCTTGAAGGGCCAGCTGTTGCTAGGAAAGGTTATTTATTACAGTCTAGTAAATCCTTAGTCATGAGACCCTTCAGATGTATATTGGTGAGTCACGTGCTTGGAGGATGATTGCCAAAATATATCTTGGTTGGGGGAGGTAGAGATAAAAGAAGTTTCCAAGGAATTTTTTTAAGTCTTTTTAAAAAAAATTAATATATAACATATTGTTTGTTTCAGGGGTACAGATCTGTGATCCATCAGTCTTAGGGAACACCCAGTGTTCACAACACATACCCTCCCCAATGTCCATCACCCAGCTATCCTGCCCCCCCATCCCTCCTCCCATTCAGCAACTCTCAGTTGATTTCCTATGATTAAAATCTCTTATGGTTTGTCTCCCTCTCTGGTTTTTGTCTTGTTTCATTTTTTCTTCTCTTCCTCTATGATTCTCTGCCTTGTTTCTTAAATTACTCATACCAGTGAGATCATATGATAATTGTCTTTCTCTGATTGACTTATTTCGCTTAGCATAGTACTCTCAAGTTCCATCCATGTCGTTGCAAATGGCTATTCATTTTTTGATGGCTGCATAGTATTCCATTGTGTGTGTGTGCGTGTGTGTATACACACACATATATGTAATAGATATATCACATGATATATCACATGATATATCTATTACATATATGTGTGTGTAAATGTGTATATCTATATCTATATATATATACACACATATATATATCACATCTTCTTTATCCATTCATCTGTCGATGGACATCAAGGTTCTTTCCATAGTTTGGCTATCATGGACATTGCTGCTATAAACTCTGAAGTGCACATACCCCTTCGGATCACTAGTTCTGTATCTTTGGGGTAAATACCCAGTAGTGCAATTGTTGGGTCATAGGGTAGCTCTATTTTTCAACGTTTTGAGGAACCTCCATACTGTTTTCCAGAGTGGCTACACCAGCTTGCATCCCCACCAACAGTGTAGGAGCGTTCCCATTTCTCTGCATCCTTGCCAATTCCTGTCGTTTCCTGACTTGTTAATTTTAGCCATTCTGACTGGTGTGAAATGGTATCTCACTGTGGTTTTGATTTGTATTTCCCTGACACCTAGTGATGTGAGCACTTTTTCATGTGTCTGTTGGCCACTGGTTGTCTTCTTTGCAGAAATGTCTGTTCGTGTCTTCGGCCCATTTCTTGATTGGATTATTTGTTCTTTGGATGTTGAGTTTAGTAAGTTCTTTATAGATTTTAGATACTAACCCTTTATCTGATATGTCATTTGTAAATATCTTCTCCCATTCTGTCAGTTTTCTTTTGGTTTGGTTGACTGCCAAAGGAATTTTTATACGTAAAATCAGAGTTACAGAATCCTAGAGGTCTGGCTGATGTTAAGCTAAGGTTGCCTTTTGCCTCTAGCAAAGTATTAACAACAAGGCAGTTGAGTTCCTAGAGGAAGGTCACTCTGCCTATCTCAAGGACTTGTCAGTGAACTGCAAGTAGTAGGGAAATTGAATTATTTTTGTTTAGCCTTTGTAATCTACATCACTACCACATGACCCAACTATTTTATTCCAAGTATATCCAAGAGAAGTGAACACATATGTCCATGCAGTGAACACTCTGTTCATGCAGAGACATTTCTGGCTGTGTTCATGACAGCATTTTTCATAAATGCCTAAATGTTCAACTTCAGTGACTATTAACCGATGAACGGATGGACAAAAATGTGGTATATCGCATGATGGAACATTATTCAGCCACAAAAAGGAATGAAGGATTGATTAATGCCAGAGCATGAAGGAACTTCAAAAATATTCTGCTAAGCAAAAGAAGCCAGTTGTAAAGCCAAGCCACGTGTCATATGATGCCATCTATATGCAATTTCTAGAAAAGTCACATTTTAAAAATTCATTTATGTATGTATTTTTTTTGTTTATGGAAAGAATGGTCTTTTTTTTTTTTTTTAATGATTTTACTTATTTGACAGAAAGGGACAGCGAGAGAGGGAACACAAGCACAGGGAGTGGGAGAGGAAGAAGCCGGCTTCCCACCAAGCGGGGAGCCCAATGCAGGGCTTGATCCCAGGACCCTGGGATCATGAACTAAGCCAAAGTCAGCCGCTTAACGACTGAGCCACCCAGATGCCCCAAAAGTCACATTTGTAGGAATAAGAAGTAGATTAGTGGTGGCCTGGGGCTGGGGCTCAGGACAGAGATTAATTGTAAATGTGCATGAAGGGTCTTACTGGGAAAATGAAAATGTTCCAGAACTTATTTATGGTGATGATTTCATCACTTGTTAAGGTTACTTAAAATCATCAAATTCTATACTTGTAATGGTGTTAGAGATGACAAGGAGAAGATGGGTACAACTGTTCCCCAAATAGGCACCCAACTGCCAGAGGCTTGGGAGAACTTCTAAAAGGCCTCTAGGAGCCCCTGGAAGCTCTGGGGCTCCCCTATCCTGAGAGAAAGAAGGATGCCATCACTGATTGCCTTCGGATTGCTCCCATCCAAGGGCTGCCTCTCTGTAATGTGGTTTTGCCCTTCCTCCTATCCAGACATGGAGTCGGTTCTTTATCTTCTTGACTCTTGGCTGGCCCTCGTGACTTGCTGTGGTCAATGGATACGGCAGAAGTGACACGGCGCCATTTCAAAGCCAAGGTCTCAAGAGGCTTTGTAGTTTACACCTTTGCTTTCTTGGACCCCTGCCCTGAGAATGTCTTCTGAGGAAGCTAGTCCAGCCTGATGGAGCAGGAAAGGTGACATGGTTGGGAAGGGAGAATTGAGGGGGTCCCAGCCAAGGTCACCAACTGCGAGACTCATGAGGGCATCTTGGACCTTCCAGCCCTATTGATAGAGAATGATACACCCCCAGGCCCCACCAGTGAATATTCACCCAGCAGATCCATAGAACTGGAAAAAACAAAGTGGCTGTTGTTTTATGCCATTAGTTTTGGGATGCTTTGTTATGCAGCAATAGGCAACCTGAACACATACCCTTTTTTCTATGCCTTGACTTTGCCTGTCCTGAAGCCATCTTGGTTGAGGTGAGGTTGTGGACCCACCTCTTACACCAGAATACCAGATGGCACACCTTTTTCCTCATTCCTTCCTGTGACCTCTGGGGACACCATTTCTCTCAGGGCAGCGGTTCTAAACCTTGGCTGTGTGACAGAATCTTGGTGGAGGTGACTTTGAAAAATATGGGTTCTGTTCCAGTCATTTATTGTACAACAAATCATCCTGAACCTTAGTGGCTTAAGACAACAGTAATTTACTCTGGTCATAAATCTGCAGTTTGGAGATGGCTTGGTGCTAAGAGCTGTTTTCTGCTATACACAGTATCAGTGAGGGTGGCTCAAAGGCTGGGAGCTGGGATTATCTGAAGGCTGGCACACTGGTGTGTCTGGTGGTTGAGGCTGGGGGTCAGTTGGGAACTGTTGGCAAGAGTATCTACATGTGGACTTAACATGTGGCTGCTTGGGCTTCCTCATAACATAGTGGCTGAATCTTTTTTCCCCCCCAATATTTTTATTTATTTATTTGACAGAGTGACAGAGAGAGAGGGAATACAAGCAGGGGGAGTGGGAGAGGGAGAAGCAGGCTTCCCACTGAGCAGGGAGCCTGATGCAGGGGCTCGATCCCAGGACTCTGGGATCATGACCTGAGCTGAAGGCAGATGCTTAACAACTGAGCCACCCAGGCACCCCACATAGTGGCTGAATTCTTAGAATGAGGTCCCCAAAAGAACAAGGCACATGGTACAAGTTACATGGAGTTTGTTCAAGCTAGTCTCAGAAGTCATGGTGTCACTTCTGCCATACTGTATTGTCTGAGATGATCACAGACATCTCTCTGGGTTCAAGAGGGGAAGAACCTAGAACTATTACTGGATGGGAGGAGTGCCAACGTCACTCTGTAAGAAGAACTTGTGGGAGGAAATCTATTGAGGTGGTTATCTTTGGAAAATACAATCTGTTTCTGGAGAATCAGTGCTGAAGGTCTGGAGTGAAGCCTTGGGATTTAAATTTCCATGTTCCTGGGTGATTCTGAAGCATATCTAGGACCAGACAATGGGCCCTTGTCTAAGACCTAAGGTCCCTCAATCCTGAGCTCAGAGCTGTCCCCGTTGGAGACATTGCAGAGATTGGCTGCTGCCCTGGGTTATAGTGTGACCAAGGACCCTTTGGAGGGAAACCAGCCTCAGGCCAGCAGGGGGACTCGAGGAGCAAGAGGCCTGCTCTTGTGCAGGGGTGGGTGTGTCCCTAACCTGCCCTTATTTATTAACCTGCCCAGACTGATTCAACCTGAGGAATGTTGGAGAGTACCAGCTGATGGGCAGTATTTTAGGAGGGGCTTCCCTCAGCCCCTGGGAGTAGTCTAGGGAGGAAGGAGGTGGGAGGCAGGGGACCTGGGTTCCTGTTCCAGCTCTGCTACAGTTTTGCTCTTTAGACTTGGGTAGGTGATATCTCCCCTCAGAGCCTCAGTTTCCCCAAGCTCCCATTCTCCTAAATGACCTGTGTGAAGTGGAGCTGCTCTCCCTTAACAGAAAACCTAATGTGGCTCCCCATTGCCCATAGTCTTGGAGCCCTGCCTGCCCTTCACACCTGTGTACCAGGGGCCCTGCCCACCACTCCAGCCTAATCATCCCTTACTTGAACTTGTCATGCAGGCTCCCCTCTGAGCTTTTGTATATGCTGTTCCCTCTGCCTGGAATATTTTCTCTTGCTTTTACTGCCTGGCAAACCCTAATGTTTAGCTTTTGTCACCTCCTCCATGAAGCCTGCCCCTGCCTCCTTCTGCTAGTTACCTCCGAGGTGTGTCCCTGCACCCTAGCCCCTTGGGTATTCTGTGATCTACATTGGGAGCAACAACTAGCCTTCTCTCAGCTGGGGGGATTGGTGGGGAGGGTGTTTGCAGACCAGAACAGCTTTTGGAATTAGTCTGGATTTTAGTCCAGTGCTGTTGCCACATACTCGCCTGTGTGTGACCTCAAGCAGGTCGCCCCACCAATCTAAGCCTCAGTTTTCTCATCTCTGAGTTGGGGATCATGATCGCTAGACAGAATTCTCAAGATATTTTAAGGACATCAGCGACAGAAGCAGAGTCCGTGTGAAAGAGGTTTGAGGTGGGGTAGTTTTTAGTTTTCAGAGCCCATTGTTTCCATTGCCTTTATCGAGGAATGGGAAGTGGGGGCTGATGGCCCTATAGCGGAAGCAGAAATCCCTGTTCCCTGTACTGTAGGGAAGGGCTAGGCGTGTAATAGGGGCTCACATTCAGAGCAGGAGTTCTTCAAAGATTGAATGAATGAGTGGATGAATGAGTGCGTGATCAAAGGAGGCAACTAGTTTCTGAATTTGGATACACCTTTTTGCCACACCCGTTCTGTGCAAGGGTCGACCCGCGGCGGAGGCGAGAAGTTCCGCCCCCAGGAGGCCTGCCCGTCTCCTAGCAACGGTCAAACATAATTGGCTCAGCTGAGGCCGGCGGGCCTTCTTGCCCGCGTCCGCGAGACTGCGTCTGTGGAGCCTTCCGGCCTAGCGGCCGTGACGCCCAGGCTGCTGCCCAGCGCAACCCCTCCCAGGTACCGAAGGTCCCTCTCCTCCTGCCGCTCCTGCTGGGAACCCCCTTCTAAACAAAACGTTAGCCGGCCTTCCTCCTCCACGGACCCTAAGCTTGTGCCCCGAACCCAGCACTCAGGGGCCATTTGTGCCTTGCCTCGGGGGTTCTCGCCCTCTCTGACCTCACCAGACCCTTGCACGCGCTGTCTTCTTGCCCGGCTCGCCTGTCCCTACATTGCAAACTCATCCGTGCTTTGGCCCTGCTCTCACCCCGACGCTTCTCCTAGTGGAAACACAGGGTTCTCTCCCAGCTTTGCGGTCCTTGGGTAACTGACCTGGAGCAGGCGTTCTGGAAGTGCCGGTGACTGACTTGTGAAAGGAGAAGCAGCCTGGGCTGCGGGGGGATAGAGACTCAAGCTGGAGAAGCTGAGGTTGCTTGTTTTCCCGATCACTGCAAGCTACTATTCTCTGTGGTTCATTGTTGAGTGCCTACTGCATGCCAGGCCTTGGCCGTTCGACCCAGGACAGGACAAGGGATGGGAAGGAGGGGAGGGTGGGTCATCCTGAAAGAGGCAGGGCTTCCCTCCTGGGGACAGAAGGAGATGACAGAAGTGCCTTTATTTTCTTGCAGCCAGGAGTGCCACGCCTGTGGGTGCTCAGCAGAATGTCGCTGAATGCCTGGGAGTGGGAGGATGAGGACCCAGTGAGCATGGGGCCCTTGTCCTCCATGGCCAGCTTTTACCAGTCTGGGAGTGAGTGTGATGTGGAGGAGTACCTGAAGGTCAAAGCCCAAGCCCAGGAATCGGACTCTGAGCACCCGTGCAGCAGCGAGTCCTCATTTGGGCTTGCTAGCACCCTCGACTCCGATGTGCCCCAGGCTGTCCCCTGCAAGTTCATCATCTCACTGGCCTTCCCAGTGAGCACTGGTAAGTGCTGGAGCAGAATCCCAACACCCTCTGCAAAAAGGGGTGCGCCCATGACCTTCCCTCAGAAGTCTGGAGCACCTGAGCTCCCTCCACTGGCTTCCCCAAGTGAGGTGTCCAATGCCAACAGCCGAAGTCAGGAAGGAAACTGCAGTTTTAGGGACCTGCTGTGGGCCCAGCCAGTATATGATTAAAGAGGCTTCCCGTGCTTAATCCTCTCAACACTAAAAAGCAAGTTTCTGCTTTTTGCAGGTGAATGCATGAGGAAGAGATTACAGAATTGGTTCACATAAGCTGCCTTTGCGTCACCAGATTCCTTGTTTAAGTTCTCAGATGTATTGAATGAAAATCTCCGAGTGTTTGGATATATCGATTATCTGTTGCCCCCCCCCCCCAAATTCTGTATAACAAACCCAAACAACTCCCCAAGTCAGGGGCTCCAAACAGGAATCCCTTGTTCTCCTGGATGAGCAGGTCAGCGGATCCAGGCTAGGTTTCCCTCGGTGGCTCTGTTCTGCTCCCCATGTTTCTCATCCTCCTCCGGGACATGTGGCTTAGCCAGACACAGTCTTGCTGTGGAAGGGCAGAGACACCTGGGAGGGGAAGCCCAGACATCCAAGAACTCTTCTGGCCTTCGGGTACCTCCCACCTGCTCACATTTTGACAAAGCAAGTCCCATGGTTGGACCCCTAAGATCAGGGGCAGAGAAAAGAACTCCACCTCGATATACATTTTTTTTTTTTTTTTTTTTTGGTCTACTTGCACTACACCCTGAAGATTAATTTCAGCTTCTCCTTGCAGTTCTATCCATTCTTGCCTCTTTGGTTAGATACATACTATGTTTAGAATTGACCTGTCTTATTGGTGACTTGAACTCTTTACTGCCAAGACCAGGGGGAGGTAGGCAAAGCGCCACAGGTGAAAAATGTATGGAGGCACATGCTCTCAGCATCACGCAGTGAATTTCTGCCCTCTGTTACTCCACTGGCTAGGGGGCCCGGACCTGCCTCTCAGCCCCCAGGCGGGGCAAGCAGCACGCAGGTGGGCGGCCTCCCATAGCATCAGGTTCTTTCTTATTTCCAGGGAACCGTGGAGATGGATGTGCTTTCCCATGTGAGGTTCAGCCAAGACTCATTAAATCCATGTCTTCTAGGTTATAAAGGAAAATATACAGGTTTGATGGAAAAACACAAGAAACACCCTAAAATGGACAAACCTGCTGCAAAGTTTCGCCGTTACTACCACATTGAGTATTTCCTTCTGCCAGATGATGCGGAGCCTAGAAAGGTTGACATGGTGCTGTTTCCCCTGGTGGCCAAAGTGTTCCTGGACTCGGGAGTAAAGGTGTGTGTGTGTGTGTGTGTGTGTGTATGTACCTTGCATAGAGTCTGCTATGGCGGAAAGTGCACTTGCTTCCCCTCGGAGCTTGCTAGAAATGCAGGATATCATGTTCCACCCCAGACCTACTGAATGAGAGTCCACGCCAACCTAATAATATCCATTACCAGACTTTCTATTTAGATATCTTTTTCTAGTCATTTCTTGGTGTTTTGAAACTTTTTGCCGCTCTTTTGATTTCCTTCTCTGCGTGAGTACCCCGTGTGTCAAGCACACCTGCCTGCTAGGACACACACACACATACACACACCCCTACACCTGCCTGCCTGTGGCCCAACTCTGGCTCAGTGCTTGGAAGTCACTGGAAAGGGAAGGATGGGCAAAGGTAATTGCTTTGACTCTTTTTTCCGATAAACCCAGAAGTGTGACAGGGCCCCCACCAGGACACCGATCTCCTGACGTGCGGTGGGAGATGGGGAGCGCCAGGCCCAGAAGGCAGGCAGGTGGAGAGCAGTGCCCTGGAGGGCAAGGCCAGTGGGGGTGGGTAACCTCAGGCTACTAAGCCCCCCAGTCCTGCACACTTAAAGCCTCTTGGTGTTCTTTTAAACAGACAGTGAGGCCGTGGCATGAAGGGGACAAAGTCTGGGTGTCATGGACCCAAACTTTTAACATCAATGTGACAAAGGAATTACTCAAGAAAATAAATTTTCACAAAATAACCTTGAAGGTCTGGGACGCAAAGGACAAGGTTTCAAGAAAAGTCCGGTATTACCGGTTAAAGAATACTGGGTATTCCGAAGATACAGGAACTTTTGGTAAGTTGGGCGTCCGTTTTATTTGAAACACTTCTTTTTTTTTTTTAATATTTTATTTACTTATTTGAGAGAGAGACAGTGAGAGAGAGTATGAGTGAGGAGGTCAGAGAGAGAAGCAGACTCCCCGTGGAGCTGGGAGCTCGATGCGGGACTTGATCTTGGGACTCCAGGATCATGACCTGAGCTGAAGGCAGCCGCTCAACCAACTGAGCCACCCAGGTGCCCCTATTTGAAACACTTCTTCAGGCGTATGATTTCTCACCAGGAACAGGATCAAAGCCAGTGTCCGCTCTTTTCCTTCATCTCACCTTCCCGGGGCACATGTGGCTTTGGGTGTCAGTCCCTCCAGGACAAGCTTGAGCTTCCAGAAGTACTGCCCCCTGGAGTTGTGTCTGAGGGTGGGCGGTGTCTGTGCATGTGCTGCGCTCACCACCTCTACCTCTGCCGCATTTCTGGACTTCCTGTCCCCAGGCTGCACCCACATGTAGGTTTCCCACTGGCTTGTCTCCTGGCTGAATATTGGATGGTTTTTTTTTTTTTTTAAAGGATTTTATATATTTATTTGACAGAGAGAGCAAGAGACCACAAGCAGGGGGAGAGGTAAGCTGAGGGAGAGGGAGAAGCAGGCTCCCCTGCAGAGCAGGGAGCCCGCGACGTGGGGCTGATCCCAGGACGCTGGGATCATGACCTGAGCAGAAGGCAGACACTTAACCATCTGAGCCACCCGGGCGCCCCATACTGGGTGTTCACTGATGAAAAAGATACCATGAAACAAGAGAAAACTTAAGAATCCCATGACCCTGAGACAACCATATTAATCTTTCCATAGAGACCCTCTAGATTCTTATTTGGGTAAATATATTTCTTAAAGATTTTATTTATTTGTTTGAGAGAGAGGAAGAGAGGGAGCACAAACAGGGGATGGGACAGAGGGAGAAGCAGACTCCTCGCTGCGGAGGGAGCCCAACACAGGGCTCTGTTCCTGGACCCTGAAACCATGACCCCAGCCAAAGGCAGACACCCAACCAACTGAGCCACCCAGATGCCAATGCCAGAAAGTCTCTTTTTGAGCTCACCTCCAAGGAGAGCTAGGGAGAGTGGAAAGATCCAGGCCTGGAAGTCAGTCAGCTCAATTCAACCTGTCTCCCATCTTGAACTAGCCAATGACCTTGGGCACCCTCTCACTTTCTCTACCTATATGCTTCAAGGCAGGGTAATGGGAGTGTACCCAGCCCCCAGCAATGAGAGAGTGTGTGTTGTCTGTATTTAAAAATGAAAATGCTGCCAATTAAACTATGTTGTGGCATTAATTGTAAGCCGTGTCCAGTTTTGAGAAACGTGAAAAGTCATGGCAATGTGTGTCTGAGAAGGGATGGAGTCTGGTACCATTATCACTGTTGTTGATGGCTCCAGACAAGTATAGTTATTTTGCAGTAAGCAAAGGAGACTGACACCTGCTTGAAGCGTGTGCAGCGCCAGAATCAGAACCCATTTTTTTAGTGACTAGCAGAACCCTCTGCTTTCTCCGGCTTTCCAGCCTGCCTTCTTGGGGAGGTTTTCCAGCATGGACACTTGGCCCTTCTGACTGTTCATCTTTCACTTATATCTGGGTTTTCTTACCCTCAGTGCTGTTGGCATTTTGGTTCAGATCATTTCTTGCTGTGGGAGCTGTCCTGGTCTCCACCTGCTAGATCCCGGTAGTAACCTCCCAGTTATGAGAACCAAAATTTTCTTCAGACATTGCCAGATGTTTCCTGGGGAGGGGAGCAGAATGACCCCTGGCTGAGAATCACTGGTTTATATCTAAACTACTCACTGTAGGGTTTCTGTATGAGAAAATGGCATTCAAAGAGACTTTTCTTACTTGTACACAAGGAAAGACCCATGTCTTCAAAGCATGGGATTCAAAACCACCTGTGTTAGATGTGTTTGAAATGCTGCCCAGGGTGGGAGGTTGGGTGAGCCCGGTGGTGGGTATTATGGAGGGCACGTATTGCATGGAGCACTGGGTGTGGTGCATAAACAATGAATTCTGGAACATTGAAAAGAAATAAAATAGGAAAATTAAAAAAAGAAAAAAGACATGCTGCCCAAGTGCAGATCCCAGGGTCTTCCCCAGAGCTGCTGAACCAGAATTTCTGGTAAACATGTGCCCCAAAGTGAGCTCACATTGGAGCACGGGTGCTGGGGCAGGTGTATGGGGCCATTGGAGCCAAGTCTGGAAAGGTAAATGAAATCAGCTGGCCAGGAAAGGAAGGAAGTGTGCTCTAGGCCCTGCTGGGAGGGCCATGGGCCTTCCTGAGTGTACTTGAAAAGATTGCACTTGGTCCTCCCCAAGCCCTATCTCACACCTGACATCACTGCCTCTTATGTTAAATAATTTCTTTCCGAAAGCAGTGTATGTTCATTATGTAAAACAATTCAGAAATTGACTAGCACAGGAGCGCCTGGTTGGCTCATTTGGTTGGGTGTCCACCTCATGATTTCAGCTCAGGTCATGATCTTGGAGTCATGGGATGATGGTCTCGGTAAGGGGTGGTCTGTGTCTCTCCCTCTTCCCCTCCCCACGCACATTCTCTCTCTCTTTCTGAAATAAATAATCCTTTAAAAATTGACTAGCACAAGGGAGAAAGAACTAAGATAACATGATGCCTGGACCAGAGGCAGACATTGCTAACATTGCTCTGTGCGTCTTGTGTGTAAGTAGAAACAACATTTTAATAAAAATGCGTTTGGTGTGCTTGTTGTCTTAAGTCCTTTTTTCTCCTTAAAGGCTGTCTTCTTGAAACTCTTGTCTGTGGGAGGGAAGCAACAGCCTGAGAGGTTTGGCTCATGTTCTAGAAAGGATAGGAAATGTATCTGGATGAACTATAGGTCCTCTGCCCGAACTGGTTAATTTTCAACCTGTTGCTGGTCTCGAATGGAACATCCCATCAAAAGTCAACATTCCTCCTCTATTAAATCTCCTCGGCTTCTTGGATTCTCAGTTACTGGACAAAGACGGCGTCATTCACGAAGCCCCAGAGTCATGCATGACCCAGCTATGCCCTCAGCTCTTGGCTGTCCCTCCAACCAACACCTGATTGGTGTCCCTGCCTCTGTGGGTCCCTTTGGGACTCTCTGCCTCTCAGCTGGCTCCTCCCTCAGCATTTAGGTCTCTTCTCCATCTCCTCTCTCCTGCTGCAGTTCCCTGACTTGTCTATAGCCCTGCTTTGACCTTGGCACTCCATTGTTGTGCACCTTTTTATGGCCGTCTGGTGGCTTGGGGAACCAGGTCCGTCTTCTGAGTCTGGCCTTGAAGGCATTCTAGAATTTGTTCCCCAGGCCTCCTTTCTCGCCGCTATTCTCGCCTTCACTTCTGGTTCCTGAAAACACAAGGGGTTTTCTGGTTGTGAGCCCTGCCTTCAGCTATGGGGCCATACCCAGCCGGCTCTTAGCCTCCTCTCTTTCTCCACAATCAGTACCTGTCCTGCAACACTGAATCCAATCGCACCTCTTCTTCACCTCTTCCTTGTAGCTTTCATTCTCTGCATTCATTATTCCTCCCATGTCGGTTACTGCTACAAGCATACGGAGTCCTATACTGATAGAATGAAGGAGAGAGGGCTCATCTCCCTAGCTGGCTTCGAGGAGCCCTGGGGAGTAGTTCTGGCTCAGTGAGTACCAGCTCTCTGACCACAGGAAAATTACATAAGTGTCATACTCCCCACCTGTAAAATAGGGGAAGTGGGAGTGCCTTCCTTCATGTGAAGCACCATGATCAAATGGAAGGACTCATGTCAAGTACTTAATGGTCTTGTTTGGAAGAAGCCATTGCCAGCTAAGGTTTGGGTTTCCTGGCATTTTGAAGCAGCGCCTAGGCGTCTGCTCCTGCAGGGCAGGGGCCCTGCCTCTGTTATCTGCCTATTCCGTCTATAGCCCTAGGAGAGTGCCATACACGTAGAAGGTGTTCCGTAAGTATTTCTGATTGGTTTGAGTCAATGGTTCTTCTCTTGTCTTCTAGAAGAAGTGAAAAGTTTGGTTTTAAATCAGAGAAGATTGTCTGCACAGGCCCCACACATCAAAGAGGAGTGGAATCAGGAAGATGCACCAGATAAAGCAGAAAAAGCAGGAAAACACATCAAGTCTTTGCGTGGTGAGTGGAGATGACCTTTGTGGACTAGTTGGGGGAAGTCAATGGCAGGGAAGGGGATAGATGGGTGTTGCTGGTGTCGTGCATGTACACTGGTATCCTTCCTTTGTATCAGCAACTCCTTCTGGTGCTGGTTCATTCTGGAAGGCATCACTGCTCTCAGTGCAGGAATCACTTTTTGTGATTGGTCCTTTTTCTTTGTTTAATTTTTATTTAATGACTTATAAAACTTTTCTAACCATAGAAGTTACATATGTGTGGTTTGCTTTTAGAAAACTCAGTGACTATGGAAAAATATAAAACAAACAGGGAAAACAATCTATAGTTCTATCACCAGGATAGAACTGGTTATTATGTTATGGAAAATTCCTTTGCTGTAAGATTTTTTTTTTTTTTTTTACATAGATAGGGTTGTTCTGGATACATACTTTTGTATTCTGAGATGAATATGTACCTACATGCACTTTCCTATTTACTTAAGAATCTATTTACTGAAGAACTGCATAAACTCCATTTGTGGAGTCCATAATTTTTCATCTGCTAGTGACATTGTAAGCTTCTCTGTAGATGGGGACGTAGGGACCTCGGGAGTGTTTTCAGTATTCTCTGATGTAAACAGTGCTGAATTAGACAACTGAATAGATAGTGACTTTTTTTCCTTTTTTTTTCCACCCTCCATGGGGTGTTATATAAGAAATTGGTGGCTTCCTCTCGCCTCCATTTGTCCGAATAATCCTCATTAGTCTGTGCATTCATTCATTTACTCATTTATTATTAACCAGCCTTTTTATGCTCACTGCTGCTTGGTGACTGCCATTATAAAATGGGTAAAGGACCCTCATTTCTTTAAGGAACTAGAGTGGACCAGGAAGTCCATTTGCTAATAAATATTATCATATTCTCACCCAGCAGAGTTTGAAACTTTTCCCAAGATCCCCGAGGGAGATGAGAAGGTACTCAGAATGGAAGAACTTTCCACAGTTCGGTAAGGATGGAACCATGCTATTTCAGCGATTGGGAGTGGAACCCCCTCTTGCTTAAACCGTACAGTGTCTCACCGAGAGTCATGTGGATTTTTAGTAACTTAGCTAAGTCGGAGCTCATGCAATTCAGGTGAAATTAAAGGAACAGAGAAAGGAATGCTTGTATTTATGAGCGCAGATATGCCCTGTGCTTTTGCACATGTTGGTTTACCTCAATTCTCATCATGGTCACTCTGAGAGATGGTATTATTACTATTTCTGTTTTCTTTATAACATAACAGAGTGGTTAGTGATTTGCTCAAAGATTTAAAACTGGAATTCTTGGGATCTTGGGAATGTTGGTAAAGCCAGGACTCTAGGACTTCAGAGTACCAAGTCCACAGCCTTTCCTGCTACGAGTGCAATTGCTCTTAGAGCCTAAGAAGGATCTGGAGATTCCTTGGATGCCTTGGAGGTCCAGAGGCTGAAAGGAGGCCCAGCTGGAGGCTTGGGAGAGTGGGATGGGGAGAACCAAGAAACTGTGTCATTAAAAAATCTTGACTTCTAAAAAATTGTTTTTTGTGTTGAATTGATGCATTAATTTGAGAAGAACTGACATTTTTACATTCTGAGGCTCTCCCATGCATGACCATGGTATATCTTTTCACCTAATTTAGCTCCTCCTTTATGATTTCTAATAGAGTTCAAAAAAATTTCTTCCTATAGATGTTGGATAATTCCTGCAAATGAATTCCTGGGTATATTAGAGCTTTGACTGCTTTTATAAGAATATATTATTTTCCATAATATTTCTAGTTAGAAATTGATAATATGAGTGTGGTCTGCAGAGCAACAGCAACAGCATGACTGGGAACTTGTTAGAAATGTGGACTGTCAGGTCCACCCAGGCTTATTGACCCATACCTGCATTTTCTTTAACAGCATTTCCAGGTTATTCATTTGCACATTGAAATTTAAGAAGCTTTGGTTAGAGGAATGCAATGTCATTTCTTAAAAATCTGCTCATGGAAAAAAAAAAATCTGCTCATGGGACACCTGGGTGGCACAGTCAGTTAAGCATCTGCCTTTGGCTCAGGTCCTGATCCCAGAGTCCTGGGATCAAGTCCCACATCAGGCTCCTTGCTCAGCAGGGAGCCTGCTTTTCCCTCTGCGTGCTGCTCCCCCTATTTGTACTCTCTTTCTCTCTGACAAATAAATAAATAAAATCTAAAATAAATAAATACAATAAAAATCTACTCCAGATTGGTCCAGTAAATAGATTCTTCGGTCTGGTCCCTGCTTTTTTTCACCTTCATTTATTTTTCTCTCTGTGAATTTTCTAGATGGAGTATTTCAAGAGAAACAGCTCTTTCTTTGGGAACAGCAGTCGGCATGGAGATGGAAGGAGAAGATCATCATGAGAGATCATCATTTAACAGCTTAACAAACATGTTAGAAAAGCAAAAATTTCAAAGTAAGTTGGGATGGGATTTTGGAATTTTATAATATAACTAGACTTAGAAGCATTATGAAATATTCCAAATTCAGAATACTTCAGAAAGATTGTTGATATGTGACCACATGTTACTTGAAAGTAAGAAAACACTACATACCCTTTCAACTTACCCATTCTGTCTCACCCCATCCAGCCATTCCAACCCACCTTCTCCCATTCATTTACCTGCATCATTCCACCCATTTGCACACAGCCTTTCCCATTCCTGCCAATGCTTCCACGCTCCTGACTCATGATGTCATGGGGAGCATGGAAATAAAATCTCTAAAGTTGACTGTAGACTTTCAAATAAATAACTGCCTTCCTATGTGATAGATGCTGTGGTAAGTGTAGGTAGGTATGTTGAAGAAACTAAGAGTCAGCTTTATAGAAGGACTCTCAGAAGATAAGAAGTTCTTCACTTCTTATGGTAGAATGAGGGAAATTGCATTCCAGGTTGCAGGAACCACTCATGCGAAGTCTGTAATCTTGGTGACAGACCGAGAGGTGAGGGTCCTCAGAAGCTACTACATTGACCTCTTCCTTCTTCTTCTTCTTCTTTTTTTTTTTTTTAAAGATTTATTTATTTATTTGACGCGGAGAGACACAGTGAGAGAGGATACGGAAGCAGGGAGAGTGGGAGAGGGAGAAGCAGGCTCCCTGCTGAGCAGAGAGCCCGATATGAGGCTCGATCCCAGGACCCCGGGATCATGATCTGAGCCAGAGGCAGACACTTAATGACTGAGCCACCTGGGTGCCCTGACCTCTTCCTTCTTAACCTTGTTCGCTTCACCAGTTTTTCAGCCAGCAGTTAGGTTTCCTGTATGAGGTGGAATATTCTAGAACTGGTGCACTTGCTGCCTCCTGGGATGGCCCAATTCCTGTTTATACAGCTGTAATTGGTACAAATCATTTCCTTAACTCTTTATCCATTAAGTCCGCTTTTCCCTGTTCGAGTTCAACACTCTGAAGCTGCAGAGAGAAGTGACTGCTCCAGGCGGGCTCTCTGCCAGGCATCGGAAACACAGTTGCTCACATGCCCTTTTCAAGGCCCTAGAAGACTAGTCCACGCTTTCATATCGGAACACCGTCAGCTCTTTGGAAAGTTTTCTCTTTTCCAGATTAAATAGCCTCACCTTTTAAAAATATTCTTTAAGCATTTGAATGAGATTTTCAAACCATCTTTTTATTTTGAAAAAAAAAAAAAAGAAAAAAAGAAGAGAACAAAA
Organism: Mustela nivalis; assembly: GCF_964662115.1. NCBI lineage: Eukaryota > Metazoa > Chordata > Mammalia > Carnivora > Mustelidae > Mustela > Mustela nivalis. The sequence continues at coordinate 160,295,497 of NC_139020.1, forward strand.
AATACGATGTATGTACAATTTAGGCGTTGAGATTTTGCCACATTTCCTTCATTTTTCTTGCTCTTTCCCCTTCTTTCTTTCTTCCTTTGTTTCTTTCCTTCCTTTATTCCTACTTCCCTCTCATCTTCTCTCCCTCCAGCCTTCCCATCCTCCCTCCCTCCTTTCTTTTTGAGAAAAAGAAGTTCACATGTAGACTCCTTTGCATCCTGTGCTTTTAAGAAGCATCCCCTAGGGGGCGCCTGGGTGGCTCCATTGGTTAAGCATCTGCCTTTGGCTCAGGTGGTGATCCCAGGGTCCTGGGACTGAGCCCCTTGTAGGGATCCCTGCTCAGTGGGCTGTCCACTTCTCCCTCTCCTACACTTGTGCTCTCACTCTCTCTCTCTCTCTCAAATAAATAAATAAATAAAAATCTTTTTAAAAAAGCATTTCCCTATCCTACATAGAAATTGGTGTGACACTTTCCTGCCACCCCATTCTTTTTTTTTTTTTTTAAAGATTTTATTCATTGACTTGACAGACAGAGATCACAAGTAGGCAGAGAGGCGGGCAGAGAGAGAGGGGGGAAGCAGGCTCCCCGCTGAGCAGAGAGCCCGATGCGGGGCTCGATCCCAGGATCCTGGGATCATGACCTGAGCCTAAGGCAGAGGCTTTAAACCCACTGAGCCACCCAGGTGCCCCCTTCCACCCCATTCTTTCTGACACATTCAATGTTGTATTGATTTTTGTTTTTATGAGTTACAGAAATGGTTTCATACTGTACCTATCTTCCTGCAACTGGCTCTTTGCATTCAGCTTGACTTTTGAGGTTTATTTGTGTCCACATGTGTAAGTCCAACTCCTTCCTTGTAAATTCTATAGAGGACCCCATTGGAGGGCTGTGCCCATAAATCCTTAAAAAAAGAAAAAGAAAAAGAAAAGTAAGCCAAGAAGCAGGAATAGCCACATTACATAAGATTATAACCAAACAAGCATAGGAGATGCTTTCCAGTCCCATGGACTCCCCACTGAGAGACATTTGAGTCGTCTCCAATTTCCCACCATCACCAACACAGTGATAGCGATCATCCTTGTGCAGGTCTCTGTGTGTCTGTGCTACAGAGCCTAGGGCATTTGCCCTGTGGGGTCAGAGGGCATGGGAAACGCACCTCCACCCCTCAGGAGGTATTGCTGGTTTTTATTCTCTGGGTTGTACCTATGTGCTCTCCTGACAGAAGTCCTGAGAATTCCAGGTTTTCCCTGTTATCAGTCATGCTTGGCATGGTCAGGGGCTTACTTCCTGATTCCTTGTGGACTCGAAAGCATCTCCTATGCTTATTTGGTTATAATCTTAAGTAATTGGCTATTCCTGCTTCTTGGCTTACTTTTCTTTTTCTTTCCCTTTTTTTAAGGATTTACTTATTTATTTGACAGAGATCACAAGTAGGCAGAGAGGCAGGCAGAGAGAGAGGGGGAAGCAGGCTCCCTGCTGAGCAGAGAGCCGGACGTGGGGCTTGATCCCAGGACCCTGAGATCATAACTTGAGCCGAAGGTAGAGGCTTAACCCACTGAGCCACCCAGGCACCCCTTTCTGTTGAGTTCTAAGCTTTTCTTTTAAAGATTTTATTTATTTATTTGAGAGAAAGGGAGAAATTTGAGGGAGCAGGAGAAACAGACTCCCTCCTCAGCAGGGTGCCCATCTTGGGGGCTTAGAACTTGATCCTGGGATCCCAAGATCATGACCCGAGCTGAAGGCAGATGCTTAACCGCCTGAGCCACCCAGGCAACTCTAGGTTTTACATTTTTTTCTTATGGATTCAGAAGCTTTATTCTTTACATCTTCTGATGATTATGTGTGATCACTTACGTACCCTGTAAACACCATAGGCCGGGGTCTGTAAGTTACCCATTTACTCTATGTGTGCTGGTTTTGCACACTAGTTATGTAACTATTCCTTTCCAGTTTGTACTTTCTGTGATGTTTAAGAAATCCTTCCTCATCCGGACATCAGTAGAGTCTCCTGTGTATTCTTCTAATTAGTTTGAAGTTTTTTGTTTTCCACCGTTAGTCTGCCTTTCATTTTGCCTATGGCATGAGGTGCCCGATAATTTCATTTGCCTCCAGATGGAAAGTATAATTAATTGACTAGTCCGTCCTTTCTCATTGATCTGAAATGCCACCCTGGCATCTGTTAAGTCCCCTGTGTGTGCAGTGTATTTCTGGGCTTTCTGTAGTCTGTTCCATTGGTCTTTGTATCATGGAACAAATAGCTAATGGCTTTAATTACCATAGATATACATATGTCTTATTGTCTCCTCCCCCACCCCTGCATCTGAGCTTGGCACAGAGCTGAATATTTTATGTACCTTTGCTCATTTACTCTTTTCAACACCCTACAAGGTAGGCAGTACTGTCCCCATTCTATAGGTGAGGTGACTGAGGCTCAGGATGGTTAAGGAAGGGGAGACGCGGTTCCAGAACCTTGGTGGTCTGACTTCAAAGCCCAAACCTCAGCCCTATACTGTGGTTAAGAGCTGACTTGGGGGAGGAGTTTGGTATGTGGTGATGTTGCTCTTCATCCAACCTCGGCCCCCTCTGCCCATGTTCTCGGAGTGGACCGGCTGGGAGATCAGGACGGCCCTCATGTTATTCCTGCATGTAACTGACAACCACTTTGTCATCTACATGTAAACACCTCTTCTGGTTGCTGGGGAAGGGTGGCAGCATAAAGGATGACCTCCGCTTTCCAGGGTCTTCCAGAACCTCTTTGAGTCTCTGTAGCACGTATGCATTCACATACGGGAGCTTGGATATGAGCTCCTGGGAACGCTTGTTTCCTTCCTTTGATTTCACAGTTAAAAGGAAAGACTCAGAGGGGAGAAAGAAGAGCCAGAAGAGAGGGAAGAAATCTCAAACAGAGGAGGAAACTGACCTCAAGATGGAAGGAGATTGGAAGCATGGTACCTTCTCCACCGAGCTGGCGGTGATGCCGCTCCTCGCAGGTGGCCACCCCTGGTCCCAGCCGGTCTTGGTTGTTTTGTCCCATGTGGCTAGAATGTCCATAAACAGGGTGCCCGCATTGACCAAGCCTCCGTTCTGCCACCTAGCTTCATGCCCACAGTCACTTCAGTGAAGTGGAGGTAAGCTTCTCTGTTGTACAGAGGAGGACAAGGAGGCACAGAGAGGTCAGATGTATTGTTCGAGATCACCTAGCAAGTAGGGGCAATGCCAGGGTTTGAACTCAGGCCTGATTCCGAAGAAACTGGTAAGAGTAATTGTGCTAATTTTGTTTGCTAAATAAGATGCTGCTTTTTGTAAGCACTTTCTTGCAGATGTTTCTGAAAGCATCTAGTAGAGGAAAGGGGGGAAGGCGCCAGTGTTTCCCTCCGGTCCAGTACTACTCATCGCAAACTCTGAGCCTCCCAGTAAGCTTGCAGGAGTGCTGTCTGGGTGCCCGCGCTTGGTTCTGTGAGGAACCAAAACTTGGAGAGGGCAAAGCAATTACTTGGGATCGCATAGCTCAGGGGCAGAACTGGGGTTCCGTTCTCTTGCTCTGTAAGTTTGATCACAATTTGGAAACTAGGTTATCTACGGTTGGACAAATAATAAGTAGGTATGTGTGTTATATCCCTAGGTCTTGATAATAGAAAGCTCACCATGTATTTTGGGTAAAATTACATGACTTTGTTTTTAAAATAGTAATATGGGGGGATAACCCTCTTTCTTTTCAGAGAAAATAGTTTCCAGTTTATTTCATGGTTGGGGGCGGGGTGGAAGGGGGATTGTGGTTGGCTATTAGGGTGGATGTGCGCCCTCTACTGGCAAATCTGCAGAAATTTAGGCTACTGTCTTGAGCCGGCCCAAACCCTTGCAGTGGCTTGCGGTTTACCCCATAAACGTTACACAGGTGCCAGGAAAATCGAATGCTCACAAGCTCTTGTATTGACAGTTATACGTTTTTTGAGGAAATACCATTAACTTTTCAGTTTTCCTTTTTAAATGGATTTTTGAAAATCAGCTTTCACCAGAAGTTGGGCCTTGAATTCAGGCTGTCTTAGTTTTCCTGGAGCAATGGAGTCTTTTCTAGAGAAGTGAGTTTTCAGAGATGCTTACCCGCCTCAGGCTGTGGTCCAGGTAGAGCCGGCCTCCACACCGGGGTTTCAAGCTCCTGCTCGGGGCACACATCTCTGGGGCATACCTTGTGGGCTGAATCCCCAAGAGAAACTGGTGCCTAGAGGTGGGTGAGCTCCGGGTGACCTGTTGACTTTAGATCGAGGTTGATTTTGCTTCTTAATTTTGCTATGGGAGGAAGGAGAAGCTCAGATGGTCTCAAACAGCCTGGCGTGACTTTTTCCAGCAGGGTGAAGCCCAAAGGTGTCTGCCGTCCCGCCCCCCACCCCCAAACTGCCGTCACGGCCCTGTAATGGCTCAGTGATTCCAAGAGCACCAGTGACAAACAGACTTTGAATCTTGACTCAGCCACTGCCCAGCAAGTTGGCCACTTCCTCTGAGTCCTTCAGTTCCATATCCTCATCTGTAGAATGGAGGGAGGATTTCTACCCCGGAGGGCTGCAATAAAGGTCACGTGAGATAAGGTGCATAAATTTGCACATAGTAGGACTCAGAGAGGTTACCAAATTGGAGCCACTTCTGTCAGAACATTTGGGTGGGCTGGATACAGGGTGCTGGGCCTTCAGCAAGAAAGAAAGACAAGCCTCCTTCCTTACACCGATATCACGGTTTATGGTCCTCAGCTAAGAAGGGCCTTGGCTTGGCAGGCCAACTGGATGTTTGTTTTTGCCATAAAATAACAGCATAAGATCATTCTAAAACCAGCATGGTAATTTTTGCTCATTATCTTTGATTTCGAATTAGGCCCTAGGCTTTGCATCCCTTAGTGGTGAATATTGATTGGCCAGTAACCCATTACGATTCTAAAAGGACTGTGGAATGATCTCTTGATTTTTGTTGCATAGTGGAGGGGCCAAGTGTTGCCAGGCAGGACTGGTTTGGACATGCGTTCCACACTTCTTAGCTGAGAGACCTGGGGTGCTTTCTGAACATTTCTGGATCCCAGCTTCTCTGTCTAGAAAGCAAAGATGGAAGCTGCCACACAGGGCTGTTAGAGGACCCAGGACTTTAATGCACACTGAGGTCTGGCCGGTGTAGATGAACGCTCATTGCGGGGTCCATTCCCAGGCTCCTCTTCTCTTACTCCGGAGCAGGGCTTCTCAGCATGGGCATTTGTGCCCCTAGGGGGACATTTGGTCATATGAGGAGGTTTTTTGGTCGTCACAAATGGGAGCGGAGGGATGCTGCTGTTCCATAAAGCAGTGGATGGTCCCCACAGCCGAGAATTCTCTGTCCCCGAATATCTGTGGTTTTGAAGTTGTGAAACCCTACCCTGGAATTTTGGCTGAGCCCTCCCTCACTGAATGGTGGTTTGAGTGCACATTGGTGGTGGAGATTTCTTCCATACTGGGCAGTCTTTTTCACAAAAAGGTTTACAGAGTTATAGAATACAAGTCATGATTAGTTATGGCCTTGACAAGTCAGCTTTGTTGAAGAGAAAGCTGTGGGAGCCCTGAGAGCTGTCCGCAGCAGGTGCACATGGCCCCATGGTCACGCCAGTGGGCTCAGCCGCACACCTGGGGCCCATAACTTGTTTTGGAAGGGAACCTCTTTCCGAGTGTGAGTGACTGGGCTTTCGTGTGCCCTAGAAATACATTTACAAACCTTGTGAAAGGAGCAGAGCTGATCTTTCTGCGTGCCCACTACATGCTAGGTGGTGTTCCCAGCCCCTTCGTGTACATATACCGTCTTAATCACCCTAAGCACGGTGGAATCTCTGCCCATATGAAGAAAGGAAGCCCCACAGAACCTCTGACTTGTTGTAGGTCACGTGACTACGGTATGAGCCTAGGCCTCTCTGCTTGTACAATGGAAGATTTGACCTCTCCCCAACCCCCAACACCATTCATTATTTCTCCACCTGGTATGGACCCCTTTCACGAGAAAAAGATTCTCCCAGCTATGTGTGCCCCACACAGTGGCTCCGTTTACCCGCCTTTTTCCCTAGTTGCGCTGCTGCAACACGGCCCTACCCGGAAGTGTGCTGTGCTCAATCCAGCTCTGTTGTACCAGTTGTGTTCTACGTCTGGAGCTGCGCTTCTCTGCTTGGGCCACACCCGTTAACGCAGCACCACTGGCCGCCACAACAGAGACCCTGGCATTTCGTGCTTTCGAACCTCTTCTCTTCTAGAGTCATTGCCTGAAGCAGCACCACCCAGAAGAGCTTTCTGTGGTGATGGAAATGCTCCAGAGATGTGTGGTCTGGTCGAGCAGCTCATAGCTACACATGTACTAGGCATTTGAAATGTGACTCCTGTGATGAAGGAACTGCATTTTAAATTGTATTTAGTTTTATTTATTATTTGTAAAGATTTTTTATTTATTTGTCAGAGAGGGAGAGACAGCACAAGCAGGGGATGCTGCAGGCTCCTTGCTAGGCAAGGAGCCTGATGCGGGGCTCTATCCCAGGACTCTGGGATCATGACCTGAGCTGAAGGCAGATGCTTAACCCACTGAGCAACCCTGGTGTCCTGCCTGGAGAGCTTTTAAAAACCCTAGAGTGGAGGCTACATCCCAGACCCAGTAAATATGACTGCTTGAGGGTCCTACCTAAGCATCAGTATCCCTATAGATGATTCAGGAAATGCTTAAATTACAAGATGGCCATCAAGATTAAATCACAACAATTAGGGGCGCCTGGGTGGCTCAGTGGGTTAAGCCGCTGCCTTTGGCTCAGGTCATGATCGCGGGGTCCTGGGATTGAGCCCCGCGTCGGGCTCTTTCCTTAGCAGGGAGCCTGCTTCCCTTCCTCTCTCTCTGCCTGCCTTTCTGCCTGCTTGTGATCTCTGTCTGTCAAATAAATAAATAAAAATTCTTTAAAAAAAATCACAACAATTAAATTCTCTTAGGGAGCTTATGGGACCTCAGTTTGAGAAAACCACATATAATGTGCGGACAGTAGGTGTTTGCTAATTGTTGTTTTATGTTTTTTTGGTTTTTTTTTTAGTTTTCTTCTCTTGGTTATAATTTATCATTGGCTCTTCTCAGGTTGCCTGATCCCTCTGTACTTGTCTTGGAGCTGTCATGAGTCACAGTCTAACACTGTCTGTATTTCCCTCCTGCCCCCTCCAGGATGGCAAACTATTGTGAGCCGTGGTAGGGGGAAGTCTGCCAGCATTTTAGATTGTTTTTTGACTTTAAAAACAGAAGGTCCTATCATGACTGAGGAGCAAAAGCAGGACTTAAATCCCTTGACCATAAAGATCAAGTGTGTTTCCTGCCTTCCGTCACAACCTGTTCCCTTCCATGAACTAGAGGTAAGATTGTGTCAGAAAAATTGGTTGGAGAGCTCTTTTTCCCATCCGGTTGCCCATTACATGTCATCTCTAATTCCCAACAATGGCCTGCTGTGAGATGTATTATCATCCCTATTTCACCATTTAGGCTCTCACAACGAGATATGAGAGATCAGGTTCCTGGGTTTAGGAGCTACTAATTCTCAATGTCTCCCCACTACACCACAGATGTCTTTCCAGTGCAGGTAGTGAGCCTCCCATCAGAAGAGTCCCCAGGCTTCATGGAGACAGGAGCAGTGCTCATGTAGATGCTCACTCATTTTGAACGAACTGGGTTTAGCACTGATATTTACCCTGGAAGTTTCCTTCTTCTTCTTCTGATGGGATCCTTGTCTCCTGGATTCTGTCTTCCTTTTGCTTTGTCTGCTGCCTGGTTTTGCTGGAACACATCTTTCTATAGCTTCTTGAGGAAAGGTTAATGAGAGATACTTGTTTTGAGGTCTCATGTGTCTGAAAATATCTTTATTCTACCCTTACTCTTGATGAATAGTTTAGCTGGGTAGAGAATTCTCATTTTTCTTCAGTTTTGAAGGCATTATGTTTTATGTTCCATGTTGAACCTTTGGATGAGATTTTTTCTTTTCTCAAAGCAGTAGAATCTTCTTTCTGTTTTCAAAAACTGCTTGATTAGGTGTCTTAGTGTGGGCATATCCATATCCATATATTATACTTCCATTTTGAAATAAAAATTCAGAGAAAGTACCCTTCACCTGTTTCCCCCCCCCCCAGTGGCTATGTCTTATGTAACAACAGTATAATATCAAAGTCAGAATATTGATAAATGTGTGTGTGTAGTTCTCTGCCATTTTATCACATGCATGGATTTATGTAATTGTCACTGCACTTAAGATACAGAACTATTCCATCACCACAAAGACCTCTCATGCTCCCCTTTTATAGTCACAACTGCTTTGTAACCTTGCATTATCCCTACGCACTAATATGTTTTCCATCTTTATAATTTTGTCAATTTGAGAATGTCATTGTTGCGGATTGAATTGTGTTCTCTCAGAAAGTTATGTTGAACACTTAACTTCCAGTGACGCAGAACGTGACTTTATTTAGAAATTGGGTCTTTATAGAGTTAATCTTGTTAAAATGAGGTCATCAGAATCCAGTATGACCAATGTCCTTAAGAAAAAAGGAAATTTGGATGTAGAAACTGACACAGACAGAAGGAAGACTAAATGAAAAGATGTAGAGAGAATGCTATGTAATGAGTAGACTTATGTTGTCACAAGCCAGGAAATGTCTGGGGCTACCAGAAGCTGGAAGAGGCAAGGAAAGATGCTCCCTTAGCATCTCTGAGGGAACATGGCTTTGCTGACATGATTTTGCACTTAAAGCCTCCAGAACCATGAGACAATGAAATTCTGTTATACTAAGCCACCCAGTTCATGGTAATTTATTATGGCAGTCCTAGGAAATGGACAGTTATATAAATGGAAGCATCCAGTATGAGACCTTTTGAGATTGGCTCCCCTTCCCCATTCAGCATAATGCCCTTGCATTTAGCGAAGCCATTTTTTATTTACTTTTAATTGTTTTTTAGGACCATTTACATTTAGTGCAATTATTGATATTTTAGAGCTTAAGCCTGCCATTTTAATATTAGTTTTCTATTTTCTGTTTCTTTTGTTTCTTTGTTTTCTTTTTCCTGTGTTCCTGTGTGTTCTTTGAAACTTTTTAGAATTCTATTTTGATTTCTCTGTAGTATTTTTGAATGTATGGGGTTTTAGTGGTTGCTCCAGAAATTATATTATGCATACATAACTTATCACAGTCTACTGGTGTCAACATCTTTCCAGTTTGAGTGAAGTATAAAAACCTTATCTTCCTCCAAATCTGTTGACCTTATCTCATTTATAATTGTCTTAAATATTTCCTCTATATAGACTGAGAACCACTTCAAGATGTTTGACTTTTTGCTTCAATGGTCAAATGTAATTTAGAAAACTCAAGAGGAGAAGGAAAATGTATTATATTTACCTATAAATGTGCTCTTTCTAATGTTCCTTTTTTCCTTTCTGATGTTCCAAGATTTCCTTTTTTTTTTTTTTTTTTTTTTTTTGCTTTTTAAATTATTTCTGTTTCAAGAACTTCCTTTAGTCATTCTTTTAGGGTAGATGTTATGACAACAAATTCTCTTTAGTTTTTCTTTGAGATGTCTTTATTTCTCCTCTATTCCTAAATGATAGCTTCACTTAATTTAGAATTTGGGGTTGACATTTCTTTTTCTTCAGCATTTGAAAAAAGTTGTGCCACTTCCTTTTGACCTCTATGGTTTTTTTATGACAAATCAACTATCATTTGAATTATTCTTTCCCATTGTGCTGGGTGGCACTTATCTTTGCAGCTTTCAAGTTTTTTTTTCTTTGTCTCTGGTTTTTGAAAGTTTGACTCTGATGTCTTGGTGTGGATTTTTTCGGGGTTTATCCTGTTGGGTTCACTCAGTTTTCTGAAACTTAAGTTTATGTCTTTTGCAAAATTTGGGAAATTTTAGCCATTATTTCTTTAAAGAAAAGATTTTATTTATTTATTTATTTATTTTAAAGAGAGCAGGAGAGGGGGGGCAGAGGGAGAGAGACAGGGAGCAAAGCAGACTCCTTGCTGAGCGTGGAGCCCGACATAGGGCTTGATCCCAGGACCCTGAGATCATGACCTGAGGTGAAATCAAGAGTCAGATGCTTAACTGACTGAGCCACCCAGGCGCCCCACCATTATTTCTTGAAGTACCTTCTAGCACTACCCTTTTCCTGCTCTCATGACTCCAGTGTCATGAATGTTAATTCATTGTTACATCCCACAGGCCCTGTCTGTTTTCCTCTATGTTCTTCAGGCCGGGTAATTTATATTGTTTTATTTTCAAGTTCACCAAGTCTTTTCTCTGTCCCTTCCATTCTGTTATTAAGCCCATTCACTGAGTTTTAAATTTTTAGGTATTATATTTTTCAATTCTAAAATTTCCATTTAGTTCTTCTTTTATCTTCTATTTCTTTGATGAGACTTTAAATTTTTTTCATTTGATTCAGTCATGTTCATACTTGCTTTAAATCATGTTCATGCTTGCTTTAAAATTCCAAACAATTCCAAGATGTGTCAGTTTGGTGTTAGCATTTGTTGATTGTCATTACTCATTTAAGATGGGATTTCTCTGGTTCTTGCTATGATAAATGATTTTTAAATTATATCCTGGACATATTAGATATTAAGTTATGAGATCATGGATCCTATTTAAGTCTGATGTTTTAAATCTTCTGCCAGTGGAAGAAGGGGAATGCTGTCTTATTCCTGTCAGGTGGAGGTGGCAGTCCAGGTTCGCCACCCAACAACCATGCCCTAGGGTCAGATAGCCTTGCTACCACATGACCTTGGCTAACCACCACAGTGGTGCAGAGGCCACATAAGTACTGGATGGTGAGGCACGATTTTGGCCTCCACTCTGCCTCCCTTGATGCCTTGTTACTGCTGGGCAGGGATGAAATCCTCGACTCCCCACTTGATCTTTTCTCATGCCACCCAAGTGAGGGGAATTGCTACAGTCGGGCAAGGGTAGAAATCTGGGTTTTCCATTTGACTTTGCTTATGGGAGTGAGTTGGGGCTGGTTTCCTTCATGGTGCTTGCCTGAAAGTTTTCTGGCTCACTAAGCTGCCCCATTCTTGTTTCTTTGGCTGGAGAGAGCAGACTTTGGGGGGATTTTCCCCCCAAAAATGCCATTAACATTTCTGAGTTTCTGTCTTCTCCAGCACTTAGTCTAGAACGTATGAGGCAAGTAGAAACCCCAGAGAATTCATCACAGTCCTTAACCTTCATCTCTCCATTTTTCTGAGTCTCGTTATGTTTGTTTTATATATAAATCCCAGAGTTGAAAGCATCCATACTTAGCAGGAGAAATAGGAAAAAGTGTGTTTATTTCATTGTGGTCCAGAATAGGAAGCCTGTAGGTATATAGATATACATGTACATTTAAAAAAAATTTTAAGACTTTATTTCTAAGTCATTTCTGTACCTAATGTGGAACTTGAACTTAAAGCCCCATGATTAAGAGTTGCATGCTTCACTAACTGAGCCAGCCAGTGCCCCTAGGTGTAGATATATTTTGTTTTTATTTTAATCACTTGGTACTCATTATGTCAAATGCACTCCTTAATCCCCACTACCTGTTTCACCCATCCCCCTGACCTCCCCTTTAGGAACCATCAATTTGTCCTTGGAAGTTAAGATTCTGTTTCTTGCATTGACTTTCTCTTTTTCACTTTGCTCATTTATTTTGTTTCTTAAATTCCACATATGAGTGAAATCATACATTTATCTTTCTCTGACTTATTTCGCTTAGCATTGTACTCTCTGGTTCCATTCATGTTGTTGCAAATGGCAAGATTTCATTTTTTATGACTGAATAATATTCCATTGTATGTATATTACCACATCTTCTTTACCCATCCATCTATCAATGGACACTTGTGCTGCTTCCATAATTTAGATAATGCTGCTATAAACATCAGAGTGTATGTATCCCTTTGAATTACTTTTTCTTTTTTAATTCTTTGGATAATACCTAGTAGTGCACTTGCTTGGTCATAGGGTAGTTCTATTTTTAACTTTTTGAGGAACCTCCATTTTGTTTTCCAGAGTGGCTTCACCAGTTTGCATTCCTACCCATAGTGCAGGAGGGTTCCTCTTTTTCCACATCCTCACTAACACCCATCGTTTCTTGTGTTTTTTATTTTAGCCATTCTTTTTTTGGGGGGGGGTGGGGAGTGTGTGAGTGTGGGGGGAAGGACAGAGGGAGAAGGAGAGAGAGAATCTTAAGCAGATTTCATGTTCAAGGTGGCGCCTGACATGCGATTCAGTCTCACAACCCTGAGATCATGACATGAGCTGAAATTGAGTCAGATGCTTAACTGACTGAGCCACCCAGACACCACTGATTTTTAGCCATACTGACAATGTCTGTTCGTGTCTTCTCCTCATTTCTAAACTGGATTATTTTTGGTGGGGGGTGTTGAGTTGTATAAGTTCTTTATATATTTTGGATAATTTTATCCATTATATAATTTGCAAATATCTTCTCCCATTCTACAAGTTGCCTTTTAGTTTTGTTAATTGTTTCCTTCCTCATGCAGAAGTTTGTTTTTTTTTAATGTAGTCCCAATAGTTAATTTTTGCTTTTATTTCCCATGCATCAGGAGACATATCTAGAAAAAAGTTGCTGCAACCAATGTTAAAAAGTTACTGCCTTATTTTCATCTAGGATTTTTATGGTTTCAAGTGTCACATTTAGGTCTTTAATCCACTTTGATTTTGTTTTTGTTCGTGGTATAAGAAAGTGATCCAGTTTCATTCTTTTGCATGTAGCTGTCCTGTTTTCCCAACACCATTGGTTGACAGACTGTCTTTTTCCATTGGATATTCTTGTCTGCTTTGTCAAAGATTGGCCATATAGTTGTTGATGTATCTGTTCTATTCTGTTCTATTGATCTGTGTATCTGTTTTTGTGCCAGTACAATATTGTTTTGATTACTACAGCTTTGTAATAAAACTCAAAGTCTAGAATTGTGATGCCTCCTGCTTTCCTTTGCTTTTTCAAAATTGCTTTGGCTATTTGATGTCTTTTATTGTTTCATACAAATTTTAGGATTGTTTGTTCTAATTATGTGAAAAATGTGGTTGGCATTTTGATGGGGATTGCATTAAATGTGTGGTTTGCTTTGGATAGTATAAACATTTTAACAGTATTTGTTCTTCCAGTCCATGAGCATGAAATGTCTTTCCATGTCTTTGGGTTATCTTGGATTTTTTTTTTTAACCAACATTTTTATGTTTTTATAGTTTTCAGAATATAAGGCTTTTACCTCTTTGGTTAAGTTTTTTCTTATTTTATTGTTTTTGGTGTAATTGTAAGTGGGATTGTTAATTTCACTTTCTGTTGCTTCATTATTAGTGTATGGAAATGCAATGGATTTCTTTTTTTTACATTTTAGATTTTATTTATTTATTTGACAGAGAGAGATCACAAGTAGGCAGAGAGACAGGCAGAGAGAAAGAGAGAGGGAAGCACGCTCCCCGCTGAGCAGAGAGCCTAATTTGGGGCTTGATCCCAGGACCCTGAGATCATGACCCAAGCCACAGGCAGCAGCTTAACCCACTGAGCCACCCAGGTGCCCCTATGGATTTCTTTACATTGGTTTTATATCCTTTATATCCTTTTATATCCGGTTTTATATCTGGACGTATTTCTCTGTCTCCTGACTTCAGCAGTTCTAGCAGGGATTTTTTGGTGGAGTCTTTCAGGTTTTCTATATATTGTATCATGTCATCTGTAAATAGTGAAAGTTTTACTTCTTCCTTACATATTTGGATTGTTTTTATTTCTTTTTGTTATGTTCTTTTTTTAATGTTATGTTTATTTCTTTTTGTTATGTTCTTTTTGTTGTCTGTTTATAAATAGTGAAAGTTTTACTTCTTCCTTACAGATTTGGATGCTTTTTATTTCTTTTTGTTGTCTGTTTATTTCTTTTTGTTGTCTGTTTGGCTAGGACTTCCAGGACTATGTTGAATATAAGTGGTGAGAGTGGACATATTTGTCTGTTCCTGACCTTAGGGGAAAGACTCTCAGGTTTTCACCATTGAGAATGATATTAGCTGTGGGTTTTTCATATAAGGTCTTTATTATATCGAGGTATGTCCCCTGTAAATGTACTTTGTGGAGGGTTTTTATCATGAGTAAATGTTGTACTTTGTTAAATGATTTTTTTGTATCCATTGAAATGATCATATGGTTCTTAATCATTTCTCTCATTGGTGTGATGCATCACGTTGATTGATTTGCAAATTTTGAACCACCCTTACCACCCAGGAGTAAATCCTGCTTGATTGTGGTGAATGACTTTTTTAATGTATTGTTGGATTTGGTTTGCTATTATTTTGTTGAGGATTTTTGCATTTTGTATTCATCAACGATATTGGCCTGTAGTTCTCTTTTCCTGTGTTATCTTTATTTGGTTTTGGTATCATGGTAATGCTGGCCTCAGAATGAATTGGGAAGTTTTCTTTTCTTTTCTATTCTTTGAAATAGTTTGAGAAAAATAAGTATTAACTCTTCTTTAAGTGTCTGGTAGAATTTGCCCATGAAGCAAATGGTCCTGGACTTTTGTTTGTTGGGAGTTTAGTGATTACTGGCTCAGTTTCTTTGCTGATAAATCATTTGTCTAAATTTTCTCTTTCTTCCTGATTCATTTTTGGTAGCTTATGTTTCTAGGAATTTATCTATTTCTTCTAGGTTGTCCAATTTGTTGGCATATAGTTTTCACAATATTCTCTTGTACTTGTTTGTATTTCTGTGGTGTTGGTTATCATCTCCCCTCCCTTATATATGACTTTATTTGATTATGTCCTTTCTCTTTCTTATGTTGATAAGTCTGGCTAGGGGCTTATCAATTTTATTGATTATTTTTGAAAAACTGGTTTCATTAATTTTTTTTTTTTAGTTTCTATATCATTTTTTCTCTGCTCTAATCTTTTATTATATCCTCCCTTCTGCTGGCTTTAGCTTTGGTTTGTTGTTATTTTTCTAGCTCCTTTAAGTGTAAGGTTAGGTTGTTGAGATTTTTCTCACTTCTTGAGATTGGTCTGCATTGCTATAGACATAGCAGTCATTTTTTGCTATGTCATTTTTGCTATTCGCAAAGTTCACAAAGGTTTGAACTTTGCATTTTTGTTTTCATTTGTTTCCATGTACTTTTTAAATTTCTTCTTTAAATTCCTGGATGACTCATTCATTGTTCAGTGGCATGTTATTTACCCTCCACGTATTTGTGGTCTTTCCGGGTTTCTTCTTGTAATTGCCTTCTAGTTTCATAGCATTGTGGTCAGAAAAGATGCATGGTATGACTTCAATGTTCTTGAATTTGTTGAGGCTTGTTTTGTGACCTAACATGTGATCTATTCTGGAGAATGTTGTGCATGCACTTGAAAAAAACACGTATTCTGCTGTTTTAAGATGGAATGTTCTTTTTTTTTTTTTTTTTTTTTTTAAGATTTTATTTATCTGTTTAAGAGAGAGCATGGGTGGGGGCTAAGGGGCAGATGGAGAGGGAGAAGCAGGCGTCCCACTGAGCAGCGAGCCCCAAGTGGGGCTCAATCCCAGGACCCTACATCATGATCTGAACTGAAGGTAGACACTTAACTGACTGAGCTACCCAGTTGACCCTAGGATGGAATGTGCTGAACGTATCTCTTGGACCCATCTGGTACGGTGTGTCATTCAAAGTCATTGTTTCCTTGCTGATTTTCGGTTTAGTTGATCTCTACATCAATGTAAGAGAAGGTGTTAAAATTCCCTACTATTAATTCATTATTATCAATTAGTTCCTTTATGTTTGTTATTAACTATTTTATGTGTCTGGGTATTCCCATGTTAGATGCATAAATATTTACAGCTGTTAAATCTTTTTGCAGGGCTGTCTGCTTGATGATTATATAGTATCCTTTTTCTCTTATTACAGTCTTTGTTTTAAAGTCTATTTTATCCAGGGTAGGTATTGTTACTTCAGCTTTCTTTTTCCATTTGCAAGATAGATATTTCTCCACTCCCTTACTTTCAATCTGCAGGTGTCTTTAGGTCTACATTGAGATTTTTGCATTGGTTGTTCTATATTTATTGCATTTTTATTACATCTTTTGTGATTGTTTCTGAAGATTTTCCCTGATTCTTTTTTATCTTTCTCTCTTTCATGGTTTGATATTTTTTTTAGTGATATATTTGGGTTTCTTTCTCTTTATTCTTTGCATATTTATTAATGGTTTTGATTTGTGATTACCATTATGTTCGTATAACAGTTTATATTAAGTTGATGGTTGCTTAAGTTTGAACCCATTCTTTACTCCCTACCCCTCTCCTCCATGCTTTAGTGTCTTATGGTGTCATATTTTACATCCTTTTATTTTATGAATCCCTTTGACTGATATTTACAGAAATGCTTATTTTTAATCCTTTGTGTTTTTTTACTTTTCATACTCACTTGTGTTCTTTCCATTTGAAGAGTTCCCTTTAATATTTCTTGCAGGGCTTATTCAGTGGTTGTGAAACTCCTTTAGTTTTTGTTTGAGAAACTCTATTTCTTCTTCTATTCTGAATGACAGCCTTGCTGGATAGAGTATTCTTGGCTGCAGATTTTTGCTTTTCAGCACTTTGAAGATATCTTGCTGGTCTCTTCTGGTCTGCAAAATTTCTGCTGAAAAATTTGCTGACAGCCTCATGGGGTTTCCCTTGTCTGTAACTGTCTTCTTTTTCTCTTGGTGCTTTAAAGTTTTTTTCCTTATTACTACTTCTGCCATTTTAATTACAATGTGTCTTTGTATGGGCCTCCTTGGGTTGATTTTTTGGGATGTCTCTATGCCTCCTGGATCTGGATATCTGTTTCCTTCACCAGATTAGGGATATTTTCAGCTATTATTTCTTCAAATAAATTTTCTGACCCCTTTCTCTCTCTCTTTCTGGGATCCCTATTATGCGAATGTTATTATGTGGTCACTGAGTTCTCAATTTGCATAACTTTTTTGGTCTCATTTCCTCATCTTGGTAACTTTCCATTACTGTCTTTCAGGTCATTAATTCATTCCACTGCTTCATCTAGCTTTTTCTTAATTCCACCAAATGTATTTTAAATTTATCGTGTTCTTCATCTCTGATTGATTCTTTTTTATCTCCTTGTCAAGGATCTCGCTTATGTCCTCCACTATTTACTCAAATCCAGTGAGTATCTTTATGATCATTACTTTAAATTCTGTCAGGTATATTACTTTTATTCATTTCACTTAGTTCTCTTGCTGTGGTTTGGTCCTATTCTTTCATTTGGACATATTTCTCTGTCTCCTTAATTTTTCTAACTCTCGGTGTCTGTTTCTCTCTGTTAGGAAAGTCAACTACTTCTCCTGCTCTTGAAGGTAATGGCCTTATGAAAAAGAGGTCTTGTAGTGCCCCACAGTGCAGTGTCTGTTGCCCAGGACCTGGCCCTTCCAGGGAATGTCTCCTGTGTGTGTTGCCTAGGTCTTGCTGTTGAGTCCTGCTCCCCCACTCCTTATTTCAGTCCAGTTGTCTACAGAGCCTCCCCTTGCCTCTTATGGGAAATATTTGGTTCCCAGCAGGGGTAGGGTGCATTTTAACTAGGTGTACACTAGCTGCTTGTGCAATGAAACCTGCCAACACAGCTGCTGCCACTTGAACTGAGACCCAGCAAAATACCCAGGTCAGGAGATGAGGTGTTGGTGGGGTTTGCGCCAGTTTTCTGGGAGAGGGGCCTGCAGTGTAGGTACTGAGGCAAGCATGAGTGGGAAGGCAGATCTGCCAAAGTGCGGGGAGTGGGACAGAGGACTTGGTGTAAGCAAGTTATGTCAGTGGTGCACTGGTTCCCACTGTAGGTTTATGCTGGAGGGTAGGGGAAGGAAATTGTGTCTGCCAGATCATTTGTTTCTGGAGGGATCTCCCAGTGATCCTGCCTCTTGGACATGCTTTGAGATGAGTAAATCACACTGACTCCCATCTGCTCCCCCCTCCCACAACCATGGTCATTTTCTAAACTGCTGCTTCTAGGCTGTATCTGCGTGGGTTGTTTGTCATGCTGTCTTCTTTAGGGACAAGGACTCTTCTTTCTAATGCCTTCCAGGCTCTCCTAGGGCTAAGCCTGCTGATTTTTAAGATTCCAGGCTTTAAGTCCCATAGGTTGTAAGAACCTATGAAATTTGGCCCCTCTTGCTTTCAATGCCAAATGTTATGGGGACTTGTCTTCCCCTTGTGAGTTCCCCAATGTTCAAATCTGTTTTTTGCTCTTCTCTGTACCATTGGCTCCTTCCTCACCACGGATGGTGTCCATCTTGCTCCCAAACTCTCTCTTTCTCCTTCCTACCTTCTTTGATGTGGTCTCTTCTCTACCTTTAGTTTTAGAGTTTGTTCTGCCCATCTTCAGATCATTTTATGTGTTATTTACACTGAAGTGAATGTTATCTAGTTGTACCCATGGGAAGAGGCACAGTTAGGGTCCTCCTCCTCTGCCGTCTTCCCAGCCTCCTCAAGTATCTTTTCTACAAATTTCTTTTCTTCTTCTGGAACTCTGATGGTACAACTATTAGACATTTTTATATTGTCCCACAGGTCCCTGGGGCTCAATTTACTTTTAATTTTCAATGTTTTTTTCTCTGTGTGTTCAGATTGCACACTTTCTTTTTTAAGAAAATAATTATTTGAGAGAGAGAGAGAGAGAGGAAGGGAGATGTGTGTGTGCTGGAAGCTGGGGGTAGAAGAAGAGGGAGAGATAGTCTCTAGCAGACTCTGTGCTAAGCACATAGCCTGACATGGGGCTCAATCTCATGACCCTGAGATCACAACCTGAGCTGAAACCAAGAGTCAGACACGTAACCAAACTGTGCTACCCAGGCACCACTCATATTGCGTACTTTATATTGATCTATACTCAACTTCACTTATTCATTCCTCTGCCATCTCCATTTTGTTCTTTGGATCATCCAGTGAATTTTTAATTTCAGGTATTATATTTTTCAGTTATAAAATTTCCCTTTGGTTCTTCATTATAGTTTCCATTTGCTGAGACTGGCTATATTCCATTTGTTTCAAGAATGCTCAGTTACATATTGGAGAATGTTTATAATTGTCTTAAAGTTTTCATCAGATAATTCCAGTATTCAAGTCATTTCAGAGTCGGCGTCTGTTGGTTGTCTCTCCCCTTGATAACTGGTCAGCATTCCCGGTTCTTCATATGTCAAGTAATTTTGGGTTATATGTTAGACCTTTTAAATATTAAAGTTGTGAGTCCCTGAGTCTTGTTTAAATCCTGTGGAGAATGTTGGCTTTTTGTTTTGTTAGATAATAGTCTTATATAGGGTCAAGCTGTAATTTCCAATTTACCTCCCGTGGCTGTGTTTTTTTTAAATTATTTTTATAAACATATAATATGTTATTTGCCCCAGGGGTACACGTCTGTGAATCATCAGGCTTACACATTTCACAGTGCTCACCATAGCACATACCTTCCCTAATGTCCATAACCCAACCCTACCACCTCATATCCCTACCCCATATACCTACCCCTTGCCCCCTAGCAGCCGTCAGTTTGTTTCATGAAATTAAGAGTCTCCCTCCAAATCCCATCTTGTTTCATTTTTTTCATTCCCTACTCCCCACAACTCCCCACCCTGCCTCTCAAATTCCTCATATCAGAGAGACTGTTTGATAATTGTCTCTCTCTGATTGGCTTATTTTGCTCAGCCTAATACCCTCTAGTTCTACCCATGTTTTTGCAAATGGCAGTATTTCATTTCTTTTGATGGCTGCATAGTATTCCATTGTATATATATATACCACATCTTCTTTATCCATTCATCTGTTCATGGACATCTAGGTTCTTTCTATAGTTTGGCTATTGTGGACATTGCTGCTATAAACATATGGGTGCATGTGCCTCTTTGGATCACTACATTTGTATCTTTAGGGTAAATACCCAGTAGTGCGATTGCTGGGTCATAGGGTTGCTCTATTTTCAACTTTTTGAGCAACCTTCATGCTGTTTTCCAGAGTGACTGCACCAGCTTGCATTCCCACCAAGAATGTAGGAGGGTTACCCTTTCTCCACATCCTCACCAGCATCTGTCATTTCCTGATTTGTTAATTGTAGCCATTCTGACTGGTGTGAGGTGGTATCTCATTGTGGTTTTGATTTGTATTTCCCTGATGCCTAGTGATGTGGAGCCCTTTTTCATGTGTCTGTTGGCCATCTGGGTGTCTTCTTTGCAGAAATGTCTCTTCATTGTCCTCTGCCCATTTCTTGATTGGATTATTTGTTCTTTGGGTGTTGAGTGTAATAAATTCTTTATAGACCTTTATAGATTTTGGATACTAGCCCTTTATCTGATACGTCATTTGTGAATATCTTCTTCCATTCTGTCAGTTGTCCTTCGGTTTTGTTAACTGTTTCCTTTGTCATGCAAAAGATTTTGATCTTGATGAAGTCCCAGTAGTTCATTTTTGCCCTTGCTTCCCTTGTCTTTGGCAATGTTTCTAGGAAGAAGAGGAAGAAGAGGTTGCTGCCTGTGTTCTCCTCAAGGATTTTGATGGGTTCCTGTCTCACATTGAGATCTTTCATCCATTTGACTCTATCTTTTTGTGTGGTATAAGGAAATGGTCCAATTTCATTTTTCAGCATGTGGCTGTCCAGTTTTCCCAATACCATTTGTTGATGAGACTTTTTTCCGTAGGGTGTTCTTTCCTGCTTTGTCAAAGATCAGTTGACCATAGAGTTGAGGGTCTATTTCTGGGCTCTCTATTCTGTTCCATTGATCTATGTGTCTGTCTTTGTGCCAGTACCATACTGTCTTGATTATTACAGCTTTGTAGTAGAGCTTGAAGTCTGGAATTGAGATACCACCAACTTTGGCTTTCTTTGTCAACATTCCCCTGCCTATTTGGGGTCTTTTCTAGTTCCATACCAATTTTAGGATTATTTGTTCTATTTCTTTGAAAAAAATTAACTATTTTGGTAGGGATTGCATTAAATATGTAGATTGTTTTAGGTAACAGAGATATTTTCACAATATTTATTCTTCCAATCCATGAGCATGGAGCATTTTTCCATTTCTTTGTGTCTTCCTCTATTTCTTTCATGAGCACTTTATAGTTTTCTGAGTACAGATTCTTTGCCTCTTTGGTTAGGTTTATTCCCAGGTATGTTATGGTTTTGGGTGCAATTGTAAATGGGATCAACTCCTTAATTTCTTTTTCTTCTGTCTTGTTGCTGGTGTACAGAAATACAACTGATTTCTGTGCATTGATTTTATGTCCTGACACTTTACTGAATTCCTGTATGAATTCTAGTGCTTTTGGAGTGGAGTCTCTTGGGTTTTCCACATAAAGTATCACATCATCTGCAAAGAGTGAGAGTTTGACTTAGTCTTTGCTGATTTGAATGCCTTTTATTTCTTTTTGTTGTCTGATTGCTGAGGCTAGGACTTCTAGTACTATGTGGAATAGCAGTGGTGATAATGGACATCCCTGCCGTGTTCCTGACCTTAGGGGAAAAGCTCTCAGTTTTTCTCCATTGAGAATGATAGCCACTGTGGGTTTTTCATAGATGGCTTTGATGATATTGAGGTATGTACCCCCTGTGCCTACCTTATGAAGAGTTTTGATCAAGAAAGGATGCTGTACTTTGTCAAATGCTTTTTCAGCATCTATTGAGAGGATCATATGGTCCTTGTTCTTTCTCTTATTAATGTATTTATCACATTGATTGATTTGCAAATGTTGAACCAAACTTGCAGCGCAGGAATAAATCCCACTTGGTTGTGGTGAATAATCCTTTTAATGTACTGTTGGATCCTATTGGCTAGGATTTTGGTGAGAATTTTTGCATCTGTGTTCATCAAGGATATTGGTCTGTAATTCTCCTTTTTGATGGGATCTTTGTCTGGTTTTGGGATCGAGCTAATGCTGGCCTCATAAAATGAGTTTGGAAGTTTTCCTTCCATTTCTATTTTTTGGAACAGTTTCAGGAGAGTAGGTATTAATTCTTCTTTAAATGTTTGGAGGGAATTCCCCTGGGAAGCCATATGGCCCTGGGCTCTTGTTTGATGGGAGATTTTTGATGACTGCTTCAATCTCCTTATTGGTTATAGGTCTGTTCAGGTTTTCTATTTCTTCCTGGTTCAGTTTTGGTAGTTTATATGTCTAGGAATGTATCCATTTCTTCCAGATTGTCAAATTTGCCAGCATATAGTTGCTCATAATATGTTCTTTAATTGTTTGTAATTTTTTTTTTTTTGGTGTTGGTTGTGATCTCTCCTCTTTTATTCATGACTTTATTAATTTGGGTCCTTTCTCTTTTCTTTTTGATAGGTCTGGCCAGGGGTTTATCAGTCTTCTTAATTCTTTCAAAGTTTTGTTTGTGGCTGTGGTTTTAAGTTCAGTTTTCAAAGATTTTGTAGTGATATTCAAGACTGTCCTGCATGTGTAGTACTAAGGCACCAGTCAGGCCTGTGCCGTGGTCTCTGTAGTTCAGTTCTTGAAACCCCTGGTATGTGGCTAACGGCTGGATCCACACATGCACAGTTGAGGGATAAGCTCAAGTTTACACATAACTTTATGGAGTCCCTTCCTTGATTTCCCCCCTTTCTACACTCCCCAGATCCCAAGGAGTCATTTTCCTGGTCTGCTGGCTTAAAAGGTATACCTTTATTGTTTCCACTCTAACATGCCCTTCCTGGGACTCAGTCTGCCTCTGAGGACAGGTGGTGGGAAGATATGTAGAGTAAAAACAATATTGAGGGTTTACCACATACTTTTTGTATCACAATTCCTCTGGTTGAAAAGGATTTCCCTGTCTCAGATTTTTAGGTGCCTGCCCAGCTGCTGCCATCATCAGATTGTAGCTTTGGAGCTTGAACTTGCATGAGGACAGGGCCAACAGAGAAAAACAACAGTGGATCCCTCCAAACTCCCACTCTCTGTATCCTATGGGGGTCCTTCCTTCCACTCCTTAGAACAGAAAGAGAGGGCTTCTCTTAGAGCTCTGTCTGTATCTGGTGCACAATTCTTGGATTCAGGCTTCCTTTTGAGTCCAGGCTACAACATACAAGAGGAAAATAAACCCAGTAAACTCATAGCTGTGTTGGTTGTACTTTGAGTTTGGTTTCCATTCCCAATTTCCCATTATTTTTCACTTTTCAGAGGCCTCTGACAGCTGCTCCATGCATTCTGTCTATGATTTCTGGATACATTCACTGGGAGATGGAGAGTGGGGTGTGCTTACTCCACGTAACCAAATTTTAAAGTTCATCTTCTACTATTTTTCATTTTTTCTCTTTTATTATTTTATATACGTTTTTTATATCCTGTATACAAGTCCTTCGTGTTATATATATATATATATATATATATATATATATATATATACACACACACACACACACTATCTATATCTATATCTATATCTATATATAGACATATAGATGTTTTATGCCAGTCTAGGGCTTAACTTTATTTGATAAAGTCCATGTTATCAACTTCGGCTGTTATAATTAGTGTTTTTTGGTGTCCTGTCAAAGAAATCTTTTCCCACATGAATGAAAATTCTCTCCTATGTCTTCTTCTAGAAGATGTATATGGTCTATGATTCATCTAGAATTAATTGCATTTTCCTATCCATGAAGATTGTATATTTCTCTATTTAGATTTTCTTTAATTTCTCTCTTAATTTTGTTCTTTTCAGTGTACAGGTCTTACACATTTTTCATTGCATTTCTTTCAAGCATTTTATGTTTCTATGCTATTGTAGGTGATATTTTAAAATTATTCATTGTTAGAAAATAGAAATACAGTAGATTTGACCTTATTATATTCCTTTTTTTACACATAACCAAACAAATATATTTAGTTTATGTTTCTGGTGACTCTAATATCTTATGGCTTTGTGCAACCAATTTTGCTAGTAGTACCTTTTACTTAGGAATTTTGTAATTTTTACTGTGGTTTCACATTTAATTGAACTTTCTCCATGAGGATTCTTTGAAGCCTAGGTTGAAAGTGGATTTCTATAGAAGGTTTTTTGAGAACTTCTACAAGGTACCTGGGAGCATACCAACCCAGGATTATTTAAAGGTTTCAGTGTAAAATAAATAGTACACTTGGAGTATGAATTCAGATCACAAACTTGCATAAGGGTTAACTTTTGATTTAAAAAGTCTTAGTGTCAAGGTTAAAATATGCAGGATACCCTGTTTTCTGTCACTCATTTCCATCTTATTTTCCATGCCCTCTTAAACCCCACAACTCTTGAGCCCTTCTTCACCTTGTGGTAACTTTCTGCTTGGATACCTGTTAATATGCTAAAGGTGAGCCCATACCAACCCTCCAAGATGTCTAGGAAATATGGATTACCTTTTCTAAAAACCACTTATCTCCACCTTTTCTGCACCTAGCCTTGGGCTTGGAAGTAAAAATACAGCTGTGCAAAATGCACATGGCCTGTCTTCATGGCACTCAGTTTGGGAGGAGGAAATAGTGACTTAATACTTATTAGGCCCTGTCTTTTGTCAGCCACCATCTTGGTGCTTTCATGTATGTCACTTAATCCTGGGGATGACCTTGGAGAGCTGGCTCTTTCCTTGGTATTTTGTGGATGAGGAATCCAGGCCACAGGGACTGGAGGGGGCCAATGTGGCTCTAGGATTTGAGCCTCCTGTGGGAGCCTGCCTTTAAAGGGGAGGCAGAGTGACTGCCACTGCAGCCTAGTGATCTGTTGTCACCTCATTCTCTCCTAGAGGCTGTGCATCCCTGTGTACTGCAAGTACCAGTTCTTTAAGACTCCAGTTCACAGAACAGAGGGGCGGCCCCATGGAATCCACATCCATTTCCAGGACATCAATGTCATCTTTCTTGGGGCAATGCAGCCCAGTGACCTGAGGGAATACCTGGAGGGGCCCCCCATGGTGGTGCAAGTTCATGACAGGGACCGCAAGTTAGAGGAGTATTCCCGGAAGCCCACCCTGTTTGGGGATGACCCCTTGGATGCATACCTTAACCTCCAGTCCCTCATCTCTCTGGAAGAGACAGAGAATAACCCCTTTGAATCCCAGAACAAGATATGGGACCCTTATGGGGTTGCCCAGGTCAGTTTTGCTGACCTTCTCCTCGGCCAGAAGTACTTGAACTTGGTCGTCCCCATCCACAGCTGTGAACCCAAGCCCAAACACTGTGGCCAAGATGGCAAGAGCAGGAAGGTTGTGGGGTTTCGGGTCCCCACAGATGGCTTCCAGCACAACCCAATGCCCATGGGTAACTACCTTGAGGCCAACTCTCTGCTCAAGATGCGGGTGGACATCGCTGTGCCATTGCAGGCCAGGGCTGAAGCCCCGGACCCAGAGCTTTCAGGTACCCAGTTTGGCCGCATCATTTTCGTGTTTGACTCCAAGAAGATCTCCCTCCTCTACGGCCTGCTGCAGGACATCACCATGATCAATGCCAAGGCCCTTGATCTGGATGCCCACCCTATCAGGAACATCCAGCAAATCCTGTCAGCCTTTAAGATGCGGGTGAAGATCCAGGAAAGGCAGGACCTGGATGTACTCACTGGCTTCCACCTGCTGGATGGGAAGCTTCACCTTCTCATTCTGGAGGGCTTGGCTGACCAAGGCTTGAAGCAGCTATGGGACAGCCATCAAAGCCGGTAGGTGGGTGTTTGTTTGGTGTTTGTGTTTCATGTAAAAGTCATGATGTCTTGATGCTGAGTGAGTGGATTGGGGAAATCTTTTTTTATTATTTTGGTAGGGGGAAATCTTTTGAAGCCAGGCTCAGGTTTAGTGTCCTCATCTGTAAGAAGGATATGTTGATTCAGTTCCTTTTGGGGTTTATTATAGAAGACTTCACAGGAATCCATTATTGGCCTTGACCACAGGCGGAATTTCTTGCCTTTGGATGAAGGGAAGACTTTAAGGCCACGCAGTAGAAAGGGTGGTTCAGGAAAATAAGCCCTCCCTTCAGACTTCTGAGGGGCCTACTTGGCTAACAAGGAGAAGGAAATTCTGTATGGCCCTAAGATGGACACCACAGAGAAGTAGATTTCCACTGAGTCTAAGGAAGACCTATCTGACTATTTTGAGGCTGGAGAAGCTGCCTAGGTGCAGAAAGTTCTCCTTCCCTGATGACCTTCAGGAATACCTAATTATACCTCAGTGGAAATATTGTAGAGGTGATCGAACTTTCAGATTCTGGGCTGGAGCAGGTAGTCCCTTATGGTCCTTCCATTCTTCAGTTTTGTCTTCATGACAATTCTCTTTTCCTTTTGTTATTTGCAAGTATCCTAGTTTGGGCTTAAAGGGCCTCTTTTCTTTATTTTTATTTTTTTAGATTTTCTTTATTCAAAAGAGAGAGAAAATGAGCTGGGTGGGGGAGGAGCAGAGGGAGAGGGAGAAACAGACTCCTTGCTGAGTGCTGAGCCCAACATGGGGCTCAGTCCCAGGACCCTGAGATCATGACCGTAGCTGGTCAGAAGCCAGGCTCAGGTTCAACCCAGATGCCCTAGTACCTCCCTTTTTTAGTTTGGAAACTCCCCCTCTCTGTCTTTGGACTTCAGATGCCCTAGAACCTAGATGCTGACAACAGCAAGTAGTCCTGATGTTGAGTTGTATTCATCCAAGACAGGAGAGCAGCCCTGTTTGGCCCTGTCTTGATGTGTTGGTAAGCCAAGAGGTGCTGTGAAGGAGCTGGCATTGTGTCTAGTTATCTGCCCAAGAGAACTGAAAACATAGGTCCACACAAAAAACTTGTATGTGAATGTTCATGGTAGCATTATTTATAATAGTCAAAAAAGTGGAAATGGGAACTTGGGTGGCTCAGTGGGTTAAAGGGTCTGCCTTCAGCTCAGGTTGTGATTTTAGGGTCCTGGGATTGAGCCCCAAATTAGGTTCTCTGCTCAGCAGGGAGCCTGCTTCCCTCTCTTTCTCTGCCTGCCTCTCTGCCTACTTGTGATCTCTGTCTGTCAAATGAATAAATAAAATCTTCAAAAAAAGTGTAATCAACTCAAATGTCCCTCAACCAATGAAGAAAATGTGATATATCCATAAAATAGAATAATATTCAGCCATGAAAAAGGAATGAAGTACTGATATACACATTTCAACATGGGTGAACCTTGAAAACGTACTGAGTAAAAGAAGCCAGACATAAAAGGCCACCTGTTGTATGATTCTGTTAATGTGGAATGTCTAGACTAGTCAAATCCACAGAAACGGAAGATTCGTGGTTCTCAGGGTCTCAGGGAAGGGGTGAAGGAGAAGTGGGGAGTGACTGTTAATGGGTACAATTTCTTCTTGGGGTGATGAGAATTTTCTAGAATTGGTGTTTATGATTGCACAATGTTAATATATTAAAAACCACTGAATCATGCAATTGAAAAGTGTGAACTTATAATGAAAAAGTGTGTGCAGTAAACAATCTGGCCTTGCCCAAAAGGTCTGGCCTTTGCTTTTGGCTTCTGGGTGGTGATATATGTCATACCTAATAGGAGTGCCTTTGCTTAGGTTGGGGGATGACTACACCAGAACCTGGGATAGGATGGGACCACCATACCTGGTGGTCATGCCAGAAAGACCCCGAGTGTGATTTAGGGTTAGGGCTTTGGTCTTGTCATGTCAGTTGATCTGGAGACTGAGATTGCCATGTGAGCAATCAAGCAAGTAATCAATCATGCCTCTGTAACGGAGCCCAAATAAGAACTCTAAATACCAAGGCTCAGGGGAACTTCTATGTGCATATTATCCCTCAGCAATGTCATAAGGACAACACATCCTGATTCCATGAGGAAAGAGCATTGAGAACTTGGTGTTTAGAACCATTCTAAACTCTGCCCTATGTGTCTCTTCCTCTGGCTGATTTTAATCTGCATCCTTTCCCTATAATAAGCTGTGAGTGTGAGGGTAACATCTTTCAGTGAATTCCGTGTGTTCTTATAGCAAATTGTTGAGCCTGAGGGTGGTATTAGAACCCCTTGAACTGGGGCTTCTGGGTGGCTCAGTGGGTTCAGGCCTCTGCCTTCGGCTCAGGTCATGATCCCAGGGTCCTGGGATGGAGCCCCGCATCGGGCTCTGCTCAGTGGGGAGCCTGCTTTCCTCGCTCTCTATGCCTGCCTCTCTACCTATTTGTGATCTCTGTCTGTCAAATAAGTAAATAAGATCTTAAAAAAAAAAAAAAAGGAACACCTTAAACTTCAGTGGGTATCAGAAGTCAGGGCAGTTTGAGAAACTATGACCTCAAACTTTATAGTTTGGCTAAGTTGGGGATATGGTATGTATCTCAACGAACAGTTTTGTCCCAATAGAAAAAATAATATAAAATAGGCTCATGGACCCCAGTTCAGTGAAGCTGAAATAAAAGATCATTAACCAGGAAAAAAATTCACATGGTTGGAAATTAACAACTATTTCCAAATAACCAAAAGAGAAATAAATAGAAATTAGACATTATTGAATTGATCAATAATGAAAATAGTATAGTATCTGAATTTGTGGGGTGATGTTAGTGTTATAGGAAACTTTATAGACTCAAATGCTTATATTAGAAAAGAAAAAAAGCTGAAAATTAATGATCGATGTTGCAGTAATTGAAATAAGTGTTTTAAACCGTGTCAAAAATTTAAATATGTATAAAAATTGCAAAGATAATATAAAAAATATTTTCAGATAAGATAGTTTAATGAGGTTTCTGGATACAAACATTAATGTAAAAACCTATTGAATTTCTGAATACCATCTATATACAAAAAATCATTTAAAAAGTGAATGCTTTTAAAGTATTATAAAAGTATGAAATTCAACAAAAAGGATTAGAGCATCTCTATCATGAATATTATAGGATTTTTAGAAACATTAAAAAAAACCTAAACAAGTAAAGAGACTACCATGTTCATGGATTGGAACACTCAGTATTAATAGAGGTGTCAGTTATCTGCAAGCCAGATGTATAAATTCAAAGCAATCCCAATTTTAAAAGTATGGAGCTTGAGAACCTGATTTAAAAATTTACATCATCGTGTGTATAAGAACAAGAACAAGATGGGAGAACTTGTTCTACTAAATATCAAGCCTCCTTATAAAACCATAGTGATTAAGAGAGTTTATTGGACCAGTGATAGACAAGCAAACATACGAAATATGATAGAAAATCCAAATACAGATCTCCATGCAAACAGTCACTTGACATAAGATGTGCGACATTGGAAGATCAGCAGCAAATGCTTATACTAAAACCATTGAATTGTACACATGAAAAGGGTGAATTTAGATAAGGTGATACACTTCACACAAGCCAGTTTGGCTGGAATTAAACATAGGATGTGGAGAGCTCAGAATTGTCATTCACTGCTGGTAATGAATTAGATGGTAGAGTCACTTTGGAAAACAGTCTGGCAGTTCCTCAAATGGCTAAAAAGAGATACTGTACGACCCAGCTGTCCCCCTCCTAGGTAAATGCCCAAGATAAATGAGAACACATGTCCACGCTGGACAGTATATAACTGTTTATAAGAGTACTATGATAGCCATTAGGTGGAAACAGCCCAAATGTTTATTAATTGATGAATGGCTAAACAAAATGTGACATATAAATACAATGAGCTGTTATTTGGACATAAAAGGAAGGAAATACTGACTCACATTATAGTAAGTGAAGTGAAAAGAGCCAGTCACAAAAGGCCACATATTGGATGAGTCCTTTATATGAAATGTCAAAAATAAGCAAACCTATAGAGACAGAAAGAGGATTAGTGAATACTTAGGGTTGTGGGTCAAGGGATGAGAGTATAGATGGGGGTATAGATGTGTACAGGTTTCTTTTTTAGGGAATAAGAAAGCTTGAAAATTGTGATGATGATTGCGTGTATCTATGAATAGACTAAACATGATTGAATTATATACATTATGGCATCTGAATTAAATCTCATTCGAGGGACGCCTGAGTAGCTCAGTGGGTTAAAGCCTCTGCCTTCAGCTCAGGTTATGATTCCTTGGTCCTGGGATCGAGTCCCACATCTGGCTCTCTGCTTGGCAGGGAGCCTGCTTCCTTCTCTCTCTCTGCCTGCCTCTCTGCCTACTTGTGATCTCTGTCTGTCAAATAAATAAATAAAATCTTTAAAAAAAAAATCTCATTTGAAAAATACCTCTAGCTGGGGCACCTGGGTGGCTCAGTGGGTTAAGCCTCTGCCTTCAGCTCAGGTCATGATCCCAGGGTCCTGGGATCGAGCCCTGTATCAGGCTCTCTGCTCCCTCAGCGGGAAGCCTGCTTCTCCCTCTCCTACTCCCCCGCTGTGTCTCTCTCTGTCAAATAAATAAAGTCTTTAAAGAAGAAGAAGAAGAAGGAGGAGAAGAAGAAGAGGAGGAAAAATACCTCTAGCAAACGAACAAACAGATCTGTTGAGGAAAGGAGAAGCTTTTTTAAAAAACGGTGTTGGGAGCGCCTGGGTGGCTCAGTGGGTTAAAGCCTCTGCCTTTTGCTCAGGTCGTGATCCCAGGGTCCTGGGATTGAGCCCTGCATTGGGCTCTCTGCTCCGTGGAGGGCCTGCTTCCTCCTTTCTCTCTGCCTGCCTCCCTGCCTACTTGTGATCTCTCTGTCAAATAAATAAATAAAATCTTTTTAAAAAATAAAAATAAATAAATAAACAGTGTCGGGATAATTGTTTATCCATAAGAAAAAAGGAAAATAACTTCCAAACCTCAGACCATTCACAAAAATCAATTCTCGCTGCCTTAGAAATCTGTGTACATTTTCAACTTTTGAAATAGTTATAGATTCATAGGAAGTTTAATGAATATTCCAGAGATTACCACATATCCTTTCCCCACAACGGTCACATTTTGCTTAACTGTGGTGCAGATATCTAAGCCAGGATGCCAATGTCAGTACGTATGTTGTTTGTGCCAGTTTATACATACAGATTTGTGAAGACCTCGAACTAGCATATTGTTACCGAGAGCTCCCTCATGCTCTGTGTTTACAGTCATGCCCACCCTCTTTAACTATCCTGTTTTCCATCTCCTTCATTTTTAAAAAATTGTATTTATTTACCTGACAGAGACACCATGAGAGAGGGAACACAAGCAGGAGTGGGAGAGGGAGAAACAGGCTTCCCGCTGAGCAGGGAGCCTGACGTGGGGCTTGACCCCAGGACCCTGGGATCATGACCTGAGCCGAAGGCAGGCAGTTAATGACTGAGTCACCCAGGCGCCCCCTTAATTTTTTCATCTGTATGTAATCTTCCATATTAATGGAATCCTATTATATGACCTTAGGAGCTTCCACTCAGCTTCCACTCAGTGCTGGCGAGCCGTTCACATTTTTGCATATATCCGTAGTTTGCTCCTCTTTGTTGCTGGGTCATATTTCATGGAACAGATGTGACACAGTTTCCCTATCCATCTGTTGAGGAACATTTTGTTTATTTCCAGTTTTTGACTATTACAGATAAAGCTGCTGTGAGTAATAATGTACAGGTTTTTGTGTGGACATGTTTTCTTCTTAATTGAATTATAGTTGACCTACAATATTAGTTTCAGATGTGCAAGACAGTGATCTGATATTTTTATACATTGCAAATGATCAGCATGGTAGATCAAGTTACTATCTCTCACTATACGAAGTTATTATGTGATTGACTCTGTTCCCTATGCTGCTCATGACATCCCTGTGACTTATTTATTTTAAAACTGAGAGTTTGTACCTCTTCATCCCCATCACCTGTGTCACCCATGCCTACCCCCACAACTCCCAGCCCCAGCAACTCTAAGTTTGATCTCTGTACCCATGGAATGGTTTGTTTTGTTTGTTCTATTGTTCTAGGTTTTAAATTTCACATATAAGGGAAATCATACAATATCTGTCTTTCTCTGTTTGACTTACTTACTTCACTGAGCATAATACCCTTTACTTACATTCATGTTGTTGCAGATGGCAAGACCTCATTCTTTTATATGGCTGAGTAATATTCCATTACACACTCAAACACACAGTCCACATCTTTATCCATTCACCTGAAGGTTGCTTCTATATCCTGACTATTGCAAATAATGGACATAGTGGTGCATATATCTTTTCGAATGAGTGTTCTCATTTTCTTTTGGCTGAATACCTAGTCATGGAATTGCCCTATTGGTATGGTCATTCTGGTTTTTTGTTTGTTTGTTTGTTTGGTTGGTTGGGTTTTTTTTTTTTTTAAGATTTTATTTATTGGGGCGCCTGGGTGGCTCAGTGGGTTAAGCCTCTGCCTTCAGCTCAGGTCATGATCTCAGGGTCCTGGGATCGAGCCCCACATTAGGGCTCTCTGCTCGGCAGGGAGCCTGCTTCCTCCTCTCTCTCTCTGCCTGCCTCTCTGCCTACTTGTGATCTCTCTCCCTCTGTCATAAAAATAAATAAAATCTTAAAAAAAAAGATTTTATTTATTTATTTGTCAGAGATCACAAGTAGGCAGAGAGGCAGGCAGAGACAGAGAAGGAAGCAAGCTCCCCGCTGAGCAGAGAGCCCGAAGCAGGGCTCAATCCCAGGACCCTGGGATCATGACCTTGAGCCGAAGGCAGAGGATCTAGCCCACCGAGCCACCCAGGTGCCCTGGTCATTCTGTTTTTAAATTTTGAGGAATCTCCATACTTTTTTCCACAGTGGCTGCACCAGCTTGCTTTCCCAACCACAGGGCACGGGGGTTCCCTTTTCCCCACATCCTCCATCACCAACACTTGTCATCTCTTGTGTTTTTGATCATAGTCATTTGACAGGTGTGAGGTGGTATCCCATTGTGGCTGTGATTCACATTTCCCTGATGACCAGGGATGTTGTAATTTCCTCATTGTGTGCGTTGGCCATCTGCATTATCTTCTATTTAGCTGTTCTGCCCATTTTCAGTTGGGTATTTGTTGTTGTTGTTGTTGTTATGGAGTCAAATGAGTTCTTTATGTATTTTGGATATAAATCCCTTATTGGACATATTGTTTGCAAGTAGCTTCCCCCATTCCACAGTTTGTCTTTTCATTTTGTTGGTTTTCCTCACTGTGTAAAAGCTTTTTGGCTTGATGTAGTTCCATTTGTTTATTTTTGCTTTTGTCGCCCTTGCCTAAAGAGACATAACCAAAAATATATTACTTAGGCCAATGTCAAAGAGCTTATTGCCTGCATTTTCTTCTAGGAGTTTTATGGTTTTATTTAGGTTTTTGATCCATTTGAGTTTGTGTTTGTTGTAAGAAAGTGGTTCAGTTTCATTCTTTGCCTGGAGCTGTCCCGTACCATTTGTTGAAGAAACTGTTTTCCTATTGAATATTCTTGCCTCCTTTCTCATGCATTAATTGACATATAATCATAGGTTTATTTCTGGACTCTTTATTGTGTTCCATTGATCTATGTGTCTGTGTTTATGCCACTGCCATACCGTTTTGATTACTACAGCTCTGTTGTATAACTCGAAATCTGGAATTGTTATACCTCTGGGTTTGTTTTTCCTTTTCAGATTGCTTTGGCTATTCAGGGCCTTTTCTGGTTACATGCAAATTTTAGGATTGTTTGTTCTAGCTCTATGAAAAATGCTAATGGTATTTTGATATGGCTTGCATTGAATGTATGGATCGCCTTGGGAAGTATAGACATTTTAATATTTGTTTTTTCTAATCCATGAGCATGGAATGTCTTTCCATTTGTTTGTGTCATCCTCAGTGTCTTCCTGTCCAATCTGTATTTCCTTCGTGTGATGGAGGGGACTTTCCCCATTACAAATATGATGTTAGGTATAGGTTTTTTGTAGATGTCATTTATCAATTTAAGGAAGTTCCACTCTGTTCCTAATTAACGAGAGTTTTCTAATTCAGTGGTTCACACAATTCACAGAAATCAATTCCAGGTAGATTAAAACCCACTTGGAATAGTTGCAGACTCACAATCAGTTGCAAAAATAATATAGAATTGTTCCATGCACCCAGTGCCTAATTTCCTCCAGCCGGGATATCTGACAAAAGTAGAATGCCTTATTGATGGACACAGTACAGTCAGCTAGACCACAATTATCTGGTCTTATTCAGAGCTCACCAGAAAAGAAAAATCTGTTTTTGAATAGCGAAACGCTAAAGCTTTCAGATGATTAGGATAAAGAAAGATTTCCTGAACAAGACAGAAGTACACAGAATAAAGGAAAATGATGCCGGAACCGGCTACATGGAAGTGAATCACTTCTGTTTTAACAAAGGTATCGTAGAAATTGTGAAAAGAAAGACTCAGAAAAAAATTATTTGCCTTGTGTGGAGCTAGTATCCTGAATATGTAAAAAACACCCATGAATCAATAAGAAAATGAAAACAGGGGCGCCTGGGTGGCTCAGTGGGTTAAGCCGCTGCCTTCAGCTCAGGTCATGATCTCAGGGTCCTGGGATCGAGTCCCACATCCGGCTCTCTGCTCAGCAGGGAGCCTGCTTCCTCCTCTCTCTCTCTCTGCCTGCCTCTCTGCCTACTTGTGACCTCTCTCTGTCAAATAAATAAATAAAATCTTAAAAAAAAAGAAAAGAAAAGAAAAGAAAATGAAAACAGGCCAAGGGAAGAGTGGGCAAAATGCTCCGACAGGTACTTCGCCAAAGGGGAAATCCCCATGACCAAACACCCATTCACCGAGGGGATAGGCAGGGTCCCTGCTGCCTTCCCTTAGTTTCCCCGAGGTGCAGGAGCCGCCTGTACCAACACAGGGGCGCGGCGTGGTGTGGCGGGTGTGTTTAGCACCTCTGCCAGGCTGGGAATGCCGGCCAGCCAAGTGTATGAATGGGAGCGGTGGCAGGACAAGAGGAAAATGAAGTAGGGTTCTGCATTTTCACTGCCAAGGTTTGGAAAAGATGGTCTATCAGATGTTTCATCAGGTGTTTTTCAGATGATTTATTGTTAACGCATTCCGAAAAAAGTTCTGCCCAAGGGCAAAACCGCAGAGCGATCTGGGAGCCCTCGGAGAGGCGCTAAGGCCTCGCCCCTCGGCCTCCTTGCAGAATCACCAGGGCAGAGCCGGGCAAACACAAGGTGCTCTACAACTCCGCGCTACGGTTCCGCCACCGCCTCTACGCCGACCTGGAGACCGTCCTGTACCAGGTGCACCTCTTCAAGCCGCTGTCGCAGCTCATGAAGCACTCGGCGCTCTACCTCCGCAACAGCGTTCTGCAGAAGGCCTTCCAGGCCCTGACCAGGTGCGCCAGGCCGCCTCCCAGGGAGTGGCCACCGGGAGGGGGTGGCCACCGGGAGGGAGCCGGTGCGGCTGGGGGTGGTGCCGCTGGGGGTGGTGCAGGGAACCCTCCAGGGGCCAGGCGCAGAGAGAGAGAGAAAGCAGGCTCCCCGCTGAGCAGGGAGCCCCAGGTGGGAACTCGATACCAGGACCTTGAGATCATGACCTGAGCCGAAGTCAGACGCTTACCGGACTGAGCCACCCAGGTGTCCCAGTTTTTATTTTTCTTTATGCCTAAAGAGGCTGAGCCTAGGAGTGGAATTCAGTTCCCTGGGACCCCAAACCTGTGTCATTCCCTCTGTTCCACGTGGTCTCCCAAGGGGGTTCGGAAACACTGGGGAAAGGCAGGCCCTTTCCTTGAACACAGGTCAGGCGAAGTTATATGCTGTTCTGGGGGAATAGCTCAGAACAGCCGGAGCAGTGAGTGATGCGGACCAGAACCAGATCCACCAGGCCTGGAACAGTTTCCTCTCCCAGCTGCATGTTTGCTTCTGTTGCTTCTTCCCTAACCTGTGCAGAAAGGCATCCTCCAAAGATCTAGATCTTCCACTCTGTGCCTGCCTTTACCTGTGCTATTCTACTCCAGGGCTGGTGAACCTCTCTCCCTTTTCCCCCTACTCCCCTTTTCCCCCAGGCCTTCTGCCTGTGACCCTGCGAAGCCGTGTGCTCCTTCTGCAGGACTGAGCATGGCTCACGCTCCCGGAGGGCCTTCTCCATTCATGTAGGGAGCAGGGGGGCCAAGCGGGGCACCCCCCGTTTGGAGTGGAGACTGACCAAGCCTAGTGCAGTGGGAGCCCTGGGACCATGGCCAGCCTGTGCCTGGCTCTGTGGGGGCAGGGAAGGACAGTGGCTGGTTCTTTCAGGACATTGGGAAGGGCTGGCCTTGAATGTCAGCGAGCAGGCCTTCATCAGGGGACAGTCTGCTCACTGGAGCCCGGGTGGGGGATGCCAACCATTTCTTTAGGCTTTAAAGCCAGCAACAGCCCTGGCCGAGAGTCAGCTCCCAGCTTCTCAAATATATTAATAAAGGGAGGGCGGGCGCCCGGGGCCATGGAGAGAGGGGACTGAGTCCTGTTCTCTCCCACGTCTCCCCGCACAGCGCTACCTGAGGGGCTAGGCAGGTATGGGTTGGGCACCCCACAAACAGCAGGCCGAAGCTGCAAGTCAGAAAGGGGGGGCGGTGCCGGGGCCCTCAGCAGGCTCGTGCTGGGGAGGTGCTGGAGCGTTTGGGTGTCCACTGCCCCAGCAGTCAGTGAGGGGACACTGGGCCCTGTCTAAGGAAAAGGGAAGAAAACTGCTATTTATTAAGTGTCTGCTGCGTTCCAGGTAGAGGCCTTCCTCAGGGCTTTATCTGAATCTGCAAGGCCAAGGGGTGGGCCACAGCAGCCGAAAAATAATCAGAGTGGATTGTGGGAAGGCTTTAATTCTGAGGGCTGTGAGGAGAGTGAAAAGGAGAGTGAAAAGGAGGCATTCTCTTTGGTGGGCTCGTCCGGGTGGACTCTAAGCTTCGAGTCCCCAAGTTCTGTGAACTGGGATGAGCCAAACGACGCCTGAGCTGCACGTACTCTTGGAAAACGGGACTGGTAAACACGTTTGGAAATGTAGGTGAGGCCATGTGGGTGGCCCTCTGTCTTGCAGGATCTACTCCATCTGCCATCACAGCACCAAGCTCAGGGAGGTGATCACTAGAGGCCTGCTGCCATCCTCCGCCATGGTCAAAGACTTGAGCCAAGAGCTGGGGCTGCCCATTTCACAGGACAATCTTGCAGACGGAAAACTGATGGTCTTCCCGTCTCAGCCTGCCCCTTGTCCTGAGCGCTTCTTAAGTCGGAAATCCACGCTGGCTTACGAGATCCAGGCCCACAGGGACAAGTATCTGCAGTGGCGGAACACCATGGTGCTCAAGAGCAAAGGCCAGGAGCCCAGCCTCATCCAGGTGGGCGTGTTCTCCTCCCAGGGTCAGGGGTCCCAGGCCTCTGCTCACCTTGGGGCTGTCCAGTCACCTGTGGGGACATACAGGCCCCATGACCAGTTTCTTTATCTCCCTTGATCCTGGGAAGGGTGGGCAGGGGGTGCAGGCTTCGGGCGTGAACCTGGTCAGAAGTGTGCACTCCCAGCCCTTGGGTCCCCATCCTCCCTGCAAGGGAGAAGAATGCTCTTAGGGATTATCATCTTTACCTTGGCCCCTGAGTTCATCTCAAAGGAAGAACTGGGGTGAGTGTGTGTTCTTCAATGTGTAAGGGGAACAGAATAGGAGCTGAGAAGCTGGGGAGGTGTAAGAAGGCTGGGTGCTGGGCGCCTGGGTGGCTCAGTGGTTAAGCCGCTGCCTTCGGCTCAGGTCATGATCTCAGGGTCCTGGGATCGAGTCCCGCATCGGGCTCTCTGCTCTGCAGGGAGCCTGCTTCCTCCTCTCTCTCTCTCTGCCTGCCTCTCTGCCTACTTGTGATTTCTCTCTGTCAAATAAATAAATAAAATCTTAAAAAAAAAAAAAATAAGAAGGCTGGGTGCTCTGTGGCCTGAATGGCAAGAGAGAGCCTTGCTCACTCCACAACCAAAAACCAAGGACTTGAAGTTGTCCACCCAGGGGCTCTGTGAAGCACCCCCACCCCAATCTCTAGGGAAAAGGAAGTCTCTCAGAAGCTTTGAAAGTGTATATTGTTTATGAAAGCCAGTGAAGAGGCTTTTCCCCATTAGTGTTCAGGTTTTTACGGAAGAACCAGTTCTTGGATCTATCAGTCTTCTTTTTTATTTTTTCTAATTAACTTCAGTTTTTATTTTTTATAATATTTTAAAACTTTATCTTTCTCCTATTTCTAACTTCTTTAAATTTTTTTATTAATGAAGTATAATTGGCATACAAAGTTATATTGGCTTCTGGTGTGCAACATAGTGACTGGACTGGACTTTATGCAGTGCTTATCCCAGTAAGTGTAGTCACCGTCTGTCATTGTCCAACATTAGTACAATATTGTTGACCATATCCCCGATGCCATACTTTGAGTCTCTGCGACTTATTTTTTAACTGGAGGTTTGTACCTCTTAATGCCCTTTATCTATTTCACCCATTCCCCCACCCGCTTCCCCTTCGGCAACTATAAGTTCTCTGTATTTAAGAGATTTTTGTGTGTTTGCTCATTTTACCTTTTAGATTTTACATATAAGTGAAATCACGTGGTATTTGTCTTTCTCTGACTGACTTATTTCACTTAGTGTAACACCCTCTAGGTCCATCCATGTCATTGCAAATGGCAAGGTCTCATTCTTTTTTATGGCTGAGCAATATTCCATTGTATATGTCCCATGTCTTCTTTATCCACTCATCAGTCGATGGACACTTGAGTTGCTTCCATATCTTGGGTGTTGTGAATACTGCTGCAACAAACATAGAGGTGCATTTATCTTTTCAAAGTAGTGTTTTATTTCCTATGAGTAAATACCCAAGATCATATGGTAGTTCTATTTTTATTATTTTTTTGTTTATTTTTTTAAAGATTTTATGTATTTATCTGTCAGAGGGAGTGAGCACAGGCAGAAAGAGAGGCAGGCAGAGGCAGAGGGAGAAGCAGGCTCCCTGCTGAGCAAGGAGCCTGACGTGGGACTTGATCCCAGGACGCTGGGATCATGACCTGAGCTGAAGGCAGCCGCTTAACCAACTGAGCCACCCAGGCGTCCCTATTTTTATTTTTTGAGGCACTTCCATACTGTCTTTCACAGTGGTACACCTTCCTAGCTTCTTCTTCTTCTTCTTCTTCTTTTAAGATTTTATTTATTTATCTGACAGAGATCACGAGTAGGCAGAGAGGCAGGCAGAGAGAGAGAGAGGGAAGCAGGCTCCCTGCTGTGCAGAGAGCCCGACGCAGGGCTCAATCCCAGGACCCTGAGATCATGACCTGAGCTGAAGGCAGACACTTAACTGACTGAGCCACCCAGGTGCCCTTACCTTCCTAGTTTCTTGTGTTGACTATTTCATTCATTTTTATTTTTTCTTGTTTAATAAGAAAGCCTACTCATTTTCCTCTGTTTACATCCTTGGCCATATTCTGTAAAGTATGTTTCAATTGTTATTTTCCTTATAAATTATGAAACAAGACTGAAAATAGGCCTATAAAAACGTCAAACAACTGAGAATATTCGCAGTCCTCCCTTACCCCATTATTCTACCATCTGAGTGCACTTACATATTTACACACATGTGCACACACACACACAAGTAGTACATCACATGACTACATCACATTTATGGGTTAATACTGTTTTGTTAATGTCATTTAACAAAGGATCTTGAAGATTTTATGATAACATGGCTATAAAATTTATAATATGTTTGCACAATTTACTTAATATCTTCATATCACTTATATTCGGTTGAAACCACCTGGAAACATCATTCCAGATTTTTAAAAAGATTGTTTCTATTAGTTACTGGTGATTTCAAATGGCCTTAGCTAGCTTATCCATACCATAATCAATAATTGAAACCCAACCATAATTTAATTTTTTCTGTCCTTACTCAGAGATTGAATTTAACTACTGTAAAATGTGATCATTGTAAGTATATATAAATAATTTTTAAGTAAATTTATGGAGTTGTACAACCACCACAATCCAGTTTTAGAACATTTCCATTCCCATAAAGTTTTTCCTTATGCCTGTTTGAAGTCAATCCTTGCTCCCACCTCCAGCCCCAGGTAACCACTGATCTGCTTTTTGTCTCTAATTTGCCATTTCTAGACATTTCATATAAACAGAATCAGACAATATGGGATCTTTTGTGCCTGGCTTCCTTCACTGAGCATCCCCTTTCTGAGGTTCGTCCATGTTGCAGAGCATACTGAGAGTTCCTTTTTAAAACTGCTGAATACTATTCCATTGATTGAATGTATCACATTTTTAATTCACTCATTCCCCATTTGGTGAAATTTGTATTGTTTCTAGTTTGAGACTATTATGAGTATCATTGCTATGAACATCGGCAGACAGATCATTACATGAAAATGTTTTCATGGGGCGCCGGGGTGGCTCAGTGGGTTAAAGCCTCTGCCTTCGGCTCAGGTCATGATCCTGGATCATATCATTCATGGGTAAAGACCATTTTACTTCTTCCTTCCCAATCTAGATATCCTTCCTTCCTTCCTGCATTAATCTATGCTGATTGCCATACAAAACGCCACAGGTTGGGTGACTTAAACATCAGAAATTATTTTTCTCACAGTTCTGGAGGTTGGGAAGACAGGATCAACATGCTGGTAGAGTAGGTCTCATTCTGAGTTCTCTTCTCTTGGCTTGTAGGTGGCTACATCTTGCCATGTGCTCTGCATATGCAGGTGTGGGGAGAAAGACAGTGGGCTCCCTGGTTCCTCCTCTTATAAGGACCGTGATCCTACTGGATCAGGCCCCCCCCCCGACTCTTATAACTCATCTAACCTTAATTACTTCCTTATTCAAATACAACCACATTAAGAGTTAGGGGGTGGGGGGGATTCATTCCGAAACCCCTACCCCCATCCCCTTTTACTTTAGAGCCTCTAGAATATGGCAAAGGTTCACACAGGAGTGGTAAGAGCACATCTGCTTGTTTTCTTTCTGTTCTTGAGAGGAAAGGAATCTTTGACCGTTAAGTTAGATATTAACTGCAGGACTGTGGTGCGCTTTATCAAGTTGAGGAGGCTTCCTTGTAGTCTTAGTTTGTTTTTATCATGAATAAATGTTGAATTTTGTCAAATCCTTTTTTCTCTCTGCCTCTATTGAGGTTCTCTTCTTTATTTATACAATGTCTTACATTACTTGATGTTTGGATGTTAACCCAATCTCGTATTCCTGGGATGCATCCCACCTGGTCTGGGCGCATGATCTTTTCTCTCTGTGTTTCTGAATTTAGTTTGCTAATATTTTGTATTTTTCTTGTAATAGTTTTGTCTGACATCGATACTTGTATAGTATTGGCCCTGTAAAATGAGTTG
Organism: Mustela nivalis; assembly: GCF_964662115.1. Taxonomy (NCBI): domain Eukaryota; kingdom Metazoa; phylum Chordata; class Mammalia; order Carnivora; family Mustelidae; genus Mustela; species Mustela nivalis. The sequence continues at coordinate 160,336,649 of NC_139020.1, forward strand.
GTATTTCCTACCCTTCTGTTTTCTGGAAATATGTGAAATGTTGGCATTCATTCTCTCAGTATTTGGTAGAGCTATCCAGTGAAGCCCTCTAAGCCTGAGCTTTTCTTGGTGAATAAATTTTAAATGGCTAATTTGATCCCTTTACTTGTGGTAAGTCTATTCAGATATCTTTTTTTTTAAGTTTTTTTTTTTTTTTTTTTTGACAGAGAGAGGGAGAGAGATCACAGGTATGCAGAGAGGCAGGCAGAGAGACAGGGGAAGCAGGCTCCCTGCTGAGCAGAGAGCTTGATGCTGGGCTCAATCCCAGAACCCTGAGACCATGACATGAGCCAAAGGCAGAAGGTTAACCCACTGAGCCACCCAGGTGCCCCCAGATATCTTTCTTAAGACAGGTGTGATAATTTGTGTCTTTTTAGGAATCAGTCCATTTATCTAAGTCACCTAATTTGCTGATATATGGTAGTTAATAGAATTTTCTTATAATTCATTTAATTTCCATAAATTTAGTAGAATGTCCCCTCTTTCACTCTTGATTTTACTAATTTGTATCTTTTCTCTTTCTTGGTCATCCTAGCTAAAGATTTGCCAATGGTGGTGGTCTTTTTGAAGAACATTTTTGGAGTTTGTTCATTTTCTCTATTTTTCTATTTCATGTTTTTCTGCTCTAAACTGTAATTTCTTCTGCTTATTTGGGTTCAATTTGTGACTCTAGTTTCCTAAGGAGTAAAGTTATGTTTTTGATCTGGATCTTTTTATTTTGTACATGTAGGTACAGCTACGAATTTCCCCCTAAACAGTACTTTAGATGCAGCCCATAAACTTGGTTTGTTGGTTTTCATTTTCACTCACTATGAAATATTTAGTAATTTCCATTATGGCTTTTAGAAATTTAGAATTTAATTTTATTGTGATTAGAGAACATACCTTATATGATTTCTATCCTGTGGATTTTTAAATAGATTTTATTTATTCATTTGACAGAGAGAGACAGCAGGAGAGGAAATACAAGGCGGGGGAAGTGGGAGAGGGAGAAGGCTTCCAGCCGAGTAGGGAGCTGGACGCAGGGCTCAATCCCGGGACCCTGGGATCGTGACCTGAGCCAAAGGCAGATGCTAACGACTGAGCCACCCAGGTGCCCCTGTCCTGTGAAATTTATTACAATTTGTTTTATGGCCTAGATCCATCCTTAGGCTTGAAAGAAATATATATTCTTCTAACACTGTAACAATGTTACATAATGTTATATAATGGCCAGCTCTGTTTGTTCAAGTCTTATGTCATTGATTTTCCTTCTAGTTGTCCTGTCAGTTGTTGAGATTGAGGTATTAAAGTCTCCATTCATGGCTGAATCATCTATTTCTCCTTTCAATTCTGTAGATTTTTATTTATTATATTTTGGGACTCTGTTGTTACACATGTTTGTGTTTATATCTTCCTGATGAACTGACTTTAATCATTATGAAATGTCTTTTTGTTTCTAGTAACTTTTTTTTTAAAGATTTTATTTATTTATTTGACAGAGAGAGATCACAAGTAGGCAGAGAGGCAGGCAGAGAGGGGGGGGGGGTAGTAGGCTCCCTGCTGAGCAGAGAGCCCGATGTGGGGCTTGATCCTAGGACTCTGGGATCATGACCTGAGCTGAAAGCAGAGGCTTCAACCCACTGAGCCACCCAGGCGCCCCCTCTAGTAACATTTCTTAAAAACCATTTTGTTTTATGTTAATGTAGCCACACCAGCTCTCTTCCAGTTTGCATACTACATATTTTTTCACCGTTGATTCTCAAACTGTTTGTGGCTTTGCATCTAATATGTGTCTACTTTAAACAGCAGATAGCTGGATCTTTTTTTTTTTTTTTTTTTAAATCCAGTCTGACAAACTTTGCTGGTTGATTGTCCATTTATGCATAATATAATTATCGGTAAGGTTGGATTTATGTCATTTCTTAAATATATTTAATATTGATTTTGATCCTTTGTTTCTTTACTGCCTCCTTTTGTGTTGAACAGGTATTTTTAGTGCACCATTTTAATTCCTTCATTGAATATTTTCCTTAAAAAAGTTATTAGTGGGGTGTCTGGGTGGCTCAGTGGGTTAAGCCTCTGCCTTCAGCTCAGGTCATGGTCTTCAGGGTCCTGGGATCGAGCCCCGCATCAGGCTCTCTGCTCAGCGGGGAGCCTGCTTCCTTCTCTCTCTCTGCCTGCCTCTCTGCCTACTTGTGATCTCTTTCTGTCAAATGAATAAATAAAATCTTTTTAAAAAAGTTATTAGTGGGTTCTCTAGGAGTCTTCCATTATATCCATCTTAATCACAATCTAGTTTAGATTATTTTTAGCTTTTTTAGGGTAAAATGTAGAAACTTCTATAATATAGTTCCATTTCCTACCCCTCCTTTATGTTGTTATTGTTGTATGTTGTTATGTTACAATATGTGTGTGTGTATAAAACAATCCCCAAATGTAGTTTTATTGTTGTTTTATGCAATCATGTCTTTCAGATTCGAATTTGAGAGAAGGAAAATGTTTATATATGATTTTATGTGTACTATGTATTTATCATTTCCAATGATTTTGTTAATGTAGATTTTAGTTATCATCTGGTGTCATTTATTCTCGGTTTCAAAAGATCTCCTTTAGTATATCAGATAAAAGCAGGTCACTACCAACAAATTCTACCTTTATCAGAGAATATTTTTATTTCACTATTACTTTTAAAAGATGGGTTTTGCTTGACATAGAATACTTGGTATTTACTGAGAATATTTTTTCTTTCAGCACTTTGAAAATACCATTACATTGTGTCTCTGTTGTTTCTGATGAATATTAAGCCATTATTTATATTGTTTCTGTATACATGGTGAGTCATTTTTTTCTTGCTCTAAGATTTTTCATTCTTTTTCTTTCAACTGTTTGATTCTAGTATGTACAGGTGGGGATCTCTCTAGATTCACCCTACTTGGGGTTCATTGAGCTTCCCTAGGTCAGTAGGTCAATCTTTCAGGCCTTAATGTCTTCAATACTTTTTTCTGCTCCTCCTTCTCTGCCCCTTCTCAGACTTCCATTATGCGCATGTTGGCTCACTTAACAATGTCCCACAGGTCATTAATATAAAAAAATATTCTTTTGTTTCTATTTCTCAGACTGGATAATCTCTATCTTTAGGTTCAGATTCTTTGTCAGCTTAAATCTGTTATGTCCCTCCAGTGAATTTTTCATTTCAGTTACTGTACTTTAGAACTTCAGTCTTTATATAGCTTTTTTGGAAAATCTCTTTATTCAGATTGCCTATTTCTTGACTCATTGTATATTTCCTTAAATTTCTGAAATAATTTTTAGTTAGTTTTTGTATCAGCTGCATTGAGGTCTTTGTTAAGTCAAGCAGCTGAATTCACTCGACAGTTTCTAATGACGGCTGTGTTTTCCTGAATTAAGGTTTACACTTTTCTATTTCTTTGCGTGTCTCCTAATTTTTGGTTGAAAACTAGATATAGGAAATGCATTGCAGCAGCTCTGGATTCTGCTTTTTCTCCCTAAGGGTGATGGTGGTGGCTGTTATTTAATAACTTGCTTGCACAAAATATGTGGAATCTCTTTCCTCAGTAGTCTGTAGCAAGCTGATTATCTTTCCTGGTTTTGTTTTTACTTTTATTATATTTTAAATATTTTATTTATTTGATGAGAGAAAGTGAGCACAAGCTGGGGGAGTGGCAGGCAGAGGGAGAAGCAGACTCCCCACTGAGTAGGGACGCCCCCCCATGTGGGACTTGATCCCAGGACCCTGAGATCATGTCTGAGCTGAAGGTAGATGCTTAACCAACTGAGCCACCCAGGCATCCGTTTTGTTTTTAGATAGTGTGTGTGTGTGTACATGAGTGTGGGGGGAGGGGCAGAGGGAGAGGGAAAGAGAGAATCTTAAGCAGGCTGCACACTGTGGGACTCAGTGACCCTGAGATCATGACCTAAAACGAAATCAAGACTCTATTGCTTAACCGACTGAGCCACCCAGGCACCCCTCTTTGCTGGTTTTAAAACTGCTTTTTATTTTTAAGCCTGGCTTCCTTGGAGTCACCGCCATGTCTTCTTCAATCAGTGATCAGCCAGTAAATGGTTAGAAGTTGCGTACCTCTAGCCACCCAGGCTTCCAACCTGTTTCAGTGGATCTGTGTGTGGGTAGGGGCATGCATTCAAAGTTGGCTCTGGCTTTGGCTTTTCACAGGCCTCTCATGTCTCCTCTGCATATGCAGGCAGGCAGTCAGCAAGGGATGTATGAAGAGCATGTCAAGGTCCTTTATGGCTATCTCATTTCCTGTCTCTCCCCGTTAAATTTTGATTAATTTGCTTGCCACATGTAGGATTGCAACCTCAGCCCTGCTGAGCAGGGGGCAGCTCTGTTTTTTTGCTGCTGAGATTGCTATTGTTGCTTATAATTAGCTGCGCACATGGGGTTTGCCAAGCTGCAGTTCAAATTGAGTAAGTCTGCGTTCAAATGAGCAGAGCAGCCGCGGATTTTCATGACTGGCACGCCCCAGCAGAACTACTGCCGTTAAGTGCCCTGGGGTGGCAAGAATGACACAAACTCTGACTCTGCTTTCCTGAAGTTCAGCACGTTTTTATGAGTAAACATATCTAAATTTTTTGTATGCCTTTGGACAATTTCCAGTGGTTGCTTTTGACAATTTCATCCAGATTTATTGTTTCTTGAGGAGAGGACTGAGCTCCTTACTCCACCGTCCCGGAAGTCCTATCTTCCTCCTTCCTAACTACAATTTTACTTATTTCTATTTGCTACGATGTCTGTGGCAGGGGGTGGGGGGAGCCTTGGGGAGTTATGTCCACTTTATCCTTTGCTTTACTATATTTTTTTAAGATTTTATTTTTATTTATTTAAGAGAGAGAGGGAGAGAGCACAGCAGGGGGAGTGGCAGAGGGAGAGGAAGCAGCAGGACTCAATCCAGGCAGGACACTGAGATCATGACCCAAGCCAAAGGTAGATGCGTAACAACTGAGCCACCCACGCACCTATACAATTTATTAATGGGCATTTATATTCTTATGTTTTGCTATTTAAACAATGTAATTACATATTTTTAACATAGACATGCAGAACTGTTTTGAGAGGTTTACTTAGGATTAGAATTGCTAAATTAGGGGCACCTGGGTGGCTCAGTGGGTTAAAGTCTCTGCCTTCAGCTCAGGTCAGGATCCCAGGGTCCTGGGATCGAGCCCTGTATCAGGCTCTCTGCCCAGCAGGGAACCCGCTTCCCCCTCTCTCTGCCTGCCTCTCTGCCTACTTGTGATCTCTGTCAAATAAATAAATAAAATCTTTAAAAAAAATTGCTAAATTGTACTTTGACTTGTCTGGGTAATACTTTATTTTCCAAAATGTTTAGACCATTATATGCCTGCCAACCATGCATGACTTTCTATTTTCCTACTTCCATGCTCATACCTCTTATAGTCAGACTTTAATTATTGCTAGTCTCTAATGTGTAATAGTCTCTATGAAGGTTTTACTTTGCATTTCATTGTTTACTGCTGCAGTTGAATATATTTTTATTCAATATATTTTTACTATTTGAAATTTAATAATTTCTTCTTCTGTAAATGTGTTCCTTTGAACTTTAGGTAGTTTTAATGTTCTCAGTGCTAACAATGGCATTTTATAAACATTGCAAATCTTCTTTTGATGCTTGACTTCTTTTTACTCTTATTGCCGTCTTTTTTTTTTTTTTTAAGATTTTATTTATTTATTTGAGAGAGAGACATGGAGAGAGAGCATGAGTGAGGAGAAGGGCAGAGAGAGAAGCAGACTCCCTGTGGAGCTGGGAGCCCAATGCGGGACTCGATCCCTGGGACTCCCGAGATCATGATCTGAGCCGAAGGCAGTCGTCCAACCAGCTGAGCCACCCAGGCGTCCCTTATTGCCATCTTTTAAGGGACAAAAGTTATTTTGTAAAATTTCCATTTCTTTTATGACCTAAATGTTTTGCCTTATTTAAAATCTTTTCCTATCCCAAAGTCATACAACTATTCAGTGTTTTCTTCTAAGAAGATTTAAATTTTGTTCATCAGATTTAAATTTTGAATTTATCTGGAATTTCTTTTTCTTTTTTTTCTTCTTTATTTATTTGACAGAGAGAAATCACAAGTAGGCAGAGAGGCAGGCAGAGAGAGGAGGAAGCAGGCTCCCCACTGAGCAGAGAGCCCGATGTGGGACTCTATCCCAGGACCCTGGGATCATGACCTGAGCCGAAGGCAGTGGCCTAACCCACTGAGCCACCCAGGCGCCCCTGGAATTTATTTTTCTTTAAAGATTTTCTTTATTTTTCTTTAAAGATTTTATTTATTTATTTTATATTTATTTATTTAAAGATTTATTAAAGATTTATGTTTTGAGATAGAGTGAGAGTGAGCAAGAGAGAGAGAGCAATAGCTGGGGGCAGAGGGAGAGGGAGAAGCAAGCTCTCCACTGAGCAGGAAGCTCAATGCAGAGCTCAATCCCAGGACCCTGAGATCATGACCTGAGTTGAAGGCAGACCAAGCCACCTAGGGACCCCTGGAATTTATTTTTCGTATGAAGGTAGGAATCTAATTTCATTTCTTCCACATGTTCAACGGTACCAGCACTTGACTTAAAAGCCTATCCCTTCCCCAATGATATATAAGGCCAATGCAGTCAGATCAGGTTGCTATTTATATGTTAGTTTGTTTATGGGTATTTGAGATCTTCATTAAAATTGCACCTACAAATGCATTATTTTCTTCAAAGAATCAATATCTGTTGCTTTTTAAATTTCCATATTTACATTTATTTTCTACTTCATGGATCTCTACTCTTATTCCTTCCTACTTTTGTTGGCTCGAATTTGCTCTGCTTTTTCTAATTTCTTCAGATGGACGTTTAGGTAATTTTCAGATAGATCCCAGGGTCCTGGGATCCATTATAATGTATTCATTTTGGCTAAAAACTTCTTATGAACATTAAGTTCATCCCCTAGTTTTTGTATATCATTATTTTCATGATGACTCAGTTAAAAATAATTTTCTATTTTCCATTTTCATTTGTCCTTTGATGGGTTAATAGTATACTGTGTAATTTCCAAACATTTTAGGATTTTAGTTACCTCTTTTTGTTATTCAGTTGTACCTTGACTGCATGATCAGAGGATATATTCTGTATAATTTCTATCCTTTGTTGATATTTGATTTACAGTCCAAAATAAGGTTAATCCTGGAAACTGTTCCAGAATATTTGAAAAAAAAAAAAAAAAAAGTATCCTGTAGTTGTTGATAGTGTTCCAAACACATCAACCTTTTTTTAAATTTTTTTCCTTTCCCAAATCTATATCCTTATCTTTAAATTCTGTCTCTTCTCTCAGGTTCTAGGGGAAGTCTGTTAAAATCTCCAGATATGATTATAGGTTTCTTTATCATCTCCTGTTTTTGCTTTTTATCTATCAAGCTTATGTTTTAAATATATACAAATTTCAGACTTCCTTAGCCTGTTGATTTCTTTTATAAATATGATAGGTCCTTTTGTCTCTGCTTTACTTTTTAGATGTATGCATTAAATACAGTAAGCCGTATGAATCTTAGGTATACAGCATCCTTCATTTTAATCTATATATATATACCTATGAAACCATTACACAGATTAGGGTGTAGGGTGTAGGAAAAGTCTCTGTGTAAACCTCCCAAGCCTTGTACAACTGACACACTGCTGTCAATGGAATGGCCATCTCGTCTGGGTATACAGTCTTAGGTTCAAGTTCTTGTTCACAGTTCTGCTGCTCTAGAATTGGAGGCCAGTCTGGTACTTTTACCTGCACAGGTGGCCTGCTCTTTCTCTGGCAGTTTTCAGAGTTTGTCTTTACCTTTGTGGTCTTACCTATCACTAACAGTGTGCCCAGGCTTGGCATTTTTGTTCTCTTTTCTGAGGCTCCTGCTTTTTAAAAAATTTCCTACTGCTGGGACGCCTGGGTGGCTTAGTTGGTTAAGCAGCTGCCTTTGGCTCAGGTCATGATCCCAGCGTCCTGGGATTGAGTCCCAATCGGGCTCCTTGCTCGGCAGGGAGCCTGCTTCTCCCTCTGCCTCTGCCTGCCATTCTGTCTGCCTGTGCTCACTCGCGCTCCCCCCCTCTCTCTGATAAATAAATTAAATAAATAAAAAAAAATCCTACTGCTTTCCCTTTCCTTTTGCAACTTCTGTTATTTGGATTGTTTCCACTTTGGTTCCCAGGCTTTCTAATTTTACCTCAAGCTCGTTTCCAGTTCACTCATTCCTTCTACAGCTGCCCCACTTCTGCAGGGTGTCTTGCTCGCTTGTGTCCTTTATTTCAACTCTGATGTTTTACATACACTATTTGTTTCTTTAGTCTGCTGCTTTGAAGACTGATTATTACATTTGCCTTGAATTTTCATCCCGTCTCTTCCAACAGCTTGGCTTCCATTCAGTTTGTGTCTGTGGTCTTTTATGCTGGTTCTACTTCTCAGGCATCTAGCTCCTTTGGCTGCGAGTCCAAATTTCCCTGCAGCTTTCAGCCCCAGGGCCGGCAATCCCGTGTCTGGAACAACCGTGGACCACTGTTCTAACCTCACCACAAAGTCTCTTTTTGGTCAGAACATCCATTTTAAACTCTAAGGAGTAAGTACCATGAAAGGAGAAATTGGTCTCTCTAGGTTGTAATGCTCTAGCTCTAAGGTTTGGAAGGAGCAGGGGACTTGCACTTATTATGAAGGGAGACTGGCTCATTCAGAAACCACCCTCCCCCCCAACAGAGAACAACCAGAAAAACTGGACAGAATACTCACTGCTCTGACTGCAGCTCTGTGTGCCATTACAGGGTCCCAGCCTGGATGGCCCTTCTGGCATAGTCATCTTGAAGGGGCTCCATGGCAGAAGTCCTGTCCCTCATCCAAGGACCTGTGGCCTGCCTCTGCCTCCAGACCCTCTTGCTCTCAAACTGCCTTGACTTGTTGCCTTCACTTTTCTCTCCTAAATGTGAATCACAGATTTTTGAATCTTTTCCTTGATTATTTTGCATTCTCTTACAGAAATTCCTCAAAGATTACAAAGTCAAGACACTTGGGTTTGGCCTAAAGGTGTGGTTAATGTGAGTCAAAGTCACCATCTTCAGTTAAAAAAATTTTTTTTTTTCCCAAAGCAAAAGACTGATTTTGCTGAAGGTTGATAGGCAAGTGGCGGGCAAACAACACTGCACAATGCTTAAGAATGCAACTCCTTCTCTTCCGGGTCCCAGCCACCTTCTGTTCTCTCCCTTCACTGCAGCTTTCATTCACCAAGGAAGCTGACAGACCATCTTGGGGGCTCTGGAGAGAAGGTGATACTTCCTGTGTAGTCAGCACTAAAAGCTGACCGTGGGCAGGGTGGGTAGTTCTTACTGCTTGAAGTCACCATCTCCCCTGTATATCCACAGAAGCATGAAGCATGAATCTCCCACTTCTGACCATCGAAGCCCCAAATTCTATCTGTGGCCAGGTGTTGTGAATTCCAGTTACTTTGGCCTTAGGCAAATCCCATTTCTGGCCCTGGCTGCCACGTTGGACAGTGAAGGTCTGGAGCAGATGGCCCTCTGGTAGGTTCTGTGATGGCACAGCAGCTCCAGAGCTCGAGACGTGATCCCTGCACACTGCGGCCGTGCCCCACAGATCACCTTGCTCACCACTAGCTGGCAGCTGGCGTTGAGAGGTCTGGGTATAATGACTGGTGTCTCTTTCCTCAGAAAAATATTACTGGAGCCTACCAGCTTAAGAAGCCTTCGAAGTCTGTGGTGAAGGTGATCCGAATTTCAGCCCCGGCCAAAGACGCAGTTTATAACTACAGTATCCAAACCCTGAATTCCACAGAGCTTGCTAAGAAGGAGCTGTATCGAGAGATGGCCAAGGTGAGTGCGAGGCCCAGGGAGGGAGGCAGGTAGTCCGTGCTTATACACCAGACAGAACAGTAACTGGCTAATCCAGGGAGCTCACTCCTCATCTGAACATACGAGGCAGCAGGGGCGCTCTGGTGTGCACCACAAAGCCAAGCAGCAAGAGGAAGGAGACCAGGTGCTGGGGGGAGAGGTGTTCTGTTCCCGCACCCCGTGGGAATCCCTCACACACGAGAGCTGAGAGATGCTCAGCATAGGCTCCCGTATACCCGGCTGCAAACAGCTGCAAGGCCCCTACCTCTAGAAAGCAGCTCGTTGCTGTCACCCCAAAGGAAATACCTCAGCTTAGGTTTCTAACACATTAGCTCTGGAGAACGGCTGCTCTGTTGAAGAGAACATGAACATGACCCCCCAGTTCAGTTATTCTGAGCGGTCTGGTTATGCGGTCAGGAACTGTCATTCCGCTCCACGTGCCACCGTTTCCAGTGTTTGCTTGGAGACTGGAGGGCCTGTCCACACCAGCGGTGGCTGCTACCAGCCCTTCCCTCTTCTTGTCTGCTCCCCGTTTGCAGGAGCCAAGGAAGAGATTCACGTACTCCCAGAAGTACCTCTCGGCCATGGTGGAACCTCAGGACTCTGAGGAGGAGGAGAAGAATGCCAAGAAGAGATCCCGCCAGGCCTGGCTCACAGCCAATGGATTCCAACTGACAGGTCTTCACAGAAGCCCGGAAAGCGACTGTCACCTGAGGCTGCCGCCCGTTGGCACCGTCCCAGAGCTAAAAGAGGTCCACGGGGCGGAGTGGGAGCTCAGGTGGAGTGTCTGCGGGGACCTCCCTCCTTACTTACTGTGGTGTTCTCCGTGTAGGAGTGGAGGGAAAATGCCGGGTTTGCTACCATGCTGGATCGAGAGCGGTGGGGCTGGGACCGGCGCCACCAGGACTTCGACCTGTATAGGCAGCCCCCACCTTTCCTGGAGCTGCCCCCTCCTCCAGTGCCGAGGCCTGCGACAGGTAACAGAGGCCTCTGCAAGATGGAGCCTCCTGATGAGGGCAGTCAGGGTCTCTGCTGCTTGGCGTCTTGGCTTTTTCATTTTCGCTATAGCTAGGAAGTTGAGTCAGAATGGGGCAGGCATTAATATGCTAGGCTGACTCAGGAGCCCTGGATTCTAGCTGGAGCTGCAGTACTAACTTGCTGTGTGACGGTGAGTCCCTTCACTGCTCCTGGTCTCCGGCACCACAGCAGATGCTCAGAGAGTGCCATGTGCAAGTGGGGGCAGGGCAGAGGGAGAGAGAGAATCTTCCAGCCGATGCCTCTCTGAGTGCGGAGTCTGACACAGGGCCCAAACCTGGGGCCTGAGCCATAATCAAGAGCCCAGCCACTTACCCAACTGAGCCAGCGAGGGGGCCCCTCTGGACCTGGCTTCTTAGCTATAAAACATGTAAGTGGGGAAATCGGTCTAAGGGCTTTCTGGGCCTCAACAGGCAAGACGTCTAGATGCCTGGCCAGCAACTGGGGCAGAGGCTCTGGGCACCTCTGGGACCTTCTGACTCCCTTCCTGCTCCATGATGTTGCCATCGCCCTGTGTGTGAGAGAGGAAGGGAGTCTAGAAGCATGGGTCCCTTTAGCCTTCTGTTTATAAAGATGGGTCTCCATTTATAGGTTGATAGAGAACCCAAATTTGCTGGTTACCAGAAACTTCATTCAGGGACAAAGAATTTAGTGACAAGGTTTGCCAGAGAAACCATTCCCTGAAAGCCAGAGCAGATAAACAAATGGATTTCCTTCCTCCCCCAACCACCGAGGTTGCTAACAGCTCCATGAAGCAGGAGGAAATGCCGACAAGCTGCTGAAATTTGTCCCCCCTGCTCCATCTGGCCCTTGCTGCCTCCCTTCAGAACAGGCTCTGGGCTCTGGGGCTGCCTGAAGCTCTCCTGTTACCTGTTGGGGTGGCCCTGCCTAGCAATGCCAGGCTTGCCTCCTTGGCCCGAGTGCTGCCGCTGGGCTCCCTGCAGGCCTTCCCAGCCCGCGCTCCCTGGGCACATCTGGCAGCCGGGGCCTCTCCTCCCCACCATGCTTATAAAGAAAACTCAAAAATGGCAGCTGGGAAACAAGATGCGAACCAGGGGTCTCAGCCTTTGAAACTCGGCTAGATGAAGAGAAAACCAGCTGCTGACAGGCATGCCCATGCCACAGGGCCTATGGCGAAGTCCCCTTTCCCAGGACGTGGGGGCTAGACAGCTGCTTCCCAAGTTTCCTTGGCAAAGGCACTCTGTGCATCCTCCAGTCCCCGTACCGTCCCAGATTCGTACTCTTCTCGCCAACAAAATACTTAAGAAGGTTAGCTCTGATGTCATAAGATTTGTCAACTTTTACCTTTTGAAGATCAGTTATCCAGTCCCTGGCAAAGTGCCGAGGCCAGCTGAGGTGTCTGCGCACCAGACAGACTGTACTTAAAGGGAAAGGAAAGAGTCTGGCCTTCTCCTCCCACCTCAAGACAACATCTGTGGTGGGTTTTCGGGAGCCCCAAATGGCCCCAAATCCAGACAAAAGCTCCAAGCTTGCCTGTGTGAGCACACTGGGACCCACTGTATCTGGCAAGCAAGAGCGGAAAGGAGTCCAGAAAAATGCAAAGGCCTATTAGCATCCCTCAAGATTCTGCATTGTCCCCCCTTTCAGGAGTGGAGGCCAAGCTCTGTACAGACTGTGCAGAGAAAGGCCCCAGGCAGGAAAGAGCATATGCTATACCAGACCATGTAATTTGTACCCATCGCCTAAGAAAGACCAGAGATGTGCTCAGTAATCCCCAGGACACTGTGGCCTGGCTTGGGCACGTGGTCCTCAGCATTCAGGGCCCCTCTTCCTGCGGGGTGAGGACAGAACGCACTGGAGGCCATCACTAGAGGGAGGGCCTCAGGGTTCTGAGGAAAAACAGGATGAGTACAGCACAAAGGCTAGAAGGGTAAACACAAACCGTGCATTTTTATATCTTTTGTTATTAAGTACATCTGTTTGTAGGCGGTTTCTTGGAGAATGCACAGTCCACTAGAAGAACGTGCAGCCTAGCAGAAGCGGCTCTCCATGCCTCAAACAGGTCCCTGCCAAACTCCTCCCACAGAGCCAGTGCCACAAGCCCGTCACCACTGTGACGTCTCTGAAACTAGCGGAAGCCCCTCAAATCCCAGGTGTCACCAACTGCGTTCTCTCTTTGCTCTGTCTCTTCAGAACCTGGGACCAGGTCAAACAGCAGTGCCCCCAAGGCAAAGCCTAAAGAGGTACCCCTCAGGTCAGAAGGCCCCTCTGGTATACATGGGGGAGAAAAAAACCCCAGTGCTCCATCTGCCGGAGAAAGTTGTCCATCGATGGGCCATGGCTTGGGGGCAGCAGGGAACACTGTTGGTTTGCTTCAGGATGTCCTGTCCAGAGGGTGGGCACAAATGTAGGCCTGCTTCTCTAGGACCTGCTGGGACACCTTCTTAATCTGCTCATCTAGATTTTCTGGAGAATCTGGGAGAAAAAGAAAAAAATGGGTTTGTGAGAACAAATATTGCTGGGGCTGCTGCTGCTTTAAAAAAAAAAAAAAGAAAGAAAGAAAGAAAAGAAAAAGCCCACACCCACTGTGAAGGAACCCTGAAGGTAACTCTCCACTTCCACAGCCCCAGGAAGTGATTCTGGCTGCGGGGAGAAACAGGGCTAGGGCTTCATCCTGGAAAACGAAGGGCTCATCGTGTTAACCCCTAAAAACTCTGGATCCTGTGGGAGCAGGGCCTGGAGAAGGACCTTCTTGCCAGTCAAGCCTACGAGAGGAGCAACCCCGTCTCCCCACCACAGCACAGACCAACACACGCCAGCACCCGGAGCCAGAAGCTGCACAGAATTATGTGCTCCTCTCCTCCCATCACTTGGCAACACGGCTGCACTCTACAGCAGGGGACACAGGACACGGAGCCCTGAGGCCAAAACGACTGTAAAGGTCAGAAGAATCCGAGCCGGACGTTTTCAGACATGGCGAAGTGACTACGGTACAAACAGCCCCAGGAGCCAAGCCTCTGCACGGACTAGAGCCAAAGCCTGGGCTATCTGCTAGGAGGGCAGCTGCCAGACTCAGGTCAGGCAGGCTGGGCCATGCCTGTGGGCTCTGACAGTCTTCATCTGCAGGTAACTTGTTACTGTCTGGCAAGCCCTCCTGCAGGTGAACCTGACCTTACTAGCCCTCACTCAAGGGAGAGGTTTGTGAGCAGCAGGCAGGCCCTAGGAGCCTGGCTGTCAACAGTCACCTGCACTCAGCGCTACCCCCCCAACCCCCACAAGGCCACACTACTTACACTTGTCCAGCTGGGACAGGGTGAAGAGATTTTGGTAATAAGCTTCTGCACAGAAGATGTTGGCCAGCAGAACCTGTCAGAACCAAGATTGAAGATGATGACCTAGGGCACCCCCTCCCTGGTGTGTGAGAAATTCAGCCAAACTCAGCAGCTTGGCCAAGGTCAAAAGGCCTGGTGCAGGAATCAGAATCTTGGGTTCTAATTCCATCCCTGACTCAACCAGCTCTGTCCCCAAAAGCAAATTATTCAACATTTGTGAGCCTCAGGCTCCTCTACGCAGGAAGGCCAACGTAATCCCAGTGCCCACAGGTTGTTGTGGGACAATGCATGTCAAGATCCAGCACACAGGAGGCACTCAGTGACTGCATCCAGCCACTGAGGGTAAGGAAGGCAGATGGGGTGAGGGCACAAACTCTGGGATCCCATTACTCACCTATCCCTCTTCCTGCAGGCAGAAAGACAAAAGCGAGTAGCCCTGTGTCCTGAGTAGCACAGACCTCCTCATTGGAACGGACCACCAGTGCTGGCCATGGCCACAACTCAGCAAACCCACCGGCCTCCTGGGCCCATGCCTGGGTTGAGGCCTTTGACTTGCCTTGTCCCGACTGGGCCATGCCACCCACTGACCCCCTCCCTCAACCACAGGCCTCATTAAAGTTCAGAGGATAAAGCTGGCACGAAAGGCTCACCTCGTGGTCGTGGTTGCGGATCCCCACTCGGATGGAGCGGCTGGCCCTCGACAGCACAGCTGTCATGCCATACAGATTGATGAGGATGTTGGCTACCCGCTTCAGGACCATCTGCTCCTCCACGATGGTCTGTGAGCACAGAGCCCACGGGGAAACTCACAACCTAGGACCTCACTCCCCGGGCACAGCTTCAGCCATCTCTAAGACTCACTTCATGCCTCCATAAAGGAATCTAACACTGCCTCTCCCTTTGGGTGGTGAGAGGCGGGCTTGCTGGCTGCCTGTTTTCCCTTCTGTCTAGATTCGGGCATGGGTCAAGCCAAGACCAGGTCCCAGAAACCTGGCTGAGGCCACAGGCTGTTGCTTACTGTGCTTCATGTCACCCTCAGCAGCAACAGCCTCACAGAGCGGGGCCCTAGATCTGGGCCCAGATGGGGCTGCCCTCCCTACTGCAAGGAACCTCCTTTTACTGAAAAGGCACCACCCAAGTGGCCCCGGGGTCGGGCAGTTCCACCCCACCCCTCCACAGTGACCAAGATCTCTAAGCCTAGTCCCGAAGGTGGACACTTGGCAAAACACCCCATCTCCCTGACCCCAAAGTTGGAGGGCCAGCCATCCCCAGATGTGGCAGGGGCCGGGGTACCTTGCCAAAGCGGAGTAGCAATGTCTCTACAGTGCGGCCGAAGTAATACACGTTCTCCTCGAGCTTGTTGGCACTGTCCTGGTATGCCAGGGGGAAAGACCACTTAGTGCTACTTCCCTGTGGTGCCCATCCCACCCGGCTGGGGCTCTGGGGTCCAGGCTCTGTTTTTAGGCTGGACCATCCTCCCCAATGCCCTGGTCACAGCCCTCTAGAAGGGGATACCCACACAGGGGCAGGGAGGTAATGCCACCTGTCCCCACTCACTGCGACACTGGGGTGCACCGCTCCCAGCTTCCCTGTCAACCCCAGATCCACGGTTCGGCCCAGGGAGTCTCGCAGCCTTCGGCCGACGGTCTCAATGACAGTGGTCACGTTACCCCGTTTAAGCTCGCTGTAGAAAGCCCATGGCCCCATGAATTCAGGCCCCGCTGCTGGTTCCCACTGCCCAGCAACAGCGTTCCTCTTAGCACCTGTTCCCTCTGACTGTCCAAGGCATTAAAGGGACCAACTCAGGACCTAGGTGCTGTCTCACCTGGCCCTGGGCCTGCTGGATGCCTGAGACCACCCCACCACCTCCGTCAGAGAACAGCTGGTCTCTGAGGTAGAGCCACACAGAGCGCTCTCCACAAGCAACAGTCATAGCCAGCCCCCTCCATCCCCACCCCGGTGGTGCTCCAGGGTTAAGGAGTCTGCAAAAATGCCCTGAGCAACCCATACCAGGTGCCAGCAGTGATTTCTAATTGCTCCAGCCCCATGATGGGAGTCAAGCGGAGCAAGAGAGTGCAAGAAGAAAAGTGGTCTTGTGGTTGGTAGCCCTGGAGCCCAGCACCTGTTGGAGGGACAGCTCTCATTCCTTAGGTTCTGAAAACAAAGCTCCCTGCAGCATGGGGGATAGGAGCTGCCAGGGGAGGAGAGCAGTGAGGGTTTCCTGAGGCAGCTGGCCCCTCTGATCGCCTGCAGGTGAAGGCCAAGCTCTGGAGCCGGGCTTTTAAGGCTCCCGTCTCTTTCCCTCCCTTCAGCCAGCCTCTGATTGAGCTGAGCACTGCACGGCTCCATGATGCCCATCCCAGGACAGGGCAGCACCCTGCCCTTGCTGCCCCAGGATGGACCTCTGATGGGCAGAGGGAACCTGAGGAGTGGCTGGCGGGGCTGGCACCTACTTGATCCTTGCAGTCAGGATGCGGCCGGCGTGCTGCAGGCCTGTCAGGGCAATGTACATCCGGAGAATCTCGTTGGTTCCCTGTGGCCAGAAGATAAGTCATGTTGGCCCCACTGGGATGGCCTTGTATGTGCTGTGCATGCAGCTGGCTAGGCCACCCCACTGCCCCCTCAGCAGTGCCACGGAAGCTGCCACGCTGGAAGCAGCGTGACCCTGGGAGCAGGGCTGTGACCAGAGGGTGACAGCAACACACTGGCAACCACCCCCACGGGGACAAGCAGGGGCCTGGCCAGACAGCTGTGGCCTCCCCCAGGATCTACCACCTCTCTCTGACAGTGATACAGGAGTCCTTCCTTTCTGTAAGCCTCCACTCTGGCTTCTTTACGATGGGAGAAACCACCTTCCTCGGGAGGGAGGGGTGCCGGTGCCCAGGTGCAGCAAATGCTGGGTGGGTGCCATTATATTCCTCAGGGAAGCCACTGGCTGTGGAGGACAAGAGCTGGCTGCTCCCCAGTGCCATGCAGCCATACCCAGAGGGCCACCTCTTCTAGCTGCTGTCCCTGCGAACACGGCTCACCACCTGGGATTATCCCCAAACCCCCCACCCCCGGTCAGGACCAAATTCAACCAGGCTGAGGGGAAGGGGCCTCCCATGGGAGAGAAGAGCTTGGAGGCCTGCAAGCTAAGGTGGGCCCTGTCCTGCATAGTCTCCAGCCCAGCGCATGTGTTTCAAACAAAGGGCTCTATGGCCCTCAAAGCTTCTGTGCCCCCCCGTCCCCTCCCCCACCCCGGTCAGGACCAAATTCAATAGGGCTGAGGGGAAAGGGACTCAGAAGCAGCAGTTCTGGGGCAGCAGGGACACAACACGTCCCCCATCCCCTTGGGAAAGTCCCCTTTGTGCCCTCAGGCTGTCACATCACGTCCTGTCAGGCCTCTAAGAGGACTGCAGGGCTGGGATGCCGAGGAGAGGGGGGGGGGGGCTGGGCATGCCAGGAGTGAGAGCAGCCATGAGGCCTTACCCCAGCTGGGGAGCCAGGCCCCACCTGCAGGCTGTCTGAAGGTGCTCTTCAGAAACCATCCCGCTACTCAGGCTCCAAGCCGTGTCTACGGGTCTAACTCTGGTACTCCCTACGACCATCCTAACACTCTATCCATCTCACCACAGCCTCTGAAGTCAACCCCTCTTTTCTGCTGCAGGCACCTGGCCTCTGCAAAATGCACACCCCAACATCAGCCCTGGGGAATTTCCCAGAATGGCAAATCATTCAAGTCATGCCCTGCTCTGACGGCTTCCAGTGCCTGCATAGGAAAATCCAAATTCTTCTGCTTATCGGTCAGGGACTTCCACAGCCTGGCTACTTGTCTCCCCTTCTCATCTACCCTCTGCCTCCACCCCATCAACTCTCCTACAACCTGCCCCAGCTCCCCCCTACCAGGACCAGCCACTGCTGCCACAAAAACTTGCTTGTTCTACCCAGTGCCGGCAGGTAAGGCCCTATCTGGGCCTGGAACATTCCACTTCCCTGTCCTTGGCCCAAACTACCTTCCCCTGGGCCAGGCCACTGTTGTTTCTGCCCCCGAGGGCCAAGAGCACTTGCTTCCTGAGACTCCAGCCCACTATCAGGGGAGGTGCCCCTCAGGCCCTCAATGTGCAGGTATTCTCCACGCAGGCCATTTAACCTTTGACCCCAAGCTCCTCAAAGGCTTCTCTGTGGCCCCAACCCCCTTTTCTTACCCCACCCAGGGTCTCCCCCCACACTGAACTCCTCTTTAGGCCTGTGAGCCCACGAAGGGTGGCAGCGATTAGAGAGGGAGGTGTCCAGGCTGGGGAAGCCTGTGGAGAGGACGCTGCTGAGTTGCCTCAGTATCCTGAAGAGGAAAGCCAAACCCAGAGTGAGCCCTGGAGGCACAGCCGGGCCTCCCATAAGACCTCTGCTTGTCCCACCACCAGAAGCGCAGGCTCAGTGGGAAGGGCGCTCGCTTGGCCCCTCGGGCCTACCCTCCATCCTGGGAGGTGAGGTGTGAGGAGGACAGATAAGCACGCTTGGTAGGGGGTTGGCGGGCTCACCTCGAAGATGAGCAGGATTCGGCTGTCCCGCAGCAGGCGCTCATACGGGTAGTCCCTCATGTAGCCCGAGCCCCCGAGGATCTGCAGGGCTTCGCTCACGCACTGCCAGGCGCCCTCTGAGCTGAACACCTGCCCCGGGGCCAAGACACGGTTAGCATGGGGCCAGCGGTGCTGAGTGCCTTCCACAAGGGGGGCAGCCAGGGCAGGGTGGCTGGGCAGGGAGTGGCTCCAGGGTGAGACTAACCCAGACTAACCCAGCTGCCCTGTCATAGTCTCATGGGGTGGACTAGGGCAGGTCCTTTTTTTCCTTCCACAGGGACCAGCCGTGGCTCCCTATGTGCGCCCCCTTGAGACTCTTCCTACATCTGAGGCTTTCTTAGGGTAGAGGGGCCCACTCCATACTTGCCACACGGAGGAAACTCCTGTCTTTTTTTCTTTTAAAGATTTTATTTATTTGACAGAGATCACAAGTAGGTGGTGAGGCAGACAGAGAAGAGGAAGCAGGCTCCCTGCTGAACAGAAAGCCCGATGTGGAGCTCGATCCCAGGACCCCAGGATCATGACCCGAGCCGAAGGCAGAGGCTTTAACCGCCTGAGCCACCCAGGTGCACCAACTCCTGTCCTTTTAAAACCCATCTCAGACTCCCTCTCCGGGAGGGCTGAACCTGCCCACCCAGCCCCATTCACCCACAGCTCGCTCCTCCGTGCAAGAACTGCTTGGCCCCACACCTGGCTGCAGGGGACACACAAAAGTGGAAGGCCGTCCATCCACAGTAAAAGTCCTTCCCACGAAAGCTCGGCCGCTGCTGTGTACTGATGGGAAATTGTAACACATGGCCTGTATTTTCTCCATCTGTTATCGACTGGTGACAACTTGGCACAAACTGTGCTGGGGAGACACTGTCCTGTCCTATAAATGCACTCAAATGGGCACTGTTCTTTGCTGTTTCTCCTGTGCCATGCTGGCTTCCCCAGATGCGTCCTAGGGCTATGCCTGGCACACAGTGGGGATGTCATAAATACTGGATCAATGATAAACTGACCTATAAGTGAACAAGAAGAGGAAGGTGGCAGGGAACACAAGGTCTGAAAGGCTGTAGCTAAAGAGCTATTCTGGGTCTCTCAGGCTGGGCAGGGATTACCTTCACCATTGCAGCCTCAATGGAGCAGTCGGGAAACCCCGGTTGGTCCAGCATCCCCGCAGTGAGGTAGGCCATGCTTTCCATTACATAAGCCTTCTGAGCCATCAGGGCAAACTTCTCCTGGGGTGTTCAGGAAAAAACACAATCAGGAAACAATCTGCATGTGGTAAGACCCAGATGTGCCAGCCAACAGAGAAGGAAATGAAGTCCGGAGGCTCGAGGCCCACGAGCACCAAGCCCAGCCTTCCGGGCAGGGAGCCACATTAAATAAAGCCTTATCTTGTCTTCTTCCGAATCACAGCAGGAGGCACCACCACAGGCCACAGAAGCACACCTTCTGTGCCCACACGTGTCATCAACACATGCGGCACCCCCCACAGCCTTTGGTACCTGAATCAGTCCAAATTCACTGAGGTTCTTGTTGAACTGTTTCCTTGTGCAGGCATATGCAGCAGTCATTTCTGAAGAAGATCAGAGTCATTAAAAGAACCATTTTCTCGTTATCCTGAAATGCTTTCCCAAGGCTATCCTCACTGCCCTGCAAACACTCAGGCAAGAACTAGGAGAAGCGGGTCTGCTGAGAACAGATACCCCTCAAGACGGCACTGCCCCTTCCCAGCACATCTTGTCAGAGGCAAGGCCTCTCCTGCTCAGGCGGGCCTATGGCAGCAGACAGGAACAGAAGCACAGAGTCTAGCATCAGGCCTGAATCTGGCACTTTCTCTTATCAGGTGGTAGGCCGGGCCAAGCAGCTACCATCCCCGACCACCACCACCACCAACCTCACAGCATTGCTGCCGAAGCTGCAGTGAGTGAGGCACTGAGGGCAGAGGCCCCCTGCAGGAGGAGCAGGCTCACACCTGTCACAGCCATCGATTACCAGAGCAGGAGGGCACCTGAGAGAACATGGCCGCTGGCGAATGCCAGCCCCCCACCCCCTGTAGTCAGTCTCCTCAAGAGCCATCCTTTGGGGCAGGCTGACTGTGAGAGACCCCAGGAAGCTCTTGCACGGAGGCATTTTCCCGATGGGGAAGCAGAGGCCCAGGGCACTTCAGGGCCTTGAGGACAGCTCAGCATAGTGAGCCAAGCCCTGAGTTTGGAGTCTGACAGGATCAGCTTTTGGGCCTAGATGAGTAGCCTTGGGCAAATCACTTTCCCTTGCTGAGCCTCAGGCTCCTCATCTATGAAATGGAACTAAGAGATGAAATCAAAGCCTCCCTGTCCCCACCTGGCCTCTGAGGAACTTCATAAACAAGAGCAGGACATGAGCCCCCCCTGCCAAAAGTCAGGACCCCATGCCTTTCCCTGCAGTCGCTTTCACAAATCTAAGATAATAATGACATCTGTACCCAACAAAAACCCTACAAGGCTGTTCTAAGTTCATTGAAAAAAAGGTCCAGGCCTCAGGTATGCTAACAAAAAACATAAAGGGAAGATCCTGAGGCTGAGAGACCAGAGTTACACGTCTCACCCACTGAGTCTCCCCCTGAATCAGCACTGAGGGTTCGCTCACCCCCAGATGTCTGTGAAGCAGCTCTGTTCCTAGTGGTCAGAGCAGCAACCCCTCTTGACCTCTGACAGACCACCCGCTCCCCGCCTACTCTGTGAGTACATCAGAGGAGTGTCAAGAAGGAACATGAACCACTTGGGGGCAGACTGACCACATTTTCTGGTCTAAACCAAAGTCTGAATCTCAATCTGCAGCTGGGCTGTCTGTCCATTCGAAGGCCCAGCCCAGCAGCGGCCTGTGTGAGGACACAGTAGAGTGTCCAGGCTGGGGTGGGGGCTGCAGGGGCAAGACTGGGGCACAAAAGGTTCCTGTCCCTGACTTACCTACCGATCAATTTCTTGAGCATCCCGGCCACAGTGCTGCCCATGCTGAACCGCCCACTGTTGAGGATGTTCATGGCCACCTGTAGGGAGAAAGGGGGCAGCTCACTGGGACCTCACTCCCTAAGATCACCCCTGCTGTGCTGGGAAAAGCCTAAAGGTCCTGGAGGACCACAGGTGACAGACCATAGCACTGCTTGTCTGTCTTACCAAATGGTTTCTTGAGGACAAAAGGCAAGTCTCTAGAAAATTCTGTGCCAGCATCTGGGAAAGTCAATTGTCCTGCCAGTTCCCACCAGGCTGGGTGTGGGGCCAACACATCACAACAAGGTAACTCAGTCACAAACATCCTTGGAGTCACCCTCTGATCAAGGAACTGGGCAGTAGCATTATTCCAATAGAACAAGTCAATTCTTAGTCCTCAGAAGAGGGGCAGAAATTAAGACCTGCTGAGTACACCCTACAAGCTACCCAGACTTTGCCACCAGCGTGAGCCTCCTGAAGCACAGTAGTGACCTGCCAAGCCCCAACCACACCTGTGATACTCAACTAGGAGGCCTCAAAGACAAGCGGGGCTGAGGGCAGAAAGGACTCTGAGTTTTCCTAAAAGCTCAACTCCAAGTGTATATTACAGCTTCTAACTGAATGCTCATGTGTGACTTGGATGGATAAACCATGCAACTGATTCCGAATTTATGATCAGTTGTTAACCTCAACGGGAGAATCTCAAAGCAGACACTATGAGGTTAGAAACAACTGCTCCAACGACTGGGAGGGGGAAGTGCAGATTCCACCTGCTGAGTCCAAGGAGACTGGGGCATGTGGGAACAGCACCAAGGCCCAGCCCTGGGTGCTGGATGGGAGAGTGGGCGTGGTTATGTCCCACCACAGTGTGACACCCAGATGCTGCTCTGCCTCCTCTGGGGGCTGTGCTTCGACCTCAGACTGCCCATGTCTCCGGCCGAAGGTGTGCACTGGTCTTGGGACCTGCCAGGACTATGAGGAGCAAATGAATTCTCCCACCTCATCCCCTCTGCCCACATGGGCTTGCAAAAGCTGGCTCATGGTTTTATGAATGAAATCCATTTCACAACCCCTTCAAGAATTTCTTCTTACCCTCATTAAAAAAAAAAATTTTTTTTTCGAAAGAAAAAAGGATTTGAGACTAGATCTCATTTCCCAGAGGATCAAACATCTCACCTTTTTTTAAGAAGGGCTCCTGAGCTCAACTACCAATCCTCCTCCTCAACCGTGGGGCCTCCCCTCCCGTCTATGCGGCACCTGCCTGCTTTACCACCTTCTCTCCCGCAGACGTCTCCTGGCATTTCTACAAGAGCATTCTACACCTCACTTTGCCAAAAGTGAGATGCAATCCACATTTCCAACAGCCCCTGCCTGGCAGTTCACCAACAGCCTCCACGCCTCCATGGTCTGACTACAGATTAAATCTCTGACTACCCAGAGGAGGCAGCTCTTTTCTCCTACAGCCAGGTGATCTTCACCTGGCCTCTGACTGGTCTCCAGAATCACTCACTTTTTAGCATTAAGGCCCATGGTCAAGCAATCCTACTCCTAACAAATAAAGAGCTTTGGAGATCTATTTTCATTTGCATATTAAAACAACTGTTTTGGGGTGCCTTGGTTAAAGCCTCTGCCTTCTTCGACTCGGGTCGTGATCTCAGGGTCCTGGGATCGAGCCCGACATTGGGCTTTCTGCTCAGCAGGGAGCCTGCTTACCCTTCTCTCTCTCTCTGCCTGCCTCTCTGCCTACTTGGGATCTCTGTCAAATTTTTTAAAAAATTGTTTTATACCTAACACAATGGGGGGAAGTTTCAATGCCTAACTTGTGGGACACCCAACATGTGGGAAGGACTAGGGCAAGAGGCATCCCATACAGGAGCCAGCCTGACTCCCCACACGTGAACTGGCAGTGGGCACTGACCACGAAAAATGTTTGTGCCCTCTGACCTGGAGAGCCTGCTGCCGGGCGTTTAAACTGTGGAAACAATCAGACAAAAGTGTGCATAGATACATGCAAAGAGATACACCACGCAGTTCTGAGCAGCAAGGAGGGGAAACCAGTGTTAAATGCCTGACCCTAGGAACCTGAGGACATCCCTTATGCCGTCACCACCCAAAGAATACTCTGCAGTATACATTTACTAGCATGAAGAGAGTACTAGGATTTCTTGATGAGTGAAAAAATACAGGCTATATAACACAAATAGTATTACCGTTTAAGAGATGTACGCCCCTTAACAAGGTCTGGACAGGGACACCTGGGTGGCTCAGTTCATTAAGCATCCGACTCTAGATCTCAGCTCAGGTCATGATCTCAGGGTTGTGGGTTCAAGCCCATGTGGGGCTCCATGCAGGAGTGGAGTCTACTTCAACTAATTAATTAATTAATTAAAAGGTCTAGAAAGATAAGCATCAAAATTAAACAATGAATAGCAACTCTCTTGGGATCGCACTTAAAGTAATTTCATTTTTCCCACCTAAATTCTCTCAGCTGTATATAACATCTGGATTACACAAATAATAAACATGCCACTGTGCAGGCACTGCTCCCTTTTTGTCCTTTTGTCCTTTCACCTCTCAGGTCCTTTGGTCCATATTCATCAAGCAGCCTCCAGCCAGAAGCTCTGGCTGAATGCATTTATCAGATTCTTATAATACCCAGGAAGGGAGAAAGGCACTGCTGTGATCCTTGCTTTACAGGCAAGGTGGGTGGGGCTCCCCAGAGCGCAGATACTTGCCCAAGTTTCCTGTAAATTAGGGCTGGGCACCAGTAAAGACAAACAGCCAGCTTAAAAATGGGCAAAGGAGGGGGCACCTGGGTGGCTCAGTCAGTGGGAGTGTGTGACTCTTGATTTGGGGGTTATGAGTTCAACCTCACATTGGGGGAAGAGTTTACTGAAAAATAATAATAATAAATAAACTTCAAAAAAAAATAGGCAAAGTATTTGAAAATACATTTCTCTAAAGAAGATGTATAAATAGCCTATAAGCACCTGAAAAGATGCTCAATCTGATCACTCATCAGGAAAAACTAAGTCAAACCCCAATGAGATACCACTGCACACCCTCTGGGACAGCTGTCATTTAAAAAATGTCCAGGGGCACCTGGGTAGCTCAGTGGGTTAAAGCCTCTGCCTTCAGCTCAGCTCATGATCCCAGAGTCCTGGGATCAAGCCCCGCATCAGGCTCTTTGCTCAGCGGGAAGCCTGCTTCCTCCTCTCTCTGTGCCTGCCTCTCTGCCTACTTGTGATCTCTGTCTGTCAATAAATAAATAAAACCTTTAAAAATAATAATAATAATAAAAGTAAAATAAAATAAAAATGTCCAGTAACAAGTACTGGTGAGGGTGTGGAGAAACTGGACCCTCCTACACTCCTGCTGGCCACGTAACATGGTGTAGCCACTACAGAAAACAGTCTGGCAGTCCTAAAAAAAACATACAGCCACCATATGACCCAGCAACGCTCCTTCTAGGTATGTATCACCCAAAAGGACTGAGAACAACTGTTCATGTGAAGACTTATGTATGAATATTCATGGCAGCATTACTGATAATAGTCCCAATGTGGAAACGGTCCAAATGCCCATGAGCTTATGAACGGACAAACATGGTGTGTCCCTGCAATGGAATTTTATTCAGCTACAGAAAAGAATGACAAGAGCTACAACATGGAAAAAGCTCACAAACATTACACTAAGTGAAAGCCAGACGCACAAAAGGTCGCACGTGGATTCCACTTACACAAAATGTTAAAAATAGGTAAATCCACAGTAACCGAAAGTAAAACAGCGATTGCCAAAGATTGGGAAAGGGGAAATGAAAAGATAGGGCATTTCTTTCTGGGGTGATGAAATGTTCCAGAATTAGACCATGGTCACAGCTGTACAACAAAATGACTAAATAACACCCACGTGTACATTTAAAAATTATTAAGTTTATGTGATCTGAGTTTTAAGTTCATTAAAAAATAATAAATCTGACTCCAAGGAAAAAATTCGGGTAGTGCCTCAGGGTTGTGCACTCAGAAAGCCTGAGCTTCGTCCATGCCCACTGACCTGGTTTCTTCCACATGCTGGAGACAGGAATCCTACCCCTACTCAGGCAAATAAAGCCTCGAAGAACCACACACTCCCTCTTCTGGGGGCCTCCTTCTCCATTCTGCTGATTTCCTGTCAGAGAACTACACAGTCATCTGGCAAGCACACACTGGTCTGCTATAAGCAGAGATGGGACAGGGGGCTGGGGGCCAACAAGCCACACCATGAACCCTTATGGGTGCTGCTTTCATGACGCACCTTAAACCCGCCTCCAACTTCTCCAAGGACATTTTCGACGGGCACCTTGGTGTTTTCAAAATGCACCTCGCAAGCTGAAAAAGAAGAAATTGGAGGCCTTACCTGATGAACGCAGAGCACTCGCACTGGACCCACAGGCATGAAATGTAATTCATTCATTCCTTCACTCATTCATTCTCCAGCTACTGAAAGAACAATAGAGAAAGACAAGGTTCCTGTCCACATGGAGCCCCTACTTCGCTAGGGACACGACGATGCCTTAAGTATTACAGATAAAATAGAGAGCAGTGACGGAATCAAAAGTTGGAGAGGGAGTAAATGACCACATTTTTGTTAAGGGCCTTCATCATGCTTTTCTAAGGTGACACTCAGAAGTTTGGAGGAGCACAAACCAGAGGTGGAACATGAAAGTGGATGGCGCAGCCCTTCAAAGGTGCCTGGACTCAATGGGAGCAATAGAAGCACAGGTCCCACTTAACTCCAATGCACTTGCAGCCCGCACTGTGGCTTGTGGAAGCGGACAGCCTTCCCCTGTCTTGCCCTGCCAGCTGTCGCCAGAACACGGAGCCCACTCAGCTCGAGCCCTGGCCTTCCCTGTGCAGGCGTGGTCCGGCTTGGCCCACCAGGGGCTCCTGTGATCCACTATGAGAACAAGCCCCAGCACGGTACCCACAAGGCAGATCGGGACCCCTCCCACAGCCCGGGGCAGGCTGCCCAGAACCTGCGAGCTGCAAGAGACAAAGGCTCACAGGCAGGCAGCTGAGCGCTGGGGTGGCTTCTCAGACTGGGGGATGGGGACAGAGCCCGAAGTGAGGAAGTGCCTGGTGTGGAGGCAGGCAGAAAGGGGAAAGCGTGGCAACGGTGAGTACAAACTTGGGAGGAACAGGGGCTTCTGCACCAGTTTTCGCACTGTCACATGCACACTGCAGCGCCCAGCAACTTAACACAAGAAAGGGAGACTCGGGACAAGGAAAGTCATGGCTCAAGAGGAGCCAAACAGCAAGCAACCACGTCTGCTGACTTTATTCTACTATTCCAATGGCTTGATTGTGAAATACAATGAAATCATCTCCGGCTGCTGGTCCTATTTATAACATACAGGTTATGGGGCCAGGCCCTTGTCCCAGCGGCTCTAACTCCTTTGCAGGCTGCTGAGGGTGGGAAGGACGCTGCCTCCCGCTCTGACCTCACCCTGGGCCACCCGATCCATTCCTGTGGGGCCACTGCATGATTCCAGGGGCACCAGTCACCCCAACTTCAGTGTGGACGCTGGCCCAGCAGTGGTGCAGGATGCCACCTCGCTCTCCTTCACCTGGATCAACTCTGACCACCTTTTCCCCATTGGCACCTCAAGCTCTGTATCTTGGGCCTCTGAGCACACTCCTTCCTCTGTTGGAAGGTTCTGGGCAAGTCTCAATAGGCAGCACGAGTGTGGTGGTAGGTAACACCTGCCTCCATGTACACGAAGCATTATACAGATGTCGTAACACTCCCTTCCCAGTCACCTCACCACATGCGTTCTCTGTTATCACCCCTTTCTCTTAGGGCAGGAAACAGAAGCACAGGAAAGCAAATGAGCTGGTGTGAGGTCACGGAATCTCTAGGTAGCAGAGCCAGGCCAGAGCTCAGGGCCCTCGGACCCTGCCGAGCCAGGCTGCAGGGCAAATACTGCCACCCGGAACCCAGGATCCCCAAAGAAGAGGTGACACACAGAAGCGGGTCTGGAGGGGCCACCTGCAGTCCTCTGTAGCACACATATCCCATGATTCGAACTAGGAGCCCCAGGAAGCAGTCTCATGACTCCCTGGCAGTGCTGGTTGGGTTGGGAGCCACATACAGGACACTAGCCTCATGGCGACCAAGTGCTGCCCAGGGGATGCAGGCAGGCCCAGGTGGGTACATGGGAGGGCAACAGGGAGGAGCTTCCAGGCAGGAAAGATGGGGTGTCCTACAGTAGAATGTTTACCTAGGATACCCCTCTGCCTCCTTGGTGTCCATTACAGCCTTCCTCACATGATAAAGTGCTCCCGGGGAGATCACCAGAGCCCCCACACAGAGAGGGGCACACATAACATGTATTAAAAGAATCAATTAGCTTCAAGGAGCTCCTTGGCACTACCATGGAGTCACTGTGGCATTCCTAATGGGATTTTGCTGATATGCTTATGTGGAACCAAAACTATTTACATCTCATTTTATCTTGAATTTGGATGGGGCCATAATGCACGCACGCACGCTACTTACTGTTGGAGCCACGTATGCCTAACTTATCCTCAGGTTTCCCGTGAGTGACTCCACCAAAGTCTCTCTCTACTATGAAGGCTGTGATTTTGTCTTTTACTGAACTATCAGAATCAACAACCTCCGTCTTTGCAAACACAGTAAAAATATTGGCAAGTCCTCCATTGGTGATCCAGACCTGAGGGAAGAAAGGAAAAGGGCTTTGGAGAAAAACCAAACAGTTATGCACCACCTCTCAGCTCTACCCTTTGCCACAGATACCCTTTGTCAAACTTCAGGCCAGAAACATAAAGCTCCCGGCTCTGGGAAGTCAAGCCTGTGTGGACAAAGAGGTTCGCCTCAGTCTCAATGTGAGAATGAGGGTTTTGACTTTGGGGTTTAAACAGTTTCATCTTGTGGAGACCCGTACTCAAACTCTCAGGGATGCGATGCAGGTGCAGGCAGGCTCGGGGTTAGAAGATGTTGATGCCGAGGGTGGCTGACAGGAAGCTTCTTATACTAAACTCCTGCGTGGGTTTGAAATATGGTCACTTCACCTCCCTGAGCCAGTTTCTTCCTCCAGAAAGAGAGAGCCGCACGCAACCAAGAATGGCCAGTCAAGACATGGTGTGCATGTGCTTCATGACTGCGGTGTGCGCGCCGTCAGCACGTGGTGACGGCCGGGCGAGACCCAGAGCATGTGGCGGAGCGCTACCTTGGAGCCGTTGAGGATGTAGTGCTTCTTGTCCTCACTCAGCGTGGCCCTGGACTTGATGGAGGCTGCGTCGCTCCCACTGTGGGAATAGAAACACACTGGTGAGGCACATGATGCTGGGCGCAAGCGGTTCTGGGGGCCGGCAAATAGGAGGGTCTGGTTACTTTAACACAGGCACTGGGGAACTTAATAAAGGGCTGGATGATAAACATTTCCAGCTCTGCAGGCTACAGGGTGTCGTTCCACCGGCACGTCTCTACCACTGCAATGGGAGGGCGCATTCCAGCAAAACCTCACTTACAGAGACAGGTGGCAGGCTGGACTTGGTCACCCTGCTTCTTCACACGAAAGAGCGGCAGCGCAAACGACCTGGCCTTCCGCTGGAATGTGGGCATGTGTGCGCAGAACGGGCTCATCTGCGCTCCCATGGGGAGGGCAGGGCACCCCCGGTTCCCAAGTGAGGGGAAGTGGGATGGAGTGCAGTCCAAGTAACAGACTTGGCAGTGGAAGTCCTGAGTCCTCAGTGGCCTTGTGTGACTCTAGGTTGATGACACCACCTCACTGAACCCTCGGTTCCTAACCTGTTCAGTGGGGATAGTATTGCTTGCCCAACATACTTGGAAAGCTGCTTAGAAGGCTGAAAGCCCTATCCTACGTGAGGTGCGCTGCAGCCCACAAACAATGACCTGACAGGTGCTGCCGGGTATGCTATCTCATTTGTAAATCTCACTGGGACAGACCAGTAAGGTAAACATAAGAGAACTGCAAGAAAAGTTGCTGAGTCGATGATCTGGAAGATTCAGGGATGGAAGAGAGAAAAACCACCACTGATTCACCAAAACCCACAGCCCTCATCCCAGGGCACCCAGAAGATGCACCAGGCGGCTGCCATGTGCCACCTCTTGCCGGGGGCACACCTGCTTGGCTCCGTCAGACAGAAGGCAGCAATGTGCTCCCCCGATGCCAGTCTGGGCAGGTACTTGGCCTTCTGCTCCTTGTTGCCAGCCAAGATGATCCCCTAAACCAAACACACACAAGGCTGCTATCAGCTGTGGAGAAGAAAGGACATGTACCACATGCTTGCAGAACATGGCCCTTTCTGGAGAAAACAACTCCTGCAAAAGGAAATACCCTGAGCCTAGAGCCTGCAGCCCCAAGGTGGAGAAGGGGAGGCTGCTGATGAGCAGGCGGTGGCAGGCTGCCGAGGAGCCGCTCAGAAGTGCACCCTCTGGCAGGGCCTGGGTCTGGAGCACCAGCATGGCTTTGGGCCGGACTCCGGGACCCGCATCACCGCAGTTCAGGCTGGGTGGCCTCGGGCCAGAGAGGTCCCTCCTCTCAGCCTCCATCCTCTCAACTCCACACTGGGGGTAATGCTACCCAATGGAGGGGTGTTTGGATGATAACGAGTGAAGACTCAGGCACGCCAAGGCCACGCCTGGCAGAAAGAAGGTGTGCAGGCAGTGTCAGAACCGCCCCACTCCCTCTCAGTCAGTAGCATGGGGAGAAGTGTGATCTTTCCACTGGATGATTGCTCGGAGCACAAGTGCGGTCAGGGTTGTGGGGGGCGGGCAAGCACACCATTCACTTAGCTCCTTTCACTTTCTACACAGAACAGAGACAGCCTGAGTAGTGGGCTGGTCACGGAAAGCTGTGTGACCATGGCCCTGCCCTAAAATGCTCCAAGCCCAGGATAAGGAAGACATGCACAAACAGCAGGGAAGACACGCTCTGGTCCCTCATGAGTTCCAAGCTCAGCAGGAAAGATTTGCGTCAAATGGTGAGGTGAAGACAGGCTCTGACACAGTGGCATCTGGTGTGGGCCTCAAAGGATGGGTCAAGGGTGATGGAGAAGGGGGGAGGATTCCAAGGGAAGGCACAGTGTGATCAAAGCAACTTTGATCTTGTGTGGGGACTCCGCGCCATCCGGGGTGGCTACAGAGAGGAAGATCACAGGGAGTGCTGCAGGGCGCCACCCCAAGACCCTGAGACAGCAAGCCCAAGTCACTTCCTGGTCAAAGTGAGCAAGCCTCCTGCCTCCATACCCCCAATGTGACTCCTGACCTTCACAAAGCATCAGAAGGAAACCCTAGACACTTGACCTTGAGGCCAATAGCCTGGTGTGCCGCCAGGGTCACGGCGATTGATGCATCCAGGCCGACGATTTCTCCTAGACGTGCGTACATAGTGTTGGAGAAGCCCAGGCCACCTGGAAAAGAAATAGACTAGCTTTATTTGTGGCCCAGACCCAAATTCCTCCCATTAAAGGCAAAGGGCTTGACTGTTCTTTTTGCTTATAAAGACCATTGTCACCATTTTAAAAAATCACAGTACAGAGAAAATAAAAATTACCCATAAACTTATCAGAGCATTTCTGAGTACATCCTTTCAGATTTTTTCTAGGCATATAAGCATATGTACATATGTATGTTTTTAGTATAAAAATGTAACATTCAACACAAAGAGCATACCTTCACACACATTAAATCATTTAAAATGTTGTGAGTGTCTTCTGTCCCAGATACAGATCTTTATAAACCTGGCAGCTGTCCTGCAGCCCTTTCCCTGTATCCGGTGGGCTCTAGGACAGGTTTTCTCTGCCTCCGCACTCTGACACTCTGGGATGGATTGTGCCTTGCTGTGGGGAACTGTCCACCGCACTACAGGACTTTTGGCAGCATGGTCGGCCTCTGCTTGCGAGATGCCAGGAGTTCTCTTTTTCCCAGGGTTTGACGGCCGAGAACGTCTCTAGACGTTGCCAAACATTCCCTGGGGAGGTAAATCAACCTGGATAGAAATCACTCTTCTACGAAGAAGACAAAGATTAAAAAAAACAAACACTCCACTGAGCTGATGTATCTTGCTTTTCATCTTCAACTTCTAGAGGCAGCTGGGTGGCCTCTGCGTCTTAAAAATGACAGATGGGGGCCCAGGGTCACGTGGCCAACAGGAGCAGAGCTGGGCCCTGAATTTGGGTGGGGGTACTAGCCCTGGAGCCACTGCACAGCCTGCCTGCAGAGGGTGCCACATGCTGTTGACTGTTCTTTTTGCTTATAAAGACCATGTCACCATTTTAAAAAATCACAGTACAGAGAGGTCCAAAGAAAATAAAAATTACCCATAAACTTATCAGAGCATTTCTGAGTACATCCTTTCAGATTTTTTCTAGGCATATAAGCATATGTACATATGTTACATATGTAAAGGGAAGGGTGGCCCTGCCTGACGTGTAGTCCTGTAGGCTCCACACTGGGGGAAGGCCAGGGCTCCGCAGTATTTCATCCCCACCCATGCCATTACACAGAAGTGTGACACGAAACACTTTTGGTCTTACTTATTTCATATCCTGAGGGACACAGTATGGTTTTTAAAAAAACACCAAAACCTTCTGGTGCCTTTTTTTTTTTTTTAAGATTTTATTTATTTGACAGAGAGAGCTCACAGAGAGGCAGAGAGGCAAGCAGAGAGAGAGGGAGGAAGCAGGTTCTCCACTGAGCAGATCCTGACATGGGGCTCGATCCCAGGACCCTGAGACCATGACCCGAGCCGAAGGCAGAGGCTTAACCCACTGAGCCACCCAGGCGCCCCTTCTAGTGCTTTTCCACTAACACAGGTATCATTGCAATCATGGAGGAACAGCAATCACATGGAGACAGACAACAAGTAGGTGGAGACTGCTGGCTGGGGAGAAGCTGAGGTGGCAGGAAGGAATCACACACTGGGCAGCACACAGGGAACTGGGGGAGAAAAACCCAGGCTGGGTTGCCAAAAGGGCCTCCATTTTTCAAGATGGTCGTTTCCAGCCAGTCTTCAGAATGCTCCAGACTGGGAACATTTCCCCAAAAATTTTGGGGCACAAACATGAAGTTGCTGTTGTCTTAATTTCCCAAGAAAAGATTTTAAAAAAAGAGAGAGAAAGAAAAAAAAAGAAAGCGAAAAGCCCCAAACTCATCTCAGGAAATAAAGAACATTTTCATATCATGAGTAGGACAGAACACAAGAATAGAGGGTGCAGAGTCACACCATCGCATGCCAACACACACACACACACACACCACCCACACGTGCTGGCATGAAACACACACAGATGGAGAAACATACATCCCAAACAGACACAAAGTGTTCCCACATCAAATTAAGTACTTTTCACCAATCAAGAGGCAATTTAAAAATGCTTCTGAAGGGGAAATATGTATTATCACTAACCTGGCTATGTCTAGAGGTTCTCTTCTGCCACTTCTGTTTTCTCCAAGCACTTAGTCATTTATATTTTTTAGCTGACAGACCTGCTACAGTTCTCTGGCTCTGCCTCTACCTTCACTCTGTTCCCATATTCACCTCGGACTACACATTAGGGAAGCTGACTGCCCTGTGCCTTGTGAGCTAGGATGCTGACAAGCCTCAGCTGTCTGGGCAGAGCTCAGCCTCCCCCTGCCACACACGGATGTTGCAGACTGGGGCAAGGAAATGCAGCACACATAGCTGCCTCCATGGAGGCTTGAGCTGCTGTGTTCTACCAGGAAGGGAGGCAGCAGCACTGACAGTGTCGTGTCCTCTTGCAGAGAGGGCAATGTTGTTATGCCTCCGAATCAGATCAGGCCTGCACTAGTGGGTCCTAAATGTTCACACTCGATCTCAGCCAGGACCGGCTGCAGGTTGAGTACCAATGGGAACTTACTCTACAGATGTTGAGGGCCCCCCAGCCCTGGCTGCTAAGGGGGTAGAGGAACAACACAGGCCTAACTTTAGTCTCTGGAGATAAGTCAGGCAGAGACATAATGTCAAGAAAAACTCCTGTCTTCTGTGTCTTGCTCTGTAAAACCTAACTCACAACCTGGCTGGAAAAATGCCCCAAATATCAATGTCCAAATAACCACCTCAAAGACAAGAAATAGGCCCAAACCTTTAAAGCAGCATCAACAGCTCCTTCCCCTAAACCGGACTCCTAGCTGATCCAAGGGGAAAATGGCTCCAGAGAAGGCTCAGGCAGAGGGCTCCCAGAGCAATGGGTGCTGCATATGGGCTGTGAAGCCCAGAGCCATGCTTTTATGTCAAAGGGGACCAAGAGGTAAAATTAAATGGTGTGCGCGTGTGTGTGACTGTATTCTGGCCCTGCGCCATAGGCTCTGTTCCTCGTCTCCCTAACCCCCTGCCCCACTTCCTGCTGTCCCCTTAATCCCTACAGAATTTAGATGACCAATTTTAGATTAAGCAGGAGAGAGAGATCTGTAGTGATTGGCCAAATCTACGAAGGCGGAATCACGCTGGGATCCTGGGGAGAAAGGCCGGGTCTTTCATCTGGGGGTTGAAAACATCACTACAATGATCCAGGAATTACAGGGACAGTCCAGAACACAACCTGCCCGGTTTGAATGTTCTCAGTGATCTAATCTCCCACCTCAATGCCCCTGTGTCCTACAGCCATGTGCCTTCTTCCTCTGTACCAGGACAGGAAGCAGAGTGGCAGACCCTGACACCTGAGCTCCCAGCCCACAGTCATCCCTCTAACAAAAAGGGCTCATAGGTCTGGGGCAATTCCTCTGTGGAGAGACCAAAGGGCCTCACAGTGCGGATGACACTGAAATTGGCCAATGTGGCTTTAAGGTTATACACACCCCCTTCTCCACGGCCCACAAGGACCTAGAGAGCACGGACATCCTGCAGTGGCCCTGATCCACACCAAATGAACCAAGTACAGGCCTCAACATTTCTTCCTCTTCCTAGATCTCTTAGTCCACACACTCACCTGTCAGCCACCCCAGCTCTGGTCCATGGTGGGTGTTTTTATTAATTCCAGTGGTTTTATAGTTTTATAGTTTGATCCTGGACATACTTCATTTAAAGGCCACCTTTCCCAAACAGAACCCTTTCCTGGACAAACATGGAGTGCTTACTTAAGAGTCAAACCAGCAGGGTGGTGTTTTCCTTTACTTACCATATTCTTCTGGGACTTGCATCCCAAAAAGCCCCAGGCTCTTCAATTTATCTAACGTTTCATCTGGAATTCTTCCCTCCCGGTCAATTCTCTGAGAGTCCACTGCCAAGAGGAAGTATTTTAAGCAAAACATAAGCTATGTCTACAAAGATAAAAGCGAACAGAAAAATTTTCGTACAGCATATACTTCCAGGGTCAGAAACTTCAGAATCGATATGTCTGGTCAGTTATTCAGCATCTGTTCAACTTCATCTAATTAGCCCAGCCAACACTGTATTTTTAAAAAATGGCTGTACCAGGTAGTATTCTGTTTCTTGATCTGGATGCTATTCACATGGGTATATTTGCTATGTGAAATTGCAGCAGATTAACTTTTCTGAAAGCATACTATACCTCAATTTTTTTTGTTACCATTACCTTCTAGAAAATTAGGAAAGTACACCACTTCCAGAACTGTCCTAAAATGTCAGGCTAGACAGCCAAACTCTGGGCATTATCTGTACCCATGTCTACCTGCTTTTCAGAAACCATGACTCTTTCACCACAGCCCACAGATTCTGAGGACAGTTTATTCTGTTTTACACCTACTCAAGTCCATTAGAGCAGAATGGAACAATCACTAGCATGAGGTCTATAATTATATACCTGTATGTACACATTTTTGCCTGAATCAAGTTAATTAAAATCTTCAAATTGCCAGCATATTAAACTTCACTACTATTATAAATTTTAAAAAACCATCATAACGTGCACTTGGGCATATTTATGGACATGGGTCACCAGTGAGAAATACGGATTCCCCAGGAGTCCAAACCTCTCATTGTTTTTTTTTTTTTCACTTTATTGACATATACAAGTGGCATATAATAAACCACATATTTATAATATATAATTTTTTGGATCCTGACATGTTTGTCCATGAAATTACTCCCAACAAGTAATAAAAACTTCCTTTTCCACAAAAGATTTCCTTTGTGATCAGTCCATTTCCATTCCTAGACAACCATGAGGCATTTTTCTGTCTATAGATCAGTTTGCATTTTTGAGTTTCATTTTTAAAGATTTTATTTATTTATTTGAGAGACAGAGAGAGAGCGTGAGTAGAGAGAGAGGTCGGAGGGAGAAGCAGACTCCCCGCTGAGCAGGGAGCCCAATGTGGAACTCGATCCTGGGACTCCAGGATCATGACCCAAGCCGCAGGCCATTGCTTCATCAACTGAGCCACCCAGGCACCCCTCATTTTGGGTTTTAAATCACATGGCAGGTAGTCTTTGATCCGGCTTCTTTGATCCGGGATGATTCTGAGATTCATCCATATCACTGCATGTATCAAAACTTTATCATAATACTTTTTACTGTTCAATATTCTACTGTATAGAAGTTTATCCATTTGCCTTTCAATGAACATTTGGGTGGTTCTCAGGTTTTGGTTCTTAAAAATAAAGCTTCTTTTCCTTTCCTTTTCTTTTTTTTTTTTTAAGATTTTATTTATTTGACAGAGACATCACAAGTAAGCAGAGCAGCAGGCAGAGAGAGACAGGGAAGTAGGCTCCCTGCCAAGCAGAGACCCCAATGCAGGGCTTGATCTGAGGACCCCGAGATCATGACCTAGCTGAAGGAAGAGGCTTAACCCACTGAGCCACCCAGGTGCCCATTTTTTTTTTTTTTAAAGATTTGTATTTATTTATATGTAAGAGAGAATGTACCAAGTGTGGGGGGAGGGACAGACCCTGCTGAGCAGGGAGCCTGATGCGGGGCTCAATCCCAGAACCCTGAGATCACGACCTGAGATGAAGGCAGATACTTAACTGACGGGCCACCCAGGTACCCCTAGAAATAAAGCTTCTATGAGCATTCATATTTAAGTTTTTACATAGCTCTGTTTTTACTTCTCTTGGGTCACTACTTTGGGGTGGAATGGTTGGGCTGTATGTATAATATGAAACTGTCAGGATCTGGAGAGACCCCTGCTTCCAACCAAGATGGAGTAACAGGGACTGGAACTTTCTCCTTGCTTCAACATATTAAACCCACAGGGCATGCAGAAGAGCAACGAGGAACGTGTCACTAGTAGAGAAGAATTAGCCCGGCAACAGCACTCCCAAAGGTAATAAAAACTGGTTCTGGAGTGGGCAGAAATTTTTTTTTTAGGGTGCCTGGGTGGCTCAGTGGGTTAAGCCTCTGCCTTCGGCTCAGGTCATGATCTCAGGGTCCTGGAATCGAGCCCCGCATAGGGCTCTCTGCTCAGTGGGAAGCCTGCTTCCTCTTCTCTCTCTCTCTGCTTGCCTCTTTGCTTACTTGTGATCTCTCTCTGTCAAATAAATAAATATTAAAAAAAATTTTTTTTTAATGGATAAAGAACAGAAATACAAATAACACACAAACAGATATATGGTATAACTGTGGAATTAAAATTTCATGAGTGGGGTGTAAATAGGGGAAAAGTGTCTGAAAAGAATTTGGGGGGGATCAATAATAAAAACAGGTTGAGAAACACTGCTCTACAGGATGCTCTGCTCCCACCTAACAACACTTAAAAAGCAAGCCTTGACTAAAACCAAAGACATCACCAAAATCAGACGTTCCTGAGGGAACACTGATCCAAAAACCCTTAACAAAATACTAACAGACTAAATTCAGTACTACATTAGCTGGATCATTCACCATGATCAAATGGGATTTACCTGGGCATGTAAGGATGGTTCAGCATCTGCAAATCAATGTGACACATCACATTAACAAAAAGAAGGTTAAAAATCATGGTCAACTCAACAGATGCCATAAAAAGCACTTAATAAAATTCAACATTCATTTCTGATAAAACAAACTCTCAACAAAGTAGGTATAGATGGAATTTAACTCAACATAATAAAGGCCACATATGACAAACCCACAGCTAACATCACATTCAACTGTGAAAAGCTGAGAGCTTTTCCTCTAGGATCAGGCTTGACACAAGGATACCCACACTTGTCAGTTTCATTCAACATAGTACTAGAAGTCCTAGCGACAGCAATCAGACAAGGAAAATAAACTACAAAAAAATGAATTTAGTAAAGGTGAAGGATAGAAAATCTACATGAAAATGTTGCATTTCTATACACTAATAATGAACTTCAGAAAGAGAAATTAAGGGGTGCCTGGGTGGCTCAGTCAGTTAGGCGTTTGCCTTAGGCTCAGGTCATGATCCCAGGGTTCTGGGATCAAGCCCCACATTAGATTCCCTGCTCAGCGGAGAACCTGCTTCTCCCTCTCCCTGCCACTCCCCCTGCTTGTGCTCTGTCTCTCCCTCCCTGTCAACTGAATAAATAAAATATTTTAAAAAAAGAGAGAGAGAGAGAGAAGTTAAGAAAAATCTCATTTACAACTGCATCAAAAAGAATAAAATAAAATACCTAGGGATAAATAAATACCTAGGGATAAGGAGGTAAAAGACCTGTATTCTGGGAAACTGTCAAAGCAGTAAGAAAAGAAACTAAAACTAACAAAAATAAATGGAAAAACATACAAGCATACCTCATTTTAGTGGCACTTCACAGATACTGCATTTTTTTTACAACTTGAAGGTTTATGGCAACCCTATGACAAGCAAGCCTACTGTGCCATTTTTCCAGCAGGATTTGCTTACTTCATGTCTCTCTGTCCATTTTGGTAAGTCTCACAATATTTCAAGCTTTTTCATTATTATTTTGTTACTATGATCTGTGGTCAGTGATCTTTAATGTTACTTACTGTAATCGTTTTGGGGAGCCGTGAACTCCACCTACATAAGACAGTGAGCTTAACTGATAAACGTACATGTTCTGACTGCTTCACTTTCCCAGTCTCTCTCCCTCTCCTCTGGCCTCTTTCTTCCCTGAGACACAATGTTGAAAATAGGCCCATTAGAAACCCCACAATGGCCTCTAAGTATTCAAGAGAAAAGAAGAGTTGTATATAGTCCCTCACTTTCATTCAAAAGCTAGAAATGATTCAGCTTAGTAAGGAAGGCATGTCAAGACCTAGAGCTAGGCCTCTGGTGTTGAACAGTTAGTCAAGTTGTGAAGGCAAAGGGAAAGCTTTTGAAGGAAATTAAAAGCGCTACTCCAGTGAACACAAAAGATAAGAAGTGAAACAGCCCTATAGCTGATGTGGAGAAGGTTGTAGTGGTCTGGAGAGAAGATCAAACCAGCTACATTCCCATAAGACCAAGGCCTACTCCAGAATAAAGCCCTTAGTCTCCTCAATATATGAAGGCTGGGCAAGATGACAAAGCTGCAGGAGAAAAGTCTGAAGCTGGCAGACGTGGTTCACGAGGTTCAAGGAGAAAAGTCGTCTCCATGACATAAAAGTACAAGGTGAAGCAGCAAGTCTTCACATAGAAGCTGCAGCAATATCCAGGCAGCGCCCTCAGCAGCAAAATGGCTAAACCTTACTGCAAGCTCAAGCTGACAGCATTTTTTAGCAATACAATGTGGGTTGTTATTGTTTTTTTTTTAAGATTTTTTATTTTTAAGTAATCTCTACAAGCTCAAACTTAAAACTGCAAGATCAAGAGCACATTCTTGGGGCTCATGGGTGGCTCAGTGGATTAAGCCTCTGCCTTTGGCTCAGGTCATGATCTCAGGGTCCTGGGATTGATTCCCACATCGGGCTCTCTGCTCAGCAGGGAGCCTGCTTCCCCACTCTTTCTCTCTCTTCCTGCCTCTCTGCCTACCTGTGATCTCTGTCAAATAAATAAATAAAATCTTTAATAAAAAGAGTCACATGCTCTAACTAGAATGTAAATAAAGACATGAAAAAGAGTCTCATGCTCTACTGACTGAGCCAGTCAGGTGCCTCAGCAATAAAGTATTTTTAAATGAAAGGTATGTACATTTTTTGGGCATCTGGGTGGTTCAGTCAGTTAAGCATCTGCCGTCGGCTCAGGTCATGATCCCAGGGTCCTAGGACTAAGTATCATACTGGGCTCCCTTCTCAGTGAGGAGCCTGTTTCTCCTTTTCCCTTTCTTCTCCCTGCTGTTAAATAAATAAAATTCTTTTAAAAAGGTATGTACATTTTTTAAGACATAATGCTAAAGTACACTATTTAATACACTGGTATAGTGTAAACCTAACTTTTATATGCACTGGGAAAACAAAAAATTCATTTGACTCGCTTTATTGTGGTAGTCTGGAACCAAACCTAAAGTATCTCTGAGGTGTGCCTACACCACGCTCACAGACTGGGAGAATGTCATTAAAATGTCAACACTACCCAAAGAAATCTATAGATTTGACGCAATATGTATCAAAATAACAGTGACATTCTTCACAGAGACTAGAATAAATAATCCTAAAATTTGTATGAACTGCAAAAAATGCTAAATAGCCAAAGCAACCTTGAGAAAGAATAAAGCTGGAGGTATCATGGTCCCTGAAGTTCAAAGCTATAGTAATAAACACAGTATGGTACTAGCACAAGAACAGACACAGATCAGTGAGAACAGAGTCCAGAAATAAACCCACACTTTTAAGGTCAATTAGTCTTTGACAAAAGGGGCAGGAATATACAATGGGGAAAAAGTCTCCTCCATAAACACTGTTGGGAAAACTGGACAGCTACATTCAAAACGATGAAACGGGACTGTTTTCTTACATCATGAACAAAAATAAACTCAAAATTGACTAAAGATTTAAATATAAGACCAGAAACCATAAATCTCCTAGAAGAAAACACAGGCAGTAAGTTCTTGGACATTGGTTTGAGCAGTAATTTTTTTGGCTCTATGTCTTCGGGCAAGGGGAACAAAAGCAAAAATAAACCAATGGGACTATCAAACTAAAAAGCTTCTGCGCAGCGAAGAAAACCATCAACAAAATGAATGGAAGAAGGCGTTTGCAAGTAAAACATAACCAATAAGGGGTTATATCCAAAACATATAAAGAACTCACAACTCCATGCCAAAAACCAAACAATACAACCAACTAAAAAAAGAGCAGAGGAGGTGAACAGACATTTCTCCAAAGAATACATACAGATGACAAAGAGACACAAGATGCTGAACATCACTAATGATCAGAGAAAGGCATTCAAAACCACAATGAAATATCACCTCAGACATGTCAGAATGGTTAGCATCAAAAAGGTAAGAAGTAACAGGTGAGGATGTGGAGAAAAAGGAACCCTCAGGTACTGTTGGTGGGAATGCAAAATGGTGTAGCCACTGTGGAAAACAGTATGGAAGTTCCTCAAAAAATTAAAACTAGAGGGGTGCCTGGGTGGCTCAGTCATTAAGCATCTGCCTTTGGCTCAAGTCATGATTCCAGGGTCCTGGGATCAAGTCCCAATCAAGCCCTGCATCAGGCTCGCTGTTCAGCAGAAAGCCTGTTTCTCCTTCTCCCACTTCCCTGGCTTATGTTCCCTTTCTCACTGTGTCTCCTTCTGTCAAATAAACAAATAAAATCCTTAAAAAGAAAATTAAAAATAGAACCACCATACAATCCAGTAATTCCATTTCTAGGTATTTGTATGAAGAAAGCAAAAACATTAATTTGAAAAAATTCATCAACCTCTATCTTCACAACAACGTTACTAACAGTAGCCAAAATACAGAAGCAACCTAAGTGTTCACTGACAGATGAAGGAAGAAGATGTGGTGTACATAACTCAGCCATTAAAAAAAATATGAAATCAAGTCATTTGCAACAAGATGAATAGATCTAGAGGGTATCACACTATGTGAACTGAGTAAGACAGAAAAAGACCATAAAATTTCACTTATATGTGGAATCTAAAAACAAAACAACCAAAACAGAAACAGACTCACAGACACAGAAAACAATATGGTGGTTGTGGAGGGAGGGGGGAGGTGCGGGGAGGGGAGAAATAGAGGGAAAGGCAAAATAGGGGAAGGGAATTAAATGACACAAACTTCTAGTTATGAAGTAAATAAGACAGGGCAATATAATGTATAGCATAAAGAATACAGTTAATAATATGTAACAACTTTGTATGGCAACCAACAGTAGCTAGATTTATACTGGTGATCACTTTGCAATGTATATAAGCATTGTATCACTATGCTGTACACCTAAAACTAATAACATATCAATTACATTTCAATTAAAAATATAATAACAAAATAAAATTATCATTTCACTCCAAAAAGCATAAAGGATAAACTGGTCCTCAGGGAGTATTAAATAACCTAATTTAACTGTATTGTTATAAACAATATAGGACCCTAGCTTATATTCAAAATAATCTGAAGTCTAACAGACATTATCAATTGTGTCTCGGGACACGTTTTATTTGCAGTAATTTTTTTTTTTTAAGATTTTATTTATTTATTTGACACACACAGAGAGAGAGAGAGATTACAAGTAGGCAAAGAGACAGGAAGAGAGAGAGGGGGGAGCATGCTCCCTGCCGAGCAGAGAACCCAATGTGGGGCTTGATCCCAGGACTCTTAAGATCATGACCCGGGCTGAAGGCAGAGGCTTAACCCACTGAGCCACCCAGGCGCCCCTGTAGTAATTTTGGTATATAAATATTTT
The DNA here is from genome assembly GCF_964662115.1 of Mustela nivalis. Classification (NCBI taxonomy): domain Eukaryota; kingdom Metazoa; phylum Chordata; class Mammalia; order Carnivora; family Mustelidae; genus Mustela; species Mustela nivalis. The sequence continues at coordinate 160,379,090 of NC_139020.1, forward strand.
ATATTTCATTTCTTGTTAACTGGTATACAAAATGTCCACCATTTCCTATTATGCTCTCATTTCCACATAAAAGAATAGCCTCGGGCAAGATATGAACAATTAATAAGAGAACTTTAACTTGGGGCTCCTGGGTGGCTCAGTGGGTTAAGCCTCTGCCTTCAGCTCAGGTCATGGTCTCAGAGTCCTGGGATTGAGCCCTGCATCAGGCTGCCTGCTCAGCATGGTGCCTCCTTCCCCCTCCCTCTCTGCCTGCCTCTCTGCCTGCTTGTGACCTCTGTCTGTCAAATAAATAAATAAAATCTTAAAAAAAAAAAAAATCACAAATTATGTAGCCAAAATAGCCCTATAGCTATTAAAGAAATTGAATTCGTTAGGAATGCTGGGCGACTCAGCTGGTTACGTGTCTGACTTTGGCTCAGGTCATGATGTCAGGGTCTTGGGTTCAAGCCCTGCATTGGACTCCATGCTTAGCAGGGAGTCTGCTTGTCCCTCTTCCTCTCCCTTTACCCCTCCCCCTGCTTGTACTCTCTGTCAAATAAATAAGTAAAATCTTTAAAAAAAAAAATCAGTAAAAATTTTTCCATGAAGAAAACTCAAGGGTCAAATCTTTCACTGGTGAATTCTGCCAAATATATAAGGAAGGAATCATACCAGCTTTACACAAAGTCTTACTGAAACCTGAAGAGGAAACATTTCATGTGGCAAGCATTACTCTAATTAAAAATTGGATTGTCTGGGGTTTTTTTGCTACTGAGTTGTAGGAGTTATTAGTATATTTTAGATATTAACCTCTTACCTGATATATGGTTTTTACAAATATTTTCTCCCATTCCTTAGGTGATGGTTTCTTTTGCTGTGCAAAAGTTTCTAAGTTTGCTGTAGTCCCACATGTTGATTTTTGCTTTATGTTTGTTTTGTTTTGTTTTGAATTGCTGTTGGCTATGTCTGTGCCCCAGGTATAAACCCAAGGTCTTCTTAGGTATCCTGAATCCATGCCTTTCCCTGGGCATGTGTGGTGGCTTTATGATTCCCCCTGCATATGTAGTTGCTTTTGAATGACCTCGTCTTTAATCTGGCTCTCAAAAGAGAAAGAAAAATGAAAGGTAGGGGGGGCAAAAAGGCAAGCATCTTAAATCCCCTGCAAGTCACTTTGGCCACAGGGGTAAGGGCTTGTAATCAGAGCACATATCCCTAATATCTGATGGACAAGGTCTTTTTTTTCCCCTACTCTGGCTCCCATAAACCATGTGTAAGCCTCTCCAGGAATAAGTGCACAGCTGCCTGCTTTGGGGCTGGAGGTAGAAGATGGGTAGCGACTGCTGTGCTCAGAGCTAAATGATCCAAATTAGCTGCAATGTACTATCCACGCTTCCTTGGAAACTGCAGGCCTTCAAGAGATTCCAGAGTTCCAAAAGCAGTTACATTACCCAGACTTTGTCACTGCAGTTGTTATCCAGGTGGGGTGATAGATTTCTGGTGCTTCCTACTCTGCTACTGTCCCAGAATCCTCTGGTCACTTAACTGACAAAGGCACCAAGTGAATTTAAGGAGGAAAGGATAACCTTTTCAACAAAGGTTGGAGCAATTGGACAATCGCATGCAAAAAAACCCTCAAATTTTATCTCACATCACATATAAAATTAACTGGAAAGGGGTCATAAATGTGAATGTTAACAGTTAAAAATATGAAACTTCTGGAGGAAATATAGACAAAAATCATCATGACCTTGGGTTTGGCAGATTTCTTACATAAAATACAAAAAAAAGATAAACTACAAAAGAAAAAACTTCACTTAACATTAAAAACTTTTGCTAATAAAGTGAAAAAAAAAATCAAGCCAGACTAGGAGAAAACTTTTGCTGAACTAGAGAGAAGACCTGTACCTAGAATAAAGGCTTCTTAGAACTCAACAATAATAAGACAATCCCAATTTTTAATGCATAAAGTATTTAAAAGACATTTCACTAAAGAAGATATACTGATGGCAAATAAACACCAGATAAGATGCCTAACATTACTAGTTATTAGGGAAATTAAAATTATAACCACAATGAGATACTATAACACACACACTAGAATGTGACCGACATGTGAAAATATGGAGCAACTGGAACTTTAATAACTGGTGGAAATGGAAAGTAATTAACTCTGGAGAACAGTTTGGCAGTTACTTAAAAAGTTAAACATGACCCTACCTTATAATCTAGATATTCCACTCCTTCCATACCTCCCCAAGAGAAATGTGAGCGTGCCTGTCTATATCAGACTCATAGAAAAAATATTCACATCTTCTGTGACAGCTAAAATCTGAATACATACTGAAAGTCAGTTAATAGGTGGGCAAATAAACTGTGGTATATCCACACAAAGAGATACTACTCAGTGTTAAAAAGGAATGAACTAGGGGCGCGTGGGTGGCTCAGCCAGTTAAACGTCTGATTCTCTATTTTGGCTTAGGTCAGGATCTCAGGATTGGGAGACTGAGCCCCATGTTGGGGCTCCATGCCCAGCATGGAGCCTGCTTAAGATTCAGGATTGGGAGATCCTGCTTAAGATCTCAGGATTGGGAGACTGAGCCCCATGTTGGGGCTCCATCCCTTGCTCCCTCTACCCCTCCCCCCGGCAAAAAAAAAAAAAAAGAAACTCGAAATTATACCAGAAGCAGCTATGCAAAAATGTATATAATGTAGAATTCTATTTAAAAAGAATTCCAGGGGGCTCCTGGGTGGCTCAGTGGTTTAAGCCTCTGCCTTCGGCTCGGGTCATGATCTCAGAGTCCTGGGATTGAGCCCCGCATAGGGCTCTCTGCTCATCAGGGAGCCTGCTTCCTCCTCTCTCTCTGCCTGCCTCTCTGCCTACTTGTGATCTCTATCAAATAAATAAATAAAAATCTTAAAAAAAAAAAAAATTCCAGGAGGGGCATCTAGGTGGCTCAGTGGTTTAAAGCCTCTGCTCTCGGCTCAGGTCATGATCCCAGTGTCCTGGGATTGGGCCCCGCATAGGGCTCTCTGCTCATCAGGGAGCCTGCTTCCTCCTCTCTCTCTGCCTGCCTCTCTGCCTACTTGTGATCTCTGTCAAATAAATAAATAAAATCTTAAAAAAAAAAAAAAAAGAATTCCAGGAAATACAAACAATCTACAGTGAGAGAGAGCCAATCAGTGGTTGCCTGGGGACAGGGGGGGATGAGAAGGGCAAGAGAAAGCATTTAGGGTAACTGAATTGTGTTGATGGCCCCTTGGGGATACATATATATATATTTTAAAGCAGAACATTATTATATTTGAATACACAACTTCTGCACAATCAAAAAGTAAAACATCAAAAAAGAAAAGTAAAACATCGCGTGAATTGGCGGTGAGAACACGTGGTATTTCATGTGCAATGCATGGCAAATGGTTAACATCCTTTGTCATGAGTGATCTTTTAGAAACCAGTAACAAAAATGCTAATATTCTAAGGGAAATGAAAAACAAAAAGAGGAAAATGAACTAACAAGTGACCAGCAAGGTTTAAGAATATATGAAGATGACTGAACTGAACAGTAAGAAAAGAAAAGCAATTTTTTTGTAATACCACACTGTCATAGATTAAGACATTGAAATGTAACATTTGTACTGTTCAAGGAAACAGAAGTTTTATAAACACTGGGAGACAAGATTGATGAGGACAATCCATACCATTTGAGGAAAATTTCTACTTCTGACTCCAAATATAAATTTTGGATACACTTACCTCCAGTAAGGTGGAAATACTAGGACTATTTCAACAAATCAGGCAGAGAGATTAAAAATAATTTTTATATAAAGCATGTAAGTGCCTAGAAAATTTGTATCTAATATACAGATCTGAAAGACTACTAGCATAACAATTTGTTCATTAATATGGGGGCACATATATATCAAAATTTATCAAACACTGTACTTTAAGTAGATGTAACTTACCATAAATCAATTATACCTCTGTAAAGCTTATGAAAACCCTGACAAATCAGATTGTAGAAGTTTAAATAAAACAAAAAGGAACTAAGAAAAGATACAATTAGGAAGATAACCACTAGAACAAAAACAGAACAAATATTTCTTTTTTTTTTTTTTTTTTAAAGATTTTATTAATTTATTTGACAGAGAGAAAGATCACAGGTAGGCGGAGAGTCAGGCAGAGAGAGAGGAGGAAGCAGGCTCCCGCTGAGCAAAGAGCCCGATGCGGGGCTCGATCCCAGGACACTGAGATCATGACCTGAGCCGAAGGCAGCGGCTTAATCCACTGAGCCACCCAGGCGCCCCCAGAACAAATATTTCTAAATAAAAGATATTTATACACAACAAAGCAACTTTTTTTAAAACCAGCAACAGAACAAGTGTTAATGATGTAGAATTTCTACGAGTATGCTGGGGGGAGGGTGTGCACACGGAGAGAAACACTTCAAGGGGGGGTCCACCGGCCAAAGCTATTTTAATAATAGTAAAATATGCTTTGCCTTTTTAAAAATTCTATTCCTATCATGAGTATACACGGGGGTTTTCCTGGAGCAATAAGATATGCATCACAGATTAAATGCAGAAAATTATGAGAATCCAGCTGGATTCTACCTGGTTCTGGCTAGATTCTGGTATCTATTGTTGCATATAACAAAGCCAAATATTAAAAAGATCTATGAAACTGTAAAACCATACTCCTCACTATTTTTGTCTGTTTGTAAATAAATATTCTCATTTAAAATATTGTTTGCTAACATGTATTGGGCTTTTCATGATTTTTAAATAAAGTAATAAATGAACACAGTATTTTTTAAATTTTCGTTTTAATATTCTAGTAGGGCACACAGTCATAGATAAAACCCACATGAAGAAGAACCCTTCGGGATCCTCAGAGCTAGAGAAATACTACTGTCAATCCATCATCACTGAACTCCCCAGAGAGCTCCCTCCATCAAGATGCAGCCCTGTCAAAGGGCTGGCTGAACGGTCTAACGGAGGGATCTTCAGGCCACACTGGTGCTCTTGTCCTGTGCTCTGCAAGCTGCTAGACTACTCCTGGTTCATAACAAGCTAAGAGAGAGTAAACCTTTAAAAACACTTACAGCAATTTTACATTGCCAAACAACCAAGCACATGATCAATGGATTTATATTTTGTAGGTCTCTGTGGTTTTTTCCCCTCCATTTTCCTAGTTGTCATTTTATTGTATTTTACAAAAGTGCTGGTTTGCAACAGTCTGGAAATGTTAAAAGCAATCCTTCACCACATATACATTTGTGTACATTCTCAATATACACTGAGAAACACTAAACTAGATGCCTTCTAATTAAATAGCAATAGTGATGATTTCTTTAAATTCTTTACTTAAATTCACTTTAATTAACATATAGTGTATTAGTTTCAGAGGTGGAATTCGGTGATTCATCAGTTCTACTGAACGCCCAGTGCTCATTATTTCAAGCGCCCTCCTTCATGCCTGTCACCAGTTACTCCATCCCGACCCCCTCCCCTCCAGCAACCCTCAGTTTGTTTCCTAGAGTTAAGAGTCTCTTATGGTTTGTGTCCCTCTCTGATTTTATTTTTCCTTCCCTTCCCTAATGTTCATCTGTTTTGTTTCTTAAATTTCAAAGCAAGTGGGATGACTGAGCAAAATATTATCAATAGATATTATTTCTATGATTAGTGACAGTCAAGAGAGCTTCCCCCATGTATATTGCTTCTAATGTAAATATCAAAGCAACAGTCCTTAAAATGGAAATTAATAATGATAAAGAAGATCATACATACCCTCTTCAGTGAAGAATTTTTCTACGGGTCCCACAAACTGATTGATATCATTAAGTTCATCTTGGCTAACTTCTGGAAACGGGAAAACTTCTTTCTAAAAATGATAAACATTTACTGAAAATTTAATTTTTAGAAACTTCCCATCGTGGTAACATCCATCAGAAGGGGAGAAAACAGATACTACACTTGCTTTTAGCCAAAGGGCCCAGAAGCACAAGGGGAGGAAAGAGTTGCTGGATTCCGTATCTGGCAGGCCAGGCAGAACTCCTTGACAGAAGTAGAACACAAATCGTCAAACAGGAATTGTGCATTAGATTCCACCACCAAGAGACATCTTCTGCCCAATGCAAGCAGGCTTCTTCTGGCTTTTGCTCTGCTTTCCCTATTGGTAACAAGTTAGGCAGAGTGTCCCCTGAAACAAAGAGCCCTAACATTTCAAAGCCCTGGGCTCTGTTCCCTGACTTGCAGCCTGCTAACTGGGTGGCCTCAGCTAAAGCCCTTCCCCTCTCCACGCTTCCACTGCCCCGCAGGTAAATATTTATATAACATGCAGGTAAATATTTACTCAAGGGCATGGGGAGGATTGTGAAAGGCAATAGGAGGGAAAGCTCTCTACTGAAATGTAAAATTCTACACTGGTTATTTTGAGTTCGAAGATGCCAGGCCCACGAGAATACAAGGCAGTGACATAGCCACCCATCTTGCCAGGTTGATGCCCGGCTATGTACTCCAGCCTCTGTCCCTCCTGTTCTGAGGACATCTACTCGCAGGAGGATCACTGCAGAAGACCCGGCTGTTGGGCCATATCAACCTGAATGCAACTCTGGCTCCACCACTTACATGGGTGACCTGGCCCTTCTCAGGGTCAGCTTCTCTTCTGTTACAGTTGTCCCCTCAGAAGGGGAGGCTCAAAAGAGATTAGGTGTGTCCTGGAATATGAAGGAGGTGTAATAACTTGTATAAGACACTAGTCTGCTCTCTTTTCTGCCTTGCAAGCCTGGAAAACAGCTGAGCTTCATGTCTGTCTCAAACTGTCAATGGCCAGTGTTTCTGACTGACCTAGGATTCTCACTGGGCCGTCACTATATATTGCCTTAAACTACTGTCACTATCTATTGTATGTTGTGTCCTTAGCTCCCCTGGCCTTTTGGGTTCCTGCCACCCACCTGTGCAGCTGCCAGCACAGCACGAGGACCTAGATGAGTACTTGGATTTTTGGTCTCATTAACAGCTGAAAGAGGATGTCCCAGGCCACAGGCTGCCAGCCCCCAGGAGTCCTGCCTCTTCTCATGGCACTTCCCACCGAGTGTTCAAGAAAGGTCTTCGAAACAGAGGGGTCCCCCTCTAGCTTCTTGTGTATCTAATCAGCCACTGAAGCCTGTCCACTCTAAAAACATGCCCCCAAGTTCTGGACCCAGGACCAATGATTACAGGCTTGGGGTGGGTCCCTATCCGAAAAGAGCCAGCAGACTAAAAGGAATTCCTGCCTGCAGGCCATCCCTGACCCTGTCCTCAAGATGGTCTAGATGGAAAACTAGGTGGAGACTTTCATCACTCACATCGTCTCAGAACAAGCTGTCTGCTTAGCTGAACACACAGAGGCTCAACCCAGACCCTTCCTAGGCTCACTGGTTCCTATGAGCTTGTGCAATAGGTGGTGTTAGAGGAAGATGATTCCGTTCTGATACCAATGACCACATGAGATGAGAAAAGAGAACAAAAAGCCCAGGAGCTAGTTGGCCCTCACCTACAACCAAAGGATAACTACTGCTACAGGAAGAGAGCTCTCAAGCATATAAGAACAATGTTCATAATCCCAGTGGGGTGCCTCATGGGTGCTGGGCTTGATATCTAGCAGCAATTTTTAAAGTTTTTGAAGCAGTGGAACCAGTTTCTCAAGTAAGTCTACTATGGAAACCAAATATGTAAAACAGCTCAAAGCTGAGCTGCTCAGGTTGAGGATGAGGGTGGGGAGCTCACCCAAATGCCTCCCATTCAACTCCCCTCTGGTCCCTGCAGTAGCCCCTGGGACGTTTCCAGGAATAGCAAGGGTCCAACCGAGGGCAGCATGGACAGCTACAGGCCTAGAGGACCTCAATGGCTTCTCTTTATTCGGACAGTCTAAGCATCTCAAATGCCATGCTCCGGCTCAAATCCCAGTAACGCTGTGAGATGATGTCAGCTTAAATCAGGGCAGTAGCATGGGAGGGGCTTAAAAGTTGTCAGATTCTAAATATATCCAGCAGGTAGAGGAAAACAGGATTTGCTGTTGGCTTAGACGTGGATTATGAGAGTAAGAGGCATCCAAGGGGATTCCAGGTGTTTGGCCCCAAGTAAGTGAACAACAGAGCCACCCTACCATCTCAGATAAAGATGAGGGAGGGGAGGAGAAAGACCGGGTGGCCACACCAGGAACTCAAGTTTCAGATATGCTAAATCTGAGGTGCCTGTTAGACATCTAAGTGGAACTTCTGGGTAAAAAGGTAGACACCAAGAGCCTGGAGTTCAGGGGAGAAATCTGGTCTGGAGAAATTTATTAGAGTCAGGATTCTGATATTTAAAGTCACAGACTAAACTAGATTAAAGGAGGAGTTGTGGATAAAAAGAGAGGTCTACAGGGGTGCCTGGGGAGCTCAGTGGGTTAAGCCTCTGCCTTAGGCTCAGGTCATGATCTCAGGTTCCTGGGATCAAGCCCCGAATCGGGCTCTCTGCTCAGCAGGGAGCCTGCCTCCCCCCCCACCCCCCCTGCCCTCTGCCTGCCTCTCTGTCCACTTATGATCTCTGCCTGTCAAATAAGTAAATAAAATCTTTAAAAAAAAAAAAAGAGAGAGAGAGAGAGAGGTCTACAGACTGAGCCTCAGAAAACCCCAACTTTGAAAAACAGACCCACATATACAGAGAACTAATGGGTGTGAGAGAGGTAGGATGGGAAAAATGGGTGAAGACGAGTGGGAGGTACAGACTTCCAGGGAGGAAAGGTACAGCATAGGCAATCTAATTAATGTTCCCAGAGTAGTGTTGTATGGGGACAGGCGGCAGCTACACTTGTAATAAGTGTTAAGTACAGACTTGTCAAATCACTATGTTGTATACCTACAGCTAATGTAACATTGTGTGTTAACTATACTTCAATTAAAAAAAAAAAGATTCAACTGAAACTTAACACTTTAACACTGCATGTTACTATAGTGGAAATTGAAAAAAAAAAAAAGTCTGGGGCTGGAGAGTATAATGCTAAGTGAAATAGGCCAGTCAGAAAAGACAAATACCATATGATTTCACTCATACACAGAACACAAGAAACAAAACAAATGAGCAAAGAGGAAAAAAGAGAGAGAGAGAAACTAAGAGATACTTTTTAAAGATTTTAGTTATTTAGTTAGAGGGAGCCAGAGAAAAAGCAGAGAAGGAAAGTGAAAGGGAGTAGACTCTCTGCTGAGCAGAGAGCCCATGGAGGGGCTCTATCCTGGGACCCTGGGATCATGACCTGAGCCAAAGGAAGATGTTTAATCAACTGAGCCACCCAGGCGCCCAAAGAAAGAGGCTCTTTTTTTTTTTTTTTTTTTTAATTTAAAGATTTTGTCAGAGAAAGAGAAAAAGGCTCAAACAGGGGAGCAGCAGGCTCCTTGATCGAGAAGCCTGATGTGTGATTCAATCCCAGAATGCTGAAGATCATCACCTGAGCCAAAGGCAGCTGCTTAACCGACTGAACCATCCAGGTGTCCCAAGAAGAGAGAATCTTAACTAAAAAGAACAGATGGTTGCCAGAGCACTGGTGGGTCAAGGGATGGGTGATATAGGTGAAGGAGAATTAGAGTACACTTACACAATAAGCACTGAGTAATGATTAGAATTGTTTAATCACTATATTGTATACCTCAAACTAATATAACACTATATGCTAACTACACTGGAATTAAAAATTTAAAAACAGGGGTGCCTGGGTGGCTCAGTGGGTTAAAGCCTCTGCCCTCAGCTCAGGTCATGATCCCAGGGTCCTGGGATTGAGCCCTGCATCCGGCTGTCTGCTCATCAGGGAGCCTGCTTCCTCCTCTCTCTCTGCCTGCCTCTCTGCCTACTTGCGATCTCTCTCTGTCAAATAAATAAATAAAATCTTTAAAAAAATTTTTTTTTTTAAATTTAAAAACAACTCGGGACGCCTGGGTGGCTCAGTTGGTTAAGCAGCTGCCTTCAGCTCAGGTCATGATCCCAGCGTCCTGGGATCGAGTCCCACATCGGGCTCCTTGCTCCGCAGGGAGCCTGCTTCTCCCTCTGACTCTGCCTTCCACTCTGTCTGCCTGTGCTCGCTCTCGCTCGCTCTCTCTCTGACAAATAAATAAATAAAATCTTAAAAAAAAAAAAAAACTAAAAAAAAAAGAAAATCCCCAACTCTGAATGGGCTAATCAGAAAGACTGGCCAATGTTTAGAAGTTAAGGAGCTAAAAAGAACCAGCACAGGAAACAGGAGACGGATCAGCCAATGAAGTCAATAGAAAGGCCAGGAGAGAATGGTTTTTTAGAAGCCAGGAATGATGAACTATGTCAAGGAAGATGAGAAGAGACCACTAGATTTGACAACATGGAAGTCACTAACTGACCTCACAAAAGAGCAGTTTTAGTAGACTGTTAAGGACAGAAGCTCCAATGGTCTGAGTTCGGGATGCAGCAGGGAGGGTACAATCACTGATGTAGATTAGAAAGGAGAGAATTACTGGATCAATGCCCCTGAGTAGGTGAGGAGGCATGAGTTCTAGTGATGAGGTTGGTGTGCTAAGAGTAGGTAGATACCCTACTCTTATTATCCATAGTAATCAACTGTAGACCCTATGGGTACACCTGTGGGGAGGAGGGATAAATGCGGTGGTGGAGGTTCCCCACTGCACGTACTTTATCAGTAAAACAAGAAGCAAAGTTGACAGGTGAGTGAGGATAGAGGAGGTGGTACAAGAAGCCTGGAGAAAGAGAAGCATGAAAGATTTGTAGTCTTTTCACCTATGTGCTGGAAGGCATGATGGACATCCCAGGACCGAGTGGACCAGTAGCCCCAGGTTCTGGGAAGAATGGTTTCTCAAACGTTAACTGGCTTTGCACTTCCCAGCGGGGAAAACCACTCTGAGTTTCAACTTCTGCACCTGTACTGCCTGATTAGAGGAACAGTCTTTAAAAAACAAACAAACAGAGAATAACTCCTTAAACAATACAGTACCAGCCAATATTCCAGCCTACCTCAAAGCGTTTTACACACTTTTTTTTCCCTTTTCACGGCACTTTTAAGAGAGGGCAAGTACTACTTTCACTATTTTGCAGATTAGCACATTCAAGCACAGGAAAGTGAAGTGACTAATTCAAGATCACAAGACTACTAAGTGGTGAAGCTGGCAAACATTACCTATTCTGCTGCCTCTTGCATCTAAACAGCACCTGACGGTTTTAAAAAGCATTTCCGCCCATTACAAATCTCACTTTACAACACATCTGTGAGGCAATACATGTAACTAGTTCCATATTAAGGCTGAAAGAACTGAGGCTGAAAATCGCACAACCAAGGTCAAATCTATTAACAAGAGGATAATGAGTGCTTGATAACGCAGCTGTTAACTAATGAGTAACAGCTAGGCTACTGTTGGGTTATACCACCTATGGAAGGCACCGGGTGTGGTAGGGACCTTGGAGCAAGCCTGCAGAGGCAGGGTGAAGCGCTGGAACTCAAGCCGTGAAAGCTAAGGAGCCGCTGGAAACCGACAGAAAAGCACCACGGTCACAGTCTGAGCTGTTTAGTAAACACAGAGGAAGTCCCGCACATTTCCGAGGCAAAACTCTGAGCTAAGAGTTGCTCAGTGACCACCTCGCCTAGGGTTTCCCAAATTGACCTAACTAGAATTAGCTGTCAGAACTGTAGACTGAATCTCAGGGCCCGTAGCCTGGATTCTTCCCTTTACCTTGAAAGATTCTGGTAGGACTCGGGAACTTGGGAGTTTTAGCACACCTCCGCCTGGCGGGCGTCCGTATCAGCCAGGTGTGGGGACTCTCACTTTGACCTCTTTCCTGCCAAAGGGCAAAGAGCGGGAGGCAAGAGAGTAAGGAGCGGCCAGGGCTCGGCGTTACCTTCTCGATTTTGCCCAGGAAGAGCTCCTTGGCGAAAGCTCGGCTCGGCGGACTGGTGCGCAGCAGGCGCCGGCTCGTGGCGAAAGCCACCAGAGCCCGGGAAGCGCGCACCACTACCGCCCTGCGCGAGACGAGGACAGAGACAGCCATGCTGCCTGACGTGCTCCACGCCAACTCCGCGCCCGCAAGTCTTTCTAAACGCCTCAGTCACGTGCACCCTGCAGGCGCCGCGGGATGACGCCACGGGCCTGAGCCACGCCCCTGGTCGGCATTTGCGACGCCCCGTCGCCTTTGCGCTTGCGCCTCTTCCCCGGAGGAGGAGGTCCCAGGGGTGGGACCGGCGCCATGTTGGTAGCCTCTTGCTGGGATGTTAGTGACAACGGGAAAGCCTTTGATAAGAAGTGCTTGGGTGGTTGCATCACCACCACCCCCCAAACTTCTTGACCCGCGGCAGACCCAGCGCGGGCCCAGCTGTCTCCCTTGCTTCCCTGTCGCCAGTTGGGGCGACGAGGACGCGGCAAATCTAAAGGAAATGGGAGAGGGATTCTCAATATCGGTTCCCTCTGGAGGGGAACTCAGTATGTGTAATGTGGCGGTTTTTTTTTTTTTTTTTTTAAGATGTTATTCTTTTATTTGACAGAAAACCCACAAGCAGGGGGAGCTGCAGAGAGAAGGGGAGAAGCAGGTTCTCCGCTGAGCAGAGAGCCCGATGCTGGGCTCTATCCCAGGATCCCGGGATCCTGACCTGAGCTGAAGGCAGTCGCTTAACAGACTGAGCCATCCAGGTGCATTTTATTTTATTTTATTTTAAAGATTTATTTACTTGTTTGACATCACAAGTAGGCAGAGAGGCAGGCAGAGAGAGGAGGAGGAAGCAGGCTCCCCGCTGAGCAGAGAGCCGGATGCGGGGCTCGATCCCAGGACCCTGAGACCATGGCCTGGGCTGAAGGCAGAGAATTAACCCGCTGAGCCACCAGGTGCCCATTAGGTCTTTTTAAGTGGATTCATGAAGATACCTTTTGTTGCATAGTTTTCATGTATGTTAGATATAGCGATTTTGGAAGCGGAAAATAGAAGGCTTGTTCTGCCAGAATGAGATCTGGCTAGTACTCCTGTCACAACTAAGCCTGGGAAATGGTGAAGGAGCAAGAAAGTGAGCTGAGGACAAAGCGCAAGTGGACACAGGCCTTAGGTTTCCAGTGAGTCTTCTTTAGCATAGGAAAATCCTTTCGAAACTTCCCTGATCTTTACTTCCCCCAACCCCAAAGTATATAATCAGTTGTTCCTCAGAATCCCAGGGCAGCAGTCTTTTCTGCCCAAGGGCCCTGTCCCTATGGTTTAATAAAACCACCTTTTTGCGCAAGACATCTCAGGAATTCTTTCTTGGCTGTCCAGACCTCACTTACATTCCAAAACTAAATCTAGAAACACCAACTTAAAAGGCAGGTGGAGGAAGAGAAGCTATAGAGGGAACCCAGAAGGGATGTGTGCAATAGGGTGGTATGGGAAAGGCCATCCAGCCCAGGGAAGAGGGCCTGGCAATCCCCCAGTGCTGCATAGTCAGGCCCAGCCATAACTGACCCGGGGAAAGTTGACGCTGTTAGTCTTAAGTCATCCTCCTCCAGGAAGATTTCTTCTTCTTGTTCTTGTATTTACCACAATACTGGGAACTGCTTTCTGCCTCTGGTGTGTGAACTCCTGGAGAACAATGGGAAATCTGTCATCTCATCATGCTTTGCCAGCCCAGCCCAATAAAAGGTTGACTTGATGACAACATCAGGGGGAAAGAGCTCAGAAACTTTTTTGGTTGCATAATATTTGCAAGCATCTTCTGCAATCTCTGTTATCTGTTCTGTCTTTAACTTTGAAAGGTCTGACAGCTTGTTTCTTCATCCATGTTCAATACTTGCTCATTTCAGCACTCGCCTTCACTGGAAGGCCTTTGGAAATTGATGAGGGAGCAGAAGGCTGGCTGAGGACAAAACAAAAGCTGGCACCTTGCACCCCCTCTCCACCAGCTCCCCTCGGTAATATATGTGACATTCCTCAGTCACCCCTGGCTGCCCTAAAAGAAAAACAAATAGTTAACTTGCAGAGATCACAATCCTGCAAGATAGGAGTCCCCCTCAGTTTACAAATGTCCTAGTGATTTACAACAAAGAAGCCATTTTATCAATAGTCCAATTTCCAGAGACAAATAACTCAGTTCCTCAAGCCCTAATGTCACTCTCCTCTCCATAAAAACTGAAGGAGGCTGAGGCAGAAGGAAATGTAAATAAAGTTAAATTTCTTCTAAACCTAAATCTCACTAATAAGGACACTTGATAGGAGAAATGTGAAACTTTATCTATAAACCTCCAAGATAGTGTCAGCAATCATTCCCAAGCATGTGACCCACTGATATACATCTAAAGGGTCTCACGAGAAGATTTTTACTAGTAATAAATAACCTTTCTCCCAACGATAGCTAGCCCCTCAAGGTCCTGGAGACCTTGCTTCCAAAATTCCTTAGAGACTAACATCATCCCCTTTGTCCTCACCTACCCAACTCCTGTGTATATAATCAGCCACTCCTCAGGATTGCGGGAGAGCCCCTCTTCCTGCCCACAGGTCCTGTCCCCGTGCTTTAATAAACCACCATTTTGCACCAAAGATGTCTCGAGAATTCTTTCTTGGTCATTGGCTCCAGACCTCACCCCACTGAACCTCACTTATGTTCTAGAACTTCATCAGAAATAACTGCCTTTGAATAACCCCACAGGCAAAACAAGAAGTGAGATTACAAAAACTGGGTCTCAAGGTTGAGTGGTGTATGTTTTTTGCCAAAACCTGTAGTCCTATCATTCAATCAGATAATCTCTTGGTCCTATTTAGTGTACGGAGGTTTCCCTATATGAAACAAGTGAGAAATTTAGTGGCACAGAGTTTCCAAAACAAAAATTGGGAAAGATTTAAGGCATAGGTACTCCAATAGCATGTACAGCAGGAACAGTTTTGGAGTTCTACCACTTTGCCAGTTTCTAAGTTCAGTTTTCTCATCTGTAAGAAAATGAGTATAATACCCCTTATCTCATAGGACTTGTGTGGATTAAAATAATAGGAAAGCATCTAGGACAGCAAACGATCAATGGTTGCACTATGTGATTCTCATCTCACACTTGAAGATCAGCCTTTGAGAAACAGGATGCTATTTTTAAATAGTTTGTTTGACATGTAGAATTTCCTATATTCAGTGTTTGAAATAATGCTCCGAGTATCTCTGAATGTTCTTCCTTTATGATCACACCAACACAATGGATTCCCATATATAACTTAACCAGCAAATAAGCTGACACTCTTCCATGGCTGTAATGTTAGTGTGAGTACAGCAAGATGCTTGGCTTTAGGTCTCAGGCACATTGAGTAGAAAACTAATCTTAGGGGCGCCTAGGTGTCTTAGTTATTGAGCATCTGCCTTTGGCTCAGGTCATGATCCCAGGGTCCTGGGATGGAGCCAGCCCAGCCATCCAGCTTCCTGCTCCATGGGGAGCCTGCTTCTCCCTCTCCCACTCCCCCTGCTTGTTCTCCCTCTCTTGCTGTGTCTCTGTCAAGTGAAAAAAAAAAAAATCTTAAAAAAAAAAAAACCACAACTATTCTTAAATCCCTTGGTGTTAAAAGTGCAAAGCTAATGAGGGATTTACTTACACAAAAGGGGTGGAGTTGTCCCCTGTTCCAAGACTACAAGATCAATGATCAGAATCAGTTACATGAAAAATGAGTTAGTCTGGTCAAGGTTCCTGCCTCATAGCAACCAGTAGCCTTAATAAAAGGCCTTACCAAAAACATTGTGCAAATGCACCAGTTTATTCCACTGAGACGTTTCTGACACCTTACTGTCTTAGAGCTCAAACTTCTGTACAGAGACAGATGTCCTTCAGAAAATACTTTTCTCTTCTACACTAAATTAGTTCCTTTTATTACTTTCTTTTTGGTGCATATCTGTTCCCATTTGGGGTACATTAGTTATTATAGAAACATGGAAATCACTGGCTTGTTCAAAGTCACAAAGATAATGGGGTATTATGGGTTGAATTGTGTACCCCAAGATGGTAGTATCTCAGAATATGGCCTTATTCCATTCTGTTTCCAATATAATTAGCTAAGTTAGGAGGAGTCCTACTACAGTAATGTGAACCCCTATTCTAATACGAACTGGTGTCCTTTTAGGAAGTGCCCTTATAGGAAAGGGAAATTTGGACCTAACAGTGCACAAAGGATGAACACCATGTGAGGATGGAAACAGATCAAATGATACTTTTACAAGGCAAGAAACACCAAAGATCACCGGAAAACCACAAGACGCTAGGACACAAGCCTGGGGCAGATTTCTTCTCAGCCCTCGGAAGGAACCAACTGGGCCAACACCTTGAGCTTGGACTTCTAGTCTCCAGAATTATGAGATAATAAATTATTTAAGCTGCCCATTCTGTGGTTCTTTTCTTTCTCTCTCTCTCTTCCCCTCATCTCTCTCACTCTTTTTAATATAGATTGAGAGGTTTATTTCAAAGAATTAACTTATGTAATTGTGGGGACTGGTGAGTCTGAAATCTGTAGGTGGGCCAATAGACTGGAAATTCAAGCAAGAGCTAACCCTTGAGGGCCCTGTGGTTTTTATTAGAGCAGCCCTAGAAGAGTAATACAAGAGGTGTGATTCTTAGCACAGTGTCTTCAGAAATAAATAAGATAAATAAGACCTAATTGTGACTGTGGAACCAAGGCTATGTCTTAGAACCCATACTCCTAGGGGTGCCTGGGTGGCTCAGTTGGTTGAGCATCTGACTCTTGGCTTAGGTCATGATCTCCGGATCTTGGAATCAAGCCCCACATTGGGGTCCACACTTAGCATGGCATCTGCTTGAGTTTCTCTCCCTCTACCCCTTCTCCTGTATGCTCTCTGTCTCTCAATTAAATAAATCTAAAAAGAAGAAGAAGAACAACCACCCATATACCAGGTGTCCAGCCCTCCTCCTCTGTTCTCTTTTCCCATTATTGGCTGACCTGAGATATGGCCACACTAGTCTAATAGATAAGGTCAGGAGCCCCATTAGTTCTTTCACTCTCCACCTCTCCCAACTCACTGAGGGTAATAGAGCTTTTAGGTCAAGATTGCATGAACAGGCAAATACAACATCTGTACACTGTGCTCATCATTTGTGTGCTTGGTTTCTTCTTGGTTATAATCATCAGTGTAATATTTTGGACTTGCCTAACGAGTCTTTCTGCCTAACAATGTATTAACAAGCTACATTGTCCTCTTCTTCCCACTCCCTCACTGCCACCACACCTTGGGCAAGATGTGACTCATCCTAGAGTCTCAGTTTCCTCATCCATAAAATGATGAAATCAATACAAGGTATGTATTTTTAAAGTTTTTTTTTAAAGATTTTATTTATTTATTTGGCAGACAGAGATCACAAGTAGGCAGAGAGGCTGGCAGAGGAGGGGTGGGGAAGCAGGCTCGCTGCTGAGCAGAGAGCCCGATGCCAATGCCAGGTCGGGGCTCGATCCCAGGACCCTGGGATCATGACCCGAGTCGAAGGCAGAGGCTTTAACCCACTGAGCCACCCAGGCGCCCCAAAGTACGTACTTTTAAATAAGACTCGATGGCTAACATTGACTTCTCCTCTCGTTTCACCCACCCTAGATTTCAGAGTCTAGCAATCCAACTGAAAAGGGAAAACAAAAGTCTTAAAACAGACACTTTTTAATTATTATTTTTTTTAATTTGAGAAAGAGAGCATGCATGAGTTCAGGGGAGGTGCAGAGGGAGAGGAAGAAGCAGACTCCCCTCTGAGCAAGAGGCCCTACCCGGGACTCCTTCACAGGACCCTCAGATCACGACCTGAGCCAAAGGCAGACACTTAAGTGACTGAGCCACCCAGGTGTCCCTAAAATTAGATACTTTTTTTTAAAAGATTTTATTTATTTATTAGAGACCGAAAGAGAGCACAAGTAGAGCAGCAGGCAGAGGGAGAGCGTGAAGCAGGCTCTTTGCTGAGCAGGGAACCCAATGTACAGCTCTATCCCAGGACCCTGGAATCGTGGCCTGAGCCAAAGGCAGCCACTTAACCAACTGAGCCACCAAAGTGCCCCCAAAATAGATACTTTTAAGTTCAGATTTGGTCCTCCTGATGACAGTCTTTCAAAATCTCAAGACTGGAAATATTAAGTGTTAACAACAACATGAACAAAACACTTTTTAATTTTTCTATTACATTTCAAAAGCCAAAATAGCCCAAGCTCACATTCTAGAAACTGTAGCCCCCAATCTTACAGTGGGGAAAGTGTGTGAAATAATACAAAGCTGTGTTTAAACTCTTAAATTCCCAAAACAGTTGCTGTAAGTAAGAGGCAAGTAATCACCTTAACTCACTTGGGTCTTCCGTACCTGCATGAAAGCAAAATCTTATTCCAAGATGGCAATGTGGCAGTGCCAGCATGGGAAAACCTTAGCTCATGGGAAACAGCCCACCAACAAGGCATAATGCCAGTCCTTGCTAAGGGGACTTATTACAGACGGAGTGCCACAGTCTCCCAGCACCCTCTGTCCCCTGCTTCCCTTCCTGTGCTTTCAGTTCCATGGTCAACTGCAGTCCAGGAGAAGATTCCTTCTGATAAATGTTTTGAGGTTGAACACTAGGGCACAGTGCCTACATCATTCCCCTCACTTCATCTTATCAGGAGGGCATTTTATCATCTCTCATCCTCACAGGGGTGAGTACAGTACGATGAGATTTTCTTTTAAAAGAAATTTTATTTGACAGAGAGAGACACAGTGAGAGAGGGAACCCAAGCAGGGGGAAGTAGGAGAGGGAGAAGCAGGCTTCCCACTGAGCAGAGAGTCTGATGCAGGGCTCCATCCCAGGACCCTGGGATCATGATCAGAGTCAAGGGCAGACAGATGCTTAATGACTGAGCCACCCAGGGGCCCCTCAATGAGATATTTTGAGAGAGAGACAGGCAGACAGGCTACATTCACGTAACTTTCATTGAAGTATATGGCTATAATTGTCCCAGTTATTGTTGTTAATCTCTTAGTATATCTAATTTATAAATGAGGCTTTATCATAGACACATAAGTATAGGAAAAAAGTATATATATTTTTTGAGGCATCCACTAAAGGTCTTGGAAATATTCCCCCCTCCCCCATGGATAAGGGAGGACTACTGTATTCCTCTTCAACTCAAGCAAATAAATACTGGGAAACACATTTGGGAAAGTGGAGCTCATCACCCCGGCGCCTGGAGGAGTGGAATCAGGACACACCATGGGTCATTGTCAGGAAGGGCCGCAGCCAGCCTCCACTCTGAAAACACTTGGGGCTGCAGCAATGGCATTTAGCACTCAGCACTAACACTTCTTTGAAAGGAATAACAATATTTTTTGCAATCCTCTTAGCCAGTGACCCTGGGACTGCAAACCAGATAATGAAGCACTGATGTGGGGAATTCATTTTAATGGTTTACCCACTGAGCACAGAAGGTAGAGACCCTTCAGTCTCCCAAGTCAGCGTCTGCATTTCAAAAAGCTTTCAATGCTCACCCAGCATGAGCTGATCAAGAATACAGTTTGCTCGCCATTAAAGCTCAATAAAATACCTAGCAGATGCCAGTGTGATTTCCTACGTGGAGACTGATAACCAACTCTGCTCTCCGAGTTTTTTCATTTATCATTTCTACCCTGCCTGCCTCCAAGAAGGATCTGGAGTGTATATTCACATGCCATCAAAGGAATGAAGTGCACGAAAAACTCTTCTCTGTTGTTCCTGAAGGTTGTAAATGCAGATTACGGGACTGTGGAGATTCAGCATTTAAGTCAAACATTATTGATAATTGCTGGATCAGTTCCCTTTTAAAGACAATCACATAATAGAACTTGGCATGTACTCAGATTCATTTCTCTTCCAGCTATAATTTATAGAAGAGAGAACTCAGCGAAACTCATCTGAGGAACTAATTTTATATTTCCCCCCACAATACATCATAATTAATGGTTTTTTTTTTCCCCTTTATTCCTGGAGATTCAATATTCTATTGCTGGCCAGACCGTAGCCTATAAATTCTTAAATGCCCAGCACTGCCCTACAAAAGACATACAACATAGGGTTTCAGGATGTCCAACCAAAGTTGTCAGACAGCGGGGTTGGGATTCCAGGTCACAGTGAAAAGGTCATTTGGGGTGCCGTAGACTAAGAAGTACTCCCTAGAATGAAGGCTTGTTTCTTCTCTGTGCCTGCCACATGTGAATTACCTCCCCGACTTGAACACAAAATCCAGAGAAGTGCGTGGATTCAGCTGGTGAGTGGGGAAAGTGTGTGAAATAATACAAAGCTGTGTTTAAACTCTTAAATTCCCAAAACAGTTGCTGTAAGTAAGAGGCAAGTAATCACCATACATACATACACCAGTATGTCCGGGCACCAACATTTTTTTCTGTGGATACCAAAACTTAAAAAAAAATTTTTTTACACGATAGGTTGTAGTAAAGTACATTATTTCCTTATGGGTGTTAAGGATAATGAGTTTAGTTTGGGTTACAAATAAATGAATTGGGTTTTAACTTGAAAAGCAAGAAGGATGACTATGGCGTAAAGGATGAGTTTTATTTTATTTTTTTAAATATTTTGTTTACGAGAGAGGAGGGTGAGGGGCAGGAGGAGAGGGAGAAGCAGACTCCCTGCTGAGCAGGGAGCCCAATGTGGAGTTTGATCCCAGGACCCTGGGAAAATGACCTGAGCTGAAGGCAGACGCTTAACTGACTGAGCCACCCAGGCACCCCAAGGATGGATTTTATTAGTATTTTTTTAAATTTGCAAGAGTTTACTTATTCATTTGACAGAGAGAGAGAGAGAGGGAGAGAGCACATGCAAGCTGGGGGAGCAGCAGGTAGAGGGAGAGGGAGAAGCAGGCTCCCTGCTGAGCAAGAAGCCCGATACAGGACTCGATCCCCGGACCCTGGGACCATGACCCAAGCTGAAGGCAGCTTCCAACTACTGGAGCCACCCAGGGGCCCCAAGGGTGGATTTTAGATCCAAAGTTAATGCAATGGTGTTTCTCTTTTACAACCTCTCCCTTGTTATGGCTTTGATCCTAGACAAGGCTACAGGACCTAAGGGAATACTATGAAAAACTAAAAAGGACAGACATTTGGTTTATGACCAGCAAGAAATGCAAATGCCTTGATAAAGCTCTTAGGTCCTGGTCAGCAATGTATTTCTTCGTAGGCAGAAGCAGCTAGGTGCTTCTGAGCATGCTCTAAAGCTCAGCTTTTGGGGGAAAAGAACTACACGAATGTCTCTGATGGATTCTAAGTTTACTAGCAATACCCAGTAACGGAGTCAGGAAACATTTTTGAGGAAGGAGATCTAGACACTGTCCAAAACAACATTCTCAGCATAGGATCTTTTGCGGAAAAAAGGCAAGGTATGAATATAATAAATACATCCTAATGATCTTTTTCGATACATAAGATCAAAATTAAGTCAGGCTGGCATTCTGGAGTGGATTGCACCCATCCACCCATTTTTTTTCCCTTCCCACTAAAACTGGAATAAGGGTTTTTACAAGAACAGCACAAAAGATAAATCCTTAAACATGAAGAGAACAAGAGAGGAGAAAACACAATAAAAATCTGGAAGTTGGAAAACAGATGGACAAGTTGTCAGTGGCTTAGCATACACCCAACCCCCAAGCTGGCATGGAGAAATTTGAGAAGCAATCTTTATACTATAGATATCTCAAAATCTTGGGAACTTGAAAGGCCAGTATCTCCTGAAATGAGAGTAAGGAATGGCTAAATACAGAATATTGGGTAAGAGGCATTTGAGAAGAGCTAAATGGGTCCTTTTCCAAGTCTGCTGGGTAGTCCTCTGCAAGTTATTTTCTCAGTAAATTAAGAAGAAAAAAAAAGGCATTTTTCAGACACGCAAAGGCTCAAATAACTTATCTCCCATGTACACATCTTTTCCCAAGAAGCCACTGGAGGATAACGCTGTATCAGACCAAAGAGACAGAGTGAGAAAAAGGCCATGACTCCCAGGAAACAGGGGATCCAGTATAGGAAGGGATAAGGGGAAACCCTGGGCTGGTTACCTTTCAGTAGTCCTAGAGGGACAGCACTTGACCTTTAAGAAGATTCAGACATGTGTAACTAAGGATAATGCAGGGTTCTGTGTCTGTATCCACGAGAATGACTGGAAGCTAAGCTCTATCGATAAGATCCACAAAGATGGTGAAATACGGCTGAGAGTAAACAGTAAGATAAGGATGTTTGCAACACGGATGCTTGTGTTGAAGCTTGGTGACTCTCTTAATATTTTGTCAAGAACTTTCTGATCTTCATAGATTTTTTTTTAAAGATTTTATTTATTTATTTGACACACACAGAGAGAGAGAGAGAGAGATCACAAGTAGGCAGAGCAGCAGGCAGAGAGAGGGGGAAGCAGACTCCCTGCTGAACCGAGAGCCCGATGTGGGGCTTGATCCCAGGACCCTGAGATCATGACCTGAGCCGAAGGCAGAGGCTTAACCCACTGAGCCACTCAGATGCCCCTGATCCTCATAGATTTTATATTGGAATAAAATATCAACCTACCTCAACAAGAGGAATTCTCACATGCATTGTTTGCGAGACTATCTCTGGAAGGGATCCCAATACACTGGTGCCAATAGTTGTCTTGGAAGAGAGATTTGGCAGGCTGGGGAGAAGGAGGAATACAGAAGACTATTTTACTGTTTGATTTTTGTTGTTGTTTCTTTTGATATTTGTACCATGTACATAAATTACTTATTCAAAATAAATTAATGAGCTAAAATAGATCTTAAAAAAAAAAACAAACCCCAAAAAACAAACAAAAAAAAAACCATCATGCTTGGGGCACCGGGGTGGCTCAGTGGGTTAAGCCTCTGCCTTTGGCTCTAGTCATGATCTCAGGGTCCTGGAATGGAGCCCAGATTTGGGCTCCCTGCTCGGTGGGGATCCTGCTTCTCCCTCTCCTTCTACTGCTCTCTGTGATTGTGTTCTCTCACTCTCTGTCAAATAAAGAAATAAAATCTTTTTTAAAAATAGTAAAAAATTTAAAAAATCATGCTTGTCACTCATAATTACTTGATTGGAATTTCTGCCAATGAGAACTCTTGAGGACATGATTAGAAAATCACCTGCCAGGTTATTTTATTATTTCCCACAAACTCTAATGCAGGCCATTCATTCTGGCTGTGTCACCAAGGTGGGCGGGGATAGCCAATTCAATGAATTTGCTAAGTGGGCGGACAATAAACAAGGCATTTTCTGCCCCTGGTTCTGCCCTTAGGGAAATGTGTGAATCTGGGGAGGTTCGTAGAAGTAGGTTTCTTTTCCTGCGCCTTGGCTTACTAATGCTGTAACCTTGCACAAGTAACAAGCTGTCTGAGCCACTTTCCTCCTTAAGGTAAGGGTGACAAGGATGAAAGCAGCCAGCACAGGGCCTGGGGCAGGTGTGGGGAGAACTTTTAACAGGTGCCATGCTCTTCCTCTCTGCCATTCTTTCCTTTAACTTGGAAAATTTGGAAAATAGTATCCTTCCCGTGCCTCCGGAATTTCCCTGGCCATCTAGTAAGCTTTATGACTAAGAAATAACTATCACTCCATCCAACTGAAAGTTGCTTTTTAAATGATTAATGTTTGCCCCTCAAAGGAGAACAGAGGGAATGGGAGTGTGGAGGAGGCCTCCAAGGATGGCTCCCAATGGTCCCCAGCTTCACGGCAGTGTGTCACCCCCTCCTGCAGTGTACCACTCTGGGTCAGTGTGACCCATAGGCTGGAGGCACTTCAGCTCCTAACTTGCACTCTCTCCCCATGGTATATCACACAGTCTCGGGGAAGCTGTGTGTCACAACAGGACACCCAGCCCTATGGAGACCCTCGTGAGTGAGGGAGAGAAGCTTTCTCTGGCCAACAGCTGCTTCACGGAGCTCAGGGGCAGGTCCCCCAGCCCCTCCTCCAGGCTTCAGAGCCTGCAGTTCCTGTGGACATCACGGAGCCACAATAAAGCCGCCAAGAGAAGTATGTGGACTCGGAGGCATTACCATGAGCTAAACCTCAGACTTTCTTCAGGGTTTTTTCCCCAATCACCCTGGCAACACCTTTCCAACAAAAAGAATCAAGCCCCAAACTATGTGTTGCATTTAGTTTTTTCAACCTAGAAAAGTGCCCCAGCCATTCTTTTACTTTTCATCACTTTGTTTTTACTTTCCTATTTCTTAAAAAATTTAATCCTGTTATTTAAAAAGCTTTATGTATTTATTTGACAGAGAGAGAGAGCACAAGTAGGCAGAGAGGTAGCCAGAGAGATGGGGAAGCAGGCTCCCTGCTGAGCAGAGAGCCCGATGCGGGCCTCAACCCCAGGACCCTGAGATCATGACCTGAGCTGAAGGCAGAGGCTTAACCCACTGAGCCACCCAGGGACCCTTTACTTTCCTATTTTTGAAGTCTATGGGCTGGTCTGGTTACTTGGTAGAACGTCCCTCAATGTAGGCTTATCTGATGCTTCCTCATTAGATTCAGAGCAAGCATCGTTGGCAAGAATATCACAGAAATAACACTGTGCTCTTCTCACTGCATTTTTCTGGGTATACATGATTTAGGTGGTATCTGCCAGGCTCTTTTATTGACGGGTTGGTCTTCTTCCCATTGTGATCTGTAAGGCTGTTGTGGGAAAGTACTTTGCTTAGTATGATACCCACTAGATCCATTCATGTTGTTGTAAACCACAAGATTTCGTTCTTTTTCATAGCTGGGTAATACTCTACTGTCTCGAGAGAGAGAGAGAGAGAGAGAGAGAGAGTGTGTGTGTGTGTGTGTGTGTGTGTACGCCACATCTTCTTTATCCATTCATCTATGAACAGACACTTAGGTTCCTTTCTTATCTTGGCTACTGTAAATAATGTTGCAACAAACAAAAAGGTGGTGGGAAGGTACATTCTTTTAACACATGGCTTGAACTCATGAAACTGAAATCAAGAGTCGCACCTCCACTGATGGAGGCAGCCAGGCGCCCTGAGTACTTTGAACTATGTTAATATCCTATTCTGTATCAGATGTTTAATTAATTCATTTTTAACTTGGTAATATGGATTCCTTTTTTAAAACATGATTTAATACATAATTCATATTTATATATAAAAGTTAAAAATTTTTACACAAATAATTTATACAAATTTATAAATTTTATAAATATTTATTAAAATAAATAAATTAAAATAAATACAATTTATTTTAATAAAATTTTATTAGTCTTTACAAATTTATTTTTATAAATGTAAAAATTAATTTATAATTTATATTATCTATAATAATAAATATAATACACATAAATATAATATTTATATTTATAATATAATATTTGTATAATATAAATGTCTTTATATTTAATAATATATAAATAACATATATAACACTGTAATATATATATTTAAGTAATGATATTAATAATAATGAATAAAAAATTTATAATAATGAATATAATACATATAAAGATAATATTTTGTTTTAAAATAAGTACTTATTTATAATGATAAATTTGTAATTACTGATTTTAAAACTCAAAATAACCCATACTTGTTTAGTAGGAACCCTTTCAAGCTGGCTTCTGTGCCATTTTGAGCATGTCCTTACTTTCTGGTACAACGAAGTGCTCCAGACTCATCTTGTTCTTTTCCTGCCCTTGCCCTGGAGTCAGCCATTACTCCTTGGAGCTCTGGTTCATGTCCATGGAGAACAGTGTTCAGAAGCCAAGATCTGGGCACTAGGTACACTCATGACGACTGAGATCTTCAATGCTCCCAATTCCGCTTAGTGAACACAGTTAGGGAATGTATGTATTTCTGACATATTTACTTCTCTTTCTATATTGAAAAACTTGACTTTACACCAACTGGTACCCAACCTTCAAGATGGTGTCCCATGATGCGCCTCTTAGGATTCACGCCCTTGTCTGAAAGGCACAGAGACTGTAAGAAATGAAAAGAGGTCATTGGACATCCAAAATTCTTCTGGCAGAAAACAGGCTGAGAAAATCACACTGTTGCAAACACATGCCACCTTCCAAGGAAAAGGAAGGATGACCCAGAGGGAAGCGACGAGAGCAGTGGGGAGTCACTCCAGGGCAGGAATAGGACCAAGTCCCAGTCAACGAGCGTCCAACATTTTCTTGGCTGCATTTCAAACTGCCTTGGATCACTGCTGTGTGCCTTCCATTTTTCCCCTTTAGGAATAGCTCTACATTGGCTATCCTATGCCTGTCTCACAGTTGTGCATCAGTGTGTGTGCTTTGGGGGTGGGGGGGTTGATCACTTGTTTCTTCAGTTCAGGAGACAAGTGAACTGTGTTCAAAGATCCTTGCCTGCACCTGGATGACAAGATCATGGACTTTGAGCTGCTGCTATAATGGGATGAAATTGACAGAAGTGGGGTGAGCATATTTTGCATGTGGGATAGACATGAATTATTGGAGACTAGAGGGTAGATGATGCTAGGCAGGCTCCAGGATGGTCCCCATTCTTCCCCTAGTGTAATTCCCACCCATTGCATAAGGGCTGCACTTAGGGACTGGTTTCTGATGAACAGAATAAGTCAGAAGTGACCCTGTGTCACTGACACTGGGTCATAGGAAACCATGCGGCATTGCTTTGGTTCTTAGATCATGCACTGTAGGGGAAAGCCAGCTGCCATGCTGGGAGTGGTGCTATGGAGAGGGCCACATGGTGAAGAGTGGAATCCCCTGGCCAACAGCCACGTGAGCGAGCTTGAAAGCCCCAGTCAAGACTTGAGAGGACCGTGCCCCTAGCTGACACCATGACTGCAACCTAGTGAGAATCCTGCGCTGGAACCACCAGCTAAGGGTTTTCTGCATTTCTGACCCACAGGAATTATGGGATAATAAATATGTACTGTTGGAAGCTGCTAAGTTTGGGGGTAATTTTTCTACAACAGTAAATAACTGGCTGAGTTAATAAAATAAATAAACGCCTGGCTGGCTGAGTCAGAAGAACATGAGACTCTTGATCTCAGGCTCAGGAGTTTGAGCTCCCTGGTGGGTATAGAGATAACTTAAATAAAACTTAAAAAAATAACTAATACACTCCAATATATCCAATTTCAGTCCATCATTATGGGGTTCGTGCAATGGACAGGTCTAGAAATATCTATTTTTAAAATCATGAATTAAATATTAATAATTACAAATTAAATTTACATTATAGAACGTTTCTGAACTTCTTTTTTTTTTAAGAAAAGATTTTATTTATTTATCTGACAGAGAGAGATAGCAAGAGAGGGAACACAAGCACAGGGGAGCTGGAGAGGGAGAACCAGGCTCCCTGCCCAGCAGGGAGCCCAATGTAGGGCTCGATCCAAGGATCTTGTAAACCCAGCAATATACATAGTTCTATTTGAGCTTGCTTTTCAGCAACTGAGCTACCCAGGCATCCCTGAACTTCTTTGATATATTTGTATCTTTCTACTTATATTAAAATACCAGTTTTATTAAGATTAATGTATTTACTTACTTGCTTTATCTAATAATGGACATAAAGTAGTTTCAACTTACAATAGCCGTGTTACTAATTATAATAAAACTCAGTGAAGTTTAAGGTTTATTTGCAATTCCCTTTGTCCATCCCACTGAGCATACAAGGTCAAAATAATGGGTTCAAAAGTCACTTGGAATTGCCATAAGACCCAGCAATTTCACTCTTAGGTATATATCCAAAAGAAATGAAAACAGAAACTCAAACAGTGCTACATGAATGCTCACGACCACACTATTCACAATAGCCTAAAGACGCAAAAAACTCAAACGTCAGCAGATGAATAGATAAACAAAATGTGGTCCACCTTGTAGTTCTTTGGATGTGTAAGCAACATCCTCCTGAATCATGAAATGTACTTGTGTCCCAGGAAGAGGCTCAGCAGCTATGACCCTCCTTGTGGGTCTTATGGTAAGAGGTGGTGGTTATCATGGGTCTGGGGGAAAATGAGCATCTCTTTAATGTGCCGCAGGTGGGTATCAGGGCTCTCAGGCAAAGGAAGGATGGTCTCCTCAGATATGAGAGCTGGGGAAGACACTTCCACTGGTGTGGGAGGCTCAGAGTGATATGAGGATTCAAGAGTCTCAGTTTTATCTAGGTCCAACCAGATGCCCCCATTCTAAGTTTCAGGATCCTATCCCTTCCCAATCAGTGCCCTAATCCTCACGTAAGAAATTTTAAGATTGTGGATTCAATGTTGTCGTAAACCCAGCAATACACACAGTTCCATTGCCAGCCCCGTGGCTACATGAAACGAGAGGGTTTTTTGTTGTTGTTGTTGTTTTGTTTTTTTAAGGGCTGTCATAAAAACTGTCGAGTTCTTAGACCCTGAGTTGGGAGTTAAAGAATCCAGGCTTGGGGAACCTGGGTGGCTCAGTCGTTAAGCGTCTGCCTTCGGCTCAGGTTATAATCCCAGGATCCTAGGATTGAGCACCTCGTAGGACTTCCTGCTCAGCGTAGGATTTCCGCTTCTCCCTCTCCCACTCCCCCTGCTTGTGTTCCCTCTCTTGCTCTCTCTGTCAAACAAATAAATAAAATCTTAAAAAAAAAATAAAGAATCCAGGCTTGCCATTTTCTCTCTGGACAGTCCAGTGTTGCACGCAGGAAAACCCACCTGCCCCACAGTCCTTGCGCCCACCATTACTGCCATAGCCCTCAGGTGGGTTCCCAAGGCACTTATTTCAGTTGTCATTCCACCACAGACAACAGCATCACCAACTGTGATGGCACTGCGGACCACCGACGGCCACCGCCCCACTTTCCATTGGCAAGGTGCTCAGCACTACACTCAAGTGCACGCTCCATCCAACCAGTTACCAAATCCCATCGTGGTAGGGCTACCCCCTCGCACTGTTTAGGCACCAACTTGGTGACCTCACAGTCCTGGGAGCAGAAGCCACAGAGCAATCCCTGGGGCCAGGGAAGGTTTAATATAAGGAATTTGTAACTAGAAGTTACAAATGCTAAGGAGAGACAGAAAACATACTCTCAAAAACTGCTGTGGGGCTGAAAGAGATGTCTGAGGAAGAAACAAACCCCCAGGTAGAAACAGACTTCCCAACACTGTCCTTCACATTTCACTGGGTTGCCAGGGACCAGAGCTCCCTGCAGTTACCAACCTGAGCCAGGGAACCACGGACAGGTAGTGGCAAGCAGGACAACTCCGGACAAGGAGCAGATGGGCAGAACCTGGTGGGCTGCAAACCTTGGGCCAAGAATGGCAATCAGAAAACTCCCCTCGAGGGTGCTGCTGTGCTAAAGAATGTAGGCAGGGCACTGCCAGCTGCAGATGTAAACAGGAAAAACTGAGTCACCTGCCCTGCAAATAACACAGAAACTCATCAGAACCTGGAAGAAATCCCCAACACCCGGCAGTGCCCCTCCAGCGCCCTCTATCGACAAAGTTTAACATCACTCCAGGTGGCAAATGGAGAATCCAGCTGTTATCGCAGAGCAAAGGCAAGAAGGGTGTAAATCGGAGAGATCGTAAGTGAAAATGCAAGATGCAGAACGGTGTGCATGGTGTGTTATTTTTTGTGGAGGAAAGCCTGGAAAATTGAGTGCATCTTTGCTTAATTTTGCACAATAAAACAGTGGATTGATATACCTAGAAACTAGTAAAAATGGTTAACAATTTAAAAGCCAGGAATGAAGTAAGGATAGAGAAAATGGTGATGGAAGTGAGATTTTCTGAAAATTGATGCGGTTTTGACTTTTGAACCATGTATTTCATGTGTACAAAAATAGAATTAAGTGAAAAAAGTGAAAGAAAAAAAAAAGCAAACACTGACTGGTTTGCCGTATAGCCACCGTTACCAAGGAGCAGCTGGCTTAATTCAGAGATGAAATGGCATCATGAAATTTACAGAGCCAGTCGTGGGACACTACCTTGGAAGGACAGGTTCTGTGCTATGGGATACAGGATGTATTTTGAACCCAGACCCCACGACATGGTGGCTTCTCCTCCATGGTCAGAATACACAGGTGCGGACAGGAAGGGGCAGAAGTGGGAGGGGGGCTTGCATGGAACCCTTGCACAGAAATGCCCCAGCAACTTTGAGCTCTGCTGGTTTGGGGAGTCTTCACTCCCAAGGAGGAATTGCTTCCACCAAAGGAAAGAGAGCAGATTTTGTTAAACAGCAAGATGAGACTTTCACCCGGGCCATTTGGGGCTCCTTATTGCCACTGAACCAACAGGAGGTAAAAGGGTTTATTCTGCTGGCTAGACAGATTGTCCCTAATAACCCTGGGGGAATTTTGAGCTGCTGCTACACAGTGGGACAGGAAGGATTGTGTGTGTAACCCAAGGGGTTCTCTTGGGCACCTCTTAGCAATGCTTAATGGGAAAATACAGCAACCCTAACAGGTAGGACACTTGAAGATGCCGGCCATCTGGGAAGGATGGCCTGTTATTCCATTCTGACCAGCTGAAATCTTGGAGAAGATTTCATGTGGAAACATGGAATGGGTAACAGAAGAAGGAAGCAGCCCTGTGATCAATTCCAAAACTGAGGACTGTGATAGCCTTTCCTTGTCCTCTGTAGGAGGCTTATGCAGTTTCTGTCTTCCTTCTCCTCCTTCTCCACCCCCCACCTTTTTCATTTTATATGCAAGTTTTTGGAGGGTGGCTCAGTCTTTAGGTGTCTGCCTTCAGCTTAGGTCATGATCCCAGGGTCCTGGGATCGAGCCCCGCGTGGGGCTCCCTGCCCAGCGGGAACCCTGCCTCTCCCTCTCCCACTTCCCCTACTTGTGTTCCCTCTCTTGCTGTGTCTCTCTCTGTCCAATAAATAAATAAAATCTTTAAAAAAAAAAGATTTCTCTCTCTTCTGAGGTCAGTTTGGCTACTTACCAGTTTCCTTTAATTCATTTATTCATTTCCTTTAATAAGACACTTTAAAAAAAAAAAAGATTTTATTTGACAGACAGAAATCACAAGTAGGCAGAGAGGTAGGCACAGAGAGGGGGATGCACGCTCCCTTTCAAGCAGAGATCCCGATGCCGGACTTGATCGCAGGACTCTGGGATCATGACCGGAGCTGAAGGCAGAGGCTTTACCCCACTGAGCCACCCAGGCGCCCCAACACTTTTTTTTTTTTTTTAAAAAGGTCTGTCTTTTGATTCTTTGACAGTGTCTTGTCTTAGTTCCTTCTTTCCCTTCACCACCAAGCTTCCAAAGGAAATCTATTGCCCCCTCTTCTCCAGTAGTGCCTTCTACCACCTCTGACTCCAAACCTTTCCACAGCTTTTCCTTTTGATTCCACTAGGTCACAGTTCTCCTCTGGCATTTGTCCTTATAGGGTGGGTCTCTCTCCTTATGGGCATGAGCCTAGATGTTACCTGTTTCTACTGCCATTAGGACCGTATCATTTTTTCTTTTCCCTGAATTCCCCACCTGGATGTGTATTCTGGTCTGTCACACTGTGTCAGCTCTGCTAGTCCAAGATGTTTATGTTCCCACTGACTTTTTATTGAAATGCATGGTTTTCGCTCTTGCTTGGTAAACTGTAGTCCTAAGCCATAGGTGACTTTATCTGTCCTTTTCCTGAACAAATCTTTTTTAAAATTTATTTAAATTCAATTAACACATAATGTATTATTAGTTTCAGAAGTAGAAGTCAGTGATTCATCAGTCTTATATAGTACCCAGTGTTCATTACTTCATGTGCCCTCCTTAATGCCCATCACCCAGTTACTCCATTCCCATACCCCCCACCCTCCAGCAACCCTCAATTTATTTCCTATGATTAAGAGTCTCTTATGGTTTGTCTCCCTCTCTGATTTTATCTTGCATTATTTTTTTCTCTCTTCCCCTATGATCCTGTTTCGTTTTTTAAATTCCACATATGAGTGAGATCATATAATTATCTTTCTCTGATTGACTTATTTTGCTTAGCATAATATCTTCTAGTTTCATCCACATTGTTTCAAATCACAAGATTTCATTTTTGATGGTTGCATAGTATTCCATTGTGTGCGTGTGCATACATATATATTTTTTCTTTACCCATTCATCTGCTGATGGACATCTGGGCTCTTTCCATAGTTTGGCTATTGTGGACATTGCTGCTATAAACATTGGGGTGCATTGCCCCTTCGGATCACATTTTTATCTTTGGGGTAAATCCCTCATAGTGCAATTGCTGGGTCATAGGACAACTCTATTTTCAACTTTTTGAAACAGTATGGAACCTCATACTGTTTTCCAGAGCTGCACCGGTTTGTATTCCCACGCACAGTGTAAGAGAATTCCCCTTTCTTTGCTTCCTTTCCGAGATTCGTTGTTTCCTGAGTTGTTAATTTTAGCCATTCTGACTAGTGTGAGGTGGTATCTTATTGTGGATTTCCCTGATGCCAAGTGATGTGGAGCACTTTTTCATGTGTCTCTTGGCCATTTGGATGTCTTTGCGGAAATATCTGTTCATGTCTTTTGCCCATTTCTTGATTGGACTATTTGTTCTTTGGGTGTTGGGTTTGAGAAGTTCTTTATAGATTTTGGATACTAGCCCTTTATTTGATAAGACATTTGCAAATATTTTCTTCCATTCTGTCAGTTGTCTTTTGGTTTTGTCAACTATTTCCCTTTCTGTGCAAAAGCTTTTGATCTTGATGAACTCCCAATAGTTCATTTTTGCCCTTGCTTCTCTTGCCTTTGGAAACATGTCTGGCAAGATGTTGCTGCAGTTGAGGCTGATGAGGTTGCTGCTTGTGTTCTCCTCTCGGATTTTGATGGATTCATTCGAAGATGAGTTGACAACACAGTTGAGGGTCCATTTCTGGGTTCTCTATTCTGTTCCATTGATCTATATGTCTGTTTTTGTGCTGGATTAGCAATCTTGATTGCACAGTTTTCTCACTTACTACCCTGATTATATCATGCCAGTCCTTTCTGGCCTGCCAAGTTTCTGTGGATAGGTCTGCTGCCAGCCTATGTTTCTGCCCCTGTAGATTACAGACCTCTTGTCCCAAGCTTCTTTCAAGATTTTCTCTTTGTCTCTGAGATTTGCAGGTTTCATTATCATATGTCAAGGTATTGATCTATTTTGA
Source organism: Mustela nivalis (assembly GCF_964662115.1). NCBI lineage: Eukaryota > Metazoa > Chordata > Mammalia > Carnivora > Mustelidae > Mustela > Mustela nivalis. Next base: position 160,412,111 of record NC_139020.1, read on the forward strand.
GCTGGGGGTCTCTGTGTCTCCTGAAATTGAATGCTTGCTTCCCTCCCCAGATTAGGGAAGTTCTCCACTATAATTTGCTCCAATATAGCTTTTGCCTCTCTCTCTCTCTTCTCTTCTTCTGGGATCCCAATTATTCTAATATTGTTTCATTTTATGATATCGCTCACCTCTCAAATGCTCCCCTTATGATCCAGTAGTTATTTATCTCTCTTCTTCTCAGATTCTTTATTCTCCATCCTTTGGTCTTCTATATCACTAATTCTTTCTTCTGCCTCATTTATCCTAGCAGTAAGAGCCTCCAATTTTTATTGTACCTCATTAATAGCCTTTTTTATTTCAAGTTGGTTAGATTTCAGTTATTTTATTTCTTCAGAAAGGGATTCTCTATTGTCTTCTATGCTTTTTTTCAAGCTCAGCTATCTTTAAAATCATTATTCTGAACTCTAGTTTTGACATTTTATGTCCATACTGGTTAGGTCCCTGGCAGTCAGTACTGCCTCTTGTTCTCTTTTTACAGGTGAGTTTTTCTGTCTTATCATTCTTGCCAAAAGCGGTTGCTTTTTTATTTGTAGAGTTGTAGCTATTCTTTTCTTAGATCTCCGGTTGAGTTTTCAGGTGTTCAGAATGATTTGATAGCTATCCATCTGAATACCTAGGACCAGAGGAAACTAAGGTCTTCTAATCCTCCACCATCTTGGACTATCCCCTCTCTGGAACAGTTCTTAAAGGATGTGGAGAGAAATTCCACTTGAGGTGACCATGATTACCCTCAGGCATTTTTATTTTAGAATGATTTCTTTCCTACTAACTCCATGGGAGATAAGAAGTAGCAGTGGTCACACTGGAGGTGAGAGTGGAGCATGGTTGTGAACAACAGGAAATGGAGAAAAAATTCCCCTAGAAATGCCTCAATAATCCAAAGCTGCACATTAGAAATGGGGAAAATTAGCCTTCATGACATCGCGGCCATCAGCCGGCCAATAAATCTTTATTATAGTCCATTCTGTGCTGAGAGGTAGTATGGGTTCCCTTGGGAGGTGAGCACTGACTTGAACACACCGAATGAGTGGCATCTCACTGATACAAGGCTACCCAGAGTTGCCAAAATTGTGTCGAGGTTCATCCCAGGAACTCAGGACTAAGGTTACATTCAAGGGTGTCCAACTTCTCCAGGTCTCATAACCTTACCAGAATCACCAAATCTACTCAGAAGCTCTAGGATTTCCTTCTGCTTCTTCCTTGTTTACCTAAATAACACTCTCCGTATGTCAAGTACATCATGGAACATCCATATGATGGGCCATTATGCAGATGCTATAAACCATTGAGTTTTTCATACTAAGGGGAACAAAAGAATAAAATTTACACATACAATATTGTACTAAACTGTAAGTTGTAGAGTGCAAGAGGCCACAGCTCAGTAAGTTTGGGAAACATGGCATAGACTGCCCTTCAGAGATTCACAGTGCACATCATTCTTTCATAAGTTCTGAGAAGTCCTGTAGTAAAAAACCAGTTTAACTTTGTCTAATCTGACATTTTCTACATATTTTTGCTTGTGAACTATTTGTTCATGATGGGCACCAAAGAACACTTATAAACCTTTTGGGACATACATGGAAGATCTGAACCAGGCAACTGAGACTATGTGTGAAGAGAAGATAGAAAGCAAGTAGTCCTAATAGTTATAACTGCTTTTGGGTGGTGGGATTGTAGGTGAGGGTATTCCCTGCTTTGTATGAATCTATTCTTTCCAAATGCTCTAAATGTGAGAACACATGTGGTGAAAGCTAAAACACGATGATTAAAAGCCTCCAACCACTGCCCCACTGTTCCTGGAAGTAGTGAGGAATCCCAGTAGGACTGGTTGGCTGCTCCCCAGCATCCTGGCCCCATGCTGCTTCTTTAGGTCTCTGATCTCATTTTAAGCCACTAAATTACATCGTGTATTTCAGCGCTAAATTACATCTTTGGTCCTAGGAGTTCACCTGTTCATCCAACAAACATTACTTGCAGTTCTGCTTGTCCCGAGTGTTGAGATGTACAAGAGCCACCACTGCCCTAACCTGGAATGTCTGCTGTTGCCAAATGATCACACTGTAGAATATATAACCACAAGGGATGCATTTAGAGGGGGTAATGGCTGAACTAAAGCTTGTTGGATAAAGTAGGAGCTAACTAAATGAAGATGGGAGGAAAAGCAGCCCCCCATTGGGGGAAGGGAGAGAATACTTGGAGAATACTTGCATAGGCCCAGTGGAAGGAACCAGCTTGTCTGGGCAACTGAAAGGCCGGAAAGCAAGGGAAAAGTAAGGGTTTTGCCAGATCACGCAGGCCTCATGAAGACCTTGATAAGGATCTTCTTATTTTATTTTTTAGGATTTTATTTATTTGAGAGAAAGCAAGAGTGAGAGAACACAAAGCAGGGGGAGCAGAGGGAGGAGAAGGAGAGGCAGAAAAGGAGAGGGAGAAGCAGACTCTGCACTGAGCAAGGAGCTGCATGTGGGACTCGATCCCAAGACCCTGGGATCATGACCTAAGCCAAAGGCAGACGCTTAGCCCACTGAGCCAGTTAGTGCCCCAGAAACAAGGGTTTCAAGAAGGACTATGTGTTAGATCAATGGAACAGAGTAGAGAACCCAGAAACGGACCCTGAACTCTATGGTCAACTCATCTTCGACAAAGCAGGAAAGAATATTCGGCAGAAAAAGGACAGTCTCTTCAAATTTTCATTGGGAAAAGTGGACAGCCACATGCAGAAGAATGAAACTGGACCATTTCCTTACAACACATCCAAAAATAGACTCAAAATGGATGAAAGAACTCAACATGAGACAGGAATCCATCAAAATCCTTGAGGAGAACACAAGCAGCAACCTCTTCAACCACACCTGCAGCAACTTCTTCCTAGAAACATCACCAAAAGCAAGGGAAGCAAGGGCAAAAATGAACTATTGGGACTTCATCAAGATCAAAAGCTTTTGCACAGCAAAGGAAGCAGTCAAAAAAACCCAAAGACAAAAAACAGAAAGGAAGATTATATGCAAATGACATATCAGATAAAGGGTTAGTATCCAAAATCTATAAAGAACTTCTCAAACTCAACACCCAAAGAACAAACAATCCAATCAAGAAATGGGCAGAAGATTTGAACAGACATTTCTCCAAAGAAGATATCCAGATGGCCAACAGACACATGAAAAAGGGCTCTACATCACTAGGCATCAGGGAAATACAAATCAAAACGACAATGACATACCACTTCACACCAGTCAGAATGGCTAAAATTAACAAGTCAGGAAATGACAGATGCTGGCGAGGATGTGGAGAAAGGGGAACCCTCCGACACTGTTGGTGGGAATGCAAGCTGGTGCAACCACTCTGGAAAACAGCATGGAGGTTCCTCAAAAAAGCTGAAAATAGAGCTACCTCATGACCCAGCAATCACACCACTGGGTATTTACCCTAAAAAATTCAAATGTAGTGATCTGAAGGGGCACGTGCACCCGAATGTTTATAGCAGCAATGTCCATGATAGCCAAACTATGGCAAGAGCATATATGTCCACCAACAGATGAATAGATAAAGAAGATGTGATATATATATATATATATATATATATATATATATATATATATAAATTGAATACTATGCAGCCATCAAAAACATGAGATCTTGCCATTTGCAATGACGTGGATGGAACTAGAGGATATTATGCTAAGTGAAATAAGTCAATCAGAGAAAGACAATTATCTTATGATCTCACTTATATGAGGAATTTGAGAAACAAGACAGAAGATCATAGAGGAAGGGAGGGAAAAATGAAACTAGAGAGGGAGACAAACCATAAGAGACTCTTAATCTTGGGAAACAAACTGAGGGTTGATGGGGGATTGGGGTGGGAGGGATGGGGTGGCTGGGTGATGGACATTGGGGAGTGTATGTGCTATGGTGAGTGCTGTGAATTGTGTAAGATTGATGATTCATAGACCCGCACCTCTGGGGCAAATAATATATTATATGTTAATTTAAAAAGTAATTTAAAAAAGGACTATGTGTGAACAGAATTGAAAGCTGCCCAGAGGTCAAGTAAAATGAGGGCTAAAAATGTGCTGCGTGTGGGGGCTGGAAACGGCCAGTATGAACCACTCTTGCAGAAGTCTGACCGAGTCATGTATGTCCTCAGCCTGACTTCTTCATGTCAAGGGTAGCAAAGGGCTGAGCAAACAGGCTTCCATACATTTTTGAGGGTGGTGGTGATTTACACATGCTAAGATCGGTTTTGCTGTGGCCTCCCACACCCCCTTGCAACCACCAGTTCATTTTCACATGCATTTTGACAAGACCAGTCCTGTGCCGGTCACTGGATGCAGAGAGGTGGGTCAGATGCAGTCCTTGCCCCCAAGGAGCTCACAATCTGGTGGGGGGTAGACAAATGCAAAACCCAGAGAATCATCGCTACCAAGCCCCATCTTAGCCGCTCACCTACACCAAGCAGCTGCTGAGGGTGGCCCCGTGCATGAGTCGTGGCATCAGACAAAACTACAGCTAGCTAAGTGTTTTTGGGAATTTCTGTGAGCCTTGGAGTGCCCGGCCACAGAAATCTGAGAACCTCTTATGGTCCCAAGTCACTTCTCTAGGAGGGGTGGGCCCCAGTTCATTTTGGTCCCTAAAATTAACCTTGTTTGGGTTCTGCAAATTAGATCTACCAGTTTTACTTTACTTTATGGTACAAAAATATTAACTTTGAGACAATATTCTCTGGAGCTGAATTTTGGTTCTGGGAAAGGAGAAATCATACGAGCCCGACGTGTTCTCACAGGCACGCCAGAATACACCTCCCCGGTTTTTGCACATCGCATTCATGATGGCATGGAAAAACGGGCTGCTTTGACCTCATAAAATCATCTCTCCCCCAGCATCTGGGGGCAGGCTCCCCCCATGGCATTCCCAGTCCACCTCAACACTCCAAAGGAGCCAGCTCCTCTAACTCAATGGAACTACCAAATGTGTGGAAAGTGGCTGGAAATTATAAATCCCTTTGGAAAGTTCTATCTGTGCCTACGCTGCGACGCATACCTTTATCTTGCACCCTTGATTTAAGTCAGTCCCGGGTCTTCCAGAAAGCTACTGCCGCCGGCAGTCTTGACAAGTACGGGGCCGAGGGCTCAGCTGGAGAGCTGTGTCTGCTCGACAGAGAAACAGCTAGACTTTTCAGAAAAAGTAAAAACCCGAGAGTTTTAAAGGATTTATTCGATTTCTCCACATGATCACAGCTATGGTTTTACATCAATAGAGTCTGCTACTACTCACAAACAGAATGCATATAGAAACAAAAGCAATCCTTTCCTGCCCAAAGTTACACAGCAGGCGCTGGGCCTCGTGGGAGCGGTGTGTCTGTCTCTCGAAGTCTCTGAGCGGTCCGCGTTCGAGACCTGATGCTAAGCGTTTAAAACAACTAGAAGGTGAACGACAGTTCCCAGGAGGAGACGGGTCCTGCATGGGACCTTGATGTGGCCGCAGGTAGGCTAATGGGTGCGCCCGCCAGGTAAGGGGTACACAGCTCCTCCCGCCTGTCCCTTTTCGCCACCCCCACTTCACACTGGATTTGTTTCCTTGATTATTGTTGTGATTGAAGACACTTTACAGAATTACTCCTTTCGCGGGCAGAAAGGGTGATGGTATTTTACAACGAAAACTGTAAGATGCATGCTTACCTGTAGAGACACAGCTTCATATGGAATGCTGAGTCAACACCTAGGGTCATGTTTAAGTATCTGCTGTCTCTTTTCAGCTCGTTTTAGAGAAAAACAAGAGGCTTCTGCTGCATGCAGCGTGGGGATGGAAAAAATCGCTCTACACTGGATGACTGAAGACATTTTTAAGCGAGATGTGCACATATTAGGATGAACTTTATTTTTACATTGTTGTACAATTCATTCATAAACTTAAAAAAAATACAAAGACATGACTTGATTGTTGTCCCAGAAAAGATCTTCAGCCACTTCTGCTAGGGTCTCCTGCTCCTGCCCAAAGGTCTGTTCAATTGCAACGATTTGTGCAACTTGAGAAAAATGTCACAAGTGTGTCCTGACAGTGGTGAGGGATGACACACACATCCTGCAGCCTATCCCAGGGGTGGGGGTGGGGTGGATGACAGGCCCCCACAGCTGCGACTCTATGGAGGGCCATGTCTAGAAGGAACTGTCCCATGAAAGCAACACTGGGGATGGTGGGGGCAGGTTGGGGGGGGGCAGCAATTTGCCAGAGGCTTTCGCTGCCCAAATGAGACTTGGCAGCGTGGCTCCAGCCTCCTTAATAGAACAATGTACCTTCTGGAAGCATCTCCCACGATAAGTTTGTAAATATAACACAAACAGTGAGGAAACCCACTGACTTGAGCCCAACACACTGTGTCCAGTTGGAAACACGGGGAGAAACGGAATTCATTCCAGAAGTGCCCTTTTGCTAGATCAGGCCCTGGGATGCCCAACAAAGCTTCAGGACACATGGATGGCAGCTTTGGAGGCGAGGGTTCTGAATGGCCCGCGGAGCACGAAGGACGGCGACGGACAGAGCGCACCACCCTCACCCCCACCTCCCCTGCCATTGGCTTTGCCCTCTCTTCTTTTTCATTCATGGTCATCCCTTCGGAAAGGGTAATCTGGTGCCAAATAGCCTGTATCTTTTCTGGAACAACCTCGAGTTTACAGTTAGACTTTACTATTGGTACAGAGGGTGAAGAAAAGCCAACATATTTCATATGTTACCACTTCAACTATTTGTCAACAGTAACACTGATATAGTTTGCAAATACACAATACATAGAGTGTGGCCTCGCGGGACTGACGCCGGGTGGCATGCAGTACAATTTGACTTTTCCTGGTCAGAACAACATCCTTTAAACAGCAAGACAGAGAATGCCTCGGGGAGCCTGACTCTGCAGGAAAACCTAAGAATTTAGGGGCAAGTGGGAGCGGGGAGCCTCCCACCAGCCTGGCCTGGACCAAATCAGACACACCCGTGCTGTTGATTTCTCTCCTTCCAGGCAGAGGCCTGGGAGAGAAACAGGACACTGATGGGAAGATAAAGGTGGGCAGGTTAAAGTCACACTTCCAAAAAAAAAAAAAAAAAGGCTAAACTCTAGATTGCTGTATTTGCTCTCTGTGGAGATTAACAAAGTGCTCGGTTTGCAGATTTGCTGGTATGGTGACCCCGATGATATGACAAAGGGGTGGGTGGGGAGGGAAATGGGCAGGACCCTGCACCCCCCACCGCCCCGGTTGGCCCGCCGGCTGAGCTCCCCTTGGTCGTCCTGCCGTCTGGCCACGGCACGCCACGCCACGCCATCCACGGAGCGCGGAGCGCGGAGCCCGGAGCCCGGGGCCCGCAGAGTCCCGCACTAGCTTCGCCCTTTCTGAAAGGGCTCTCCACCGGGGCAGGGGCCGTGGGGCAGTCCTCGGGTCCCACGGCTTAGGAGCACAGCACTGGCGGCTGCAGTGGCTCGAAAGGCTGAAACTACAAAGTACGGCCCGTGGGTGACTCAGTCACATAACCGGACGCGTGTGGCGCCCGGCCCCGAAGGAGCAGATGGTGTCACCACAACACGGAAGCGACAAGAGCACAGCTGAGAGTCATGTGATGCCCTGGCAGCTAACTGGACCATGAGAAGGCAGCACGGGGGAGGGCGTCGCTGGCGAGGGCCGGCACTTGTCAGCCGGGGTCAGGGTGGGGGGCCACGGTGATGACACGGGGGGGGGGGTTGTGCTAGCACACGGCCACATGAAATCACGATGATCACGGCTACCACTCAGAAAACAAAATGGGAAACACACACACCGCCCTGGGTTGCTACATGCTAGAATCAGCCTTCGGGCTCGCTCTGAGCGGTTCCTGGCAGAAACTCGCTCGGGGGCTGGTGCCTGTTGCGGTTTGGAGACAGGATGAGTAAGTTATGGTGTTGGGGAGACGAGGATGGGAGCTGGCCGTTTTCATGTTGGAGATGAACACTTCTGCTGTGGATGGGTGCCCCCCTCGGAGGGCTCTGAATGAGTGTGCATTAAATCATATGCATACAAAAGAAATATGGATCATGGGAATTCACAGTTATCGCAGCCATTAAAGTGTCTAAGAATCTGTGTCACCAATATCCTCGAACAACCAGTTCCTAACTAGTTGTCCCGAGTTGCTACTGTAGATTTACTGTATTTTTATCTATTTGCTTACCTGAAATAACAGAGCAGTTATAATACTGAGTACTTAGGATAGTTTTCTGTTAATAAAATAAGGATTTATACAAAGCAATATTGGACTTTTTAAACAGTTAGATGCTATGTTACTTGGCACAGTTAGTAATGATTGCGTAAAGATTTTAGCCAGTCCTGGAGGGACTTCTCTTCTTTTTATGAAAATATGGAAGTATCTGAATTTGTTCCTAGCATTTATGTTTTTGGTTTACTCTCTCTCACACATTCATGTAAGGTACTGTCTTCCTATCAGGTAAGTGGAGCTCCTCATAAAGTCTATATTGCTAATTTTGTGGACTGAGACGTTTCCTTTCACACACAAATACTACCTATACAGTATATATATATATATTTATATATTTATATATTTATATTATATAAAGTTTACTTACGTTATTTTCATCAACCATATCAGGTCTACTTAATTTTTTGCCCATTGTCAATAAAAGAGCAATAAATGCAGCAAGTTTGGGTTTTTTTGTTTTGTTTTGTTTTGTTCTGTCTCTGGTTTTTGTGTCTCGTTTCTTCTTTTCCTAGGCTGGGTTTTCATATGTGTGTACAATTAGGGAGCAGAGCTGAGTACTGCTTTGGAGTGGGGGGGCATTTCGACATCTATGTGGCCAGTGGCCCCGGTTTCAAGGCTGATGGTGGCCGAGGCCCACCCCTGGGGTCGAAGTGGATGGAACCTGGGACGCCCACGCTAAGTGCGATCGGGAGCTCTGTTCCCTACAGCGCAAGCCCCGTGGGCTCAGGGGGTTCCATCCAGGCCACGGGGAGCGGAGGGGTGTTGGGGAGAGGAGGTGGAAAGAGAAGGGCCCTGGTCTGAGGCGGACCGCCCCTGGGCGTGGCTGTGTGGTGTGCACTTGTTCCGCGGAGTCTGGGACCCCATCCCAGGCTGTCTACACAATTGTGCTGATGCCGCTGGGTTTGGCCTTGCTGCTAGTAGGGGGCGGCGGGGCGGGCGGCTGCCCGTGGTGGTGCATTGCATGGCCCGGGTGGCCCGGGTGGCCGGCATGGGCCGAGGGCAGCGGTGGGTGGCTGTGCACATGGGCCCCATAGGGTGGGTGCCCCCCATGGGGGCCGTGGTGGTACTGGTGTGCATGCTGGATGTGCTGGGGGGGGTGGTAATGGTGGTGGTGGTGGTAGGGAGGCGGGTTCTGCTGCATGTGGCAGTACTGGCTGTGGTGCCCATGCACCGAGGCTGGCGGCGGGCCCTCAACAGGCCCCTGGTGATGGCTGGCCACCACCGTGTGCGGCGAGTGGGGCAGGCCCGGTGGGTGGGGCGGCGGCTGGGGAGGGGCTGAGGGCGGGTGGGCCTGGGGAGGGGGCTTCCCTCTCTTACTCCCAAATAAGGAGCCCAGGAGGGAGGATGAGTTAGGCATAGTCTGGTGTGGGCGAGATGGACACTCTCGTGTTGATGTAGGTCTCCGGCGCATGTGAGGACTGCTAATGATGGACCCCTAAAAAGGAAATTCATAGAAATCAAAATTAAAAGATCTTAAAGCACTTATGTCAGAATGATTTTTTTTTTCTTTTTCTTTTTTGTAATGTAAAAAGTCCACCCACTGACTGCTAGGTCTTAGTTCAACTCACTGGTTGCCGAGGGCAGGGCTGGGTGAGGCTGCGTGAGCTTCACCTCGGCTCATGCTGCTATTGGGGGGCCGGCAGGGACTCAGAAGCGGCCTTCCACTGAGAGACATGGGGAGGGCCAGGGCACGAGGGACCCTCCTCCGGTCTGGTCAAAGCAGCAGCAGCAGCACAAGTGTGACTTCTGCTCCCGTCCTGACACGGAAGGTGGCCTGAACTTTTGGATCGGAACAACTGGCCTGGGGTGCCTGTGAGCAGCATGTGCGGAGTGGAGTGGGGTGGGCTGGTGTGCATGAAGGACCCCGTTCCTGCTGAAACTGCGTCCTACACTCTCCTGGGTCCTCTCCACAGGTGCAAGGGCCAACTTTTCTGCCTGCGTGGGCCCCGAGGTTTCTGGGAAGCTGGTGGTAGGGACAGGAGGGGGCTTGGGGACCCTTGTTCTGGGTGGGTGGGGGCTGCCTAGGCATTTCACTGCAGCTACCTACTGCAAACCAAACAAGGAAAAAGAAGGAAACAAAAAGGTCTGCAAGCTGAGGTTAAGATGTGAACAGTAATATAGAGATGGTTGGAAGATGAATGAAATCTCATGAAATCCACTCGGAATTTTTCTTGCTCTCACGGCTCTCCTCCCCCGAGCTATCTAAGCCAAGTCCATGGTGCCCTGACTGCAGACACACAGCAATCGAAACTCCAGGAAGGAAGCGATGGGGATGGCGGAGCATGGAAGTCAAGAGACCGGCAAACTTCCCCCCAGGGCAGCGTGGCTGGAGGGTGCGTGGGCGCCTGGTGGTGGTGCCTCCCCCCCAAGGAACAGTGCTGGCAGGCGGGGACCCTGAGGGGGGGTGCCGGGAAGCTGGGATATTAACCATGCTCGGAGCCACTGGGGACAGGGTTAAGCGGGAACTAAAACACGGAATCCAGAACCACCCCCCCACGGGTCCAGCCCAAACAAGCGGTGAGAGGCATGGGCGATTCTAGGCGGGAGAAGCTGGCATGCACTGGGGCTGAGGCAGGCAGGGGTGAGGGCGGGCGTGTCTGCGCCTCTGTGCAATAGGGGAAGGAAGAGCAAAACAAACAAAACGAAAACAGAAAAAAAAAAAAGACAACAGATATAAACCAAGGATTGGGGAGGCAACACACGACAGCCAGCTGGACGGAGGCGCTTCCTACTTACTTCCACATTGCTCTCTAGCGATCCCGCACTGCTGCGACGCCCTCGCTTCCCTGCCCAGAACATGCAATACCAGAGGTTAGACACGGACACGAGGCCGGGCCGCCGCCTGCCTGGCCCTGAGCTGCTGCCACCGCCACCGCCACCGCCTCCGCCACCGCCGCCGCCGCCAGCACCATTGCCGGCCAGGGTGAGGGTCGGAGGACGGGCTCTGCCGGGAAGCTGGTGGCAGGGCAGTAACAAGGTAAAAAAAAAGGGGGGGTGGGTGGGTGCGTGGGTGTTTAAACAAAAAAGGAAATGTTTTTCCAACCAGCCCCAACTCCATGCCCCTTCTGCTAGACTGGCAGTCCGCTGGGGGCAGGGGGTGCCTCCAGGTGGGCCGAGGCATGTGCCCAGCTGGGACCCTAGCCGCCTGCCAGGAGGGGACGACCGGACAGGGGCAGTTCCTATGATGGCTCAAAGCAAACAAAATGTGGTCCTACATAGCCGTGACTTGGCGTGGATTTCATACACGCATGTATATGCACATTCGTACATACATATACATCCCCCCACCTCACAGGCAGGGTGGGCTTGATGGTTAGGAGGAAACTATGCTTGGCATCCTGTCTTTTCCTCCTGGGAAGCTCAAAGGTGCCCATACCTCTGGAGTCTGTTGTTTGGTTTGTGCAGTGCCCTGGCCAGGGGCAGGAGACAGGGGCAAGGCTGCTGGGAGGGCCCAGGGTTGTGCTTCCTGTCTGTGAGCCACCCCCCTCCAACCCCAGAATACTACAAAGCATTCCCTCAGCTGTGAGTGCTCCCTGCCAACGGCTTGAAATATCCCCGGCACAGGGCGCATAGCAGGCACTCAATACACGTTGGCTGTGTCCAAGGAAGGCTGGGTCTCCTTCTTGGTTCTGGAGGCCCAGAGCTCACCCTGGCCTCCCCAGTCCCTCCGGAGACCGTCTCCATGGATTTCTGCAGGACGCTGAGGTTGGCAGGAACGGTTGGGTGCCCAAGCTTTAGGGTCTGGTCTCCAACGGGCTCTCAGGAAGGAACTGAGAAGGGCCTCCCACTTGACATTCTGTAGGCTTCCATCTGTGCAGACCTGGCCATTAGCCAAGCATGTTTGTTCTTGGTCAAGCCCCAGGACCATGCAGGTCAGGCATCCGTGCCAAGGAGGAGACGGATGCTCGGTTGGCCCAATTCCTGAGAGCAGGATTCACATTCAGGTCTGCCTGTCCACCTCTGGGGCTGGGAAGCTTGGCCATGCTTGCCTTCTAAGCTGAACCCAGGCTGAGCCTAGGAGCCTGGAAAATGGAAAGATTGCTACCTGCCTCTCTGTGGCCCACACCCTAACCATGTGCTGGGTGGAGAGAATGCGTCTGTGGGTCCATGGCATCCAAGTGTACTGGACCGTGCCTGGGATATAACCTTGATCCTGGGCACACAACAGCGGACTCGGGGCACATCTGGCCCCTTTGCTTTGCCTGCCAACCTCCAAACCTGAGTACCCACTGGGAGATTGCTTGACTCTGCGAGCCTCAGAACTCGCTCAGGACAGGGCCACATAGAAGATTAGGGCAAGAGGGTTTTCTACCGGTTTCTGAGGACCGGAGAGAACCAAACAGGACCTGGCCCTTGTTCCTAGCTGGAAAAAAAGGTGAAGGTCATGTATCCTCATCTTCTGGCTGGTGTGAGAAGATGGGCTGACCTTCTTCCCTTCCTGCTTTTTGTCTCAAAACGGCAGTCCAGAGACATGGACCAGGAGGAAGCCCTTTGGCTGGAGGTGATTCCACCTGGCGCTCCTTTGATTTTTTACCTTGGTTTCTGCATCTGTGAAATGGGCGTGCCCCTGCTTCTGAGTGGGCCGGACACGAGCATCAGACACTCAGGGTACCGTGGCCCCACGCAGAAATGCCGAGTCAGGTCTCTGCTGTCTTTGGGATTTTAAAGTCAGCTCTCTGGCCCCTCTAAGCCTAGAGGGCTCCCCTGACTGAAAACCAGGGACAGAGGAAGGCCAGCCCACCCCCGACCCCCCTGCCGGTGCCCAGCAATGTCTTCCAGTTGGCCTGCTTCTCCCACTGGGACTCAAGCTGGCCCTGGAGCTAGGTTTGAGGGCTCCATATGGTATCTGGTCTGAAGAAGGACAAAACCCTCCTCTTCTTCCTTCTCCTGCCCCCGGTGGGCCAGGCTTCACGACGGTTTTATCTTGGATGTCTTTGTGTGATGTTAAGTTTCTTAGAATTCACCTTTTCAACTTCTGAATCAGCACGAGATGTGGGGTATCCTTACAGAGCTCTCGGCAGTCCAGTCCCAGAGCCCCTTACTTATAGGCACACCCCACAGACTCACTGTAGACCCGGGTCTGGGGGAGTGCACACAGAACACCCTATGTACTCATGGAGGCACTGTATGCCAGGACAGTGGCTCTCGCCCCTGCATCCACACTATCCCTCACCTGCACTCCAAACTCCAGGTACCCTCCCTCTCTCTTGGGATCTTAGAGGTAAGCCCCGCCCCACCCCACCTGGTGTCTCTCCTAGAGCCAGATCAGGCCCTGCCAGGTCAATCAGGGCCAGGATTAGGAACCACATCCGGAAGATGCCCCCAGCATGGCTCTCCACATCCTTCCCCTGCTTCTTAGTGTCAGCACAGGGTACAGCAAGGGCTCTCAACCCAGGGTCTCACCCCGTGGCCCTTAACGATGCTGGAGGCTGAGCCGGTGCTGCTTTGGACACTGGCCGCCAGGAGCCACCAGCTCTCCCCTCGGAGGGCTGCCTTGGTACAGAACATGGAAGGTCTCCAGCTAAGCCCAGGAGCAATGACAAGGGCAAGTGGGTCCTATGTCCTCTGGGAGACAGCCTCTTCCTGGAGACTGGTGTTGAGTAGCTTGACCGGGAAGGGGCAGGAGGATGTGGGGCACTTGCCGGGGAGTGTCAACCATGACTTGACTGATCTGGGCCAGGGGCTAAGGCTCAGTCACACCTGTGCCCCTGGTCCTCGTAGGTCCTTGATTTCAGGCTGGCAGGACTCTGAAATGAGCACGGGGTCCCAGGCGAAGGAAGACCCTGTGGAGGGTGTCGGGTGGGGGCCTCCCAGCTCATGCCCCTCCCTCTACTCTCAGAATGTCAAGGGCTCCTGGAGGTCTCCTTGATGGTCAAGCTATAACTGCCTCTTGGGTCTCCAAGGTCTCCATCTGAGGTGTGTCGTCTCCTGGAATGATGTGTGATCACAGCTACTCTCAGGAGTGGTGCCACGCCAACTGCGGAGTGCTAGCTTGCCTGAGGGGAGGCGGTGCCCCTGACACCTCGCCTCTTCTCCACGAGCTCATCTTGCTGAGGGCCGCGGTGGGTGGAGTAATGCTGCCTCTGGACAGCGGCACCCCGACCCAGTCCCAGTCCAGGGCATGGAATTCCTTGTCTCCAGCCGCAGAGCCCAGCATCTTCTGGGATGGCTGCCGACCCTGGCCAGCCTCCCTCATGAGATCCCAAGTGGCCCATTCCTAGTCTGGGGCCATGGCAGCCGCCAGCCCTCCGGGACCTGTGCCTTGCCTTCCCGGCTTCCTGGGTAGTGGAGGCTTTCTTCCCTGGGGACTTTTTTCATTATCTCATGGGAAGACTCTATCCCTAGAGGTTTTCTTAGTTCAGAATGCCTCAGTGACAGTGGCAACAGGAACAATAAACAGAAAGTAGCTGAACCTCAGAGCTCTGTCTGTCCTATGGCCAGGGTCCTGGGCACGCAGCTCTCCTTGATTCCCAGGAGCTGGAAGAGACGTGGCTGGCTGTGAAAGCCATTCTGGCCATGGTGAGAGCCTCAGTTTCAACAGAGTCATAGTCACTTGAGGGGCTGCACATGGCCCCTCAGCCCTCCAGGCACTGTATTAGGTATCAAGAGAGGCCAGAGCTTACCCACTGCACAAACTCAAACAGAGGCTCCAGCCCCCAGCCTGCAGAGGCCCAGAGCAGTCCGGTATTGTTGAGCTGGGTTTAACAAGCCATAGGGAAAACCAGCGGTTCTCAACCAGGGGCAGTTTTGCCAACAAGGGGTGATTTTTGCCCCCCTCTCCCCAGAGGACACTTGGAAATTTCTAGAGGCATTACTGACTGTTATGACTGGGGGAGGTAGGCCTGGACTCCCGTAGGTAGAGGCCAAAGCCACTGCTAAACATCCTGCAGAGTGCAGGACGGCCCCCCACAGCACCAAATGTCAAGGGTGCTGGGGTTGAGAAACTCTGGGTTAACCCTCATGCTGGCAATGGATTTCTGATTTTTACCATGGGAAAAAAAATATGACAAGACAAAAAAAAAAAAAAAGAAAAAAAAGCAAAGGAAAAAAGTCCAACTTAAAAAAAAAAGAGGAAAAAGAAAAAGAAAGGAAAAAAAAAAACAACCCAAATTTCTGGGCAATGGCTAAGCCGCAGGAAGGCTGCTGGTGGGACAGGGTTGGGATGGGGTCCCAGGCAGGCTCTTGTCACAGGGCCCAGAGCTGGCCACCAGGTAGTGCCCAAGGCAGGGTGGGCTGGGTGAGCCCTTGGGATGGGAGGTGGCCGATTTCAGCCTGACAGGGTCTCTTCCAATGAGCCAGGGCCTATGATCAGGCTCCCAGGATAAGCTGCCTGGCTAGATGGGACAGGGGAGACCGGGGAACACGGGGTTGGCGAGGGAGGCCTGTCACCCACAGCTCCTCTGATAGCGATGCAGGCCAGGCAGGGCTGGAGCAACACTCACAGGCGGCTGGCCTCAGCTCAGAGGACCTGGCTGGGCGAGGGCTGCCAGCAAAGCTCCCTGAGGCTCTCTAGGCACACCCTCCACCCTGGGAAATCTGGGAGGCTTAGTGATGCTGCTGGCTTGGGTGTTAAGAGGCTGGCAGCAAATAAACACACACAGAAACAAAGAAACAACAACAAAAACCACAGTCTGCCAGGGCTCTCCCCTGATGTCCCAGGGGCAGCCGTGGCCACCACCTCGGGGCTGGGTGTGGGGGGGCCTGGGTTCCCCAGAAAGGGAGACCTGTGTGAGGGAAGCAAGACCAGGGACAGCGGGAGGGGGGCTCCAGACACAGTTTAGAGGGCTTCACTCCATTTCATTCATCAGCATAAAACACAGGGACGCAGCAGCACAGAGGACAAGGGACACATCCATCAGCGGGGCCTGGCTCACTCTGTGTGAGAGCAGTTTCCGGAAAATAAATAAAAGGATAAATGAAACCCCTAGAAGGAGAAAGGGAGAATGAGGGTAACCTCCTGGCTGTTCTGCCTTAACCAGTGGGTCCTGTTTCTGGGGAATCCGGCTCTGCGTGGTCAGGTGTTGCTACAGTTTGGGGACGTTCACAGGGCAGTGCTCAGTTGGAACCCTGCCGTCGCCACTGGCCGCTACCGCAGGCCCTTGCTGGCACACGACACTTGCCCCAGCGTCCCGGTCTGAGTCCTGCGTGCGCTGGGCTAGGAAGGGGGGCCAGGCCCGGCTCTTACCCGCTTCGGAGAGGTCCCTCAGGGAGCTGCTGAGGGCACTGCGTTTGAGGCCCTCCCCGCTCGCGTAGCTGTCGTCCAGACAGGCCCGGCTCAGTGTCCCGTTGCCCGACTCCTTCTTGAGGCTGGAGCACTGGGACATACTGGGCCGCACGACGCCCTTCTGCTTCTCAAGCTCCGCTGAAACAGAGGAGGAGAGGGACTGGTGAGAGGGGACAGCCTCGGGGGCAGGCATGGCAACGCACCCTGGGGAGAAGTCAGGGCCCAGGGCTGTCTTGGGAAAGAGAAGGTGCGAATGCCACCTTTCACAAAAGGGAGTTGGAAGGAAACCCTAGAAAGGAGGCTGGAGGGGCACGGGCCTTGGGGTCTGCAGGAAAGACAGTCACTTGGCAGGCCTGAGGGCAGACGAAGAGACGAGCCTGGTCTGAGGCTAACCAAGGGGTAACCCAGCCTGGCTCGGGAGGGGGTGGCCAAAGGTGGAGATAGTCATGTGTCTCTAGGGATTGAGGCCTGGAGCCAGGAAAGGAAAGGATTATAATCAGCTTTGCTGGAACCCAGGGGATGGGCTTGGCTCTGACCCCATTGGTCAGTTGGGCCCTGACATGGAAGACAAATAATCACCACACCAAAGTGCAGAGAGCTCAGCTCTGGCACGCTGGGAAAGCTGGTCTTCTGGGATGACCGGGGAACCGGGGCCCTCAAGGGACATGCCATGCGGTCCCACCAGCAGGATGGGCCTGGCCACGGAAGCCCCGGCTCTCACAGGGAGGCCTCTGCTGCCCTGCCCGCCATGCCGCCTCCTCTGGCTTCGGGCAGGTGGGCAGTCCTGTCGTAGGGCTGTGGGAAGGACAGGCGAGACCTCCCAGAGTCCACCGCGAGACCTCCCAGATAAGCCGGGGCTGCTGGCTGTCCCTCTCCAGGGGGCCCATGACTTACACTCTATCCTGTGCTTCTCCATCTCCTGCACTTCGGCAATGGACTCCCGTAGGTCATCAGTGAACTTCTTCCGGTCTTGAGGATTGGGCGCATTGAAGTTTATTAACACTTTGATGTCTGCCCCGGGGACAGCAGATGTGAGCCGGATGCCATTGGGGTAGTCTGCAAAGGAGGAGGAGAGGAGAAGAACCCATGGGTCCCTGTGTGATCTTTGCAATCTCCCTCCCGGTCAAGAAAATACTAAGAAGTCCGAGAGCCAGGCTTTCAGCGGACATGTCTAGCCGGGAAGGAAAGGCATCCGCAGAGCAGACCACAGGGACTGCCAGGAAATCCTCATCTTCCAGCTTAGGTCGTCCCTGTTGTTCCATCTATAAGTCAGGGTCAGATCTGGCTGATCTAAGCAGAAGCCAGAGCCCCCATTCTTCCTCAGCCTGAAGGTCATGGAGGCTGGACCCTTCAATTCAAGGTCCCTGGTCACTGCCTGCAGCTTGAGAGAGTGGCCAGGGCTGGAGTCCAGAGGGGGTGAGAGGTAGTGTCCTGTGGTGGGTGGGGAGTCTTATCTGGTCACCTCAGACTATTTTCAGGGTACACTGAGCTCTGTTCTCTGCCAAATGGCCTCCACACCCTCGTTCCCTTGCATGTATCATGGGCGTTCTATGCTCAAGGCACTACGCCAAGGGCAGCATCTTTCTGCTCAGACCTTCCTGGTGCCACTTCTGAGCTCACAGGGTCCCTGTGGCTTTGGCCCCTGGCAGCACCTCTCTTTTCAATGGGTGTCTGTAGGCTCTTGGCTCAAATACCAATCCCACTCTTGCTCAGACCTCGGTCAATGCTGGGAACTCAAACGCCTAGAGATCCAAACATGTTCCCTAAATGTAGGAAGCAGACCACATGAGACCTCAGCACGACAGAGCGAGTGGGGAGAGGGGCATGCAGCCCAAGACTACCACATGGGAATGCGGGCCTAGCAATGCCAGATCCCAGTTCTTTTTTTTTTTTTAAGACTTTATTTATTTATTTGATAGAGAGAGATCACAAGTAGGCAGAGAGGTAGGCAGAGAGAGAGAGGAGGAAGCAGGCTCCCTGCCAACCAGAGAGCCCAATGCGGGACTCGATCCCAGGACCCTGAGATCATGACCTGAGCTGAAGGCAGAGGCTTAACCCAATGAGCCACCCAGGCGCCCCCAAATCCCAGTTCTTAAGAGAAGTTAGCAGTAACCACAAGTTCCATATGAAGATTTCAATTTCAGCTCAACAAAATAAAAAATAAATGTATAAATGGAATAGAACATAACTGACCTGGGACTGACCCATGGCTACCACTCTGAGATCCATGGTATGTATGAAGTCATGTCCTGTAGAAATGTCAGTGTCAGCTCTGGGGCTCCTGCCAGTGCCTTGTGTCCAGGGATGAGGGCTGAGCCCTGGGAATCTAAAAATGATCATGGGGCAGCTTCTGCCTGAGGATTCAGTCTGGTGGGGTCACTGCTGTGAGCATCATGGCCATTGCCGCTCCTTCCAAGCGGGGGCCTGCTCCTCAGGAGAATGTGGGATCCTCCCTGGAGCTGCCTGGTGGAAACCGGGGCAAGGCAGGCTTCCTGGCCTAGGATGTGGCAGAGCAGCAGGTGGGGAGATGGTAGGGTCAGCATCCTGGGCTCTTGGGGACACAGTGGGTGCCAGTTCCATTTAGGACAGAGAAGGGGTAAAGAGCCCCAGATGCAGGCCCTCAGGCCCCAGGGTTTGGGATGGCCCAGCCACAAGTCCCTGGAACTTTCTCAACCTGCAGATGGACAGCTGATCAGATAGATGGTAGCTTGGTGACCTGTCCGAGAGGATGAGGGCTTCCCTGATGCTGGAGACACCACGACACTCCACAGATGCAGGCAGCAGGACCCAGCCCCTACCCCTCATCTCAGGAGGCCTGGCTCAGCCTGAAGTTCAGGGACCTCCAACAAGGACGGGATGAAGAGGGAGAGGAAGAGGGCAGGGCTTGAGTACTGGAGAAGGACGAGATCAAAAGAAGAAGTCGGGAGTGGCAGTTCCCCGCCAGACTCCCTAGGCCCCACAGACCACTCACACCCAGAGGAGAATTTTCAACAGCAGCTAAGCATAAATCCTGTTTCAGGGGCTGTTCTAAGTACTTCATGTGCATGCACTCAGCTAAATCTATGAGCTATCAGCCCATTTTATAGACAAAGGGAGTGGAGCCCAGAGATGTTACGCGAGCCGGGCCACAGAGCCGCTAAGAGCAAGAGCAGTGCTGGCTCCAGGCTCTCTGGCCGGGGCTGAGATCTTCTCCTCTACCTCCCCTCAGGCATGACCTCAATCTATTTGTTCACTTACATTGGCATATCACCTATGCCGTTTAACTTGAGGTTTTCCCCTGCAACATTTTATTGATGTAAATGCACTCTGCTCTAAATTAAGAAATCTCACCAGCCGTAAGCAGAAAGAATAGGAAAAGTAAATGTGATAACCACCGTGTACGATGTCACTAAATTCTTTCCCGTTACTGTTGCTTATCAGCCTCCTGGCCTATATGATGCTCTCCGCAGGTGACACAGGCCTAAGAGCATGCGCAGGAGAGCTACCCTGGGGTTCTTTCCTTGGGGAACCAGGCAGAAGGGGAGATCACTGGGGAGCACTGTGCTTCCTAATGACAGACTGAGAGCTGTGATGCCATCTCCCGCCCCACGGCGCTGTGGCCACGTGTGGACGAGCACTCTAGGCCACATGCTTGTGGCCTGGCCATGGCAGGCCTCCCCTCCCCACACACACTTACACTGGTTCTCGAAGAGCAAGACCTGCATGCCGTACAGGGAGAAGGACTGTCGGAAGCTGTAGGTCACGGAATTCTTCTTTTTCTGGAAGATCTTGGTAACCTGCCGATAGCCAGAGACAGAGGCTAAGTCCCATCACCTGCCCAGGCGCAGCTCTGGGAGCTCAGGATTCGAAGTGGGCCTAATGTCAGAATGCTTTCAGTGATTCAGAGGTCAGGGCAGCCCCTGGGGCAGGAAAGGGCTGCACACTCATGCATATCCTGACACGAGTGCTGGCTGCTGTTGCTACAAGTCCCAGGTGTCATGCTGGCTAGGAATGACACCCTTCAGGCTAGCACATAGGTGACAGGCACAGCATCCCCCAGGACCCTAAAGGTGCCAGGCCAGATGCTTAGGCCCAGGACCCCTCCTGAGTGCTCTGTATGCAAGATTAGTTTTGGGGGAGAAAACGGAGGCTCAGAAGTCTGAAGGAACTTGCTTGAGGTCAGGGACTCTTAACAAAGCATCAGAAACCCACAGATCTGTGTTCTAACCTCGGTAATCAGAGAAGACCAGCTGGGTCTCAGGCAGGTAGGGATATGGGGCAAGGGCCTCTAGGGAGAAACCTGAGGCATGGGAGAGACAGAGACCCAAAGGATAGGTTCGCCCTGCTACCTGCAGGGGCATCTTTATCCCCAGTGGCTAGCACCCATGCCACCTTTTTTCCAGGCAAGAGTGCCTCAGTTTCCCTTTGGGGAATCCCCTCTCTGCTACTTTTAGTCCAGTGGTCCTGCAGCTGGGCAGTGACCCAGGCTTAGCCAGTGAGGCAGCACTGCCCCTGCCTGGAGCCCGGGAGTGGCTAGGACATGGGCCCGGGAAGCAATGAGACCTTGGCTTGGACTCTTACGAAGAGAATCCCACTGGTGGCCAAGGATGCCCCAAGGGGTGGGGCAGGATGAAGCCTGCAGCTGCCAAGGCTGACACTCCCTTCTTGGACAGAGGCTGCCTGAGGAGGAAGCCTGCACAGTGGAGAGACAGCCCGACAAGGAGTCCTGCGGACACAGTTTGAGCCTCTGGGAATAGTTGAGGCTGAAGGCCCAGAGGCTCCTCTGGGCTTTTTCAGAAGCCAGCAAAGCCCTGTGTTTATTGGCAGCGCCATGAGTTAGACTCTGCCTCTGTGAACCCAAAGACCATGGGGCTAACTCCATCCCTGTGACCCACACCCCACCCCCACATGTGCCTCTTTCAGAGACGTGGCCACATGGAGACCACAGCTGCAGGTCAAGGGTGCCCTGAGTCACGCTCCCAGCCACGGCCTGCTGTGGGGAACCACATACCACCAGGAGGTCGTTAAACAGGAAGATTTCTCGCTGGTGCAGTCCGAGTTTCTGAGGCTTATTTGGGTCTGGAACCTCAAAGAGCCGGCAGTAGCAGACCAGCCTCCGATGGGGCAGAGAGAGCACCTGTGCGGGGAGGGAAGCCTTGCTGTCAGCCCCCTGCCTCTCGGCAGGAACCCGGGCAGCACATTCGAAACCCAGCCTGTGCGCCTGGCATCTGAAAATGACCTCTCCCACCAACCGCGCATAACAGAGCAGACACGTTTGGCCTCCTAGCAATTCTACCCCGCTCTTCCTCAGGAGCTCTCCTGAAGGGCTGTGGAAAGCGCCCCTGCTTCTAGTGATACCTCCTTTCCTTTCCTTCAGACATGTCCCAGACTTCTTAGAGCATCACGTTCATCTTGCAGGACCCTCCACCCCCCAGTGAGAAATTCACCATCCAAGTCCCCAAAAGGTGCCTGTCACAGACATAAGCCCGGAGGTCTCTGTAAAGTTCTCTCCAGAGAGAGTCTACTCTAGAGGGGGAAATTGAGGCACAGAGAGGTTGGGCAGCTTGCCTCAGCCACACAGCTAGGAAGGCACAGAGCCAGCAGCGGCTTCTGGGCCCCTCCTAGAGAATCCTGATGGTTCTGGTGCCTGAAAAGCCCTGTCCCAAATCCCGAGCCAGCTGCCAGAGCTCTGTTGGGCCTGGCCTGGGCCTCTGCTCTGAAAATGCCTAGCATGGGTTCATGTGCATCCCCACCCTGCTGAAGCCCAGGGTACTCTCAAGGCCAGGGGCAATGTGTATGGTGTCTAAGGGCTGTGGTGACAAGCCGTCTGGGAGGCCCAGTCATAGCTCTGAGGGTCCCCCAGCTCACGCAAGAGACAGGAAGTTAGAAAAGGGCTGGCGTGTGCTGCGGATCGTCATGGCAGGCAAGGAGGGTTCACTCTACCAACAGGTGCCCTGGGGCAGGGATGCCCGAGCTCATCTCACCCCTCGTTTACCGGTTTCTAAACCCAGTCAGGATAGGGATCCCCTTCCCCAGTCCTCGATCGGGGAGGGAACACATGGCCCAGGCTGGTGTGCTCAGGGAGTGGCCCTGCTCAGAGCAAAAGTGTGAAGGGGAGAGGATGGTGGGAGGTGGGGCTGGAGAGGTGGGCGAGGGTTGGTCAGTATCCAGTGGACCCTCTCTGGGAGAAGCTGGCAAGAGCGGGGAGCGGACAGTTTTGTGATACTCCTGCAGCCCAGGGCCGCCTGCTGAGAGGGAGAGACAGACACGTAAGGCACGTGCCATGTGCCTGCCACGCGGGTGTGTCTCCAGGTGCTCCTGGGGTGAGCAGGCACACTTGCTCCAGGCCATGGCAGTGGAGTATCAGGGGTCAGAGCATGGGTGCGGTGGGAAGGGTCGTCTGTTTCAGGCACAGTGCCTCTGCGTCTGGGGATAAGCCTCGGCTTTAGAGCTCTGCCCGAGGGAGAGGGACGGAGACTATGTGCTTTGGCCAGCTGGCCCAACCCTCCCCCTGGGCCCGCAGTCTCTGGGCCTGCAAAGATTCGAGGCTGGGATCATTATGCAAATCAAATTTCTCATCGCTCCAGAAATTAATTCAAGCAGTTAGAATTGTGGATCTGGGAGCCAGGAGATCGCAGTGATCTGAACAAAGGACACGGGGCCCAACCCCACGGCGGGCTATCAGCCAGAATGTAAAAGCAAAAGGATACTCACACAGCCAAGCCCATGATGCAGGGATCCAATCTAAGCAGGAAACATGAAACAAAGAAAAAAAGACAACAGTGATTGAAGAAATGCACCTGGGCCCAGAGAGAGCTAACAGGACTACATCCAAGTAGGTCAGCACCCCTCCTGTGGCTCCCACATCCTTTGTCCTCTGTCCAGACATGTCCCACGCAGTAGCTGGGGAGACCTTCTCGCTGCCAGAACCCTAAGGCAGCAATGAAGGCATTTCTGGGCCACCAAGGGACCACCGCAGGACTCTGGCTATTGGTTTCTTAAGAGCCACAGGCTCTTTTTTAAACAGAACCCAGAACCAATGGCTGTTACTCCCAATTAGCAGGAGCCACCCTACACCTGCAGTAATTCCCCCTAAGGCGCTGGGTTCCAAATGGCATCAGGGCTGCTGTCCAAAGCTGCAGCCAGTAAGGTGGGCCTGGGGTCACATGAAGTGGGGGTGGGTGGGAGTGGGGGAGCCAGGGATACTGGGTCACCACATACCGGCTTCTTCCCCACGATGAGCTTCTCCACTTTCTGCACCTGGGACACATGGTCCTCATTGGTCTTCAGCTCCCGCTTGCGAATGCGCTCGTAGATCCCGATCAGCATCTCCCGGGGAATGTCCTCACCATCGTCCACACCTGGATGGGAGAGCAGCCACCGGGGCCTAGGTGGCGGGGCACCCCTCTGCTTCGGGCCCCCAGGCTCACCCCTCATTTACCAGTTTCTAAACCCAATCAGAAGAGTGATCCCTTTCCCTAGTCCTCAGCAGAACGAAAGGCTCTCTGGACCCACAGTCTCTGAACATCTTCAGTCCTTTACAAAGTGTCTCAGAATCCTTCCACCAGGACCAAGCCAGCACAGTCAGGCTCCAAGGCTTTATGAATATCAGCTTGGTAACAGGCCTGGGCTCAAGTTCCTGCTTGGGTCCCAAGTTCCCGACAGGCCACGTGACCGAGTCCCTAAGCTGGGGGTCCTGTTTCAGGTAGGTCACCGAGAGCACTGGTGGCTTCCCAGAGATCTTGTGAGGAGGCCAGAGCAGCCCAGGTGTTTCCCAGAAAGTGTGAATTCCGTGCACCTGCTGCTAGCTGTCATCCCACGTCACATGGCACAGAAGCTGGAGGCCTGGCCTTGAACCTGAGTTGTTCCGACAACAGGCACATACCCTTTTCTGCTAAACCCTTAACAACTGCTGTGAGGAAAACAGCCCCACTCAGGAGAGAAACCCAAAACCACACCAGTCCTCAGACTGCAGGCTGGCAAAAATCCCGGGGTTTGGTATCTGACACTGTTGGTGAAGCTGTGGGAAGGGGCCTCACACACTGCCGGTGGGACGGGGCCCCTGCCCTGGACCACTTGCCACTGGCTATCACAGTTATAAACTCAAAACCCTCCGGGCCACTGATTGCATTTGGGGGGAATTTATCCCGTGGGACAGGCTCCACAAACAAGGTGACTCATTGGAGCATGGTTTCCAAATAGTGGAAGACTGAAATTCACCCATTTACCCGTTCACAGGAGACCGGTTAAGCCATCACCGCACAGGGGGGCAATGGAATATCACACACCTGCCAGGAAAATGAGCAAGGCCATAGGGAGCCGACATGGAAACATCCTCTGAGATTTGTTAAATGAGAAAAGCAAGGTGCCAAAGGGACGAGGGTAAAACCAGTCGTGCACGTTGGTACATGTGTGAGCAGGGAAGCTGCAGGCAGTACACCAGGGACTGAACAACCTGGGTGCACAGGGAGGGTGGGAGGGGCTCCGCCACAGACCTTTCCTACTTTTTTTTTTTTAAACAGACTATTTTTTTAGAACTGTTTTTTGTTTTGTGTGTGTTTTTAAAAGATTTTATTCATTAGTCACAGAGACAAAAGTACTCGTACAAGCAAGGGGAGGGGCAGAGGGAGAAGCGGGCTTCCTGCTGAGCAGGGAGCCGATATCCCAGGAGCCTGGGATCGTGATCTAAGCCTAAGGAGACACTTAGCTGACTGAACCACCCCGGTGTCTCTAGAACTGATTTTTAGAGCAGTTAAGTTCACAGCAAAATTGAGGGGAAAGCACAGGGACTTCCCTATAACTCCTGCCCTCCCAGCCACGGATCTTTTACATCTCCATAGTTTTGCCTTTTCTGGAATGTCACATAGCTGAAATCCTGTGGTATGGGGCCTTTTCAGACTGGTTTCTGTCCCTCAGTAATAGGACTTGAAGGTTCCTCCAGGTGTTCTCATGGCTGCATAGCTCTTTTCTTTAAAAAAAAATTTTTTTTTTTAATTTTTAAAGATTTATTTATCAGACAGAGAGAGAGAGATCACAAGTAAGCAGAGAGGCAGGCAGAGAGAGACAGGGAAGCAGGTTTCCTGCTGAGCAGAGAGCCCGATGCGGGGCTCAGTCCCAGGACCCTGAGATCATGACCTGAGCTGAAGGCAGAGGCTTAACCCACTGAACCACCCAGGCACCCCAGCTCATTTCTTTTTAGCACTGAATGATATTCCATTGTCTGGATGGACCACAGGTTATCTATCCGTTCACCTACCAGAGGACATCTTGGTTGCCTCCAAGTCTTGGCAGCTGTGAATAAAGCTGCTGTAAATATCCATGTGCAGGATTTTGTGTGGACATACGTTCTCAACTCCTTTGGGTAAATACCAAGGAACGTGAATGCCAGACTGCATTACTTTCTGTTTGCTTTTTTTTTCTATCTATGTGAGGATAATACCCATTCAAAAAATCAAGCTACAGAATTTAAAAACAAATATCAATAAAATAAAAGCATTGCTCATCTGGCTTCCATGCTGGTGAGCTCTTCCTCCCCCACCCATGTTCCAATTCCCAGAAGTGCTCCTGCTGCTGGACCTACTGGGTGACCTGGGGTGAGCAATTCCAGAGAGCAAACGTGTCCAGTGTATGTTGGGGCGGGGGAAGGCTTCCTCTACAAAGAACAAGCTGGATGTCTGCCCAGTTCAGAGTACCAGGTGGGCTTGGAGAGACCAGAGTCCTGCCCCCTCTGACATGCACCTGCTGTGTGATCTTGGGCGGATCCCCTCTCTCTCTGCCTCGGTTACCCTTCTGGAACATAAGGAAGATGCAACAGAACACTCCCAAGTTCCTGGCGGGAAAAGATGGGATTTGGTGGGAACAGCCTGGGCTTAAAAGACAGAACCAGCAGCTTGCTCTGTTGAGTAGGGGGGGATAACACCCCCCGCCCCCGCACAACCCCTGAGACTGCTGGGGATGGTCAGGTGCAAGGGCAGATATACACTGCAAAGCCACTGATATGAGGGCGGCTGTCTGGCAGTATCTGACCCAGGAACCCCATCTCTCCCCTGGCCTTCTTTCCTCTGGGCTAATCATTTCTGGCTCCCCTTGTTGTTCCCCATACAGGGAGGGGGTCCCAATTATGTGGGTGAGGTTTCCAGGCAGAAAAAAAAAAGGTCATAGTCCAGTCACCAGACCCTTACACCCCCCTGGGCTTGCCAACAGCATATAGCGTACAGCCTGTATCCTGCGTCCTGGGGCCACGTGGGACTCTGCGAAGACCAGGCTCAGGCTCAGCCCTGCGAGGAGTGAGGTCTAGGGACGATGTAGGAGAGCACATTGCTGCCTCATCAAAGCATCTGCTGGTTGAGCTCATGCGCTCTGGGGCTGACTTGACATTAAGTAAGTTCCCAGACTCCTTAGCTTCCTAGAAACTCTAGCTAAGACCTGAACTCCTTGGGGCCCAGGCTCCCCCTAGACCGAGCAGAGGGCCACACATCCTGAGTGCTCAGTGCAGGGAATGGCCATCGCCTGGGTGGTCTGCATGGAGCCCGGCCCCTGGGCTTCCCTGACGCCCCAGCTGGGAAAAAAGGGCAGACCTGTCCACTCTGGGTGGGCGTCCCCTTAGCCGGAGTGTTGCAGGGGTACCCACCACCAGGGGGCGCGCGAGGACAGTTCAAATCCCAGGAGGGTCCTCCTGTCCCAGGAGAAGGGGTGACAGAGCAGGGGGGCTTTGCAGGAAAAAAAAAAAGGACAAGAGAAGTACATTTAAATGGCTCAACAAGCTCACAAAGTTGGACTTGATTTAAACCAGCTTTTTCCTTTCTTAAAAACACGACACCCTCAGGGGTGCCTGAGAGCCTCAGACAGTTAATGACTGACTCTTGATTTTGGCTCAGGTCATGATCTCAAGGTCGTGAGACTGAGCCCCTGTCAGGTTCCATGCTAGGCGTGGAGCCTGGCTAAGATTCTCTCTCTCTTACTCTGCTCCTACCTCCCTCTTCCTCTCTAAAAAAAATGTATGTGCTTGTGCGTGTGTCTGTCTATACACATATTAACGTGTCTGTGTACCTGACACACTTTCTGAGGGGACCTCAGCCTGCTGCAGCTGCTGTTTTCCCAGGAGAGGGACACAGACCCTCCTCTTCCTTCCAGGGACTCCAGGCACATGAGGACATGCTATCAGCTAACACTGTGCCCCCTGGAAGACAGCTGTCTCCTTTTCAATGCCTTTCCTTCACAATGATACCAGGAAGGCCTCCCTTCCCTCTGCCTACTTTAGCACCTTAGCCTTGGGGCCTGGCCAGAAGCAGCTCTGGTGCTCTTGTCCACTGAGTTCATTTTTATAGTGACTACCTAAGTGCAGTGAAGAATATGGGCTTCCTGTTTATAGTGATGTTGGAAAGTTCCTCTAAAACACACACACACACATACGCTGAGGCAGGTCCGTTTCATGAGGAACATCAAGCGTAGGAGAGAGGGGCACAGCAGTGATGGGGACAGTGTGTGCCAACCCCTCTGCCTGGTCCTCGCCTGCCTGGGGCACCCAGCACCAGGGCTCCTGATTGTGGTCCTTCACATTCCCTGATCTGGCCTCTGGGGACTGTAGTGGGTCCTCCTGTGCTGGGTCAAGGTTTCTTAGGCTGGCCCCCTCCGTCCCAGCACCTCTATCTGTCAAACCCCTGTGCATCCTTCCGGAACAGGCTGAAAATGTCACTTTCTTCCCAAGTGAGGTTTGTGGCACCACGAGACCCAGTCAGTGCTCCCACTGTGTGTGTCACTGTTACAGTAGTCAGCCCTCTTAAGGGTCATTTGTGCTGTGTTTGTGGAACCAAGGCTCACCCTGGGTCCCCGTGGCAAAGACGGGGTACGTGGTAGCCCAGCCTCCCGCCCCCGGCTCTATGCTGTGCCTAGCTGGGCATGCAGAGGGCATTGGAGAGACAGCTGTATGCCGGAGCCCAGGGCCCAGGGCAGCTCACCTCGAAGGTTCTTGACGAAGTCCTCCAGCTTCATCTTTCGCTCAGGTTTGACGTTGGGGCTGTACATGTCTGTGTTGAGCAGGATGATGGCAAATGCCAGGATGAAAATGGTGTCTGGGTTCCGGAACTGCCGAACCACCCCGGGGTTGCAGATACAGTACCGCTGGCTGGAGGCCGGGAGAAGGAGCAGGATCAGGACCTCCTCAGTCAGGGCTGGACGTGGGTCTGCCCCTGCCTCAGGACAGCGCCGCTGCTGAATAGCTGAGGCTGGTCACTGTGCTAGGAGCCTCGGTTTGCCCATCTGGTCAATGGGGGTAACACCCGCTCCTCCTTACGATAGTTACATATACTTCAGCCATCTGTCCTGTACCTGGCGAAGGCTGCTGAGGGAGAGGACTGCAGCCCCCCATCTCCCTCGGAATTGGAAGCAGCCCAGAAGGTGAAAAAGTTCTGGTCAGTGGGATATGAGCAGGAGGCATGTGGGCATCTTTAAGGCTGTACATTAAAGGACAGAGCCCACTCTCTTCCCTGCCTGGAATGGGGGTGCAATGGTGTGTGCTGGACCTGCTATCTAGGACCTTGAGATGAGAGGAGCCTGGCTCAGGGAGGGGGTGGGTGAGGTGGGCAGACTGGAGAAGAGGAACCAGGGCATGTTATGACCAAGGCAGGAGCCATTGGAGCTCAGACCACCAGGATTCAATCCTGTCTTCTCCATTAATGCTGCCACCTCCAGGAAGTCCTCCTGGAAGGAAGTACCTGAAGGACCCCCTCCCAGGGCCCCAGGGTTGTCCTCCTGCTGTGTCCTCATTCCCTACCTTGGCCCCACCGCTGGTGATGAGCCCTGAGGGCTGGGTCAGTGGCTGACTCTGTCTCCCACACCCTGCTTGGGCATGAGGGATCCTGCCCAGTCACTGTGCACACAGTCCTGGGAAGAATGAGTATGGGGTGGTAGCCGACCTTGACTGTGGGCTCTCTCTCGTGCCAGGCACTGGGCTAAGTGTGCACCCACACCCAAAGTGGTTTAGTTCTTCCACTCTAAGTTAAGTGTTTTTTGTGATCCCCACTCTACAGGCAAGGACACGAGGCACAGAGAGATTAAGTAACCCGTGCAAAGTCACAGAGTAAGTAAGTAGCACAGTGGGTGCTAAGAGCCAGGCCAATCGGCTCTGCAGCTTGTGTTCTGAGTCACTGTGTGAGATGGGCTGCCCTTTGTGAATGGGCAGTGATGACACAGACTGACGAATGGGTGATGCTCGTGAGGACCTGGAGGGACACAGACTGTCCCAAAGTCTGGTTCTAGAGATAACCAACACAGGACCTGGCATACAGAAGGGGCTACTTACTACCTCATCCTCCAGGCAAGTTCAGGGCCATCTGCCTTGGGGACAGGGCTGGAGGGGGGATTTGGGCCCTAAGCCAAGGGCCTCAGAGCCCAGAACCTTCCCCTTTCTGACACCCTCCCATGCCCGCCCCGCCCTGCCCCCAACCTGAACGCCTCGATGAGCCGCTCCACCTTCTGAGCCTCCCCTTGGACCCGGATGTGTGCCTGGAACTTCCTGAGGGCTTCATCTAATTCCATGGCGGAGAAATCCATCTCATCCACCACGCAGCTGAAACGAGAGACCAAGGCCCCATGAGGGTCTGCTGCCTGTGCAGTCCCTGCCGGCCCTCCTGTTGGGGACAGAGCACCATGGGAGCCCATGCAGCGCAGGCCGTGAGCTGCCCAGAGCCAGGGGACCTGGCCGCCTCTTGTCCAGAAGGGCCCTCCACCTGGCTTCCTCCAATCACGGAACACTTCAGATTACAGCCCAAAGACCCCGCCCCACAGTGCTTCTGGGGGAGTCTACAGACCCCCGGAAACTATAGGAAAATGTTGCTGAAAATCTCTGTAATTTTTTTTTTTTTAAGATTTTACTTATTTATTTGACAGAGACAAAGATCACAAGTAGGCAGAGAGGCAGGAGGGGGCAGTGAGGGGGAAGCAGGCTCTCTGCTGAGCAGAGAGCCCGATGTGGGGCTCAATCCCCGGACCCTGAGATCATGACCTGAGCTGAAGGCAGAGGTTTAACCCACTGAGCCACCCAAGCACCCCTCTGTGAGTAATTTTCTACAGAGGGCCAAAGCCTGTGGTCTCTACTCAGGGCACAAATGGCTTGCAGCATGCACATCACACAGGGCCCAGAATGCTCGTCCCTGCTTGAGTCTTCTTGCACTGACTGTGAGGGATGCCAGCCATGTGCTCCCATCTCCTCCAGGAGAAGGCAGAGGCTGGCCGCTGGTCTGTCAGGCAGTGACCGTGCACTGAGCCCATCTCCCCATGCCAAAGGGCCTGGGGAGAGCTGCCTGGGTTTTGCCTGCTGTCTTTCAAGGGGCCTCTTGGAGGACCTGTGCCATACTCATCTGCCAACCTGCCAATGGGAGCAGATCCTACAGAATCGGCTGGTAACTGGGTTTTGTCTGGTTCCCCTCAACCTAGCCCTGTCCTCCCGAAGGCCGTGCTCTGTCCTCTGACCCAGATCCCTGGACAAAGAAGGTGGGGTCTGTCCCAGGGACCCACTCAACAGGCTGTGGTGTCCAGTGGATCTATGTTTAACAAAGCCGTGGCCACCCCTGGGGGCACTGTGGAGGCCTCGGCCGTGAGGGGCCTCATCCTTGCTGCCAGGGCCCTTGCTCTGCTGGGTCTGATGGGTTTAGACATAAACAGTAGTGCCCCCAACCTTCTCTGAGAGCTCCTGGCTCTGGAGGAGCCATCCTTCAAGGCTGCTGCTGAGCGGGTGGGGGAGGGCAGGGGCCACACAGGGAATAATTTGCTGACTAGCCTCTGAGCTGGACGCCTGGTGTGGAGGGTTGGGGGTGTGTGGGGGGATGAGGATTGCTGCTTCCTGAGGCTGCTGCTATTTTCTGATGGGGGAGAACAATGCACGGATTTCCTACGAACCAGCAGCTAGCTTGGGGGTTGGGGAGAGCCTGGGGGGAGCACAGGAATGGCTGCAGGGGGTGGGGGGCTGGCCCAAGACCATCTTAGGCCCAAGCCACTAAGGACCTCAGCTGTTTCCCCCTGAACTGCTTCCTGAGGCTGGTTTAAAAGGCAGGAGAGGAGGCACTAACTCTATGAACAAAGCAGCAGATCCCCCGCCCCCCCACCCAACCCCGGTTAAGGGCCAGAAAAGAAATGGCAAGTGGGGAGAAGGCAGCCCAGGTGGGCATGCCTGGCCACGGAAGGGCACAGACGCCATTCTGCTGGGTACTAGCTAGAGCAGCCGCCAAAGGCTGTGGCTCACTGCGTCCTGTGCGTCTGTGCACACGCTGGGTATACGTGTGACTGAATAGGTACGTGTGCCTAGAAGTCTACGCGTGTGGGGGTGGGGAGCACCCGGGCCAGCCCTTCCCTGAGCCCGGGGTTTCCTCACTTGCTTAAGAGGCCTCAGGCAGCTGCCCACCTCCTCCCAGGGGCGGCTGCAGACATGGGCACACAGGTGGCCGTGGCCGGGCTCTTCCTTACAGCGAGGACGCCCGGCCCCAGGAGGCCCACTGCCCACCCCCTTGGCTTTGTTCTCTGGATGATGCAAGGCACTGCCCTTGTTACTAATGTTTGCTGTCTACCCCGCTTTGATTCTGCTCCTGGTCTACATCTTGGTGTGTAGCTGCCTGATCAGAAATACCCTCAATGATAGGCCTGGAGATTCTCCCCCAGGGCCCGGAGCCCCACTATTCTGTCCTTTCCCACAGCTTTGACCCCTCCTCTGTGAAAGGGGCTTTAGCGAGACCCGACACACACACCTGTGTGTTTGAGGATGACGCAGGGCCAGAACACAGTATAAGCACAAGGGTCCAGCTACTGGGGGCCTTTCTACTTAGGGCAGTCTCAAGGAGGAATGGAGAGATTTGGGGTACATGTTCTCGAAACTGTCAGTGGTTTCCAGGGAGCAGGAAACCGGATTTTCTGCAGAGTTCCAAGTAGCTGGGAAGGTGGTGGCTGCCAGCCTTGGTTGGACTCTTACCTCTAGGTCTCCCAGCCGGGAGAGGCAGGAGAGAGACACAGGGGAGACAGGCACTGGGGTCCCTCTGGGCTCCTCACGTCGCACCCGGCCCCCGCCCAGCCCAAGGGCATGTCAGGATGGCTGGCAGTCAGGCTGGGAGAGTGAGCTCAGACCTCCAACCCTACTCTCCCACCCCAGCATGGTGGTGGCTCGGCCCTGCTGGAGAGGGATGGAGGGGTCAAAGGTGCACGTTGGGGGACCTGCAGGGTCGATGTGTAAGCTGTAGTGCCGGGGGGTGGATGCACGTGTGTACGCCTGGTAGGGGGTGACGTGCAAAACCACGTGGGGTGTCTGTGTGCATCTAGGAGCAAGGAAGAGCTAAGGGGTGGATTTAGGCCGTGTTCCAGCGGCGCAGGTCCGCACACCCGCCCCCACACCTCCTGGCCCCGGAACTCACTCGAGCACGTCCCGGTTGAACTGCTTCTGCCGGTTGCCCAGGAATTCGCCGATCATCTGTCTGCTGAGGCCCTTGCGCTGCAGCAGGAAGTGGGCGACCCCCACTGGTGTGTCGGGCACAAAGCCGCGCTCGATGAGGTACTGGACGCCCTTCTCAGGCTTCCTGGTGAGGGTGGGGTGAGAGACAGGCTCAGCCGTGGCTGCCCCGGCCCCTCCTGGCTGGCCCTCCTCCCTGGGGACTCTGGGTGCCCTGCCCTGGTCCGTGCAGAACTGTCCGACCCAGAACTGTGCAGACCCTGCACCAGGCGGAAGCTGGGACTGGGCCATGGGCCAGTGCGGGGCTGCTGGTACCGGGGCAGGGACCGTCCCACTGCCCCCCGTGTTCTGCACTGCCCCATACACCCCTTGGTGTAGAAGTCACTGCCCCGTGTTTCACTTGCAGGCAGATTGGAACCCCTTGCCCAGCACATCCTGGACGGCCCTCCGCCCCACCGATAGCAAACTACCTTTTCTGTAAGGACTTCCTGAGTTAACACAGTTAGGTGCCTGGAACCACACGTGCACGAAGCACCATGGAAGGTTCTCACAACTAGCCCCAGCTGAGAGGAGAGGAAGTGAAGTTGCAGCCTTGACCCTTCCCGAGCAAAGAGGGTTTCTGGGTCAGGCTGGGCTGGCCCGGCAGGGCTGAGGGAGTCCACCTGCACCCGCAGCCATGCGGCCTGGCTGGGCTGTGGTGGAGGGAGGCCCCCTCATGGGCTCAGCAAGGGCCCAGGCTGGCCCTTTCCTCCCTTTGGGCCTCTGTCCCCCTGCTGGTCTGTGGCATGGGCCAGGCTTGGCTGACCTCCTAGGATGGTGCGAGGGGGTGACCTCACACTCTTGGAAGGCAGATGTCCTCTGACAATCCCAGAGCCTCAGACGAGCCTGAGGAGCTATGGAACCCTGGCGGTGTACCCAGCACCCATTTGGGGGTGGCGAGGGGAGCTGGGCCCTCCCGCTGGGCCCGGCAGGTGGAGATCAGAGTTCTGATCTCCCGTAGCAGCCCAGCGGCAACAGTGGGTATCCACCTGTCCCCATAAACCACGTGGCTCCTGACTGACAGCAGCATCCAACACAGACTGTATTTCCACCTGCAAGCAAAAACAGGGCCCCTGCTGCAAGGTGACCTTGCTATTTTTAGCCCAGGATGACCACACACCCTAACATCACCTTCAGGCATTCGGCCGGGAGTGGCTGCTGGCCAGCTGGGCCCTGGCACGGCTCCCCACTCCTTCCACAGACCCCATTCCTCCCTAGGATTCTGGTGTAGCCAACCAGGAGCCTCTCCAGCTGCTTGGCTGCTCACGCTCCCTCACGGCCCTGCTCCACGCCAGCACCCACGGGGCCCCAGCCTGTGCCCATTTCCCTCTTCCTCATCTTCGAGGTCAGAGGTCACCCCGGCAAGCCCACCGACGTCTTTTCTTTAGCTTACACGACGTTAACAGTAGGGATTCTGGTGAGCACACAGAAATTGGGGTAGCTCAATCTAGAATCCAGATTTCCAGCTTCTCTTGAAAAATCAGGCCAGCTGGCACTCCCCGGCCTGTGCTCCTGTGTGGCCGTGACCAGAGTGCTGGGCTGGGCCACGCCACTCAGGCATCCCATGTTAGCCCCTTGCCTGGGGGCCCAGATCCAGTCCTGGCCTGCTTCCTTGGGGGCTGGCTGCTGTCCCCACTTGGCCCCCTCCCATGTTTATACACCAACGTCACACAGTATCTCAGACTTCAGGATCCGGGCTCCTCCGCCTGGGAGGAACAGAACACAGCAGAAGGAGAGTCTTACAAGGGGCCATGAGAATGCAGATTCTTCACAGATTAATTACCCAGACTACTTTCTTGTTAGGTACTGCTCAGGATGACAGCAGTGATGCAGGCTGGTCAGGAATACCCCACAACGGCAGGCTCTAATCCTTGGTCTAAAGGACAAAAGGACTGAATCAATGATAGCTGGAGAGGAGAGGGAGTTTCTGCAGGAAAATGAGACGCTTTCTCTGAGCAGGTGACACTGGGCGGTGACCTAAGTTCTTAGAGAGGTTTCTGGGTAGAGGCAACAGTGAACGAAAAGGCCCTGAGGTGACAAAGGGTTTTGCAGGATCGAGAACCAGCGAGCGATCTGGGGTGGCTGAGAGGAGGGGCTTTGGGGGAGGTCAGAGGAGAGCAGCAGGGTGGGTGGGCCGGATCCCACAGCGCTGTGCGGGCCACAGGGGGAATCTGGTTTTCCTCTTAGTGAGAGGAGAAGCCCTAGTGTGTTCTGAATCGGGCAGTGATGGGACCTGACGTCCGTGCTCTGTGAAGGGCAAGGCTAGGTCTGAAGTGTGAGCTCAGCGAGGAGCCTCCCATAGGCATCCAGGCTGCAGGGCAGGGGGTGGGGAGAAGCACCCAGTTTCCCAACACTGCCTGAGGGTAGAGATGGCAATAATTACTGGTGGATCCGAGGTTGAACCCGATGGCTCCTGCTTCAAGTCTGAACCAAAGGTGGGAGGGACTGGTTCCACCCGGCAGGTTTCATGATGACGTCACAGGAGAAAGGAATCTGAACTCACTGGACCTTGACCAGTGACCAGGAGCTTGCCCAGAAACTGAGGCAAAGGATGGGGTGGCCGGAGGCACAGTTAAGGAGCTGGGGTCGGGGGTACGGTCCAGGTTGGAGGTCCAAGATCAGGGTGAACGTGGTTCTCCAAGGAAGCCGCTGGATGGCTTTATGAAGGAGAGTGGTCTGGCCTTCACCAACCTCTTCAGCCGGTGCGCTGGACATCTGAGGATGTGAGTTCCCAGCCTGTGGAGACCTTGCTGGTCCCGTCTACCTCAACGGTGCAGTGAGGCCCCGAGTGTGCTCTTGGGGGCCCTGCCAGGCCTCCTAGATCCACCTGCTCCCTGCAGAGCTCCATGCTGACTCAAGGGGAACGTGCCCTAGGTCTTGCTAAATGTCACACACAGTGACCTGCTGGGTGAAGGGGGGCATGGGGAGGAGTCATTAGTGCTGGCCACCCTTGTGGCACTTAGGGGACCAGGTGACATAACACGGCCAATGCACTGTGAAAGAAGGGATGCATGGCTCTTCCTCTGGGAGCCGTGGGATTCCTATGGTGCCTTCCCTTGCCACAGGGAACCAGGGAGCCCACTGTGAAATGACTCCCCTGATCTCTAGTCCCTGAGAGACTTGGTGCACATAGCACCTGGCCAGCCTGTGACAGATACCGATGCGACAGAGGAATTAAGCTGTGCTGTGTCAGCATACGAGAGCCCACCCAGAATGGCAAAGAAGGGGGGTCTGGCTACAAAGCTGGGCCCTGGGGAATCTGGTTCCACCCGAAGGCAGAGACACAGTGATGGGGCTCTGTCTCCCTCCCCAGCTGTGGCTTTCCATTCCCTTCATTATGAGTGTGCTGCGGGACTTCTGTCTGGAACCCCCCAGGCCCTAAGGACTGAAAAGGACACAGATTGGGGTCACCTGGTTCCTATCCTGGGGTCCACCAAGGGCCTGGCTTACACAGAGCTCACCCAACAGAAGAGGAACAAAACATGCCCCGGGGAAGGTATGCCTTTGCCGGCATCACCAGCACTGTTTTAAAACCTTCCAGGGGGGACGCCTGGGTGGCTCAGTTGGTTGGACAACTGTCTTTGGCTCAGGTCATGATCCCAGAGTCCCAGGATCGAGTTCCGCATCAGGCTCCCAGCTCCACAGGGAGTCTGCTTCTCCCTCTGACCTTCTCCTTGCTCATGCTCTCTCTCAAATAAAAAAATAAAATCTTTAAAAATAAAATAAAATAAAATAAAATAAAATAAAACTTTGCAGGGCCTCGCAAACCATGCAGGACAAGATCTGGGCTTTCTGCCCCTGGATTCACATCTTCATTCATTGCACAAACATCTATCAGGCACCTCTTCTGGGCCTGGGGTTGTGCTAGCAGGCCTGTGGCCCAAAGTCCCCATCCCTAGAGATGCCTGGGTGGTTCAGTCAGTTAAGTGTCTGCCTTTGGTGCAGGTCATGATCCCAGGATCCTGGGATCGAGCTATCGAGCCCTGCATTGCGCTCCCTGCTCAGCTGGAAGCCTGCTTCTCCCTCTTCTTCTGCCTGCTGCTCTGCCTTCTTGTGGCTCTGTCTCTCTTTCTCTGACAAATAAATAAAATCTTATAAAGAAACAAACAAATACCAAGAACCCCATGAAAAACCAACATAGTCCCCATCCTTGAAAAACACCCTAGCTGGAGTGTGGTAAAGGTGGAACATAAACTCCCAGGATACTCCCATAAACTCCCCAAAATACTCAGAGCACAGGAATCACAGGTATGTTCTCTGGAGCCAGAGGCCTGTGCTCAAACCCAGGCTCCACTTACAGGCTGGGTGACCAGGGCTGGGGTTACTTAATTTCCCTGAGCCTCAGCTTTCCTGTCTGAATAATGGGGCCAGAGATGGTGCAGACGGTGGAGGTACTGTGAAGGTTAAATGAGTCAATACCCCTGAGCCTTCAAAAATATTGCCAGTCCTATGGCTCCAAGAGGAGGGTCAGCAACAAGCAGAAGTAAACCAAAGCAGGGGACCTGGAGAAGGTGTGGACTTCGGCTGGAAGGGGTGGGAGGGATGACCTGGAACAGCCTCCCTGGGGAGGTGGCACTGACCTGGGAGCTGGGAAGGAGGACTCCGCTAGAAAGAATGGCCAACGCAAAAGCCATATTTGACTCATAATGCAAAGAAGGCACAGAAAGGTCAAATAAATGGCCTCCAGGGGGCCAGGCGACAGAAAGTGTGCCAGGAGTCTCAACCCATCCCTCTGCTCCAAGAAGCTCTGCAAAGTTTCACTCAGCCCTCCCTACCCTCACTGCTGCCGAAAAGCCCCGTCTGTCCTGCTGCTGGGCCAGTTTGCTTCTCTAAGGGCCCAGCGTCAACAGGTGCCGAGGGGGACATTTGCACCATCTGCACCTGTCCTGCCTCTGCGCTCTGGGCCCCACTGTAATGGGTCCTTGAAAAGCTTTAGCAGGACAGGCTGGAGTGGGAGAAGCCAAGGCTTGGCCCTACTGTGGGCCGCCAGGCGGGGCCGGCTTTGTTCCACGTCAGCTGCTGATTCAGACTTGGCTGTGCCAGGCGAGCGCCAGCAGACCCCACCAGGGGCGGCTCTCATGGTCACCTCCTGTCACTGGGCTGCGAGCAGTCAGTGGGGACACTGAGCTGGCGGGGCCCCAGGGAGGGCAGTTACAGGGCAGGCACCATGCTCCCGGTTCACGCACTTGCTGGAGCTCCAGTTGAGTGCTCTGCAGAATCTTGTCCCAGCAGGGCTCTACAGGCTTCTCCTGTCCTTTCTAGTTACCCGAGCCATCGCGGAGACATGCGAATGGTCAGCAGCGAGCCGGCCTCCGGATTTCCCATCCCACCCACTCTGTCCCCCTGAGGACAGGGGGCTGACCTCACTCCCACCCTGGCCGCTCAGAGCCCCCCGATCCTGCTGACCACCATGAGCAGTCTGGAGCAAGCCAGCAGGAGCCAATGAGAGAGGAGCAGCTCTTTTCTTGCCAGGGCTGCCGTGAGGCTGGACCCTGGGCTGGGGATAGCTGGTAGGCCTCCTGCCCTGGTGGGGCACTGGCAGGGAGCTCTGGGGAGATGGCCGGGAGATGCCCAACAGCTTTCCAGATCCAGACCCAGTAAGACCTCTGCTTCCACTAGTCTCATTGGGTTCCTGTCGCTTGCAGCGGAGAAGGCTCTGATGAACAGAGACTAACACAGGGTCTTTTTACCTGCAGGGCCCGCGGATCCTCTGTGGTGAGGGGACCAAGCTGTCCCCATAACGTCTCAGCTGACCACGGGAGGAGGGACTCACCAAGTTTGGTACTTGGACCCCTGTGTGCCTGGAAGCACCCTTCAATTCAGCGATCCGGGCTCAAATGCCCCCAGCGGCCTATGAAGGAATGACCACCTTCCCTCTGCTTACATACTTCCAGGGCCAGCAAGCTCACCACCTCATCAGACAATTTCATGCAGCTCTGGTTTTTACAAAGCTCTTCCTGATGCCGGGAGCCCAAGCTGAACGAGGCTTGTCTTTACTGCAGAGAGAAGGTGGAGGAATCACCCTCCATCACGGCCAGCTGCCCTGCAGAGCCTGCTTTGGCTTGGTTTTCTTTCCTGAGAAACTGAGCACCAGATACCCCAGACCCAGGAGGCAGCTAGGGACCGCTAGGGCCAGGAGAGTGGTGAGGGTCACGGGCTGGATTGCAGGGGAATAGAAAGCTGGCTTCCTTCTTAGTAGCTCAAAGTGCTCAGAAGAGAGCTGATCTGTCAACTGTCAGCACTACCAGCAACAGCGAATAGCTCGCCGGAACCCTGGAGCCAGCATGTCTGGCTCTGTGGCCTCGAGCTAGCACCTGATCTCTCTGAGCCCTGGCTCCCTAGAGCCAAGTGTCATGGGGTCACCGTGAGGATTCAGTGAGCTGATGCACATGAAGTATTTCGCGCAGTGCCTGGGACCTAATACGTGTTTATATGGGCTGGCTGTCATCACTGGTGTTCTCATCACTCACAAGAAACACGTCATGCATGAGGAGCACAGAGTTGGGGCTATTGATCAGGAGCCCACCCACAGCTCTTCTGCTCACCGAGAGAGGCTGGCCCAGCTCTGTAGCCTCTGAGCCTGATTTCCACGCAGGGAGCACCTGGCAGGCACCAGGGGCTGGGCCATAGGTGGAAGGGACCTCAGAGGGCCCCTTGAACAGCTCCCAGTCCAAGCAAGAGTCCCAGTACACCATCACACCAAATGGTTGTTGAGGCCCTAACTTACATGCTCCTCAGAGATGGGGCAATCACTCCTGGTATGGGAGTACCTGTTTAATCACAGGGGAGCTCTGGGGATGAGTGCACTCTTTCAGAGGCGGGAGAGGTCTGGCCAGGTCTACCTGGACAAAACTGGCCTGGGCTACAGTCGCCTGGGCTCTTGTCAGAGTGAGAGAGGCATGAAAGAGGAGAATGACGCAAGGAGACCCATATCCCTGAGCACATGTGTGAAACACAGGAACAGGGGACCCCATTAGGGCTGTTGGGGTACTGACCCGGGCTCCTAGCGCTGTGGTGGCCCAAGGATGACCTTGGCCATGTGGCCTCCTCTGGGTGGTGTGGCTTTTCCTCCCAAGCTCTCCATTTACCTCTGTGGCCCAGTGAGCTGACGGGGGGCCGTGGGGCCACACATGTAGCAGCCATTCCTATATGGAGCCGAGTGAGGTGGTGAGAGTTCCTGCTGGCCCACCTGCTGACTGTGTGACCTCAGACAGGACCCTCTTGGGATCTCAGTCCACCCATCTGTACAGTGGGGTTAATAAGAGTCTCTACCCCCCAGCAACACAACTTGTAGAACAGTGTCCAGCACATGCTAAGCATATGGAACTATCAGCCACTGCCATGACCTCTGACTGTTCTGTCCACGAAACCACCCGTGGGGTCCTCCTACAGCCTGTGTTCCTGGAAGCCCCCAATCCTTTGTTCTGGGCACAGCAGCCCCAGCTGCCACCTAGAAGCAGCTCCTTGCTGGTGGGCCCCAGGAAAATTTCTCGGTTCCACTTCCTCTAAACCTCACCAGGCCCTGGGAGGCAAGAACCTTGTACCCATTTTCCAGATGTAGGCGGCAATGCTCCAAGAGAGCAAGGAGTTGCCATGTCCCTGCAGCTGGTGTGTGGCAGAGCTGAGGCTGAAAAGCTCTTGCCTCTAGTTCCTGGGCCCCCACCCTCCCTCTGGGGCCGTGAGCTCCACGAGCAGCCTGGGGCCTGTGAAGAGCAGGTGCTTGGGGGAAACATCTGGATGTCAGGCAGACTGCTGCCTCCTCCAGGGGGCCTCAGGGATGCTCCTCCCTGTCCCCCTCCCTCACGTTCTCGGGTCTCCTGTTTTGTTTTTCCTCCCCGCTCGCGGGCTTGCTTGCCCACTTTGGGTTCCTCATTCAGATCCTCCATGTACCCTATCTGGGGATGGGGGGTGGCTGAGGTTCTGTGTCGGGAAAGCCTACTACTGGAAGAGGGTGGGAACTGACAGCTATCCGGAGGGCGGGGTGGGCCTGGCGGGGAGGCTGGGGGCATGTTTCCCACAATGTCCATCAGCACCTGCCGCTGTGGGCCTGCCGTCCCACTCTGCCTCACACCCTGTGTGAAGCCAGACTTGCCGCTGCCTGTCCCTCAGTGCTCTAGACCAGCACTGTCCACGAGCACAGTCTGGGGCGGCCGAACTTTGCCAGATCTCTGCTGTCAGGCACGGGGGACACGTGTGGCCCGTGAGCACCTGCGCCATGGCTAGTGAGTGCCAGGGGCACTGGATTCATGTTATGTTTCTGTGAACTTTAACCTCAGTAGCCCCCCTGAGGCTGGACTGCAGCACAGGAAATACACAGGCTCCCCCAAGTGAGTCTCGGAGCTGAAGGCAACACTGGTGACAAGTTGACGGGGTTGCTCAGGGGTCTTAGTGAGCGGATTCCAAAATCCATGTGGAAGAATCCCC
Source organism: Mustela nivalis (assembly GCF_964662115.1). Taxonomy (NCBI): domain Eukaryota; kingdom Metazoa; phylum Chordata; class Mammalia; order Carnivora; family Mustelidae; genus Mustela; species Mustela nivalis. The sequence goes on from NC_139020.1 coordinate 160,453,477, forward strand.
GCCCGAAACAGCCAAGACAATTTTTACGAAGCCCAAAGGAAGGGGTTTTGCCTTAATAAGCAAACACATGAGACCCCAAGTCTGCTGCTCGTGGAGGAACGGACAGGCCCTGTAACAGTTAACGTGGAGCTTTACAAGCATCTTCGTTCTGTTCCCGGGTCTGTCCCGGGCCCATGAAACACAGCCTGGTGTGTGGCAGGCGCTCAAGAAATAGCTTGCTGAATGAATGAAAAGGTCCCATTCATGAGGAATTAGATGGGACTTCAAGTCCACGAAGAAAGGACAGATTGTTGAATAGATTGTTTGCAAACAACTGGCTAAGCTCTACAGAATAATAGAAGTTGGGGGGCGCCTGGGTGGCTTAGATGGTTGGGCGCCTGGCTTCAACTCAGGTCAAAATCCTAGGGTTCTGGGATCCAGTCCTGCATCAGGCTTCTTGCTCAGCAAGAAGCCTGCTTTTCCCTCTGCCTGCCGCTCCCCCTGCCTGTGCTCCCTGTCCCTCTATGACAGATAAATAAAATCTTAAAAAAAAAAAAAAGTTGGACCCCTCACATTATGTGGTTCTCCTCTCCAAAACAAATTTCAGCTTGAAGTCCTAAAGGGCATGGAAATACACTGAAAAAAAATTTTTTTTAAAAGCTATGATTTGAGGCAGAGCCCCTTTTAATTTTTATTATAATTATTACTATATTGATGATTTGGGGCAAGGCTCCTTTTAATTATTACTATTTTTAAGGTAGGCTTCATGCCCAGCGTGGAGCCCAATGCAGGGCTTGAACTCACGACCCAGAGATTGTTACCTGAGTTGAGATCAAGAGTTGGACGCCTAACCGACTGAGCCACCTAGGTGTCCCTGGGCAGAACCCTTTTTAAAATAAATAACATGAAAAGCCAAAGATATGAAACAAGAAAATATGAATTTAGCTAATTAAAATTAAAACCTTCCTGTACAGCATGGTGACTATGCTTAATAATACTGGATTGTTTACCTGAAAGTTGCTAAGGCAGTAGATCTTAAAAGTCTGGTGGCAAGAAAAAACAAATTGTAACTACGTGTGGTGAGGGATGGTAACAACTTCCTGTCATCATTTTGCAATATACATAAAAAACGGAATCATTACCTAGTACACCTAAAACTGATGCCGGATGGCAATGATCTTAATTTTAAAAACACAAAAAATTATAAGCACTTTTGTTAGATGAAAAAGCACAAAGTTAAAAGACATATATCTGAGAACCACTGAACCATACACTTTATATGGGTGAATTTTAGGATACTGTGAGTTATAGCTCAAAAGAAAACAATTTTAAAGACAAATGACAGACAGAAAATGTTTGTAATTACAAAGTATCAGTATCCACAACAAATAAAGAACTACTGGTAAATCAACATGACAAATAGCCTGAGAGAAGAAAACGAGCCAAGAATATGAACTGGGGCCCCTGGCTGGCTGAGTCAATGAAGCATGTGACTCTTGATTTCAAAGTGGTAAGTTCAACCCCCATGTTGGGTGTACAGATTACTTAAAAAAAAAAAAAAAGACACATACAGATGCTCTATCGCTCCATTTTAGATGCTGGGAAATGCAAACTAAAAAGGCCAAGAGACAACAATATCTACCCTTTGATTGGGGGTGGGGAGAGAACACAGTGTTGCCAAGCATGCGGGAGAACGAGGACCTCTCAGATCCAGCAGCAGAGAGAGGAAATGGATGGAGCTCCCCTTTAAAGGGTAAGTTTCCAGTGAAAAACGTGCCTGCCTAAGCCTCCGTAATTCTGCTTTTAGCTAGCTTCTCTATAGACTCTCTTGAGAGTGTATGTAAAGACACTCCTGGTCCTCTATGGTTGGTAATTACGAGGAAGTAGAAGCAAGGGGCCAGGTCAATCATATGGCTAGCCCTACACCAGGGACCACTAGAGAGCAGCAGGAAGGAGGAAGGTGGCCCATGCACACTGACGAAGATGGGGTGGGGCGGGGGGCTGGATCTCCACCAGCAAGCCGTGCAGTAATATCTCAGTAAGATGATGTCCACAATCCCAGGCCGCAGATAATGTCAGCAAGGCCACAGCGGCAGCAGCTAACACTTGGAAAGGGCTTCTTCCTTGGTGCCAGGTGCTGCTCCAAACACTTCACATACCTGCTTCCTTACAACTCACACCCTGTGAGGTGGACACTATTGGGCCCAGAAACTCTGTACAGACGGAAGGCCAGGCTGTGGGCCTGGGCAGTCTCGCCGGGGAGCTGTGCTCTGAGCCATGGCTGTCTGCGGTTCCTAAGAGCGCACACATGCACGGAGTGAAGATCTGGGAGGAGAAACTACAAAAACAACAAGAGCCTAAGCGAACGTTATCCTAACTGGAAGGCTCTCATTTTCTACGGGGAATACGGTCCCGTACTGCATCCGTAACTAAAAACAGAACTAGAGAGCATCTACACAGACCAACGCTGGTTGGTGGAGGGACTGTTTTTTTCTGGCCTTCACCTGTCAACACGGCTGGGACTCCCATATCAGGGATGTGGTGGGCTCGGGCACAATGGGAGCCCCAGGTCAGTTCAGCCCCCTGCCCAGGAGGGCCCTGACCTGGGTCTTTGAAGACTTGGGAGCGCGGCCGTGCCCAGAAGCGGGTGGGAGCAGACTTCTGGGACAGAGCTCAGGATGGGCTCAGCAGAATATGGTCCTTTCAGCTAATGTGCTGGCTGGACACAGCTCATGCAGCGGTGAGGCTGTCCCTACGTGCCGTGAGACATGAGCTGATGGGGGTCTCAGGAGAGAGCTCCCAGGCAGATGCAAGGTCTTTGAGATTCAAAGTTCTCAGCTGAGTGAGGACCAGCGACCCAGAGCCCTCTGACTGCTCGCATGTAAAGGTCCTGTTCCCTATACCCTCTTTGAGTCCCTGGAGACAGTACAGCACTTCCACCTGTAGCAGGGATGGCTCAAAAGTGCCCCCCAAGCCTCCCTCCATCTCAAAGAGGAAGCAGAGAGCGGGGAAGTGCAGCAGATGCCTGTCAGTTGCCACAGGGCAGTCTGGCCATGTCCCCAACCTTGGAGGAGTCAGCGCCAGGCTGATGTCCGATGAGCCCCAATCCCAGAGGCCCTGTGGATGGAAATGATGTAAAATACGATGTTTAATAACCAGAGCCCGCCGGTGTCCCTTCCAAGGGAGTGTACGGCCCTCCTCCCCTTCCGCTTGCTATTTTCGGCCGTGCTAAGAATAGCCTGCTTTAAATACCCGTCTCCCTCCTTAAATCGGCTCTCAGGACTGCCCCCACAGCACCTTTCTAGAACTCCCAGCGGGGAGCAGTCCCTCAACAGACCCAATTCACACATCCACCACAGGGACCTTGCTGAGACTTCTGTTAGCACCAGGTCTCTGTCCTGCCTCCCCCGACGCGTGCCTCTAACAGCTGAGCCTGCCCCAGCCCTGGGAGATCTTGCTCAGACACGGACCCCATCATGCACTTGCCCAAAGACCTTCGTGCCCCTTGTCACCCAGCGAAGCCAATCCAAACCCCCGAGCCTGGTGTTCCCAACCAGGCACATTACGCAGCACCGTCAGCCTGCACATTCACGTTTCCTGAGAAGCTACTGTGGCTGGGTGCTGCTCTAGGTGCTCACAGGGCCCTGAACTCCTGTCCCTGTGTTGCTCTATCACAGAGAAACCCCTCATTTGGCTGCTGCTCAGCCTGTGAGCCTTTGCTCTCCCCAGGACAGGGCCCTCAGGTGGGGGGGCCGGGCCCACCGCTCACCAGGCTCCAATCTCCTCTATGACAGCATCACTGTGCCAGATGTTGGTAGAGGCCCCGCTAGCACAAGGCCCCACCCTCACACATATGCTTTTAAACCCTCAGTGTGTGCAAAGGCCCTAGGGCATGAGAACAAGGCCCTTCCCGTGTGCTCCTGCAGGGCCGGCAGGCACTCACTTGTTGAAGAGATTGAGGCCGATGCGATAGTGCCTCTTACGGATGACATCGTTGCTGAAGGCGGGGGAGTCCCAGCTGTTGCGGGTCTCCTTGTGGTAGGTCTGCTTGCTGAGCGTCTGCTCCCTCAGGCTGTCCCGGGACGACGACTCGGAGCTGCAGTTGATGGTGTCGTTGGAGTTGGATGTGCTGTTGATGCTGTCGTTGTCCCCATCGGAGTAGTCGGACTCCGACTTGCTCTGCCTGTTGGCCGAGCCGTTGATGGCCAGGTGGCTGTCCAGGGGCCGGGGGGGCCGGGACCGCAACTCTGGCTCCTCCCGGGGGAGGCTCTTGGGGGGGCCGCCCAGAGGGCCGTGCTTGGGGCTGCCCTGTGGCCCGCCCAGGCTGCGTTCATAGGCGCTCTGCCTCTTGAGCGAGCCACGGTCCGAGCGGTCGCTGAGGTCCACGGAGCTGTCGCTGGGCGGCTCGATGGTGAGCAGCGGGAGGTGCTCCACCCGCAGCCGCTGCTCCGGCCGCTCGAGTGACGGTGTGCTCCGGCAGCTGGTGTCCGTGTCCCCCTTGTCGTCCTTGTGGGCCAGAGCCCAGTAGTCCTGTGCGGCGCCCCCAGCCCGCAGCCGCAGGTCCGACTCCGTGCTGGGCGGCCGGTGCCCTGCCTGCGAGAGGGGCAGGGGCGGTGACAGCTCCTCCTCGTCGATGTACAAGGTGACATCACTGTACGAGGCCGTCATCTCGTCCAGTTTGTGGTGGTCCACGCTGTGCAGGGCCGGCTTGGGCTCGGCGTCCCGGGTCCGCCCTGCGTCGGGGGCTGGCGCCTCCTCGGCGTGCAGGCTGCGGCAATTGAGGGCGTCGTCGATGGACTCCGCCAGGGACTTTACCTGCCTCGAGAAGGCGTCCTCCAGCTCCGTGATGGCGTCTGCGAAATCGCTGGACGGGGCGGGAGACTTGAGGGTGGGAGGCTCGCCAAGGTCGCCGCACTCAGACGGCACCAGGGCCCCGAGCTGAGAGCCATCATCAGTCACAGAGACCTGCTTGCCCTCGAAGTAGGAGCTGTGCACTTTCTCCGGGCCCTCGAAGGAGAACTGCATCCTCATGTTGGACAGCACGATGCGGCGTGACATGCGGTTCTCCGACATGGAGCTGCGTAGGCGCTCGAAGTTCTTGTTCATCTGGTACTGGCGGAAGGCCGTCTGGATGGTGCGGGCCGCATGGCGGGTCACGAGGCGGCCCCCATACTTGCGTTCTAGCATCTCCACCTGGTTGGGGGCAGGACAGGACATTAGTGAGCTCAGCCCCGTGTGCGTTCAGCCCCGTGCGCTGCCAGCACAGCACCACACCCACCCACGGTCATGTCTGCCACCCAGCTCCGTGGCTGCAGCAGCCAGGAAGGCCTTGGCACATCCCAAAGTTGGTTATGACAACTATGGAAGCAAGCCTGTGGGTTGCCCAGAACAGGGGTTCCCTGGGACCAAGAAGATGGAGAAACCCCCTGTTGAAGGGAAAGCAAGGATGTTCCCTGCACGACCTCCCAGAACCTTTGAAAGTTGGAGTGTTTCCAAATTTCTTTGGACACAGAAGCCTTTGGCCCCAGCATGTCTTGTGGCCTGGGCTTTAATGAAACTAGCGAGATGCTGAAGGAGGAGCAGAGGGGAAGAACCCGAAGCATGAGCAGGTTAAGGGACCAGCCAAAGGTTTCAGTGAGATCCTGGACCCGGACCCTTGGTGGCAGGCTTCGGGACTTACTTCCTCTTTACCGCAGTGACCGCGTGCTCTTACCAGCTAGTGGAGGTGGTGGTGGGGGGTGTCACTGAGTTTCAGGGAGGCCTGAAATAATCACCTTAGTGGGGAGCAGTGGGGAGCAGGCTTCAAGGTCACATGCCCAGGCTATAAGCCTGGCCCTGCCCCTCGTTAGCTGCGCCACTCTGAGCAAGCCTTGGGGCTATGCATTTCCTGTTTCCTCATCTGTAAAGTGGGGACGGTACTCAGCCCTATCTCGTAGGACTGTGGTGAGCACCTGATGAGACGGACACAACAGCTTAGCTCATGCCAAGCATGGGGACAGCTGGGCCTAGAAGACCCTCAGCTGCGTTCCTGGAAGATGTTGATGTTTTGGGGGGTCCTCAACTCCCCTCACTGGACAGATGGGGAGACTGAGGCCCAGAGAAGTGACTCAGCTCAGAGACAGAGGCCTCCAGACTCCAGAGCAAGCACTCATTCTGCCACCCCAGGTTCCGATGGCCCCTCTTCGTGGTGAGGTACAGAGACGGGGCCGGGCTATGGGCAGGTGGCACTGTCTGGGACTCTTCCATGTGACACCCAGACTCCCAAAGCCCCGAGGCTCACTCCAGCCCTTGGTGATCAAGGACAACCCTGAGGACTGCTTCCTGTGCCTTCCTCCTGAGTAAAAATATGCCCGTAAAGTAGGAGGCTACCCTGTAGGAAGCAAAGAAAATTCAAGATAAGCAACTGGCTTCTCCACCAAGCCAGGGCTCTTGGACTGCTGGACAGAGGGGGTGCCTGATAAAAGGGCCAGGAAAAGCCTGAGGCCTTCAGGAGGAAGGCACTCTTGCGCCAACGAGGCAAAGCACCACCCCCTGGCCTGTCTAGACCCCACCTGCCTATGCTGTGCCTGGCATCACACCAAAGCTGGTGGCACAGAGAGATAAGGTCCCTGCCCTCCAGAAGCAAAGATAAGGTCCCTCTCCTCAGGGAACCAGGCAGATACACACACCTCACTGAAAGAAAACCAAACAGACACTGACCAAATCCACACTATGGCCCGAGTTGCGGGAGAGGGTCACTCAGAGCCACTGTGGGGCGGGCCAGGAACAGAGGGCTTGGGGCCTCACGTACCCTGGTGCCAGTCCTGGTCCCTTCACTTCCTGGCTCTGGGAGGCCACCCATGTCAGGGACACCGGCTCCCCCTGGACACTGAAAGCGCCAGCTCTCTGGGGCCCATGAGAGAGGGAGCAGCAGGCTGGACAGAGCGGCTCCCTTCACAGCAGGAGAGGGTAATGTGTGTGCATGTGGGGGGAGGGGGGTGGATCAAAATGACTTTTCTGGGCCCAGAGTCAGCCAGGGTGGGTCTGTTTTTTCTCTTGCCCTGAAGTTACTGAACACCATCCAAAGAGATGACCTCACTTCCACATCTGTAAGCAGACTCTGTTTTTGGGGGGTTTTGAGTGGAGCTCTGAAAGCCGACGGGGCCGATAAAGGGCCCAAGGCTGAGTTCTGGGAAGCCCCCCTCCTCCGCCCTTCAAGGCCAGTAGCCTGGCCCCCCTCATGTCGCCTTCAGGGGCAGAGTCATGATACCAGGGCCACCAGCGTAAGGCCCAGGGCTCACTCAGGGCTCTTTCTCTCCTGCTTACTAGGGGCCTAGACAATTAGGCAGGGACGCTGTTTGTCTGAGACCAGCTTCCCAAATCTGGAGGAAGGGTGAGGGGGATGAAGAGCGACCTTGGAAAGGCAGGAATTGGCTCTGTGTTGTCGTCAAAGCCCCTCTCAGTCCCTCCTTCCTGATCTCCCCTGGAGGACACACACCGACCCAGGCCTGTTCTTACACAGTCCCCAGACTCATGGTGGTCATTCCTCCTCCTGGGCCACAACGGACCTGAGGCCCAGCCTGAAAGTTTACTGGGGTGCAGGGGAGGGAATCCAATTTATATGTGCTCACCTGCTGTATGTCGCCTTCACCCGATACTCACAGGACCTCCAGCCTGTAGAGCAGCCTTGGCATCCCCCTTCTCGGAGGACAGAGGCTCTGGGAAGTAATGTGACATGGAGATGACCCCTAGCCCTCCCTCTCTCTTTAAAAGGATGCGTCTCAACAGCAGGGGAGGGACAGGGAACAGAGAGGAACACCCTTCCACAAAGCAGAACTAGCAGCTCTGATGACTCAGGACTCCTGCTCTCTTTGATAGGAAACCACCAGAAGGTGCAGAGGCCCTGAAGCCAAAGGGTTCCCTTCACTAAACGGGACTTTTGCTTACTCGACTTTAATCTTCGTGGAATTGTGTACCCTACTTTCATTGGGCAGTTCCCATGTAGTCTGTCCTGTTCCCATTCTTGCTTTCATTGCCAGGAAGCTCAACAGCTCAGTAGTCCTCTCATCTTTTTACCACCTCTTCCTTGCTACCCTTGTTCTGCCTCAGGGCCTTTGCACCTGGGGTTACTGGTTCCTGGAAGGCCACTTCCTTCAAACGTTCAGTTCAGATACCACCTTGAGGAGGCCTTCCCCACTCTCCTTATCCAATGCTGTCCCCTCCCACAGCCACCACTTCTTCCCCCAATTTCGTGATCTCTGGGGTTTGTATCACGCTCTGGAATTAAACTGTCTTTATTGCTAACTTGCTTGTGGGACCATCTCCTGGACCAAAGTGTCAGCTCAAGAGCTGGGGCCTCACCCTGTCCACTGTGGACTCCCCAGCACCCAGCACAGTGTCTGGCACACACTGGGTATTTGGTGAACATGCATGGGATCAGAATGACCAGCTGTGGCCCCAGTAAGGCCTTATGAACCCAAGGATTATCTCCATAGGCCTCTGTGGGGTCTTCAACTTCCTCACTTCTGTTTCCCAACGCTTCTGCTAGAGGTCTTTTACTACCAACTGCTTCCGATTCACTTTGGATGTGGGTGTAAGTGATCAGTGGAACAGAGGTGGTCTTCCCCTGTGGTGGGCCTGGCCATGGAGCCAAGTGCCATGATGGGGAGGGGGATGGGGGCACTTTCTGCTCCCACAGCCCAACAGGGGGTCCTCTGTAGAAGGATGGAGAGAATCAGGGGTGAGATAGGTAGCCTGAGGACAGGGAGAGGTAGGAGACTTTGTTGGGGGCAGAGGGTTGGGAGGAGGAAAGACCCACCTTGGGCAGCGCCCACATGGTTCCCGGAAGTCAGGTGCCATGACAGGCCCAGACGCTGCTCCGCAAAAGACAAATAGGAGCAAACAGAGGGTGGCAAGGTAAGGGGTCGATGTGACCACCTAGGACTCATAAGGAGATGGCCCAGGAGCTGGGGGAAGCTGGACAGATAAGCCTGACTCCCCCAGCTCCCGTACATCTACACAGCTGCTTGCCATAGCCTGAGGGTCTCCTGAAGCCAGAAATGTCCCTTCAGTTTCACCCAAGAATTCTTACTCAAGAGTCTTCTAGGGGCCTATACTCTGGAGGACCTCAACGCGATAATCTTTGTCCCCCACCCCAGTGATTGCTCATTCCCTCTGCTTCCCACCCCCCACCCAGCTGGGACAGGCCTCTCCCTCAACGCAGGAGGCTATCTTTAGTCCTTCCCTGGAGCCCAGCCAGGCAGGCAGGCCATGCACCCTCCTCGCCCTCCTGGCACATGGGTGCCAACCCCACGGTGGGTCTGCGGGAGGAAGCAGACCTTCAGTGTGGCCATTTCCCACGAGAACACAGACTGTAACCCAAAGGAGATATAAAGCAACCTTGCCTGCAGGCTGTGGACAGGCTTGGTGTTCTTTTCGGAGCATGTTCTATGTATGTTGTACACTGACCTCCTGCTCTTCTCCTCGGGGACTCCTCCTGAGGACTATCTAAGGTTCAGGTGTCCCCTGGGACCTCAGACACTCAGCGTCTGGCCACTGAACCTGTGTTCATGGCCATGGGGACAGGGAGTGGGGTGGAGACCCAAGTCCTGACACCCCAGTCCCTTCGCTCGGGGTGCCTCCGTGCGTCGGGCAGAGCAAGAAGGGGACCCTGGGCGGAGGTGAAGGCCATGTTCATAGCACAAGTGCACCTGAGTGGACGTCAATCTGTGGGAAAGCTGAGCTTCCTGCAGCCTCAGGCTGGCCCAGCAAAGGCCTTGGCACCCGTCTCCAGCCAGAGCCACCTGGCTGCCACCTGCTCCCAAGGCAGGCCCCACCTACCTGCTTGTCCTGCAGGTCGGAGGAGAGCTCATAGCTCTCAGACAGTGACCGTGAGCGCTTGATGGCCTCCTCCTCGGCCTGTTTGCGCAGGATGGAAGTCGAATGCTGCAGTTTGGGCCTCCGTGTGCGCTGCTGCTGCCCCGGCGGCCCCGAGTACAGCCCATAGGCTCCCACTGACGCGTGCTCGTAGCGGTCGGGGCTCAGACTGGAAGCAGGCGCTAGGGAGCCCTGGTGGTAGGCCGACGGGCTGTCTAGCGACGTGCCGGTCTCGCTGCTGGGGGCCTCGCCCTCCACGCTGCAGGGGACAGAGAGAAGAGAGAGAGGCCTCCTGTGAGTGGGAGACCAGATCCCGGGGCCTGACAGGGAGCTGGAAGGTGGGAGGGGGCTGCAGGCAGGAGGCAGCCCCACAGCGTCCCCCACACCACTGGCTGGCCTCTGACATACTTCACTGATTGATTTTGCTCACTGTCCATCTCCTACGTGAGGACCTCAGCTTTGTGAGGGCAGAGGTTGGACACATGATGTGCACTGACGAGCCCCAGTGCCTACAGCAGGGCCTGGCCCATGGCAGCAAAGGGTCAGTGAAAATCTACTGAGCAGCTAAATGGATCCAGTCCCCTTCTCTCCCTCATTCCCACCATCTGACTTAAGTAAACCACTGATTTTTGTACCCTTTGTTCTTATTTTAAAAAGACATTGATGAAAGTGACTCCTTACTATATACCTACTTAGAGGTCAGGCACTGGGGGGGTGGTTAGGGGCTGAGCCATGTCCCTCCAGAATTTATATCTTGAAGTCCTAACCCCCCAATACTTCAGAATGTGGGGGGAGACGGTCTTCAAAGAGATAGTTAGGATAATGAGGTCCGTTGGGGTCCTAATCCAACAAGACTGAAGTCCTCCTAAGAAGAGGAGGAGATGAGGACCCAGACATGCACAGAGGGACAACCATGTGAGGGCAAAGGGAAAAGGCGGCCAATCTGCACAGCAAGGACAGAGGCCTCAATGGCACCAGCCCTGATGACACCTTGATACTGGACTTGGGGCCTCCAGAACAGTGAGAAAATAAATGTCTGTTATTTAAGCTGCCCAGTCTGTGGTCCTTGTTATGGCGGGCTTGGGAATGAATACAGTGTTATACATACATTTTTCTTTTTTAAAACCTTAAATTAGTCTGCAAAGAAAGAATTACTAGCCCCGGTTTTCCAGGTGGGGAAACTGAGGCCCACAGCGGTACAGAGACCTGTCTGCACAGGTAGTGAGTGGGTGAGTTGAGGTCAAAGCCCAAGTTGTGGGATTCCAAGATTTGGTGGGGGGTGTGTGTGCAGCCCTCCACCGCATTGAGCCTCATTCCCAGGATGCAGACACCTCCCTCTCAACATTCCAAGTGCTAGACTGGGGGGACAGAGAGGGACTGGCTGGCTTATTCATCCCAAACTCAGGAACTCAGAAAACAGACATGGGTTCCTGTTGTAGACTGCTTTTCAGTATAGCACAAAAAGGCAAGGCTGTGTGTAACACAGCATCTAGCAGCCTCTCTGGTCAAGCCTTGCCATTTTCCTGTCCTTGCAGGGTATCACTCAACCTTTAAAGACGCTCTGATCCCTGGGGCCAGGGCAGGGGTCTCTCTGGAAGGGGCCCAGCAGAAAGAAGGGAACACAGCTCCCCTTCCCAGGCTGCAGTCCTTCCTCCATGGTCCTGTCTTCAGACCAATGGCAACACGCTGGGTGTGACAGCCTTGGGAACAAGTGTCTACCCCCTGCCCAGCTCTGCTTCCAGCCAGTGTCACAAGGCCTGGCAGTGTCGCCCTGTGAGTGTCGAATGGGACTGTTCACGGACTCCTGGGGGAGGCAGACTCAGAATGGGGGCAGAGGGAAGTAGCCTGCCCTGTGGTTCCAATTCTGCCCTGAGCCAGGGACGGGCTGCAAATCCCTGCACTTGCCTTCCAACTTGTAGTTCAAGAATAGTACAGGACTTCCGCTCCAGCAACTGGCTCTGGCCTCTGAGAACAGGCTGCGGCTATCCTGTGACAGAGGATGGCCCCTCCTGCTCCCCAGAAGCTTAAGTGTGACAAAGGTCTTTCCTTGGGGAAGAGCTCTGAGTGTTTTGCCTTCATCTGGCGGAAAATCAGGGTGGGTCGCCCCTCATTTCAAGGCCTATCTCCCTGTCCGTTATCCATGTGGGATGGACCAGATGCTTTTAAGGTGTCAGAGGAATACCCACCCTTTAAGACTCTCCTGACATCAGTTACTCAAGAGCAGTCTCCTTTGGGCCCGTGTATCTGCGAGAGGGAGAAGGAGGGAGAGAAGGATGGGGACCAACAGAGCTAAAAATTCTCCCATTCTTCGGATAAAACTTTGAGCAATACTTCACAATAAATACTTGATGGCTTGATCCATAGTTGTATGAAAGAGAGAGGGACACCCCTGTCAGACCTGTAGGCAGTCAATAAAGCAAGTCCACCCACAGAAAGGCGACCCAAAGTCCCCGCCTTTGCTCCTGCCCCAGGCGTCTCCCTGCCTCACCTCTGGGCGCCCTGTGAGCATCTCATGAGGAAGTACTTCCACCCTCACACCCCCATACTGGAAATGCTTCAGTCAGGGCAGAGTCTGTTTTTCCAAGCAAAAGGCTGACAGGAAACAAAATCTCATCCTTGAAGATGAGCAGCTGGAGCTCTGGTCAGAAGGTTTTAAAATAGTCTCATAACCCTGAGTTTACAGAAACACAGGGAGATTGAGGGGTGGTCTCCGTGCAGGTCCTCAGATCAGGAAGCCCTTCTATCTGTGCCTCACAGTGGCTCCGTCAGGGAACGGTGGGCCAGGACCCTCATTGTGCTGCCCTGATGTGCCCTGGGATAAAGGAGCCGCGTCCACCTCTCACGTTCTGTGGGGGATCCAACCCTCTACCTAGGCCTTGCCCTCTGGGCCTCAGAGTAACAATGAACAGGCAAAGGAGCATTCTTCCTGACAACAGTGGGGACGGGGCAGGGGTCAGTCTGTGAATCTGGTAGGTTGCTGTCATTCCCTGGTGGCTGTGGTTTGGGGCAGAAGGGCTGTATGTTGCCTGGTAGTGGGGAAGAGCCTGGCTATCTCAACGGCTGGGGTCATGAGCAGGATGTCAGTGTGGGTCCTGGCATGACAGGGACATAGGTGGCTGGTGGGAAGCAAGCACCTTCTGGGCTGTGCCAGTCCCAGGATTCTGGCTTTGAGCATTACCCTGCTCCCAACTCTCTTAAGGCAGGAGGTTCCAGAACATCCTAGGGAAAGAGGGCCAAGCCTCCCCTCAAAGCCAAGGAAAGGGGTCTGATGGTCACCTGTAGCCTTTCTCTTCACCAAGACGCCAACTCTGGTCTCCTCTCTCCTATCAGCCCTATCGTCCAAACATACCCAGGCTCTCCCACTTCTCAGCAGATGGTCCAGGCCACCATCACTGCTCTCTGGATTATCACAACAGCCTCCTCAACGGTCCCCCTGCCTCTCTCTTTCCCATGGCCACCACAGTGACTCCAATAAAACAGAATATCAAGGACACCTGGGTGGCTCAGTGGGTTAAGTCTCTGCCTTCAGCTCCAGTCATGATCTCAGGGTCCTGGGATCGAGTTCCGCATTGGGCTCCCTGCTCAGTGGGAAGCCTGCTCCCCTATCCCCACCGCCTGCCTCTCTGCCTACTTGTGATCTCTGTCTGTCAAATAAATAAATAAAATCTTTAAAACAAAACAAAACAAAAAAAACCCAGAATATCGCGTTCCTTCCTTGGTCCCATCACACTTAGAAGACGCTGTCCTTGCAATGTCCTTGAACGCCTGAACTTGGCTGCTCTCATCTCGGCTCTTTTGCCCCAAGCCTTGCTCATTCTGACTTCCTGACTCACTGGCTTCCTATCTCTCCACTCAAAGGGGTCAGGCACACTCCTGCCTCAGGGTCTTTGCACTGGCTGTTCTCTCTGTCTGGAACACTCTTCCCCATGTCTCTGCTATTGCCAGATTTAAAATCACAGCTCCCTCCCCCTCAAGATTCCTGGTCTCTTTCTTTGCTTTGCTTTGTTTTTCTTTTCTTTTTTTAAAAAATCTTCGATGATGATCATCACTTCAAAACACATAATATATTTATCATGATTTTTGGTTTGTGGCTGTCTCCCATGTCAGTACATAAGTGCTACAAGGGTGAAGGTAATTTTTCTGTTTTGCTTACTGATGTTTCCCAAGTGCCAACTTATGCCTGGCTAAGAGTGCTCAGGAAATACTTGCCAAGTGAGGGAAAGCATTTCCCCATGCCTGCTGTTGGCTGAGTCCTGGAACAGCTTCTTACAGCATCCCCGCCAGACCTCCTATGTGCCCCAAACCAAACTCCTTATCTTTCTCCATCCTCACGCAGTGACCAAGCTGGGATTCTGGCTGTCATCTCTTCAGTCCCTCGCACACCGCCAGCTCCCGCCCTGCTCCGCTCAGTCTGCCACCAAGTCCTGTGAGATCTACACGAACAGTATCCCCTTGCCTGGTGCATGGGGTAGGCCTCCCACCCCACCAAAATCACCATCAGCCTCAGACCACCCTGATCAGAACCGAAATGGCCAGGCCAACCTCTTGCAGCCAGCAATGACCCCGCCACAGACACTGCCCTCTGGTATAGGAGTGGACAAAAGTGAGAAGTGTGTGAATGCTTGCATGAAGTTTAAGAACCCACTGTAAGCCAGAGGATAATTGGAAGCTACATGCTATTAGACATAAAAAGAGAGTCTTTTCTTAATCCGAGCCAGACAGCTCGTTCACAGAAAGATCATTTTTTTTTTTTTTTCAAGTGAGAATGCCCAGGATTGACGGGTATGGGCAGCAACAGGCATTTCAGAAGTTTAAGTTGATGTAACTTTTTCAGAGTACTAGCTAGAAACAGTGATCGAGTCCACTCGATGCGGCAGAAGCTCTGGAAGAACCCGTAAAGATGCCTTACGTACAGCAACACCCTGAACCCCTCGCCTGCTCTTGCTTAGTACTCAGCTGTGCCCCCCAGTTCCTTCCCTGGGGAGTGTGAACAGGACAGCCCTCTTCTCCCTCCCCACAGCAGATCAGACACCTCAGAGATCTTTGCTTTATATGATGTCCACGCCTGACACAGCAGGGAGCTGGGGGTCAGGGAACCACCGGCCCTGGCCCAGGCCCCCACCCCCCAAGAGCCTCCTGCACCAGCAGCCCACCCTGCACACTGCTTCTTCACCACGGTGGTTTCCCAGCTGCAGCTCAATGTCTCATCACCAGGTCGGCTCCTCTGCGGAAGCTTCTTCCACAACTTGCATCCATCAGCCAGGCCTCAACACTCTGTAGTGAGTCCTACGCCACACAACAGCATTCAGGGGTCTCTCTCAGACGCCTGGGCCATATGCAAATCAGGGAGTGGGGCGGGCACCCGTTCCAAGGACCTGACAGTCCCTGACAGTTTAGAGTTTCTGGAACATTCTATGACAGTTAGGTGGCCACTCCCCAGCACTCTTCGAAGAGGCTCCTGGTCTAGTAATCCCTCTGCTAGATATTCACGCTAAGGAAATGAGTGGATCTGCGAAGAGATAAATACAAGGAATTTCACCGCAGTGTTGGTTCTAATTATAAACATTTGGAAATAATCTAAGTGCCCGTCAACAGGGATTGATTTAAATTACTTATATATCCA
Organism: Mustela nivalis; assembly: GCF_964662115.1. Taxonomy (NCBI): domain Eukaryota; kingdom Metazoa; phylum Chordata; class Mammalia; order Carnivora; family Mustelidae; genus Mustela; species Mustela nivalis. The sequence continues at coordinate 160,468,934 of NC_139020.1, forward strand.
TATAATGGAAACAATGTCAAGCCCAGGGGGAAGATCGGTTTGATGGCTGTTCTTTGGAGAAAGACAAGATTTTTTTGGCTGACTATAAGTTTAACATGAGCCGATGCTGTGACGCAGCTGGGAAGCCAGTCACCACCACGAATTAATACAAAACCAGAAGCCACAACAGCTCTGCAGCCGCTACAGGTGTCAGAACACAGCCGAGGACTGTGTCTCGGTGCTGCATGGACTGTCTGGAGCCCAAGAGTACAGATCACAAAGTGGGGGCACTTGTTCGCCTCACTTTCGGCTGGCCGACATCACTAATGGATCACAGACTCCCTCCTGCACATCTTCCAACCCAGAGTTCCACGTGACTGACCCCAGCTGGCACGTGGCATGAACCCTGCTTGCCAACCCCCAAATTACAGTATGCCAGGAATAAACCTCCAGGTCTGGAAACCACCTCTCACCAAAAGCTTGAACTGCCTGGCCAGGAGAAAAGCAGCCAGAGGGGAGCAAGCGAGGATGTCTACCATCAAGCCTCGAACAGACTGACAAGAGGCAGAGGGGACAGATTTCCATGGACAGACCATGACCAAGTCTGCCCAACTTGACAACACTCTCACATGGTTAGGGGTGCTTAGGAGGTGGTGAGCTCTCTGTCACTGTAGGTGTGCAAGCTGTAGCAGGTCAGACACTTGTCAGAAATAGAGCAAAAGGACTCCTCTACTGGCTAAAAGCTGCTATGGACTGTCTGAATCTAGACCCTCACCCTGTAGCTCCCCACTGCCCTTCACTTGGGAGTAGTCTGGTTCTAAGAGGCCACACTCTGGTCCCAGCACAAAGCCTACTTCCTGCATGGGGCCACCCCCCGCCTAGTGTGGCCCCCATTCCCACACTCTGTCACGGTGTAGATTACCTGGAGAAAGAGACAGTATGAGAGGGTCTACTCCCTGCCCTCCCAGAGTCCTGCTCCGTGAGGGATGGGTGCCCTAAAGCCCCAGCCTCCTGCAAAGACAGTGACTGAGACTGGCTCCTTCCTGAGAAAGTTCCACATGTGCACGATGAGGCTCTTGAGATGGGCCTGGCCCAGCACAGCCGTCCAGATGACAGCTGGACCCACACACAGATGTGTCCCCAGTCCTCCCCTGCTGGCCTGGGCACTCGGAGCCCTGAGTCCCTGGAAAGTGTCCCCAACCTCCTCCTCCCCTTCTCCAGTTTTCCCAACATGCCTTCCTCTGCCGGAGTCTGGTGCATATGTTTTATGTGGAGGAATGGCTGGATCACTACAAACAGCATCTAGAGTTTCTGACTGCCCTAGGATGATGAAAAACACCTAAGAACTAAGAACACATTTTGAAAAGTTCCCCTCTTCCCCGGCAGCATCCCTGTGGCCTTTCCACCAGGTGAGGGGGCAGGAGTCAGAGCTCTGGGTTCTGCTGCTTATCAACTGTGTGACTGGGTGGGAATACTTCCATGTCTCAGTTTCCTTTCCTGCAAAATCGGGGCAGAGGGCCGACTTCATGCCACTGCTATGAGACGTAACAGAGTTAACACAGAGAAGTCCTTAAAAGACTGCTTGGCTCATAAAAGGCACTTTGTAATTGCCGTCTCTGGTTACTCTGATGGACAGGGCCCAACCTACACATCCCGGCAGCTAGAAGTGGGGGGCAGACAGGCCCAGTGTGCGAGCCAGGGTCGCCCGCCTCTGCCTGCTGTGGGGCCTCTCTCTACGCGGACAACCTCCTCTGGCCATGGGCTGTAGTCGCTGGTGACGAGGCCCTAGAGAGGGGCGGGAGAGTCACAGAAAGGGACCCGGGCCCCATGGCCCAGACGCCACATCCTGACTCTAGCTGGGGAGTGAGTCAAGGCCGGGGGCCCTCGGCCACTCGGGTCACGGATGTCTCTAATTATGGCCTGTGAAGTCATGAATTACTTTTCTCAAGAAAAATGTTAGTCAGAGGGCAGTCTCTACGGGCAGAGAGGCAAGGGGGGAAAGGGGGAAGCAGGGACCCTCTGGTTAGGGGGCTGGCTCTTCACTCCAACACTGATGATGCTAATGGTAGTTACAGCTAATGTTTATATAGTCAGTGGTCTTCTAAGCGTTCTAAGTAACTCACTTAGACCTCTAACAAACCACCCTATGGGCACGGAGGGGAGGTTAAGCTCAACCCCAAGGTCATAGGGCTGGAACCCAGACAGTGTGGCTTGAGTCTGCACATTTACTCACTGGGCTTATGTGACTTCTTAGTCACTTACACACATGCACACACGGGGTGGGTTAGCAGCAGTGACTCTCCTGGGAACCTGCTGGGTACAGGTGTTGTACTGAGTGTTCGAACACAGCCTGTGACCCAACTACCATCCTGGGAGCTAGGAGGGAGCTGTGCCTTCTGGGGCTCGGTGGGGCCAAGTCACTTACCCCAAGTGGGTGCCTTGGCCACCCAGCTGCCCAGAGGAAAATCATGCAGTTTACATGCCAGGGGCCTGGGGCTGGGGTCCAGAGCCTGGAGGTCTTGGGGTTGTGTAAGGTCACGAGAGAAATAAGCCTGGGCTGCATGTGGCCAGCTATGGTCCTATCACATGGTGTAGCCACCCTCTTTAGAGTGGCCTGGGTCTTCCGCTACAGGAAGGAGGACTCTGAAGGCCTTCCTGGGTTAAACGCCCATGCCAGGAGACTTGGTCCACACGGACTGCTGGCCGTCTGCATGTGCCAGAGCCAAACAGCCTTCTGAAATACGGATGCCCTCATGCCTCCATGCCTTGTGGCCTCCCCCACCCTCTGCTCCCAGGGTTTCTGATTTCCAGAAAGGGAGTCTAGGCCAGGACAGGGACAATTCCTTCCCAGCCCTTACATGCTCTGTTGTGCGACTTCTACAGCTCTTTGCTGCCCAGGGCCATATTAACTTGAGGTCTATCACTCAGGACAGGGAAGGGGATGGTTTTGCTCTGTTCCAGGTCCTCGGGGAGGGATGCAGACAGACTAGGGCAGTGTCTGGGGAAGAGGTAAGTGTGGGAAGGAAAAGAAGGTCGTGTCCTCTGAGCAAGAGCAGGGAGGGCTCAGCTGGGGAAAGGCAGCCTTGGGACCAGCCACAACCCCTAGATCTCTACAGGGGGCAACGGGAGCAGGCAGGTCTGAGAAACCAGAGGCAGGGTGAAGGCAGCCCCGCAGCTTCAGTGGATAGAGATTTTTAGCAGTTCAGCTACTGGGGGAGGGGCTGCCTTAGCGGATACTGCCAGTGTTCCAGCAGGGACTAAAAAACCAGTCTTCAGGGACTGCTGCAGCTCAGGGTGGGTCACCACCCAAATACACTCCCCCACCATGCCACATGGGAGCCCTTGCACAAACCATGTCCACATATTTCACCCCTGCAATGATCCCATAGAGGAGACTCAGGATTCATGGCTTGCCCAAGACTGTAGAGCTCGGAGCAGAGCCAGGACTCAGTCGTTTGATGTTCTCTTAGTCCTTCCCACTCTGTGAAAACTCCCTGGGCCAGGAGGCAGCCCCCCAGGGTGGGCCTGGCTGCAAGGAGCAGGGTACAAGGACACAGATGGATGCATTTCAAGGTAAGAGTGAGTGTGTAAAGGGACACACAGCCGGTATCCCAGCAAGAAGGGGACAGAGAAGACTTCCCCAGGGAAGTAAGGGAGGCTCTCCACACCCTCTTCCCTCATCTAGGATAATCCAAGAGACACCCCAGAAGGGCTTGGCAGATATGGGGAGGGGACTCAGGTGGGTTCCTGCTTTAACAAGTTACCAAATTTGCTTTAAGGAAGATATACAGTAATCACAGAAGCACCCCCCCAAACCCCAACATCTAACTGCCCAGCACCACCCCTTGGATGACGAGTAGACCCTCTCAAAGGCAGGATGGACACAGAGCTCCTGTGCTCCCCCCAACCCTAGGCCAGCTCCTTCGGCAGCCTCCCTGACCTCTGCTGAAACCAATGCTATCCTTCCAGCGGCTCAGTCCATAAATCTGAGAGTAACTCCTGGCAAGTTTCTCTTCTTCACACCCCACTTCCCATCTGTCGGCAGATCTGGCTGCTCTGCGTTCAGAGCAGAGGCAACCTCTGGCCCACAGGGCTGCCCCCTGCCACCAGCCCAGTCTTCACTGCCATCACCTCTTCCCTGTGCTGCTGCCATAGCCTCTCTACTACACCTCCCCCCCTTCCCCAGACAGTAGCCAGAATCCTGTTAAAATACAACCCTGACCACGCCTTTCCTCTGATCCCAGATCACTGGGATCCAGAGCCCGAATCCTCAGAGTGACCCAGAAGACTCTAACACCTGAACGAACATTCTTCCTGCTACCCCCCTCCCTCCATGCCCTCTTGGCCACCCCACCCAGGCCCCACTGTTACTCTACACCCCTGGCATACTCCTGCCTCAGGACATTTGCACATGCCTTTCCCTTTGCCTGGTCTCTTCTTTCAGATGGTTACTGGGTTCACTTCCTCACCTTCTTTGGCTCACCTTGTTTAAAAGCCATACGCCTCCTGGACCCACCCTTATCTTTCCCTGCTTCATTTCCCTCTACAGCGCTCAACGGTGCCACTACATGTGGGGATGTGACTGTCTTCATGTTCGACCCTGAGAACTGGGGCTTCCCCACTAGGGCAGGAAACTGATTCCATTACACAGAACTCTGGCGCTTCACTCAGGGAACACATACCGAATGCCAACTAGATGACCCCTGCCAGGCACTGTGAGTATGGCAGTGAACAGACAGACATAGCCCTGTCCTCGCAGGCACTCAGAATGAAAGCCGTGTTAGGGAAGGGAACAGAGGAAGCAACTGGTGCAGCAGGGTGGAGGCAGCGGAGCCCCGTGCCCTGGAGGCTTCCTAGGAGGCACGCAGCCTCAGCCAGGACCCAGGGAGGAGCCGTGTGGCCGTGAGGGTGAAGACCGGGTGAAGACCGAGCTGAGGAGGTGGGTGTCCACAGTGTCAACAGGGATGGGAGTTCAGCGTGGCCTGCATGGAGGGGCGGGCAGGCCCAGAACCTGCAGGCTGAGAGCAGGGAAGGAGGCAGGGAGGACATGGCACTGCCTGGGGGCCAGCACTATCAGCAGCCAGGTGGGGACAGTGAGAAGAGATCTATGTAGGGTTTGGTGACAAGCCACAAGACACCTGTGGGAGGAATGAGAGGAAGGACAGGCATCCTCAGGGTCCTGATGCCACCAAGTTGGTGAGGCCAGAGTCACCGAGCAGCTGAGGCAGCAGAGAGCAGGGACAGGGCAACGGAAGGCTGGCACAAAGTGGGGTCAGAAGTCGGGCTGTGGCAGGGTGAGGAAAGAAGCTGGAGCGGAAGAAGCCTTCAAGGACAGTGGCTGAGAAGACAGGGGGCTTGGAGTGACAGCTGAAGGGGACTGGGGTCCGCAAGACTGGAAGACTGGTTTTAAAGCTGGGACAGCTCCAGCCTATCTGAACAGTGACAGAAGAGGGGTGGCCCACTGAGATTTCAGCAGGCAGCAGAAGGCGTAGCCAGCTGGGGCCTCCCTTCTGGGGGTATCACCAGTTCCTGAGGGGCAAGGAGGGGGACCAGGGGGCTGCTGAGGGGGCCAGAGCCCTCCTACCAGCAAGCCAGGGCTGAGGCATGGCAAATTTCAGGAGTCAGAGGTCTCAACCAAGAAGAAATGGGAGATTCCCTCCAGCCTTGGAGTGGGGCCCAGCCCCTAGCACTGACCCCTGGTCTCCACCCCCATGTCTCTTGGCTTCTGTGACCCTCTGACCTCTCAGGAGGCCCCTAAGCCCAGAACAGCTGCTCCCAGAGCAACCGCACCATGGGTGCCTGGCTGCATCTCGGCTGACTGCCTTCTGACCTCCAGGCCAAACCCCCTCCTCCTAACTTCTCACCCTGAGCCCTGCCCTGCTGAGGCCAACATAAGGTCTGGCCCAGATGCCCCTCCCGGCTACAGCATTATTCCTAATTAGCCAGCACCCAGACCTCCAGAAGTGGCTTTTATATAGGTATAAAAATATAGGACTCTGAACAATGAACTTCTCGAAGCGGGGGGCTATTTTTAGAGCTCTGCTTACTGAACCAACATCCAGCATTCCCCAAGGTTGTCAGCAGCTCCTGGCAGTTAGGAGGGGCAGGGTCTTCCTGGACAGCTTGAGCATAGCAAGAAAGGGTCCGAGTGGTACCATATCCAAGCAGGAGGGCGCACAGTGGTGGCCAGACTCTTGCTCCCTGCCCTCTGGTCCCGAGTGCCCTACACGGCGCTGCAGGTCACTTTCCATTCTGATGCCAAATGTGAGTGACAATGAGAATCTCTAGCCCCAGCTTCCCTGAGCCTCAATTTCCCACCCTCCTGGGGTCGGAGGCAGGGGGCAGGCCATTACTTTGAGGCAATGCGGGGGGGGGGGGGGGTGCCCCTGGCAAGGAGCCCTGCAGACAGCTAATGCTTTGCCTAATTAGAGGGAATTATCCAGGAGGGGTCTCAGCAGTGCTCGTCCTCTGGTGGGGCTTGTTCTCATCAGCGCACAGCCAGAAGGAGAAAGGAAAGTCTGCTGTCCCGCGAAGCCAGTGTATACGCCAGGCCCTCGCCCTGTCCTGTCCACATGTTTTCCAAGGTCAACTTTCTGGCCCCAGGAAGGTGGTGGCTCCAGTCTCCCCAGCCCAGGCCTCACTCCTGAACATAAAGAACATCTGTCTGCCCCTGCTGGAGATGAGCTGGACTGTTCCATGGTGCAGCTGTGAGTCACTCCCATTAAAACAGCCCAGAGGACTGAAGTGGGCTTTGGAGATTGGAGTTTAGCATCCTGGGGACAGGGAGTGGCTGGAGGGAGGCCCCAAGGACCTGCGAGCAGATCACCCTGGAATGTTCCTGATGCTGGGGGGCTCCTGTCAGGTAGAGGGTCTTGGCTATGCAGAAACACAGTGCCCAGTGTGCAGCTCGGGAAGGCCCCTCGTGGTGTGCAGGGGCCTGCACAGGGTGTCCCCCGGAGATTGGAGCATGGCAGAAGTGGGGGAAAGGGGTGTTCTGGGTCTATGATGCCACCTCCACTGCCTCTGTCCTGTCGAACTCCTGGGTCCCTTCACAGCACGTCGCACTAACCACCTTCTTCTTCCCTTTGATCTGTAAGTCCGTCTCCCACCAGGAGAGAGTGGGTTCTGGAAGGATGGAGGTGTGGCTGCCTGTGCTGATTCTGTGTCTCACCAGGCCTTCCCAGGGCCGCCAACAGGGCGTGGTGTGAGCAGGTGCTGGTATTTGTTGAGTGAGTGAATGAATGAACGAACCAAGGAGCGAATGAGCGATGCTACTGGGGACCAAGAAGCCCACACGCACCTAGGAAGCAGCATCCTTCACTTGTCTGTGCATTCACACGTGGAGAGCCCTGTGTTAGGTGCACCTCCCTGACCCCCACAACCGTGCCTATCTTACCTTCTCCCTTGGACCAGGAGCCGTAGGACTGAACCGCTCCTGATTTCCTTTCAGACCCCCTTAGCCCACTGTCCCCTGGCACGTCACCCGGGCCCCTGGCTCACTCCCCTTCAGGGGCAGGGCTCACTCCCCTCTCATCTGTGAGCAGGAGCACCAAGGCCTAGAGGGGAGAGAGGCTTGCTGGGTCACTGACACATGGCACAGCTGTGACAAGGGCCTGTGTCCACATTCGCTCCCCTGCCTGGCAGCTGGGCCTTGGAAGTACTCAATGGCTGCGGAAACCTGCAAGTTTCTCCGAGATATGGATATGTCACCGACACCCAGAGCACTGGTCTCCAGACCCTGAGTGACAAAGGAACGGGGGCCCCATGTAGTCTCACCCCTCAGGGACGCCTGGGCTCAGCCCCCCTGGGCCTACCTCCCACAGCCCTGGGACGCCTGTGGGGCCAGGCCAGCACTGGCGGGGCCTCAGACAGGAAGCAGGAGCAGAGTCTCATGCCACAGGTTGGCAAACGTGCACTCTTACTTGGGCTGAAAGCCAGCTGGCAGAGGGGAGCCGCGACGCTCTGCCTGAGGGCAGGGGCCGGGGGCTGGCGTGAACACCATGCCATCAAGCCCAGCCAGGGCCTCTGCCCGGGGAGGGGCTGCTCACTTTAGTCCCAGAGAGTTCCTCAAGATGCCTGGGATCTCACCCTACATCTGGGGGCCAGAGCACCAAACCAGGGATAAGGCCTAAACCAAGCGCAAAATCAGGCCTTGATCATCAGGTCTGCAGGCAAACCCAGGACAGGCAGCCTTTCCACAGACAGCCTGTGAAAAAGCCCTTTATTCTTCCCAGTGCTATCTTGGCCAGGACCAAGGCAGGGGTGAGGCCCAGCCATCCAGGACCTCGGGTCCTATCCCTAAGATAGCTGGGTGGGAGGCCCAATGCCCACCCCGCCACTCCTCATACAGACACTATAGACTTCACAGAGCTCTCTGGAAGACAGAGTGTCTACATGCAAGGGACTCCCAAGGTCCCCAGGCCCAAAGAGTATTTACAAAAGCAAACAACACCAATCCCCCTGCTCCGCTCCCCCCAGCTGTAAGAAACCACCAATATTTAACACTAGAGGCTTTTTTATAATGAAAAGTCAGACTTCTGACTTTTCTTGGGGAGAGAAACAGTTCAGGATCTGGCCATACTGGGCCTGTCGTCCTGCTTGATGACAGACAGAGCTGGGGACAGCCACACCCAACAACCCAGGCTCTACCCCATCCCAATCCTCACCACTCCCTAGCACCTGCCACTCTTGCCTGCTCCTCCCCACATGTCACCTTCCTGCCTATTGAAGGCATCTGCTCTTCTTGCAAAGCTCACAGAGGATCCTTCTCAAAGAACAGCGGTCTGATCTGCAGCTCTGGGCTCAGTCATTCCCCAGGAACCTGATTTAGAACACCAGGTCCCAAGGGGCAGGACCTAAGCCTTCCTACAGCTCTGCATAACTAGTGGAACGCCAAGGCCTTCCACTCTGCTGTATCCTCCTTTTAACTTTTTTTTTCTTCCTTTTAGCTTTTAAGAGACTCTCCCAGAGTAACACCACCACACTGGTCACAATCCAAAAGCCCACAGTCATCATAGCCACCGAGCCCCAATTTCCCAGATATCCTTATTCCTCAGGTCCATACAACCAAGACATGCTCTGAAAAGCCATCTGATATTCCCAGACCTGACATGTAGGTGGTTTCCTGGGGTCGGAAGCCCAGCTCTGCCCCTCCTTGGCAGCCCTCTCTGTCCGTCTCTGCATCTGGAACAATGTCCTGGTGGCTCCAGGCATGCCTACAGAGGATGTTGGGAAACTCTGGTTGGAGATCAGACCAGGTCGAGATCAGATGGCCACTTCAGGGCTGAGTGACCTGGGGCAAGTTACCTCAACTCTCTGGGCTTCTGGCTGTCTCATCTTTGCAGTGGATCTCACTCCCCTGACCCACTGGTGTGACAGGTCTTGGTGGGGCACACTCTGCCATCGGCAAATCCCTGTGTAGACGCGTGGAGCTGTCTCTGTTGTGGACCACACACTGAAGAAGGGCTTGATGGAGAGAGACTGCTGGGATTGCCAAGGCCAAAAAGAGGGGCTCAGGATGAGTGTTCTCCAGCCCAACACCAAACTAGGCACTGCCTACTCAGGAAACCAGAAATGTCTCTTGTGGATCTGTATGGAGCTTTATACTTTCAGAAGCCCCTTCCCCTTCATCCTACCCACTCCTCACCTGGCCTCAAGCAACGAAGTTTACAAAACAGCTTCCTTGACCATGATTTCATCTATGTATGGCATCACTCTCTTCTCTTTCTGGCTTTTTTGTTTGTTTGTTTGTTTTATTTTTTGGCCATTTCCTATAGCCCACTCTCAGCCAGACCATCATGCCAGCTAAGCCAGGGCAGTCCTTTTTGGTTTTGAGTGCATAAAGACGACCAGAGTTTCCAACCCCGGGGCTCACTTGGAAAGATTTTTCAGAATACACACACACACACACACACACACACACAGCCAAAAATCTTCCTGGCTGAGCCAAATTAAATACAGAGGCCTCTAGTTATTTCCATACGCACAAAATGGGCTCAAATAAAGCAGTTCTCTGTGGCAGGCTCCAGCAGACAGGGCTGGGCCAGGCCCCAGGGACGCCCTGGGAGTGCCGGGCGGGAGGCACAGGCTGGGGAGGCTGGCTCCGGGACAGAGTGTGGGCAGAGAGGAGGAAGATGCCTGCCTCGCTGCCTCCGGCCCACCCTGCTGGCCAGCGTCAGGCATGCAGGCCTCTCAAAGCCTGGGACAACCTTGGGCCCAGCTCTCCAGTCCCACCCCAGACCTGCATCAGTGCTAAACTGTCCTCACAGGGAGGCGGCGGGTTGGGGGGTGCTGCCTTCGCCCACCCTTAGCTTCCAGAAAGCACATTCTAAAACGCAAATCATTCGTGTCTTTTATGGCATCAAATTGTTGTCATGGTCCAGACCTCTGCATGTGGTGTCGACATGCGACATGCTCCTCCCACAGGCTCCCTGCCCACCTCCCAGTCTGCTGCCCCCCCCACCCCCATGCAGCAGTGGTATGGTGCTATGACTTCCAGCCGGTGGCAGTGTGCACTGCTCCCCTCCCCGAAACACATGGTACCCCACGGCAGAGGGAGAAGAGCCCAGGAGAGCCCCCAGGACTTCACTGCCCAGTTGCAAGCTCACCCCGGGAAGGGGTGCCTTTTAGCATCTGTGTCCCCAGGAGTTCAAATCCATGTGTGAAGTGACCGACCCAATTACTGGACAATCTGATGATGGTGCAAAGAATGCTACAATGACAACAACAGATGCTCTAAGCACTTCGCACCGAACCATCTCCTAGCATACTGATGACTTTTATTTTTTAAAGCAGTTTCAGGTTCCCAGAAAAACTGAGCAGAAAGTAGAGATTTTGCATATTTTCTGTGCACCCCCCCAGTGCAACCTCTCCCACTCTCAATACCCCCACCCACACTGTGGTACATCTGTTAATCCATGGACCTCCGCTGACACAGCAGAATGCCCCCAAGTCCACAGTTCACATTAGGGTTCCCTCGGGGTGTTACAGATAACCCCATTTGAGACAGATGCGGAATAATCCCCATTTTGGGGATGGAGAAACTGACATGCAGCAGGGTCATGTAACTTACTGAGGCCCACACCACTCACACGGGGCGGGGGGTGGTGTGAGGAGAGGGCAGGCTGAGCAGGACCCTGGGCCCAGCACTTCATCCCTCCCCCCAAGTTCTGCATGCTTTCCCCTCTGCAGGAAAAACGCACCCACCCCAGCTACCCACTCTCCTCCTCCTGCACTCCCAGGACCTATAGCACCACAGCATTCCCAGGACTGGCCCCCATCTGCAACCCATGCCACAGTAGGCATGCAGTAAGGGCGCCTGGGTGGCTCAGTGGATTAAGTGTCTGCCTTTGGCTCAGGTCATAATCCTGGGGTCCTGGGCTCGGGTCCCGCATCGGGCTCTCTGCTCAGCAGGGAGCCTGCTTCACCCTCTCTCTCTCTGCCTGCTTCTCTGCCTACTTGTGATCTGTCCAAAAAAAAAAACCTTAAAAAAAACCCCAAAACTTAAGGGGGAAAAAAAAAAAAAGAAGTCTTTAAAAAGAAAGAAAGGAAAAGAAAGGGTCTGGGGGAAGGACAAAGGCCCAGAGTAGGGAATGCCTCCTGCCCTCCACCCTCCTGCACCTGCAGCTTTGACACACAACCCTTCCCTGTAGACTGCCGGTCTGGCATGTGGCAGAGAGGGGCTGTGTGACCTTGGGTAAGTGCCTTTTCTTCTCTGTGCCTCTATTTCTTAGCCATCAAATGGGGAGTATTGTCTTTGTCACAAATGATAATGCAGACACAAATCCTCAGCCGGGGCCCTGCTACCCAGAAGGGCTCAGGTAGCTGTTGTTACTATCACAACATAGGACCATTGTTCCCCACAGTGCACAGGGGGCCCTGAGGGTGAAGGGAGGGGTTGTAAGACTGTGAGCATGCAACATTGGGAAAAGGCCTCAAGGAGCACCCTTTGTTCAGAAGATAGGCACCTGCCCACCTGGCCCTACCCCAGTATCTGCACCTGAGGACAGTGAGGGGTGAGTGGACAGGGCTTGGTCCTGCTCAGAGCAGGACTGGGGTGAGACTCAGTCCCGCTGCCTGTTTTTCTTTCTTTCTTTTTTTTTAACCTAAATTTGGTTGAGGGCCCTCTGTGTGCCAAGCACTGTGTAAGACATTAGGGGTAGTAATAATAATATTCCTAAGAATATATTACAATACTATTGAACTAATACAGCTATCGCCACTAAAATTTACTGAGCACCTGTCATGGGCCAGGCTTCAAAAACAGCATCGTTAGAAGCTGTGGATGGAAGAGCCCACAGGGCAAGAAGGAAAGATAGCCTTGGCAGAGGCTTGAGGGAAGCACAGTGTGGACACAGTGTCAGGGGAGGAATGGGAGGGCCTGGACTCTTCAGCCAAAAAGACTGCTCTGAGTGTGTGCCCAGAGGCCAAGTGAGTTTGAGGGGCCAACCTCTCTCGGGGCAAAGGCAGGTGTCACCACTGGACTCTACCTCTAGGCAAGGGGCAATAAGGGGAGTAGAGGCAGGGCCCATGGGGACACTCAGCAGCGCCAGTCCTGCCCAGGGAGCCTAGGCATGAAGGCAGATGGCTTAGGCACTCCCGACCTGAAACCAGTCCTTCCCCCAGGAAAGCCCTGCATGAGGGAGATGGCACAGGCCTGGCCTCCCCTGGCCACCTGCAGACACCTGGTCTCCAACACAGACTTCTCTGAATGTAGCAGGCACTATTGGTCTACGAAGCTGGGAAACTGGACCAGGCTCTGGCTTCCCCAGTTGGGCCACACAGCCAAGGGCTGTTGAGGGAACTTAAGGGCTCTGTCCCAGGAACCCACCCCCAGCAACTTGACATCTCCACCTCCACAGGACAGGTCCCTGATTACAAACATCAAAATGTCTGGTATGTGTCTTAAAATAACATGGGATCAATGAAATACAATTGCCCATGGGGGTTACCCTTCTATTCTCTCTACTTCTGTATACGGTTCAAAGAGTCCATAAGGAGGGGCGCCTGGGTGGCTCAGTCATCAAGCCTTTGCCTTTGGCTCAGGTCATGATCTCAGGGTCCTAGGATCGAGTCCTGCATCGGGCTTCCTGCTTGGCGGGGAGCCTACTTCTCCCTCTCCCACTCCCCCAGCTTGTGTTCCCCCTCTCACTGTGTCTCTCTCTGTCAAATAAATAAATGAAATATTAAAAAAATAATAAAGAAAATAAGAGTCCATAAGGAAAAGTTCAAAATAGTGCTAAGAAGCCACTGCCTTCCTCAAGGCTTTCCCGGGTCATTCTACCATGTCTTACTAAGTAGGAAAACAAAAACAAAATTGCAAACCCTGCCCATTTAAATTATGGCTCTTAGAAAAGTCAATGGCCCCAAAGGAACAGAGAATTGGAGTTTGCACGGCTGCACAACAACCCCTCACTCCCCCAGCCCTCCTCTGGTAACAGCAGAGGAAAGAGCCGCTTCCCCAAACACTTCCTCTCCAACCCCCCGCACGGGACTCACTGCCCTTCAGGATCTAGTCCAGGGCCTACCCCAGGAAATCACAGCAGGAACAACTGTAGTTGATAGCAGTCAATAAGAATCATAGGAACAACCAGCATTTACTGGACACCTGAAAGTCCGGCACTATTCTAGCTCCTCCTTTCTCGTATTCTCTGTGGAAAATCCTCCTAGGGAATGTGGAGGACAGTTCTTATACCCAGAGGACCTCCTGGGGCTGGCACACACTGATTCTGGGATTCAAGGCCACTTGCCAGAGCTTCCAAGGGTGTCCTCTGTGGTCTCTGCCAAGTGACAACACACCGCTATGCCCATCCAAGGGCTGGGGCCCGGTAGGACCCTGCAGGTTCTCTCCACTCTTTTACCTTCCCGCCCCTATTTCTCCGTCCATTCTAAGGCCCACCCCCTCCCACCCCCTAACAAAGTCAGGGAGCAGGAAAGACACATGAACCAGAATACCAAATCTACTTTCTGCGTAGCTCAGACATGATTTTCATTTTTGCCTTAGTTTCCTTGTCTGTAAAGTGGGAATAATACCAACAACATCGTAAAGTCTCTGGGGTGGGTTCAAATAAGGTAAGTATGTGTAAAATTCAAAGGCCACCCAAGTGTCAGATATTATCATTTTTATTCTGTAGCCTGTTCCAGCTCTAGTAGCAAACTCATGCCAACTCCAGACCCATCACAAACAGCCGTGGCTTTGCCCAAAGCCAGCTGAACCCTGTCCCCTTCTGCCAGCATGTACTAGGCACCTGCTGTGTCTGCTCTGACAACCGCCTCTCCCACCAGGATCCCCACTTGGCAGATAAGGCTCACAGAAGGGACCACCTTGCCTGGGCCACTTGTTCAGAGAGGGGCAGAACTGGGACTCAGGCCAGGTTTCTCTAGCCCCAATGCCACCATCTTTCCACTGTAGCCAGCTGCCTCTCTGTCTGGTGGCTGGAGCTGGCTAGGGAGGGCAGAGTAGCACAGCGAGGGTCCTGAGGCAGGGCTCCAGAGCTCTTAGCCCCATTAGGGGCCAGAAGCAGCCCCAGTGGAATGAGGATGCCAGAGTTGCCTAAGTACCAGAACTCAGCACCGGCCACCAGCTGAGGACTCTGGACACCCTGCCACCCTGTCCCACCTCGGCACTATGGGGCTGGAGCATCAGCCTCAGTGTCTCCAGGCGGGTCTCTCCATTGCCCTGGGTGTAGGCTGCTTGCCCATCCAAAGAAGTCTTCACTCCAACTGAGAGCCAAGTCCCCTTACTTTGCAATTTTTCCAATCCATGGGCAAAGTGATTTCTAAAACACTCTGGATCACCCTCTCTTAGCAGGCTACAAGCACATGCACATGACCATGGCCTTTAGTCCCATGTCACCAAGTTTACGACCTGTCTCACTCCCAGGTACCACCACCTTGCACACAAGCAATACCCTACCCTCACTTGGCTCCCCCCAAAACTACCACCCCTCTTCTTCCTTCATGCTCTTACCCCTGGCCTTGTCTGTGTCCAGAAAGACAGACAACACATTCCTGTCTAGCAACACATCTCTCTTGAACAAGTACCATGGTCCAGTTTCCCCACAAGTGGCCTTGGCAGCCCTGACGTCACAGCTAAAATCTACTGCCTCTCAGGTACTAACTGTGTACCCTTTAAGCACTTCATGCGGATTAACAACTCCATGAGCTCCTCCTGTCACTGGCAGTTTACAAATGGGGAAATCGAGGCACAGAAAGCCCAAGGAACATGCCCAAGATCACAGAGAGTGTGAGAAGCTGGGATTAGGGTTAAGGACAGGCTGATGACAGAATCTGTCCCACTCCCCACAACACTGGGTCAAACACCCTCCCTCAGCAAATGACCACAAGCGTCACGAAGCTCACCCCCTTCACAGATGGGAAACTGAGGCTCAGGAAGGGGATGGGAGGAGGTGACTGATGCCAGGGCTTCTAGGGAGGCTGAATGCCAAAAATTAGTTAGAGTGAGCTCTTCTCAGCCCTCTGGAGGGAGAGACCTTCCAAGCTTAGTAATAATCAGGATAAATAGTGACAACTACAGTGACTATAATTAACATTTATTGAGCACTCACTATAATACAATAAGGCACCATTTTAAATGTTTCACGTGTACTAACGCATTTCATTCTTGTACCACCTAGCCTAGCCTCTCAGCCAGAAGTAGAAACGCAAACACCATTTGCTTCCATCTTTTAAAACAGCCACTGGGGAGAAAGTATTCATGTTGGTGGACAGACCTGGACCAACTCAGCCAACAGGCAATTCTGGGAGCCTGAATGCGGAGGCTGCCTCGTAGCTAGGGACTCCTCCAAATTAATAGTGCTTCTCTCTCATGGGAGCAAGTTCAGCAGCCCACACGCATGTGTGTCCTCTAATGACGTCAAAGGCCTTGGCCTTGGGTTTCCTCCCCATGCAGAAGCTGGCTATGTTTGCAAGGGGCCTGCAGAGAGTCTGGGGATGGTTGGCTTTTGTCGCCGAGACCCTGCTCCTTGCTGCGGCTGGCCTGGGGCAAGTGTGTTATCCTCAGAATGCACAAGTGGTCAGGGCCAAAGGGCACTATCTCAGAACCCCACCGGATTGTATGGGGAAGAAGATCGTGGGGCCTGGCAAGACAACAGGAGACGTCCTCAAACCAGCCTAAAGGTGGGACATTTTGGAAATGCTGACACCAGGAGATCCCAGGCACCTACCTGTTCCACGGCTTGGGAAAGATACGAAAGGCTCCATTTATGATGGTGACAGATTTTGCTAAAGATTACTTAACCCCAGAGGAGGCACAACCTGGCTATGAAGAGCAGAGACCCCAAAGCCAGGTGAACTGAGTTCAAATCCCAGCTCCGAGGCTTACTGGCCAGTGACCCTGGGCAAGTCACATAACTGTTCCCCAACTGTTCCCCCAAGTGGGAGCAGAAGCCCTTACTCACAGATTGCTTTGAGAATTAAGTCCTTTGCGCAGAGCTGAATGGCAACCACTGCGATTACTATTATTATACTGACCTTTGAACAAAGAGGAAAAAACAAATGTGGTCATAGTTTCCCCACCCAGACAGACAAGGAGGGGACTCTTGCTATGGCTCTACATCTGGTCCTCCGGTTCACATTAAATGCTCGCCATGTTAGGAAGGCGCAAAACAAGGAAATAAAATACAAAAAATGTCCCTTTCCATCAAGGAGCAGGGAAGCAAAAGCTACGTTCAAAGAAAGCATAAAAGGATATCCAAGTCAGAGATGCTAGGATCGTGCCTTAGCTCCTTGAAGGACAAGAGATTTCACAAAAAGCCACGTAGCTCCAGAAACCAGCAAAAAAGACGACTGTGATGAACCACTTTTAACTCAGTAGTCACTTCTCAAGAGAAGAGGTGGTGATGAGGCTGGTGTTGCTGGCTACTGGCTACTGGGCCAGGGATCGAATAGGTGTGAGTCACCAGGCAAAGCTGCATATCCCCTGCGGGTAGGTAATTCTTAGTCCCATTTCATGGATGAGAAAATCAAGCCACCTCAAAAGCCACACAGCTGGGGAGAGGCAGAGTAGGCCTTGTGGGACCCCACCTGTCCGGGTTCTGTGATACACAGTTTCACATGACGAATCTCGGTTCCTTTCCATCTAGCCTAGGGTCTGGCACAGAGCAGGGGCGCGGTAGCTAGGGAGTGAAGAGAGGAACACAGGAAGTGCAACAACGGGTCCCAACGCATCACTCCTGAGAACAAAGCACCCCCATGCCCAGGGGAGCACACATGCAGCCAAGGGTGCAGTCACTTGCTGTTGCCTGGCTGTGCCTACCACATGGCCGGGTACTGTGCTGGGCAGGCATGGGAGCACAAAGGCCTCATGACTTAAAGGGGCACTTGCCCCTTCAGGGGGACAGCCACAGCAGCCAGCCGAATGGCAGGTCCAGGAGTCATTGTGCCATGCTTCCCACCATAATCACCATCCACTGCTCCTCGGGAGTAGCTCAGACAGTGGGAGTGGCCAGATTCTCGAAGCCTGCACCAATTAATTCTTCAAGAACCTTAATGGGGGGCGCCTGGGTGGCTCAGTGGGTTAAGCCGCTGCCTTCGGCTCAGGTCATGATCTCGGGGTCCTGGGATCGAGTCCCGCATCGGGCTCTCTCTGCTCAGCAGGGAGCCTGCTTCCTCCTCTCTCTCTCTCTGCCTCTCTGCCCACTTGTGATTTCTCTCTGTCAAATAAATAAATAAAATCTTTAAAAAAAAAAAAAAAAAAAGAACCTTAATGGCCTTTAAAGTCATTAGGATTTGCTTTTGAGGACAAATGATAAATCACACTCAACAGCCTTGGCGCATCCTCCCCCTGCCCACGGCACATACACACACTTCCACTGGGGACCTGGGCCACCTCTGCAGAGCTCTCCCCAGGCCTCTGGCCTGCTGCAAGCCCACTGGGCAGACATTCCAAGCGTCATTGCAATTCAGAGGAAATTTACAAAAGGGGAAGGAAGAAAATCCCCTGGGTCACTGGCAGCGGGAAGAGCAGAGTGCTGACCTGGACAATCATACCTCGGACCAAAGGCCTGGGGCTGGCCAGCATGGCGAGGGCTGTCAGACATGTCCTCATGCATCTCTGTGAAGCCGGGTACCAGTCCCTTCCACGGAGGGGGAAATTGAGGCTCTGAGGTGGTGTAGTGACTTGCATAATGTCACAAAGCTGAGCTGGGATTTGAAACGCAGTCTGTTTCCCTTCTTTGCTGATGCCCTGAGCTGCTCCTGGCCTCACAGATTCTCCTGGCAAACCAAGATCCCTCGTTCCACAGAGTCTGGCCAGCTTACACCCACACACATGTGCACCTGAGCTCCCAGAGCCCGGGGTGGGGGTGGCGGGGCTGTTCAGTCCCTTCCACAAACACCTATTTGCCCAGCCATCACACGGTTTGATGGTGCAGCTGTCAGTCTTGTCCATGTTTTTGAGCTGAAGCTGTGTAAATATTAGCACAGCTAGTTCATAGTCCGACTTCCTTGGGCAAAAGCCTGAAAATCCTGGCCGGGCTGGCAGGGGCCCTCCAGAGGCTCTCTGGCAGAACATGTGGGTTCTTCTCCAGGCTCCCCTTCTCTTACCACCCTGGTAACAGCCTGGTCAGGTCACTGGATTCCCTATTTTAACATGCCCCTTTAGAAAGGGATGGTGGGGAGAGACCTGGGCTGCTTTGAGGCTCAAAGAGCAGGGCACTTAAGTGCTGCCATACAAAGGGGGCCACCTGTGCTGTCACAGTGCTTACGGGGTGGCATGGCTGTTCCTGGAGGGGTTATCTTAGACCTGTTACAGACTGGGGGTCTCCTGAGGTCTCTGGAGCATGCTGGATACTTCCTGGGTTTAGAGAGGGAGAGATGGCCAGCTGGGAGGGCTCTGGGTGGGGGGCAAGCTGGCCAGCCTCTGCCGGTCAGGAGCTGGGCTGATTCTCTGCCCCTCACCCCCCCCCCACCCCGCTTTCTTTGGAACTGCATACCAGACAATCTGGAGCAAATGTGATTCCACCTGCTCCGAGGCCAAAGGGCGAACCTTGGGTTGTGCTGCAGAAGGTCTTCTCAATCTCCAGGACACCTGGTCTGTGCTCTGAGACTGGGGGAGCAGCTGTTCATCAGCAACTCTGACAACAAAAGGACTCAAGCAAGCTTCCCTGCAGCTAGAAGGTTTAGAGTAGATTCGAAGAAGGACTTCCAATAAGAAGGGATGCAGGACTGGGAAATATGCCAAAGCGGTCCCTATGGACATCCCAACTGGAAGGGTGACACTGGAGAGGTCTCAAGCAGGGGCACTGGGGACACCCCGCAGTCTCTCTCAGCTGGGAGCGGGAAAAGAGACATCGCCTGCGGAGCATGCTGACTGTGTCCCCACAAGTGTGCTGGCCTTTACAGGGACAAGCACTCTGAGTTTTGCTCACTGCTATGTCTCCAGTGCCTAGACAGGGAATGCTCACAGCAGCTGCTCCTTAAACTGCAGAGCCCTGGTGCCGACAAGACTTAGCGCTCAGCCTCAGTTTGCTCTCCTGCAATATGGGGATGCCGGAGCCACAAGGAAAAGAATGTACATGCGATACTGGGTGGGACAGCTGCGTAAGACAGTAGCACGTGTGCAATATGAATATCGTGACCCCCGTTTTCGGACTGATGCCACAGATCTCAGACAGCTGGCCTTGCAGCTGCAGCTTGCCCAGCCTCTGCCCCCCAGACACAAAGAAGCCACGGGTTCTTGGGAACCACACCCCCACAACCCCACATGGAGCATCAGGCCCAGAGTGCCAGGCCCCTGGGGCGAGGACTGGGCCAGAGGGGAACATATACATGTTCTCAGTGCAACTGCTAGACACACGCTGCAGAATTTTTGAACTCAGAGATCAAACGACTGCAGGTGGTTTGCCCCCCAAGCCTCCGGGGGCCCGACACAAGCCAAGTCAGCTTGTCAACAAATCCTCTCCGCCCCACAGCCTGGCTCCTCCAAGGGGCCTGCAGACAGCTCAGGGGGCAGCTGCACTGGCGAGCGGTGCAAGAAAATCGATATTCCCAGCACATACACACTCTCTCTCCATAAATACGGGCCCTTGGACACTCAGGCAGCCACCCACAGGCCCCAAAGCAGAAAAGCGCTGGTCTCTGGGACACACATTCAAACTCCCACCCCTCCACCCCTCTCACTAAGACTCCATCCCTGACCACACCAGGCGCATTGAAAACACGCATACACCCAATCACAACAGCAGACCCTTCCCAGCCGCCCTCAACACGACAGCAGCAGCCACACAGATCTCACCCCCCCCCCAGGGCTCCAGGCTCTCCAGTGCTCTCCTGGGTCCTCTATCTTCCCCACCCCCCCACCCCGAAGCACACCTGGATCACCTGTGCACAGTCGGTGAAAGAATCCCTTGAACCCCCAGTCGGTGAAAGAATCCCTCGAACCCCCACACACTTGCCCAGGATCTCCCCAACAGAGCTGATGCAAAACCCTGGACACAGGCCCAGGGGCTGGCTTAGGCCCCCAGAAAGACTCCCTGGCAGCCTCCGCCTGCCCCAACCAGATACAAGTACAGACACCCGCCCGCCACACTCCATCCAGTCCACGGTCTCCTGCCTGGCACCGGATACTCACGGTTTCTCCCATGGAAACTCACCCCCACACCAGCTCCCATCCCGACACTCACTTGGGAGCGACTGCGCACATCCACACACGCGCCGGCGCACACACACACTCCTGTCCTGACAGCGTCTCTTTCTCACACGCACAAACTCAGGTCCCTGGGCTGGTTGCACACATACTATTACAGCCACGCTCCACCCCGTCAGCCCTTCTCCCTCCCTCACACACAGGCACTCATCACACACATCCTGACAGTCTCACGCACCCCGGCACACCCATCCCCGCAGCCTCTCTGGCACACACTTACACTTAGAGCCCCAGCAGGCGCTAACGAACCGGGGCACAACACAGGACCCGGCTCTCTCACAAACCCACAACATACCGCCCGCAGCCGTGCAATGACTGGGTTTCTGCTGGCACCCCCACCCTGCCCCGCCAGGCCATTTCCATGAAGCCCCTCCCCAAGGCCCTCTAGCCCGAGCCCCGGCGCCACCCTCCCCCACCCCCCACTACGCCATCCCCCCGACCCGCGGCCACGGGCTTACCCGCTGTCAAGTTCCAGCTCCAGCAGGGACTGAGTCCGCTCGGAGTTGCAGTGCAGGCACCACATGGCGGCCGCGGCGGGAGCTGACGGGGCCGAGCGCCCGGGACCCAGGCCCCGCCGAGCGCTGCCGACTCCCGCTGGGGCGGCAGATACCGGGACCGACACCCGACCACCGAGAGACCTGACCACCCACCACGCGACCACCTCGGGTCGCCCCGCCCGGTGCCCGCCGGTTCCCGCTGCTCCCGGCTCTATTCCTAGCCCCAGGCCGGCCAAGCCCTCCCCTCCACCGCCGCCGCCGCCGCCACGGCCACCCGCCCGCCTGGCGCAGAGCGAGGCCCGGCCGGAGGAATGTGGCCCGGGAGGGGGCGGGGCCAGGGGCGGGCCCGAAGGCCGGGCTGCTCCGGGAGGGCGGGGCTGCGCGGAGCCTCGTGGGGAAGCGAAGGGGGCGGGGCTGCGCGAAGGGGGCGGGGCGATCAGAGCCAAGTAGGCAGGCAGGATCGTCTCCGCCAGGTTAGCTGACCAAAAGCACCCCTGTACCGGCAAGCTAGGCCCTTCTCTGGGAGGGCTGTGCACTCCCTCCAAAACAGAGTCCCCCCAAATACATATTTGGCTCCTCAAGGCATAAGCACAGCAAATATAAAACCCAAACCAGCCAACTGCAGCCTACTCTGTTTATGGCGCCAATCTCTGCCAATCCTAATTTTGGCCTCATCTTATAAAACGAGACCTCTGCTCCCGGGATGTTGTGACTTTTGGGTTCTGATGTTTCTGCCCCAGAGAAAAAAAATGGGTTCCATCCTGAGGCTGGGGACACCCATTTGGGGACTTCTGGGTGAGGATCTGATGAAAGCAGCTTCTTTTTCCCTAACCCCATTCAACACCCTGCTTTTCCCTCACCCAGAGACAACTTTCAGACTCCCACGGCTGGCTTGGAGTAATCCTGATTTGCTGTTAGAGCTCTTTACCTACACTTGGTCCTCAAGACAACATCTTCCTCCGGAAGAGGAAACTGAGGCTCACCTTAACTGGGTTAACTCTAAGAGGTTTTCGCTCACTTCTCTTCCAGGCTGCTCCTCTCTCCCTACTATAAGCAATCCTGGCTTGCGGTTCTCAATTTGCATATTTACTTGTTTATTATCTGTCCTAGGGCTTCATGAAGGCAGGCATAGGGCCCAGCACCCAACTTGTGGAATGTCCATATGTGGTTGGGAGACATCAAGCAGACACAGACACAATCAAAACCCCACCTGCCCCAGCTGCAAGTTTATCTCCTGGAGGGCCACGCAGCTGGCACAACTGCAGAAGTCAGGAAGAAGTAGGAAGCCACTAATGCAGGGACATCATCTTGTGCCTTTTTGAGTCTTCCATTTGGAAGGGGTGTTGCTGAGAGTCTAATGATGAGTGCTTTCCCAGATGGGGAAACTGGAGTAGGGTTGGGGACAATGAAGGAAGAGGGCTGGGCTGGCCCAGCTGGTAGCACCGGAAGAGGCCGTCCCTAGATCCAGTTTAGTGTACCAGGGTTCCCAGGCAACAGGCTGAGCAGGAATCTAGTGCCCCTCATTGCCCATCTCCACGTTTCTCCTCTCTGCTTCTGATGCTGTCTTTGCACATGAAAAATAAATGCTCAGAATGGGAGAAAATATTTGGAAATCACATATCTGATAAGAGTCTAGTATCCATGTCATATAACAAACTCTTCCATCTCAACAATAAAAAGGCAAATAACCCAATTTTGGAACAATCGATAATTGTTCAATTGATAATTGGGACAATTAGAAAAAGGGCAAAGGATCTGAACAGACACTTCTCCGGAAAAGGTATATGAATGGCCAATAGACACACGGAGAGATGCTGAATGCCACTAATCATCTGGGCAATACAAGTCGAAACCACAATGAGAGAGCACCTCACACCCACCAAGATGGCCAGAATCAGGGAGATGGACAAGAGCACTTACACACAAGGGTTCCAGAAGGAAACGACTTCGGACATGCACTGCTCAAAGCCTGTTACCATGTCCTGCATCCTGGTTGGGGGGTAATGGGAGGTGGAAGGGGATAGGCTTTAAATTGTACAGTTGCAGGGGTGGTGGTGGTGGAAAACCCCCACCCCAGCTTGAATAGCCCTCTAAAAATAGGCTGCAATAAATGGAGCCAAGAGAATTCCCCCAGCCCAGCTGCTGGAGCCCTCCAGACACAGGCTCTGACCGACAGCCTCACAACCTGGATTCTCCAAGAATTCCAGGCACTTGTCCAGGCCCACGGCATAGCCGCCTGCCAGGATGGTCTTGGCGACATTGTTCCGGCTGGGATTTAGAAGAAGGGGGTTGAATTTCCCTGTTAGCATTTGGAATACCAGAGGATGGAGTCCCTGGAAACCAAATGCCTCTTAATTCTCTTGTTTTATCTTTCTACAAAGTGTGCCTCTTGTTTCTGCTCAGTTAACTGCCTTGCGGATTAATAATTTAGGGAACCGTGAGGCAAACAACAAAGTTCAGCCTGGAAAGGTAAAGAAAGCCAATTTTTCTGCTAAAATGACTATACCGGGCAGAATTCTTATATGTTCCATTTGGGCAAGTTGCTTAGCCTTCTGAGTCTCGGTTTTCTCAACTCTAAGTTATGGCTCATGGACCACAACTATCCTGGAGAATTCATCTTCCTGTTTAATTTAATTTAGTAAGCATTTATTAGTGCTTACTCTGTGCCTGTCATCTGAGGCCTCAGTGGGAGACACTGATGCGACAAGTGTCCCTCAGTATGATGTTATAATAATCTGGAGGAAGAAGCTTGTAAGTCTACCTCATAACAGGCTCCAAAGATGAAGGGGCTTTGGGATGGGGCCTTGAGGGATGAGTAGGAGCCCATCTATAGGGGCACAGGATTCAAGAAAGTCATGAAAATATTTAGTTCCACTATTCCGCCCTGGGTTTCAGTCCTGAGTTGCTTGCCTTGACCTGTCTCACGTGTCATGACCCAACTTCATTCCCATCCCCCGGCTTCTGACATCAGACACGTATATAGCACCCTATCCCACCCCCAAGGCCAACCTTTGCAGTCCCTCTCCCAGAGCTGTCAAGATAAAGGCCAGCTCCCCCACACAGCCTGCCTCCAGGCCTGTGCCCTGATTGAGGTTCTCCTCTCCAGCCCTTGCCATTTATCATGTTCCCTCCACACACGCCACATCTCCAGTAGCACAAAACTTCTTTCAAAGCCCCAGACTCCTGCTGTGCCTGACTCCTGGCTAAGACTTTGGATTTCAGCTTACAATGTCTCCTCTCCCAGAAAGCCACCCCTGACCAGCCCCTAGTCCAAGTTAGACACTCCTCGTAGACACTCTCGGGTTTACTCTGCACCTGCTCTCCCATTACACCAGTGAGCTGTACTGCTCTTGCCAGGCAGAGCTGGGCCTGTATTGTTCTCTGCAGCATTCTCCACACCTACTAGGGGGCCTGGGACACAGAGGTGCTCAGCAGTTGAATAAATCCAGCCTGAGAGTCAAATCCGGCCCACTGTTTGCTGTTTTAAAATAAAGTTTTATTGGAACAGAGTCCCACTCATTCACTTATGTATTGTCTGCAGATACTTTTGGGCTACAACAACAAAGCTGAACAGTTACAAAGGCGATAGATGACTCACAACACCTAAAATATTTATATCTAGCCCTCCACACAAAAAGGTCGTCTACCCTGCAATAAATGAAGGTCCTCTGGGGAGTTGGCACCAGCTACCCTGCCTGTCCTGCCAGACCTCCAGTGCCCTTGTGCAGGCCCACCACGGACAAGATCTGGAAGAGCAGAATCCAAATGTCATGGGGGAAGGTGGTGATTAAAACCATAGGGCCGGGGGCACCTGGGTGGCTCAGTGGGTTAAAGCCTCTCTGCCTTTGGCTTGGTCATGATCCCAGGGTCCTGGGATGGAGCCTTGCATTGTACTCTCTGCTCAGCAGGGAGCCTGCTTCCTCCTCTCTCTCTCTCATTCTCTCTCTCTCTCTCTCTGCCTGCTTCTCTCCCTACTTGTAATCTCTGTCTGTCAAATAAATAAAATATTAAAACAAAAACAAAAACAAAACATAGGGCTGGGCCAAGTGACCTCCAGACAAGATGGCCACATGTTGGGACGATCCACTGCTAGAAATGATTCCTACGGAGCTTCTTGCCTGTGTGTACAAAGACTTAGGATATTAGTTGATTGTAACAGTGGAACGGGGAGAAGGAGACATACAATGTCCCTCAGTGGGGACTGGGCAGTGGGTACACGGCTATACGCCCATTACTGGAGTTCTGTGTTAACAATATGGTGGCACACCATACACATAGGAAATGATCTGAGATGGGACACTGTGATTAAAAGTCCAATAAATCATCATATGTACTCATAGTAAGATATATAGAACACTAGTGTGCTTATATAGCATCATATAACCATTGACTATTTCTTAAAGAAGATCCAAGAAACATAGACCAGTGATTGTCTCTGGGAAGGGAAACTGGGGTTTCCAGAGATTCCTGGAGATGGGCCTCTGCCCTCTAAACCTGAAGTCTTGTTGGGACAGGGCTGGGAAAGAGAAGGGAGGACTTCTTGCTGTATGCACCACCCCCCGCCTTTTTAAAAAAGATTTTATTTATTTATTTGACACAGAGAGATCACAAGTAGGCAGAGAGGCAGGCAGACAGAGTGCGGGAAGCAGGCTCCCCACTGAGCAAGGAGCCTGATGTGGGACTTGATCCCAGGACCTTGAGATCACGACCTGAGCCGAAGGCAGAGGCTTAACTCACTGAGCCACCCAGGTGCCCCTCTATGCCCTTTTATAGTTTTCAAAATTTTAAACATGTTTGTTCCCTTAAAAACAAACCAAAAAAGCCAGTGCAGTGAAGAAATCAGTACAATCATGGCAACCTACAGGACCAGAGTTGTTCTAGCATCTTATAGGAGACCCTGAGGCCCTCCAGAGCCAGTGCCCAAAGACCCCAAATTCCAGATGGTACTTAAGTTACCTCTCGGGCCACTTGGGTTCCTTTGTCTCTGAGTAGGCTGTGTCTTACTGACAGCGTGAAAATCTGTGGGAGCCCATTTGACTGCCCCCTTCAGTGTTGATCATTCCTCTGTTGTTCTTCATAACACCAAATGAACATCCCTACAGCACAGCTGGGATGCCGGGCGTGGGAGAGAGCTCTGTCATCATCCCTGCAGCCCATGCCCTCATTTTACAGACAGGGAAACTGAGGCCTGGAGTGAAAAAGGGATGTGCCCTGGGCTGTGTACTAGGAACACTGACACTGGTCCAGGCATCCTGCCTCCCAGGCCACAGTACCCCACAGTCCAGCACACAGCTGGGCTTGGGGGGGGCGGTGTGTTGGCTCCCTACAGAATAGAACTTCTTCCTAGGAGCATTGGATGCTGTGAAAACCAGAGGCAGCTGTGCAGAATGCAGAATTGTGTAAAATGGTATCTCAGAGAAGCCAGTCAGTCCCCCCAGGACAGAAAGTTTCCAGATGAATCCAGCTGCTCCAAAGTGTTGAGTTACTTTTTAAAATTTCATTTGTTTTCACATAAACCACTTGCAAATCACAGGCTTCCCTAATTGCACTACACCAAGTAAAGTAAATGACCTTGGGATAACTTACTTTGGGAGGCTGGAGTTGGCCCCGAGGGGGTGTAGGACTGTTTACCGTGAACTAGTCGATATGGCCATCCCCTGTGCAGGTAGTACTTTGCTTGTCATCTAGTCCCTGATGTCTTGCCTTCCAGCCTCACCTCCAGCTACCATCCCTATAATAGAGCTCCTCCCAGTATGCACCGCACCCTCTTTTGTCCCAGTGCCTTTGCTTATGCGGTTCCTACTTCCCAGGCTACCCTTTTCCTCTGCTTGGCAACCTCCTACTCAGCCTTTAAGACTCAGCCCAAACGTCACCTTCTCTTCAAAGCCCTTCCCAGTACTCTGTCTCCCAGGTGGAGAGGGAAACCCTCACCTGGACTGTGGGCATCACAAGGGCAGGGACAATGGCTCTCTGTCCACTCTCCTGGTGGTGGGGCTCAGACACTGCCACTGCTCCGAATGACCAGCTACCAGCAGAGCTGAGTCCCAACCATAAAAACTCAGTGCTACTTGGGCTGGCCAAGACCCAGACTGTGACAGTGAGATTGAAGAGGCTTTAATGTTTGCATATCCTAAATTTTAGGGCTGGAAGGAGTCACCATGACCCAGCATTTACTGCTCACTAGGTGGGGAGCCTGAGGCCTACAAGACGGGGTTGCACTTCCCGAAGTCATTCTGGGGCCAGGCCAAGACCTGGTCATCTGACTTCCTTTCCGCATCTCCTTCCCCACTGCTCTGACAAAGCAAACCACAGAGTCAGGGAACCATTGTGGTTTGAGGTGTAAGGAGGATGATTTCTGTGGTCTTTGAATGAACAATAAAAATCAGACGCAGGTGCTACTATGCCTACAGTTGACAATGGATTAACTGAGGCTGGAAGAAAAGATCCTTAGGGAGGGCTTGCAATGACAGAACCGCATAGTCAGGACACAGGGTCAGAAGCAAGGAGAATCGAAACCCTTACCAGTACTGGTCGGCGCTACACAAACTCTGAAAAGCCTAGCATGTGACAGGTGCTCTGTGACTGA
Source organism: Mustela nivalis (assembly GCF_964662115.1). Taxonomy (NCBI): domain Eukaryota; kingdom Metazoa; phylum Chordata; class Mammalia; order Carnivora; family Mustelidae; genus Mustela; species Mustela nivalis. Next base: position 160,496,661 of record NC_139020.1, read on the forward strand.
CACTGTGAACCAAATGGTCAGGAATGATCACCTCCTCCAAGAAGCCCTCCTAGCCTACAGCCCCAGAACACCCTATGTTTCCAGGTCCCCAGTGCCCACCACAACCCCTGACACAGTGTGTGATTATAAAGTAGGTGTTATAAAAGTGAAGGAAGGTGTGGGGGTGGCCATGGGTCAGAAGGTGCTGATGGCTTCCCGCCTTAGTCCGGCCACTCTTGGGGGCCCCCTCCCTCCATCCTTGTCCCCCTGCTGGGCCCGGTCAGGTAAGCTGAGCTGCTTGCCTGGGGATTTAGGGCGCAGGGCCTGTGGAGAACAGACCTGTGGCTTCTAAGTGCCACTACTTGAGTTATGGGTCTCTACTCAAGTGGATGGGAAGTGGCCGTCTGCCGGTCTTCTTGCAGGATTCGAGAGGCCTGACGACATCAGGAAGACATTTAGTAGCAAATACCTAATTAGGCTGCTACCTTCGTCAGTGAAGGGCTCTTCCCCGAACACACCCCGCCCCACTGCCCTCGAAATCATACTGCACACCACAGTTCCCATCAGGTGGTCTTGCCAGCCCCGGCTCACAATCAAAGTGACCCCACCGCAGCCCCCCCCTTTCCCTGGCTGGTAGCACTGGGAAGCTGCTTGGCCAGATCCTCTGGCCTGACCCTTTGGGCCCCTCCATACCTGAGATAGAGCCCAGGCCACCTCGGTTCTCTGTCCCAGGGTGAAGAGGCAGCCCTGTGGCCAGTAGGCCTGGACACACATCCCAGCCCCTGACCCCCTTGTGTCACCCTGGCTGAGTCCCCCAGCTTCCTGGGGCCTCAGTGTGTGGATCTAGAAACCCTCCTTGCAGGAGTGGTGTGGGGGCTTGGCAAGAACATCTGTAATTGCCTGGCCAGGGATGGGTACCACGGAGGCCTTCAGAACTGGGCAGTGTTTCCCCTGCTCCACCACTGTCCCCACAGAGTGGGAATGCTCACACCTGGGGACACCAGTTGGGGTCACAGCCTAGCTCCCCCACATCTGATGCTCGATCTTGCATCTTGGGCAATGGGATGGGTCTTTCTGTGCCTCCTTTCCCCCTTTCTGCCTCTATCTGCCTCTTCCTTAAGTTTGGGGCTGTTACCTCTCTAGACAGCCACAAGGCCACCCCTCACCGGCACCTACCCTGTATCAGGCACTTTACAGAAGAGGTAGCATTTAATTCTCAACAACCTTCCACTTTACAAATATATGATGACTCAGAGAGGCTGAGTAACTTACTTAAGGCTTCCCCCCACTCCAAGGGCTTATTGAATGAGGCTCTGTGCTAAATGCTTTACATGTATCATTCATTTAATGAGCCTTACAATGACCTTCTCAGGAACATACCACTATTACTATCCTCATCCGATCATCCAGAGAAAGAACCGAGGCTCAGAAAGCTAAAAGAATGTGCAAAAGGGCAAACAGCTAGGAAGTGAGGATTTGAACCCAGGGCTGTCTGATTCCCAAGTCTATGCTTTAAACACTATTCTCTTTGGTCTTCAAGGCCCAGTTCCAAGATGTCCCCTGCAGAAGACAGTTTCCCTTCTCAGCTGATATCATGGAAATAATAAGAGCAAATCCAGAACCACCCCCCACCACAACTGCCCCACACTGGCTATGGAGTCCGACTCCTGGCTCTGTCCCCTTCTTGGCAGTATGGTCTTGGGCATTGCCATTCCAAGCCTCAGTCTCCTCCTCTGTAAAATGGGCATGAATAACCAGGCATATCACTGTTGTTGTAAAGACTTTAGTGGGATACCCAGTGCTGGGCCCTCAGCAAGAGTTCTGCCCCCACTTAACCAGCTCCCAGGTCCCCAGTCACAAATCCCAATTCCCTCTGCCCTACTCTCTTCCCGGGGGATGCCCCGCTTGCCCTCTGGAGTGGAGAGCAGCTGGGGAAAAGCAGGCAGGCATGGTGGTAGCTGGCCCCGGGAAGAACTTGAGGCTTCTGCCAGCTCTGCTAAGGCAGCCCAGAAGCCCAGGTGGGGTCACATGGGGCAAGCTCACACTCAGTGGGGCCACCAGGGATGAATTAACTTCTGTGGTCCCAAGCCCCACCCACAGGGCTACAGTCTGGGAAAGAGACCCCCACGTGTGAAGGGCTTTGAGACAGCACACACATGTTCCAACAGACGGCAGCCCGCTTGCCATCACCTCCTCTGAGGGATCTTCTGGAACACCCCCAGGTAAAGCCCATCCCCTTTCTCTCTATTTCATCTAATTCCCTTCAAAGCCCATCTCTCAGCCTATATTTATCTTGCTTATATTACTTGTTTACTTGTTTATTGTCTGTCTCTTCCATCACAATGGAGCTCTGTGAAGGAGGGACTTTGTTTACCACCGTGTCCCCAGTATCCAGATGGAGCCTGGTCGACAGTACGTGCTCAGTAATTGTCTGATAAATGAGTGAGTCATGCTGAACCACAGTTGTTCTCAGTCAGGGACAACCACATGGATGCAGCAAGGCCTGCACGCTGGGAAGGGAACGGCAGGCTCCGCTCCTGCTCCCCATTCTCACCCTTGTCTTATTCGATCTCAGCCAACGCCTCTATTTCCACCATAGATAGATTATGGAAGGGCTGGGTGAGATGGTCTTTCAAAAACACCAATTTTCATCTCCAGTGTGCCCAGTACATAAAGGAACCATCAGCCAAAGATTTTATAAAAAAAAAAAAAAAGATGCATCCCTTCAGCAGGGCAAATGACCATCCTTGACCTATCTGGTTCTTTCCTGGTAGCTTTGCTTAAACTGGGGCCCCTCTGTATTAAAGGGAGCAGGTAAAGTGAGGGCATTGGGGAAGAAATATGGAAATCTGCAAGGCCTTGTTCTGTTTCAGATTCAGACACGTGTCTTTCCAGGGAGCCGCTAAGGAAGGAGCCTGCTTATTCTTGAGCCATGGGTCCCTACAGCAGAACAGCTACTGAGGGGTTGCCAAGCCAAGGCAAGGCCCCAGTGGCCCTCTCCCTTAATGAATAGACACGTTCATTTACAGCAAGTGCCAGGGACGCCTGTTTTGCAAATGGATGCCACTAAGTGCTCCTAAAACAACAGCCTCTCTTAAGTGGGTTAAAAATTCCCCTCTGCAATTTTCTTTATGTTATTGATTTAAACAGCACCTTCTCTCATCTGGCTGGGACGAAGACTGCATCCAGCTTGACCCAACTCCACTGATTCGGAATTAATGGAGGTGGGATACGTGTGATGCCTGATTCAGTGTCTGAATAAATCCATAACTGAGAACATGTGCACTCCTGAATGTGTCCCACAACTGCCCCTGACATTTATTCCTACCTACTCTGTGTCTGTCAGGCACTGACTGGGGAACCAGAAGGTGCAGAAGGAAACAGAGGCCCTGAAGCCCGGAGAGCCTAAGTCATTTGTCCAAAGACGCACAACCTCTAAAGCACAGAGCTGGGACGGGCACCCACCCATGTTGACACTCAGCCTGTGTTCTCTCTGCTCCACGGGTGGTTCTCAAAGGCTGCTTCCAGGAATAGCAACAGTTGCAGTCTCAGCTGGGACTTTTTTGCAATTGCAAAGTCCAACTGTCCAGGTGGGTCTGATGCCTACTCCAGTTTGGGACTCTTGGGTCAGTCAGGGCACTGAGGTGGGCCATCAGTTCAGTATGGGAGCCAGATGGCACAAGGTCAGGACTGACTGTGAGCAGGTGGGATGGCCATTTAGAGAAGGCTTCCTGGAGGAGGTGAGGTGAGGCCTGTCTTGGGATCTGTGGCAGGAATGGGAATTCACTGGGTGGCCCAGCAAGAGAAGGGCACTCCAGGTAAAGGGAATAGCATAGGAACAGCTTTGGTGAGCTTGGGAAAATATAATCATAGTTCTGCATATATGGGGAGTGTGAAGTACGGGGATGGGTGAGCTGTGAGGAAAGAGGCCAGAGGGTGAAGAGGTTAGACTTCCGGTGACAGAAGTGGCCTGGATTTATCCCTAGGTTGGTTTTCCCAATGACCACAAAGGACACGTTTACCAATTACTTAACACCATGCTTTACATGGGGGGGGGGGTGGGACTCAATCTTCTCCATCAATAATAAAAAAAAAGTTTCACTGAGAATAAATTCAGTTTTCCCATAAAAACAAATCACCCAAACTAAAACACTGTTATAAAATCCTGCTTGGATTCTGTTATCAGCAGAAGGCCTGTGCTGGAGGCCTGCTCTGGGTTTGTTTAACACAGACATTAGCAAGCAAAGAGAATTCATGTTCTAGAAGGCAGCCATAAAACAGAAGGGTGCTTTTTATATCCTGATAGGGAATAAGACACAAGATGTATTGCTAGGTGAAACAAGTAAAGTGATGAATGCTGTATTTGGGTAAAAAAGGAAGGGGGAGGAGTAAACACTCCCCCCCCCACACACACACACCGACGCAGACATGCACGCACACACGCACACTGACATATGCATAAAATACCTCTGGACAGCGGTTACCTTTGAGGGAACTTGCCAGGGCTGGGAGGGTGGTTTGTTGTTCACTGTGTGCCTTTTCTATCTTTAATTGTTGGACCATGTGACTACACAACGCCCATAAAAACAAGATACAATAAAGCCCTTTTTTGAGTGCTAAAGACGTATTAGCAGGGACCAACACTTTGGTCTCAGAATAACGGGCAGGGCTGAAAGAGCACTGGGAAGAGTTACACTCTCCCAGGTCCCATGTGATTCTGTTCCTGGTCCCTGGACGCCGAGTCTGGGGCTCACCTGGAATCATTTCACACAGTCAGAGTCTCACACTTCCACCTGCCTGGTGGGTAGCAGGGGCAGGGTGGTAGGGGAGTCAAGGCCATCTTCCTATACTCTTGGGAATAAGACTTGGCTGTCATTCCAACGTGCACCTCTTGCATTGTGAGGGGAGAAGGCCAGGCCCCCAAGGAGCACCTCCTGTATGCTGGGCAGTTGGCAGCTATCTGCAGCTTGGCACACACTGTCCTGTGGGTGGTTATCAAGCCCTGTTAGGCAGCCCACCAGGAAGCTGAGACACACAGAGGTTTGGTGGTACACCTGAGGCCGCTCAGCTCGCAGTGGGCAGAGCTGGGATTCCAATCCGCAGGCTTCGCAGGAAAGCCTTGGAGCCTCACTCCATGCCAAGTGGGACTTGGGCTGGTAAGGGAACATGGCCCTATGAAATAAGAGTAAACCTGGAGGCCCCAGATGGGGCCGCCCCAGACTCCTGGAGTGGGTCCATAATGAGCAGCCCTTATGCAACACAGCCCACAGATAATTTTGGTCTCTCTCACTGTTTCCGTACATGAGCATAATTTATGTGTTAATAGCAAAGATATCAAGGTTTGGAAACCCCTGGAGTGTTGGAAACGCAATTTGTAATTACAAGCACACAGCAATTTGTTCAACATGTCAGCCCTGTCCACGGTAATTATTCCCCTGGTTAAGGGTAATCCCCGCCGTGCATGGGAAAGGGAAGCCAGGAGCGAGGGCGCTGGGGCTGGGACCCCGGTTGTCTTCCTTGAGGCCATTTCTTCTCCCAAGATCCCTTCCCAGCCATAGAAAGAGCACAGTCTGCACCTTACAGAAGGGACAGAGGCCCAGATGGACCAAAACACTTGCACAAGATGTGAGATCACACACCAGAACACGGGGAGCTGGGATTTGATACCAATGGATGGCCCAAGCCATGAGGGTCCTCACCTGGGATGCAGCTTTCTGATTGGAAAGGGCATTCTTCATTCAACACACATTGGTTCCCCTTAGGCTTTAACTCCAGGGCAAGGTATGGGGGCTAAGGGAAGCAGGGGAGGGACTCCCAGACTCTGAAGGCCCCCTGGTTGTCTAGCTCTGGCTGCACTAACTGTAGGGCCCTCATTCTCTGCTTTACACACGTGGCTTGCGGATGCCCTGTCCACCCTGTAAATCTGGGACCTCACATTTCCATTTCACTGCCCAAGGCTGTGGAGCAGAGACCTGGACCCCAGCACTCCCCTGCAAAGTGGGGGTCCACCTAGCCATCCCAGGTTGGGCTTGGCGGCAAATGAAGTTGGGTTTTAAAAGGACAATTTAGGGCACAGCTGGTAGAGCCATCCTTGGAGAGAAGGAAAGATGGGCTGGAGCCATTGAACCAGCAGTTTAGGTGTCAGACTGGGGTGTAGGTGAGGAGCAGGGGGAAGGGTGGTGGGCTCTGGCATGACCAGAGCAGCCCCAACCCCACCTCTCACCAGGCTGGGCCTGGCTGGGCCAGTCCACCCTTCACCACTGGAGGGCTGGCGCCACCTGTCGTCCTTCTGGGGAACTGCATCCTGGCCTTCCCAGCCCCAGGACAGAGAGCGGGCAGGACTCCATGGTACCCCAGCCTTGGGAAAGGTGCAGAGAGGGGCAGCTGAGTCAGCTTCTGGACCCCACCCTAAGCTTCCTCATTCAAACCTCTCCCCTCCTGCCTGAACCATCTGAGACATCCTCCTCCCCAGCCCCCTTGCAGCTGGGTTAGGAAGGGCAGTGGGTTAGGAAGCAGAGACAAGACTCAAAGCCATTTTCACTGACATTTCAGTCTAACGACAAATCATCGCCCTGCTTCAAAATATGGCTCTTCACTGCTTACAAAATAAGCACCAAATTCCTTGTTATGCCTAGAAGTCCCTGCAAATTTGGCCTCTGCCCTCCCTACTCTGCCTCAGCCTCTTACCTACTTGGTTGGCTCCTGCCACCCACCCTTTAAAAATGCTAGTTCAGCACACATGTCTCTCTCTTTTCACCTACTTAACCGTGACTCCACCTTCAAGCCTCAGCTCCTTCAGGGACGCCTTGCCTGGCCTCCTCACTGCCCCCTGAGCAATTCCTCCTAGCAACTGGCTGATGTTGTTCAGGACAGCATTTCCCTCTCCTATACCAGACAGCTGGGTAAGGATAAGGAGCATGTCTGTGGGACTCAACATTTACTTCAGCCCCAGAGTTGTGCCCAGCACATACTGGATTCTTGAGAAATCTTTGTGGAAGAAATGAATTATGTCTAGATCAAGTGAGTCGCTGTCCCCAAATTAACATGCCTTCATAAATAAAATATTCATTTCTCAAGGGGCCAGGCATAGAGGTAAAGGTGTTTCATACTTGAGCTCTGGGGGAGGGTATGGGGGGGATATTAACAGACAATAAAGTAGGGGGTCTGTGCACAGATGTCCTGACCAGGAGTAGACAGCCAGAAAAACTCGAGCTGAGATGTGAACCCAGGTCTGTTTTCAGTCAAGCCATCCTGTGGCCCCTGAGGCCAGGCATATGGCCCAGTTCCCTCTGAGGTTTCACCTAGCTGGGTTTGCTCAAGCTGCTCACACAGATGGAGGACAGTGGTTAGAGTTCCCTTTCCCCTGAGGTTACCAACAGAGTTCTGGAGAGAGATTCTAGAAAGCTAAGCACAAGAAGACTGCCTAAGTGGGGAGGAGAACCCACCACACCTAGGCATCTCTCCCTTGCCAGTGAGCATGCTCAAGGCTGGTTCTACCATCCCTGTGCAGGGCTCCTGTGCCTGTGTCTCTGTAAAAGGCGCCCTCTTCTGGTGGACACAGCCTCTTAGACTCCTGCTTGGAAAGACTGCGTTCTTTCTTTGCCAAGTGCTCTTACACAGTGCTCAACCTGGACATCTGTGCACTAGAGGTGCCTGGAGCTCTGCCCTATTGGGTGACTATGACCCTTAGTCCCTGCCGCCCTCCTGACACCAGCAGTGGATCCTTCTCCTCCTTCAAGGGGGCAGGGAGCCCTTCCGGTAAGGCTTTATACCTATGCATGCAAGACATGTGGGCCACATGTAGCCACCAGCTGCCTTCCTTTCTCAGACCCTGGGAGAAAGAAGGCCCCAGAAAAAGCCCTCTGGGAGATTTACATGGCAGAGATAAGACAGTAGCAGGTCCAGAAATCACAAGGCCCACAGAGAAAACATCAGCAAAACTTAACACTGACTTAAGTTGCCTCAAGGGAAGACCGTCAAAGTTTAATAGGGAGGCAGGAAAAACTCCAGGCTACATTATCGGCATTAGCCCAGGTGAGATGAATGACATGTTGCCTGCCTGGGTCTTCAAGGAGACAGATCCTCACTCCTCTCAGAAAAGCTGCTGCATGTCCTGGGCTTCTGCACTGAGTCAGGAACCCGGAGGAGGCCAGGGCTGGCTCAAGGTCACCCAATGGCCAGCTGGCAGCCAGGCTGGGCCCATGCCAGGGCCCCAGGCTCCACCTTCGCTCCAGACCCAGATCTGCTGGAGTGGGGAGGAGGGGGAGCTGGTCTCCAGCTCGGGCCTTCAACTGGGCACAGAGGGACCGTTCTTTGCAGCTCAACGATCCCCCTGTTTGCCCCGTGCCAGGCTACAGCCTCCCTCGAGTCCTGCTGACGAGGAAAATCTGGTGCCAGCGTCCACAAATATGTGTGCCTTCTGGAGGGAGGAGGGAGTCAGGTTCTCTGGCCGAGTGGGTGGATTTAAAGGCCCAGAGGGAAGTCACAGGATGGGGGCAGAGCAAGCTACCGGTGTTTTCTTTAAAAGACACTGCAGGGATTAAACACACATATACATGTATCTCCTGAACATTTCCAACCGTATACCCCCCAAATGCTCCTCATGTTTAGTTTGAGTGGGGGGCATATGAAGTTTCATTGTATATTCTTACAATGATGAATATTTTTTACCAAGTATCTGTTTTCCTAAGTAAAGAGTAACCTCCTAGAAATAAACCAAAAATAAGAGGTCCAGGAAGAAAGGAAGCTGCCAGAAGGAGCTCAGAATTTCGGAGATGGAGGGAGCTCAAGTACTGACCTTCTCAGTAAAGAACAAAAGCTGAGGGGCACCTGAGTGGCTCAGTGAGTCAAGCATCTGCCTTTGGCTCAGGTCATGATCTCGGGGTGCTGGGATCAAGCCCCATACAGGGCTCCTTGCTCAGCGGGGAGTCTGCTTCTCCCTCTCTCTCTGCCACTCCCCCCTGCTTGTGTGCTCTCTTTCTCTCTCTACCTTTCTGTCAAATAAATAAAAAGTTTTAAAGCAAAGACATTAAAAACAAAAACAAACAAATACCCAAAAGCTGAGATTACCTGTGCTTGCTGGGAGCTGGGTCGTGTTGGTGGCCCATTTCTGCATGGTGACAGTTTAGCCTCAAAGTGACCTGAAGAGGCAGGCCCTATTATTGTCACTCCCACTAAACAAACCAGGGGACATCGCCCCAAATCCTAGCCACTAGCCCAGTTTGGGTCTTGTTCTTGGCCTCAACTTCCTTGTAGGGACCTACAGTTCTCAGAGAGCCCTGGGGAGGAGCGGCCCTGGGGAGGAGCGACACTGCTCCAGAGGGAATGTGCCTCATCAGGCAAGCGAGGGGAGTCCCCCGGCGGTGGTGGCCATGGTGGCAGGAGTAGAGTCTGCAACTTCCGGGGCCACGCAGGCAGGCTGCTAGTGGAGGCAGGGCCATTCTTGCAGCCCAGGCCCCTGCCAAACCAAAGCCACCCCCCGACACTGAGGCCTCAGTTTTCTTGTCTATTAAATGGGTGAGTCTTCCGTGTTTTGCTTGGTAGGAATAAAGCTTACCCGAGGGGAGGTGCCTGGCAGGTGCTCAGTCTATACCCACTTCCTCCCTCCTTCCCTGCCCTAATAATTCCAAGAGCAGTGAGGCTGTGTCCTACCAGGCCAGGTAGTGGCCACTGCCCAGGGAAAGGCAACAAGATCTGGAGGGCTGACTGGAGGTTGGCAGTGACCCCTCCCATCTAGCAGGCACGCCCTGGACACAGAAGAGGACGCAGAGCCCCTTGGGAGATGGGTGGGCAGGGTGCCCGAGAGGCTGTGCGAGCTCGAGTGAGCTTGCATAGTGGCCTGAGATCTGGCAGACCCTTGTCCCACGCCAGGCCCTTCCACCTCCTACCTCTCGCTGCTTCCAACAGACCCAGATGCCAAGAGATTAGGAGGGGATGTTTATCTTCTAGTCGGAGGCACTCGGAGTTGGGCAGGGAAGACAGGGCCAGGGATCACCCTGGAGCTCCCTTACCTTGGTCCAGTGCCCCTGCCACAAACAGCGCAGCCTCGCTGGCCTCTGGGGCCTCCTCGGCGGCCCAGGTAGGTGAGCTCCCTCAAGCCCTTCCCTGGCCTGTGCAAGTGGCCAGCGTGGGTCCTAAGCCCTCAGCCCCTGCTTAATCCGACAGGGCCCTAGTCAGCGCCAGTGGGACACGTGACACCCACAGCCCCACAGACCTGTTTGGCAGGAGTGGCAGCTGGGCTGGTGGGGGAGGGGTGCCTGCCCAGCCGGCGCCCTGCCCTCGGGGGCTGTCCCTGATCACCTCGCTCCTGCTGGCTCTTCCTGGCCAGAGCCTGTGGTCCTGGGCTCCTGCCCGCCTTCCTGGGGAAAGGTACGGGTATTCGGGGAGGAGGAGGCAGGACAGATGAGGAAAAGGGCACGCTTTTTACCAAATGGTGCTGGGTAATGGTGTGTGCGTGAACATGTGTGTGCACGCACATGCGCACACTTGGAATGAGCCCCTTCTTTCACAACACACACCAATCAATTCCAGGCAGATCAAAGATCTAATGTAAAACACACAGAAGAATATTCATGACCACTGAGTGGGAAAGGAGTTCTAAAACACAAGACATGAATACTAAAGGAAAAGTTAAATTTGACTTCTTAAATTAAGAACTCTGAAATGAAGACGTTCACCCCAAGACCCCAGAACAAGTAAAAAAAAAAAAAAAAAAAAGGCAAGATATCTACCACGTACGTAAATGATCAAGGATTCAAGTCTCAAATGCCTAAAGAACCCCCCACCCCAAACCCACAAGAAAATAAAAAAGACAGCCCAAGATGGGCAAAAGACTTGACCACGCACTTCACCAAAGAAGAGATCCAAACGGCAAATAAACATACAAAAATGGCCCGACCTCACTGGCAATCAGGGAACTGCAAGCTAACATCACAGTGAGAAACCATCCTCCCGCCCCGGGTGAGCAACACAGGAAAAGACTGATATCAGAAGCCTAGCAGGGGCTAGGGAGAAGGGGACGCGATAGGGAAGGACCGCACGGCTACTTTACAACCCTGTTAAAGGTAATGAGCAAGAGAAGGAAGGGTACGCCCGCCGCCCTAGGACAGACAGATTCCAGAACAACAGCCCCAAACTGAAAACAACCCACATGTTCTTCACAGTAGACCAGCTACATCAGCTGTGGCCCAGCGACATGAGAGAATATTATACGGCAGCAACGAGGACTCACTGTAGCATCTTAGGACTGAATGAGCCACACGGCTCCGACTTCAAGCCCAAGAAGCCAGACCCAGAGAAGTATCTACAGTTTCAGTCTATTTACAGACAGCTTGAAAAGCAGCAAAGCAGAAAAACGGAAGGATACTGTAAAAAATTGTTCAGCAAGGTGGTAAGACAGCAAGAACAAGAGCATTATTATCAGAAAAGTTGAAATGGTGAGACTCTTTGAGGCATATTGATTGGGGAGGAACACAGAGCGGGGGTCGGGGGAAGAGTTGTTTCTGACAACGCTCCATTTCTCGACCCAGGTGGTAGGCTCTTGTGTATTTCTCTAATTTTTCTTTAGGCGGCTGCATATCTGTCTTTTCACTTTCCTATGTGATGGGTTCACAGCACATTTAAACAGACACATTCGTATGGGTGGGGGATAGGTGGGGACCCCTAGGTGCGGAGCTACCCACCCCTCACCTCACCTGCAACACCTCAACACTGCGGCCACCACAGCCACATGGGATGTCCCAGCTGAAAGGGCTCATTCTACCCTCTCGTTTTCGAGACAGGCATGGAAGATCAGAGACAGAAAGGAACTTGCCCAAGGCTGCAGAGCAAGTCAGGGCCAGAACTGGAATCTAGGTCTTAAACCAGGGCTGTCTCCTCTTCCTTTTGGAAGAATTTTCCCATTGCAAATCACCTTTAATCACCAGTTGGGGCAGACTCATTCTGTTTAGCACTGGGTGCTCTCAGGAATTTTTATTCACTTGCTTATTCATTTGGGACTGTGTATGCTAGAATACAAGCTCCTGGAGGAAAGGGCTTTTGTGTCTGTTTTGCTCTTGTGGTAAAATACTTGTTCCATAAATATTTGTTGAATGAATGAATGAACGGAGCTGACATTTCTATTTGGACTTGGAGGCCCCAGAAATACTCAGTAGCTCCTGCGATATTCCCAAAGGAGAAAATGAAAAATAACTGTATGACATTGACACACTTTCTCAGAATTACTTTCATAACTGCCTTGGGTGGCCAGCACTGTCATCACTCCCATCTTCGGGAGGAGGAAACTGAGGCTCATCAGGGAGGTCTAGTGACATGTCCCAGGCCACGAAGCTAGGAAGTAGAGAGCTCATGTTTAAACCCAGCCCCAGAGGCAGGCTGGCCCTCAGCAGGTCCACGAAAGGATCCCCGTATCAGGATCCGCATGCTTCAGCCCCTCCTGCCCACCCCCACCCCTACCTCTTTCAGGTGCCAGTTACAGCTTCCAAAGTGATCTCTGGTTTCTTCCAAACTCCTTCGGCTCAGAGAGGGGAAGGGACTGGTCCAAAGTAACAGGGAGTCCAGCTCTCTGCCTTCAAGCTTCCCAAGGTAATGTGACCAACAGTGACCCCAGTGCGGCTCGGGGATTTGCCAGTAGACACTCAATTTCCATACTGCTTTACTTCCTACCAGATTCTCAGGCCCCTTGGCTAAGTCCAAAAGCTGGTCCTACTTCTGCAGCTGGATGAACCGGATAATGAAACATTCCCAGAATACCCTCAGGCAACTGGCTTTATTAAAACACTGGAGCACTTAGCATTTTTACAAACCTATATTACCATCCTGATAGCTTTCACCAAGCCCCCAGATGATAATTTAAAAAAAAAAGTCATTGACTCTGGGAGTCTTGGAGCTACAATGACCCTCGGGGGCACCTATACTACTGATCTATAATAAATCCTCCGTCCATCCTCAGTTTGCATACCTCCAGGGAAGGGAACTCACTACCTTCTAAGGCAGCTTGTTCCTTGTTTGGACCCAGCTCAGTTGAGCACAACAGAAACTTCTATCAGCCAGTGAGGTGGTTTGGCCACCGTTCTGCCTTTGGGGAATTCAGTCGTAAGCGATTGTGTCATCCCAAAAGAATGGGACAGAGCCCAGGCTGGGATTACCTTCCAGAGCGGCAGCATGAGAGGCCTGAGCCATTATATCCCCATCACATGTGGCACGTGGATTTATGTGGGTCAGCCTGGACTCTGCTCAGTTGAGAACCCCTCCGGGGTGCTACCTCCCCGAGAGCATCTAGGCATGCAAACTGGCAAACTGTGAGGCTCTAGGGCCCAGGGAACGGAAAGGATGGTCATCACTCATAGGTTGGAGGGTGTGGCATTCCAAATAGTTCCCTCTGGCCTAGGGGCTGACATCACTGTTTTAATATTATGCTTCCAGAACCTTCATACACATGAACGGATGGCTCTGTGGTTTTGCAGATGAAGTGGGATGATATATGTGAGAGCCACTGTCACAGGTTCTGGCAGGTGGCAGACGTTTAAAAAATGTTGAAGATGCTGGCCAAGTATGAATTGCAATCATGCAAGATCAGAAGGCCACATACACACTTTTCTTCGAAGAGTCACTGAGAACTTGGCTGCCTGTGTTCTGCCTTCCCAAGTTGGCACATGCTCGGGTAGCCCAGTGGAATGGCCTGGGCGGGCAGGAAGGGTTTCCTGCAGCCTGGTGACCTCACTGCACACCTATGCCCCTGCACACTCTCTGACAGGGACTCAGGGAAGGTTTTGCTGCAGCAGTGACATCGATGAGAGTAAAGGATGAACAGAGGTTTCTGGGTGTGTGTGTGTGTGCATTCCTGCAGGAGCTAGGACAAGGCAAGCCTGAGTCCAGAGGGAAGACAAGGGGTACAGAAGATGCTGCTCCTCCAAACACGTTTGAGTTACACTTCACCATGGCAACAACCAGGACTGAGTGTGGGGGAAACCCAGCACATGCAGACCTCATCAACATGAGGGGCCTTTGGCCAGTCCCCTTTATGCAAAACACACTTTCCTTATGGGAACAAACAATCCCATTCCCTACCCCATGATTCCACCGAGTGATGAGACCATAGACTGGTGACAGAGAGCTGGCTGGGCTTTTTTAGGCTGCTGACTCCCCACCCCAGTAGTCAGAATGCAGGGGGGAAAGAAAGCTGAAGACACAAAGGGTCCCAAGATCTGGCCTTGGCCTTGGCACTCCCTCTGCACAATGGGGAAGGGGCATGACTAGCGGCAGGGGGCTGCTGTGGGCCTAGCAGGTATAGGGTGGGAAGGAAAGGGCGACTGCTCAGAGCTGCCGCTGGATGAGCAGGCAGCCACGGGCCCTTTCAAAGCCACCTTGACAGGCTGGCAACTCTGGTCATGAGACCCAAGATTACTTAATGTTTGCAAACTGTGCTGGAGCCAGAGTCCCCTGCAGAGGAAGATGCCGGTCCCCTTCCTTGTCCCTCCACTGCAGGGACCTCTGTGGGAACACCAAGTCCTCTGAGTGTTCCCTAGGCAGCAGTTGCCCCAAGGATGGCTGCACTGCTGAAGAGCTGGGGACAGTGGGATGTAGTGTGACCTTGAACACGTTCCTGCCTCTCTCTGGCCTCAGTTTCTCCAGCTCTAACAAGGGATGGGCTCTAGGATGCTTCCTCCAGCTCTGATGCTCAATGGCTAGGCTATGGGCATTGTGGAACCCGGGGCACCTCTTAGCTCAACTTTTCCTGCCTGGGGATGGGGGTGTGGGGCAGAGGGGGAATGGGGCTATTTCTCTTCTATCCTTTCCAACCCACATGTGGGTTCAGGAGCTTGGCCACCTTACCAGCCCACAGGAGGAGCCAGGCATGATGCTGGAGGCAAAGGAGAGTGACCAGAGGGATACTCTTGTGTCACCTCAGTTCAGAGTTGATCTGAGGGGGCTGCACAGGCCAGCATGTGGGTTGTCTGGCAGGGACTGATCACAGAGAGGAGCAGTAGCTTTGTCAAAGGGCACAGCCAGACTCGGCTCCTAGTTCAGAACAAGTGCTTCTCTCCCCGCACCCCACCCCCCACCAAATATAGAGCATGCTCAGAGCAAAATGTACAGAGCTGACCAGGCAGAGCAGACTGCTGTCCCCAGAAGCCTAATCCCGTGGATAGGCCCCGGGGGAGGGGACACCCACCGTCATCTTCTGCTCCGTTTGCTCCAGGAACAGATCAGCTGTGACAGTTGAGGGCTTGGGAATTTAAAGCAGCAACTGCCTGGCAGAAACTTGGGAGGGGGATTTCCCCATGACTGGAGTGGGGGTGGGTGTGGGGACAGCCTTGACTCACCTCTGCCAGCTGTGCTGCCCCCTATACTGCCCAAGGGCAGCCCTTCTGGACAGTGCAGGGATTTTCCACAGCGGGAGCCCCCTGGCCCCTGAGGATCCCCTCTCAGGCAGGCAGGTGGGGTAGGACATCCTGACACCTGACACAACCCCCTCAGTTCTCAGACCTGCCTCGTGTCCCATTTGGGACTGGGTCCAAAGACTGCCACGGGCTGTTCCAGTCCTTGAGCACCGTCACCCACACGGAGTGCCGGCTGCTGGGCCGCTGGGATCTGACCCGGAGCAGCCTCGAACAAAAACCAGCCTCTTGCCCACGTAGGGGCAGGAGGAGGGGTCGCCCAAGGTCACACAAGGGGTCAGGGTCAGGGCTGGATTTGGACCCTGCCCCTCCAGTCCAGCCAAACCTCCTCACTCTCTCCCTAGACGCGTCTATCTGACTACCAGCGAATTCCTGAGATGCTTCAACCTCCCGCCCGCAGGCTCCGGACCCTGGATGCGGTGGCGGGATTTCTCCGTCAGGAGGCAGGAACAGAGAGAAGCAGGGAGGGAAGGGAGGGAGTGCAGTGGTTGGGGGGTAGGGTACAGTTTCGCTTGACGACCCTCGGGGCCTGGATTCACGTTTCCCCGCCCCGGGGTGTGGAGGGGGGGGGGGACAGCAAACTGCATAGGCGCGGAAATGGAGCACCCTGAGCTCCCCTCCCCCCAAGATCGCGCTTTAGCGTTCACAAGGCTAAACGCCCCGCATAGCCGCGGAGGCAGAATCTCCTGCGTCCTCACCGCTCGAGTCCCGGAGAGCGACACCCGTAGAGCCCGGGCTCAGAAAGACTGGCGTTGACGCACCCCAGGCGCTCCGCGTAACCCCGACCTCCAAAGCCGAGAGCCCGGCGGCCTCCGATCCCCCAACTCTACAACCCGGAGACCAGTGTCATCCTCGCCACTGCGGCCTCGGAACCTCTACAACCGGCCGGGCTCCGCAAAGCCGCCTGCGATCACCCCTTTTTCCTCCCCGGCTCCCAAGAGCTGCTCGCGCGTCCGTGCAGCCGCGGTCCCGGGGGCGGAGCTGTCGCCCAGTCCTCTCCGCAGAGGGGACTCCGGCCGCGGCCCCCGCCGCCCCCAGCCCCGGACTAGACCCGCACCGCACCGCACCGCACCGGCTGCCGCCGCGCGCGTCCCCCGCCGGCCCGCCTCCTACCTCGCGGGTCAGCCTGCAGCCGCCGAGCGCGCGCAGTCCCCGCGGCGGGAGCGGAGCGCCGGCGCGGCCCCAGCGCGTCGGACCGGCGGGGCGCCGGCGGGGGGGCGGGGGCCGGTGGCCCCGGGGCGTCCGCAGCCCGAGCCTGAGCCGTAGCCGGAACGCCGCCGTCACTCCTGCCTGCGCCGCCACCGCGCGCCTTGGCTTGACCTTGGTTGCGGCCTCTCCGCGCCCGGCCTCAGTTT
Source organism: Mustela nivalis (assembly GCF_964662115.1). NCBI lineage: Eukaryota > Metazoa > Chordata > Mammalia > Carnivora > Mustelidae > Mustela > Mustela nivalis. The sequence goes on from NC_139020.1 coordinate 160,513,393, forward strand.
CCCTCCTTTGAAAGGTGTGTGTCGGGGGCGGTGGGGAGGACTGGTGCCGCCCCGGCCGCCGACGTCACCCGAGCCGGGACGAGTTGAGGGCGCTCGGGTCTGTGGGGGCCTCTGCAGCGGAAGGGCCGGGGAGCGGGATACACACAGTCCAGGCGCATTGGAGGGGGCACTGTGACCCCAGCGTTTCCCTCAGACTCCCCAAGACCCCTAAATAAACACCTAGTAACCGCGGCCTCAAGCCAAGTCCCTTGGCCCCTCCCACGGAGAACTGCAGCCCCTGCAGGCAGGCAATGCCCAGCCCCCCCCCGTGCCTCCCCAGTTCACAGATGAGAAAACTGAGGCCCAGAGAGGGGCAGCCACAGGTCCAGAGTTGCACAGCGGGTGGGGGCTGCTCAAACCCACCCTGGCACCACGTCTCCTGAGGCCCTTCCAGGACCAGCGCTCCTTGCAGTTCGGGAGGGGATCTCGGCCTGCCGGCTGCGTGCCTTATCCCACAGCCAACATTGACTCAGCACCAACTGAACGCTGGGGATGGGCCTCAGTGGTGTAGCAACTGTCATAGAGAATGGGGTGGCACAGTCTGAGAGACAGACCCAATCCGCGGGGAAGAAGTGGCATAAATAGGAGAGGCAGGAAGGGGGCGGAAGCTCCGGGAGGAGTGTGCTTAAGGAAACAGCAAGGGTGGGAATGCGCATTGCCCAGCGTGTAGGGGAGAGAAGGCGGGTTCTGAGAGCCTTGAACACCAGACCGGGAAAAAAAAAAAAAAAAAAAAAAAAAAAAAGGCGGCAGCGAGGAGCCCCCTCCCTGACCAGTTTGGAGCAACCGCGTCAGCGGTTTGGGCTGTGTTTTCGGGAGCGCCCCCTGGTGCCCAAAACGGGGTGAGACAGTAGGCGAGAGGGCCGCGTCTGCAGTGGTCCAGCTGTGAGGAAGCCTGCTTAGTGATGTAATGAGTCAGGAGACTGGAGCCTCTGCCCGCCCTGCCACCAACGGGCTGTGTGACCTTGGGCATGGCACTTCCCCTCTCTGGGCTTCTGGGAGGGAAGGAGCCTGGTTTTCAGCTCTGATATCTCATGACCCTGGATCCCCGGGGCCAGGTAGGGGTAGCAGACAGGAGATTCAGGAAGGAAGAGACAAATCAGAGACTCAGCACTTCATGAGGCTTATTTCATTTACTTGTGGTAGAAACCACTACACCAATTTTACAGACAAGGACACTGTAGCATAGAGTGGGTCATTCACCTTTCCGGGCTCACACAACTGCTAAGTGTCTGTCTGCAGTGTAAATGGGGGCCTGACCACCTCAGCCTCTTGTCTTGTAGCATTTATTGAGCACCTAAGGCGTTCCTAGAGTATATGAGGCACTGGTGACAGTCAGACAAATAAGGAACAGTCCAGCTCCTGGTGGCTCTTCCTCACTCTGTCTCACAGCAAGCCTAACAGTGGTCACCCTGAAAAGACACCTCCTTCTGTTATCAGTGCCAGGAGTCAGTTACCTGGCTGGTTGGGATGGTGAGGGAAGTGGGAACAGCAAGGGTTCTAGGAACTGTTCCACCTGGATGAGTCTCATCACCGCTCTGAGGCTCACTTGAATTCTTCTGTAAAATGAAACTAATGCTAAAAATCCCTACCCTGTCCCCTTTCAAAGGCTGCTGTGCAGATCAACCATGATATTTTGTAAAAAGTTTGTGTAAAGTGCATTGTGTAAGTATTTTTATTTCCAGAAACCATGAAAGAAAATATTGATAAACTGAACTATGTAAAAAATTAAAACTCCTGAATAGCATAAAAAATACCACAAAGTTTAAAAAATCAAATAGCAAATAAAACAATTATCTGCAGCGCATATGCCAGAAGTTAATTAAGGACAATGAGATGAACGTTAATGTTCCTCATACAGAAAGAGCTCTTTCAAATTGATAGGAAAAGATGATGAACCAATTAGAAAAAAAGAGCAAAGGATATGAGCAAGGAGTTCGTGGGAAGACACTCAATCGCACTTGTAATTAAATGCATATTAGAGAAATATAAATCAAAATATAACATGCCCATTACTTTTTGTAACCTGACCAAGTTGGCAAAAATGAACAAGCTTGGTAACACTTTTGCCATTGAAAGTGGGGGGAAATGCAAGCAGTCACTGTTGGGTGAGGGTTAAGATAGTGCCATACTTCTGAAGGGTCGTCTGGCTAAGCTATGCAGCAGGCAAATGGAAACATACAAGGACAATCAACAGTATTCTATGTAAGCAAACAGAGAAACACCTGTGGTGTCCAACAGTAGGGGACCAAGAAACGGCATGAAGACACATAAGCCAGGGCTTAGTCCCGGGAAGGACTGGGATGATGATGATAGACCTCAGAGGTACTCCTAGTAAGTGGGAAAAGCAAGGAGTGGTACAGGGTATGGTGTGTTCCTTTTGATGTAAAAAAGACGGGGGTCTCCTACACATGCTGGTCATGCATATATTATCTATGACAAGTGTGCTTAAGAAACTGGAACAGTGATGTCTTCAGGAATGGCAGAGACGGCTGGGGCTGGGGTGGAAAGGAAACTGGCTTTTCACTGCGATGTTGATTTGTGTGTGTGTGTGTGTGTGTGTGTGTGTGTGTGTGTGTGTGTGCTGTATGCATGTACTACTGGTTTTTGAAAAGTAGGTTGAACGGGGCGCCTGGGTGGCTCAGTGGGTTAAGCCGCTGCCTTCGGCTCAGGTCATGATCTCAGGGTCCTGGGATCGAGTCCCGCATCGGGCTCTCTGCTCAGCAGGGAGCCTGCTTCCTCCTCTCTCTCTCTGCCTGCCTCTCTGCCTACTTGTAATCTCTCCGTGTCAAATAAATAAATAAATCTTTAAAAAAAAAAGAAAAGAAAAGAAAAGTAGGTTGAAAAAAATAATCATTTATGAAACTGGGTGGGGAGTTTCTAGGGCCTGCTTTGACAGAAGCTGGGGTTGACTCCCTATGTGACCTCGATGCAAGATGGTGTCCCTCTGAGCCTCAAGGTCCCCTTTATCTAGTGGACAGGAAGCTAGAGATAAGAGTTTCAAGGCTCCTTATGCCTCTGATGCCATTCCAGCCCCAGAACTTTCCCACCAGAAGAGCTAACCAGCTATAGAATGGCTGTGGGAGGTAGGGGGCTCGCCACACTTGGACCTGTGGCAGCAGAGGCCAAGGGTCATTTGTCCTAATGATGGCAGCTTGAATGACTTCTAAGACCCCTCCTGGCATGCCAATATGTTGTTCCTTTTTCCTTCTCCCAGTCACAGTGCCCTGCCTGGAAACTCCTGGTTCATATTTCCTCTCTGGGTTACCCCTGGCAACATCCCATCTGTCTGGGTTTGAGGTCAGTTCTGAGGAGCCAGGACAGATGACACAGTCCTGGGCACCCATGTGGGATTGAGATGTCAGTGGGGGCAAAGCCTTACGCTGGGAAGCTAAATCTCTTACCCCATCCAGAGATCAGCCTTGGCCTCAATCTTGGTCCTTTCCACTTTTGTAGGCAGCTCTCCATTCCACTGCCTCTCTGGTTTGCCCCCAGTCATCACCCAGAATGTTCTGTGGCTCCTCATTGCCTACCAAATCAAGCTGACACTCTTCAGCTGGACATTCAAAGTGTTTGCACTTTCTGGCCTCAATTTACCCTTGCAGCCGTCCCCTCCATCCATTATGTCTCTTATTTAAAGCCATTTCAACAAGACAGATTTAATTACATCCCCCACTTGCTTAAAACCCTTCAATGGCCCAGTGACCTGTATGATAAAGTCTAAGTGTCACCAGCTAGATCCCAAGACCTGACTTTGACTGCCCACCTGGTTGTACTCACTGAACTTTGTCATACATTTTCCCTTAAGCTCTTCTTTTGGGTTTACTTCTTAGGCAAATAAAACCCAAAACCACCCCTCAGGTGATGGTGACTGTCCTGATGAAACCTCCCACTGGCCCAGACAACTCAGACCTTTTGAGCTAAACCCCCAATTTGCCCCTGCGCAGATGGACCAAGGAGTGACCTCTGGTATGACATACCATTACCTCTACCCCATTATAATACTAAAATCTTTGCACAAGGAGGAACCCCAGGCTCATTTATATAACATACAGTGTATATATAGGCATGTTTCCTTAAGATGCATGTGCTACCTATGCCCACATCTACATATGATAACAAGGCTTCCCTATATAAATATTCATCCTAACCCAAAACAAACGTAACCCATTTACTCCTCTCTTGGGGAGTCATGGCTCTGGAAACCATTCCCTATGATCTTATTTACCACAAATGAAAATTTTCTTTGTGTGACAACTCAACCTGGTGTAGTTTCTGACTCACCGAGGGGCAAACTCACTTTGGTTTGGTTACATATTCTTCTCAGGTTAGCATCAGAACTGGTTTCTGCCCTCCTGCCTAGCTCCATCTTTAGTGGCTTCCCCCAGAGCCAAGCTCTACTTAATGCCCTTTTTTTTTTTTTAAAGATTTTATTTAATTTGACAGAGAGAGATCACAAGTAGATGGAGAGGCAGGCAGAGAGAGAGAGAGAGGGAAGCAGGCTCCCTGCTGAGCAGAGAGCCCGATGTGGGACTCGATCCCAGGACCCTGAGATCATGACCTGAGCCGAAGGCAGCGGCCTAACCCACTGAGCCACTCAGGTGCCCCTACTTAATGCCTTTTGAGCACACTGTACTATTTCACGACATTGAGTATTTGCACATACTATTCCTTTGGTTCCTCAATATATTAAGAGTTCTTACAAATAAATAAGAAAAAAATCATGAACTCCTCAAAATAAAAATATCCAATTGATTTCCCTCGGTAGTTTAGAGAAAAAGTCATCCAGGTGGTTGGGAAAATTCTTTTGTTAAAATGGAAGGGGGTTGTCATTTTCATGCAAGTGACATTTAAAAAACTGTATCATAGTCAAATGATTTTTCACAAAGATATCAAGAGAACTTACTAGAGAGAATAGTTTCTTTAACAAACAGCACTGGGACAATTGTCTATCTCCATGCAAAAGGATGTATTTGGACTCTTCCTATCACACACAAAAATTAACTCAAAATGATCAGTGATCTAAATGTAAGGCTTAGGGGCGCCTGGGTGGCTCAGTGGGTTAAGCCGCTGCCTTCGGCTCAGGTCATGATCTCAGGGTCCTGGGATCGAGTCCCGCATCGGGCTCTCTGCTCAGCAGGGAGCCTGCTTCCTCCTCTCTCTCTGCCTGCCTCTGCCTACTTGTGATCTCTGTCTGTCAAATAAATAAATAAAATCTTTAAAAAAAAAAAAAGTAAGGCTTAAAACTATAAGCTCTTAGAAGAAAATAGAGGAGTAAATAGAATAGAAATAGAATAAGTTAAATTAAATAGAAAAGAGAGGAATAAATAGAATAGAAATAGAAGAGTAAAGTGACCTTGGATTAAGCAATAATTTCTTAACTATAAAATGATTTTTTAATCTTTTTTTTTTTAAGATTTTATTTATCTGAGAGAGAGAGAGAGAGAGCACAAGCAGGGGGAGTAGCTGAGGGAAAGAGAGAAGCAGATTCTCCAGCTAAGCTAAGCAGAGAGCCTGACACGGGGTTTGATCCCAGGACCCTGAGATCATGACCTGAGCCAAAGGTAGCCACCCAACCAATAGAACCACCCAGCACCCCTAAAATGATTTCTTAGGTTAAAAAATCTTAAAAATAGGTTTAAAAATCTTAAAAATAGGTTTAAAAATGTTAGATATAATGATTTCTTAGATACCCAACACATAAGCAATAAAAGAAAAAATTGACAAATTGGGACTTTATCAAAATTAAAAAATGTTACATTTCAAAAGACACCATCAAGAAAGCATTTCTCCCACAGACTGGGAGAAAATGTTTGCAAATCATATAACCAAAAAACAAAACAAAATGAAACACCCCACAAAGACTTGTATTGAGCATATAAGAACCCTTGTGACTCAATAATAAGAATGCAACACACTTAACATATGGGCAAAACATCTGAATAGGTATTTCACCAAAGGAGATTTGGAGTGGCCAAGAAGCACATGAAAAGATGCTTAACATCACTAGCCACCAGAGAAATGCAAATCAAAACCACAGGGAGATAGCACGCACACCCACTAGGATGGTTAGCATCAAAAAAAACAGACAAGTATTGGGGAGGGTGTGGAGAAATCCTAGCCCTCTTACAGGGTTACCACTTTGGGAAACTGTTGGGTGTTTCTTAAAAAGCTAAACAAAGGGTTACCCTATGACCCCTGGATTCTACTCTTAGATAGCTACCCAAGAGAAATGAAAACACATGTCCACATTAAAAACTTGCATGCATTATTATAGCAGAATTAATCAGAATAGCCCCCAGAACGGAAACAACCAAATGTCCATCAACCAATGGACTATTATTCAGCCATAAAAAAGGGGTGAACCACGGCTACATTTTACGATGAACAGGAAAACCCAAAGCTAGAGTGAAAGGGGTCAGATACAAAGGTCATCTAATGCATGATTCCATTTATAATGAAAGGCTCAGAAAGGCAAATCTCTAGAGACAAAAAATAGATTTGTGGTTATCAGGGGTAAGAAGGGGGACAAGGCCTTGATGGAAACTAGGGGATGAGGCCTCTTTTCAGGGGGTTGGAAATAATTTAGAATAAAATTGTGATGTTTATATAACTCTGTAAATATCTCTAGTAATCACTTGAGCAAGGAGTCTCTAAGGGATGTAAATGACATCTTTACAAAGCTTTAAGAGAATGAGTAGTGACGGAATGCAATGGGAGATCTGGATGAGGGAACAAATTGACATGAAGGACATTCCTGAGACGACTGGTAAAGGTGACTATAAATTGGATATTAGATCCCAGTATGGTGTAAGAGTTAGACTTATTGAATTTGGCTATTGAACCATGTTTATGTAACAGAATGTTCTTGTTCTTAGGAAATAGACCTTGAAACATTATTCAGAAGTAAAAGTCATGTTGCATGTCTGCAATGACCTCTCAAATAGTTCTGGGGGAAAAATATGGTGAGAGAGCATAGTTTGACGAAACGTTAGTAATAAGGAATTTGGGTGAAGGGTACAGGGGAGAAGGTTGTTTTTTGGTTTTGGTTTTGGTTTTTTTTTTTTTGTATTATTCTTGCAAGTCTTCTTGAAGATGGAAATTATTACAAAAGAACTTACAACTCTTAAAGAATCCACACATTAAAAAAAATTATTGTGTGGAACCTAAAGACCCCTGAGAATAAATCCATGGACCCCAAAGGTAGAAAAAGCAGCAATCTAGTCGTAGACACAACTCCCATAGAGGGTGCCCCCTCCCTGCTCATTGCATGACTCTGAGATCCCGCCCCCCCACTACCACCAAAACAAGACACAGCCAGAAGCCAGAGGGCAGTGTTGGGACACACGCCTCTGTGCCCCTCAACTTGCATTAATTAATTCAGTAATTCATTCGTCCAACATATATCTGAGTGTCTACTATGTGCCAGGAATCAGATGGGACACACTCAGATGTTCCTCCCCTTGTGGCATTGACATTCAGCTGGGGTCAAGGAGGGTCCTGCCAGAGAAGGAAGGGGGTGTGTAAACCCTTCAGCTCTACCTGGGACCCCAGTCTAGAGGGCAGGGAATGGTGTCTGAATCATCTCTGTTCCCCTGGTTTATAGGGAAATCAAATTCTGTCCCCATAGATGAGAGGGTCCTAGCTTTTGGACACTGGGGCCCACAGCCTAGAGGCACCAGGCAAAAATCCTGGGTCACCTCAGATTGGCAGAGCTCAGAATAGAATCAGAAGAATGGCCATTAGGGAGGGGGGCTGCAGATTGTGAGCATGGAGGGGTGTAAGAGTGGGGTGGGGGACAGGGTGTCGAGGGAGAACCTCACTCCTCTCCTACCACAAAACTCAGCACAAGTGCTGGCCACGTAGAGCTATCATGAGGTCCCCCTCCCCCCATTCGGATCCTGGAAGTTCCGGGGATTCCCAAGCTGAGAGCCCCTGAATTATTTTAGGGGATGTTACAACCCATATGCACACCCAATGCTGCTGGTAGACCAAACAAATACTGTTTCACACATTAACATCTTTCAAACCAAAATAGAAGCTGTTGCGAATAAAATTCATAGACTTCAAATTCATCTGAAATGGATTCTCGGTGGCTCATTGTCATTTTTCAGCCATGGATACTAACCAGGGGGGTGGTGAGGGTTCTCCCGAGTTTTGGTGATGTAAAGGCATCCTGCTTTTACTGGAAAAGCCTGGCGAGTGGATCTAGAGTCCCCCCCGCCCCACCTTACTTCACGGTGGGGAGGGCAGGGTTGGAGCAAGGGGCTGGTGCCAGAGCGGGGTGGCCCTCCTGCTCCTGGCTCAGCACACCCTGGGTTCTGGCTGCCTGAGTGCAGGGCGGGTGGGAGCCAGGGGCTGGGGCTGGAGGGATGGTCTTGCTCACACCCTGTTACCATGTGTTATCAGTTCTCCTGTCTGGGAGAACCCCTCAAGAGCAGAAACCGGGAAAAGGCTGAATCCTTTCTGGGTCCCAAGCAGCCAGCGCGAGGTCTGGGCGACCACAAAGGCAAGCACAAGGGCAGCTGGACAAAAGGGGTGGAGCTGGGCTCAAGCCAGCTGACTCCTGGCTCTCCACTCGCTAGCTGGGTGGCCACTGAGCACTTGGAATGTGTCTAGTGCAGATGGGGAACTGAAATCTAAAAAAAATTCATCGAAAGCGTTAAAATTTAAACAGTCCCATATGGCTGGTGGCTTCCATCAGGAGCAGGGCATTTCTGTGGGCTTACCAGTAATACAGAACAGGGCTGCCGAAGGTGAGCAGTGTTTGGACCCCCTAGCACTCCCAGCAGGGATCTGTGGGTCCCCTCTTCACCGCAAAGGCTGGAATGCTGGGGCAAGCCTTGGTTCCCTCATCTGGTCTGGGTCGGGGACCACACACTTCTGGTGGGTATACAAACCAGGGACCCTGTATGTTATGGGCAACTGAAGGGTCTTCAGGGGTAATTTACCAGGCTGGTTTGGGGCTTTGAATACAATGACCTTAGATCTTGCTTTGCTCACCCTAACCTTTGTGAGAGAAGAACCCAGTAAAATCCTAATGATACATGTGCTCTGATTATAAAATATGGCCACAAATTCCCCCCATCCTGGTGCCCAGGCCCCTCTGCAGTGGGACTTGTCCCGGTTGCCACCTGGGAGGAGGGCAGACCCCGGGGTGGGAAGCACGTGAACGCCTCTCCCCTTATTGGACCCACTACGCCAGCCAACCCTCCAGTTCCTGAAGGCAGGGAGCCCCTTTCCAGCTAGCAAGGAATATGGACAAGTGATCTGGCTGACCTCAGTTTCCCCATCTGCAAAGCAGGGTGGATATTCCTACTTGACGGGGTTGCTACGAGAATGTGATGAACACCAAGTAGGGTCCCACACACATTTGGCATCCAAAGAACGACATGTCATTCTGGTGGCTGCTGGGAAGCCTCCTTGAGCTGCATGGCTCCTTCCCGTGCACTCCTGGGTCACCTGCGGGCGAGTCAGGGTGCCATGTGGCAGCCTTGGGGTGCTCGCTGTGGCCTGCTTATCTGGGGCATCTGTGTGTGCAGGTGAAACGTGGCTTGTCACGTGGTTATTTACTCAAGTTTGGGACCTAGCCCAGACTTCTGATGTCTTGTGTTGTTTCTAGGGTCCCACCACTTACCCCATCACCCTTGGTCAGGAGCGCCCCCCACCAAGTGTGTTGAGCTTGCCATGGGATCTACCGTGACACCCCTTTCCCAACCACGCTCACGGGATCTCCTGGCCTGTGGAAGAACGGCTTGATGGTTTCTTAAAGACTGTCTCTGCCACCTCTGCTGGGGAGCCATAGGCGAGAGAGCAGGGACACCAGCTGTCCAGAAATCCAGTGGACCAGGAAGGGGCCGGTCCCTCTGCGAGCACATTGGATCTTGCCAGTGAGATACGTTGTGGAGCCCTTGGGAGCTATGGCTCTTGCCAGCCTGGGTTCATATCCCATTTGTGACATTACTGAATAAATTTGGCTGAGGGACTTAGCCTCACCGTCAGTTTCCTCCTCCATGAAGTGGGGCAGATACAAGTGCTATGGGAAAACAGACCCCCTTTGGGTTAGTGGGTGCATCTCCCCTTCAGTCAGGGGGACTTCTGGGCCATGGTCAGCTTCTGCTTTGTACACCCATGAGGGAGCCACTGTGGACAGCGCCCAAACCAGGACAGCGCATTTTAAGGACAGACAGCTTTAGGATTTCAGCCCCAGAATTTTTTTTTTTTTTTAACATTAACAGTCTGTGTTTCCTATATAAAGTCACCCTAGAATCCAGCAACAGAGTCTTTCCATACTTGGTCTCAGTCCCATCCAACAGACCCCCCCCCCAGTGCCGAAAAGCCCGCTGTGACAACACGAGACACCAGAAGATGACACGATCTGTGTAAATGGCCTGACCATGCTGGACACATGCTGCTGCTCCACCAAAACCAGTTGATATCATTATTTGTGTCCCCGTGTCTCCAGAAAGGTCAGGGATCTAGGGAAGGGCAGTGGCCTGTCTTGGGCACACGGAAGTCCGGGCTGGGGTTATGACAGTTCTTGAAGATGAAATGTAGTTACTTATGTGGTTCTTAGAGTTCCAAAGTTTGGGGCCGACCCCAGCTGTTTCTCCCTGCAGTCCCCCTCTGCCGGCACCACCTGCCATCCTCAGTCTGGGGCTCCAGGGCCAAGCACCAAAGGTGGCTGGCGACTTCCAGGCTGTTGGATGCGCCCTTTCTCCTCTGTCATGATCCCCTCATCATCCTTCACAGTGGGCCTCCGCCACCCCTGCCTCCAGCAAATGCTTACTGCATGAGAAGGAATAGCCCCGAACCCCGACCCCCGGGCTCTCACACGGGCTCACCCAGACTCCCCTCCTGGGGAGTAGGTGCCAGAAGCCCCTGGCCCCTCTCTCCTTTGAGTCTGAATTCCCTGGTGGCCGTCCACCCCACTCCTCCCTCTGTCACCAGACCCATCCCCCATTTCTGCAGATCACCTCCTTGTCCTCTGGTACCTTCCTTGGAGACCACTTGCTGACCATCCAATTGAAAGGGGCCTCCACCAAGTCATCCGCCACCTCACCCCCCCCCCCATCAACCCATTTATCTTCCTCACTGCAATGTCTTAAAGTATTTTGTTCAGTTGTGTCCTTACTTATTTCCTGTCTCCCTGCCCCTCCCGCCCCGCAGCTCCAGGGGAAGGAGATCTGCGTCTGACTTCCTCACGGTTTTCAGCAGGGCCTGGCACACAGTGGGTGCCCGTGGATACTAGCTGAATGATTTACTAATAGAATCCCTCACTTGCTACCCTCCCAGGGCAAGAAGAGGAGCCACGGGGGTAGAGGATGTCCATCTGCCCAGCGGGAAGGAAACACACCAGGAAAACCCATCCCAGGGGCTGGGCACTCTGGGCACTCATCTTCGCAGGGACCCATGAGGTGGTGATTAGTAAGCCATGTTCTAGATAAGGCAACCAGAGGCCCAGAAGAGTGAAGAGGCTTGCCCCAGGCTGCCCAGTTTAGACACAGGTCTCAGGGGGCCTGGGTGGCTCAGTCGTTTGAATACCCGACTCTTGGTTTCGGCTCAAGTCATGATCTCAGGGTCGTGGGATCAGCGCTCAGTGGGGAGTCTGCTTGAGATCCTCTTTTTCTCTCTCTCTCAAATAAAGAAATAAGTAAATCTTTAGAGAGGAAAAAAAAAGAGAGAGAAAGAGAGCTGGGTCTTAGGCCCAGCTTTCTTACAATCTATAGCCACACAAAGGAGAGTTCACTGCGCAAAGGAAGAAACTGTAACAGCCAACATTTACTGACACCTGCCAGACACTGACCCAGCTGTTTTTTCAAGCTCCATTCATCTGTCCACTCTGGGAGGTCCATTTTGCAGATATACAACTAAGGCCCAGAGCAGCTCTGTGACTTGCCCCACGTCACACAGCAAAGCAGCAGCCCCTTTAGGCTATGCACTCAGGCTGCCAGACTTTCCCATACGGTGAAGACAAAGGTGAGGCATGCTGTGCCCCCTGGCTGCCTCAGTTTTCCCTTTGTGCAATGAAGGTATGGGCAGAATGACCTCTGACCTACATGATGTCATCAGGGAGGCAGGACTCATGCCTGGTAAGACTTAGGGCTGAAAAGGGAAGTGAGGAGTGGCTGTTTCCCCATCGCACCCGCTCCCCACCCTGGCCCTGAGCCAGGTGGGTGGTTACTTCCCTTCCACCACTTCCTCCGGAAATTCCCCAGGAAATGCCCCTGTGCCCTAGCCCCAGCAGAGGTCCAGCCTCCAGGCTCAGAAGCCTCACACCTTGCATCCTCCTGCTAAGATCGCCCGAAACAGAAACCAGGAGGCAAAGTAACCTGCACGCTTATGTGTGTGTATTTGTACATGTGGGTATATATATATATATATACATACACATGTGTGCATACAAATGGCTGTGTGTGTGATATATTGCTGATTAGATCAATTTCTTTATCCACGTAAGGAAACAACAGTGAAAGCTAGGGCTGACAGTGCCCTGGGACATGCCACACCTCTCTCTGTCAGGGCCCCTTCCCCTCCCCGCTGTGTGGCACCAGCCTCCTGCCCCATCCTCTGCCTCCAGTCTCCCCCTTGCCACTCCACCTACCACTGGAGCTCCAAAGGCACCCTCTTTGAAATCAGATCTGGTACCTCCAAGGCAGTGGGGGAGATGGTTAAGAGCCCAGGCTTTGGGGTCCAGCAGACTTGGGGTCTGAGGCCATTTGCTAACGGTGAACCTTGGGCAAGCCACTCTCTGTCCCTAAGCCTCGGTTTTCTCATCTGTAAAGCAGGGATCAGAAGAAATCCTACCTCATGGGGCTGACACGAAGGGGGGATGCTGGATGTTTCTGCCTGCCCAGTCTCCTTCTCACTTCAGGAGACACACCCTGATTTTCTTTAGGGAATCCCCCTCCTCCACTCTTAGTCCATCTAGTTTGTATCCGCCGATTCCATCCCTAACTCTAGAATAATTTGCCCCCTCGCCAGAGTGATAGGTCCAGGGAGGGGCAAGTGACCCCAGCTAGACCAGTGAGAGTCTCTTCTGGGAGTTCTGTTGGAACTGTTTCTGCTGTCGAAGTCGTGAGAGATGAAAAAGGAGAAAAAGATGACGGTGTTTAGAGAGTTTAGCTCCTGAATCAAACTGTACCTGAAGCCCTACTGTTACAGAAATAGAAGATAATAAAACCCTGCAGGACTCCTCTGTGTCCGCTGAGTCTAGCACTCTGGGCTCTGGGCCCCACCAGCCCTCCATTTGGGCCTCAACTCTGGGCTTCATCCTTCCAGACTCCATGCCACCCAAGACTGATGGCTATTCTCAAACACACCATGGACACTCAACCGACAGTTTCCCCCAAATTCTCCTCTACTCTCCACTTGCCCAATGTTCCCACTCACATGCCAAACCTGGCTCAGAGGTCGTTTCCCAGGAAATCTCCTCTCAATATCCCTCCAGCACTCCAAAATGTCAACGATGTCTCCCTCTGGCCTCCTTCCGCTCTCTAACTATTATCACTGGGATATAGGCCACTAGTTTTTTTTCTTTTTCCTCTTCAAAAAGCTTTGTCTCACCATCTCATTAAAGAAATGAATACCCCAGGGGGCACCTGGGTGGCTCAGTGGGTTAGAGCCTCTGCCTTCGGCTCAGGTCATGATCCTGGCTGTCCTGGGTTCAAGCCGCATCGGGCTCTCTGCTCTGCTTCCTCCTCTCTCTCTGCCTGCCTCTCTGCCTACTTGTGATTTCTGTCAAATAAATAAATAAAATCTTTCAAAAAATTATAAAAATAAAAATAAATAAAAAACGAATACCCTGGGAGGGTTTGGGTGACTCAGTGGGTTAAGTGTCTGCCTTCAGCTCGGGTCATGATCTCAGGGTCCTGGGATCGAGTGCCACATTGGGCTCTCTGCTCAGCAGGGAGCCTGCCTCTCCCTCTCCAGCTCCCCCTGCTTGTGCTCGCTCTCTCTCACATAAATAAATGAACAATCTTTAAAAAGAATTTAAAAAAAATTAAAAATGACTACCTTGGATCAATTAATATTTGACAAGTTCAGAATTTGGTTTTACGTCACCAAGTGCATTTCCTGAACTTGAAGCCTGACCAGCAGACACAGGGCTGAACAAGCAGGTGCCTGCCCTCGGGGAGGGGACGGGGAGAGTCATAGTCTGAACCAAACGATTTCCCATTTGGCTCAAGTCTGTGGTTGCAAAAACAGCAATTTTTAAAATGTTATAATCAAACCAAGACGATTGCTTTTCCTTAGGCATAATAATTCTGGACATTTATTGAGCTCTTTCCATGTCGTTGCATAGGGCATGCCCTCGCTTTACAGAGGGGATGTCCTGAAGTTCAGAGGGGTTCTAGCAAGCAAATGGGGAGCTAGGATCTAGCCCTTGGTCCTCCTGCTCCCACCCCATGCCCTCCCTGGTTTACCTCAGCTACAAGTGAACACACTGTGGGGGGCAGCTCAGAAGCGTTTTAAAAATTTGCCACTTCAAGCTCAAAATCCAGCTGGTTTCCCCTGGTTGCTCATGCGCGAGTGACTCTCCATACCTGCTTCACCACGGGGGCCCCTGGCTAAGACGTGTCCCCTATCTTGCGGACATCAAGTTTCAGATTCGCGGTGTTTGCTTCCGGCTGCCGGTGCAATGGGAGTCTTAGTGGTTAGTGTGCTGGGAAGGTGTTTCAACATGTAGCTGTTTTGAACACTGTAACTTCCCCACATGTCCCTGCCATGGGTGGTATCTTAGTAGCTCTCGGCAGCTGGCCAGAGGCCACCGAGCCTGGCCAACTGGTAGGTCTGAAATTCCAAGTTTGTGGGGAAATATGTTTGACGGACTTAGATAAGGTATTTTGTCCTGGCACCTGTTTCATTTTATGCAAAATGGGGGTGAGATACCTCCAGGCTTGGCGTGTAGCCAGAACGAGGCAATGTGTGGAAAGTTACAGGCACACAGTAGGTGCTCACTAAATGCTCATTCTTTCCCATCCTCGCTGGCTTGAAGCCAGAGCCATCTTTCACCCACATGTTAGCTCAGCTGTTCCCACCCTCCATTGCTCACCACACCCCCCACCTAGTCTGACCTCTAAGTCCCACTGGGAATTCCACAGCCTGGCCAGCCCCACTGGGTGTGGGTCCTGAGGCAACCAGAACTCCACACTGAATCCCAGGGCTCCTGTTCCCTCACTTCTCATTCCCCGGACCAACTCCTTCGCCTTCAAAAGCTAGTTCAGCTGTCATTTCTTCTAGGAAGACTTTGGGGAACCCATCCAGATGTGGTCTCTGACATCCCTCCTCTGGTCTCCCATAGGTTTGGAGGGCACACAGCTCTCAGCTCTGATCACCCTGAACGGCAACTTCTTCTTTTCTTGTCCTATCTCCCACCCTGTACTGTCAACATCCCTAAAACAGAGATAAGGTGTTGCTCATGGCGGCCTGGTTCCTGAAGCTGGTCTGTTGTTTGGTTGGGGAGCATTCCCTGCATGCCAAGCACAGAGCTGGGGACCCCACCTGGAGGAGCCCTGCTTCAAAATGAAGCCAGTGGGAGAAGGGAGTTGAGAAGTCCAAACCTGTTACATAAATTTAACCTCTAGATCCAGCCATTCCTGAAGCTAGTTTACCCCCTGCCCCAGACTTTTTGGTTCCATGAACCAGTGAACCCTCCTTCTGCTTAAGCCTGTTTGATTTGGGATTTCCTCTCACCAGCAACTGGAAGGGTTTCCTCACTGACAGACTGAGGCTAACCTGAGGCTAATCCAAGGTCAAATAGCTAAGAAAGCAGCAGAGTTAAGACTCACACTGAAGTCTAGGCTCTCAACCTACTTCAACAGCCTGACTCTTCCCAGAAGCCTGCCTCATGGCCCTCTGAGTCCAAACCCCAGCTGACAGCTGCGCTGATGTTCCCCACAGGCCGGTTACAGCCTGGACACCTCACTCTGAAATCACACTGATAAGGATTCCTGGGCATTGGTTGGCTCAGCCCTCAAATGGGGCTCACAAAAACTCCCTTGCAGACCCAGGCAGAAGACCCAAGAGCGCCTCACACTGGCCTGATTCATAAAGGACCCTGAGTGGAGGCCGCAGTGTGGGCTGTCCCGCCTGCTCTCACCTGTCTGATTTGTGCAGGTGCTGTGCTCAGCAGACCCCTTCCCCAGTTCGGGCCAGAGGGCATGTCTGGTCAGGCCCTCCCTCTCTAGGGAGTAACCCGGCATCCGTGCTGGGGTTTTGAAGGCCATGCTGCTCTAGCTCCCTAATGATGGGGGTAGGAGATCTGAACGCCTCTGCCCGCTCCAAGCCCAGGGTGGGGGCTCCCGACAGGATGAGACTGGCAGGCCCCCGGGAGATGGGAGGGCCCAAGCTGCCTTCCTGGACTCTGAGTCCCACCCAAGCCCAATCCCCCTGGAGAAGTCCTAAGCAAAACCCTCACGCCTAGAAGGATGCAGGCTCTTTAAGGTGTGGCAGGCGGAGAGGGCCCATCAACCTGAGCTTATTTGGTGCCATCAAACAGGCTTTCATGCTCGAGCAGCTGGCAGCTCAGGGAAGGCCTGTGGCTTCACAAGACTCACCCAGGAGGGCACGTGGTGCTAGGACCCAAACCAGAGCCTGTCGGACGTTGACATCTCCACAGCGGCGGGGGGTGGGGGGTGTAACTAGGACAGTCAGCAGAGTTCCAATGTGACCGTTGGCTGTGATAGACCTGTTTGAGCAGAGCCAAGCTGAAATTGTCACGTTAGAAGTGGGACTTGGTCTGGGGACTTCCAGAAGGTTCTGGGGAAGGAGCATCTCTGGAAGTCCCACGTCTCTCCTCAAAGCCTAGACTCCCCCTAGGCATACATTAAAGCTCAGCACCCCCACTCGCCAGCCTCTGCTGAGAACCCCGGGCATCCACAGCCTACATGCACCATTCCGGCCCTCTCTGCCCACCGCCCACTCTCCAGGTCAACTTCAAATCCACTCACTTTTTCATTTGGTGAGTTTGTTTCCTCCTAAGCATTGGCATCTATGAAATCCTGAATCTGGTAAGCTGGCTGGTTTTATTTCCTAACAGGCAATACGTAGCTATGAAAACAAAACACACCCAACCAGGTACGACTCCTGGCCCTGAACGCCCTCCTCCTGTGGCCTCCCGTTTATCACTTCTGTAGCCCCAGAGACAAGACGGTGCTTGGCCTGAAGCAGGTGCTCTGTAAGTCTGTTGAATGATTGAATTCATGAATGAATGACAAGCCTGAAACCCTGCAAAGAGTCACAGAATGGCTCACGGCTCCTGACTCCACCTGGATGTTCACAGGTGAGAACACAGGAAGACTCAGGAAAGAAAAGGGCTTGTCTGGACCCCAGATGAGCCCAGCTCTCCTGGCTCCTGGTTCCGCTCTTTCTATCCTACCCTTGGGATCGAAATGGTCCTTCCTTTAGGACAGGAGCTGGCACCCATCGGCCAGGATCCCAAGTCTGCACCCTGGAGCCCAACCAAGGCAGGTAGATGCTGGAGACCGCTGAACTGGAGGCCAAGAGCCCTGGGTTCTGAGCAGCCTGACAACCCCAGGGTTCTCCCATAGCCCCCCACCCCCTGGCTCACTTGTGTCATCAGGGGGTCTAGCAATGTGTCAGAGGAAGGCTTTGTTGACCTGAGAACACAGAGCCCCCCTGGGAGCTCTCACTCATGTGGCCAAGCCTACCCTGACCCCAGCCCCAGCTCCCGGAGGCCAGTGGGGCACACAGACCCTCTCCTCAGCACTGGGGGCCAATCCACTACAGATGGAAAAACGGAGACCTAGTTATGGGATAGTCATGCGGTCATTCACCCTAGACAGAGACTACATGATGCACTGAGGGGCTCGGAGTCACTCTGGGTTCAAGCCCCAGCTCCCCAACTTATACCTGCTGGGAGACATTGCACAGGTATCCCAACATCTCTGTGCCTGAGTTCCTGCATAACCAAGGGTGCTAGCTGTTGTCCTCTCCAGGACTGTAGTGAGCTTAGATGGAGAAGCAGAGCTCAGTGGGGAATCTCCCTGAGGTGCAGGTGGCCCCAGGCTCCCCATGTTGCTCAAGGGGATTTCCCAAGGGACAGCACCAAAGAGGCTCACCGAATCTCTCTCATTCTGTGTGTTCAGAGCCGCCCATCTACCTGGGGGCTGTCTCCGGAGTACCCCCCCCTTCCCCGGGGCCCTGAGGGAATCTGCAGACCCTCAAGGTTCTACTCTGGATCATTTAGGGAAAATGCTTCTGATCCCTCTGCCCTCGCTGCTTTGTGCTCAAAGTTTAAGCTGGGGGGGGGGGCAGGGAGCAGTGGGGGAAGAAACTGAACCAGCTACACTACAGGGGCCCTCGGCAAGTGTGTGACCCCTGTGGACCTCAGTTTACTCAGCTGGAAAATGGGCATGGTTGCTTCTCGTGGAGGTGATGATGGGCCCTAGATCTTCCACCCCCACCAAGGCCTGGGGCTGGGCCAATGCCCTGGGGAGTGAAAGAACTTCCCTCCCACAGCTGAAGCCACCCTTCTAGGCAGCTGCAGGGAAACACCTGAGGTTCTCTGGGCCCTGGGTGGGCCTCTGTGCCATGCAGGCAGTGAGCACAAGTCACAGAGAACAGTTTCAAGAGACCTCGAACAGCCCGATGAAAGCCCCAGAGACCTTGCCACAGCAGGCTGCGCAGACCAGGAGCGGCCCCTCACAGGTTTCTCAGGTGGCCAAGACCCTCTCCCTCCCCCAGGATGGATGGTTGGTACTCACAGTGTCACGGGGAGAGGGAGGAGGTCTTCCCGGAGCCCCAGCACCCTGTCTGCCTCCACGGCCCCCAGGGACAAGCTCTTCACCCTCCCCACTACAGGGCCTGACGTCGAACTTCCTCCCTGGTTCAGCCAGCATCAAGGAAACCACGCCCTGGAGAACGGGTGCCAGGCCCCCTGGGGCCCCCGCCCACCTCTGGCTGGGCCCCAGACACTCACTGCCCAGTGGGCTCCTTCGAGGTCCAGCCAGTCTGAATGGCCCCAGCAGGCCGGCCCCAGAAGCTTTGGTCAATAAATAATACAGCTCCCTCCCTGGTCAGTCTCGTGTGGCGGATTGCGTTTCAGGCCACTTGAGTTTCTGATGAGGCTGTTTTGTTCGGAATGCCTGCCCAGCCTGGGGCTCTGGCCACAGGGGTGCTGACACTCTCGCTGAGGGCCAGCCAGAGCAGGCAGGACAAAGGCGCAGAACAGGTGGCCCTGGAGTCATGCTGCCCTACTTCTTCTGAAAGCAGCTGGGGCGCAGCCGGAACTGGGGTGGCAGGGGCCCAACGTTCCACCTCAACTCCCATGGCCTCCAACCTCTCAGCTCCCCACCCCCATACTGGTGGTGCCCCCTGGAAAGCCCTTCTGCCTGACCCACCCCATTCTCAGAGGCCCCGCCCTGGCCCCGCCTCCAGGAAGTCCCATCCCCCCTTCACCCCCCACCCCTCTACACGCGGGAGTGATCTGTTCCCATCTGAATTCCTACTGCCATTGCCTGCCAAGCTGTCTCCTCTGGGTATCAATCATCATGTCTCCTCTAGACAGTGGCCACTACCTCCTGATCAGTGTCACGTCCCCCCAGCCCGCACCCCTCCCTCTTCGCAGTCTCATTTCCTTACAACAGCTCCAATGATTGTTTTGAAACAGAAAGCACATCGTGTCATTATCCTGCTTTAAACGCTGCCTGGGCTCTCCCCAACCCCAGTCAACTCTCAAGTCCTCTCAAGGATCTGACATTGTCAGGCTCTGAGGACTGCACGTTCCTTCCTCCTAGACTCCAGCTGGGCCTCCTCCATGTTCTTCAAACCCACCAGGCATGCTCCCGTCTCAGGGCCTTTGCACCTGCTGTTCCCTCTGCCTGGCATGCTCTCCCCCAGGTCTTTGTAAGCTCCCTTCTCTCTGCCACTCTCAACTCAACCCCACTCCCTCAGACAAGCCTTCCTCCCTTCTTAAAACAGTTTTATTGAGATATAATGCACGTTCTAGAAAATCCACCTATTCAAAGCATACCATGATTTCAGTCTATTCACAGAGCTATGCACACCTCACCACAATCTAAGATTCGGACATATTCATCATCCCCATCAAGAAACTGCGTTTGCATTAAGCAGCCCTCTCGTTTCCCCCGCAGCCCCTATTTCCCTGGCAGTCACAGCTCTACTTCCTGTCCGTGTAGGCTTGCTCACTCTCAGAGGTCTTTTGTGGCCGGCTTCTCTCACTCAGTGGTCTTTTGTGACTGGCTTCTCTCACTTCTACTGTTCCCAAGGGGGCTTCATGCCAGGACCACACAGCAGCACCCCATTCTTTTTTTCGTGGCTGTGTAGCATTCCACTGTGTAGACAGACTCAGTTTGCGTGCTCTGTGGCCAGTGGGCAGCTGGGAGAGGCCTTTTCCGACCACCCAGGTCACAGGCCATCTTGGCCCCAGTCGCCCAATCCACCCTCCCCGTTTAATCTTCTTTCCTGTAATCCCTGTCCCAAGACCCCTCTGTCTATTTGCTTGCTTTACTGCTTCTCTCCCCCCGAACTGTGGGCTCCATGGGGCCTGGGCCCTTTGCCTTACTCCGTGCCACATCCCCAGGGTCAGGCACGGGTCTGACACAGAGCAGGGGCCCAGCAAATATTTTCTGGCCAACCAAACGAAACTTTTCCAGGGAGATGCCCATGCGAACTCCCTCCCCAGCTCAGGGGAAACCCTGCTGCCCTCACCAAGAAACGCCTCAGCTGTGACCCAGCTTGGTGACCAATAACTTGAGGCCCTTGAGCCCCTGGCTCCTCCTACGTGCAGTGGGATGGTGGCCCTCCCACAGTGGACATTAGCTGGCTAGATGTGAGGCTGGACACCAAGCACCAGGCACAGTGCCAGGGCTGGAGGAAGGCTTCAACCCTGCACAGAGACTGGATGGGGGCGATGGGCAATAGAGCAACACGGGGAGGGGCCGTGGGGTGGGGGACAAGTGGGAGGGAGTGGGGAAAGCAGGCCTAGGGGCTGAGGCCATTAAGTCCCACGTATGAAAGGGTAAAGCAGACACCAGAAGAATCCATGTGTGCTTTGGGTCATGCCTAGGCAAGGGGTGGTGACAACTGGCTGAGCCCTGCCTAGGAGCTCCCGTCCCAACCCATACGCAGCTCTAACCCTGCCCAGAGAGGGACAGGGATAGCCGGGGCCTGTCCAGAAGGGGAAGGGACTAAACACTCCGTCCTCAGCCTCAGGGAATCCTGGCCACTACAGGCTCTGCTGGGACAGAGAAGCAGATGGGCTGGGGGCTGGGAGAGCAGAGCCGGGGCGGGTCGGGGAGGGCAGTGTTCATTTATGTGTGTGTGGGTAGAGGGGGCACATCATAGGAAGAGGGGTGTCAGCTCCAAGTGGGAAAGAATTTCCTTGCATCAGAGCTCCGCAGGCTGGGAGGTAGGGGTGAGCTCCCTGTCCCAGGAGGTGTGTGCACACGGCCTCCCGCAGAGGGCATCAGATGGCTAATTGTCCAGGAAGCTCCCTGGAAGCTCCCAGAGCCTGGCTGCCAGCTGCTCCTCAGCCCTCCCTCCCAGATGCACCACAGCAGGGGTGGGGTGGGGGACGGGGCTGGTTCAGCAAACCCCCTGCCCAACCCCCATCAGTACCCCAAGCGGGCTGCCTCTGCCCACCAGGCAGTTCAAATGCCCCACTGGCCACCGTGGCACAAAACGATCTGTCACTCCCAAAATAACAACCAGATGCAAAAGTGATTTTCCAGCCTGGCCCCAGAGGCTGAGGATTACCGATACCATGGACCTCGAGGCCTGTGACAGACAGGAACTTGTAGGTGTCTGCTTAGAGACAGAGCCGCCACTGTGTGGCACCTAGCCTGCCCGGGGCCTTGACTCCAATAATCTTACAACAGCCCCGGAAGACGCTTACCCAGTAGAAAAAGGCTGGACTGGGGTTTGAACTTAGGCAGGGCTGGCTGCTGAGCTGGTGTTCTCCCTACTCCAGCCCTGTGATGCTGAGACTCAGGGGGAAGAAGGGAGCAGGCTTGGCAGGGAGGTGCTCCACTGGGTGCCGGCCAGCGGAACCCATTCATGATCTTCCCAAGAACCTCCTAGCTGGCACGTTACCCGAGGAAGCAGGCCCAGAGGGGTTTAGCAACTCGTCCCCGAATACACATCATAGGACCTACCGTCATTGGCTTTGGGCCCCCGTGCGCAGTTCCCAGGTGTTGCGCCCCCAGCTTCTGGGCTGCAGTCACTGAACCCCTAGGCAAAGGGCCAGGGCTGGCCGGCCAGTAGCCTTCTCCCCACACACACCTCTTGCTTTTCCAGATGTCGGCGGGTCTGGGCCAGGGGCGAGAGACTCAGGCAGAGGGGAGTCTGAAGACGCAAGCAGAAAACTATGTGCTGTCCGACTGCAACCCTCCAATTTGTCACTGTGGCTGTGGCGCCCCGCCTCAGGCTGCAGACCTGCTGACTCAGGTCTTCCCTGGCTCCTGGTGGGGGTGGGGCGGGGGAGCTGAGATCCCACCGAAGGCCGGCTCTGTCCATCCGTCTGTCTGCATGACTTGGGGAGTCAGCTCAGCCCTTTTGGTGGCCTCCCAACAACAGGGGGTGTGGGTCCAGAGAGCAGAGCAAGTCTCCCAGGGCCCCCTAAGCACTATCTTTCCCAGCCAAGCATGGAGGTGCCCTGTAGTTAAAGGTGCTAAGTGGGGGTCTGGGGCTAACCCAGTGCCAATTATGGGCTCCACACCCACCTGGTGGTGTCTTTGAGGGTTAGGCGACCACCCCACCAGAGCTCCTACCGGTTCTGCAATGCAGGCCTGCCCATTGCCTCTGACAGTTTACCGGGCCAACAAAACACTCTCAGAGCGTTACCATGAGCCATGCAAGGCTCTATCCCATAGCCCTGATGGGTCATTATCCCCTACCATTATCCCTGCTCTGTAGAACAGGGAACTCAGCAGCAGAGCAGCTGGTCTACCAGGTCCCAGGTCCTGTGAGGTTGTGTTTCTCCTTGGGCTGGGCGAGCTTCTGGCAGAGCATGGCGGGGCCTCCCAGGCCTGGGCCCCCTGCGTCCTGTAAACAGCCCTTGAGGTTTCCATAGTGCCAATCCCCGGAAACCACAGGAGGGAATGAGACACAGGGAAATCCGGCTGAGGTTGGAGGGAAAGGCACACAACACACTCACTGTAGCTGGGAGACTCACCCCCTGCCTTGGCCTGCCTGGCCGAAGTGCCAACCCAAGGAGGTCTCTCCCAGGGTCTAAAGAGGGACAGGTGGCCACTGACTCAGTCCTGGGGTGAGCTTTCCCCTCTCTATTCCCACAGCCAGCCACATCCGCGTTCAAGAGAATGCCTCCGCCTTCATTCTCTGTCTTTTCCTAAAGTGAGACCCAAGGCCTATCCCTGCCATGCCTCTCACCTTCACCCACCTATCTATCCAGGCTCAGAGGTCCAGGGTCCCAGACCTCTCACCCAGCAGTGAAGACAACTGTGGCCACTGTAATAACGGTTTCCTAGCACGGTGATCATGGCTCAGGGGCTGGGTTTCTCCTTTCACTCTGGCTGCCAGGAAGCTCAGCAATTTTCACCACCACAGAAGGACCTCAGGACCCTGCTTAGCTCTGTCCCATTCTACTTTTTCCCTCCTAGGTTATGACGTTCTGTTCCATATTGTGCTTATCCTGGTCCTGATGTTTTATTTGATTTTTTAAAAATTGTTTATTTGAGAGAGAAAGTGGATGAGGGAAAGAGAGTGAGCACGCACAAATCGGGGGGAGGGAGAGGGAGAAACAGACTCCCTGCTGAGCAGGGAGCCCAACATGGGGCTCGATCCCAGGACCCTGGGATCATGACTGGAGCTGAAGGCAGACACTTAACCGACGGAGCCAGCCAGGCGCCCGATTTATTTCATTTACCGTAGGTATCTCCTATAAGCGGTCACAAATATTTTGTAAAGGAAAGGAGGAAAAAAGGGAGAGAAAGCTTATATAGTTTGTAAACTATGTGATGAGGGTGGGAAGAAAGAGAGAGCATCTCCCAATCCCTTGCCCTTCGTAAAACCTCCCCTTAAAGTGACAAAGAGGCCCTTCAGTGATATCTAAGTAAGATGTCTTTCTGAGCCCTTCCAAGCAGCTGCCTCTAAGCCCCTCCCACATGAGCTGCAGCCCCACCCAATCCCCCTCTCCAGACAAAACCCAGCCTTGCCCGTGATTGCACCCGGTCCAGCACAGGGTCCAGCTCCCCACTCCACCTTCTGAATGTTTTCAGCAGGTGCGGGGGCTGGCGTGCACAGCGGCTCTGGGCCAGGCACCGCTTCCCGACCGTCCAGCTGGCTAAAGGGGAGGGACGAGAGAACAAGAGCAGTGGTAATCACACCTGAGGCTTACCCAGCGTGGGCCTCCGGCCAGGCCCTGTTCTTTGTATACCACCTCCTTTAAGCCTCCACTAATCCCGTAAGGATCTGCAGGTGGGAAGCTTTGGCCACAGAAATGAGGCCACTTCGAGCTGCTGATAACGCCAAGGCCACTTTTAAATTTGGGCAGCCTGGTGGCTGCGTCCAGGCTGAGTTCTCAGCCACTTAGGAGCTGCCCCGGACAGTCACACGAGATCGCCCCATGCCGCACTCTGAAGGAATGAGTGGGAGCCCCATTTTACTGAAGGGTAACAGACACAGAGAGGCTAGGGGACAGGGCCAAGGTCACTCGGCTGTGCCCAGTGCCTGTGCGTTATGTAACAAACGCCTGTTCCCGTGCTTGCCGGGGAGTCTGCCAGCCATACCGTACCTGCCCCTGGCATCCTCCAGCGGCCACGTCGGGTCCCAGCCAATTACCCACATGCTCCCCACTACTGTTCCACCCTCCTGTCTCCCTCCCTCGCCATTAGAGACTCCGAGTTTCTCCAGAGGGCACCGGGCATGACCTTTCCTGCCCTCCATCCCTGCTTCCTCCAAGCTGGAGCTATCCCCGAGCTCTCAGAGTCCGAGCAAACTGGCCAGCCCAGTACCCAGCCTCCCCTCCCAGCAGGCGATGGCTGGGCAGAGCCGCGTACACGCGCGCACGCGCACACACACACAGACAGACACAGGCACACAGACACACACACGTGCGCGCTCATGTGCGTTTCCAGGTACCTGAGGGTCCTCACGGAGATGCAGTACTTCCACATAAGGTTCCAAACGGCGCTGCCACCACCCTTCATGCCTGGCTAGTTGGGAGAGCCAGCGGCTGAGGGACCCACGGCCACGGCCCTCAGACCCTGGTCTCCTCCCTGTCGGGGCTGTCTTTGCTGGCTCTCAGGTCACTTCCTTCTTCATGGTGGGAAGAAGAAAGACAAGGCTAAAAGCCAGGGGGTAGGGGGAGGTGCTGGCTCCCCCAGGCCACTGTAAGTCCCAGCCACTGGCCTTGCTGTCCCCAGGCCAGCCTCTGTGCGCCGGCCTGTCCGGCTGCTTGCAGACCCTCCTCCTGGCCAAGTGGCCGAGTGGCCCTCTCGCACTAGACCCCGTGGCTTCAGCACAACCTTACGCCTGCCTCCTGCCAGGAGACAGCGGTGGCTGTGGGCCAGGGGAACAGTGAGTCACTCGGGGCGGGTAAGGGGCGTCTGCCCGGTGAGGGAAAGTGCTGGTCCTGTGTCCAGAGGCTGGCCTGGGACTGGAGAGGCTGAGCCCGAGAGGGAGGGAGGTGGGCGGGGAGGCGAGGGCGGGCCCACATCCTCCCCATCTCCCCAGAGGCCTAAACCCAATACCCGCCCGCAGCCCGGCCCACCGCAAGTGGCAGGCCAGGCGCTGGGCAGGATAGGGAAAGGAGCTGCTCTGGCGGCTTGGCTCCTGGGGGTAGCTTGGGGTGTGCAGGAGACAAAAGAAAGACAAAGTCACGGCAGCTTCCTAGGAGACTAGCTGGCCCATGAGGGTCTCCATTTGCTGGGAGAGAGACAGTTCCCAGACCTGGCCAGGCCACTTCCTTGCTGTGTGACAGATGATGTGTGTGGCTGGCCCCCCACAGACCTTAATTTTCCCTGACCACTTTGGGCTCATGGAGTCCTGGGCACTGGTCTAAGCTCTCCACAGGGCCTGAACGAACACATCCCGTCTCCCCAGTGGTCTTATTTGTGAAATAGTTTTGATCTGTTTGTGAGGCAACTGAGGCACAGATGGGGAAAGTCACAGCCTTAGAATGCGGGGGAGGTAGGCTTTGTGCTGTGTCAGTCTGGCTCTGGGAGCTGCATTTCTGGGTGGGGGGGGGTAGGGGGTTCGGGGCCTCTGAGTGGCCAAGGGGGGGGCTAGGCCTGAGTGGGGTCTGGGGCATTTCCAGACTGGGGTCCCAGCTGGAGCCCCCGCCCTTGCTCCCCACCCCTCAACCAGCTGCTCCTAGGCCCGCCCAGGGCAGGCAGCTGGGGCTTCCCAGGCAGAGCCCCCAGAGACAATGACTCACAGGTCAAGGTCAGTGCTCACAAAACTACTTCTACCCACCCATAGCTCCCAGGAAGTTCCCCAGGGTCAGGTGGGCCCCTATCCTCAAACCCTGCGAGGCCCTGGGTGTAGAGCTGTGTAGCTACCGGCAGCTGCCAGTGTCATTCTGTCCTGTGCCCATCAGGGCCCCTGTTTCACCTATAAGAAACTGAGGCTCAGAGGGGGGGCATCACCTACCCACAGACAGGGAGGGTGGCGCTGGGCCCGAGCCTGGGTCTGCGGGTCAAAGCCTTTCTCTGTCCTCCGGCCCCTTGCCCTGGCCTGGGCAGGACGTCCAGAATTCCAGCCTGATTCCCACAGGAGGATTAGCAGCTGCATGCTTGTCCGTCCCCCAAGCCAGGAAAGAACTTTTTCTCTGAAAGCAGCGTTGGCTTCTACAAAGGCCGTGGCCTCCCTGGGGGGCTCGGGAACACCAGTTCTCTCCTTATCATCAGAAGCCACCACAGGGGCCCACTACCTGTCATAGGAGCTCCTCCACAGCACCCTCGAAAGGTGGCTGCCCAGCCCTGGCTTGAACCCCGCCCTGCCCCCCCCCCACCCACCCAGTGATGGGAAGCTCATTACTTCTCAACCTCCACTGACCTAAGGAAATTCTCTCTGGGGCAGAGCCTCACTTCCTTGGGCCGTGCAGAGTGGGACTTCCATTCAAGAGTTTCTCTGGTCTGTCCTACTGGTGGAAGTTTTCTCTACATCTTCTGTGGGTGGAGGCAGTGTCTACGTCTCCTTCACGTCTACCCACGGCACCCAAGGACTCACGCCTCCATTCACACATCCATGCCCGGCTCCCGTGTCCCTTCCCTCGTCCCTTCAATCATCCACCCACCTGTCCTTTCCTCTCCCTTCCATCCATCCCCTCACTCACTCCCCTCTGGCCTGGGCCGAACCTGGCTCCCCACAGGGTAAAGAGCAAGAACACGTGATCTCAGAGAGAGGTGTCATTTTCAGGACAGGAGGCCAAGATCCCCGTTGGGGACACTTCCAATTCCCTGGAAGACATGTCTGCCTCCAAAGCCTCTGGAGGGTCCCGGGCCTCTCTCTTCTTCCCCTTGGCTGCACCCTCCTATGTGCCCCTCCTTTCCAACAACAGCACACTGGGGCTTCCCACCCTCACTTCACAGATGGGGAAACTAAGACACAGGGAAGGGATGGGTGTGGCTATTCCCAGCAGCCAGGGCATCGTCTGCTTCTCAGAAGACTGCTTCTTTGGCCTGATGGGTGAGGGGGTGGGGGGCACCCATGAAGGGTTAGCAAAGCCTGAGGGAAGAGCTTGAGGGTGCGAAGGAGTTTAGTCCCTCCACCTGGGGTGGGGGGGCACACCCTCAGCCATCTCCCACACTCCCACACCAGTGACCCTTAAAGATCTGCTTCTTGAAGGTGCTGGCAGCCCCTCTCCCGACCACTGGCAGCCTGGTCCAGTGTCATACCCGAGCCGTTACAGGTCCCCCGCGCTGCTCCCCAACTTTGTGGGGTGCCAATGGCACAGAGACTGTCACGCGGTGGTGTGAGGGTGGCAGTGGCCTGGGGACGTGTGGCCCCCCCTTTGCAACCACTCTCATCATGTCCTCTCAACAGCATTGGGGAGAGTGGCTGTCACCATCCCATTTTATGGGTGAGAAAACTGAGGCTCCTGGTGCTCCCACCAATGGTGGCTTGTCGCTGAGAATGTGAGTGGACTCCTTCTTCACCTCTGACTCCCTTGTCCCTAACACTAGTCATTCCATCTCTCTGAGCCTCAGTTTGTTCCTCTGCAAAATGGGAACAAAGCATCCTTGCTCTCCTGGCCAAGGGGAGGAAAAAGTGATACCAGGTTCACAGAATCGGGTGGCCCTGGGCACGGGACTCAGCCTCTGAGGGCCACCTTCTGCAGGACCTTCAGTGGAGTTCACGGTGGCGGTCATGACAAAGGCCCCTGGCCCGGGGATATCGTCCCTCTTTCTGCCCCTGTAGGACACAGGCAGCCACAGCAGGAAGAGAAAGTGAGGTAGGTCTGTGTGGAAGCATTCCCACCCTCGGCTCTTCCCTCTCCCCAGCCACGCGGCCACGGCCAGGCTCAGCGGAGAGCTGGCCGGCCCTCCACCCTCTGTGCGGTGACTCACATGGCCCGCTGGGGATGAAGTCACTGCCGCCCAGGCAAAGAAAAGGATACATTTGTTCCCTGGGAGATGCTGATGCCATGGTGAACTTGGCCTGTGAGGGCAGGACAAAGCCCAGGGCCTGTGCTCTCTGGAGGGACTTAACCACACCAACAGGGAGGGCAGGGGGAGGAGACGCTGGGTGTGGGGGGAGGGGACCTAAGGAGTGGGAGGCGCCCCTGTTCTGCAGACCCAAGGGAGGGTCTGTGAGCCTCCTTCTAGCCTCCCCGCCGAGCCAGGTTTGTCACTTCTACTTGCCTGGAGAGAAATGTCTGTGGTCTCGGGGCTCTGAATGTCCCCCCAACCCCTGCCTCTGACTTCTGCCTGTCTTGGCCACAAAATGGTCACTCTCCACTCTATTCCCTGGTAGTAAACTGGCGGTGACAGTGGGGTTTAGAAGGCCAGACAGGGGCTCCCTCCCTGTTCTCTGGATCTCTGTGTGGCCTCCCCAGGGCTGTCCCTGCCTTCGGCCTGTCCCCCAACCTGTCCATCATAAGCTTCGTCTTAAACCCAACATCCTCCCTGTGGCTGGCCATTGCCTACTCCTGGCCAAAGCACAGTGAGGCAGGCAAGACCCTTTGCTGTCTGCCACCCACATCAAGCTTCCTGATCCGCACATGTGGTCCCTGCTCCAGGCACACCCCAGGCCTCTCGGCTCTAAGACTTCTGACTCTGGACAGCAGTTCTGCATCCCTGGGCCCATTACTCTCCCAGTGCCCTACAGATGGATTGCCTCCTCTGCTCTGGGCCCATGGACTGAACCAACAGTCTCCCGTGCTCCCGTTCCCTGTCTGTGGCCAGTGGGAGACCCTGGCAGGACAGCAAGAGGCAGAAGAGCGAGGCAGTGGTCAGGGTATCCGTTGCCCCTCAGCAGCCACAGTGCCTGGCAGGTGTCCCTCTGTACACCTCTCTCTCTCTCCTGTTCCACCTAACTGCCCTCGGGCTCTGGGTTGGAAGGCCTCCCCGTTGCAGCCCCAGTGCTACTCCTTCCCCTGGGTTCTCTCTTAACCCTACCGCCAAATCTGCGTGTGGTCCCACTGTGGCCAGCATTGCGGACAAGTATTTCTAGGGAACCCTTGATACCCTGCCCTCCCCACCAAGGCCACCGCCTCAAGGAAGCCAATTATTCCTGTGTTTGTTCAGCATGTATGGACTGCCTTGTTAGTGCCAAATACTCCTCTTGGAACTAGGGAAAAGGACAGGGGAGTCAAGCAGAGCTGTTGCTCTGGAGGGAGGAGTAACCGGTCCCAAGCTGGTAAGCTTTCCTGGGCTCCTTCCTCTTCCGCCCGACATCCTCTCTGAGCCCGGAGCCTCACACTACATGGACATGGCCTGTGTCCGCGTCCTTTCCCTCCCAGCTCTGAGACCCCATGGACAGCACGGAAAATATCCACGTGGTTTAGCTCTTTCCACCCTCCGCCTCACCCTGAGAAGTGGTGCTCCCTACTACCTCTTTTTTTTTAAAACAAATTAACAAATGGAGGTTCAGATGCTTTGTCCAGAATGATCTCTAAAGCTGTCCATCTCCATCCAGCTACAAAGGCAAAGCTCTTTCTCCTGCTTCATGCCAAAACCAAAATGAATCACCCATCATTTAGATCTATAGACTTCTAGTGGTATCCAGAGCAGGGCCAGGCTGAGGCAGCCACCCAACATGTGCCAAGTTGGCTGAATGTTTAAACCCTTAAACTTTAGCTTCTCTCTCTCTCTCTTTTTTTTTTTTTTAAAGTTTTTATTTATTTGACAGACAGAGTTCACAAGTAGGCAGAGAAGCAGGCAGAGAGAGAGAGAGAGAGAGGAGGAAGCAGGCTCCCTGCTGAGCAGAGAGCCTGATGCTGGGCTTGATCCCAGGATCCTGGGATCATGACCTGAGCCGAAGGCAGAGGCTTTAACCCACCGAGCCACCCAGGCACCCCAACCTTCCTGCTTCTTAAGCAGCACTTGCCTTATGTGGAGGGTGTGCTGGGATGTCCCTATTTTCCAGATGCAAAAATGGAGGCTGAAGGTGGTTAAGAGTGTTGGGTCATGCAGGACCACTGTTGAGTTCCCAAGCCAACCGACTTTGCCTCAGGCCTTAGAGGCCACTAAGAGCTCAGGGCACTGGCAGGGATGGCCACAGACTCAGGCTGGGTGTTGGGGAAGATGCTAGAGAAGAGCTTTGCCATGTCCATCTTGGAGAACACGAGGCACATTGTGTCCAAGCTCCTCACTTTGTCTGCTGGGCAGACAGGAAACTGGGGGTGGGGGGCAAGGACCAGGGAGCAGCTGATGCTTGGACCCCGGAGGTAGCCCAGATGGTGGGAACAAATGGCTGGATCCTAGGAAAATTCTTGAAGCCGAGCCAGTAGGGATGGCAGAGGGATGTGCTATGGGGTGAGAAAGAAGGGAGAGCAGGAGGTGATGCCTGGGTTGCCGGCCTGAACAACTGGGGCATTGGAGGCCCCACTGATGGCGATGGGAACATGAGGATGGCTGGTGGGGAGAGGTGTGGGGGATGACCAGGTGGGACAGAGGGCTGCAGATCATGCCATCTAAACTGTTGCTCAGTAGGAATAAGGCTCTGGATTTTTTCAGAAATCCAGATTTTTGCCCAAAAGCTCCTGATTTTTACATGCCTGCAGTAAATTCAAACTTGAAATGCCATGTTAGGGCTAAACCCATGCAGGTCAAATCAAGTCCGTCTGTGGGTGTCTGGCCCACAGGTCACATCTTGGACTCTTCGTTCACTGAGCTGCCATGTCCAACAGGAGGCTGCCCATGCCTGGTCCAGCACCTTGTGGCTCCTCACAGCCCTTAGAGCAGGGGAAAATCCAGACTCAAGGGTAGATACGAAGTTGCTCATCAGTTTCTCTTGCCCTGGCAAACAATTTGGCCCAGAGGAGGAGTATGAAGGAGTATCTGCCGAATGAATGAACAACCCTTTCACTTGAGCTGTCTGCCTTTTATTTTGTAAATGAGGAAGTTGAGGCCCAGAGGAGGGGTGTGTGCTGCCTAGGGCGAGATCTGGGGCAGGACCTGCTCACGTCCAGCCTGTGTTTGTCACCTGCCCCTGAGTATCTGAGGTGAGGGTGGCAGGTGGGTAGGGAGACTGTTGTGGAATGTCTCTTCAGGACCTGCCATGGGGGCCTGGCTGTGGGACCCATGGAGCCCCAGGGTCTGACATCGACGATCCGTCAAACTGACAGCCAGCCCTCCTGGCTGCTCTCTTCTGGGACTTGTGAATTTGTTCCCTTTTGGGCCTGGGGAATGCAGACGGTACCAGGGACCCTCAGGGGTTGTGGGCCCACCTGCCACATATGGAAATTAGACAGTGGAGGCCCCACTCCCGCTCCGCAATGTTGGAGATGGAGAAACAGAGTCACAGAGGTGTTAAGTGACTTACTTAAGGTCACACAGGGAGCAGAAGGGAGCAGAAGCAGAAGATCTGGGACTCTGAACACAGGTTCTAAGACCTTTCCACACCACTAAGCTGTACCAGCCATGAGGTTTTTATAAACCATTCCTCCCCCACACCCCTGGCCACCGCCTCCCCACAAGAGAACAAAACCTGCCTCAGGGGGCATTTGTGAAGATCAAAGCCATCATCGGAGGAGCCAATGTTGTGTGAATGTACTTTGGAAGTTCTAGGAAGGATCGTGGACATAAAGCAATGCTCTTCTGAGCTTCTAGTCTCTACAGCTGTGGGCTGTAGCCATCACTAAAGCTGCCAGGGAGAGAGACGTTTCACTCTCACCCAATAGTAATACTACTACTTGGTGGTTATTGAGTGCTTACTGTTGCCGGCGCCCTACATGTGATGAGCTCACCAAATTCCTAGGCCCATCCGTGGAAGTGGGTACCACAATGATCTCATCTGTAGACTGGGGAAACTAAGGCACAGAGAGGTGCACAAACATCCCTAGGGCTACACAAATAGGAAATGGCAGAGCTAGGATTTGAGCCCAAGCAATTCTGTTCTAAAACACATTATAACCACTATGCAACATGACTTTCCTGCTCTGGTGGGGAAGTCCCTCTCTATGCCTAACCTAAATCCCATTTGCTGCTGGCCTTAGACATTCCCTAGGTTCTTCTCAGGCAAAGAAGAGCTGTTCCCTGGGACACCCATCCTGTGCTGAAAGGCCTAAATTCTTTGGCCCCCGGCTCCTCGCTTCCTAGGTCTTGGCACACGAGACAAGGGACCCCAAACGGGAACCCTCTCCTTGACTGATCGTGCCCACACATGAAACTCACTCAGAGAACTGGTGAGGACTCAACTGCCCAGGACCTTGTCCTCCATGGCCTTCCTGCCTCCTGTCTTTCTCATCCGCAGCCCCCCGCCCCCACCAACCCTGTCTGGCTCAGCTCCCTGGCTAAGTCTCCCCTGTCACTTTCCTTTGCTCATAGACAGTTCTTAGCTCTAGCCTCACCCCACCCTTCTGATGCAGACTCTGTGGACATGCTGGTGTTGCATCTAATACTGTTTAATATTTTCCCTTAAAATCAACTGGCTTAAAATATCCAGCCTGGCTTCAAACAGCAAGTCTAGTCAAGCACCTTGCTGTAACTCTCAGTTCATAGCAACTACAGGAGACAGAGGAACAGGTGAGATGACACCCGTGGGGTAAGCGATCAGCCAGAAACGGAATGTGGGAGGTGCTAAAGCGTATGGCCTGGTTTCTTCAACAAAGGAATGGCAAAGCCGGAAAAGGACGAGGAGGTTCTAGACATAAGGAGACTCAACGGACCCATGCAGCATGCGGATCGTATTAGAATCCTGATTCAAACACATCGGTTGTAAAAAGGCATTTTGAGGAACCATCTGGGAAAGCTGAACACAAAAACGGGTATGGAACGCATGGAGGAAAGATGAAACACACCGGGCAAAGCCGGGACATCTGGCACAGGTAGGTGATTCATGGCGGGACCCTGCTGTGGGACCCTGGGCAGTTGCTCTCTGCCTCCAATCAGATCTCAAATTTCCAATAACAATAAGTTAGAAACAATGCACAAAACACCCAATTTGCTCTTGAATACATTCACTTTAAAGGGAAACTTTATATCACTCCCCCAAATGGAAAACTACTATCACTTGCTGTAAGTAGAAGGTTACCATGAAAACAAGACAATGTTATTCAATTTCAGGCAGATACTGTTTCCTGCCAAGGGCGCTGGGCTTAAAATCTGCCCGGTCTTTGTTAGGAAGCAGCTCTGGGAGAGAAGTGAATGCACTCTCATTGTGGGTCCCGCTGTATGGGGACGTGGGCCTTACAAGGTAAAGTCCGTGAAACACATTTTTTTCTGTTCTTCCTCCATCAGGGAGGGGAGAAGTGAGGAGCCTGGGAGGCAGGGAGCAGGGAGGCAGGGCTACCCTGCCTGGTAATTCCCACAGCAGAGAGGGTCTTAGCTGGGGGATGCCGAGATGGTGCAGCAGCTTGGGACTTTCTGCCTCACAGCTTTAGAGCCGGGCTCGAGATGAAGAAATGGAAGCCCAGAGTGGGTTGGGACACTGCCCAGGGTCACTTGGCAAGTCTGCGGGGGAAACTGGGAAGGACAAGACTCTGGGTTTTCGGACCTGCAGCCCTCTGATCGTCTAACCTTTTTCTTGGTCACGGATGTGGATTGAGCACCTACTGTGTGCCAGGCGCAGAGGATGGGGAAGGGACACGGACGAACGAGATAGAGTTCCACGGAGTTGACATTTACAGGTGGGGCCAGAGGAGACAAACACCAGGCAAATGATGAGATCATTTCTGATGTTGTGGAGGGTGATAACGAAAACAAAACTGGGGGACGCGGAAGATGACAAGTATGGTGCTATGCCAGGTAAGGCAATCAAGGAGGGCTTCTCTGAGGAGGTGGCGTTCCAGCTGGGGCTTGACAGACTGGGATGGAGGCAGAGGGGGTAATCTGGGGACACAAGGCTCCAGAAGAAGCCAGAGCATGAGTACTGTGGACTAGCCTTCAACAACTCCTGACACTTTCTTAAAACTTTGTATTTTGAGTTAATTTCAGATTCCAGCAAAGTTGCAGGAATACAAAGACTGTGTATCGGAGTGCCTGGGTGGCTCAGTGGGTTAAAGCCTCTGCCTTCGGCTCGGGTCATGATCCCAGGGTCCTGGAATCGAGCCCCGCATCAGGCTCTCTGCTGAGCAGTGAGCCTGCTTCCCCTCTCTCTCTGTCTCTCTGCCTACTTGCGATCTCTGTCAAATGGATAAATAAAATCTTAAAAAAAAAAAAAAAGACTCTGTATCCTTCACCCAGATTCCCCACCTATTAACACTGTATCCCATTTTACTTTATCATATTGTCTCTCTTTTTCTCTACACATACACAAATACGAGCAAGCGCGTATGCATGTGCATGCGTGTGCACACACACACACTTTTATTTTATTTCCCAGAATAATTTGAGAGTCGGTTGCCCACCTCAAGCCCCTGCTACTTCAGGGTGTCTGTCCTAAAACAGGACGTTCTCTGATACAACCACAGTACAGTTTTCCAAAGTCAGGAACATTCACATTGATTCAATACCACTGCCTAACCCTTGGATCTTATTTAGAATTGTCAAGGGACCTAATGATGTCCTCTCTGAAAAGACAGTCCCTAATTCTCAAGCCTCCTTTATGGATATCCAGAGGAAAATGCATTTTCAGGGCAGGTTTGCAAGGAGAACACCCAGCCTGACCCTTTAAAGCGGACTGCATGGCAGGTGGATGGCTGGCTCAGGGCCAGCTATAGCCTGGCCCGGTGCAAAAGGAAAAACAAGCACCCTGATAACATTCTTGCCAAAATAGCGTGCTCTATTTTGAACCAAGTGAAAAAGTTAATAAGCCTTTAAAATTAAAAAAAAAAAATGATTATATATATATATATATATATATATATATATATATATATATATAGCTTCACAGTTCGCTCTCTCTCTGCACATCACTGTCGACTGTCAGAAACCCACCCTGCAGGGCACACGGGGCGGAAGGGCCTAGAAACCAGAGCCCCTGGTTCGCAGGACACATCTTTAGGTACAATTCTGACATTTTATTTACTTGATTACTGAATTCTTTCTGGTGCCCGCATAAATTCTGTGCCCGCAGTGAACACCTGCCTCACTTCACCCAGATCCCAGCCCCAACCGCCACACACCAGACATGCTGGCTCTGTGAGTGGACAGACGGTGTGTGCACACCTGTGTTTGGCTGTCTCACGATAAAGCTGAGAATGGGCCCTTGGACCCACGTCACAGATGAAGAAAGAGAGGTTCTACAGCAGTTCACCGTATCAAAGCATCACACACTAGGGAGCTTAAACAACAGATATTAGTTTTTTGTTTGTTTGTTTGTTTTTTGTTTTTCAGTCCTAAGGCCTGGAAGTGTGAGATCAAGGTGTCTGCAGGGCTGGTTTCCTCCAAGGCCTCTCTCCTTGGCGTGTAGATGGCCTCCTCTCCCCCTGTCCTCAGGTGGGGTATTACTAAGGGTCCTCTAGTGGAGGAGAAACAATGGATGTGTATGTATGTATGATTCACTGTAAGGAATTGGGGTATGTGAATAAGAGGGCTGACAAGGCCCAAAGTCTGCAGCTGGCAAGCTGGGGATCCAGAATGCTGATGGTGGGTTCCAGTCCAAATGCTGGGAGGCTCAAGGCCCAGGAGCGGCCAGAGTTTCCGTGTGAGCCCAGAGGCAGGCCTCAGAGGGAGCAGGGAGAGCTCCCTTTTACCTGGCCTTTTTGTGCTACTCAGGCCTTTGATTAAATGAGGCCCACGCATGCTGGGGAGAGCAATCTGTTTTGTTCAGACTTCTAAAGCAGATGTTAAACTCCTCCAGAAACACCCTCCCAAGTACATTCAGAATGATGATTAGCCAAATATCTGGACACCTGTGGCCCTGTCAGGTGACACATGCATTTAATCATCAGACATGGTCTTCCCTTGGTGTGTGTCCTAATCTCTTTTTATAAAGACTCTAGTCATACTGGATTAGGACCATCTTTGTGATTTCATTTTAACTTAATTGTCCTTATAAAGACCCTATCTCCAATACAGTTCCATTCTGAGTTACGGGGGTTGGAATTTCCACATATGAATTCAGTCAGGGTGACAGGGGGAGGGGAGGGTCACCACTGGCCCCGTAACAGGCCCTGACAGGAGAAGGGACCCAGCTCATAAGCTCTGGAGCCCTTCTTAACCTCCCTCCCATAGAGGGGGACCAGCCTCTCTCACACACAGTGCAGTGCTGCTGGGGATGGGGGGGAGACACAAAGGTCTTGGTGGGAGGTGGAAGCCATGGGGTCTCCAGAAGCATCTTTCTGGAGATCCTCCCCCAGCCTCCCAGCAGGAGATGGCCTGAGCTGGACCAATCAGACCGTCGCCCCAGACTTTACATCTGGAGTGGGGGCCTTTGGCTGTGGGCTTCTTCATAGCAGGGAGCCTGCCCTAGGGGGGATGGAGGTCCTGCTCTGGGTCCAGCCCACTTCTTCAGCTTCCTCTGAACTCTTGAGAGCGGCACCTAAGTTCCTTTTGCTTTAGCTGGCTGCGGGCGATTTCTGTTCTTGCCACTGAAGAGCCTATCGGATCCAGTGTTCCCACACCACCACTCTCATGTCCTTTTTGTGCCTTTTCTGCCCTCGGCACTGACCTTCCAGTGGAAAAACCTCCTTCACCCCTGAAGACCCATCTCAGTTCCACAAGAACCTTCCTGGCCTTCCCTGTTGACATGATCCCTCCCTCTCTTGAATAACAACCCTATTTTCTTCAAGCTTCTTTCATTAATAAGAAGACCTACAATTTATCAAGAGCCAGCTGCATGCCAGGTGGTTTCACACCAATTAGGCACTGTTTCTAAGCCCTTCTGAGCTCAGGACTGGGCTGTGGAAAGACTGGGGAAGTGTGTTGGATGGTCGCCGTGGCAAGTCTGACCTCCTAAGATGGCCCCATAGGCTGGGCCAGACCTTGCGAATCCTGGTCAGGAAGTGGGGTGTAAGTTGCCTCCCCTTGGACATAGAAAGACTCTGCGATGACCCAAGGAGTGGACTGCCATAGAAGTGAGACCTCATGACTTCTGAGGCCTGGTTGTGAAAGCTGACACACCATCTATGGGGCTCTCTCTCTCTCTAGGAAGCTGCTAATTCTGGGAACATAGCCACCATGTCATGAGGAAGCCCGCAACCCATGCGGAGACCCCATGTGAATGGGTTGGGGTGGGAGGCTTCTGAGGAATGCAGCCTCTCATCTTCCAGAAGCCCCATCTGATGGGAGTAGAACAGGCCCCGGCCAAATTGGAGATCCATGGGAAGATCAAACATTGACATTGTTTGAAGTCATTACATTCTGGGGTCATTTTTTAAATTCAGTCACATCTAGTGGAGCAGTTCCATGGAGCCAGGAAGCCTTAAACAGTGCAGACAGGAAGTGAAGTGGGGTGGCCCAGTGGGGTCCATCTCTTGGGTTGCACTGACCACATTCTGTTACCTCAAAGAGGTCACTTACCCTCTATGGGCCACTGTTCCGTTGTCAGAAATGTGGGGGAAATAACAGTATCTATTTCATAAGGCTGTTGGGAGGATTAATGGAGACAACATATAAACACTCAGGGAAAGTAAGGAATAATAGTCATAATTATTATCTCAGGGACTGGCCAGATTGGATTCCCGGTCAGCTGGACCTCAGAGCCTGCACTGTCTCCCCAAGTCACAGAGCATCTGGGGTCTCACTGCCATGTTTCTCCTCAACAGACCAAACTTCCAGCCAAGAGCTGAGGTCTGGGACTCTGGTGCGTGTTGGGGGCAGCCCGGTACCCCCTAACCAGCTCTGGAAGTTCTGCCTCTCTGGCTCCCTGGGCTGTGCCCTCAAAGCTGCCAGCCCACAGAGTCCATTCACAGGGGCTAAGGCTTAGGGAGTGCTCTCCAAAGGGAGTTTCTTCACGCCGTGGTTTTGATACACCTGGCGTCGGTTATTTCCAGCAGATGTGGTCAGTGAGACCTGCCCATCAAGAACTAAGCTGACAAGTGGTCTCACCTGGAGTAACCCTACATTTGTAACCAGACATCTGTAGTATGCCCAGAGGCGAGGCTATACATCAGCCTGGGGGCAGGTGAACACGGGGAATTATAATCACTCTTAAAGAATCCCTCACTCCAGAGGACCTGGAACTACACAGACCGAGGGAACAGCACATGCTTGTCTCATCCTCCACTTCAGGAAGCCTGAGGCTGCGTGGAGGTACGAGTGTAGTTGCACACCATTTACAGCTCTTTCTCCTCTTCCTCTCTGTCTCTTGCTCTCCTTTCAACATCAAAAATAGCATCTGGCTTTTAATACAGGCAAGCATGTAGAGACACGGGGACTCTCACCTACTGCTGGCGAGGATGCAACACTGTTAAAACCACTTTGGAAAGCAATTCCACAAACCTCAGTGGATCTTAAGGGACTCATATACTGCCCTGGAACAAACCCTACAGAAACTCCCCAAAAGGGAGGGAAGAGACATGTGCAAGATGGTTTACCATAACCCTGTCTGTAACAGTGAAAGACGGGAAGCCGCCTAATTCATCAAAACAGCAGAACGAATGTTGGCACAATGGCATAGACATATAAGAGAATACTATACACCAATGAAAATGAATGGAGAAATATACATGGCAATATGGATGAAACACACCAAGAAATGACGAGTTTCAAACAAGTTGCCCCTTGAAGAACTAGGTAGCTGTACACCTGTGTCCACAGCAGCATTATTTCCAATTGCCAAGATGTGGGAGCAAGCTAAGCATCTACTGATGAATGAATGGATAAACAAAATGCAGTCTCTACATACAATGGAATATTATTCAGCCTTAAAAAGCAAAGACAGTCTGCAATCTGCTCCAGTGGATGAACCTTGAGGACATTGTGCTCAGGGAACTAAGCCAGCCACGAAAGGGCAAATGTTAGATGCTCCCACTTACATGGAACCTAGAGTAGTCAGATTCAGAGACAGGAAGTAGAATGGGGGTTGCAGGGGCTGGGCAGGGGAGGGAATGGGGGTTGGTGTTTAATGGGGCCAGAGTTTTGTAATATCCTGGAGACAGATGATGGTGTGTACAACAGTGTGAACGTACTTCATGCCACCAAACTGGACATTTAAAAAACGGCTAAGATGGTCGATTTTAAGTTACGTGTACTTTACCACAATTAAACGATTTTTAAAAGCAAGTTGCAGATTACATCATATATCTGAAGTAGCCTTTTGGTTAGCAGAGTTATAAGAATGTGCATGGGAAATAGATACAATGGGGAGGGGGAGCACACTACTTAGCTTTAGCTCTGGGGGCGTGGGGGCTGGGGTGGGATTTGAGTGCAGTCCACAGGGACCACCCACCACACTGGTGAGAGTTTATTTGTGAAGCCAGGCAATGGGTATAGGACTGTCTACGTTCCTTGCACCTGTTTCTTGAACAAGAGCACCCTGTGGTCTGCTGGGCTCTGGTGACTGGGGGGAGGGTTCTCTGTCCTTCCACAGTGGCCTCTTGGCCAAAGCTGAAGAGCTCCCGGGTGCCACCATCTCCCCAGGAGGAATGCAGAAGTGCCCTACGAACATTCTTTCATTCTCTAGTTGAAATAAGCAGCTCCACTCCTCCCCCCAGCCCCAGCCTTTGACAGAGCTCCAGGATTATTTTACATTAATTTAAGATCCCTAATGAAGAATAATTAACAGCTTCAAGGGAGCCCGGCACACCCTGTGTTTAGAAGTGGTTAATTATGCATTGTCTGCAAAACATCCTTTTCATACTCTTAAGTTTGGGACCGCTGTTTTAAACAACGGAATATGGCATCAGGAAAAAAGCCAAGAGGTTCTGTTTGCAAAGCCTTCCTGGGGGGGAGGGTCTGTGTGGGCCAGGACAGCCACATGTTCTATGCCCCTACCAAGTGCTTTCCTGGAGTTGTCCTTGGTCAATCCCCACGGGAGCCCCCGAGCCCTGAGGGGTGGGCTAGCACCCCTCCCACATTGTATAGGGGCGGGCTTGGAGGGAAAGTGAGTTTCCAAGCATTCTGCCGGGATGAGGTGTGACCATAAAGCCAAGTTCTTGTTTCCCTGACTGGTGTGTCACCATTATTTATGGTCACTCCCTGGGCATGGAGAGAGGCCTGAGCATCTCATTTGTTTTGAGAAGCCCCATTAGACTCCTCCAGCAGCAAGGGGCCTCTGCAGCCAGACTGCCTGGTAAGATCCTGATGGTCCCACCGACAGGCCATGGGACTCTGCGCAAACTACTCCTTCCTGTACCTCAGTTTCCCCCAGCAGGAAATGGGATAATCATATCCCCCACTTGTTGGGGTTGCTGCGGAGTTGGGGCTTGGGGGACCTGACATGTAGTGAACCTCAGCATTATCGTCACCTACACTGCCTTCCTTTCTAGACTCATCTCCCTACAGGTACCCTACGTGTCAGCCTCACTTTTGGCCATTTCTGAACCATGCCAGGCTACATCCTATTTTCTTATGTTTGTTTAAGCTGTGCTCTCTGCCCTTCCCTGTCTGGAAAAATCCCACTCCTACAAGCAGCTCAGATGCCACCTCCTGCAGCAAGACTTCCTTGATTTCTCCCAGACACCCTCCCTCTTGCTACTGGTAGCTTTGTGCCACCTCTATCTCCCATCTTTAATTTTCATGGCTTGTTAGTGAGTCTATTCCCCTTGGAGGCTGGGAGCTCCTTGAGGACTATGTCGCATTTGATTCTGGGCTGCAGTAGGGGCTTGGGAAAAGAGCCCCAACTCTGAATATGAACTTCCCAGGGTGGCCCAGAGGCCAAGGGGACTGTCACCAGCTCCCCCTGGAGGCTGAGCCAGGCTGCTCACAAAGGCCATGGGACTCCCAGAGACGACACTCAGCGTGTCCTTCCCTCTCTCTATTTCTCCTGGGGTCCTCACTGTGTGCAGCACAAAGCCCAGCCCTGGGTTCTGGACAAGAGTCCCTGGCACCCACCTCCTAGCTCCATGGTCTTTTGCTACCACCTGAAGACATCTGCCCTTTGAAAGCTCCTGGGTTTTTTGCCCACATGCTTTTCCCCTTTGCCTGAAACACCCACCTCCTTCTCAGCCCTGCCAACTTCTCATGCTTCATTGCCCGCTCACCTGTCACCTCCTCCATGAAGCCTTCACACCCTACTCCTCTGTCAATGCTCTGACCATGACCCCTACCTTTTCCACCAGAGTCCCTGTGGGGTAGGACTGTGCCTCTCAGTCCTCCCTCCTGCTCCAAGGCCCTGGTGTGCGTGCATGGCCTCAAGCTGAGGAGCACTCAAGAGAGACTATCTTGGAACAAGAGGAACCTAGATTCAGACCCTGTAGCCCCACTTACTTGGCTGATGGCCCTGCAGTTTCACTCAGCTCACCTGCTCAGAGTGGGGGGCTTGGTGCCTCTTAGCAGTAGGGCTGAGGATGGATGATCCTGTCTAGGGCTCCACCCTCCAACCGTCCCTTGATAACTAACAGCCAGAACTGGCCAGGTGCCCCAGGCGTTACAACAAACTCCCCAGGGGGCGGGCGGAGGCTCAGCCCCGTGCACAGGGTGGAGAGCCCACCTGGTGGGGCCTTCCGCTCAGAGGCTGCGGTGCTAATTAGATGCAGCACAGGCCTCTTTCCCTGGCACCCACCCAAGAGCAGGGACTTCCTTTCTGAGGCTGCCGTGAGACCCTCGGGGCCCGCCCCATTCGGAGAAAGCCCCTGGAAGAGAAAAGAAAAGCTCCCACGCTTTCCCAGGGCTGCTCGCATGCTAATAGCTGTAGACTTCACAGAGTGTGAAATCAGGAAAAACTAATTCCCTCAGAATAGCTGGTATTCGGGTTCCCTCGCCCCAGGCCTTTCATCCCATGCCTCCGTTTGAAGACGACCACGGGGATGGCCCACAGTGCCCTTCCTGCCCCGGCCTAGGCCCCAGCGTTTCTTGGCCAAGGTGTGCGTGCCAACACAACACACGTGTCAGGTTTGTTAACATTCAGGCTCGCGGTGTCTGCGGCCTGGATCATTTCAGGGAGCAGTCCCCAAATACCACTAGTGTCAGTTCCAAACACCGAAAGATGGGGAAACTGGGGCTCAGAGAGGGTAGGCAACCCGTCCAGAGTCCCACAGCAAGGGAAGGGACTTGAACTCTGGTCTCCTGACCTCCACACCAGGGATCCCTCATCCAGCTTTCCCAAACAGGTATCAAATTTCTTCTTCGGAGGCAGGCAGTCACACCTGTGTATCACACGAGGCACCCATTAGGCGGAGGAAAACGAACCGTGGGAGAGCCAACTGCCCTCCTTCGGGGTCACACCTGCCCAGGATCCAGTCCACTCCAGGACCGATCCCGGCAGCAAGAAACAATGAAACCCAGCGTTGAACTGTCGAACGCTTTGGGGGTGAGCACTTCCCTGCAGAAAGCCTACAAGTTTCAGGGCTACGGGAGAGGAGAGTATAATTAAGCTAAGTTGCAAAATGACCCATGGCAAATGCCCCCACTGTTCGTGGCCAGTGGCGGCGACCCTGGGCTGACCTGAAGAGGCCCTGCAATCGGCAGCCTGGGGCGTGGGGGGGCCCTCACCTCACAGCCCGCTGCCTAGTGGCAGAGGTCCTCCCCGGAGGGTCCACGTACCTCTTATAGACTCCGTGCAGCGGCTGCAGACACAGGAACTGCCAGTAATCCAGGCAAAAGGCCTTGAACTTGAGCATTTTCACCTTCCAGTCTCCAGCCGGACCACGGTAACTCCTCCACCGAGACTCGGAGAGCGGTTGGGGGGAGCTGGGGGCCTGGCCACTCTGGCACACCCTGGTCCCGCTGCAGTCCCCGCTCACATGGCCCAGCCCTGCCCAGCCGGCTCCTAGAGCGCACGCCTCCAATACAAAGAGCAGCGCGCACAAAGCCCAGCAACTCGTTGGCGCTGCTCACCCGGGGCAGTCTCAGACTGCTGCTGTCTCTGGCGGCTGGTTCTTCTTGGGGTTTCCCTGGGGGTCCCAGGGGCAAACCGAGGCAGCCCTGGCCGTGCCCGGTAGCAGGGGCCCCCGGCTCGTCATCCTGGGGGGCCTAGATGCTGGGGCTCTGATGGCGGCTCCAAGCCCCTTCTTCCAACCAGACCCTGGACACTCGGTGGCCTCACCCGCACCTGGCCAGGCAGTCGCCCACCCTGGCCTGTCTGGCCCAGAGTGGCTCTGGCCCTAAAGACCCGGGCGTGAGGCGAGGAAGGGGCAAAATGACGGACCAATGCCAACCTTGAGACCCAGATCAATTACGTTTGGTGGAATCCCGGTCCGGCCAGTGTGAGCGAGAACTCACCACTTAGCCACATGGTGTGGGTGGGAGCAGCTTTCCTCTGAAAGGCAGGCAGAGAAAGACTGACAGGGCCGGCGAGCCGTTGCCTGGGCAACGGGGCACATTGATAAAATCTAAAATGGAACCTCGATGACAGCTGCTCATTGGCTGCCAGGAGGGGACTCCTGTCGCTAGCGAGGGAGGGCGGGAGCGAGAAGGGCAGGGGGGCTCAGGGGCCAGGGCCAGCCCGGGGCTGTTGGGCAGGAACAGGGGGGTCACAGGCAGAGTGGGTGGCTCTCTGGCCCCAGAACCGGGCAGTCACAGGGGACAGGAGCAGAACCACAGGGCCTGGCCTCTCTCCCCACCCCTGCCAGTGGTCCTGCTTCTGCTCTGACCGCTCTAGGGGTCATTCCCAGCACACCAGCCACAGGGACCTGAACATGTCATTCTTCTGCTCCACACCCTCATGTGGCCCCAGGCCGCTCTCAGAATGAAGGCCAAACTTCTGACCCATAGACTGGGTCCCGCTGAGCTCTCTGAGCCTCCCCTTCACATCTCCTAATCCATGACAGCCTTCGGGTCTTCCCATGCAGGGCCCTTCCCAAAGGAACCCCTCCTCTGGGGAAGTTGCTCATCAGCCATCAACCATCATCTCCATCTCGGAGCCTCCTTCACCTGCGCCCTGTGTGATCTGCTCTCCTGGATGGGCCATCATCAGATGTGATCCAAACTGTTTCCTTGTTAATTGCCGCCCTGTGCCGGCTGCAGCGGGAACATCTCCCGGGCATCTCCCAGGCAGGGTCCCTACCTCTCTTTTCCCACCCATCTCCCAGCTCAGCCCCACGCTGGGCCCACCATGGGCACTCCGTCCTCATCTGTGGAAGAATCGGCGGATCTTGGGTCGCAGAATGGGTCTTAGCACCTGACATGC
Organism: Mustela nivalis; assembly: GCF_964662115.1. Classification (NCBI taxonomy): domain Eukaryota; kingdom Metazoa; phylum Chordata; class Mammalia; order Carnivora; family Mustelidae; genus Mustela; species Mustela nivalis. The sequence goes on from NC_139020.1 coordinate 160,558,150, forward strand.
CCCCCTACACACAGCACGCTCCCTCCTCTGCTACTCCAGGTCCCTGATTTGCTCAACATTGTTTACACGGCAATGGTCCTGTGGCCCTCCCCTGCTGCGGGATAAGGGAACTGAGGCTCAGGAAAGACTCTGGACCATGCATGAGGGGTGACCTCCAGAAGATGGCAACCTCAGAGGGGAGCTGGTGCTGAGCTAGGCTGCCAGGTTCCGGGGGCCAGGTGTGGAACCAGGAGCCCAATCCCCAGCCCTGTGCTCTGACAAAGCCAAAGAGCAGAGTCACCTTCGCCTGGAGGGCATTCGCAAGCACTGGGACACACAGCACTTCTGGGGCGGTGGGGCTTTTGCCTCACCTGCCTCCCAGCCAGAGGCCACGTGGCAATGTCTGGAGAAATCTGGGGTTGCCACAACTGGGGAGGGGTGTGCTACTGGCATTGAGTGGTGCGTAGATGGTGCTCAAAGTCCTCTGATGCACAGAATGGACCCTGCGATTAAGAACGATCCCTCTCCAACTGTTAATAGTGGTGGAGCCGAGAAATCCCACCCTGGAGAGTAACTCGCCCGGAAATACCTCATCATGGACAGTTAGAACTGGAAGGGCATTCGAGATGGTTCAGTCCAAGGCTCCTCTTGAAAAGACAGGGAGTGTGAGGCCCAGCCAGGGGCAAGGGTACACCCAGCATCATTAGTCTGGGCCCAAGCTGGATCCAGAAAGCCCCATACTTTCTGGGGGGCTGGGGAGAGGTGGGCCGATGGGGAAGGAGGGTGACGGTGGCCATGTGCCAAGGATGAGGAGCCTGTCTGCCTGTTTGCGGAGGTAGCACAGGCCTCATGAAGTGCCGCCCCGCCCCTCCCCTCTCCCCCGACCAGGACATCAGCTTCCCTCTCACGCATGTGGCAGAGGAAGCCGGCTATGCCTTTGAAAGAAGGCAATTGCTGGCTGGGACCTTTGTTTCTGAATTCCCAAGCTGTGAATGAGGCCTCCAGAACCTCCATGGGATGGGTGGGCAGAATGGCACCTCCTCCACTGGGGCCCAAGGGCCAGGTTTCCCTGAGGCTCCTGCAATGCTGCCGCACAGAAAGGGCATGGAGGCCAGGCCAGGTGCTGGTAGTGGGGGCTCTGAGGCCTGGGTCTGGCACCAATATTCTTCTGGTCTCTGCGTCTCAGTTTTCCTCATCTGTGAAATGAGAACATTGATCCTGGCTCGGCCTGTGTCCCAAGGCTGCCGTGGGGGTCAGCAGTCAGGATGCATTGGGACTGTGAGATAAAGGGGTGGGCCAGATCCCAATTAGCATCTGTCTCTTTTCTGTTCCTCAAATAGATCAAGCATGTTCTACCTCAGGACCTTTGCACTGGCCATCCCCACCTCCTGCATGCTCTTCCCCTTCTGGTCTCTGGTTAGATGGCCCTTTCCTGACCACCCTCCTATCACTCTCTATCTCCTTTGCCCTGATTTATTTTTCTTCACAGCACTTACCACCACCTAACACAACATTTTAAAACCAGATTCCTTTGTTTGACACCTGTCCCCTGACACAGTAACTCAGCGAAGGCAGCCACACTGCTCACCACAGTATCGCAAGCACTGGACACCCATAGGTACTCAGGAAACAAGAGCTGGGTGGAGGAGGGGGAAAGGGCAGAGCTGAGGGGTCCTGCTGTCTGCTAGGGGTCCCTAGCTTGTTCCTCTGGGACTGTGAAGGCACCGGGTCATTGGCTTCAAGGTCAAACGTGACCAGCCTCAAGGGGTGGAGGTTATTGTGGCCATTCCCTGACCATGAACTCCTGACTGGTATGGTGAGAGCCAGGTCTGTGTCAAACCTGAGGGGAGCAGGAGACATGTGACTGCCCTTCCCCAACCCCCAGATGCTCTGGGACAGAAGCCCTGTTAGCCCTCCTTTCATTCTAGAGCCTTCCCTGCCTGGCCCTGAGCAGAGTGCTGACGGGGCTGGTGGAGCGGGTAAAGCAGGGTGAGGCACACTGCTGTCTGAAACGGGGGTGGCTTTCAGATAAACCAGTGGCTCAGCTGCTTTGTAGGAGTTTCGTGAGCCTCTGCCCCCGGGGCCAGCGTCCGGCTGTGAGCACGTGAAAACAGAGCGTGGCTGTGGCGGGGGTGTGAGCCCGTGCGCAGGAGGGATGGAGCAAGCACGTGAGGAACGAGTGTGCAAATGTTCCGGATGCCGCGTGTGTGACGGTGCCGGCGCTGTCCCGGGGGCTGTGGGCATGAGGAGGAACGCCCAAGCGGGCAAGGAGCGTATACTGTGGCCTCGGGTGGTGTTCACAGTAGGATCTGGGGTCACACTCGGGCTCTGCTCCCTGGCTGAGAATCCTCAAGTCACTCCTGTAAAATGGGTTGGTATTAGCTCTGTGCGGTGGTGAACACGTGGGGGTACCGTGGGGTTTTGTCACACGTGCACACTCGTCAGCATCACACGCAGCTGTGGCCATGGGGATGACCTGAATGTGTAGGTGGCTCTCTACCCTCGTGGGTGGGTGGGGAGCTGCTAGCACCACAATAGCTGGAGGAAGCAGCACCCACAGGGTCACGCCTCTGCCCTTCTCACAGCCTCGGGGAGCCTGAGGCTGGGACCAGCCCATCCCAGCGGAGCACCCATGGCTCTTGTCCTCAGCACTGGGGGCCCAGGGCCGGCCGTGTCTCCAGTGCTGGGGCTCCCAATCTTATAGGCCCCCTTTCAATCTCCCCAGTGGGACTCAGCTCAGCCCGATCCTCTGCTTCACCTCTGCCAACTCTGCATGTTGGGCCACATCCAAACTTGTGGGTCGTCACCAAGTATCCCCCTTCCTGGCCACGGTTCCTCTCCCGCCCTCCACAAAGACCAGCCTATTTCTTGTCGACAAGGCCCAGGCCCCATCTGCCTGACTCACACGGCTACACCAGACATGGCTCCCCACGCCAACACCACTCCAGGACACCAGCCTGTGACTTGTCTTTTGTGCCCCTCGCCTGTGAGCAGAGATTGGCTGACTTCCGATCCATGGGACCCTGCCCTGTACCTCGGTCTCCAACGCTTCCACGTAAAGTCAAAGAATGTCTTTTTCTAAAGGCATCTTATGGAAATGTCAAGACACAAAAACCTCAAACGCCCCCAGTCCCACCAACTATCATCTGAATGCCAATAGAAAGCATCAGCTTCGGGGGCGCCTGGGTGGCTCAGTGGGTTAAGCCACTGCCTTCGGCTCAGGTCATGATCTCAGGGTCCTGGGATCGAGTCCCGCATCAGGCTCTCTGCTCCACAGGGAGCCTGCTTCCTCCTCTCTCTCTGCCTGCCTCTCTGCCTACTTGTGATCTCTCTCTGTCAAATAAAAAAATAAAATCTTAAAAAAAAAAAAAAAAAAGAAAGCATCAGCTTCCCCCTTGGGCTGTTGCCCCGTTGCCATGGGAATAGGTGCCGCAGCCTGGCCCTCAGAGGGGACTCCCCCGCAGCCTTGAATCTCAGAGGAACCATTAGCTGAGCCCTAGTCTTCAGGAGACCATTCCTTGCTGGACTGGATCTCAGAGAATATGACAGCAGTACCTCCGGTACCCGGGGGAGGTTTCAGGCTCAACAGGGAGGCCAATTTCCCGTGATGCCTCTTGGGCCCACCCTTGGAGCTGATGGGAAGAGCGGGCCCAGAGGGGAGGGAGCGACAGTACCTGTAGCGGTCAGTGGACAGGCTGCTTCCGGTCTCCAGGGAGCTCCTGAGGCGGTAAAAGTGAGACAGTGTTACCCACGATACCCACAGGACCAATGCTCCTGGGGGCCATGCAAGCTGAGGCTGCACTGGGTGGTCCCAGGACAAGTCCTGGGGATAGGTGAGTAGCCCTGGGAAACGTGTTTGGCCTCCACATGCAAGAAACCATGTGCTTTCTTTCCTCTCTGACGGGTCGGTGACAGGTTGCCATGTTTTTATCCCACATGCCAGTTCAGAGAGCTCAGTTACAAAGGACCCTGGGCAACATCGAGTCCAGGTGCTCCCTGTTAACCGGGGAAACCAAGGCCCAAGATCCCACAGGGAGTCTCCCAGTCTGAGGCTCATAAGGGTCAGAGACCTGACAGGGACCTGGGCCTGCCACATGGGGTACTCCTGCCCATGAATGAGCTGACCCCTGCCTCCTCACCCTCCTCTCACCCTATCCCCACTTCTGACCATCCTGCTACCTCACTGTTCCTATAACATGCCAATCTCATTCCTGCCCCAGGACCTTTGCACGTGTTCCCTTTACCTAGGAGGCTCAGCCTCCATGCCACATTTGACACTCATTTTCCAGCTTGCTTCCTTCCTTCCTCCTTTCCCCTCTCCCCCTTCATTCACAACAGCGAGTCTATTTGGAGCAGCTCTTCTGTGCTAGGAGGCACTGCTGTTAACCCTCTCCAGATATCAACTCTTTCAGTCCTTGTGGGAGCCCGTGAGGGTGGTACAGTGAGACTGAGTATAACTGCACTTCCAACCACCCGAGCTCACACCACAGTTCCAACCTTGGTTGGTAGTGACAGAAACGCTGAGACTCGGCCCCCTCCTCTGAAACAAGGCATGGCACCTTGTTCCACTCCACCCAGTGCCACCTCACATGGACGAGGGGAGAGATGAAAAAGCAAAAGCACTTTGTAAACCAGAAAGTGCCAGTGCATGCCTATGAGATACTGACACAGCTATTATCATGCATGTCATAGTGCATATTGAGATGTTAGGCCTTCTACGTTCCAACATGGGTTCTAGAGCCAAGAGGGCCAGGGTTCAAATCCTACCTTTGTCACAAACTAGCTGTGTGACCCAGGGCAAGTCAACAAACCTCTCTGTGCTTCCATTTGGTATCCTCAACTGTAGTGTTTTGGGAAGTCAGCTGGCTTAGACATTTAAGGTACTTAGCATTCCATAAATGCCAGCTATCACTAGTATAGATAGGATTCGAAACATTTGGACATTACTCAATATGCCTTATATTATGTAACATTCATATATGTATGTAATATACATACATTATGTAACATACATTAAAATAGACTATATTAATGCTTAATACCAATAGTAAGTCAGCAAAATAACAACATGTTACATTAGCACTGATCCTATATTAATAGACATTTGTTTTATTCACATATACAAAACTCTCATTTTATATGCGGGGGGAAATTTCTTCAATGCCTCTAGTCTTACTGGAGGACTGAGCTGCTTTACCTCTCCCTGCCCAGAGGACCCTGGACCAAGCTCGGACACAGGACTCTCAATTAGCCAGGCAGACCTCCAGCTCTGACTCGTGTCTCCAGTTTGGGTGCGGGGGAGAGAACAGCCCCTTCTGGCCAGCCTGGACAAGGTGACTGCCCTGGGACAGTCCTTTCTCAGAACCCCCGCCCCCAGCCTTACTGTAGTGGGTTCCTGGGGGAGGCCACTTTCTTTTCCTTCCGAATAAACCAGCTGCTCCAGTCCTCTCTAGGACAGCTCCTAAACAGTACCCAGACCTCATACCAAGTTTAGGAATGGGAAAAACTGCTCTGTGTTGGAACAAAACAGGAGAGGGCAACTGTGGGGGACAGGCCATGGCTGGCAGGGCCAGGAGGGGGCTCTTGGGGGGTGAGCTGGAACATCCGGGGTTTGGGGGCCTTGGTGCTGATCACATGAGTGTGCTGTCTGTGACAATTCAACTGTATATTGTATTTCAATAAAAATTTATGTGAAAAACCCTGCGTGGCTCAGCCGTAGCCTGGAGCAGCAGGAAATAACTCAGAGCTTGGGCCTTTTGTAGCTGAAGGTCCCTTCAGGCACCCTACAGCAGCTGTGTGGCCTCAGGAAAACCCCTTCCCCTCTCTGGCCTCAGTTTCCCTCTGCTGAATGAGGAAGTGGTCAGTGTTTCTATTCCAGGCTGTACAGTGGGAAGGGCGTTTTTAAGAATTCTGAGGTACTGATGCCTGGGCTCTATGCCAGGCCAATTAAGTCATATAACCTCTGGGGGTGTGTTCCTGCATGGTGGGTGTTTTGTTTTGTTTTTAAAAATTCTTTGCTTGGAAATAAACATAGATTCACAGGAAGTAGTAAAATGCAGTGTACTGGGAAGTCCCAGGCACCCCTTCCCCAGCCTCCACCAGTGATAACATCTTGCACAACTACAGGGCGCCATCGAGGCTGACATAGGTACCATCCGCCATGGTTATTCTGACTTTGCCAGTGAGAGAAGCACGTGTGTGTGTGTACATATGCACGCATGTGTGTCTCCGTGTAATTTTAACACACATGTAGCTTGGTGTAACTTCCACCGTGATCAAAGCTACAAGGGTCCCCCCACCAGGCTCTGGGCTACCCTCTCCTCCCCAGTCCCTCCCTGCTGACAACCACCCATCCATTCACCGTCTTGGCAAATGTGTCTTATCAAGAATGCTCTATGAATGGAATCATACAACGTGTAACTCTTTAAGACGGGCTTTTTTTTCACTCCATGTAATTCCTCCCTGGGGGTTCATCTGAGTTGCTGAGTAACTCATTACCTCCTTTGGGTGGCTGTGGACCTAATGCGTACCCCATGGCATGGACGCACCCCAGCTGTCCCACCAACAGACATCTGGGTCGTGTCCGGTTTGGGGGCCCTTATGAGTAGAACCACTACGAACATTCTGATACGGATTCTTTGTGAACATGAGTCTTCATTTTTCTGGAAGAAATGGCCAAGAGTGCAACAGCGGGTCGTATGGTGAGCATACATTTGCTTTGAATGGGAAACTGCCAAACTGTCTTCCAGAGTGGCCAGACTGTTTTAATGTCCCCTGCAGTGACTTAGGCATGATCTAGTTGCCCCATATCCTGGCCAGCAGTGTGCTGCCACGGTTTTTTTGATCTTAGCCACTCCCAGAGCTATGAAGTGCGATCTCCCTGTGGTCTGAATTTGCATTTCACTGACTTCATTCAACCACTGTTTCCCCAGTTTCTCTGTATCTTCTGTGAAACCTCTGTTCACGTGCACCTTCCTTATCAAAAGCTCCCCAGGTGAGTTTAATAGGCAATGAGCTAATCCCCTAGCACCATCTGAACTTGGCAAGTTTAAAAAGAACCTGGTCTCTGCTGTAAGAATTCTGCAGCCTGGACTTTCTGGAAGGGATACTTGGAGGGCTCTCTGGTGGGGTCCGGGCTGCCACGGGTGGCTCTGAGCTCCTGTGTCTCAGGCCCAAGGGGAACCCTGTCTGCTCCTGGGGAGAATGGGGAAGGAATGGGGTGAACACAAACAGCAGAGACAAAGGACATGGGAAGGGACCCCTCCTGGGACCCCCGAACTCTGGGGAGTCGGTGCAAACGCCACAGGCGCTTCTATGAGTGGACGTGTCTGTAGAAAGCAGTGGGTAGCCAGGTCCATGTGTGGGGTGAGGGCATGACCCAGGAGGGAACTTGAGGCCAGGCAGCTCGGACTGTCACAGGCCCCAGAAGGGACATATTTGTGGAATTTACGTCCGTCTACAAAGGGACAGGGGAGACCTTACCCTTCCCGGTTATACTGTCCCTCGCTCCCTGTCATTAAATAAGCAATACAGCGTCACTGCATCGACGGTAAGAATAACAGCAGAGCACAAAGAACTAAAATCATCTACCATCCCAGCTCTCCAAGAGACTGACCAGTGTAACTATTTCAGAATATTTTCCGGCGGCGCCCTTCTCTAAGTGCGTCCCCGTGACTAGGCATATATATATATTTTGGCTACACAAAAAACAGTCTGTTCTATAAAATACTCCCACCCTACCCCCTCGCTCCACACTTCTCTCGGATGTGTTTTTAGGTCTCAAATATTCCTGCACGTCACCCCTTGGAAAGCTGCCTGGAACCCTTGTGGGTTCCCCGCCTCCCCAGGTGGGTGCTGGGCTTGGGCTCCTCTCTCCTCTCCTGGTAAACAAGGCTGAGGGACCATCCCATCAATACTGCCTCTGTGCATGGGCTGGGATGTTCCTCTAGGACCCATGCCTGGAATTTCTGGGTCACGGGGTGGGAATGTTTTTGTGTCTCTGGGTACACGCGGATGCTGACCCAAGAGGCTGGACCAGCACTCTCCTACAGCATTGGGGATGACGAGTGCTTGGCCATTCTCAGGACCTCCAAAGTGTTTCTGTCTGGGGCAGAGACAAGGTTGAGGGAGGACGTACTGGGCGCCATTCTGCTCCACGCCTACCCCGTGCCCTGTCTACATGAATCTGTTGTGACACACGCCACGGGCACTGCGTGAGCAATGGCAGGCCGGGTCTGGGCTCCTGACAGCTCTGCTGGTGGCCAGGGAGAAAGCCCCTCAGGACCAGGGCCAGGGTGCTGTCATCCTTCCCCTCTGGGGCTGCGGAGGCAGAGACACAGAGAAGGTATGCAGTGGTCCTGGGACTTGAACCCAGGAGGCCTCTCCCCTGGGCCAGGCTGCCCTGTTGTCTCATCCCCTTATCCCTGAAGGGTGAGGCTTTTTGCCCAAAGTCACACAGTGGTGCTCACAGACCTGCTGGGGCTCCCAGTTCTGGTCTCATGAGTTAAGGGATGCTGCCTCAGCCTCTGCTTCCTCATCTATGATCTGCCTGCCTCAGAGACCAGAGTGAGGCTCCAGGAGTGGACAGACAGGAGGCGCTTTGTAAACCAGACAGATATGAGGTGTTGCCATGCTGGCCATGCCCTGGTGGTCCTGCCCAGTCCCCTACACCCCTCCTGGGACCTGCCCCTGGAAAAGCCACAGAGGGCTCCTGCCCACCCAGCCTCGGCCTTCCTGTCCTGGCTCTGGGCCCCAGACGGCCCTGCCCAGCAGCCTGAGGCCCCACCACCCAGCGGCACAGTGAGACGATTGTCCCCAGATTGGCCTCCATGCCCCTCTATCCTGCCAGGCAGCTCTGCCCAGAAACTCAGCCTGGGTCTGGAAAACTCTCTGCTGGCGGGTGGGAGGGGGGAGTGGGTGGGCGGGAAATTGTCTCTGTGCAACCACCCCCTCCTTGGACAGAGGTGTGGAGAGAGAGATCAGGGCGACCACGCAGGGGCCCTGGGTGAAACCAGGAGTGCACCTAGTCTCTCTAAGCCTCAGTTTCCCCAGCTGCACCATAAGAGGGTTTGTCTAAAGACGTGGTTCTTAACTTTGCAGGGGGGTGCGTCTCAGGCCACTCTGGGACAGTGATTCATGCATCCCACCTACTAACTACACAGCCCCCACTTTGGGCCAGGCACTCTAAGAGCTTTGTACTGACTCCTATCACCCCATAACCAGCCTGCAACTCGAGATGTTCATATCCCCACTTCACAGATGAGAAAACAGAGGCTTCCAGACGTCATCAGAGGCATTCTTCAGAGTATAGGGTGATACAGAGTGAGCAAGACAGACATATCACTGTCTGAGTAGAGGAAGGGGACAGACAAGAGAAGTAGGTAAGTGTGTACACCAACAAGGTCACTTGGACCAGGACAGAAAGTAGAAGCAGGTGTATGAGACACTAGCCAAGAAAAGCCCTTGGGAAGAACTGACCGCTGAGCCTAGGTCTGAGTGACGACTGAACACTGGCTTAGAAGGGTGGGGCTCTGTGTAAGGAATAAGCAAGGGGAAGGCCTGAAATGGGAACCAGGGGAGCATGTTCAAGGCAAGGGTCCTCTTTTTTGTGGGGACAGGCCAGGCATCTGCTGCAGGAATAAATCTTGGTTTGGAGAGGGAGGCCCACTGAGACCCTCAACCCCACCACTCCAGCATCTCGGCTGAAAAGATGCCACCCAAAATATCCCACCAGGTATTCTCTTTTTAAGGCAGAGACACCAGCAGAAGGTGTCTACAGGACAGGGCAGCAGGAGAGGGCACGTTCAGAGTCTTTCCTGGCTGGGGGAGTGGACTGAGGCCTCCACATGTGGCTCAGAACCTGGCCATGCCTGTGCCCCAGGGCCTTTGGCACTGCATCTGGGACTGCCACGTCCTGTCAATCCTAGGCCCAATTTGCTGATGGGCAGGGAGCTCAGGAAGTTTTAGTCCAATAGAGGCTGGGAGAAGGGGACAGTGTGTTGCAGTCCCTCCCAACTGGGACTCCTTGCCCTGCCCATCTCCAGGAGAGACGCAGCTTCCAGCAAACCCACTGGGTCCCCTTGGCCTTTCTGGAGGGTCCTTCCTGGGTTTTCAGCCTCACCCCTGTCTGGTGCCAGGCTCTTCAGATAGGTGCTGACAGGGTCTCATTTAATCCTCAAGCCTGTGGGCGGCTGGAGTTTCTTATCCCCATCTTATAGATGAGGAAACTGAGGCTCAGAGGGGCTCACACCTGCCCAAGTCTTGAGGCCTCTTGGCTGGTAAGCAACCCCCCACCCCAGACCCTGACCTGGGTCATCAGGGCTCTGTTCCCCACCCTGTTCTCCATGGTCCCCATCATGCAGTCATTCCAGACAGCTGACCCCCAACTGGGAGAACTTTCTGACCCCGCACAACCTTAAAGTGGAAGATTTGCTGAGCCACGTGTTCCCGGAGGTTATCTTTCACTTGTAGGGCTGGGGATAGGCGGGGACCGGGGCAGGGGTGGCTTTGGATAGCCAGAAAACAAGCGGATTCACCCCAAACTCAGCAACTTGCACATTAAAAAAATTTAACTTTTAAATAGTGAACACATTCTCATGGTTCAAACATAAATAAAAAAGATAGAGTTTAAAGTGTGCCTCCCCACTGCCCTGCGCCCACCAAGGCCACCCCCCCCCACACTCCCAGGGAGTCCCGGACAGCAGTTTCTTGGGTATTCTTCTAGAATGACTGTATATGAATACACCCAGATGCATACATGCATAGCTATATATATTACTTATGTACTTACTCCTCACAGAGAGGTCCTCTCCTGGACACACTGCCCTTGCTTTTCCCCGAACGATATACCCCCTGAGCCCCGTCAAATTGAAGACTAAGCCGGGTGAAGGAGACATATGTCTAGGTGTAGTGGTGAAGGGCATCTCTCTTCTGTGGTTGGGGAACGCTGGGGGGCCCTCCCTAACCCAAGCCCCTGGCCCTGGATCAGTGCGGTGGGCACGGGGCACTCCTCCTGGAGGCCATGGACCTCAGTGGGCACTGTGTCCCCTTCCACATCCTACGTGGGGCCCACTAACAGCACCTCGACTCACGGATGTGCTCTCAGACCCACACCTTGACTATCACGTGAACATGCGCACACGCACACAGGCACGCACAAAACAGTGTGCACACACACGCGATTGCATACGTACGAGCCTGAAGCACAAAGCTGGGAGTACCGTGGGGGGTGGGGCGGGGCTCAGGCCACCAAGCATAGGGTCACATGGTGAGCAAGTCACGGGGGGGCGGGTGACCCTGCTCCTTCCACCCTTGTGGCCACACTCCACAACCACATTAAAGGCCACTCTGCCACCAGACTCCCTTCAACTGAAAGCGGGGAACCAGGACCCGGGAGGGATGAATCACTCAGGTTCCCCTTGCAAGCTCTTTTCATGGAGATTTGCCCCTGCAGACTGGATGTGTTGATTCAGTTCAGTTAAATGAAAGCTAAAAACAACAAAGAACATTTGCAGAACCCACTGCAGGCCAGGCCCTGGGCTAGGTGCTTTATTGTAAACCTCGAGAAACCGAGGCTCAGAGGAGCCAGTAACCATGAAGCCACTACATGCTGAGGGCCTGTTGTGTGCTGAGCACTGGGCATGTGGCTTCTGCCCTTCCGACCAGCCTGGGAGCAGGTTCTATGATCACCCCCACCTTGCAGAACAGCCAGCTGGGTGCAGAGAGGGGAAGGGGCTTGGCCCCAGTTACACAGGAAGATAGGGCACTGCAGTGCTGTTCTTGACTTCAGGGCAGACTAGACTGGAGAGGGGGTGGGGCAGGAGAGAAAGGGTCAGATCTGCACAACTGACAAGGGACCCCAGCCGGCAGCAGCAGGAGGCAGATCCCAGCTCCGTATGGGGGATAGCTTAAGGGCAGAAGACCCTGAAGCCTTCAGGGGTGGGAGTGTTGGCTGGCAGAGCTCTTGGGCACTCCCAGGCCTTGGATCCAGGGGTGTGGTGGTCTCTGGATAAAAGGGGAGCTCCGACCTACACACTCCGTTCAAAGAGGGAGGAGCTGGAGAGTAAAGAAGTTCAAGGTGAAGGCCACAGTGTGGGGGCTGCTATTTCAGGGGCGGCAAGACGCCCTCCCAGCATGCTCTACTCCCCACAGTCTGGTCTCTGCTCAGGACACAGAGCATTCTCTAGGCAGGTGGCTATAGCCCAGGCAGGCCTTGGGCATCCTTGGCCTGCGGGGCAGGCTGGTGGCGGTAGTAGTAGCAGGCCGACTTTGTCCTTGGCTGGCTGGGCAGGGCAGACCCCTGGGGTGGGGAGCTGAGGGGTAGACGGAGAGACAGCGTCCCACTGGTGGTCTGTCCCAGCCTCTGACTTTCCCCAACTCCAACCTATACAACACTCAGCTAGGTGCTCCCCCAGCTCCTCCCTGGCTGCCCCACAGGGGGGCCCATCTTGGTGACAGCACTGCCACCCACCCAGACCCCAAGCCAGATCCTGGATCGTGTAGCCTGTGACTCCTTTGATGTCTTCCCCTCCCTTCCTGTCACCCAGCCTTAGGCCGACCCTCAGTGGGCACTCTGCTCTGTTAAGCCCTTGGCCTCCCCACTGGACCACCTCGGCTTTTTCCATCATGCCTGCCCCACCCAGCCCAGGCCTGGCAGGGGGGCGCCCCCTGGACAGTGTTTTCTAGATGAAAGAGAGAGAAACAGAAAACAAACTTCAGGCTGAAGGAGACAGGCTGTCCCTCTCTTACCTGGCAAACACTGAGGGCTGCTCTGCGCCGGGCTCTGACCTGTCTCTAAGGCCTGCCTCAGTGTCATCTCCATGGCACAGCACCCCAAGGTCTCTGTTCCCTCAGTCAGTATAGAGATAGTTGCAGGGCCCAAAATGGAGGGGTCGTGGCTGGGGCCAGGGAGCAAGGCCTGGGTAGGCAGGAAGGCTCCTGAGGGCCCAGCCGGGATATTCAATATCAGGGAGCCAGACGTGGCCCTAGGAGAGGGGGTGAGCAGCACTGCCGTCCCCAAGCTGGAGTCCACACCCTGGCTTTCCACTGATGGGCTGGGTGACCCTCGGGAGAGCCCTGCCCTCTCTGGACTCATGTCCTTCTCTGGACTTGGGGGTGTGTGGCAGGGACCTCTGTCTGAAGCCTGATGACAGGCTCAGCGCGTGTCTGAGGAAGAAGCACTGGACGGAGACAAAGCCACACGCACAGCCTAGTCTGGGAAGCCTGCTGGAGGGGAAGGTGCCCTGTGTGTCCAGGAGAGGTGCCTCACACTGCTCGGGGGGCTCTGGGGTTGGCAGACCCTCAGCCCTAGCCTCCAGGAGGAAGCAGCAGCCCGGAGAACAGGAGGGAGGGTACCTGGAGAACCCAGACTTGATCCAGGGAACACATGAGCTGAGCCCAGGACCCATGCCTGGACCACCCCTTTAGCCCACAGGGACCCTGAGATGAACTGCATGCCTCCCAGGGCCTCAAGCTTCTCCTCTATGAAAGGGCCTCCAGCTGTGCTCTGTCTCTGGGGTGGTTCTGAGCCGCACACGTACCTCTCACTGACTGCTCCATACACTGGGAAGTGCTGTGGACAAAGGTAGGGTGTTCATGCCCACGGCAGCAGCCCAGGCCATCCGAGGCCCTCGCCCTTGCTAAATGATTTTTCTCAAGAACCTGACAACCTCTGCGTGCCGTCTGCAGTCACCCCCATGAGTCCTCACCCTGGCCTTGGTGGGGGGGCCCAGGAATGGCCCGTTTTACAGAAGTGGGGCATGCCTGCCTCTGTGGCCCTCACTTGGCCTCTTCCCTATACTGCTCCTCCCCTGGGAGGCAAAGCACAGACAGGATTTCCTTGCCTGAGGGGCTGGTGAAAAGGAGGCGAGGGCCATCTGAAACAGGATTTTGGGGGAAACACACCATGCTCTAGGCAGCTTTAGAAAAAAAATCTTGCTGTTGTTTAATATATGCTACTGGGGAAAAGAGAAAAGATGAAATGCTAAGAAAAAGGCTCTTGTTTATAAGCCACGGTTGGCTAAGAAAGTGGGAGGTATGGCAGCCTGTGGTGGCAGGTCGGCTGGTCCTGAGCACTGGGGAGTCCTGGAGACTTGTGCAGCCCACCTGGCTGCAGACCCTGTCCTCCCATCCGCACAGCCCCTGGCGCTCAGGCTCAGCTGCCTGGGTGAAGGCCAGCCTCCCTGATGCCTATCTGCGGTTTGGTAGCCCTGAGCCTTTGCCCACGCCCGAGCTGAGGTCGCCAGCTTGGCCCATGTCGCCTTCTGGCTCCAAACGTACTCAGTGGGCTGCCTGTAGCCTCAGTTTACGGCCTCTTGCCCACAAACACGCACATGCGAATCTGCCTCTACACTCCCAGGGCCGTGGGCCAGGTGGGGGTGACCCTGTCAGCCCAGCTCCATGGGAGCCAAGTGACAATGGCTGGCCTGTTGGCACATGGCCTCCCCTGGGTCATGGAGAGGGTGTCAGGAATGGCCGTGACCCCAAAGCCCCCACATGGGAACAGGACCTGGGGGAGGGCAGCAGGAGATGGTAGCCAGAGTAGAGGAGCCCCCGGATTCAGCCACACTGAAGCAGGCCCCTGGGCTGTGCCCTGATTGTAACCACTCACGTCTCTTATGATTGGAGTTTCTGTCCTTTGGAGCCCAAAGGCTCCTGGATTAACACATTTCCCAACCCCAGCCTGGCTTCCTTCCCCTTCCCAGATATCCATGTTTCTTAAGTCTCAGCGTGTCCCAGAGCCTATCCCTGTGCAGTGAGAATCCAGGGAAGGAAGGAGATGAGAATGATATTTTAGGCAACAGAAGCACCACGTGCTTTATTACCTCACTGAATCCTGAGGGCTACCCTGCCAAGCTGGAATTATTGGTCCCATTTTTACCGAAAAGAAACTGAGGTTCAGACAGTTTAAGTCATTTGCCCCAAGTCACACTGCCCCACTTGCAGGTAAGGGGTTCCATCCAAGCAGCTCCTCAGAGGGTGACTGGGCCCTGTGACAGGAGGAGGTATCAGAAAAGGCTTCGAGAACCCCACTGGTGGGCCCCTCCAGTCTGTAGGGCCTGCCCAGTCTCAGGGAGCTCCGTCAGGGCAGCCTGATCACCCAGCAGCCCTGGGGATGGTCAGCGCCTGGATTTGGCCCAGGATGGGGGACTGAGGGACCTGGGAGGTGCCTGCAGGCCTCTGGGGGACAACTGGGCGCAGGCGGGCATTTCTCTCTGGTTGGATAATGAGAGCGAATGTGAGGAAGGCTGGCTCTCTGTGTTATCTCAGCACCCAGCAAGCGCTGCGAGAGACAGGCTGTGAATTGCAGAGAAGGCTGCAGTGATTAAAAATGCATCACTTCCCTTATTAACCATTCCAAACAGATGCCGGGACCGTCTTGACGAGGAAGGAAACCGCCGGAGCCAATAAAACATCTTGCAATTAACCACGCTGAGATTGGCCGCCTGCAGAGCTCTGAGGCCGCTCCGGTGGGAGCCTGTCACCATTGGGCGATTCGTCCCTCTGAGGACAGGCCAGGGCACCAGTGTCTGGCAAGGTCAGGTGTGCCTGGAGGCAGGGGTAGACATGGGGCATCTCCAGCCCAGGCCTTGTGTTCCTGGCTCAACCTCAGAGAATCGGTAAACCGAAGAGGGGAGGCCAGAATCGGTCTGCTGGGGAGGGAGTCTGTCCAGGGGGCCTGGCCCCCAAGATCCCAGGTGGGTGGGGGCCTGAGCCAACACTGCACTCTGTCTGGTTTTGAACCCGCCTCCGCCAGCCTCACTGGCCTCGTCCCAGTCTCCCTCAGCCCGTGACGAGTCAATTTGCCAAAAGCCCATTCACTGAAAAGTCAATTTGCAGGACGACAGACTCATCAAAAACACTTGCTTCCCTTAACCTTTTAGTTTTAGTTGGCTGGGTTGCATTTTTGTCTTTGAATGGCATCGGAAGCAATGTTCGATTTGTGTCTGTCCCAGCTCCCTGTGGCTGGGTGGGAGGCAGGGAGCAGACACAGGGGCAGGGAAGAAGGAGGTGGCTGTGTTGTCACTCATGGAGGTGGCACTGGGCAGAGGCTGAGCAGGAGGGAGCAGGCAGGCCCACCCGAGGGAGCCTCTAGGTGGGGTTGAGCCTAGGCTTCAGGAGGGGGGCTTCCGGGAGAGTGAGGGTGTCTGCAGAGAGAGTTCTCGACCCTTATACTTATTGCCAGGGCTGATTAGGCCCCAGCTGGCAGTAAAATGGGCTTACATTGTCTTTCTGGAAGGGGAGGAAGCTGGCCCCAGGGCCCCTGGTTGGGTGCTGCCTTTGGGGAGAAGGGGTCAAGGGGTGTCCTCTCTCAGGGAGGTTGGTGACCACACAGGCTTCTTGTGGAAGGACTGAGCCTGGGGGTAGCCCATCTTCCTGTCTCATGGTCACCAGGACTCCAGCCCATTAGATCCAACACCTGTTAGCCTTTTAAAAAAAATTAACCTTTTTATTATAGATTCACCTGTAGTTGTTGAAAATAATACAGAGAAGTCCTGTTTATATTTTACCCCATCTTTCTCCATGGTGACGTCTTACTATACAAAGCGTAGGACAATACCACTGCTGATACTGACGAGGTGTGGTCCGCCATGTTAGACCTCCCGTTTTACTCCTACTTGTGTCCGTGTGTGAGCACGCACACGTGTGCAGGTGTGTGTTCAGTTCCATGGGCTTCTATCACGTGTGTGGGTTCATACACGCACCCTCACAGATCAGCCACACCACAGTTCTGTTACAAGGATCCCTCGTCCTTTAGAACCCTAACCTTGTGCTGCCGCCTTCTGTTATGACATCAAGTTCATATGTAACGGCTATCGACACAAAAAAAAGTCAACAGAATGCCCTCACTGTAACAATCCAGAGAGCAAAGAAGGAAAGTAACCATAAGGAAGAGACAGGGCACCAGGCGTGATGCGGTGGGTCTGGCTGTCCCTCAGGGCATCAGGAGGATGTCAGTCGCCTGCCTCTCTAGGTGGCGGTGGCTCCAGTCCAGGCAGGGTACAGGAGATTGCTGACAAGTCACTGCCCCGGGGTGGGGGGCTGGGGGGGAAGCTGCCCTCGGTGACAGCTCTTGGCAGAGCTCTGAGCCTATCAAAGTCTGATCTTCCCTCGACTGTGAGAAGAGCAGTCGCGTTCCTGGAAAACGCAGTGTATATTAAAACCATATGAAACGCGTTTTGTGGTTTGGATGCCGAATGGAGTGAGGTCCCGGGCTTGGTTATCTATGTATGCATGGATTTTCACTCCCATGATTATGCGGTTAGACATTCACAGATTCTTTGCTGTGCAGGCCTGCTGTCCACACTGTAGGATACTAGCCCCTGTGGCCCCTGCTGACCAGACCCCTCCCCTCGAGCCCCCTAGAATGCCTGCCCACATCTCCAGGGGCCCCAAGGATGCAGGGCGTCCCTGCTGAAAGCCCCCCCGCACTCACTCTCTGTCCCCAAACTGGCCACTCCACCAGCATCTGTCTCCCCAAGGGCAAGGGGCTACTGTTCCCCAGGCTCCAGCCCAAGCCAGGTGCTGGACAGGCGCTAATACCTGTGCTCAACAGGATGGATCTGGACTGCCAGCCAAGGTGACAATGGTCAAGCTACGTGGAACTAGCTGGTCAGGGTGTCCCACCAGAAGGAGATGGCTGCCTCCTTTAAGGCCTAGTTGGTCACATGTCCCCCCAAACTGAGCGTTTTTCTTCCCCCTTAGATTTTATTTATTTATTTACTTACTTAGAGCACCAGCTGGGGGAGGGGGAGAGGGAGAGGGAGAATCCCAAGCAGACTCTGTACTGAGCGTAGAGACTGACACAGTGCTCAACCTGACAACACCAAGATCATGATCTGAGCTGAAACCAAGAGTCGGACACCTAACTCCCTGAGCCACCCGGAGCCTCCTGACCACCAAACTGAGCTTTTAATTGGCTCAAATCCAGAACTGCCAGCTTGACAGCTGAAAGCACGTAGGTACATATGCAGAACTTCTTGGGCGCCTGGGTGGCTCAGTGGGTTAAGCCGCTGCCTTTGGCTCAGGTCATGATCTCAGGGCCCTGGGATCGAGTCCCGCGTCAGGCTCTCTGCTTAGCAGGGAGCCTGCTTCCCTCTCTCTCTCTCTCTCTGCCTGCCTCTCCATCTACTTGTGATTTCTCTCTGTCAAATAAATAAATAAAATCTTAAAAAAAAAAAAAAAAGAACTTCTCTGAAGGACCTGAAGAAAGTGGACACAGTGGTGGCCTCAGGGTAGAAGGACAAGGAGGGAGGGGTGTGATTTTGCACTGCATACAGACATTTTTTAAACCACGTGGAAGAATTCTCTCTCAGTTATATGACTAAATAATCACCAAAAAATAGACTGAAGCAGGTATTGCTTTTGTGATTAAAAATTTTGAGGACCCACTGTGTGCCCATCACAGCCAAAGGGGCCAGGCCCCCTGGAGGATTAGGTTCTGGGTGGTGGGCCCAGAGCAGACAGACCTACACTGGGACAGATGCCCCAGTGAAGTCAGTGGAGGTCCCATTGGGTGCCCAGCCCGACCCAGCCCTCCTGAGTCAATGCCAGGGGTCCCTGGGGCCAGGCGGTCCATCGGGAGGTGGGGAGGTTGCCTCACTCTGCCTTTATCAAAGAAAGGGTCAGTCAAAACCACAGCGATGGACCACGTTGCACCGGGAGGATGGCTATTATAAAAAATTCCCAAACACCGAACAGCAAATACTGGTGAGGAAGTAGAGAACCCGGAACCGTCCCCCACTGCTGGCGGAAATGTAAAATGGGGCAGCCACCATGGAAAACAATATCATGGTTCCTCAAAAAATTAAAAATAGAATTACCGGGTGCCTGGGTGGCTCAGTGGGTTAAGCCGCTGCTTTCGGCTCAGGTCATGATCTCAGGGTCCTGGGATCGAGTCCCGCAACGGGCTCTCTGCTCAGCAGGGAGCCTGTTTCCTCCTCTCTCTGCCTGCCTCTCTGCCTACTTGTGTTCTCTCTCTGTCAAATAAATAAATAAATAAAATCTTTAAAAAAAAATAAAATAAAAAAAAAATAAAAATAGAATTACCATTTGAGCCAACATTTCCACTTCGTGGTATATATCCAAAAGAATTAAAAGCAGGGTCTTGAAGAGATATGAGCACACACATGTTCAGAGCAGTGTTATTCACGGTAACTCGAGTCCACTGACGGGGGAATTAATAAAGATGTGGGCTACCCACATAACGGGCACAATGGAGTACTATTTGCTCCTAAAAAGGGAGGAGGTTCTGATGCAGGCTACAGCATGAACAGTCAGAAAAGGACAAGCACCGTACGAGCCCACTTACATGAGGTCCCTGGAGCAGTCACAGTCCTGGTGACAGAAAGTAGGACAGTGGCTGCCAGGGACTGGGAGCGGGGGGTGGGGGATTGGGGAGTGTGTGTTTCATGGGGGCAGAGTTTTAGTTTGGGAAGATGGAAAAGTTCAACAGCAATGTGGACATATTTAATGTCCCTGAAGGGCATACTTAAAAATGGTTAAAATGGCAAATTTTATGTTATGCGTATTTTATCACTTTTTTTAAGATTTTACTTAGTTGTCAGAGAGGGCACAAGCAGAGGGAGTGGTAGGCAGAGCCAGGGGAAGAAGCAAGCTCCCTGCTGAGCAAGGAGCCCCACTCGGGACTCGATTCCAGGACCTCAGGACCATGATCCGAGTGAAGGCAGTCAGTCCCTTAACTAAGCCACCCAGGCATCCCTTTACTGCCCCTTTTAAGGTTACTGGTGCTCTGCCAGGCCAGGGCCTGCAGGGGTGCTGAGAAACAGAGGCGAGGCCCTGCCTGGAAGCTCCCAGTCTGATGGGGGAAATGGGAAGTGGGCAGTTGGCAACAATGGAGGGGACTTGCACAAAGGGGACTTGGCAAAGGGGAGCACCAGGCAGGCAGGGGCCCAGCGTGGGGGCCAGTTTGCTTGGGGAGGTCAAGAAAGAGCCATGAGCTGGACCTTGGGGTCTGGAGTGAGGGGGAGAAAGGGCATTCCTGATGGAGGAAGCAGCTGGGGCGGGAGCTCCTGAGAGCACTGGGGTGTGCAGTGAGGGAAGGCAGGACTGGAGAAGCGGGAAGTGCCAGGCAGCCACAGAGCCAGAGAAGGGGAGTGTGCGAGCGGGACCACCCCACTGTTCCTCGGGGCCCCCTCTTTTCTTCCCTCCACCTCTCCATGGCTCGGGCCTCTGTGGCTTTGGTTATCGCTGCTCTGGGCTACTGCTGCTTATAGTAAGCGGCCCACCAGGCCTGGTACGCAGACTGGGTGGGGTGAATGGATCCGTCCGTGGACGATGATGCCACGTCCATGTCCCCAGCATGTGGGACAGACAGAGCTGCATGTGTGTGAAAGAGTCGGCATGTCTGAAATGCAGGTCCTGCTTCTCGCAGCTGCCGGCCTCTCTCCTCCCACCCTTCTGAGTGGGCCTGTCTAACTGACAACTGGCAAGAGGGGACTCTGCCTCTCTTGTTCCCGATGACACGCTGGCCCAAGATGGCAAGAGGCCTGCTCCCCAGGATCACAAAGCAAGGCAGGGACGGAGGTGCAGGGGAATGTCCATCTCTTGCTCTGTGAGACCCTGGGAGGGCCAGGGCCTCAGAAATGCAGGGGCAGGGGTGAGTGTGAGGGGCAGACAGACAGCAGGTGCCAGCAAGTCGGTGGGGCGAGGCATGCAAGGGAATGTGGGCCTCAAATGGGCCTGGTGGGTGCCCAGTCAGCATCCAGCAACAATGTGGCCCCTGTTGGCTACAACCAAACCGGTCTGACAGTGAACCAGGAGCATTCTCAGGAGCACCCTGGCTCCGCAGTCCCCCCCTTCAGCAGGGCTGCAGGGCGCAAACCACACTCCTTACCTCTCCCACAGTACTCCTTCCTGACTGTCCAAATGGGGAGTGGACTTTTGAGGGGACCTGACATCCCAGGGGATGCCACTGTTCTCTGGGGACATGTGTGCCTGCTATGGATAAGGACAGTTGAGAGCCCTGTTCAGCCTCCCCTCAACTTCCCCCACAGTCTGGTGATGTAAACATGGTCCCCACCCCTGGCCGGAACCCTCCATGGCTCCCCATGGCCCACTGCCTGCAGAGTGAGCCCCCTCCGGGCACTCCAGATGCCTCCTGCCCTCGGTCCTACCTACATCGTCAGTGTCATCTGCCACCATCTTCTCCCTCACACTTGGGGCTCAAGCCAGACATAACTACTTCCAGTAAAAACCTTCAGCGTAACAGGCACTAGAGCTGGCTTGGGGGACCAGCTTCAAGACCCACTCTACCCCCTGATGGGGTGTCGCCTGGGGCATTATTTGGGGACTCAGTGGCATTGCCAGTATACAGGGGATAACAGCCCCACCTCCCAGGGTTACCGTGAAGGTCAAATGAGCTGATGCCAGCGATAACTGTAACCGTGGCCTAACATTTGTGTACCAGAGTGCCCTTTCCTCCCTTTTATCCTGCATGCCCGCTGTAAATCATCAAAGATTTACAGAGCAATTATTATATGCCCATGCCTTTTGAGATGCTAGAGGTAGCAGCAGCTATCTCTCCCCTGATACGGCTGACATTCTTGTTGTGGGTGGAGGGAGACCGTGCTGGGCAGGGGAGGTGGGATCTGTAAGCTAGATTTGGTGCTTAGAGCAAAACCCTGAAGGAATGGACAGAGGGGTCCCGGGAGTTCCAGGCAGAGTGAAGGAATGCACGAGCCAGGGAAAGAACAAATGCATAAGCAGGAGACTGGCTCCCCCAGCCCCCAACCTCCCCCAACAGCTCTGAATAGCACACTCACTGCTAACTTCAGTGTTTGCATGGAATCCAGCTTCCCATGTTCAAGCAGCAGGATATGACCTGCCTGTAAGACGGTGGTTACCTTGCTATGTGTAGTTATAGTCGGAAGGGGGCTGACCTTAATTAAGACACCATTAATTAAACTGTCAGTACAGTAACGACCTCGGTTGTTAGCAGATTTGATTAAGGAGCTGATTCTTGGAGGCCTCATGATTCCCCCCATTTCATTAAGAAATCTCCCGTTTTTGTTGTCACCCTTTATTGTGTTTGCTGTGCCACCGCCATAAGTGACCAAGCCCTCACTCTCAGAGAGAGCCCAAATTCCATAACACTCTCTTAGGGCCGACTCTGCTGGACCCAGAGACTGAAGGACAAGAAAATGGAGGACTCGCGACACCCTGATCCTGCCATGCACAGAGACACTGGAGCGACTCTGTCAACTCTGGCCTGTGGTTTACCAGAAGAGGGACACCACTGCCCAGTGGACAGCATGAAACAGCCATGTGACCTCAGCCCAGCTCCTACTCTCCCTGATCCTCAGTTGCCTCTTCTGTAAGATGGGAACAACAATACCCCATTTTACAGCACTTGGTGAGAGCCGATGGGGCAGAGAAGGCTCTGAAACCCAACAGTGCAAGCGTGTGTTGGCTAGATGCTACCATGCTTGAGTTTCCAGCTGCCTCAGAAGTTAAATAGCTACAGATACTTAGCTCCTCATCCCCACCAACCCCCCATACCCCGCCACATCGAAAGCCCTGGAAACAAAGGTGGAGCAGCAGGGGCTAGGAGAGCGGAGGTTCTGGGTGAGGGCGAAGTGGGGGACCAAACATGCTCTCGGGGCCCTGTGAGGCCTCATCTAGCAGGCCAGCTCTCCGGCTCCAATCTTTACATAAAAACACAGGGTAATAACACCTGGGCGCAACGATACCTCCCCAGTCACCCACTACTCCCTAGCTCCTTTGCAAGCTCTTGTACCCATAGGTTTGGTGACAGCATCTGGGGGAACAGCCTGGATGCGACAGCCCAAGGCCATGGGAGCCTGAGAACTGAAGAAGCATAAAAAGACCCACATGCATGAGAGGCAAGGGGTACCCAGCGCCCCCCAGAGGCCCTCCCTCTACACTGGCTTAGCCCTTCTCCCACGCAAGCAGCAGGACAGGCTGTCTAGGGGACAAACCTGCCAGGGGCTATGTGTTAGGGTGCAGGGTCCAGGGCTCCTGGCAGACAGAATGCGTCTCTGCCGGTGTTGGGATGGGTTGTGGAATTTGTACAGCAACTGTGTCCCTGGGAACATCATGAGCAGATAGGACCGAGTAGCTCCTGAGCCCAGGCAAAGATGTGGCTGGGAGAAGGCTGCCTTGGGAGGACCTGTTCCCAGCAACAGTGGCGGCCGTACCATGCTGGGGAAAGGTTTACTATTTGTTTCCAAAAATACAGCTGGGGCCTTGTCACAGGGAGTGAGAATGCCGGGGTGTTCTGCGCACATCAACAAACCAACCTGTGGGCTTTTCCACCGAAAAAGCAAATGAACATCACAGCAAACCATAGAAACGGGCCACCTTCCTCGCCCCCTGGGGCTCCTGTCTGGGCCTGCTGGTGCAATGGCAAGAAGTATGTTTATTTTCCTTCACGGTCTGTTAGTGAGAAGCTATCCCTCCCTGGAGGGGGATAGGTGCTGCTTAATTCAGGGCTCCACAGGTCCCTGTCATGCTACAGGATTCTGAGGCCTTGGAGGGGACCCCAAGATGCGCCCCTACATAATGCTCCAGGCCTCTCCTTTCTAGCCTTGGGGACTGAGCCCAGCCCAAGAGGGTCCAACTCGGTTCTCTAACCTTACAAGGTCTGAGGTCACTGAGCAGCCCCGAACATCTGAGACACTGGGCAGGCCGCCTGCGGCAGATGGGGATGCAGAGCTGCATCTCACCCCTATAGCTTCGAGTCCCAGAGGAGAGATCCTGCAAGGCCAGAGCCCAAAGGTTGCTTGCCCCAGAACAGCACAGTGCAGAGCCCCAGAGAGCGGGGTGGGAAGCTGACGTTCTAATCCGAGGCCCCCCGGGATGCCTAGCTTAACGAGGCATGGGCTTGGGTTTCCATAAATACCCGGACCCGTGATGTCACCACCCCGTGCAGAGTTTAACAGCTTCTGTCACTGGCTGTAGGCCCAGCAGATGAGTGCTCTGCCGCTGGCCCCACCGAACACCTGTGTGGCCCAGGAGGACACCAGTGCCCCCTGCTCAAGACGGCGGGCTGGACCTTCCCCTGTCCGTGGAGGACACAGCACCCTGTCCCCACCCCAACCTTCCGGCCAACCTTCCATCAGGCTTGGCTGGAGCACTGGTCACGAATGAGCAGGGCACAAGAGGCTTCTTCCGATAGACATGCTGGGGCTCTAGCAAAAGCCAAAATGGAAGAAGTGGCGTCGAAGACCCTGTATATGCATTTTTGGGGATTACCTGCCCTCAGAGATAAGGAATTTCACGGCCCAATGGAGACCTGCTGACTAACAGCCTTTTTCTCTTCGTCACCACCAACAAATACCTCTGCTGCAGGAGACAAACGCTGACACCTCTGCCTGGTGGCCAGCTCCCACTGCAAGCCCCCTACATGGCAGCCCACCCCTTCCCCCAAAGCCCCCACTCAGGCTCCAAGCTCAGTTGGGGCCCCTCTGGCCTCTGGCCCCGCTTTTCAGGCATAACCTGCCACATATACTCACAAGTAGCGTCTTCTGCAAGCCATCCTGTCTGGGGGCAGTTTTCCCCTTCTCTTCCTCTCCAGCTGGGAAGGCTCAGCGTGGTTAGAGGAGAGGCAGGATGCTCAGGCGAGAAGTGGAAGGGAATAAAATTAAATCGAGGGGCGAGTCACATTCCCGGGGGCGGCGGGCTCCTCCGCCCAGGCTGGGGCGGGAGCAGGGGTGGCAGCAGCAGGCTCCGAGGGGCCCCGGGCACAGCAGGGCTCACACAGTGCCCAGAAGCCTGTGAAGTCGTCCAGTCACCATGGTCGCCAGGTTGGGCGGGGGCGTCGGCCTCGATGCTACCTGGGACCACCTCGGGCTTTTTCCCTCCCGCACATCCGGGTGGCTGAGCGCGGGGAGGAGGGGAGGGCTGGGGGGAGTCTGCGCCCGCTTTGCTCTCGCAGCATCCGGAGGAGGGGCGGGCGCTCGCGAGCCTCCCCCCACCCGCAACCAGGCGCCCAAGGAGCAACGTAGTGCGGCCGCGCTGGACCAATCGCCGAAGCGCTCGTCGCCATGACAACTGCAGCATCAGGCGCGGCCACCCGGAGGCGCCCTCGCTGCAAAGTCACCCGCCCGACGGAGAGCGCCCGCGCGGGTGCGAGGCTACCGCAGCCTGCCCGGGGCCCCTTTCTGGCTGTCGCTGGAAACCTGGAAATCTTGTTGCTAAAATGCACGCGCTGCCCGGAGCCTGCGATGACGCTGCTTTCCAGGGTGGCTTCTCTGCCTTTGGCACCGAGACATGAGAGCCATGGAAGGCACAGGCTGGCGCCCTGGAGGCAGGCCTACCGTTTCCAAGGCTGGCTCTGCCTCCGAAGGGCCTGGAGGCCTTGGGCAAGCCGCTTCTCTTCTGGGAGCCTTGACTGATGCTACCGTAAAATGGGATCATTACGCCTACCTCACAGAGGTTCCAAGAGGACTTGTCACACACAGTGGCTGCACAGAGGCACAGCTGTTATTATTTGTACTGGCCATGTCCTGGAGACAGGGAGAATTTCTGGTCTAGCTGTGGTGCTCACTCACTCACTCACTCACTCATTTATTTGACAAACACCCTGACCACCTTCCACGTGCCAGGCACTCCTCGTGGACAGGCAAATTAGTGATGAAAAAGGCAATGTTCTCATAGTATTTACATCCCAAGAGGGAGATGGGAAATGTACATGTAGTCAAATTTTTAATTTTACGTGGTAAGGATGAGGACAAAAAGTAAAGCAGAAGACAGAGAAGGGAGGCAGTGAGAGAGTGGGAGAGAGGGAGGAAGACATCTATATCAGAGGGGGTGGTCAAGAGGGCACATGTGGCTGAGACCCGAATAATGGAAGCTCTAGAAAAGAGGCATTCCAGGCAGAGGGAAGAGCTAGTGTCAAGGCCCTGAGGCAGAAATGAGCAGAGTTTGTATCTGAGTAACATAGAGGAAGCCAGTGTGGCTGGAACGGAAGAGCCACAAGGAGGTGAAGTTGAGAAGGTCCACATCCGTCCTCTCTCCCCCCACCCCCGCCACCGATTTACTTTTCTTTCATGCACAGATCTCTCTTTTATTACTTGATGCTTAACTGATCAGAGTCTGTTTCCCTATCTAGAAATCAGGAATCCAAAACCTATCTCAGATATATACACATACATAATTTTTATGTCCATTATGATCTTTATGACAACCTCAATGAAGGATAAGATTATCATCCTATTTTAAGGGGAGAAAATTAAAGCCAGAGGTTTAGCAGCTGCCCCAGAGTCACACTGCTGGTAAGCGGTATGCCAGGGGTGTGTGGGTCAAGTCCCAGCTCTTAAGTACCTGCGAAGCTTCCTCATTGGGAAGATTACATGAGGGAAGAGGTATGAATGCCCCACCTCTGGTTGGCAGCTCAGAGGGCCATTCCTTTTTTCCTATTCTCTCCCGACTCTGAGATCCGCTGAAGTTAGGGGAAGGAGGAATGTTGCATCCTTCAGTTTTGTTCCTTCCCTGACAGTGGAGAACATGGAACTCAGAGAAGGTGAGTAACTTGCCTCAAGCTGCACAGCACTGAGTGGCGGAGGTGGGACTGGGACCCAGGTCTCCTGGCTCCGTGTCCCATATGGAGCAGGGGGAGAGCCACGCATCTGAGTGGTGGTGGTAAATGACATCAGAACTGCGCGATGCTTCCCAATGCACTCTCTGGAAGCAAATCTTTGAGGAACCAGTCTTCCTACATCGTGGACTTCCCTTCCTGAGAAGAAAGCTGTCATGGATGTAATTTGTATTGCTGTGGGCTTAAAATGTTGCAGATCCTGCTCTTAACCCTCTAGCCCCGCCGTCTCTCCTGACTGAAGTTGCACCAGATTATTGTATTTCATTTTGTTTTTGTTTTGCTTTATTTTAACATTTTATCCATTTGTCAGAGAGAGAAAGAGAGCGCAAAGCAGGAGGAATGGCAGGCAGAGGGAGAAGCAAGCTCCTCACTGAGCAGAGAGCCCGATGTGGGACTCGATCCCAGGACCCTGAGATCATGACCTGAGCCAAAGGCAGCGGCTTAACCCACTGAGCCACCCAGGCGCCCCCCAGCACAAGATTTTAATAACAACGCAAACATTACAATACTATAACCATGAGGGCTTCATGAGGATCGTTTTGTCAGATCCGATGTTTAGTGAATCCTCAGAGTCACCTTCCGAAGTAGGTGGATTACGACCCTCTAGAGAGGTCTCACCTTGACACATCATGGGGGGCAGGAAGCCCTATGGCATGTTCATTGCTTCCTGGAACTTCTTCCTTATAAACTTACATGTCTGTTTCTTCTATGTTACGTTGTTAATTTCACAATAGGGCAAATGATGAAGACGCCAGCATTCAGAAACAAACGTCAAGAGTGTAGGCAAGGGTCTACAGGACACCTGGGCTGCTCTGATTTCTGATGGTGGTGGGCCAGGCTTCACGAAGTCTCCAGAAACCACGGAGCTGAGGCCCGGTGGGAATTGGTATTGGGACAGCAGCAGCTGTTACTCACTCCTGAGGTCCGTCTGGAAATGCCCATCGTCCCACTCCCCACTTCCACCTTGTCACTGTGGGCCCCTGGAAGCCACCTGGACTAGAATGTGAAAGTGGCTGAGAAAGAGCCGGTGGGGAAATTTTCCACATCCAGGACTCCTCTCCCCGGCTGGAAAATTCCAGCCTGCCGGCTGATAGGCACATTCGCAGAGGGAGCGTCTGGCTGCTGCACTCGCTGCCGATGTGCCCCCATCTGTCCCCAGCGTGAAAGGAGCACAACAGTGTTTGGGAAGAGGTAGGACAGAAAGAGCTGGAGCACACTGTCCACAGATCCTCAGGTCACAGGACCTTCCAGGCTGGGAGCTCTGGAGTCCCAGGGATCGAACCTCTTCCATGGGGGTAGTATGGAGCCCTGGCCTCGTCCTCAGGCCCCCGACTGTCCTAATCACGGAAACACGGAACCATCCCCATTCTGACTCTTCATACCTCAAATCTTTCAAATCCTAGATTTTTTTTTCTTTTTAGTTTAAGCTTTACACTTTAAAGAAACAAAACCTGGGGCGCCTGGGTGGCTCAGTGGGTTAAAGCCTCTGCCTTCAGCTCAGGTCATGGTGCCAGGGTCCTGGGATGGAGCCCCACATCGGGCTCTCTGCTCAGCGGGGAGCCTGCTTCCTCCTCTCTCTCTGCCTGCCTCTCTGCCTACTTGTGATCTCTCTCTGTCAAATAAATAAATAAATAAATAAATAAAATCTTTAAAAAAATAATAAAGAAACAAAACCTGAAGATCTCTCCTCTTTGAACAAATGAAAATCCCCTGGACCACTCCCCTTGCCCACCTCTGCAGAGGTAACTGATGTCCTCTGTTTGGAGCACATCCTTCTAGAAAGTTTGCAGTGCATGTAGCTATAAAATGGTATCCTATTAAATTATGAAGTGTTTTTTAAAATTTTAGTTTCATGACACCAAAAGGCACAAAGACAACTGCAGTGAACTCTGGTGTCCCCAGCTGCTACTACAAGAATTAGGACGTGACAGGTCTGATGGAAACCCCATCACCACGTCTGTTCCCTCCTCCCCAGCCCTTCCCTCCTCACATCCCCACAGTGATTTCACCCCAAAGTGAATCGTTCCTGTACGTTGCTCCTACCCATATGGGCGCCCACAAAGGGCAGCAATGCTTGCCCACGTTTTTAAACTTTACACAAATGGAATCGCACTGCATGTCGCTTTCTGCAATTCTTTTTCCCCAGATGGAATCTCTAAATTTGTTTGCTGAGTTGCCAAATCACAGGCTTTTCTGATCCCAGCCATGGGCTGGGCTCCTGGAGCTGGGAGAGGGCCTGGCAGCCTCGTGTACAGCCCTCCTTGAGCCTGCACCCCCCGCTTCTCACATGCACACGGTGGAGGCAGAGAGGAGGCGGCTAGAGCAATTATCTCTGGAAAGGCACACGGACTCCCAGGAGCTTAGCGAATACCCTGTCTGCAACAGACCGAATCCCACTGAGGTGTTCTGTCCCCTATCCTAGGGGAGAAGCCCAGCCCCTGGCCCCAGGGCGGCTTTTGCTGGGGTCCATGACAGGCTGCTAAGACACTGTGGCTGCTGCTTCTCAAGGCCATTTGGAGCCCAGGCCGATGGAGACTTGGAAGCCAGGGGACTGGCATCAGTCTCTCTCCCCCTGCTGTGGCAGGCTAGCCAAGGACAGCCCTGGTCCATGGAGCTGGTCAAGGCCAGGAGGGACACTCCCTGCAGACGCTCCCGCTGCATCTGGGCTGTGCTGGTAGGGGTGAGGAGGTGTGGGAGTCGGGCGTGCCTTGGTGTGTCCCTTCTGCAAGGCTGGGACTCTGTGTCCTGTTCACCAGAGGGCAAGAACCAGCAGGAGCAGAGGGTGCTGGGAACAGCCTGTGCCCTTCCGAGCTTCTACTCATCAGCCTGCAAGGGCCCCCAGTGGGATGGAGGGCGGGCGTGACTGTGAACGAGAGGCACCACTGGCCAAGGGCTTGGCCAAGGATGGACCAGTGATAGACCCTAAGCCAGAGCCGATGGGTCTGAGTGTGCCTTGGGGTGTGGGCTCCCAGCCTCTCTCAATAGGGGCTATATTCCTGCCCTGCTCCCCCGCCCCCCAAGGTGCTGCTCCTTCTCAGCATGCCATGTAGCCTGATGGTCAAGGCCAGGAGCCACCTGCGCCACCAGCCACGTGACTGTGGGCAGGTAACCCATCTATGTCCTGGGGCTCACAGGGCATGTCCCTCTACTTCTAGGTAAGGACTAAATGAGTTAACAAGTGCAAAGTGGTTTAGACCATGGCCTGACAGCCTACTCGCACTAGAAGTGTTAGCTAGTGTGTTTATTGTTCTTGAGCCAGTTGGACTGCTAGGAAGTTCACTGAACTGAAATTCACTGGGCAGTGGAGTTCGAAGACTGGGCTAACACCTCCCCACTCCCCCACTTCCCCCGCTGAAATGAGAGCATCCGGTGCGTCCCAAGCCAACCTCACAGCTCCTCCCATCTCTCACCTTTCTGACTACTTTGACTAATATTTTTCTTAAATCTAAAAATAGTTTTTATTTAAAAACTAACTTACTGTCACTATGGTACATGGTGTACCCAGTGGGCTAGTTACACCACTATAAACATTCAGATAAATAGGGTCGTGAAAGAAAAGTTGTTCCCCCGAGGCCCTCTTGACCTCAGGGCTCTGAGGGTCCCCAGGTGGGAAACCCCGTGCTGATGCTGGGGACACCAGGCAAGCGGTGGGAAAGGCCGTGCTCATGAGCTGGGTCAGGACAGGCCTTGAATGTGTGTGACAGTGTCTGGGGAAGGTCACAGGGTGGTTTGTGGTCACAGTGGGGTTGGAGACTGCCCCTTTCCCTTCCAGGAAGCCCTTCTGGCTTGTCTTGACTGGAGGGTTCTGTGTGTGTGTGTCTGTGTCTGTCTGTCTGGGTCTATCTTTGGTGACTGGCACTGCTCCTTGGAATCAGAGTGCCACAGCATCTTCATGGGAATCTACAAAGCTGTACTGGGCTGTGTGTGTGGTTGGGGACCAGTAAGTGGGGCCACCCACTGCCCAGCCCCGAGTTCCTAGGATCATGAACATTCCTTGACCACAAAACAGCCCTAATTCCCCATCCACTTCCATCTTCAGCCATAGAATTCTGACTACTTGCCTTGGGCCAGGCCCAGTCTAGGCAGCTGAGGGGACTAAGGTGAGAGAAAGCCACATGTCCTGCCTGGAGGAAGGGAAGAGGTCTTGAGGCTTGCGGTGAACAGCCAACCCTCCCCCTGCCCAGCCGCCTCCCCTCTCGGCAATCAACCCTGCGTCCCCCTCAGTATTTGGGGCTCAGATGGGCTGATGCCACTCCCAGGAACAGACATGGCACTCAAGCTGGGCCCATGACAGGCAGGCTCAGACTTCACTGGCATTATCAGGAGAGAGAAGCTCTGAACTTGAGTTCGAACTTAAACCTGAAAGATAGGAGCCGCACTTTCCATGGAGTCCTTTGAGAAGGAGGCCAGTGCGGGGGGAAGCCAGACTCAGAGCAGAAGAGAGACAGATCCAGGGTCAACATGGGAGCCTCTGGATCCAGTCATGCCTAAAGCTTTGAGGTCGTGTGAGTGGATAATTCCATTTCTTTTAGGGCCCTCTGTCACTTACAAGCGAAAGTCCTAATACATGTCCCTCCCAATAGTTATGATTCCGAGTGAATACTATAATATGGAGTGACTGTTTCAATGGAATTGTACACAGAATACAAGGTGGTATAGGAGAAGGAGGGCAAAGTTTCTGGAAAAGAGACGTAGGAAGAAAAAATGGAAGCTTTCTGGAAGGCAGAAGCTGAGTCTAAAAGGAGGACCAGAAGCTCGTCGGGCAGACAGTGCATGGAAAGGCACACATGCAGATGGAACAGCAGATGGAAAGGCCTAGAGGTGAGAGACACAATAATGAGGGTCAACTTACCCTCATGAGGGTAATGGGGAGCCACAGAAAGATTCCGAGTAGAGGAGGGACATATGACTAAATAAATCTCTTCTTGGGGTATGGGTTCAAGGGGGAGAGGTTAGAGGCAGGGGGACAGTGCCTCTGGAGAAAGGTAATGTCTTGAGGCCTGTGGTGGACAGCCAGCCAGCACTTCTTTCTGCCCTGCAGACAGCATGGGGTGCGATGGGAGAGAAGAAATGCATTGGGGAGAGGTGTGGCTGAGGTAAAATGGAGAGGGAGGGTCAAACGCAACACCCAGGTTCCTAGCTTGGGCACTGGCTTCATGGTGGTGCCATTTACCTACAGGGGGACACAGAAGAAGGTGTGGGGCATAAGGAGAAAGATGACCTCACCCCGTTTGGATGTGTTGGGGCACAACGCCTCAGGGACACCCGGGGAAACATCCAGAAGGCTGTAAGAATCTGGCTGGAGCCATGGCTCCAGAAGAGAGGGGTGGGGAAGGAGTGCAGGTGAAGGGGGAAAGCTGGACAGAGCCCTGGGCATGTGGACATTTATGGGAAGAGAGCTGCTCAGCTCCCTGCCCACAGGCGCGAGCTCCACGCCCTCCCATAACACATCCCCATGCCAGCGCACTCACTCCCAGCCCCAGGACTGGGCTGTGTTCCCTGGCCCCACCCCTCAGATCCTTCCTGGGGATCCACCATCTGCCCTGCCAGTGAGCTAGGCCCCGCCCCTGCCTCCCCAAGGACCTGACATAATGTCATGGCATTTCTTAGCAAAAAAGAATCCAAGCTGAGCACTAAGCTTCGTTCTCAAAGATGTTCATCACAGTGTTATTTACAACAACAATAAACAAACTAAAACCCCAAAGAAATATTAAGGTCCAACATGGGGGGCCGGCTATAAATACACCGTTCTTCATTTGCTGGGCTCCCATGTGGCCTTTAAAAGGGAGGTTTGCAAGCAATCATGTTGACAGTGTTGTTAGACAAAAAAGTAGGTCATCAAATGTGTATTTGGTACAAAACCTGCAATATGAGTGTAACACAACTAGAAACATGCCAATATGCCACCATTAAGAGTTCCCACCTCTGAGTGGGGAGGGTCCTGGTCAAATTTATTTCCCTCTTCATTTTAATTGATTTTTCATCGTTTCTACAACGTGCTTAACCAGAATAAGGGGGGGAAATACTGCATTCTGCAGGGGTTAGCGCACAGGTTTGGAATAGAATGTGGATTTGAATCCAGCTCCCCTGCTTGCCTCGGTGTTGGCTTGTCCTAGCTCCTCTCTCGGTCTGGTTTTCCCTCCAAGGATCTGGCCCCACCCCTCCCACAGGACTGTATGGGGACGGAATGAGTGAATTAGGCGGCACCCCAGGAACAGTGGGTGCCCAGGACAGGAATGGCACAGAGATGACCAGCATTCCCAGGGGTCATAAAATCAGGACACTGTGGGTGCGCCTTAGTGGCTCCATCGGTTGAGCATCCAACTGAGGTCATGATCTCGGGGTCGGGGTCGTGGGACAGAGCCCCCCACGTGGGGTTCTGTGCTCGAGGGGAAGTCTGCTTCAGGATTCTCTCTCTCCCTCTGTCCCTCCCCCTGCTCACTGGCATGCATGCTCTCTCTAAAATAAGTAAATAAATCTTAAAAGAAAATCAGGACGCAGTGCAGGTGACCCTTGGGCACGATGTGCTGGGCTGCATGCTGGTAGCAGCCCTGAGTGGCTGGGTCCTACTGAGCTGAGCACCCAAGGTGGGCCACAGGACCCCTTTCCAAGCCCCTGATAAAGTTCTCGCAGTTGCACTGTGGATGGCACCACAGTGAGTCCCCTTGCAGCCTCTGACAGGCGTCCTCACCCTGTGTTACCCTCCATGGGGATGGAGGCTGGACACGAAGCCCGAGGTTGCCTCTAGAACCTCCCTACAAAACCTGTTCCTGGCCTGAGGGCCATGTGGGAACACAGGCCTAGAGTCAGGCTCCACTGGGCTCCCAAGGGTAGGGGCAGCTGTCGGAGTTCTTTCTATGGGAGCCTCAGACCTGGAGGCCAGACTGGGCCTGCGGAGAGGACCATAAAGAAGATGCTGACCCCGGGGAGCCTGGGTCTTGTGGCTTCCTCTCCCCGCACCTCCAGCTGGCTCTGGGGCGGCGTTTCCCTCTGCCAGTCACCTGCTTGCACCTACCAGAAAGGGGATTCTCTAGGCCAGCGTGGGCTGATCTGGCTGCTGACCCTGGCTGCCAAGGGGGCCCAGGTGGGAGGGCTGGGGTCCTGAGTCACTCACTACCTGCAAAGAGACACGGCCCATCTGGCCTGATGAAGGCTGTCCCCAGGGCAAACTGGGGTGAGACAGGCTGGGGGCACAGCGGGCATGGACTATGCTCTCTGATCTCATTTCAGGTCGCAGCCTTCTGCTTACCTGCTGTGTGACCTTGGGCAAGTGACTGCCTATCTCTGTACCTCGGTTCCTACTCCGGAAAACGGAAAAAGCAAATCCTTCCTGCTCGGCTTCCCATGGCCCTCAGACTAGAATCCACATGTCTGGCCTGGTATCATGACTCTGCCACTCTCATTCACACATTGACATTCACCTTTCGGTCACTCGGTTCTGCACCAGCCTTGCTCCTGCCTTAGACCCTTTGCACATGCTCTTCCCTTTATCAGACCACCCCCCACCTTCCCACCCGCCCAGATCTCTGAAGGGCTCACTCTCTAGATCTCAGCTCAGAGATCACCTCTCTGGGAGGCATTTCCTGAGCATCCTTGTTGAAATGTTCCCCCACATGGCCCCCACCCCCTATGCCCATTCTATTTCATCCAGAGCATTTAAACTCATACTGTTTAGTTGTTTTCTATTTTTCAACATCTGTCTGCCCTCCAGAGAATGTTGGGTCCCAAGTGGCAGGACCTGCGACCTGTCACAGGTCGCGATCCTGCCACTTGGTCATCACAGCCTCTCCCAGGGCACTGATGGAGCCTGACATACAGTAGGCGCCTAATAAATGTTCACCAACTGAAAGAATAAATGGATGCTCTCCAGCCACGCTACCTGGCTCATGCCCACTGGATCGGAGGGAACATAGGTACCAGCCTGTAGCTTCTCATTATTCCCACACGCCTCAACCTTTGCGGGCTTGGTAAAAATCCCAGCCCAGACGAACGTTCTTCCCACAGTCTAAATCTGCACGGGGTAATTACTTGCGCATCCGCGCTAATAATAGGTCTTATGATTATAGTTTATTTGCTGCGATTTTAGTTAATGGACCGGATGGAATATTTGCATGTGGAAAGTTCCCCAGCTATTTCGGGGAGCTCACAAACTCGCCTCCCAGAGGAGAAAAGGCTCTTGGTGCAGAGAGAGCCCTAAGGGCAGGTGGGAAACCTGGAGGCGAGCCCTTTACCTGTCTCCATCTCATCTGTAAAATGGGGTGACAACATCTGTCTTGCAAGGAAGGAGTCCTCGGGCCAATCCCAAACCTCCACTGCCACGAACCCTGCGCCATGGGCTAGTGCTCGCTTTCAGTGGGTTTTTATTTTTCTTTACTTGAATGAGTTTAAAAGGGAATTTTTCTTTTCCTGCCCTAAATGGAAAATAGGATTGTTTGTCTGAAACGGATCTCATGGAAGAGCGGCCCTGAAGTTTTGTGACACATTGATGGATTTGTGGGTTCAGGGTCTGTCTCGCCCACCGGATCACTGGCTCTTCTACCTGTCCTCTAAACTGCAGATCCCACAGGGGCACAGCGTAAATGCTCATCGAGTCAGTGGTGAATGATGCTGCTATTTTTGTTCACATTTGTTCTTCAAGCATGTCCCTGCCTAGTACATTTGCAGGATTCCAAAGCACCAAATGCAAAAGGTTCAGGGCGGAAAGTCTAGTCCCGCCTCTACTCTGCCCTTCTCAGTTCTGTGGCTCCCATTCATAAAGGCAACCGCTGCTCTTGGGTTTTCTGGTAGGCTTCCTGGGCAGGAATTGTTTTGTTTTGTTCTTCCAGAAACAAGCAAATATGGAGCAAAGACTCTGAACAGATATTCTCCAAAGACGATGTACAAATGGCCAATAAGCACCCGAGGAGATGCTCCGTATCATCTGTCGTTAGGAAAGGGCAAATCCAAACCACAAGGAGAAACTACCCCTTACACCCTAGGACAGCTGAAATAAAAAACACACAGTACCAAGTGCTGGGGAGGAACCCTCCCACACTGCGGGTAGGACTGTGAATGGGGCAACAAACAGTCCGGTGGCACCCTGAGATGTTAAACATGGAGAAACCACAAGACCCAGTCATTCTGCTCCGAGGTAGGTGCGCACAGGTCTGGAAGCATGTGTCTACACAAAACCCCTCCAAGAATGTGCACAGCAGCATTGCCCAGAGTAGCCAAAGGGTGGAAAGACCCAGGTGTCCACTGCTGACGAGTGGATAAATAAAATGTGTCGCGGCTCCTGGGTGGCTCAGTCCGGTTAAGTGTCTGTCTTCGGCTCAGGTCATGATCTCCTGGGCTCTCTGCTCGGTGAGGAGCATACTTCTCCCTCTCCTGTTTCTCCCAGTTCATGCTCTCTCTCTTTCTCAAATAAATGAATAAAATCTTTTTTTAAAAAAAAGATTTGATAGGTATCGTGCAGGAGAGAGCAAGAGAGTGGGAGGGAGATGCAGACTCCCCGAAGAGCAGGGAGCCTGACAGAGGACTTGAACTCAGGACCCTGGGATCATGACCTGAGCCAAGTCATATAAGGCAGATGCTTCACCGACTGAGCCACCCAGGTGCTGTACAGGGTTGACTCTTGAACAATGCGGGGGTTAGGGGCTCTGATCTCCATGCAGTTGAAAATCTACATATAAGTTTTGACTCCCCCAGAACTTAAATACTAACATCCTACCATTGACCAGAAGCCTTACCAACAACCTAAACAGTCAATTACTACATATGTTGCATAGATGACACACCATATTCTTCCAGTAAAGCTACAGAAAAAAAATTAAGAAAATGATAAAGAAGAGAAAATATGTTTACAGTCCTGTCCTGTAAAAAATCTACATGTAAGGGACACCTGGGTGGCTCAGTGGGTTAAAGCCTCTGCCTTTGGCTCTGGTCATGATCTCGGGGTCCTGGGATCGAGCCCCGCATCAGGCTCTCTGCTCAGCGGCGAGCCTGCTTCCTCCTCTCTCCCTCTCTGCCTGCCTCTCTGCCTACTTGTGATCTC
Organism: Mustela nivalis; assembly: GCF_964662115.1. Taxonomy (NCBI): domain Eukaryota; kingdom Metazoa; phylum Chordata; class Mammalia; order Carnivora; family Mustelidae; genus Mustela; species Mustela nivalis. The sequence continues at coordinate 160,594,740 of NC_139020.1, forward strand.
TTGTCAGTCAGATAAATAAATAAAATCTTAAAAAAAATCTTCATGTAAGTGAACCCACCCATGTTGTTCAAGGTCAGCTGCACTATCGCCTATCAAGTGCATGACAGCATTGTGTCTAAGGAACAATGTACGTGCTTTCATTTAAAAATATCCAGTTGCTAGAAAATTCTAACCATTCTCTGAGCTTTCAGCCAGTCTGAATCTTTCTGCTGGTGCAGGGGGTTGTCTCAATGTTGATGGCTGCTGACCTCAGGGCGGTGGATGATGACGGCTGGGGTGGCTGCGGCGGTTCCTTAAAATAAGACAACAATGAAATCTGCCGCATCGACAGACTCTTCCTTCATGACTGATTTCTCTGTACCACGAGATGTTGTTTGATAACATTTTAGCCCCGGTAGAATTTCTTTCAGAATTGGGAGTCCATCCTCTCAAACCCTGCCACTGTTTCATCAACCGAGTTTATGGGATATTCTAAATCCTTTGTGGCCATTTCAACAATCTTCACAGCATCTCCATCAGGAGTAGACTTCATCGCAAAAAGCACTTTCTTGGCTTATCCATAAGAAGCGACTCCTCGGGGCACCTGGATGGCTCAGTTGGTTAAGTCTCTGCCTTCGGCTCAGCCATGATCCCAGGGTCCTGGGATCGAGCCCCATATTGGGCTCCCTGCTCTGTGGGAGGCCTGCTTCTCCCTCTCTCACCCCCCCTGCTTGTTTCCTATCTCCCTGTCTCTCTCTCTGTCAAATAAATAAAATCTTAAAAAAAAAAAAAAGTGCGACTCCTAATCCCTTCAAGTTTGATCATGAGATCACAGCAATTCAGTCCCATCTCTGGGCCCCACTTCTAGTCCTAGTTCTCTTCCCATTTCCATCACATCTGCAGTCACTTCCTCCCCCTGAGGTCTTGAACAACCCTCAGAGCCATCCATACGGGCTGGAGTCAGCTTCTTCCAAATTCCTCTTCATAGTGATATTTTGACCTCTTCCCACGAATCACACATGTTCTTAATGGCATCTAGTATGGTGAATCCTTCCAGAAGGTTTTCAATTGACTTTGCACAGCTCCACCAGAGGAATCACTATCTAACGGCAGCTACAGCCTTACGAAATGTATTTCTTAAGCAATAAGCCTCGAAATCAAAATGACTCTTTGATCCATGGAGTACAGAACGGATGCTGTGTTAGCAGGCATGAAAACAACATTCATCTCGTCGAATCTCTCCATCGGAGCTCTTGGGTGACCAGGTACATTGTCAGTGAGCAGTCATATTTTAAAAGAATCTTCTCTGAGCAGCGGGTCTTAACAGTGGGCTTAAAATATTCAGTAAACCATGTTATAAACAGATGTGCTGTCATTCAGGCCTTGTTGTTCCATTTATAAAGCACAAGCAGAGCAGATTAAGCCCAATTCTTAAGGGCCCTAGGATTTTCCGCGTGGTAAATGAGCATTGGTCCAACTTACCGTCATTGAGCTGCATGAGCCTCTAACAAGAGAGTCAGTCTGTCCTTTGAAGCTCTGAAGCCAGGCACTGACTTCTCTCTAGCTCTGAGGGTCCTCGACGGCCTCTTCTTGCACTAGAAGGCTGTTTCATCTGCACTGGAAATCTGTCGTTTAGGGGGGCCACCTTCATTCGTGATCTCAGCGAGATCTGGGCAACACTCTGCAGCTTCTGCACCAGCACTGGCTGCTTCACTTGCTCTTTTCTGTCACGGAGACGGCTTCTCTCCTTCACCCTCGTGAACCACCTCTGCCAGCTTCACACTTCTCTTCTGCAGTTTCCGCACCTGGCTCAGCCTTCACAGAATGACAAGGAGAGGGCCTTGCTCTCCGTGAGGCTCTGGCTTAAGGGGATGCTGTGGCTGGTGTTACCTTCTCTCCAGACCACTACAACCTCTGTATCAGCATTCAGGTTGTTACACTTTCTTATCATTTGTCTTCACTGGAGGAGCACTTTTCATTTCCTTCGAGAACTTTTCCTTTGCCTTCACAACTAGCTTTTGGTCTGCCTCAGTTTTTGACCTGTCTTCCTTGCTAAGCTGGATCATTTCTAGCTTTTGATGTAAAGTGAGAGACGTGACTCTGTTTCACCCGAACAGTTAGAGGCCATTGTAGGGTCATTTGTTGGCCTGATTTCAATATGATTGTGTGTCAGGGAACAGGGAAGCCTGAGGAGAGGAAGAGGGATGGGGGGGAAGAGCTGGTCAGTGGAGCAGTCAAGACATGCACATTTATCGATTAAATTCTCCATCTGACACGGACATGGTTCGTGACACTGCAAAAAACAGTTACAAGGGTAACATCGAAGATCACAGGTCACAGATCACCATAACTAATACAGTAATAATGAAAAAGTCTGAAACATTGTGAGAATTACCAAAATGTGATACCGAGACCCAAAGTGAGCATATGTTGGAGAAATGACGCCCCCAGACTTGCTTGAAGCAGGATTGCCATGAACCTTCAGTTTGCAAAAAAATGTAGTATCTACAAACTACAATAAAATGAGATATATTTGGACTAAAAAAATATTTGATGAATGAATGAGTCTGCTTGCAGGACAAAGTCTCTGGGCTTCTTACTGAAGGGATTTGTCCTCTTCCTTCCCCACCAAGTTGGCCAACTTCCCTCCCTCCTCGACATTCCTCATGGCCTCCCTGTGAACGCCTTCCTCTGTGGCTACTGCAGAGGCAGGGGCTGGGTCATGGAAGGTTCTGGAAGCCCCATGTGAGACGGGCCCCATGATGCTCCAGAGAATCTCCAGCTTCACCCTGGCTGACTTCTCTGAGTCAGTCACCCACCCCATGTCCACACCCAGCCATTCCTCAAGTCCTGGTCCATTGTCAAGCCTGCCCTTGGATTCAGGGAAACGGAGCAGCTCTGACATGGAAACAAAGGCAGGGGTTTCCCTGAGAAAGCCACATCCTCTGTGGGGGCCGCAGCTGTTTGGAGCTTCTGCCGGGACTCTTTGGTTGGGAGTTCCTGCATGGAAGACGGACAGGCATAAGGCAGCCTGGGTAGGGCTAGCTAGGGTAGGCTGGGCCTTGGGGACCTGGACAGTGCAGCCTGGAGCAGGGCAGCACGGGGGAGGGGAGTGAAGACCCCCTTCCCCACCCCAGCCCTACAGGCAGTCCTGAAACCCAGGGAACAGAGATCAGGAGACAGCCACCTGCAACTCTTCCTGAGGTCAAGCCTATCTGCGCTGTGCAGGGTTGGAGCCAACTGCAAAAAGAAATGAGCTCCTTATCCCGAGGGATAAGAAAGCAAGCATCTATCAGGGACAGGAGAAGACCCTGGGAGCCCCTGACAGCCCTGAGGACCCTGGAGCCCAGGGACGTTCCCATGAAGTTTTCAGAGAAGTTCTGGAGTTTGTCCAGTCCCAATGTCATGAGGTGTAATACTCAGATGTCCCAGCAGAGGGCAGTATGTGGCTGCTTAGAAAGTCCTGGAAAGCATTGCCTACAAAATCTTTGGTACCCAAGGAGATCTGGAGAGGCTTCTCTCTATGTCCACGCCCATGCCTTGCTCCCTGGCTATAATGTCCTCTCCTCATCTCTGTCTCTGACAACCCAAATTCTTTCTGTTCCCTCATGTCCCTAAGGGTCAGTAGTGCTTTGTCGGCACACTCTTCCCCAACCCTGTGCTGCTGTTGAACACAGTGCACCAACATGTCCCTCAGCCCCTATATGCTCTGGCCCTGGCTCATTCCCCTGGGCTCTCTCCTCAACCCTCAGCTGCTCTCTCCCTCAGCTCCAGGCCTGCTGTTCTTTTTTCCACCCTATATATGCCTCAGGGCCTTTGTACTTGCTTCCGGTTTCCCCACCACATAGCTGGCTCCTTCCACCGCTGAGTTCTTAGCTCAATGTCACATGTTCAGATGCCCTCCCTGGCTCCTTAGGTAATGTCCTTCCCTGTCTTATCTCTGGCTCAATAACCAGCATTATTTTACCTCACCGAGGTCCTAAGTCCCACAGTGTCCCCAGCAGTCTGTCTCCAAGAGCCCGTGGGGGTGGGCTGGGCTGCGCCTGGTCAGCCGTCATACGTGACTCTCAGGACACTAATTAAGCATTTCCCAATCCATTGTCTGTCTTTCTTTGGTATTTTAATCCAAGGCATTTGGGGGCCTGTCTCCCTCATCCCTGTGAGGGGTTAAGAGGCCAGGCTATGTCATTCCTGTGCTCAGGAAGACCTACCCCAGACCTGACACTAGGCTCAGCGTGACACTAGGCTCAGCGTGAGCCAAGTTTCCACACTGTCCCCAAGGAGGCCACGAGCTTCCAAACAGCAGCTCCCAGAGGAAAAGTAATGTTTCAGGGAGGGGACTTCCACTGTGTGACCCTGGGGAATTGCTTGCCTCACTCTGACCCTCAGGCTCCTCATCTGTGACAAGGGTGCATGGGGAGCACCAACCCTGCTCTTGAGTTTGCCATGACGAGGTGGCAATAGAGAAGCGACTGGGTCCACTGTTGGGGGACTGAGGGCACATGGTGATGGTAACCTCTCTTTTCTCCTCAGGCCCACAGTACAGAAGATAGGGGCCTGCTCCTGGCCAAACTGCCAGGCAGAGGGACTCAGGGACCAAACCCAGGCCAAAAGACTCCAGCAACCACAAGCTTCAGGGCCTACTCCCAGTGAGTCCTGTACCTGCTAAGCTGTGTGACCTAGGGTGGAGTGCATGACCTCTCTGGGCCTCCAACAGAAATTCAGGGAGGGTGAGAGTTGAGTTCAATCATTACAAAGACTTCCATGATGTCCAATCACTGCTAAGAGAGGTAGGTATTCTGTGTCTGGTGCACAGCAGGGGCTCAGAAATGGGATCACGGCTGCTGGGTTACAGTGGTGACGATCATGGGCATCTGTCTGAGCTGGGACCAGAACTAGGCCTTTCCCTCTGAGCACCTTCCCTCCTCTTCACCTGGCTCTTGGCTTACTGAATGCAACTCCAAAAAGATGCTCCATGGGTGAACGAACCAGAGGCTGCCTCTGTCCCTGTCTCTGTCCAGATGAAGGCTGCCTTCCCCAGGTGGGCTCCTGCCCTTCCTGAAGCCCCCTCGTGGCTCCCCTAACCAAAGCATGCCAGGTCCACCCCAGGCTTCTTGACTCAGAACCTAGGGCGGGCCCAGCCCTGGGGTGTTAAGAGCCTTCCATGCTGCTCCACTAAGGAGACACTCCCTCTTGGGGAGGCAGGAGCGCAGGCTTTGTGGGCCAAGGGAGCAGAAGATATTTTAGAAAATGTGTTCCCTACTTAATGCATGCCTTGAGCCTCCCAGAGGCCAAGCCTACTTCCTGCTCAGTATAATCATGGACACCCTCTCCCTCCCCAGCCATCTGGGGCTTTTTCTGCCACTCCAAGTCTCCAGGTAGGCCCAGTGGGGATGCTGAGGACACAATCACCAGCCTTTTAGGAACTGGTGTTTGTGAATGAAGCGTGGACGTCTTCTTGCTGAAGTTGCTGAGTGAGCCTTTCGGGGCTGGCAATTTGCAGAGCACTCCAGATGTGGCAGGACAATGGGGGTCTGATTGGCAGGGGAGCGGGAGGGGCCAGAAGCTGCAGCTGCAGAGCAGGGAAAGGTGGGGGGGCAGGAGAAGGGGGGCTTGCAGGAAAATCTGCGGGGAGGTGGGAGTCCCGCAAAGGCGTGGGGGAGGGGCAGGTCTCATTCTCCAGCCCCAAATAAAAGTGCTGAGCCAGCTGAACAGGAGAAAGGCCTGGGCAGGAGGCAGAGGGACTGGAGGGAGACAGAGGAGGGAGACAGCAAGCTTTGCCTGAGAACTCCATAGTTCGCTCGTTTATCGGATGCTCATTAATTTACGCGTGCACGCGTGAACGAACGTCTTTGGAAGGCATCACAATGGAGTGGCAACAGCTCTCAGGAGTCATTCAGACTCCGTGGTTTAAATTCTGGCTCCTTCACATATTTGGGTCCTTCTGCCTCAGAAGGAGAATGGGCATACCAAGCCCATTGCACAGATGTGTGCAATGGGCTTGGTATGAGGCTAAGAAAGGATCTTACAGGCAAAGATGTCCAGCACCACCTGTGACTCTCAGTAGGGGCTTAGTAAACATGGTCTCAGCTTTCCTATCTCCTCTTTTCCTTCTCAGCCATTCTGACATCTTTTGGATACCTATTATGACCAAGAACTGACCTGCGCCGTGGCAGACAGAAAAACACAAAATCTCTAGGCCAGGCTCTGGCTCTTGGGAAGTTCCCAGTCTTGGAGGCAGAGGCCAGTGAGGAACAGGCCTCTAAGTGCTATCAGAGCAGGGGGGAGCATTTATTCATTTATTCACTCATCCCTTTACTTATTCAATAAATTTTTTTTTATGTCACTGCACACACACAGGCTGCACAGAGCCCCAAGCCTTCCCACGAGGGAGTCACAGTCTAGCAAGAAATCAGGTATGTTTGGACTACAGAAGGCAAGAAACAGACTCAGTACTGGGATGGCAGCACAGAGGAGGTTCCACACAAGGTAGGTTTTGAAGGATGCATAGGAGTTCCCTGGGGGGAAGGAGATAAGAGAAGAAAGCACAGTCCCAGAAAAGAAAAAGAATGAGCAAAGCAAAGTAGCCTTCTGGTGCTTTGAGAGACTGTCCTGGCAAAGGGCACACTTGCTTGGCTCTAGACCCAGAATGCTGTCTTCATGCCCTAGGTAGGGATAGCAGTACCCCCAGCTGTGCTCAGTGACCGGTTCTGGGCCTTCAGTGGTAGCTACCGTTAACCGAACATCTACCCTGTGCCTAACGTCTCCCAGGCCTACGTATAAATGGCCTCCATTGTTTGCACACCTTCATGTGGGATCTGCTTTTCTTGGGGCTCAGGAGGAAACTGAGGCTCAGAGAGGGCGACTCACCCTTTGATACCACTGGTTGGAATAAGAGCCAGGATTTGAATCCAGATCTGTCAAACATCAAAACAAAGCTCTTCGCCTGCTCTGGCATCTGGACAAAGCTAGGGGCCCTCTGGTCACTAAACTGTCCCCACGGGCTCTTGGCTCTGTTTGGCTGCATACCACGTAACCCCCAGCTCCTGCACCTGGCAGCTCCAGCCTCCGGCCATGCTCCTGGGCTGACATTAACCTTTCTGGATTTCACATCACCTTCGAGGCACTTGCCTCAGCCTTTCCCTCTGTGCAATGGGGCCTGGCCCCTCAGCTCTGCCCTCCCTGCCACCCACACCCCGCCCCCCACCTCGCCTGCTCTCTGCATCCACATCTGCGAAACCCTGATAAACCATCGCTGGGCCTCTTCTTTCTCCAGCGACGCTTTTCTCTACATTTTAATAAGCTGCTTGCAAAATCGGTGATTGATGAGTAAGAATGAGGAGGATGTGGGGCTGAACATTTTTTTTCTTGGAATCGCTTCTGGCTGCGCACTCAACTTTAAATTGATTAATAACGTGCAGGTCCAACATTAATTATCAGCCATTTGTCACCGAGGAAGGCTGGAGCCGGAGCCCTTTTCTTCATGACCAGCTCCATAGCATTGTGGGAGAAGCCCAGCGGCCCCTCCTGGGCATGGAAGTTCCCCAATACTTAAGGCCCTTGCTGGCCTCCGTCCCTGATGCCCTGAACATGGTGGCGGCCTCTAGAGGCCAAAACCGAGCATCCCAGGGTGAGGATGCCCCTGACATCTGCCTGCTCCAAGACGGCTCATGGCATCACTGGACCCTAGACTGGGTCTGAATAAGATGAAGGGGATACCAGAAGACCCCGGGGTTTCTTCATTCAACCATCACTGACTGAGCAGTGATGACACCCAGCCATTCTTGGGCACTGAGGGCACAGCAGAGAGCAAGACAAGGTCCTTGACTTTTGGGGAGGTTCTTAACTGAATCATAAGGAAGTGCAGGAATGTCAGAGGGAGCTAGGTCACTGAAGAGAAGCAAAGCTTGTAAGCTCAGAGGGCCCAGGAAGAGGGCAAGACTACCTACTCACATAGGGGTTGGGGAAGACCTTCCTGAGGAGGTAGAAGAACATTCATGGCCAAGAGAGCAGCAGTGCAAAGGCTCTGGGGTAGGAGGAAATGGATGATTAAAAATAACAATTTGCTACATGAAAGAAGTCAGTCTCAGGGCACCTGGGTGGCTCAGTTGGTTAAGCATCCAACACTTGGTTTCGGCTCAGGTCATGGTTTCAGGGTCATGAGAGTCCTGCATCTGGCTCTGCACTCAGCAGGGAGTATGCTTGGGATACTCTCTCCTTCTGCCCCCTCCCCTGCTCACCTCCATGCCCTTGCTCTAAAATAAATAAATCTTTTTAAAAAAGAAAGAAAGAAGCCAGTCACAAAAGACCACATTTATACGAATTTCCAGGATAGGCAAGTCTGCACAGAGATAGAATATGGGTAAGTTGTTGCCAGGGGCTTGGAAGACAGGGAGGGGGGGGGGGTTGGGAGATGACTGTTAATGGGTGCAGGCTTACAGGCGAGGAAAGCATTCCAAAGTTAGTTAGTGGTGATGGTTGCACAACTCTGAATATACAAAATCAACTGAGTTGCATGCTTTAAATGGGAAAACTCTGTAGTACGTAAATTACATGTCAATAAAGCTGTTACAAAATTACTATGTCATATGTCAGGTCCTGATCAGCACCATGAAGGAAAAGTAATCAGGATACGATGGCAGGGGTGTGGGTTGGGAGGTGACACTTGAGCAGAGACCTGAGCGGAGTTTTGGGGCCGGAAATGGGTGGCAGCTGGACTAGCCTGCCTGTGTCTGCCCCCTGCCCCCAGGGGCCCTACCCATGTGCAGTCCTGGGAGGGGTGGGAAGGAGGGGGCCTAGTGAGCCATCTGGGGAAGCTAATACCAGAGTCAGGCACATGGGCTGTAACAGACTCCATCCTGGGGATTGTGGAAGGGACTTGGTAGGGCATGAGTAGTAAAATTTCAGGTATGCAGGGCTGCATTTCATGAGGATCTGACATTTCAAAATCACTAGGAATTGCATCATCTCAAAGCTAGTGGGACGAATCTTTTTCAGGCTCTGGTGCCTTGGGGGGTCGCAGCAGTCACCACTGTCCTCTGCTCAGAAAGAGCAAAGATGCTACTCTGCAAAGCTTACAGGGAGTAGTGATCCCATGCCCAAGTGCTGGCACACACATCAGTAGTCCTTACGGGCCCCACTTAACTCGTGTCAGCAGTGCAGCTCGATATTCTAGAAAGCAAAGGTCAGCATTTATAGGAATTAACCAGGCCGAGGTAAATGAACTCTTCCAGATCACCCTGGGGCTCCATCTCTGAGAGGGCTCCTTGACCCTAAGATTTAGGAAAATAAATATTAGTGTTTCCCAAAAGGTCCCCTGCCCACCCAGGGGCACCTTTGGATGCCAGGGAATTCCCCACAACCTCAAAGTGTTCACTGTTCATGCCCTATTCACCCCATCTCCTCATAAAAGCAGAACCATCAGTGAAGGAGGTAGTTGTATCCCAGGGTCCCTTGCAGAGGGCATAGCACGTGCAAAGGCCCTGAGGTGGGAGCATGCCTTCTGTGTTCCAGGATCAGGAAAGAAGCTGGTGTGGCTGATGCAGAGGAGTGATGGGGACAGTCAGGGAAGGGAGGAGACAGAGGATCGGCTGGCACAGGCCTTGGATGGCCTTGGCTTTTACTCTAATGTGGGAGCTTTGGGAAGTTTCTGAGGAGAGGACAAGAAGGGCCCCTCTGGCTTTATGCTGGGAGCAGACAGTAAGGTGGCAAGGGTAGGAGCAGGAAGAGCAGGGAGGAGGCTGATATGAGCAGCTCCAGGAGAAAACTTCCCCGTGATCTTGAGTGAAGATCCACCAGACTGCTCCCGGACAGGGACAGGGGGATCAAATAAGGCAGATGAAGACTATGGTCCTTCCAAAATGAAGCATACTTGGCTTTTTCCTCTTCTTTCTTTATACCCTGCTTTTCCTATATCTGGGTCTTTGTACATGCTATTCCCTCTGCCCAGAACACTCTTCCCTCTCTCCTTATCTGCGTGGTGAAGCTTCGTCCTCATTCCTAACACCAATGGGTGCAGGGGGTACTTCCTCTGCTGGGGTGGGCACCCCTGGGTAAGGTGTAATTCCCTCCCACCTACACGGCGGGCTTGGGCCCAGCTTCCATGACATCTCCCTGAGCCCCGCCCTAGAGCTAGGACAGAGCCAGGGGCTGAAGAGACCACAACGTCACCTAGCCTCAGGTCAGTGGTTGGGGTGGACGGAAGGGGTGGTGCAGAGACTGGGCACAATGCCACCAAGTGCGGGTAAATCCAGCATAGCCCAGAATTCTGGGCTAAGTCAGGTTGTGTCTCTGGCTGAATTTTGCAGAGTCTCACATTTTTTGTTCATTGATTAATTATACAAATGTTTACCTGGTCTAAGCCCTGGGGATTGGGCAGTAAGTAGGAAAGACAGTTCTTGCTACCATGGGGGAAGGGGTGTACACTAAAGATATTTTGAGAAGGGCACTAAGTTCTGTGAAGGTGCACGGGGGTGGTCAGGGAGGGTTTCTCAAGGAGGTGAACTTTGAGCTGAGACCTGGACAGCAACAAGGTACCAGCCATGCAAAGACCTGGGGGCACTAGTGGTTGAGATAGGGAGTAGCAAGTGCAAAGGCCCTGAGGCCAGAAGACACCCCATGTGCTTGAAGAGCTGCAATGAGAACAGTGTCTGGAGGGGAAGGCTTTGCAAAGAAGAGGTTGAGGGGGAGACAGCGAGGTATGATGGGGAGCCTGGATTTTATGCAAAGAGCAAGAGAGCAAAAGAGCATTGGAGGGTTTCAAACCAGCAAAGTGATGTCATTTGTGCTTTGAAAAGCTCCCCCTGGCTGCTCAGAATAGAAAGGAAATGGAGATGGCTCCTGGGTGGGTGGGTGGGGGTAATTGTTGTGCCTGAGGAGACCCACTGATGCTCAAGCCTGGATAGGGATTTGGGGGGCGGTGGAGGCACAGGCTGGAGATGGAAATTTAGAGGCCATCTTTCAATTTTATTGTTTCAGAGATAAACCGTTATAAAGTCTAGGAATCAATAAACAGACCAACACTGGCCATCTTCTCCACCCAGATCCTGGGAGAACATTTCATGAGTAAGTGCTTTCCAAATGACTCCAGTCTGGGCAGGGCAGGAGGGGGGAGCAGTGAGACAGAAGCCCGGGCACCAGCGGGAGCTTAATAAACTCTGCCCACGCCTCGATGGCATCCACTCTCCAAGGGCAGGGTGAACAATCACCGCACACATTCTAGAGCAGCGTGGCCTGAGATACCCCCTGGGGACACTAAGGGGGACACCAAGGCAACAGAGCCACACCCACACCATGAGCTGGGGTGAAACACTGCCCTGGAGGCCTCATTTCCTAGCTGTGTGGCCTTGGGTCCTGGCCGAGCTGTTCTGAGCTTCAGTTTGCTCATCTGTGAAATGGACATAAAAACACATGTGCCGCAGGGATCGTGCAAGGAGAAAGTGAGCAGATACACACATCAGTGGTTCTCCGCAGCTGTGCTGCAGGCCCTTGGGGGGCAGAGGGTCCAAAACTTGGGAAGGGGTGTTCCTTGGTTGCCATGATAACGTCCTATTCACATCACAGGCTACAGCTGTCACCTGCAGGCCACGAGGGGCTCCCCCTTCCAGGCCTTCGCACACATGGTTCCCCTGGAACTGCGTAGTACACAGACCTGTGTGTTGTGTGTCTTGCCGCTAAAATGTGAGCTCCAGGAGGGTCTGGGCTCAGGGCAGTGTATGCGCTACTGTGTCCTCAGCCCTGAGGACGGTGCCCGCCACGCCCACTTCTTTTTGCATCTAACTTTACAATAGCACAACTCCGAAGTTGCCATATGAGAAAACGGAGGCAGGAAGACGTTTGTTACTTGGTCCAGCTAGGAGCTCCTCTGACCCCAAGCAGAAGCACTGCTGGTTCCCCAGCTCTGAGCCAGAGCTAGTAGCCCAGGGCCCCGCTGGGAGGCAGGGGGCACCTCAGCAGCCCCTCCCCAGCCCATGTTCCCAGCCTACCCGGGGCTGACTGTCTCAGGGAAGGGGCCTCATCGATTCCTGCCACCTCCCCTAAGCCAGAGCTGTCGGCACGCTCAGATACCATTGGCTTCCCATTAGGCAGATCAATAGCTTCCACTGGTTTCCAATTTGTGTTTCCAGAAATTCATCTCCCGGCCACCTTTTTAATTAACCCCCTTCCAACACACCCACGGCACCGATAGATCATTCTCTGGGGGCTGTCTCTGCAGACCAGAGACCACAAGGCTCCATGAGCCCCAGGGGAGCTGCAGGTGTGTTTAAAGCCCACCGGTTGTTCCCATCACTGGAGGAGCTGACCCTGCTGGCTTGGTGCCATGTACTCCTTCCCCACTCCTCTCACAACAGTCGTGGAAGGGACGGAGTCCTCCTTCACAGAAAGAAAGCACAGGAATAGAGGCCAAGGCAGTGTCCTAAGGACCGCCCTCTCCCAGCTGACAAGAGTTAGGACAACTGCACCTTTGGAGGCAGAAAGTTTGCAAAGGCTCTCCAGATGTTGCAAGACCATGGGGGTCTGGTGGCAGGTGACCAGGAGGGGCAGAGCCTGCAGGTTCAGAGCTGGGAAAGGTAGGAGGAGCATGATCCCCCGGGAGTCTCTGCTTCCCACACCTGGGGGTTTCTGGATATCCCCCCGCTCATCTGTTTATTCTTCTGGTGCCTACCACCCCACGATGGCAGGGGCCTATGCCTGTCTCCAACGTTGTTCTGTCCCTGGTGCCTGGCGCACAGTATGTGCTCAATAAATTGCTGCTAAGTAAACAGTAATACTTGCCATACTTAGAACACTCCACTTGCCCTGGGCAGTGTTCTAGAAGCTTCACTAAAGGATCTCATTTCATTCTCATAGCACTCCCTGAGGTGGGCACTACTAATGTTTCCATTTTATAGGTGGGAAAACTGAGGCACATAGAGATTAAGCAACTTGCCTGAGGTCACACAGCTAGTAAGTGGCAGAGCTGAGATTTTGAACTTCTCTAACTCTGGAACTCCACTCCACTCTCCCTTACCTGCTCGCTGTGGCCTGTCAGCTTTGAAGGGCAGGAATTGGGGGTCCTGCACCCCATGTAACTTCCAGGGCATATACTAATCAGGCAAATGTGTTTGTTGAGTGAATAAATGAGTGCATTCTGTACTCCTTGCTTTCTTTGAAACACAATATGGTCAACCCGTCTCCTGGCTGAAATCTGGAATGTTTCAGGCTGGGGATGAAGGGGAGAGAAGGGGTAAATCTCCTCAGGAGACCCAGAGGTGACAGGTCTCCCAGTGAGTGCAATTTGGAGAACATTACCAGGGACTCTCAGATTTCAACCCAGCTCACTCCTCACCAATCTGCTATATTGGGACTCTCGGTTGTCTATGCAGAAGGCACAGAACCATGATTTTGTTTTATGTAAACCCTTAGAAATTTCCAGTGAGGTAAGTGGATTACTGTTGACTCAATATGGAGACAAGAACCCCCTGAGGGGTCACTCTCTCTTTCCTGTGCACACTGGGGACCAGGCCTCAGTCAGCAGATGTCCCAAGTCTCCAGACCCCAGACTCTGCCCTCCCATCCCCCTCCTTCCTCTGTCCTGGCTCTGGATTCAGTTGTTCTCACTGGCCCCAGGTGCATGGCACCCTCCCCCTTCGTCTTTCTTTTTGGCCACCACCAGAAGCTGATCCCGACAACCACATGTGGCAGGGGCTTGGCTTCTAGGAACCTCCAGATGGGGAAGAAGCAAGGGAGCTGGGTGAGTGGGGGTGGGGGCGGACTGGAGGCTTCCTGCTCTGTTGGGGGTGGGGGCCTCTGCGGTGGGCTCCAGCCCATGGTTGCAAGAAGGGAACCCACCAGGACTGCCAGACTTTCTGAGCCATCAAGGGAAGACAGAAACCCAGCCTTCACCTGAAATCTCCTGGTTTTCAAAGTTTGAAAGTCATTACTTTATAAAGTTTTAAAAACAAAGACCTTAACCCACATTCTGCAGGCCAGAAGCAGTCTTTTAGCAGCTAGTTTATGACTTCTGCTGCATTCAGGGTGAACTCTCAGGTTGAAGTTCAAGGCCTTTCATGGTCCGGCCCCTCTGTATGCAGAGTGGACTTCCAGACAGGAGGCTGCTTCCCTTCTCAGGCCTGCCCTCTCTACCCAGAATGGTGCTGCCTCCTCTAGGAAGCCACCCCTGATTGCTCCCACCCCCTTCCCTCAGGCAGAATCCACCCCTCCTTCTCTCCCGCTCAGGCCCCACCACCAGCCAGGGGCAGAGCCTGGGCTAGAGCCACATAGCCCAGGTTCCTTCCGGTGCCCTGAAGGAGGGTCAGCAGCCACTGCTCAGGTACCTTCACCTCCTTCCTCAGACTCCCACCCCCAACCGGCAGGGGCAGAGAAAATAGTGGAAAGAACCTTCAGGAGCATTGTGAATCCCATAAAACACAAGGTCAAGCTAGAGTTTGCATTTGAAAATACCACCCAGTTACCAAAAGCTATATGACCCCCATGCACACATGGCGAGGGTGGGGGGTGCTGTCCCTCCAGTTTCCCGCCATCCGCTCCCTGGGTCCATGCGCTCCCTCCCAGCTCACCAGGGTACGTGGCCGATCAGGGTGGAATGACTTAATGAGTGAATCCTGGCCAAGGCAGAGTGTCCAGCTTCTGCTCACACCATCTCCCCCACCCCGTAGGGGTGGGTGGAGAACCAGCCTCTACCCCAAGGGAATGGCAGAGCCACAAGAGGGAGGGGACAGTCTCCTCGGCGACTGGAGCAGAGTCCTGGGCTCATCCGGGCTGCCTCCTTGGACTCTTGATAGAGCAATGAACATCTCTCCATCGCCTGAACTCCCACCAGATTCCTCAGGAAGCTTCCTACCCCCTCTCTGGGCTCCCACTGCCCATGCTCCCCTGCAGCCCCTCCCTGGGGTTCCCACTGCCCACACTCTACCGGGCTCCCACTGCTTTGGCATACCTGCCTCCCCAGCCCCCCCGCCCCCACACCCTCTCCTCAGGGCACAGGACCCTGCTCCTTCCTCTTCTTATTTGGGAATCCCGCATGGGGCCTGGGGTAATCAGTCTCCATTGTTGAGTACCTCCTATAGGCCAGGTATGGTTATGAGCTCTTTAACTCATATAACCCTGAGCACAACCCCACAGAATTGTACAGATGAACAAAATGAGGCCCAGTAACGGGCTCTGAGTCCCACGGTAGCAGGAGGTGGGGCCGTGAATCCAGCCCTCACCATGGGGCAGCTCTGCCTCCCCGCGCAGCCGGCTCGCCCCAGTGAGCAGAAGGATCAGTGAGTGTCAGGGTGGAGGATGAAGGACAAGGGAAGAACTCACGGACCCGCCTGCCTGGTATTTCCTGCTGGCGAGGGGTCCCAGGGTCCAGTGAATTCCGTCCCCTTCCCACACCCACCGTTAGCACCCAGCTGAGCCCCGAGCCCGTGTTCCAGGCACATTCATCCAACAAGTGACCAAACAGACGTGCTGGTGGACGGCCGCGATAGCGGTCCCACACCGCGGGGTTCACGGCCTTGCAATCCTTCGTGCACATCTGCCCCCAGTACCTCATTTCGGATCGGCCTGAGAAGAGATGCCAAATACCAGCTCCGCAGCGCCGTAAAGCTAACCAGCCGTGCGGAGTTAGTAGCAAGAATGAAATAGTGGAAGGCTCAGGGGGTTTTATGGGAAGGTTTATATCTTAACGAAAGGCCAGCCCGAAGCCACAATGAGCAGGTGAGATGTCACAAAGCTGGCAGACACCCCCCCACCCCATCCCCCACCGTCTCTCGCCTTTTCTGCCATTTCTGATGTGCAGAAGGTGTAGCGTGGCTCCGGTGACGGTGACCGCCAGGGGACAGAGGCCTGGGAGCCTTCAGGAGCAGGGAGAAAGGTGAGCCAGGGCTGCTGGGGAAAAGCAACATCATTTCCCACTCTAATAGGCAAGTCCACGCCCTCTAGGAACCATTCAGGTAAGTAAAGGCAGCGGGCAAGTGAGATGCTTTCCACCTGTTTAATCCCCCCAAGAACGCTCGTGAGCCATTAACCAGAAACGAAACAGGCTCTTGTCAAAGTCACTTGCAAAAGGTTACACAGCTGGGAGGTGCCCAACAACGAGGCGCCCCCTAGTGGTCTTCTCAAGCCATTTGTTTCTACCTAATTGCATGTCCCACTGGAGTGGTCCATTTTGTCTTCCACTTCTTTCTCTCTCTCTCTCTCTCTTTTTGCCTTCCACTTTTTTCATGACCATTATTTCATGAGCATCCTTCCATCTCATTTAAAAAAAAAAACCCTACTTTTGAGGAGCCTGAGTGGTTCAGTCAGTTAAGTCAGTTCTGCCTTCTGCTCAGGTTATGGTCCTGGGGTCCTGGAATCAAGCCCCGTATGGGAGGGGGTCCCCTGCTCAGTGCGGAGACTGCTTCTACCTCTCCCTCTGCTCCTCCCTCTCCCTCTGCTCCTCCCTCTGCTTGTGCTCTCTCTTGCTATCTCTCTCTCAAATGGATAAATAAAATCTTAGAAAAAAACCCTACGTTTTAAGACTCTCTTCTACTCCAATATGTGGCCATGAGGGCCTCTATTTTTAGCCATCAGTGGTATAGCTAATATTCGGCGGTCAAAGAGCTGTGTGGTCAGGCATTTCCCTGTTTCAATTTACGAGGAGTTCTTTCGGGAGCATTCCGAGAGGCAGAATTATGGGTCAAGACTGTGGACGTTGCGGGGACCCTCGAGATGAACGCCCATACCACCCTCTGGCCTGCATTTCCCAAGCAGCAATGAGTGTGCTCCTTCTGCTTCTTTCCAGCCACACACCCATCTCCCCTCGGGCAAACACTCCACTTTCAAGGGAATCTTCTCACTCCCACTGTGGGTCAGCCTTTGCTGGGAGCTTCCCTCATCCACTCATCCCTCTGAGTTGAGAACCCTGAGCTGAATGGCTCTGAGGTAGAAAGGCTGCTGGGTACAACTTGGGATGTGCTTTTTTGCTCTGCAGGGGCTTTTAAGCACGAACAAAACCTGAACCACACCAAAGTGAGCCAAACAGGGCAAGCTGCCAAAATGGAAGTGCCAGCTGATAGCTCAGTACCAAACTCAGAAATGAGACAGCATCATATGGACCCCAGAGCCCTATTGCTGGGGGCAGGAGAGAGAGGAAGCAGCAGGTTATAGCCCCAAAGTCGGGAGAAATCTTGAAGGTAAGAGTGAGGGACAATAGATGGGATGCAGTATGGGGAGGGGGCCTCCTCCAAGTTCAGGGGTCAATGAGGCCAGCATGTCCCTCTGGGGCCCTGACTGTGGATGCAGACCTCCAGAACAGCAACCGGGAAGGTCATGTCCGGAGAATGGGTTACAGGGGAACAGGGTATAGACAAGGTCTACCACGGTCTTCGAGTGCACACACCTACATGAGAGAATGCCCACCCGGGGAGGGGCTGGGGCAGCCTAGAACACTACCCCCCTCTCCCTTCTTCCCCTACTCCCTCCACCCAACTTTTACTTTTTTTCCCAAAGATTTCATTTATTTATTTGTCAGAGAGAGAGTGCACGCACACAAGCAGGGGGCAGGGCAAAGGGAGAGGGAGAAGCAGGCCCCTTGCTCAGCAGAGGCTCAACTATGTGGGGCTCAATCCCAGGACCCTGGGATCATGACCTGAGCCCAAGACAGATGCTTAGCAGACTGAGCCACCCAGGCGTCCCCCGCCCAACTTTTAAAGGCAAATTATCAACGCCAACCTGTCTGGATGGTGGATGGGTGCATGTCTGGGGCTCTCCATCCACACTGCCTGGGTTTAGATCCGGACTCCGCCTCTTTCCCAGGCAAGCCCGGCAGGAACTGCTCTGTGCCTCAGAGCTTCACTAGAAAACACTGAACCCGCCTCAAGAGGTCCTTACGGAGATTAGAAAAATTTTTCTTTATTAAGCGTTTAGAATTGTTCTGGGCACACAGGAAGTGCTATATGCGTACAGGCTCTTGTTTTTATTTTCCCTAGGTTTGAAATATTTTGTAATTTAGAAAATCCATACCACTGTAGTGGAGTTATTCCAAAAGAGGTGACAAAGCCTGTTCCCTGCCCCCCCCACCCGCCACCACTCTAGCTTCCACTACATCCCCCTACCCTGACCCCATCTCTCCATCCCTTTGGGTGATTTTGGGCAAAGCTTTTCTCGTCTCTTGAACTTGAAAACCTGCCCGATTCTCCACCCCCCAACTCCCACTCCCCCCGCACCCCCGCACCGTAGGCACTTCCTAGGCTGCTGGGTGACTGGGACATGCAGAGCGAGAGACAAAGGCCTCAGACCTCAGATGCCTGGCAGATTTACAGTTCCGAGATTTACACGGGGTGGGGCAGGGCACCAATTAAAGGGGTGGTGCACATGAACTTGTCTTAAAGAGCTTACCCAGGGAACAGCAGGCGAGGGGCAGGCCCTGCAGTGAACAATGAGAATGGCTGGGGAACTGCCCGCCCAGCTGTCATCCCTAAGCAGAAAGTCAGAGGGGGCTGGGGGAAGCGGAAGAGGAGAGTTCAGGAAGCCAGTAAGGAAACAGCAGTGCTGGGCCCCCAGCACCCGGGGAGGTGTGCTGGAGAGGGAGAGCATCCACACCAACTTCCTGCCTGCCTTGCAGGGGCTGGAGAGCTGATTCCCTGCAGCGAGGGCTCGGGATGTCCCTGCCTGGGTTTTCCAGACCTGCAGCCTCCATCCCCAGCCCAGCCTTGGGTCAACACACACCCCCAGCCCCGGCCCTCCCCTGCTCTTATACTTTGGCCGCAGCTACTACATGTCTTAAATGGAGGGTCTGGCTTTTCCTCCAGCAGCATCTGGAGGCCGAGTCACCAGCTTCCTGGGTGGGAAGGGGGCAGCCATGGCAGCTTCCTGATCCTTCTTCGGGCAGCCTCCTGACTTTCAATGTCCAGACCGCAGTGGAGGCCGACCTGGGCCAGTTCTGTAGGGCTGCTGTGGGCTGGCTGCTAGAGGCCCACGGAGAGCTTGTGCCTCAACTTTCCAGTGATGTAGGGAAGGGCCTGATCCCCTGTACTATGACCCTTTCTGCTTAAGCTAGCTGGGGGTGATGGGTTGGGCGTTTGTGTCCCCCACAATTCATAGGTTGAAATCTGAACCCCCAGGGGGATGGGGTTTGGAGGTGGGGACTTAGGGAGGTAATTAGGTTTAGATGAACCCCCGTGGGATCAGAGTCCTTATAAGAAGAGAAACACCAGGGGCGCCTGGGTGGCTCAGTGGGTTAATGCCTCTGCCTTCGGATCAGGTCATGATCCCAGGGTCCTGGGATGGAGCCCCGCATTGGGCTCTCTGCTCAGCAGGGAGCCTGCTTCCCTTCCTCTCTCTCTGCCTGCCTCTCTGCCTACTTGTGATCTCTCTGTGTCAAATAAATAAATAAAATCTTAAAAAAAAAAGAGAGAGAGAGAAACACCAATGTCCCTGCTCCTCTCTTGGACACAGCAAGAAGTGGCCAAATGTAATCCAGAAAGAGAGCCCTCACCAGAAACGGAACTCACTGGCCCCCTCGTCTCGGACTTGCAGCCTCCAGAACTCTGAGAAAGAAATGTCTATTGCTTAAGTCCCCCACACCACCCCCCAGCCCTGTGGTATTTTGTCATGCAGCCCAAGCTAAAACACTGAGTGATTTTTTTGGTTTTGCCATGTTCCCTGAACTTCACACCTCACACACACGCAGCCCTCCACCCTCATTGCTGTTCCCTGCACTCGCCCTATCTTTGCACCCGGCCTTCCCTCTGTCTGGGCTGCCTTTCCACCCATCTGCCCCTCCAGACTCCTACTCAGCCTCTAAGGCAAAGCTGATGTGCTCCTCCCCCCTTCTGGTGTCCTTTCGGACCTTTTCCTGGTGCTCATAACGCATAGAATTAACAGCCCCCGCCCTTGGACCCTCGTTTGTTAGTGCCAACTGTCTGCAAATACTGATAGGGCACCCGTCTGCTTACCATGGGAGTTCCAGGGTGAAAAGGGCAGCATAGACCAGCAATGCGCACAGGTTCCCAGCCTGGTCCTGGTCTTGATGAGCTGGGTGACCTGGGGCCACTGCTGAATTTCCCTGGGTCCTGTCTGAACAGCGGGACTGGCAGGACTGTTAACACCTGTAAATGGCCTGGCAAATTCTCCAGCACAGGTAGGGCTATGCAGGTGATGGTAACAACCAACAAGCAGACAGACAGGGGAAAAACTGCCCCAGCCCCGAGAGCTGTGAAGGGAACAGTCTGTCTAGGGGTAATCAGGGAGGACTTCTCTGAGGAGGTGACACTTGAGCGGAGGCCGCTTGGACACCTTGGAGCATCTGCCACTGTGGATACAGAGCTTCTTGGGCTGTGATCCTACTGCAGGCAGGCCAGGCACCCCACCCAGCACAAGAAGGTGGGCTGTACTGGGTGTGGCCATGCTGCTCAGTGGGAGGGTTAGGAGAGTCCCTCCAAACCTCTGCCCACATCCCTCTCCCTCAAGGCCCAGACCTGGCACAGTGCATGGTGGGCATGGGGCAGGTGCAGGAGGCCCGCAGGCTGTCAGGTTGCTCCTAAGAGCAGAGGCCCCATCCCTGCATCACCACCGAAGACAGAGAAAGACAAATGAGACGCGAGACAATGTTGTCACATGAATCAGTGTCTGAATCTGCCAAATTTTCATCTTGCTGTGATTAAAAACCAGCTCAAGCATCATAAACTTGCTTCTGGCTTCGGGCGGCAGTTGCTGAACATCAGTCACTGGGTCGCAGGCAGCTGGGCCCCAAACTGCTCTCAGTAGGGGGGGATGCCCACATCTTGGGCTCCTGCTGTTCACCCGGAGCTGTGGGGGCATGCTCCAAGGTCAGCCTCCACAAGTAGGGTCCCGCTGCCAGCCCCTCTCACAGTGAGAAAACTGAGGTTCAGAGAGGGCAAGTAACCAGTATCGGTCACATGCCTTGGAGGGAGCAGCAAAGCTGGACTTGAACCCTGGTCTGCTGCCCCTCTGCCCAGGTTTGGGGTAAGACATGGAGGTAGGTGCTAGCAGTGACAGGGAAAACACTGAGGCTGGTGGCTGGGGTGGATGGGTTCAATTCATTTGAGCCCGTTCAACATTTTGAAGAGGCAGCAGTTAAATGCATGGACCAGAGCCCTCACTGTCTTGTGACCTTGACCAGCTCTGGGACCTCTCTGGGCTTCTGTTTGTGCGTCTGTAAAATGAAGGTCCCGCTTGCCTGCCTCAGAGGGTGTGGAGAGGTTGAGGGCAGTAAAAGCACGCACAGCTCCCAGAGGAGAGGGTGACATAGAATCAGGACCCTGCGAAGGAACGTTGCCTATCGGCGCTGCTTACTGAGCTGGGCGCTGTCCTCACCTGGGGGCTGAGGGGATGGGGACTGGGAGGGAGCTAGACCTCTGCCCTCTGGGAGCTCAGGGTCTCCTGCAGGAATGTGAGGGGTGGGTGCCGCTGGCAAGGGAGTCCTTTGGGAGCCTGCCACACTGCTGATGTGATAAGGGCTGGTCGCATCGAAGCAAAGAGGTGGGCGTCCCCCCGTGGGGGACCAGCAAAGATACGCCAGCATCCACTGCCTACGGGTTGGCAAAAGAGGGCCATGGGTGTGTATTCCCGAAGAGGGACAGAGTGGCCGCAGGCGACGTACATAGCTGGGGAGCCCAGCAAAGTTCTAGAGGGGGATTTATTATGTTGCTCCAGTTTTTCCATGGGTTTGACGTTTCGAAAATACAACATTTAAGAATGTGTGACCTGGAAGAGATGGTAGAGCACCAGAGAGGAGGGCCAAGGATTTGGGGGGGATCCGCAGAGGAGGGGTGGGGGCGGCAGGGTGGGGTGCGGGGTGGGGGCTCCCCAGAACCCTGGCAGCTGGAGAGGCTGGGAACACTGCATGGGAAGTGGGAGGAGCAGGAGGGGACCGGCTGGGGTTCACGGGAGAGGCTGGGCAGGTGGGCTGCAGACACTGGCAAGCTCAGGAGAAGCCTTGCAGGTAGGACCAAGGGATTTGGGTTTCCTTCTGTTGTTCCTGAGGAGCCAGAGGTGATTTCTGCATTGAGTGGGCAACAGAACACTTAGAGCATCTGGTAGCTCCCTTCATGGGTCTGGCCTGACTTAGCCTGTTCCCCTCCTCTACCCCCTCCTGCACCCCCTTTCCTGTTCTGCTGGCTCAGTCCTCTTCCTTCTCACTCTGGGATATTCCACCTGGCCCGATGCTCAGCTGGGCCCTATTTCAGGATGAGAGTCACGGTGTCTGCTGAAGGTCTGGGTCTTCTGGTGGGGTGTCCCCATCCCCTTTGTGACCCTAGATAAATCTCCCCCTCTCTCTGTAAAGCAGGGACAATAATGCATTGTCTCACTAGCTGATGCACATACTGGTGGCTGGACCGGAGGCTGTCAGAACATTTTGGCCCTCATGACTGCTTCTGTGACCCCAACAAATGCCCAGGGCCAGGTGTCTTGTGTGGGCACTAACAGTGGGCCAAGCTCCGCTCTAGGTCCTTTGCATCAGTGCTAGTCATGGTACTAGTCACTGAGGGCTATTAACCAGTATAGCACCTGTTGGTATAGTATCTGTCACCTTGAGTCCCCTTGCACTATCTGGCTGCCTGCATAGAACTGCTCCCCACTTTCCCACAACCTAACTAAAAGGTTAACATCTGGTGCAGCAGGGCGCTTCAGGAGGCTGTGAAATAGCTCAACCATGCCTCTCAGTTTTTTCTCTAGCTGAATCCATAGGGAAGGAGGGGTCCTCAGGAATGAAGGAAGGAATGAAGGGTCCCTAGGGAATGAATGAGGGGCTCCTAGGGAATGAATGAAGGGCTCCTAGGGAATGAATGAAGGGCTCTGGGGAATGAGTGAGGGGTCCCTAGGGAATGAATGAGGGACCCATAGGGAATGAATGAGAGGCTCTAGGGAATAAATGAAGGGCTCCTAGGGAATGAATGAGGGGCTCCAGGGAATGGATGAGGGGTCCTGTTGTACTTTAACCTCTTTGCTACTACGTCTCTGCAGGTGAACCAGGGCAGAGCCGATTGAAAACCCTCCCAAGTCAACAGAGGGCAATGAACCCACGACACTGGTGGAGCACCTACTACACAGTAGACCTCATACTGCCTGCCGGGGTTGGGGGGGAATACAGGAAGCCAACCAGGGAGCTCACATCCCAGGAAGGGCAGGAGGGGCCCTGCAGGCAGACAGGACTGGACCATTTTGGCTTTGAGAGCCTAACTTTCTTTGTCATAACAACTCTGACTCTGCCAGTTTTCTCTCCAAAGCTTTGGTAGATAATACATAAGTGAATGGTGTGGCCATGTTCTAATAAAACTTTACAAACACCGAAGAGAACAGAGACCCCAGGAATAAACTCTCGCCTACATGGTCAAATGGTCTTTGACAAGGGGACCAGGACCATTCCACGATGAAAGTCTTCAGGGAATGATGCCGTGAAAACTGGATTCCATGTACAGAAGGATAAAGTCAGATCTATACCTCAGGTCTGTATACCAAAATCAATTCATATGAGTCAAAGACCTACATATAAGAGCTAAAACTATAAAAAATCTTAGGGGAAAACTTCATGACACTGGATTTGGTGATGATTTTTTTTGGGGGGGGGGGATG
Organism: Mustela nivalis; assembly: GCF_964662115.1. Classification (NCBI taxonomy): domain Eukaryota; kingdom Metazoa; phylum Chordata; class Mammalia; order Carnivora; family Mustelidae; genus Mustela; species Mustela nivalis. The sequence continues at coordinate 160,618,284 of NC_139020.1, forward strand.
TGATACCAAAGGAGTCATAGACAAAACGTATGCAGGCACCAAAGGAAAAAAGGTAGTTATCCTGGAGTTCACCAAAATTAAAAACTTCTGTACACAAGAGGACACATCAACAGAGTGAGAAGAAAACACACAGGATAACAAAGATATTTGCAAATCATGTATTTGATAAGAGATTGATGTCCAGAATATGTAAAGAACTGCTAAAAAATCAACAACAATGAACAACAATCCCAATTCAAAAATGGGTGAAAGGCTCAAGAGATATACAAATGACCAATGTGCACATGAAAGGATGCTCAGCTTAGGGAAATGCAAATCAAAACCACAGTGAGATACCACTTTACACCATCTGGATGGCTGTTACCCAAACAAGCATTGGTAAGATGTGGGGGAACTGGATCCCTTGTGCATGGCTGGTGGCAATGCAGCATGGTACAGCAGCTGTGGGAAACTGTAGGGTGGTTCCTCAAAAAACTAAATATATTATTACCATACAATGCAGCAATTCCACTTCTGGGTAGATAGCCAAAGGAACTAGAAGCAGGGTCTCAAAGAGACATCTGTACACCATGTTCTGAGCAGTGTTACTCAACAATAGTTGAAAGGCAGAAGCTAATCAAGTGTCCAACAGTGGATGAATGGATGAAACAAAAGGTGGTCTGTCCACTTGATACACTATTACTCTTCCCTAAAAAGAAGAAAACCAACACACACTATAACATGGATGAACCTGAGTACCTCCTACAAGTGAAATACACCAGTCACAAAAAAACTAACACTGTATGACTTCACTTATAAGAGGTCCTTAGGGTCATCAAACTCACAGAGACAGAAGCAGAATGGTGGCTGCTGGGGTGGGGTGTGGGGGAAACAGAGAATGGGGAGTTTGCATTTAATGGAGACCGAGTTTCCCTTTGGAAGATGGGAAATTCCTGGAGACAGGTGGTGCAGATGGTTGCACCACACTGTGAACGTACTTAAGCCCCTGAACTTCACACTTGAGAATGGTTAAAATGGTAAATTTTATGTTACATAGATTTTACCACCATAGACAAAGTAAAAAAAGGGGGGGGGTATGCCCATGGGAACACAACCCCATCCTTAAAAATGACCCAGGGAACTGGACCTCTGATGAGGAGCACGTTGGATGGTGGCTCCTGGTGGGCACTGAACGAGGGAGGCTGTGGATATACTGGTCATGTTGGGTGGCAGTGAGGTCTATGGGGGGGCGGTGCTGGGATTTGTGTGGACTAGGAACCCTGATTTCACTCTATTGTGTGGGCTCTGGTTTTCCCAGGACAGCAAGGCATCTCTGTTGGCATCTCTGTTGGCCTCTCTTTCAGCACAGAGGGCTGTCACACCCTGCCTTATGAGCTGAGTATCACCTCCTAGTTTCTCTGCGGCCCCACTGGGGAAATGGCCAAGGACCGGGGTAGGGGCAAAGGACAGTCTCCCCTCCACCCCCAGCTGCTCTCTACTCCCTCTGGAAGGCTTTGAGGACTCCTTAGGCCACAGTGGCATGCTCCTTGGAAGACATTCCTTTGGCATGGGGATAGTGTGAGGACGTAATGCACACAGGACTGCTGCCAACCACTCCAGCTCGGAAAGAAGGGAGCACACCGGACTGGCTGGGCAGTCTGCAGCAGTGGTGACCTTCAGGTCCCAAAAGATAGGGTGAGGACTTTCTGTCCCTCTCCCCCCTGCCCCCGTCCTTCCATTCTGTGTGGTAGTAACTGTCGCTTTGCCTATTTATAGATGGGCAAACTGAGGCTTGGCGGGAGGGGACGTTCTCCAGCTCTGGTCCCTCTGACTCCAGCTTACGTTACTCATGCCTGGTCTCTCCTATGAGGACAAGATACAGGGCAGATGGAGCAGGGGAGCGAGGGAAGGTCCCAACTCCAGATCCCAGCTTTGTGGCTTTTATGCTGTGTGCCCGTGGGCAGGCATATAACCTCTCTGGGCTCCCTGTACTTCTCCCCAAGGCTGCATGTGGCACACATTCAATTAACATTAATTCTTGCTCTTCCCTTCCCGAAGGAGGAGCTGCTCACAGTCTAGAGGGAGGAGGCAAACATTTAATTAAGAAAAACTCAGGACACAATCTGAGACGGGGCTGCAGAGAGCAATGAGCAGAGAGATCTCAGAGCATCAGGAGACAGCGAGGCTGGCGCCAGCAAAGCAGTCTCATGGGCAATTAAGCAAGATGCAGGAGACCCGTGGGGCTCTTGCCTGCACCCAGCTGCCCCCGGGGCCCAGCCCACGCTTCCTTCAAAGTTGGCACCCAGCAAGGGTCCAGAGGATGAAACTGGCTGCCTCCACAGGGCATCCTGGCAGACCTCAGCCGTGAGTTAAGTCCTAGCTTTCCTCTCTCTGAGGTCTTAACCCACTGTGTTAGGGATTAACTACGGCTCCAGGGAACCCCAGACTAAATGAGGCTTCCTCAGACTGAAACACAAGAGGGCTCTGTGCAAACCTCACCTTGCTCCTCCTTAGCCCCAGCGCCCTACCACCCCAGGACCGCGAGCTTCCTGTGGTCCTATGTCCCAGATGAGGACAGCAGTGTCACCATCATTGTCATCCATCAACATCACAGCAGCACCTGCCCCTTTGTCTGTGCCCAGCCTGGATGCTGTGCCTCAGGGGTCAGCGGGCCATGGCCCTCCAGGCCACACCTGGCCTCCCCCACACCGCACCCTGCTGTTTTGGGGACAAAGGTCTCACGGGAACACAACCACACCCGCCGCTGACCTATCATCGCTGGCTGGGGCATCTGCAGAACTGAGCAGTGATGACAGACTGTATGGCCACCAAGCCTGAACTAGTTACTACCTGGTCATTCACAGACAGTGTTCGTTGATGCCGTCCTCTGCCTGTCTCATTTCCTCCTCACAGCCTCCTGAGAAGCTGATATTAGTATTCTCATTTTACAGGAGGACCGCAAGGCTGGGAGATGTCAAGGCCAGCCTCATGGGGACAGGGCTTCATCCTATGCTGAGTACACCCAGCAGGGCAGGGCACAGAACAATTGCCTGGTGATTCTAGGCTGAATGGAAGAACAGACATGTGGATGGAGGACATCACTTGAATGAATGACCCTACTTGGCGTGGAGTTTGAGGTCACAGGGACCCTCCTGGCACCTGAGGGGACAAGGGGCTCCTGCCCCAGGGACCAAGGCTCTGAGTAGAGTTGTACACCCATAAATTGATGTGCTCTGAGACGCCACCTGCCAAGGTCCAGGACGGCCAGGCCACAGAAGGGCTAACGCCAATCCAAAGCCAAGGCCACAACCAGGGGTGGCCAGGGAGGTGCAAACCAGCTGGTATTGTCTCTGAAGGATAACAGGCTTGGGGCCTGGTTTGGGGGCAGTGCCAACCACAGAGAGCAAAAGTGAGAGAATGGGGCTAGGAGTGGCCGGCCCACGGGAAATGAGGGCTCCACTCCGTGACTACTGAATCAGGGGAGCATTACTGGGGCTGGGCATGAGTCAGGCCACGGACTCCTGGCTCTGACCACGGAGGCGACAGACCGCGGGCAGCCTGGTGAGCTGGGCATGTGCAGACCTCCAGAACTACCCCCCTTCCCCCAGGCTCAGGGCACTGTGGAGGCTGCAGGTTGAAATGGGCTCTCAGTCCAAAGGGCTATGTCTCTCAGGACTGGGTGGGAATAATCCGGGTCACCCAGGGCCAGGCAAGCACTCCTCATTCATGCCCTGGAGCAGGTCAGCCTGCAGGGCACTCGCCTTCCAGTGAGGGAGAGGACAAGGATCCTCGAGGACGGGGACACGCACTGTGGGTGGCAACACCAATCTCAGGGGAACTGGTCCATATTGCAAATACAAACAGGCCACTCAGGGAAGACCCCCAGGAGATGAAACCATGTCAAGATTGGAAGGTTAGGAGCAACATGGGCGTCTGGAGGAAGAGTGAGCCAGGCAGAAGGCGCTGCCAGTGCAAAGGCCCTGGGGCAGAAGTTTGCCTGGAACCCAGTGAAGGACAGGGATCCTGGGAAGAGCTGAAGGCAGAGAGATGACAGGGCAGATGATCAGGATCATGGGGAGAACATGGTCTCTAAGAGAAACAATGAAAAGATGCACAGAGATAGAGAGTGAGGGGAAATAGGAGCTGAGCAGAGCTATACACTCAGGAGACCCAGAGCGGTGGGGCAGCATGTGGACTGCACCACCACTCACCATGTCCTGCAGGTGTGCCAGAGCCCTCCCAGCCAGGCCTCAAGCACAGGCTCCCTAGAAAAGCATTCCCGCCAGCTCCCTGCTAGTGGCTCCCCTTTGCTGCTGGAGACCCTGAGGCTCAGACCTTGCTAAGGTCACATGGCCCATTACCAGACAGGTCAGGATGTGGATCTACACCCTTATCCTCCCAATGGGCTGGCAGCATCTCCACTCCTCGGATGCACCAGGAGCTCCTTCTGAGTCAATCTAGTGAAGGAGGAGAGCTTGGTGAACCTGTGGGGATGCAGCCTAGGGAACCTGTCCCGCTGGGTGGAGTGTCTTCATGCATGCTCCCTGGGTGAGGTTTCCTGAGCGCCCTGCAGGCCCCATGGGCAGGGCTGGGATTTACTGCTCTCTTTTCATAAAGACCATTCAAGGCCCTGAAAATTAATTTCCCCTAGGAAGACAATTACATGTCAAATAATACACCCGCTAAGCAAATGATTAAGAAGAACCCAGCCAGGAAGGCTTTGCGCAGGCTAATTCTGAGCTACGTGAGCTCAGTACCGAAGGCCTTGTAAGGTTATTACCGGGTGATAATGAACGCAGGCGTGCAGGGAGTGGAGGGAGTCCATTTCTAATGTTTGTGTCCCACTGTAATTTATTTTGTACCTACAAAGAGTGTCTGTTGGGAAAGCCAGTCTCCTCTGTCCTCTAGCAAAAGCATCACCAAAGGCCATGCGGGAGGAAGCAGACAGCAGTAAGCTGAGGGGCTGCAAAGGGACATGGCCTGTGGCCACTGTCGGCCCCACACATCCAGCTGGCCTGAGTCGGTGGCTAGCATGCACCTGGGAGGGCTCATATCAAAATGTGGCCAGTGACTCCCGAAATGGCCACACCAGAGTCTCTCCCAGCAATGATGGCCGGGATCAGAGAAGCCACCTTAATCCTTAGATGGGTCCAAATCCCATCCAACCAACCTTTCTCCATTATGTGGTGGTGTGACCTCCAGGAGCCCTGACCCAGGCTCCAGGTATGGAGACCGAGGACCAGAGAGGGAAGAAAGCTGCTAGGACCACACTGTGAGGCAGGACAGGGAACCCAGGCCCAGCTCTGTGTCCCCTAGCCCATAGCCTTGCTCTGCCCCAGGTTCAGTGGTCGGGCTGCAGCTTGGCCTGGGGTCAGCCTCATGAATCTGGGTTATCACGGGATTGTAGAACAAAGACTGGCCAGCTACGGGTCTTGAGCCAAAACTGGCCCGCTGCCTGCTTTTGCAAATCAAGGTTTACTAGAACACAGCCATACCCTACTTCTGTCTATATTGGGGTACGGCAGCTTTTAGACAACAGCAGCCTAAGGGATGCTCCTGTCCCCCTTCAGCTGACCCAGCCACAGTCAGAACTCATAGGCTCAGTGTGCATTTGTGCCCTAGTCTGGCAAGCCCTTTTTTGCCCTGAGAAAGCTCACAGCAGGGTGCATGGCCCCTTTGCAAGGCTGCAAGGGTGAGCAGCCTCTGGGGGTGGGGAGAGGGTGGTGAGGGCAGAGCATCAGGACCCCATTCATGGACCAGGTCAACTTGGTTGCTTTAGCAAGCTGTGACTACTGGAAGGGGAGGGGGAGCTTCTTGGGGGTCATGATGGTCCCTACAGAGCTCACCAAACTATGCTCCTAAAGCAAGGAATTCTGGGATTCCAGAATGTTAACCACTGGAAGTCATGCACTTCTCCTGAGCCTCAGTTTCTCTGCCTATAAAAGGGGGTTCATACCCAAAGATTTCTGAGGCCCTGCTCTGCCAGAACAGTCTGTGGATCTCAATAAGGAGAGAGATGCTGTCCTAATCTAGGCCCCATGTGTCCCTGTCAGTGAGGTCCTGTTGAAAGGTACCTGACTGCCTGGAGAGGGGTTCTGCTACTCATCTCCCTCGGACAAAATCTGGTCATTTTCACACAAAATCATGAGGGGAAAAGGAGATTTCCTCACTGCACAAGTCCTCGAGGTTTTTAAAAGAAGAAATTTAGTATTGTTAATATTAAAGGGAAACGTCAGAAGCCTCTGTGTGTGTGTGTGTTGTGTGTGTGTTGTGTGTGTGTGTGTTGTGTGTGTGTGTGTGTATGTGTGTTTAAATAGCTTCATCAATATAATAAAGGACATGTTTAAAGTTCTTATTGATGTTTAATTTCATTGTATCAGAACATATAACTTGAAACTTGAATCCTCTCAAAATTATTGAGATTAATTCTATCATATAGGATTTTGTCTGTCTTGGTAATCATTCCAAGTGCACTTGAAAAGAATGTGTATCTGCTGTTGTTGGGTGGCTAGCCAAACATGTCGAGTTGGTTGGTGATACTGCCACTCAAGTCTTTTATAACCTTAGTGACTTCTGTTTATTTGTTCCGTCAAGTGTCAAAAGAAGGATGCTGAAATCTCCAACCATAATTGTAGATTGTCTATTTCTACTTATTTCTGATCAGTTTTTCCTCCGTGTGTTTTGAACATCTGTTGTGATGATTAAGGATTGCCATTTTTACCTTTATGAATTGATCCTTGAATGACGAGGGAATGACCTTCTTTGTCCTTAGATTCTTTGCTCTGAAATCTACTTGGATATTAATCAAGTCATTCCAATTTTCTTGTGGCTGGTGTGTCATGTATTTTCCATCCTTTCACTTTTAACGTATTTGTATCTTTATATTTAAGTCATTTCTTTTTTTAAAAAGATTTTTATTTATTCATTTGACAGAGAGAGAGATCACAAGTAGACAGAAAGGGGAAGCAGGCCCCCCACCAAGCAGAGAGCCCGATGAGGGATCTGATCCCAGGACCCTGAGGGTCACGACCCGAGCCGAAGGCCAAGACTTAATCCACTGAGCCACCCAGGCACCCCTAGTCATTTCTTATAGACAGTACCCAGTTCTCGCTTCTTAAAAACATCTAATCTGACAATCACTGCCTTTTAGTTAGGGTACTTAGACCATTTACGTTTAATATGAATGTTGAAATGGTTAGGTTTAAATCTATTTGTTTTCTTTCCATCCTGTTGGTTCGTTGTTCTATTTTTCTTCTTTTCCAAAAGCTTTTTTTGGGATTATTTGAATATTTTTTTTGTGACTGCATTAGAGCTTTAATCTCTACAAGTTAAAAAAATTTTTTTTGTGCATTTATACACAAACTGTTGAACATACAGGATGCAGTTATAATAACTTTTAATGGCCTTTTCTGCTCATTCTAGCATCAGTATCTATTTTGGGCCAGTTTTGATTGACTAATTTTTCTTCTCATGTGGGTCAGATCTTCTTGTCTCTTTTCATGCCAGAAAATTTTTCACTGGATGCCAGTGATGTGAATTTTACCTTGCTGGATATTTTTGTATTCCTCTAAATCATCTTGAGTTTTGTTCTGGGTCATGGTTAAGTTATGTGGAAACAGTTTGATCCTTTGGTGTCTTGTTTTTAAGATTGTTAGGTGGGACCCAGCAGTGCTCAGTTTCCCACTACTGGGGCAAATTTGTTCAGAATCCTCTGGCCGATGTCCCAGGTATCATGAGGTTTTCCCGTATGGCTAGTGAGAATAGGAATAATTCCTTGTCCATAGATGGGTGCCAGGCAATGTGCTGCTTCTGGTTTCTTTTGGGTAACTAATTCTCCAGGCTCTGGTAGTTTTCTCTTGCACATGTCCTAGTCAATACTCCACTGAATGCCCAAGGGGAACCCTCCACAGATGTCCCAAGTTCTCCCTTCAGGCAGTGCAGTCCTCTCCAGTGCTTGTTTTGGTGTGCTCTAACTGCCGTGGTCCTTCCCAGACCTCAGTTCCATCTCTTCAACTCAGGGAGTTGTCTGGGCTCTGCCCTCCCCTCCCCAGCTACACACAGGCCACCTGCCAAGCTGGACCAGGACCTTCTCCCAAGGCAGATCCTCAAAGCACTGCAGAGATCACTTGGTTCTTCTCCCTCCTTTCAGGGATCACTGTCCTTTGTTGCCTGATGTTTGGTGTTTTCCAACTTATTCCATGTATTTTGTCCATTTTGGGGGGTGTTTCAGCTGTCCCGTTCTGTTTGAAGCCTGGTTTTGAACATCAGATTGGACTTATTTCTCGAGCAGATTTCCGGGAAACCTGGAGGACCCTAGAATTTGATCCTATGTTACAAGCAGAGACTCCTTCTACACCCAAATCTCCTCTGTATGACCCCAGAATGTGTGAGGCACCTCCCAGCTTTCTGAACCCAAAAATGGGAGGAGGCTGGAGCTCTATTTAGAGATAAGAAAATGAGACATGTTTCTCTTGCATAATTTGATATTAAAATTTTATGTCAACATTGGCATGGCCAGTGAGCTTGCACTGCAGAGATAACACTCTGCATGTCTAACCAGCTAGCCCCATTAGCACCTGTGCAGATCAGAGGGCTGTGGCCATGGAGGAAAGGCTGAAAGAGCCATCCTAGCTGTCCAGGCACCCTGTCATGGTGTCCCACTCTGTCCAGGCTGTTGCAGGCATGGATTCAGGCATGTCCCCAGAAGAGAGAGCTGGAATTAGCCGGAAGCTAACTTCCCATCAGTGTGACATGCCCTGTCCCTGGAAGGATGCAAGTAGGAGCTGATCCTCTAGCAGGGATATCACAGGCCGTGCTGAACCAGGTGGTGCTCTCTGCCCCTTCCATGGGGCACCCATGCTCTGTGAGTGGGAATCCGGCTTCATGAGTTCACAAAACCTGGCTCCTTGCTGGGAGTGCATGTCAACAGAAATGCTGGTGAACTGTGCAGACCCACAGCATCTCCCCATGCTGGCCCTGCACTCCTGGGTGTCCGGCCCCCTTGCCAGACCCAACATGTACTGCCTCGCCGAGGGGACCGGCCCTGGCCTCCCTCAGCCAGTTACATAACCGGCCGCCTTTGAAAAGACGCTGCATGGAGTCACACGGGTTAGCAAACTAGTTCAAGGTAATTTATGACTCCGAGATGCTTGGGTTTCTAAATACAACAGACAGCTACAAACTGCAAAAACCTCAAGCTCCCTCCCCAGGGGAGACTGCCCGGCCCAGCCTGGGGCGGTGGTGCCGATTCCAGCTTGGCAGAGGGAACTGGCACTCTTGCAGGCCTGGCTGGCCTCACCCACTGTGAGCCCCAGTGAGGCGCACCCTTGAGACATCCTGAAGACCACCTCCTCCCACTCCATGTCTCCGGTGTGCACGAGAAGGTGATGATGACTTTTCTCCTGCCCTGCGATGGCACAGAGAGCCCGCTGCATTCAGAGTTGACCTCCAAGTTGACTGTTTTTCTTTTTCAGTGCTAATAATATTTATCTTGGATAAGTTGGAATTCAGGCGACAGAAACTCCAGTATGGGGAAACTAACTATTGTCAAAGGTGGCTGAAGTTTCCCTTTTCTTTGGGGGTGGTGGGACCTCCCTGGCTTTCCGTCTGTCCAGTGCTGCCCTTGAATGCTTGAAGTGGGTTTTCTGCACGCTCTCCTGCAGGTTGCCTTCCTGCCCTGGTGCTTGTGCCTGAAGCTTGAGACCCAGTTCTGATCGTCTGGAAGGAGACTGTGGGATCTGCCCTTGCTTCACTGCATTCCTGCTGCTGCCCTCTGTGTCCACCATCAATTCCAGCAGCCCTCAAACCCACTGCAGGCCGGGGTTAGTGGGAGCCTGCTGCCAGGCACAGACCTCCCCCTCCCCTTCTATCTTCTTAGAGACACCAGCTGGGAGTCAGCACTGAACTCAGGTCTCCAGTACCACACCTCACTAGCTTAATCCTCAGCATCTCTCCCAGGTGTAGGGATCCAGGGTGAGCAGGACACAACTCCGTCCTGAAGCCCCAGCTTCTGACTCACACATGCACCAGTGATGGCCACACAGTGCACTATCTGCTGTGACAGGGGCCAGCAGGGGAGCCTGGGAGAGCCTAGAGGAAGCCTGGAGAGCCAGAGCACTTCCTGGAAAAGGTGATGCCAAAGGTGGGCTTTGTTCCTTGTGATCTCTGCAGCCCTGGGTTATAAGCATCCCAAAGAAAGACGCTGCTGTGGGGACTGATGAGTCTAAATTCTGCAGGTTGGGTGGCTTTAAGTGACAAAGTACCAAATGGTCTGAGCCTTCTCTCTCTAGTCCTGGACAGTCAGGGACTGGTGTCTTCAGGAAAATACAGACACAGCTGCCCACAGCCAACTGTCCCGGGGCCCTGGTTCCTCCTTAGCTCCTCCCTCAAGAATGAGGAACACTGTGCTTGATCCACAGACAGCCCTATTTCTCCACCTTCCCATCTCCACACCCTTTGCACTGGGACTGGACAGCTCTTCCCATCAGGAGGTGGGGTCTCGTCCCCTACACCCTTCAATCTGTGCCAGCTCCATGACTTGCCCTGGCCAACGGAATACGGAAACAGTGCCGTACCCATTCCTTGCATTGGCCTCAAAGAGCCTTGTGTCCTCAAGTGCCCACCCTCTTTGGACCCTTCCACCACCATGAGCAGAAGCCCAGCCAGCCTCCTAGAAGAATGACATACATAAAGCCCAGTTGCCACCACCCTTGGTTGGCCCAGCCAACAGTCAACTGGCAGTCAGTTGACGCCTTCCCTCAACTACATGTGCTTAAGACAGCCCAGAAGACCTGCCTGGCCAGCTAGCTGCTCAGTTAAGTAAAAGGCTGCTGTTTAGCCACTACATTTCGGAGTGGCTGTTATGCAGCAGAAGCTAACTGATATAGCTGCCCCAGAATTCTGGGTGCATAGGCTGCAAGATTTACAGGCAGAGACCTGGCTGCAGACAGATGGGCTGACTGGCCGCAGAGATCTCACCTGGCCCTCTTGTTGCTATCATTTGGGCTCTGCTCAATAGATTGGACCCTGAGCTACAGTGACCACAGTTTTAATGAGTCTGTCTGGCAGTGTCTGTGCTCAAGCCATCTGGCTACTTCTACTGCTTATTGATCCTATGCAGAGCCCTCCAGTGGTTTCCCATGACACTCAGGGTGAAACCCAAACTCCTTGCCAACCCACGTTGCGCTCCCTATTCCCATCAACCCTCCTAGCTTTGTGCCCCTCACTGCACGTCAGGCACACCTGCCTCCAACCCCCAAGACCCAACCCGACCTCTGGGCCTTTGCACATGCTGCTCCCCTGACTAGGATGCTTCTCCCTCATACCCACACTGCTCCCTCCCCACTTCCTTCAGGCCTCTGCTCCAACAGGCTTTGCCAAACAATCCACAGATTACTCCTTACCAAATGGTGTGTCTTTCTTGGTGCCCTCCTCCTGCTTTATTTCTTTTCAGAGCACTTAGCATGACCTGGTGCAGTAAGGTCCACACTGTGAGATATTCAGTGGGAGCCAGTGAAGGTTATGAAGGGAGGGGGTTGGTGAGAAAGAGGTCAGCCGTGGGACCTTCATAGCACAGAGCCACTGACTGGGAGCCCGTGTGTCCTGAAGAAGGCTGCCATCCCCCACTGCCTGGCAACCACCAGGGACACTGTTGGCAGTGATGTGCTTTAGCCACTTCTAGGAGCTGGTAACTTGCTCGGCAGCACAAGCCGAGATTTACAGCTGTGGCATAATTGCTTACAAGCCTCATGCAGGTGACACATGTTTATGAAAAATACCTTGTCTTGAGGTGGCCCCAGAGATCTGTTCCCTAGGACACAGAAGGCTCCACAAAGAAGGTTCTACCTGGGAGCTCCTGCTGTCTGAAACCCTTTAATTGAGGGCCCAGCATTTAGGGCCCTTCTCAGAACTGCAAGAGCCTGCAAAAGAGAGAATTCTCTAACAGGGCGCTGGGATTCCCCTGCAGCAGGCAGGAGAAGTAAGAAGTGGCCTGGCTTAGCCTCAGAAGCTGGGGAAGGCATTCTCCAGGACCTGGAAAGCCCAGGACAGGCCCAGACTCACCATGGATCCAGGGTTCAGGGATAAAGCTCTTCTACACTCTGGGAGGGGCCCCCTGGGCACTGGGGTCTTGGGCAGAGCTGGGGGCCTCATCAGGGTCCGAAAAGGCTGTGTGGTGTTGTGGTAAAGAGCACAGAGTCTGGACCTGGACTACCTTGGTTCAAATCCCAGCTCATTCACTGACAAGCTGCATGACCTTGGACAAGTTTCATAATGGTTCTGAGCCTCAGCGTCCTCATTTATAAGATGGGTGTAAAAACAGAGTCTCCTTGCAGTGCTCTAAGGAGCACTGTACATGCAAGGAGCACTGAGCCCTGCAGAATGCTCAGACCAGGGCCTGGCACACCACAAGTGCTGGGGAAGTGAGTTGTCATTAACAGCATCAGAGGCCATGACTCTGCACCCTCAGAGCAAAAGTGGAGCCTTCCTGGCAAGGACACAACTCTGTTCCAGGCTCAAGGGTGATGGAGTGCTGCTCCAGAGTATTTCATCCCCTTAACAGGCAAGGAGCTGACAGGGAGTAAGAGAAAGTAGTCCATTAAACCTCAGGTGCTTCAGCATCAAAATGACAGGCATGAGAAGTAGAAGCAGCAAGAACTTCTCAGGCCTTTAGGAGAAATGTGCTAAATTGGCTTTCATGCCAGCTCAGTGGAGCCCATAAGTGGAAATGCAGGCTGTCAGGTTTGATCACTCTACTGCCATCTCCAGGGTTCCAGGTCCCAACCAACCAGTCCTACTGTGAATAGCCAGATACCAAGTGGAAGGAACACAGTACCCACCTTCAGAGAGCTGGAGCCAGACTCCACATAGGGTCCACTCCAGTTGTCATTAAAATCTCAGCCACTCCTCTTTGCTCCTATTTCCTCATTCTTACAAAAACACCCATGGATGGCTACACAGGGTTTACTAAAACACTTGCATTTATCGGAATTTGCAATTGTAAAGAGGGAGAAGGGGAGAATACAGGGACAACAGGCATGACTGCAGGGTGTGCTACAAATTACCAAAGATCTTAGGGCCTCAGTACCTAGGATTTTTAAGAAGGCTTCTTGATATGTGATTAGAGAAAGGAGGCCCATTTAGTAAGTGGTGATAGGACAACTGAGTATCCACATGGCAAAATGAAGTTGGATCCCTACCTCACACCACACCCCCCCCGCCCCCCAATTCTGGATACATCAACAGTCTCCATTTTAAAGAGAAAACTCTAAGAGGAATTTTCTCTGGGGGAATATCTTTACAAACTTGGGGTTGGGAACAATTTCTTTCTTTTTTTAAAAAAGATTTTATTTATTTATTTGACATAGAGAGAGATCACAAATAGGCAGAGAGGCAGGCAGAGAAAGAGGGAGAAGCAGGCTCCCTGCCGAGCAGAGAGCCTGATGTGGGGTTCGATACCAGGACCCTGAGATCATGACCTGAGCTGAAGGAAGACCCACTGAGCCACCCTGGCGCCTCTGGGAACAATTTCTTAAACAAAGTATAAAAAACTCACTAGGCATAAAAAAAAAATTGGTAGATTTGACTGCAGTATAACTAAAAATTCATTTTTATCAAATGACTGGCAAAAAGACAAATCACAAAAAGCAAGAAGACATCTGGAATATGTACAATAAGCAAAGAAATAGTATCCAAAATACATAAAGAACTCCTACAAATCCATAGGAACAGGAGAAGAAATGAGCAAAAATATCACAGCAGTCATGTCTTAGAGGAGGAAACAGGTGTATAGATGAGCATGGGAAAAACTGTTCAACTACACTAAGATGCAGGGAAGTGCAAGCTAAGGTCACAATGAAATATTTCATAATAGTTAAATTCACAGTGAGTAAGACATATGACAGTACCAAGGGTTTGAGAGGATACAGATCAACTGGAATACCTAGTGGTTGAGTGTGACACCTGGTCTGGCCGTGTTGAAAATCACTTTGAATTTTCTTGTTAGGTTGACCATTCATATACATACCTTAAAATCCTGCAAACTCACTCCTTGGTATTACAAAAGGCATGTACAAGAAGGTTTCATAGCGACACTGTTAATATTGGGGGGGGGGTGACCTAAATATTCACTGACAAGAGAATGCAAAAATAAATTCTAGAAAAGTCACACAATTTATTTTCACACTAGTGGAAGTGAACTACAGGTACACAACAGCATAGCTAAAGCTTAGAGTAAAATGTTGAGTAAAAAAGGTGCAAATTTTAGACATCTAACTAATAGAAGACAAGTTTTCAAAGCTTAAGAATAAACAACATAATGTTTGGACTTATTCAGTAAGCCTATGAGCAAGAGAAGGATGAACAAACACAAAATTGCAGATAAGGGCTGACTTCTAGAGTAGGATAAGATGCAAACACATGGATGCAAGCTACTGGGAATGTTCCAGTCTGGAGCTGAGCTGTGGGCTTACAGATGTTTGTTGTTTCCTTACCCTTTATAATGTACACAACACATTAAATATTAAACAGATAAAGGCAATGGAGGAAAAAAAGGAGAAAAAAAAAGAGGAACATGGTATGGATCTAGACAGATTTCCTTGTCACAGCGTTCACTATTTCCTTTGTGTCATAGTGGGTACCAAGAAGTCTGAGGAGAGGCCAGACCAGGAGGTCAAAGGACTGGCAATTGGATGATGGCATTCTTCCTTCTGAGCCTCAGCTTCTCCGTATGCAAAATAAGAGGGTGTACAAGGAATGATAAATTGTTGGCAGGCATAACACAGGTCTCCCTTTCTACCCCCACTGCAGACATTACTAATGGATTGCAGTACTACTTCACAGGGATCACATACACAGACTTGGACTCCTTCTCAGCTGGGCCTGCAGGCTGGTCAAACTGAGATGGCACACTAATAATACGTATATGTTGTCAAGGAGACTCTACCCAGTTCTGACCTGCAAATCATGAAGACTCACAATCAGGCACTAGCTAGTCTGAAAGCCTGTGGTCCTAGGGAGAAGACTGCTGGCTTTGGAGCAGATTCTAGCCAGACCCTGCCAGTGTGCAGCCTCAGCTTCCATGGTGCCCACTCCCGTGGCCTCCAATCTGCTGCATCTGGACCCTGCCCACTCACCATCTGACCAGACCTTTTGCTCCCATCTATTGGGTGGGCAGGCTTGTATCTACCCTATGCTGGTGAGCTGTACTAGACTCAAAAACAGCTCAACTAACATAGGGCCAGGCAGGAGCTTATCATCATTCTCTAGTGCAGAGAGTACTGGAGTCAGCTCCATTGTGGCTGATCCAAATAGCCCTCTGAGGCAGGAGTATGGTATTGCTTTCACTGCCTTTGCCTATATGGTCCTACAGGCTTTCGTTCCCGTGCTCTTCTCTGCCTGCCCTCCTCCTCCTCCCCTCACTGGCCTCAGCTCACAAGACTCCTCCCAGGTTGCACTGCTCCATCTCCTTCCTCCCCAGTGAGCGGTGACATCCCTTCCTCTAGATGTCCACAACAGAGAGGTCGGCTTTTTCAAGGAGAAGTTGTGTGCTGGGTCTGGTCCAGCTTTTGTGGGTTTCTGTCCTTCTAGTGTGGGGAACCTATCAGGATCTAGCTCAAAACTGGCATGAAAATAATAATCCCATCAGGAGCAGCCACAATGCCAATGAATAAAAAGGCTTCTTTAAGCACTTCCCACCTATCCTATGAGCCTCACAGCCAGGAAAGTTGGCAGGGGGAGACAGCATTTCACTCTATTCTAACAAGAAAATCAAAGGCCACAAAGGGGAGTGACTTTTCCAGCATTACTGCCCACCTTCCCACCTTCTGGAAGGCTGGGAAGCTTTTCTGCCACATTCCATCAAGACCCTGAAACCACATTCTGGTGTGGAAACCCCTCCCCTCCCCAAAGCAGGGGAGTGCTGAGTGACCACAGCCCCTAATCATAGAGCATCTGGTTTCATCCTGCTACCTGCAGATTCTTTTAATAACGAGATCATATTGAGAGACATTATATTCAGTGACATGGTGCCTTGGTGATTCATCTCTCTTTCATTTTATTCATCGTATGCAAATTTTAAATGACTGCTGGGCTGTGTGCACAGGAAGTCTTGATTTACTAGAAAGAACTGTGGCAAGTTCTTAGAAAACAAAGATGGGAATTTAAGGCATTGAGATGTGTCCAATGAGCAGAGTAAGGACAAAGGTGTCTCCCACTGTTTCGTCCTGGAACAAAGCTGCCAGCACATGCCCACACGTGGCCTGCCAGACCCTCAGATCAGAGTCTGCCACTGACACCCATTGTGTGGAAGGGCCTGAAACCTGCTATTATCTTCAGCACCATCCACAGACTCTGAGAAACAAACAGCACACCCTTGCAAAGGCGCTGAAACAGGAATGCTCAACTTGTGTTCCCAGAAATACAGGTGCCAGATGTTTACTTCTGGTTCCAGCTTCTCCTGGGTTCATTCTCTTTCAAACCTTGGAAACTTTGGGCACCACTTTACAATCCCTCCATCAGATCCCTCCATCTCTCTCTATCCCAGGAAGCTCCACCCCCTGGACAATTCCAAATACTCCTCAAAACCATCTCTGATGCCCCCTCTTTCAGGAAGTCCCCTTGCCTTCTCCCTGGTCTCTTTATACTGCTAGAATGATCATAATGGGTTCAAATGCTATTGCTTACACATCTGTCCCCCCGGTCACGGGTAGGTCTGTGGGAGCTGGTGTCATGGCTGAGCTACTTCCATTACCTCCAGCCCCTCAACATGGGCCCTGGCACATTGTGGGGATGGAGTAGGGCCTCAAAAAAGCATGACCTAAATATGTGGGCTCTGTCTTCCTGGAACTTATTGAATAGTGAAAGAGAGCTAATGACAAAGGTGAACTCAAGGTACTCTGAACACAGACCAGACAATCCTTTCCTGAGTACTTCATAGCTAAGCCAAATCTCATTGGTGAGTAAATGTCAACTGCACAAAAATGAGAGTAAAGAACTTTCCAAGGAGAAGCAGTAACAGAAAAATGTTCTAAGGTTGGAGGGAGCAATTTGTATAACTACTGAAAGGCCACTGGTGCTTTAGCAAAGCAATGTGGTAATGAGCAAGAATGCATAGATTATGTGTATCAGCTAGGATAAGCCAGGTCATGCTGTGTAACAAATGACTCTTAAAATCTCAGTGTCCTACAATAAGGTTTACCTATGTCTCATGTTACATGCCATGTGGCTTTCCTTCATATCTTTTCCCCTCTGGACTCAGGCTGACAGAACAATGTCTATCTGGAGTATTGCCATTGTCATGGAAGAAGGAAAAGAAAATTGTAAATCACTCACTGATTCGTAAAGCGTGTGCTCAGATTTCTTTCACTGTTTTACCAACCCCTCTCCCATGCCTGAGAGCAATATGGACAGTGCTGTATAATCCTCCATCTGCGAAGCACACCACAGTAAAAGGCACTGAATGGGGACGCCTGGGTGGCTCAGTTGGTTAAGCAGCTGCCTTCGGCTCAGGTCATGATCCCAGCGTCCTGGGATCAAGTCCCACATCGGGCTCCTTGCTCCGCAGGGAGCCTGCTTCTCCCTCTGACTCTGCCTTCCACTCTGTCTGCCTATGCTTGCTCTCGCTCGCTCTCTCTCTGACAAATAAATAAATAAAAAAAATCTTAAAAAAAAAAAAAGGCACTGAATGTGGGGGAATGGTAATCCAGTTCCACACCATGATTAAGACTTTGATGTTTATCCTAGAAGCAATGGAATCTGTTGAATAAATTTTTCATTTCTAACAAATCACTCTGGCTGTAGTGAGGCCAACAGACTGGAAATGGGCAAGAGTGGATTGAGAGAGAAAAATTAGGAGGATACTTCAGTTTCCTGAGCCAAAAAAAAAAAAAAAAAAGACTAGTGTCAGACTATTTAGTCTAAAGTAGGGTCATAGCAGTGGAAATGGAGAGAAGCCAATAGATTTTAAAGTGGGAAGTTCTAAGGATGTACAAAGAGAAGCATGGGTGAGTGAATGTGTGACCTCAGGATGCAGAAAGAATGTAGCAGAGTTGGCTTCTTATGTCTTACCACGTGCTGGCTCCCATCTTTTAGGAAGACCAGCTACTCGATTCTCTACTTGTCCTTGGGCTCTCTGTGTCCTCCTAATAAATCTCCCTTCTTGCTTAAAAAAAAAAAATCCTGAGCTAAATAAAGAAGGGAACAAATGGATTAATAAGGTGATGAGCAGCCAAGAGAACTGACAAATGAATGACAGAGTGACCAGGTGAGATTAATTCATGTGTCCAAGTGTTCAAAGAATGAAGAAAAACTAGACTCAACTAGAAGAAAGGTCTCCCCACTGGACATGCCTTAGAAGGATCCCTCCCTCCCCTACCAACACATCAGGCATCTCTCTTCTTCCAGGAAGCCATGACCAATTTCAGCTGTAGCAGAGAATAGAGAATGGGCAGGAGGGGAAGAAGGGAGGGACAGGGAGGCAGATGAAGGATGGGCTCCATGGAACCTCTATAGCATCCTCCCCTCTCTTCTGTGGCCTCCCTACACTTCCTTTCCAGAGTTCCAAACTTGACCTTCAGTAGTTGGAGGGCTTGGACTCACAAACATCCCTGAAAGAGAATTTTTGTAACAGCAGCATTAGACAAACTTCCAGGAACTTAGGAGCCTTGGGATCCACACAAGCACAGAAAGCCTCAGATCCTTCTCTGCCCTGGGTCAAGAAAATGAAATTCAGAGACAGAATGTTAGGGTTGTGGACTCAGCTCAGCTCACCATGGACAGCGACCCCCTCACTCCGCTCCCCCGCAGCCAAGGGAGTGTTGTGGTCACTGTCAATGGTGCTGACGGGCCGACACAGCTGAAGAAACTTGTAACACCCAGCCACAGTATATCAGAGCTGAGAGGGTTCTGGGATCTCAATTTTCCCAGTGCCTCATTTTGCAGATAAGAAAAGAGAAGTCTAGATGGGGAAGGAATTCTCTCAGGAGCACACAGTGAGTGGCACTGTGGTATTGGAAGCTGACCTCTAGATGCTTACTCAGAGAAAACTCATTTCCTTGGAAGGATCCTGGCTGTTGCCCACTACCCAGAATAATTAAGTCCTGAAAACTCATAGTAGCACAGAGTAGGTACTCACTGAACATTTGTTGACTGAATAAATTATTATGGTGAGACACAAAAAAAGTCTTGAGTCTGGGAGTGGACCCTGAATCCTGAATTCAAACAGGAAGTCTTGTTCTTTTTTGGTATGGGTGAAATGGTATGGAAGGAAGCAGTGGGGGAAGGGAGGAAGTGCATAGGCACAAGCCAGGACTTTAAGCACAGAGGAACGCTAACCTCTGTTCTCTCAGGTTTCATACAATCTCCCACCCAGGAAAATAGGTTGAACAGTTCAGGAGGTTCCTTTCGGGAGGCAGGGGGATCACCTGACCTCAATCTGGCCAGTCAGCTTATTCTATCCTTCCTGGCCACAGTGATTGGCTTGGGGCTGAGTATGTGACCAATGAGATCCCAATGGATCAGATCTCAGGGTTGTAATCATAGGGAATGAGAAGTTCTATTTTTGTTGGGGGAAGGGATTTATCAGTTTGTGACTGTTGATGGCCATCTTGATATCCCAATCAGAAAGCCTACCTGAGAATAACATCAGCACAGAGGAAAGTAAGCAAAGCCAAGAGGTAGAGAAAGATGATTACTGATGATGTCATCAAGCACCCAGGAACAGCCTTGCGTGAAGCTGTCTGCCTTTGGACTTCTCAGTTACATAAATTATTCTCTCCTGCATTGTTTGATTGCTTGTTTAGGCCACTTTGGGTTTTCTATCACTGGCTATCAAAAAAAAAACCTACTTCCAGTTGGTTAAATGGAGCATCCTGGAATTGTATGGATTTAGGCTAGCTTGAAGAAAGGATTTCCAGAAAACACTGCAAAATTCTAGTCTAAGCTAGAGACCCAAATGGATTTAAACTATATCTATTGAAGGCTTGCTGCAGGCTGGGCCACTCACGTTACCCAAATGAATCCTCCCAGGATTGACCTCATTAAGATAGCAATGGAGGACCCCATTCTGGAAGATGTGACTGAGGCGCCGAGAAAGGAGATGCCTGGTTTGTAAGTGTGGAGCCAGACTGCAAATCCCGATTCTGCTGCTTGTGTTCCAGGAAGCCTCATGATGTGGCTTATCCATGTTACAGAGACTTGGGTACACAACCCCATGCCTGGTATACTGTGGATGCCTGAGGCTTGGTAACTGTCATGTTCTGTTACAAGACTCACAAAAGCAATTCGCACTGAAGGGAGGAAGAAGAACTTCCTTCACCAGTACCACACACACTACTAACTCCCTGAAGCTTAGAATCCCTTTCTTTCCCTTACTTTCCTTGGCAGAGTCATGCCCACATGACCATAGGACAGTCCCCCATTCACAGCCAGCATCAGGAGCTGTTACAGGGGAGGCCAAAACCTTCACCCCTCTACCATGCCTGGGGACATCTCTTTCTTTGGGGCCTTGGGGGACCCTACTCCCCATATGCACACCAGAGGTCTTTTCTAGAACATGCAGAGAATCTCACTCAGTTTGAAATAAGATGTATCCATCACTGTCATTCCTAGGTCTCCCTTGAAACTGAGCTCATGCACTCCTTTCTCTGCATAGTGGCCTCCTGTGTCTGCTGCAGGAGAGGCTGAACTGACAATAAATCAACAGCTCAGCACTTGAAGGCACACACGAAGCAAGAGCTGACAGCTGGAAAGCACTGTTTAGAAAAGACCTCGCATTTCACCCTGAAGAGGCTGCAGGAGCCCCTCGGGTCCAGAAGTAATGCTTGGACCAAAGCGAACTGGAAGGTTTTATGATGGATGGAGGCTTCTTGCCATGATGGAGGGTGTGGCGAGGTCTCTGACATTCCCAAAGGCTCACTGTGTGCAGGTTCAAGGTGCACAGAGAAGAAAAGGCCCAGAGGTGTTCACAGACCAAATATGAACCGGCCACCCAGCCATGCAGAACACCATAGTTCATAACCTGCTCTCATGGGTGTTGAGTGGAGGGACAGGGGCAGATACCCAAGTCTTCTGGGGAACTAGTTAAAAATAGAGAAGTTTTAACTCACCCTAGAAGGCTGAATCTGTTAGATATGTTTGGCTGAAGTGACAAAACCCTCCTAAGAGTGGCTTAAACTACAAAGACATCTAACATTTAATATTTAATGATGATGTAAGGGATGGGAGATCCGGAGGTAGTCTGGTGGCCCAACAATGTCATCAGTAACTCAGATACCACCCCCCTCTCTATTCTACCATTAACAGAATGTTGGTTCATTTAATACCCCCTTATTGTTGCAGTGTGGCTGCCTCTACTCCAGCCATCATATCTGCATAGTTAACACTCAAGCAAGGGGGCACCTTCTTCCCTACCCACCTCTTCTTGGGAAGGAAGATCTCCCATGGAAGCTTCTATAGTCTCCCTCTAATATCTCACTGGCAGACACTGGGTTCTGAACCCTTTCCCCAGACAATCACTAGATGTAGGAAAAGTGGTTGCCACGACTGGCTTGGACAAACCTGATTCCTCCAAGTTTTGCATCCACAGGAAGAAGGCAGGGTGGGCTGGACAAAGGCTACTGCATCCAACACCACCCAGCCATAAGGGACAAAATGGACAAGGGAGCTGAGGGTTCAAAGGTAAGGGAACAGATGAGCAGTAGGAACAGAACAAGCAAAGGTGCAGAGGTGTGGGAGACACCCTGGGTGCTCAGGTTTACTCGTGGTTCATGTCCCCAAGAACACCAACAAGTGGGAAAGGTGGGCAGGGCCTCATTTTACATTTTTGGCCTGTAGTGAGGCAGGCCCTAGGCAATGGGAGCTACCGAGAGATGCCGAGCAAGAGAGTGAGCTCAGGAGCAGGTGGAAAATTGCAGGTGTGTGGACGTGTACTTTAGGAACTGAGCAGAGCTGTTCTGTGACAGCCAATAATGTTGCTAATAAAACTCTGGAGGTCTCCGTTCAAACAGATGATTATAATTGACAAGAGAGAGTAAACATGACCTTAATTAATGAATTTGCTAATGGCAGCTACCTGCTTCTGGATATTAGAACGCACACCCTCAGCCAGGTCCTTTACACAGCTACCCTGTCACATCTGCGACCCCGTGACCCTCATCTGTCCCACCTGTCCTCGGTCTGGCTTCCAGCTGCACACCCCCCAGGGAGCCCGAAATGACTCAGTGTTCTGTGTTGTAACTTACAAAGCACGCCCCCAGCTCAGAGGGTGAGGCCAACTGCGTCCCACTCTACAGGAGAGAAAGCAGAGGCTGGAAGTGAGTAAGGGGCTTGCTGTGGGGTGTTGGGTGGGATCTGAACCCAGAGCCTCTGCCTTTTCTAGTCCACCATGCTGCTTCAATGGCTTCAGAGTGGGCACCCCCTCCAAGCCCAACCAGGGTGCTTGCCCAACCCAAGGGGACTCGGGGTAGGGGGTAGGATGCACGCAGGGGCAAGGGATGGAAGAGGAGAAGGGGTGGGGAGGGGAGGGAGGAGGGTTCTGCTCTGTGCAATGCCAACCCATGCAGACGGCATGCATGCATGCGACCCCACAAATGTGTCATCCATTTCTCATGCCCTGGGGCCTTCCAAGCTGAGCAGGAGGAGTGCCCTGCACCCGCAGGGACCACACAGTTCATGGGATGCACAGGTGGGCAGGGGCACAGCCCATCCCATGACTGAGAGGACAGCGTCCCTAGTTAAGGCCCTCATTCCAGGCAATCACATCCTGGGATTGATGAGTGCCCAGGCGACCAGGTTGGGCAATTCTGTCCTTGAAGTGCAAACTGGCATCTAGGGGGCTGATTTTTGTTTTAATTAAATTATACATTTATAAACCAATAGTTGAGTGCCTTGGCCACTTTCTTGTAGCCCTCAGCCTTGGCTTTATTTTCTTTTGGGGGTCAGTTTCTGAACCTTAAGTTGAGTGTCATTATGGACATAAATATTGCCCCTTTCATGTGTCAGCTTCAGCATTAGAGGCCACCCCAAATACCCCTTCCCACACTGGTGACAGGCCTCTTTTAATGCAGTTCTGTAGGA
Organism: Mustela nivalis; assembly: GCF_964662115.1. Classification (NCBI taxonomy): domain Eukaryota; kingdom Metazoa; phylum Chordata; class Mammalia; order Carnivora; family Mustelidae; genus Mustela; species Mustela nivalis. Next base: position 160,641,333 of record NC_139020.1, read on the forward strand.
TTATGAGCTGAGGATTTAGAATAACAAGGCCAGGGGGCGCCTGGGTGGCTCAGTGGATTAAGCCGCTGCCTTCGGCTCGGGTCATGATCTCAGGGTCCTGGGATCGGGTCCCGCATCGAGCTCTCTGCTCAGCAGGGAGCTTGCTTCCCTCTCTCTCTCTCTCTGGCTGCCTCTCTGTCTACTTGTGATTTCTCTCTGTCAAATAAATAAATCTTAAAAAAAAAAAAAAAAAAAAGAATAACAAGGCCAGGAGGGGTCTGTCTGACCAAGCAGGGTGAGTAGGCAGGCGCTGACCATTCACCCAGGACTCCTCAGCCAGCAAAGTGTCAGGCAGCGGGAGAGCTGCCCCCAAGGGTCCGGGGGGTTTAGAGTAAGTTGATTAAGTGGATTAATCCAGCCACTGCTGGGATGGCAGGCCCTGAAGCAAGGCTGTATGCTGAGAAAGACGGAGTGTCCCAGTGTTTGGTCCTACTTATCCGTTCTAGAAACCAGGGGGTGAGACATGGATTTGAAATCAGAACACTGGCATTCAAAGCTGGCTCAAAACCTTGGTTAGGTATCAAAAACAAAATGAGCCTCAGTTTTCTTATCTGTAAGAAGGAACTCTTGAACTCTCTCCCCGCTTAGGTGCGGGGATTAAGTGAGGTAACACCAGATAAACTTAGGAGCTGATGGGGGCTTCTCTCTTCCCGGGCAGGGTCGGCAAACTTTCTCCATGAAGTGGGCCTTTTACTCTGTCTCTGTCTCTATCCTATCTCCTTAGCTCTGCTGTTCTGGGGCAAAGCCAACACTGGCCATAGGTAAGTCTGCACTCTCGGGCCCTGCTTTCTGGGTGAGAATGCTCCGGGCACTTGGGACCCTCCATGTTTCACACTAGTGTTTCCAGCTGTGTGGGGAGCTGTTTTCCCATACAGCTGTACTTGGCCTTGGGTCATGAAGTGTGTTCTAGCAGGCTGGCTGAGGGAAGGAGTGTGGGTAGGCGGGCATGAGTCCCCTGAAGCCATTGGGCAGAGGGGAGTGTGCTCTGGAATCCACATCTCCCAGCCCCAAACCAGTGGGGCAGCTGGTAAATCCTGTCCCTGGGGGCTTGCCGCTAAGACAGGAGTGGGAGGGAGGGGCACTCTCCTTCCTATTGAAACGACCTAGAAACCCAATTATGTGGAACAGGGGATGCACTCAGGTCACACAAGCTCAGTTCAGACTTCCTGGGTTTTTCTGACCAGCTCCTCATCACTGCCATGGATGAGGGAAGGGCCTGAGGCAGTGGGGCAGGAGGACCACCTGGGTCGCACCAGCCTCGCTGCTCAAGGAGCAATCCTGGGTGCCTCGTTGCACACATGGTTTGCCTCTGAGCACATAAGAGAGAGTCTCTTTGGGAAGACTGGCTTTTGCTCTCTGAGGGAGAACCGCCTGTGTGCCAAGCACGGCAATCCTATGAGTCAGGTTTAGAAAGCCTGGCACAGAGAGGTCAGGGAAACTTCCAAGTCACACAACTGGTAGGTGCATGGCTGGGGCTACAGAATGCCTATGGAGGTATGTCTAAGGGACTGGGAGAAAGGTAGGTACCTAGGTAGGTAGCAGCTTTGGAAGTCAGAAGCTATAGTATTCCTGGGAGACCATTCCCAGTGCCCCTGGTCCCAGGCCTGGCCACCTCCACCCGCCTTGGCTGCCTCTACAGGGTCAGCTGAACCCAGCTGTGGCTCGTGTCCCAGGTGAGGGAATGAAGTTCCACAGGGCTACCTCGAGGACCACAAGCTCAGATGCCTTCAGGGGCTGGGCTTGGAGAGGCAGGGGGAGGCCTGGGGACTCAAGCCCTGCCCAGTGGTCGGCTCCAGCTTGGCCAGGAGAGCACGGCCTGAGGGAATGTCTCCCCCACTCCCCCCCGACCCCCACTGGCTGGATCTTCTCAGGCCCTACTCAATAGCAACACAAACCCCATACCTGGATTTTCATCTGAAGTCTTCCAGTTTACACATGTGAAAATTCATTTCTTAAAAGTCTAGATTGAGGGGCATCTGTTATTAGCTCTCCATTACAGAGGAAGACATGAGGCCCAGAGAAGGAGCTGCTTGCCCAAGTTCGCAGAGCAGGGAGTTGTGCTATAATGCAGACCCCACGGGCTGGCTCAAAGGTGCAGGCCTGGAAGAGACTTTGAAAGCAGCCTGATTCCCAGTGCCCCATTGGATGCAAAGTCATTGTCAGGAAATAACCCCTTGACACCTACTTGTGTACCCCCCGGCATAGGAAAGTGCACCGATCCTCCTAGAAGCTGGCTTGGCCTCCCTCTGAGTTGGCCTGAGGTAGTCCAGGAGAGGCATAGGGCAGCCATAGATCTCCCTGAGGCTCTCTGTCCCTCGCCTAGCAGCTCCAGTCCCTTTGGCTGTCACTGGCAGGGGACCTGGTAGAGATGACAGCCATGCAGCCAGGAGCACAGTGGAGACAAGATGGTGGGCACAAGGCAGATGTTCAGATAGTCACTCAACAAATATCGACTGCAAGGTGGCCAGCCTGGGTATAGGCCTAGGTGTCCAGCTGTGTATACACCACAGTCCCTTGAGCTCCTAGCCTCATGGGAAAGCACTACTCAGAGAAAACATCCCCTGAGCCCCCACAGCAGCCCACACAAATAACCATGCTGATGTGAGGCTGTGGCTACGGGTCACAGCGAAGGGTAAACAGAGACATAGGACATCCACAGCAAAGACTGACCAAGAACTGGGACGCTGGATCCAGACAGCCTGGACTCTGTGATCCCACTCCTCAGTTTCCTCATCTGCAGAAAGGGGTACCTACTCGTACCTACCTCTGCAGAAAAGGGGTACCTACTCGTACCTACCTCCTAGAATTTTCATAGGATTAAGTGAGTTCTTTGTTTAAAACACTTAGGACAGTGTCTGACAGTGGATTGGGCTAGCGCTCACCTCCACAGCAGCTCTGTAAGGAAGGGTTTGCTGTCCCCATTTTAAAGATGAGAAAAGCAAGGCTGAGAAGGGCTATGAGACCCGGTGCACGCTCACTCCCTCTTCATGCTGAGCCCGAATGTGTACTTTCTGTCCAGCTCGCCTGTGTTCCCTTGCACTCTCTGTCCCCACTGTAACCACAGTTGCAAAGTAGGTGTGCAGAATTTTTGAACAAGTTAGCATGTGAGTGAACGCTCCAACCCTGTCCCCATCTTGGGCTCTCAGAGCGGGGACTGGATGGGATATGGAGCTCCCCCAGACTGTCCAGGAAACACAGAGTGTGAGAATTCCCTCACTCACAGCCCACACAGCATTCATTCAGTGTGGGCACTCAGGTGTGGGGAGCAAGGATGCTGGAACAAGCCCTGGGTGGGCAGGGCAAGGCACCGAGGCCCCTGAAGGGGGTGCATGCATAGCCGGGATCCTAGCAACCAAGGAGCAGGGAATGATTACTCCTAGGAGGGGCAGAGGACAGGGCCCAGCCTGAGCACTGCCGCTTGTAGGGCTCTGAGTGGCCGGGAGAATCAGCATAAGCCCTCCCCCACTGCATCTCCTGCTCAGCCAGCAGAGGGGAGAAGAGAGAATAGGTCTAGTCCAGATGTTGCCACAGTGCTCCCTGCCTGCCAGCACTGCTTCGAGGGTTCTGTACATATTGGCACATTTAATCTTCCTTGAAGCCTCATGAAGTAGCTGCTGATTTCAGCCCTGTGCGGACAGGAGGACTCGCCCAAGGACAGAGCAAGGATTCAAACCCAGCCTGGCACCCAGGAAATGTCCCTGTCCTCCCTTTTATGGCTTCCTGGTTGTCGGGCAGGGAAGTCTCCCAGTGCTGATAGCGGGCACCTCTCTGAGGGACACTGACATGTGTCATGACGGCTCTGGGAAAGTAGAGAGGGTGGGCCTGGGCATTGTCTGCAACAGACTCCAGCTCTGGGGGGCCGTGGTCCCAAGGTCAGCACTAAGAGCACCCAGCAGCAGACACCCAACCCAAGGGTCCAGCCCCGCAAGCTCCTGTAGCGCAGTGTGAGGTGGCCGGGGCCAGACCCATCTGTGGTGACAAAAGGGACTTGCCCAGATCACACAGACTTCGAGGTCTTAGAGTTTCAGTCTGCCAGTCTATGAAGCTGTCCCACAAAGAGCAGACCAGGCATGCAGGAGACTAGTTATCCTCGGGCATTACGATCAGGTGAGCTAAGTATAGATGGGGTCCGGGCGTCAGGGTACGGGCCGGGGTGGGGGGCAGTGGACAGGCAGGATGAGCAACAGATGCAAAGAGCAGGGTCCTAAAGCCTGGTGGGGAGAGGAAAGGTATTCCCACTGGAGAGCCCAACTTGTGCAAATACTGGGAGGTGGGATACCGTGTGGGAAATGGGGCTCATGCGTTTAGGCAGGAGCATCAGGTTGTGACAGAGGTGACACTGGGAGCCCCTGTTCCCACCTGTGGAAGCCCCTGGACCCGCACCTCCTCCTGGCTCGCGACCCAGGTCCCGGCAGCTCTGCCCCAAGGCCCAGCCCCCAGCTTTCTCCACAACATCCTGCATTTCTATATTGTCCTGTGGCAGTTCAGGCACAACAGATGGATTCCCGCCCTTGAAGCGATAATTAAGTTTCTCATTACTGAGAGGTACCACCATGACATGTCCTCAAAGTTTAAAATAAATTAAAATTGAAAAAAAAAATCCAGACTGTGAAGGGTCTAGATGAGCATGGGAATAAGAGCAGGTCCCTCAGTTCCCATTAATGATGGAACCCTCCTGGTCCTAGAGGGAGGGAGGGGGTGGACTTGACCCACACGCGGCCTGTCTATTCAGGGTCTAAACTGTCCTCACTTTTTTCCTGAGCCCCTTTCTGCATCTGGCCTAGAGCCCTTACAGAGCTCACAGGCTGAAAGGGAACTCAGAGGGTGGTCACAGCCTGGAGTTGAGGGAGGGGGGTCTCGGTGAGGCCAGAGGAGGCTGTGGGAGGGGGTGGGAATCAAGAAGGGCTTCAAGGAGGAGTTGACATCTGCAGTGGGTCTCCATGGATGAGCCATCATCTAGCCACGGTGAATGAACAGGAATATATGATGACTGAATAAGTGAATGAATGAATGAATGAATGGGCATCCACCTAACAGAGCAAGGAAGGGTGGCCAGCCCAGGCCAGGCTGAAAATGAAGGGTACCCGAGATCGGGAGGGATCATGGTGTGATAACTGCCTTACCGTCTTTATGGTCTTCTCACTACCATGATAGCCTGAGGGGCTGCTTGGGAGCCCTTATCTGTCCTCTGCTCTAGGACACTGCCTCTAAATAGCCTTAGTGTCCCCATAGGTACTTGTATTCACCTCCTGGGTGTTTATGAAGAGGGGACAGTTGGTGTGCCACCCCAGGCTGAAGAAAGAGGAAGAGGTTGGTGGGGAGATTCACAGTGGTGGGATCATGGGGTGGCAGGCATCGGAGGGGTACAGTGGAGAAAGCAACCTCCAGCTCGAGGATCCAGATGGTGGTGGCTTTCCTCACCAAAAGGGACTTCCTGGAGAGGAGGCAGTCACAGTCATCCAGATAGGCAGAGCTGGACACAGAGGACAAAGGTGGGACAGAACATCAGGGTCAGAGCCCCTGACCCAGATTAAATGGGGTGGGGCAGAATGGAAAGGCCTTGAGGACATCGGGGACATTTATTCACTGGGGTTGTCAAGGTAGAGATCATCATGTTTATTTCACAGCTTCCTGATCCCCAACACAGCTGGGCCCAGGGAAGCCACTCAGTAAACATGTGCTAACTTGACCCAAATGCACCCATTTTCACTTTAAACCACAGGAAGAGAACTTGCCAAGATCAACAGATTGATAACCCAGACTCAGGTTAATTAGTTAGACAGGTGAAACCAAGAATTACCAAATGAACAAAATATAGACTCAAGACAAAACTAAGAATCTACACTAATAAGTAAGACTCTCACACAAGCAGCCCACTACGGCCTCAGGGCCTTTGCACTTGCTGTCCTTGCAACCTGGAACACTGCCTAGTGCGTTGCCTGCTTCCTAATTCCTCCTAAATGCCTTTAGGAGTTTGCTCAAACATTCTTTCTGACTTTATTTTTCTCCACTGTGTGGCTGGCTGCTGTATATTTGGCTTTGTGTATATTTTATGTCTTTTTTTTTTAAAGATTTTATTTATTTATTTGACAGAGAGAGTGAGCACAGGCAGATAGAGTGGCAGGCAGAGGCAGAGGGAGAAGCAGGCTCCCTGCTGAGCAAGGAGCCCAATGTGGGACTCGATCCCAGGAGGCTGGGATCATGACCTGAGCCGAAGGCAGCCTCTTAACCAACTGAGCCACCCAGGCGTCCCTATTTTACATCTTTTTTATTCATCTCTCCCACTAGGCTGTCAGCTACATGAGAACAGAGATCTCTGCCAGCCTCAGCCACTGTTGTACCCCGGTGTCTGGAACCAGCCTGCCCTGGGTGAATGCATGTTGTAGACTACAAGCAAGAATGTTCTGGGAACTCATAAGAATTGTTTATTCAATACTTAATGAGCTCCTACTATGTGCTCAGCACTGACTAGGCTGACCTAGGCTGTAGGAACAACAATGAGTGAGATTAAAAAACAAAACAAAACAAAAAAAACACCAAAAATCAAGCCACCCAAAAAGCCAAAAACCAATAGCTCTGCTGTTCCTGCGGTATCACCACTGTGGAGGGGAGAGAGTGAGCACGGTGTATGAGAAGGGGCACATGCTACAGAGGAAGCAGGGGGACTCAGGAAGCTCAGGAGTGCCACATGCTGCTGGAGCAAGCTAGGGGCCAGTCGGCACTGGGCTGGGGCAACAGTGGCTGGTGAAGAGATTCCATATCTCTTTGCCGGGGGAGCTGTGGCTGGGTGTCTAGCAGGGGCGGGACCCTGAATGCCCTGTACCGAGGAAGTGGGTAATGGCTAGGGAGACACCATGTACAGTGGCAGCTGCCCAGCAGCCCCCCACCCCAAGCCTCCCTGACTGTGTAGCCAGGAGAGGCCCTCTGGAGGAGGTGACAAGTGAGCTGAGAGAACCCTGCACGCATATGCCAGACATGGCTTGTTCTGAGTCATTTGACTTGGCCTTTCTCGCTAGTCACCACCTCCTCCCAACCCAGGAAGAATCCTCCTTCTAGGGGCCCCCTCTCCAAATACAAACCAATCTGGACACACACCCCACCACCTCCTTTCTCCATCAGTCTCTCCTATTCCGGGCCACTATCCACCTGCTGTAATCACCCCAGGACCTAATGCCAGACAACTTGGTATGGTCTCCATGCGCTAGAGTCCTGAAATGATCCCTAGTAGCAAATCCCCAGCCTGAGAGCCCTGCCTTTGCCTGTTCCTTCCTGCAGGAACCATGAAAAAGTCCCTTCTCCTGGGGTTTCTCCATGGGACCATGTGGGGTGTGGAATGCCCCTCCTCTTGGGACTGTAACAATGACATCATCTCCCAATCTGTAACCTTTACTGAATCTCACATTTTCTCTTAATACACTTTATTTTAAACCAGCCCTGTAAGACCCTTTGCAAACACTTCAGAGTAAACAAACAAACAAGGTATATACCTTGTGACATCTTCAACAAGGTTAATGATTAGAATTCCTTTTCCCCACAAAATGGCAGGCTCCCTAAGAGTGGAGGGCATGTAAGAAATTACAGTGACAAGAACCAGGCCCCTTGGAAATCGTCATGATCTGTCTCCCCAGACCGAGAGCTCAGGCCGAGTCCCGGGCTCTACCTCCCTACTGTGCGTGGAATTCGGTTGGTTTCTCAAATTCAGCTTTTAAACTTGTCAGCTTAGCGGGGAACTTGTCAGTTCCATGCTCATCTTTCTAGCAATAATCAAGTTACACCATGCGTGAGACGGCCTGTTCCCGGAGTTATTTAATTAGAATCTGCAGATATTAGCAGGGAAAGAGTCAGCACAGTGTATTTCAAAACAAGCTGCATCTTGGAAGAGCGCGGGGATGCATGATTGTGGGAATAAAGAACAAGATGAAGCCCCTAGAAGATATTAGCTCAACTCTTTTTCATTGGGAGCATTGATCGTCATGCATTTCCAGAGACACACCTGTGGAGGGGAGTGGGCTGGAGCGGAGCTTAGGCGTCACCCCATGGAAGTAAGGGCAAAAAATTTCAGACAGCCATGGTTCAGGGAGCAGCCTGACCCAAGGGAACCACACAGAAGGGTGCCCTTCAAGACCGCTGTCTTGGTTAAGATCAGGTTCAGCTGCTGTAACAAAGGTTTCTTCCCCTCCCCCCTTGAGAATGGCGAATGGAACTTTGCATTTCTCTCCTGATTGGTCTAGAGATTCATAGTCCAGGGCTAAGCTGCTCCAGGAAGCTCCTCTCCTTGATGCCCTGTCATCCCAGACCAGTTGCCCTTGTCCACATGGGCCAGGATGGAGTGCATGTTCCCAACAGATGGGCAGGGGGAGAAGCAGAAAGGGCCTGATTTCTCTCTGCCAGGAAACATCGCAGAAGTACAGATCACTTCCCTTCTCATCCTGGAGAGAGAGAGAGTCTGGTCGCCCAACCAGCCTGCCCTCAGAAGATGCTGGGAACTCTGCAGCCTTTGATGGCCACATACTTGGGTCAAAGTCGGCTGATTGCCTGGAATAGTGGACAGTGCCACGAGGAGCCCCATGACATGTCTGCCACCTCCCTTTCAATGTTGTGTCCCACCACTGACCATTCCCTACCCCAAGTGCATGTTTTAGGAGAGATCATCTATCAGACAGGCCACATTAAGTAGTCTGTAATTCAGAAACCAGTCAAAAACCCACCAAGTGGGTGTCAGATTGCTGGTGGACCCTATTACTGCCTCTGAGACTCTCTACCCAGAGCCCACGTGCATATGCAACTAGAGGTGTCTTGCACAGTGAAAGACAATCACATGGCTCCCTGCTTACAGGTCACCCACTCTTTAGACCATGAGGGCCCTTCCTGAGAAACCTCTTGGACTAATGAGACCAGAGGCAACCAGAGGCCCAGCGGCCAAGGCCCTGAACTCACAGGAGGAGAGAGTCACACAGGCAGAATGTTCTGGCCTCAGGGTGGACTGCTTTCCAGGCCTTGAGCTGGGAGACATTTACGTTTGCAGATGCAAGCAAAATTTACCAGTGAGGGTGGCCTGGAAATAAGGGCTGCTGGTCCCCACCCCCAGCCCGCCTCCCCCCACCCCTGTCCTGTATGTGCATAGCCTCCTTGCATCTAGAAGGCCTCCTCCCATTTCCTGTGGGTGGGGGTGGGGGTGGGGTTCCTCCAGGATGGGGCAAGTGGAAAAGCCAGACTCCAGCATTCCAGTCAGGTTCCACCCATAGCCCATGTTCATCATCACCCGAGTCACTCCCGGGGTCTCTGTCATCCCAGGATGGCTCCCTGCAAGGCCTGAGTTGCTCCCCTGCCCCATATTTACCCATATGTCCCCCATAATGTTTTAGCCTTTCTCTCTGGCTGGGGTTGCGGGTCACACATTTTCTCAAGCAGTTTTCACATCTGAGGGACAGAAATACCAGAATGTAGCCTTCCCTGCTTAGTTATTAGTCTTGGCGGCTCCCAGAAAGCTTCCCCCACAAAAGGCTGGCATCCAGGGACCAAACAATATAAACCCGCCCCCAGACCCCACACACCCAACAGGAGGGCAAACGTGTTCTCAGTGCAGGATATGTCTTGGGACCGCAAAAGGGGGGGCTGCCCCGGAAAGTGTTGAGTTTGTAGCCAGCAAACTCGATGCTGAGGCCAAATTTGGTGAATTTTCTAGTCAACTCATTGACAAAAAGCATGTTCTCCAGCTTCAGATCTCTGGTAATGATACTGCTTTGGTGGCCACACTGACCGCCTGACAACAGCCAGCAGAGTTGACCTGGAGCCCCCTTCTGGGTCACTCGGACGAGGTGCACATAAGAGTCACACAGGTGTCCCCGCTTACATATTCTCCAACGAGGAGTAAGGTTTTCTTGGTGTGGATCACCTCACATGATTTTACAGTATTCGGGGGTTCACAGAGAAGTCCCTAGAGGCCCGTGGCATTCTGCTGGGTGTTCTCGATGACCTTCACAGTCACCTTTGTCCTGGTTGGGATGTACTGGGCCAACTTCATGGTGGCGAAGCTGCTGATGGGCTAACTACGCTGACAGTACTAAATAGTAATGCGAACTATGCTTACTATGCTAATTAACAATAATAACTGTGCTAACTAACAATACTAAGTATGCAAACTAGCAATACGGACTGCACAAAATATGCTAATACAAACAGTGCCAACTATGTTCACTATGCTAATAATACTAACTATATGACGCTTACCATCATTCTATCAATATAATATTATACTATAATATACAATTAGTATATATATATAATCTCTCTCTATATATACAATAATATAATATCATACTATCAATACTAACTATACGATGCTTACACCAACAATATGAACTATGCCAACCATACTAAAACGCTCATACTAAACAAAGACAAAAAAATGAAAAAAAAAAGTGAGAATGGAGAGAAATTGAGAAAAAGGAAAAAAAGAGGAAAAAATGAAAATAGAGAAAATTGAGAAGAGTAGAGAAAAAAGAAAAAAATAAAATGAAAAAAAAAAAAGGTAGGAAACAAGTTCACTGGGGTCAAAGTCAGTCAGGTCACCATGGCTTCCTAGGCTACACAGACCACAAACCCAGGCTAAGTCACAGACCAGTCACGACTAGATATAAAACCATACTGGTTTCTTTACTTTTTGTTCCCAAGACCGCTTTACTCAAAAATTAAAAAAAAAAAAAAAAAAAGGACCTCTAAATATCTTTGTGTTTGTGTGGGTTTTTCAAGATTGACATTTACTTTATGAGAAATCAAAATCTATAGAACATTTCCATGGCCTTTTCATTTCTAGTTTGAAAAAAACAACTGCAATTTTGGCGTTTAAAGACCTCATCACGTCTACACTTAAAATACTTGGTTTCTTTGGTTTAAACCCTGGTGTCAAAATGATGCTACAACTTAACAGACGTCACCATAGTACAGGAAGACATTCTGTTGCATAAAATGCATTAAGGGTCACATTTATCTATGAAACTCAGAGGAAGATTGCTCTCATTGTATTTTCACCAAAAAGGTTGTGAGTGGGGTTGGGAGGTCAGGAGGCTTGGGTTGAGGTGTTCCAAGTGTCGAAGAGAAAAAGGTGTCAACAAGAATCCTACATTTGGCAAAACTGTCCTTCCAAAATGGGGAAGAAATGAAGACCTTCCCAGATAAACTGAAGCAAGGAGAATTGGCCTGAACACTGGGCCAGGCCTGCAGGAGAGGGAGTCCTTTGGGTTGAAATGAAAGGCCAGTGGATAATACCTCGAAACTTTATGGAGAAATAATGTCTGGTAAACATGAATGCACAGATAATTATGAAAGTACTGTTATAACTTTGGTTTGTACCTCTACTTCTTGTTCTCTATATTAAGAAACTGATATGTACAAACACACACACACACATTTAAAGATTTATTTGAGAGACAGAACATGCGAGCAGGGGGAGGGACAGGGGATGAGGGAGAGAGAGAATCTCAAGCAGACTACATGCTGGCGCAGAGCCCGATATGGGGCTCAATCTCATGAGTGAAGATTGAAGATCATGACCTGAACTGAAATCAAGAGCCAGAAGCTCAACCAGTTGAGCCACCCAGGTACCCCAAGAATGATATATTTAAAAACCTAATTATTAGTCTATGCTTTTGGACACACAATGCATAAAGATGTGATTTGTGACATCCATAACTGAAAGAGGCGTTGCTCAGGGCTGTAGAGGAGCTGAATTTTCATGTTATTGAGGTTAAGCTGGTATAAATTGACATGAAGTGCTGTAACTTTGGGATGGTAAATGTAATCCCATGGTAATCACATACGTAGAGGCTATAGAACGTACACAAAAGGAAATGAGAAGGGAATGTGAAATGTTTCACTACACGAAAAAATCAACTAAATGTAAAAAAACCCAGCCATGCAGAAAATTAGAGACAAAAAGCAAATAGAAAACAAAGGACAAGGCAAAAGGACAGAGATAAGTCCCTCCTTATCAGTAATTACTTTATTTTCTTAAAAAGATTGTATTTATTTATTTGACAGAGGGAGACATGGCCAGAGAGGGTACACAAGCAGGGGAGTGGGAAAGGGAGAAGCAGGCTTCCTGTCAAGCAGGGAGCCTGATGTGGGGTTTGATCCCAAGACCGTGGGATCATGACCTGAGCTGAAAGCTGACGCTTAACAACTGAGCCACCCAGGTGCCCCAATAATAACTTTAAATGCAAATAGATTCAACAGATTAGCAGAATGGGAAAAACACATGATCCAACTATCTGCTGTCTACACACTTGAGATCCAAAGACACAAAAAGTTGAAAAAGTTGAGTCAGAAATCCCTGCAGGTGTCACCAAGAGTCACCAAAAGAGAGAGTGGGGTGGCCGTATGTTAATTAAGAAGTTCAACACACCAAGAAGATAAATGATAAACATTTATTTACATACCTAATGAGAGGCCATCGAAATAAATGAATAAAAAATTGACGGAAGTGAAGGGAAAAACTGTTCTAAAATAATTGTTGGAGCCTTCAATACCCTACACTGAATAATGGACAGAACAATCAGACAGAAGGTAAGTAAGGACAGAGTGGACTGGAACAACACGATAGCCCAACCGTATTTAACCGACTGGCACAGGACCCCACCCAGCATCAACACGTGCGTCCTTCTCAAGTGCACACAGGACCATCTCAGAACAGACCTTGTGTTAGGTCACAGGTTAAGCCTCAGTAGCTTTTATAAGATAGATAGCATATAAAGTATCTTTTCCAACCACAGTAAGATGAAGTCAGAAGTCAGTAACAAATGGAAAAGGAGAAAATTCAAAAAATTTGTGACAACTAAAAACACATTCTTAATGAACCAACGTGTCAAAGAAGAAATTACAAGGGAATCAGAAAATACTTAGGAATGAAGGAAATGAAACACAACAAAACTCACAGAGAACAACAAAGCAGAGCTATGGGGGACATTAATAGCCATAAACACTTACATTAAAAACCAAGACGGGGCGCCTGGGTGGTTCAGCTGGTTAAGCGTCTGCCTTCGGCTCAGGTCAAAATTCTGGGGTCCTGGGATCGAGCCCTACATCGGGCTCCCTGCTCAGCGGTGAGTCTGCTTCTGCCTCTCCCTCTGCCCTTCCCCACTGTGCGTGCGCTCTTTCTCTCTTTCTCTCAAATAAGTAAGTAAAATCTTAAAAAAATATCAAGACGGAGGGGTGCCTGGGTAGCTTAGTTGGTTAAGAGTCCGACTTTTGAATTCGACTCAGATCATGATCTCAGGGTCGTGAGGCTGGGTCCTGTGCCGGGCTCTTTGTTGAACATGAAGTCTGCTTAAGATTCTCTCTCTCTCCCTCTGTCCCCTCACTCTCTAAAAGTAAAATTGAGAAGACATCAAGTCAACACCATAACTATGCAACGTAAGAAACTAGAAAAAGCCAAAGCTAGTAAAAGGAAGGAAATAAAAAAGATTAGAGCAGAGATAAATGAAAGAGGGAATAGAAAAATGAAAGAGAAAATCAATAAACACAGAAGTTGGCTCTTGGAAAAGATCAACAAAATTGGCAGACTGCTAGCCGGACTGTGGGAAGCACAGAGAAGGCTGCAAGACCATGTCACCATGGACGCTTACAGATGCAGAAAGGATCAGGGGCTACCCGTAGTGTACTCTAACAACTTGGAGAACCCAGACAGAACAGACAAGTTTCTAGAAATATCAAACCTACTAAGATCAAATCACGAAGAAATAGAAAACTGCAATGGATTAGAAACTAGTAAGGATGAGTCAGTCATCAAAAACCTCTTGAGAAAAACAGTCTTGGCTCCAACAGTTTCACTGGTGGATCCTACCAAACACTGAAAGGATTAACACCAGTCTTCTCAAACTCTTCCAAAAAATTCAAGGGAAAGAACACTACCTAAATAATTCTATCAGGCTGGTGTTACTTTGATGCCCCCAGATACTCTGGCCCACTTCCAGACAGTTACTAGAAGATTTCTGTAAAATATTTGGCCAGGGGTGCGTGGGTGGCTCAGTGGGTTAAGCCTCTGCCTCAGCTTAGGTCATGCTCCCGGGGTCCTGTGATGGAGTCCCACATGAGGGTTTCTGCTCAGCAGGGAGCCTGCATCTCCCTTTCCCTCTGCCTGCCACTCTGCCTACTTGTGCACTCTCTTTCTCTTTCTGTCAAATAAATAAATAAAATCTTAAAATAAAACATCTAGGTAGATGAGTTCTGTGCTCAGTGACTCTAATCTGGCTCCTATGAAATCCTTCTCTTTCTTGTGTAAAGAGAGGACCAGTAGCACCTCCAGAATCAGGCTGAACACATATGGACCCCTTCTAAGAGCCTCGGTCCACAGCTCCAGAATTGGGCAATCTTTTGCTGCAACTCTACTTGGACACAATATTCATTAGACTCCTGAGAAAAATGACCAATTAATGGATCCATAGACTATAATACCACCTTGTAATTAGATATGTTTTATAAAAGGGAGCTATTTGGAAATTGGGTCTTTAAAATTTTGCTGCCTCTTATTTGTGTATTTGTAGGTGTGTCTATATATGTTGTAAATGTGAGATATTTTCTCTACTTCCAGGATTGTTAAAATTAATTTGTAAACATGCTCTATTTAATTGGTTTAAAGGCAAGCACTTATAAATAAGGATTGGGCATTCTAAAACTCAGAAATATAGAAACAAACCCAGATTGTTTCTCAGATTCATGTGATCTTGGAAAATATTTGGTATTAAAGCTCACTTAAGGTTGTTTTTTTTTTTTTATTAAATGGATATGCCCTTAGAATTGCCAACGTTATAAAAATTTTATTCTGCCTGTGTTTATTGAAAGTCAAGCAAGTTGATATCATCTCCCTTGCAAAATTCACCAGAAAAGAAAAAAGAGCTTTGTCTAATCCCCTTGGAAGCTTTATGGGTAATCGACGAGCAAATACACAGATGTAAATAATTTTAATAAATGTAATCGAGACCATTGGGAAAAATACAGGAAATAAGTCTGTATGCAAGGAAAGTGAGACTGGTTATTTAAAGAGGGAAAACCTAGGGCAAACTCTGAATGAATATAAAATTTATATATTTCATATCTGAATGAATAAAAATATTTGTAGAAGGTTGATGAGAAGGGAATTTCTAGGAAGGAGTTTTATGCATGATCAGGACTGAGATTATGGAGATTAGCACGTAGATAGAGTTTATGAGGGAGTGATGCACATCTGCGGAAGCCAAAGGGAGAGCAAGAGAACAAGATGGGGCAGAAGTTGAGCAGTGATTCCACACCAACAGAAGCCATAGAAGGCTCTATGAGGAGTTCCAAAAGTTGGACTGCTCCTCAGAGTCATCTTAATTCAGGTCAAAGGGGTTGGATCTTCAAAACGGTCTTTGGATGTGACCACCTGGGAAGGAGGCATGCCCTTGACAAGGCAGCTGTCTGTAGTCAAGGCCATCCCCGGTGGCGGCTGAGAGTTGAGGACTGTTGGCAGCATTCCTACAGCTGGGAGACCTTTGCCCAGCTGGAGATGCTGGTCAGCATATCCCTACACCCATCAGGAAAACTTAGATCTATGTAGTGCCCTGGATGTCCTTGTCAAAATCAGTCAATATCAATGTGGGTGATGATACAGAGGAAAAAGGAGGGACTGCATAAATTTTTAAAAATTCATCTTGTTGCTGTGAAGTGTGTAAACCTGGTGATTCACAGACCTGTACCCCTGGGGATAAAAATATATGTTTATAAAAAATAAAAAATTTAAAAAAAATAAATAAATTCCTTGTGAGAGTTAAAAAAAAAATTCATCTTGTTGCAATGAATGAGTTTTCATAGCAGAAGTACACCAGTGGAAGACTGGAATGTGGGTTTTCTCTCCGTTCATATGACGGGGCTTTCTTAGATTATTGGTCTAAATTATAAACAAAGGTTTTTCTTTATCTTTAATCAGCCTAGAAAAACAAAGTTTCTATGTCTTGTCTCTGTGAATTCTTTGAATACGTAGTCTGTTCCCTATTAAGAGAGCTAAGGTTTGTTAACAGCTCCAAAACCTTCTGCATTTACCTTGGGAATCTTTTCTTGCCCCCTTGGCTAAGTTAAGTGTCGTGTTTCATAATGACCTATAATCTGATTTACCCCTGTGCTTTAAAATCTCCTGATATTTGGCAAGCTTCCAAAAATTCAACTTCAGGGGTGCCTGGGTGGCTCAGTCTGCTAAGCATCTACTTTCAGCTCAGGTCATGATCCCAGGGTCCTGTGATCGAGCCCCGCATCAGGCTCCCTGCTCAGCAGGATCCTGCTTCTCCCTCTCCCTCTGCCTGCCATTCTGCCTACTTGTGGACTCACTTGAGCTCTCTCTCTCTCAAAAAAAATAAAATCTTCAAAAAAAAAATTCAACTTCAAAATGAAGTCTTTCCGGCTAATTAGGCTTGTTCATTTGCTATGTACAGTCACATGGGAAGCACTGTCAAACAAGGAATGATAAACCTTCTTAGGCTAAATTGTATGGGTGAGTGCCATAGCTAACTGTTCTAGAAATGTTATGCAATTCCTAAGGCTTTGATATGTCCTGGTATAATGTAATTGATTTGTAATTTGAATTACTGAAGAACTGTGTGTCACAGAATTTCCCTGTCAGCTCTATTGTATTGACAAATACAGGTCTCTGATTCCTTTAAGGTTGTAGAGCAAAACCGAGTAAGAATTTCCAGAATTAATGGGGAAACTGCATTCAAACAGACTCTTGTTTAAAACACCGCTCATTCGGGGCACCTGGGTGGCTCAGTGGGTTAAAACCTCTGCCTTCGGCTCAGGTCATGATCTCAGGGTCCTGGGATCGAGCCCCACAATGGGCTCTCTATTCAGCAGGGAGCCTGCTTCCTCCTCCTCTCTCTCTGCCTGCCTCTCTGCCTACTTGTGACCTCTCTCTGTCAAATAAATAAATAAAATCTTAAAAACAAAACAAAACACTGCTGGTTCTCCAATGTTTGCTCTTCTGGATTTAAGTCTGTCTATGACTTACAGAAATTTGGTAAAAAAAATTTATTTGTAAACAGATATGAAACATTTATCTCCTTCTCTCTACCTGATACCATCAGAATTCAGAAACTCTCAGGGAGTTTTTTTATGGTTTTCAGGGCAATGTATTTATTTGCATAAGGTCAAAGCATCTGTTCTCCTTGTAACAGGACACAATTAGAAACACTGGTCATATTCCCAAAGCTCTGACTGGAAATGTCATAGTTGAAGAAGATGTGCATAGACTCCGATATGACCAGACAGCTTTAGGGCACTGAGGATGGCTTTATGGAGCCAATGAGGCCCTTTGGAAAAATCGCCGGATACCTTGCTTACACAGTTTCCAGCAGCTTTTCCAGGTGATTAAGAAAGGTCACTTCCTGGCAAGAACATTAGGATATTTTGGGGACCTTGAGAAGAGAGTAATCCACCCAAATCTACAGATATAAAGTTCTATCAGGGGTGCCTGGCTAGTTCAGTCAGTAAAGCAAACAACTCTTGATCTTGGGATCATGAGTTTGAGCCCCATACTGGGTGTAGAATTTATTTAAATAAGTAAATTCTTTTTTAAAAAAGTATTTTATTTATTTATTTGACACACACAGAGAGAGAGAGAGAGAGAGATCACAAGTAGGGAGTAAGGCAGGTAGAGAGAGGGGGAAGCAGGAGCAGAGAGCCCGATGTGGGGCTCAATCCCAGGACCCTGAGATCATGACCTGAGCCGAAGGCAGAGGTTTTAACCCACTGAGCCACCCAGGTGCCCCTAAATAAGTAAATTCTTAAAACAGTGTGTTAAAAAAATGTTCTAGAAAAGCAGATTAAAAACAAAAATAAGAACCTATATGCAATCACCATTGTTTCTTTACCTATGTACATAGGCCAACTTTATTAAAACTGGACTTATTTTACAAAGGAATTTGTCTTAATTTGGCTCTCTTTAGTGGAAATAAGGGTGATTTTAGAGAAAGAAATTCTTTCAGTAACACACTTTGTAACACACTGGATTCTAGTTCTGGTGTCTCTGAGGGTTGGTTGGTTGTCCATAAAACTGGGCTGGGTACTGAATTCTTCCGGTTTCCTTGAATAGCTGACTATGACTCTCCAAACTGAGGTTTCCAGTTCTCTCCCGCTGTCTTGACTTGAATCATTGAGAACTAAAACTGCTCTTTTTCCAGAAACCCTACAAACTGAAGCTGGACAACCCAAGGTAAATCTCAGAGGAAAGTTGCCACAGTGGCCCACGTGGAAACCATCTTCATGCCTGAGCTCTGGGGGGCCACTAGGAAAAATCATTGGAGACACATGGATCATTGAACAAACTTATTGCAGCCACCCTGATTGGACGATCTGCTATTGGACAATCCAGACTTGGAGATGTACATGGATGAGGTCTGTTTCACAGATCAAAGACAACACAGAGCTGGGTGCAGGGGTGACCCATGAGTTATTGCGCACTGTAAAGGTTGCCAGAAACTGGATCACTGCCCAACGGATCCATATTGACAGCCCATACAAAGACTCCAAAACTCTCCATAATGGCTATAGGACCAAACATAGGTTTAACTAAGTATCAACCCCAATATTCCTTGGCAGACCATAGAGGAGCTAGGGAATGGGGATTTGGACACCTTGCTGGCACTAATATTGCCTGGAAATATAATGAATCCTTATCCCAGAACATCTTATGGAACAAATAGTTCATATTTGTCCATATCACCAAAGCGCCCATTAGGGGAAAGATGATATTCTTCAATGGATCTGGAAGTATATTGCAGGTTCCAATCTTCAGAGAACTGCTCAAAAATGTGCCAGTTGTGCTAGAAACAATCCAAAGACTAGGGCCCACCAGTTCTAAAAGGTATACAACTTACAGCCACCGCATCTGGAGAAGACCGACAGGCGGCCTTTACCATGATGCCAAAAACAAGTGATTCTGGTGTTTGCTAATATTGGCAGATCCCTTTTCAAGCTGGGTTGAAGCTTTTCCATGCTGTTCAGAGAAGGACTCAGAAGTGTGTGTGTGTGTGTGTGTGTTTTAAAGATTTTATTTATTTGAGAGAGAGAGAGAAATCAGGAGCAGTGGGGGAAGGATAGAGGGAGAAGCAGACTCCCCACTGAGTGGGGAGCCTGATGCTGGACTCAGTCCCCGGACCCCAGGATCATGACCTTAGCCCAAGGCTGACGCTTAACTGACTGAGCCACCCAGGGCCCAAAGGCCTCAGAAGTTGTCAAAACACCTATAAGCAAAATCATTCCTAGGTTTGGACTGCTACTAATAATTCAGAGTGACAATGGAGTAAAAAAATCCCATGAGTGGTGTCCAATGCCTTGGGCATTCAATGGAAGTCATATGCTTTCCTCGAGATCCCAACAGAATCACGAGAATGCATAGGTTTCCTATCTGGGAAAAGGGAGAACATTGGAAAGGGCCCCACTCAGACCAGTGAGCGGACCCCAAACCAGTACTACTTAGGGGGAACTGGTCCAAGAAATCAGTCTGTGAGTGCAACATGCTACTTGGTCGCAACATCCTCCACTAAAACCCTAGACAGAACATAGTACAAGAACTATTGACCATAATACAAAAGTCCCAGTAATGCAGAATGCTGACTTTGAATGTGGAACTAAAGAACAGTCCAGAGAAAGAAAGCAGCAGAAAGCTTCCATTCCTCTACCCCTGTCTTCACCCCACTGCAACGGGAATTAACCAGAGTGGTCATCTTTCCAAAACACTCAAGGATGAAAACCGGTCAAAAGACGGTGGGGACTGAAACCAGTAACCAAAGGGTTAACGGGATGAAAAAGCGCAACTGCAGCTTTTTACCCAGAACTTCCTCCCTTGACCCTAAGCATCCCTGACTCTCCTCCTGGGAGAGGGTGGATTTGAGGTGGATTTGAGGTCCCCATTTTCCCGTTTGGCTGTTTCTGTGTACTCGATGCCCCCCTGACGGTCTTTGCCGCACATCAAGCAGACGAACTTGGGTTCGTTTACACATACAGTAGGTGTTCAAAAAAAAAAAACTCTCTGAGGCTTGGAGTTCAGGGTCTTCTTCATGGTGACACAGAGAGTAAAGATGAACAAGGCTTAATTTAGAATCCTCTGAATTCTGTGCCTGTATTCCTGTCCATGGTGCTGAAAAAGTTCTGCTCTCCTCCCAAGGCCATCTGCTCAGCCTTTAGCGCAGCACCTCGGGACCCAGCTGCAGAAGTCCCCAGCACCTCTCCCTGATTTGCAGCCAGCTCTCATTGCATCCTGGAGGTGACAGTTCAACTCAGTTTACCCAGCCCCACAAACAGCCCGGCTTTGTCTGCCACCTTTGGCAATTTTCATACCTCCTTGCACACAAAATAAATTGCACATTCTCGTTTTGGGGTTGGGGGGGGTGGCCTGGTTAATTACAAAGTCTGCCTCGCCTTGGTGCGGAGTGATGGGAGATGTTCACAGGAAAATGGATTCATTTTGACTAATTGCTTTCACTTACACGTCTTAGTTCTAATTAAGACATTTGTAACCGAGCCCACCCTCTCCAGAAGCGGCTCCCACGCTAGACGAGCAGCCCTCAGGTTTCACCAGCTGCTCAGGGTCCTGAGAAACTCACTGCTTGGGACCTTTTGGGAAATGCCAGTCAGTGTTTCAGGATTCCTCCCAGGGAGGCGACCTAGGGGAATAGCCTCGTTCAGTCTTCCTAGGGACCGGTCAGCTCACACTTGTAAGCCAGGCACGGTCTGACACTGGACACTGGGAGGGAGGCTGTGTGTGTTCAGGCTGCCTGTTAGAATCATGCAAGAAGTGGTTAAAATCCAGAGTCCCCTGCCCCACCCTGGTTCTACCTAGTCAGATACGAGAAGGACAGGGTCTGGAAATCTGTCTATTCCACAAGCACCAGCAGGTGATTCAACCTAGAAAGGTCTGGGTGTCAAATCAGGGGTCTGCATTTGAAAACCATGTTATCTAGGGGAGCTGTTCAAGTATTTCTTTGCCTCAGGGTGGAAAAAATGGGGCTCACCATAACTCTCGTGAAGGAGGGGCGTGGTTGTGCTGGTGAGGTAAGACCCCGACCCACAGCCAGCAATCATTAACTGGTACTTACTCCTATTAGTGAACATGGCTGGGTTCATTTCAGGGGGTTGATGAGAACCACGGGGAGGCAAAAAAAAAAAAAAAAAAGGAAAAAGAAAAAAAAAAGCTTTTGTGCTGAACAAAGTCCTTATACCTCAGACACAGAATCAGCACCCTCTCTGGGCCCTCCCTGCAGTTATTCATTCTTTTAAACTCCAAACTCTGCAAAGCTCTTCTTTTCCCACTTCCCCCCAACCAATAAATCATTAGAAGGTTTCCAACTGGAGGGCCTCCACAGCCTCCCTCGGAATGCAGTGGAAAACAGACACACGCACCCTGGGAATAAGGGAGCAAAGTCCTACGTTTGCAAAATGGTCAAAACTGAGTCATTTCATTTGTGGAAAATGAATTCATCTGATCTTGCAAATGTTTTGCCTCGGGGAAAAGTAGCACGCACGCAACTGCAAACAGGATTCTCCTGGCAAAGACCACTCCTTGCTGCTCCGGGAGGCTCTGCCAGCCCACCAGAAAGCCAGCAGCAGTGCGTGTCCTGGGAGCATAAAGAAAAACTTTGCCCAGCGGGGACCCCAGGGTGGGCGGGGTCTCTCAGGATTCAAGTTCATTTCCTTAACATTTAGCAAAGATCATCAGCTCTTGGTGTCTGTCCAAACCTCAGCTAGGATCAGGAAATCCAGGCACTGCCTTTCTGAGTCAAATGTAGCCCCTCTCCCCCAAGAATTTTGGTGTTTATAGTGGAAAGGGGGATGAAGCAAGGGGAGAGGGGAGTTCTCCACGGACCAGAGTAGATGGTCCAATTTTTTTTCCCCTTCCAGTTTATTGCCTGAAAATATTTATGAGTTCTGAATCCAATTAAGCAAACAGTAATTTGTGCCTGTTCTGTGGACAAGGCATTGTGCCCGGGGTTCCCAGTGAGACCAAGGTGAATTCAGTCCACTAAGCCTGTTGGTGCCTGCTCTGTGCTCTACGCTGGGTGGGGGGGCAGCCTCATCTGGGTTCCTTACTCCTCCTGGGGGTTTAGTGCTCAAGTCACTAGGACAGAAATCAAAGTGAACATGGGTATCAGAGTGGAGCACAGAAAGCCAAGGAGCGCAAGCAGGGGGAAGGGCACTTCATCCACGAACACTCGGCAGAAGACCAGGGTCCCTTTAGGAAGAGGCTTCATGGTCATTCTTCCCTGGGAAACAAAGTTTGCAGCTGTCTGAGGGTAGTGAGCTGAAGTACAGAGAACGGGTCAGATCTGAACCATCTGGGGGTCTTCCTATCCTGTGCCCCTGTGCCTACCCTGTGCTAGTGAGCGAGAGTGGCACATGTGTCCGAGGCCTGACCCCTGTGGTGACAGCTCCCTGGGGAGCAAAGCACATGCCTGGCACAAGACAGAGACGCAGTCAAGTCCTGACAACATCATCTTAAAGTCCCAGCAGTGGCTTCTACCATGAGTCCTAAAGGTCTCTGGGCCTGTCCCAAGAGTCTACGCAGCAGAGTAGAAGTCACTGTGGGGTTGGGTTCTGGAGCCTTTAGAAAAACTTAGATGCAGCCTTCTCTGCTTGGACTCCCACCGGTTTTCTTCCCTGCCTCATCTCTGCGTGTCCTGCCGAGAACCATTTGGCTTGAGCTACAAACATATGTTCCAATTTGCAGACAGTCCCCCTGCTCCCGTTCCCAGCCATTCGTTATTCTCACTACACAGATCCTTGCCTATGCTGTTCCCCCCACCAAAATGTCCTTTCCACCCTTCCCCCTCCGTGGGGGAATCACGCTCCTGCTTCAGGGCTGTCTTCCAATACCTATCCTACAAAACTCAGCTTCCTGATAGCCCCGGGGGGTGGGTGGGCGGGGTGTTTAGGGCCAAACACCCACCCCCCCACACGTCTCCTAGCACCCATTCAATTAGGAACTTGGCTGAGTTTGCTGGTGCAAGCCCACCAGTCTTAGAAAATTCCAGGTGAGTGTATCAGAGGGGGGAGTGCAGATCCTGAAGCCGAGAGAGGCAAGGGGCTGAGGGCCCTCTCCTCCCCCTTCCCCATGTGAATCCCCTTCCAATGCTGGTGCATACCCCAGTGACAGGATGCTCACCCCATCTTGGTAATTCACCCTGTCTTAAGACAGCTCTTTATTTTTACCAAATATTCTGGGTGGGGAATATATTTGCATGGTTCTAAGCTCAAGCAAAAGCACAGTACGTGCTTGCAGAAGGCTCACAGCCACTCTTGTCCCTGCCCGCCCTGTTCCCCATCACCCAAGGGACCATTCTAATGACTGCTTGCCTCTCCTGCCATTGCTTATTTATACAAACATGACAAGCAAGAAAGCATGTTCTTATATCTGATTTTCATTACCCAAAATATAATGTGAGGTACATGCTCACCTGCCCCTTGCTTTGCTCAAGGGGTCTCCTCCCCCATCAGCCCACCAAGGGCACCCTCCCTGGTTCTCACAGCTGCATATATTTGGCAGTGGGGGTGGGGAATGGTTCCAGAATGCCCAGCTGCCCCTCTTCCAGCATCTCCTGGCCTCAGCCATTCTCCATCTCTATAAGTATCTCCTCTCCCCTCTCAGGCCAGTGGCCATCTGCCCTCACTCCACTGGTAGCCCTCATATGACACTCTACTCAGCACCCCTCCCCACACCCTGAGTGGGCCTCTGCTTCCTGCTGGGACCCTGCTCTCCCACAGCCCCCTATTCTGCCTCCCTGGCTTGGGACCACCACGCACGTCTCCTGGGTTAAGCTAACGCTAAGTGCACGGGTACAGAATGGGGTCTCCCTATGCTGCTTCCCGGAACTTCCCCAGGATGTAGCCATGGTCACCCATCTGTATTTTTCTCTCCCCAGGCTGCTTAGAGCACCCCACTGAAGCCAGAATTTCCCAGTTCCAGGCTCAGGATGAGCATCTTGTCTTCCCAGCACTCTCGCAGTGCTATTCAAACCAGCCAGAAACCTGAAATCCCATCTGCTGCCAATGGGCCTGGGTGTCCCTGTGGCTCTTTAGTGGCTTCCTTGCTTCTCCTCCCCTCTCCCACCCTCATCACTAGCCCACCGTCTCCCATCCCTCATGGCCTCCTTGGTCCCGCAACTCAAGCCTTGAGACCTGCCTGGCCCCAGCCCCCTGGGCTGAGGCACTAGCACCCGGGGGATCTGGTTCCTACCAGTCCTACAGTCAGTATCCCCAGTTGTGACCCCACTCCATGATGACCCCCCACGACCCTCCACTGGTGGGGTTGGGGAGAGACATGTCTCAGTTGCAAGCGTCATCTTCTCCATGTGCCATGGAGATACACTGCATCAGTCAAGGCTGGCAGGAGCCCGCCTCTCCACCAAACCTCCTAAGTCAGGTCCCGGGGGCTGTCTGAGCTGAGAAGCTTCCTGTCTTAGATAAGTCACAGTCTAGCCAAACCAGACACCGCCATAGCCCTTGAGGGAACAGCACCACCACAAAGCCAGGTGACTCCCCCAGGAAGGTCACTCTAGAATCAGCACCCTAAACCAGGGCTCTTGCTGCTCCAGGACACGAAGCCAGCAGAAAGAGCATGGCCAAGGTCCGTGGGGGGCAGACCAGGGCCGGGGGCGGCAAGGGAGCAGGGCTCTGACCTGGTGAGACCTCATCAGAGAGAAATTAAAGCACATGGTTTCTGGAAGCCGCCCTCTCCTCGGACCCAGACACACAAGTGGAGGCTGATGAACACATACCTGACACTCCGGGAACTTTCTCCTTCAGACCTGCAAAGAGAGAGAACACACACTTAGAATGCAAGGAAGTACCCTCCACTATGGGGGATCCGCATGAGGACCTTAGATGTGGGAACCCACGAGGTCCCCAGGACCCTGAGAGCCCTTCTCCAGCCTCAGCAGACTGCTCCCAGGTCCAGCCCCCAGGGCGTCCCATTGTCAGGTTTTGACCTACAACTCCACCCTGAAAACCACCTCCTCCTGGAAGCTTGCGGCTTCCCAACCTCCTCCAGGGCACATCACCTTGATTATAATTGTCTTCCCAGGATTAGAACATCCCAGAAGTTAGGGAGCAACCCCAGAACGGGGCCTGTGGCTCCAAAACTCTGTGCCCTGGGTGCTGCGAGGCAGCGGTGGAAGGAATGAGTGAGCGGGGACGGCGCAGCCGGCCTTCCTGCGTCCCCTACTTGGTATTTCCAGCATAGAGCCCACTACCGGCTCCATTTTCAAGTACCCAGAAATCAATTACACCACTTTACAAAGGAGACAAGCCTGAATGTCAAGGAACTGGACAATTAGATCGTATCGCGCACACTTGAACTTTCACGGAGACTGTGAAATACACGGCATCCACTGACAGTGGTGCCTTTGAGCTCAGCAAACCAAAGGAAAGGGACTTGGAGATTAAACTGCTCACAGCGAAGGGCTTTAAAGCCATGGCCAGGCTCCCAGGGTCTGATGGAGCAAAGGGCTAAGAGCAAGCACATTCGGGAATCTAATCCCTGGAAGTCCCAAATTGGATTTTACTGCCAGTGAGCTAATAAAAACACACTTAACCCAAAGTCTTTTTTTTTTTTTTCAAATTGCCCTTTTCAGTAATTTTACTGACTAGCTGCATACGGCCCCATCAGCACTGAAGCCCAGAGGAACGGCTTCTCTCACGGAGCTGGACTTGCTGATCTTACGAGACCATCCCGTGTCCTTTCCTATGTCTGCTGTGTCAATGACAGATTCTACCCAGGCTGTCTTTCAAGCTAACTGATGGCCCGGCGCAGGAACGTTTCTCCAGGATGCCATAAAGGGTCCTCAACATCACTAGCTGCTGGCTGTCTGGGAGGTTCCAGCTGTCCCCAGCTCTCAGCCAGCTATGCAGCACCTGCCAGGGCCATGGGCCATCTCCCCACTCAGCCAGTACAGAACGGGAAATAAGAGCAGAGACAACCAGCACTCGGTCCTTACACAGTGTCAAGCCCAGGGCCCGGCCCTGACGTGTGCTACTGATTTTCACAGCAAGCTGGCAGGCCTGGCATGGTCCTCATTTGCCGAAGAGGGACTGAGGCTCCCAGAGGCAGTGTAAGTGCTCAGTGGCAGGACCAGCCATGGAGGAGGCTATTTCCTGTCGCCCCTTAATGGGAGACAAACAAACCACATCCTTCCATCCCGTTAGAGGTCAGGATGGAGTTTCCTGGGGTGGTAATGGAAGGGGGCTCTGGGGGTTTGCGGGTGCTGCTCATGTTTGGGTCCTGATCCAGGTCTTGGTTACCCAGGTGCAAAATAATGATTAATAAAAAATATATATTTGGTCACTCAGATCACCAAAATGTATTTCTCATATATATTTGGTCTTGGTCCATAGTTCCCCGCTCACCCCAAAACTTGCAAATTTCTTCCTTCCTTCCTTTCTTTTTACATTTATTTATTTATTTATTTATTTATTTATTTATTTATTTATTTAAGAGAGAACACACACTGGAGGGGAAGGGCAGAGGGAGAGGGAGTGAAAGAATCTCAAGCAGATTCACTACTGAGTGCTGAGCCTGACCTGGGGCTCGATCCCAGATCCCAGAGATCATGACCCGAGCTGAAATCAAGAGTCAGACTCAATTGACTGAGCCACCCAGGTGCCCCCAATCCCTTGGAATTTCTGAGCCATGAGAGCAATGGAAACATGTTTTGTTCTACTATTTGGTCTCTAGTCCTCAGTCCCTGAAATCACTTCAGAGCACACCAATTCAGGTGAAACAAATGTCTTTTCATTCCTAATAAGCCCCTTTCCACTGTAACTAGGTTCATGTTAATGTGGTGACTTTTGGAAAGCACCTAGGGATGGGGGCTTGTTGCCAGGGGAACCAACCAAGAACAGAGGGTTGGAAGTTTCAGTCCCACCTCCTGACCTTCTGGGTGGGAAGAAAAGGCTAGAGAATGAATCAGTCACCAACAGCCAATGATGTAATCAATCAGGTCTATGTAATGAAACCTCCATAAAAACCCAAACAGAGGGGGTTCAAAGAGCTTCCAGCTGGTAAACACACAGAGATTCAGGGACAGTGGCACGTCCAGAAGGCAGGGAAGCTCTACATCCCCTCCCCGTTCCCTTGCCCTGTGCATCTCTCCGACCTGGCTGTTCCTGAGTCACGTTCTTTTAGAAGCAGCCAGGCTCTAAAGCTAGAGTTCCACTCTAGCAAATTAATTGAACCCGAGGGGGAAGTCACGGGAACCTCTGATTTATAGCCAGGCAGTGAGAAACACAGGTAACAAGCTAAGCTGGCAACGAACGGGCGTCTGAAGTGGGGGTGAGAGCAGAACTGAGGACCTCACCTGGGGGCTCTGAGGCTCTCTCCCAGTAGAGAGGGACAGAACGGGGCTGAATCCGAGGACACACAGCTGGTGTCAGAGAATGGCTTGGTACTGTGGGAACTCACCGCCCCCCCCACACACATGCTGGAACTGGGTACCGGAATCTCTCCTGGGAGGCCCACAGGGGGAAACCCACCCTGCTGCACACTTTTGACACAAGTGTTTTCAGGATATGTACTGTTTTGTTCACAAATTGGAGAAAGTATCACATGAAGGAGAAGGGGGGGGGATAGGGAAGATAAGCGGTGAGTTGATAACTGGTGAAGTTGGATATACGGGTGGGGAGGGGTTCTGACCCTGTTTCCCCTACTTTTGAGTGTGTTTGAAATTTTCTACAAGTTTAAAAAACACAGTTTTTGTAGGATGAGCCAGTCTGGAGATAGAACATACAGTATGGTAACCACAGGTAATAATGCCAGACAGTATACCAGAAATTTGCTAAGAAATTTCAGGGGCTTGCACCACAGAAAGCAAAGACAATTATGTGAGGAGGGGAAACCTGGTAATCAGCTTGCCTATAGTAACCATTTTACTGTATACGTGTACAACAAAACACGTGGTACACCTTAAATAGATGCCATTTTTATTAAAAAAAAAAAAAAAAAGAAAAGACAAGGTCTGTGATGTGAGTGGCCAGTGGCTGTACCTGGACTCTGTGACTTTTGTCACGGCAGAAATGACGCCCCTGCCCGGTTCAGCCCTAACTTTTGAGACGACTGGCAGATTTTGCCTTCTTGCTCTTAGAAACCGACTGCCATGCTAAAAGGAAGCCCAAGCTGCCACATGTAGGAAGAAGAGGAAGATGGGGAGGGGGAGGATGAAGAGGGGGAGGGAAAGGGGGAAGGCGCTAAGCCATCAGCCCCAGCTGAGCCTCCAGCTGCCGGCCACTGTGAGCAAAGCCTCAGCTGATGTGACACAGAGCTCAGAAGAGCTGTCCCTATGGGTCCTGCCCAAACTGTGAAATCCTAGTAAAGAAATGATGACTGTGGTTTCAAATCACTAAGTCTGTGAAAACCCAAATGCTGCCCCACTTCTTGCCCTAGGAATGTTCCAGTCCCTCAAATCCCCCTCAGCCCTGGTATGGACTGAATGTTTGTGTCCCCCACATGCATACGTTGAACCCTCCCCTCTCCACGCACAGTCTGGCTATACTTGGAGATGGGCCTGTAAGGAGGAGTGTAAAGTTTAGTGAGGCCCCGGGGATGGCGACACCAGAAGAGGAAGAGACACTGGAGCTTGCTCACTTTCTGCTGTAGGAGGACACCATGAGAAGGCAGCCCACTGCAAGCCAGGAAGAGAGGCCTCAGCGGAAACCAACTCTGCCAGAGTCTGTCCCAGGACTTCCGGGCTCCCTAGCTGTGAGAAAATCAACATCTGTCATGCAAGCCGCCCAGTCTCATGGTCCTATGGCAGCCAGAGCTGACTATCACCCCCTCCAGCCTCAGGGCCTTTGCACACTCTCTTCCTCCCACCTGCAGTGCTTTATGTACTTAACACCCCATGACCATCGGTCACTTTCTACCACCGTGTCTCTCATTTGGCAGGGGGGCATCTCCGCCCACCTTCTGCAAACTCAGCCAGGCCTCCCTCCGCATTGGGCCTCTCAAGCAGTCTGCCCCTCCCCCACAGCAGGGGTCAGTTTGCCGCTAAGATTTCTTTGGATAATGGTTCGATGAATACTGCTCCTCGTTTCCCCAGCTCATCCAAGGGTCTGGCACACGTAAATGCTCCATGGTAGAAAAGATGGTGTTACCCAGGAAAGTAAGAGCACCCCCTGACCCACAAGAGGCACAAGCCATGCCCCAAGCTGGAATGTGTTACAGCAGGAAAATGGATGAATGTGGCCCATCCACACAAAACCAGGGACACCGAGCAGCCAGGATACCACACAAGCTCTGGCGGTCCCCCAGCAGCAGGGGGAGTGGCCTACCCAGTCACAATCCCCCGGACAGAAACAAAACAGGCAAAACTCAGCGCTGCAGCTGAGAGGTGCCCACCTGGGAGTTAAACAGTGAAGCCAAGCAGGGACATGACTGTCACAAAAGTCAGGGCACACATCACCTCCAGAGAGGACTTGCTGTCAGAGGATGTGCTTTCCAGGCTGCTGGGCCTGACTGGTGAACACAGGTGCCCACATTGAAGTGAGTCTTTACACTGACCCCTACACGTGTGTCTGTATACATTTTGTATGTCCTCTGCATGTGTAAGTCACAATTTCAAAATGGGAAACGTGAACAACTGTTCAACAAGGTGATGAGTTATTTTAAAAGTGGAGACAGAGTCCCTGCTTTGTTCCTCAAACCTCCAGGCCTGGGGCCATAGGGGGGGATCAAACTCCATGCCCAAACTCCCCCGTGCACTTGCTGGTAGCAGAGAGAGTAAAATGAAAAGCAGATTATTTCCCAGCTACGTGTGTTCCAGATGCCTGAATGTAAACCCCTTGTTCTAGAAGGACTGTGGACTCCCTGCCCAGCAATTCGAGCGACTTCAGCACACAGGAACTCAGGTCACGCCCCCCTCACCCCCCATCCCCCACCCTGTGGCTGGCAGGTGATGGAGACCAGAATGTCCCAGAGAAGTGTGTGCTGCTTCCCCCACCAGCGAACGCAACAAGGTGCGGATAAGCGCTCTGTTAGCTGGAAGACGCTCCAGATTTGTCCACAGGAAGCCACAGAGGACTGAGGATCCCCAGGAGCTGTGGTCGAGGTTCTTGTTTTGTTTTCCGCTGTATCAGAGCCGTAGCAGAAAAAAGCAAGCAGGGGCTGTGTGTGTGCACGTGTGTGCCTACGTGCATGGGTCCGAGTGCCCACGGGCATGGGTGCGTGTGCACACGTGTGTGTGCGCGCATGTCTCCCTCTTCATCTCCATCTCGACCTCTCACGCTGCCTTGCCTTGTGAGCAGCCGTGGAGAGACCCACGTGTTGAGGACCAGAGGCGGCTGCCACCAGCCACACGAGTGAGCTTACAGGTACTTTTCCCAGGCCCTCGGCTGGTGCAGCCCCAGCCAGCGGCTTTACTGACAATCTCAGAGTCCCTGAGTCAGACCCACCCAGCTAGGCTGCTCCCGGGCTCCTGACCCACACACACCAAGATAAGAAACAATTGCTTCCGTAAACTGCTAAGTGTTGGGGTCGTTTGTGACGCAGCAGTAGAAAATCCTCCTCCTTCGCATCACCCAACTGGGTAGCCTTCCCTCAGTCCCATTTGAAACGCTCTTATTTGTGCCTGTTTACTGTGTCTGTCTCCCTCAATAAGGGAAGCTCCACGAGGACAAGGGACTTGTGAGGTGCCCTGCAAAGTCTCCCGTGCTAAGACGAGGCAGAGTGTCCTGGTTAAATGGTTGAGTTGCAAGGATGCAGACAGGTTGAAAGCCCATCATACTGGGATGTCCTATGTCTGAGAAGCCAGGACATACCAGGGAATGGGACCAGACCCTGAGTCAGACTTTTCTGGTCCCAGCCCCAGTGCTGCCCCTTATTGCTGCCAAGCAACCTCGGAATGTCACTCAACCTTTATGACCCTCAGTTTCTTCACCTGTGGACTGGGGATGATAAGAGCACCCAGGAGGCTATAAGGAAACAAGGCGCATGCGTGACTCAAAGTGGTTGCTTGATAAAGCTGCTTCTCTCACCACCTGCCTGAAGTATAATTTGAGAATTCGAGCTCCTGCCGCTAGGCTGCTGGGCAGCTGCTCACGGGCAGACCCATGGTGCAGGAGAGAAGGGTGATTCTCTAGTAGAGGATGTATCCCCATGCTCCAGAGCCCAGCAAAGGGCCTGGCACCCAGCAGGCTACAGGGGGCAGGGGGACGTTTGTTGCAAGAACCCATGATGGAGCTGATGGCAAACTCACACACTAACAGCAGCACCCAGCAGTCCCCTTTTAGACCAAAGGTGGCATATCCGGAACCACATGTTCATCTTTGAACCCCACAGCATCTCATCATGGTCTTAGGGCATGAGGTGGGGAGAAGGCGCATGGAGGGTTAGGCAGAATTCTGGGGAGGGTGAGGTCCTGTGGCATGTGTGACCATGGCATCAGCGTGGGTGAGGTGGCAGGTGGTTGACAGCATACTGGAGCTCCTGGTTCCCTGCCAGAGAGGGTGAGAACCCAGAACAGGATGACGTTACAGATTGGTATGAACAGATGCAAGGTCACAGACGCAGCCTCACACCTACTCAACCAACGCCTGGAGCCGGCATGAGGCTCTATGTGTGCGCATGCTCAGGCCATGATGCCTTCGTTTGTGTTGCCCCAGATGCACTGGAGGTTAGGATTCTGGTGCCAGGAGTTTATATGGGAGGGGAAGGCAAGGGGGTAGGGAAGTGAGACGAGGAAGAGAAGGCAGCTCATCATGGCTGTTGATCACGCGGCCCACTATGCATAAGGCCAAAACCATGGCCAAGAGGAAGCTGGTCCACCAGGAAGCCCTGGAAGCCAGAGCAGAGCTCTCCTAGCCAAGAGGCAAGGCAGCCAGGGCACCGCTTGAAGTCTCCTGGAGACACTAAGTTTCCACGCTAAGTGGCCAAGAGGTCTCCAACAAACCCCCAGGCAAGTCAAGCCAGTGTGTACTGAGGAGGCTGGGGCTAGGGCCTCTGGTGACCGGTGCTCTCAGGACTACGAGACAGCTTCCTGATGTCCTTATGACAACACAATGGATGACTGAGCCTTCAGGTGGATTTCAGAAGGTCAAGGGTATAAGTGACCATTTTTGTTGTTCTTGTTTTGATTCTGTGTTGGAACTTGCAGACTGATTCATTAAACATGCATGCCGATCCCCTCCTTCCATGCCTTGTGGACATTAGGCAGCCTCTGGAAAAAACGGAAATCTACATTCCCAGACACCTTGCAGCTGGGGCTCTGCAGGCGGTCTCAGCTGCTCTGGGCAGATGCCTGCCTGAGGTGTGGAAGGTGGATGTGAGCACCATGCATAGTCAAGATGGAGTGCCTGGCTGGCAGGGAGTAGAATCTAGTTCTCCCACAGCAGCAGGCTGAGCTTCACAGGCAGTGCTATTTCCATGGCAACAGTCTCGGGTGAGGTTAGGTGATTGTCCAGGCCATGTCATCCCTGGTCATGGTGCATCAAAGTTGATTCCCCTTGTAGTCCTAGAATCTCAGTCTGAACACCCAAGAATAATTCTCACTCTGCTCAAACCAGAAAGACTGGATTCTGGTGTCTGCAACGAAACACTGAGACTGGCCCATATTCAGATGCTGAAATCACCTCTATTGTTGTGTTTTCTTTTCTTTTTTTTTTTTTTTTCCTCACTTGGAAGAAATACAGAAAAGTTTAAGAAAAACAAGCAAAAAATCATCTGTGATCCCACCATCTAGGTTTTGTTTTCTACCTTTTTATATAATCCAAAGACTGTGGCATCCTAAGCCACCTCTGTTCAATAATAAATTAACAACAATAGAGGTGATTTTACCACCACCAAATGTGGTTTATAAATGTGTCCCATGACCTTATTCCTGAGGCCTCGAGCAACCTGGACCAAATTCTCTCTCTCTTTTTTTTAACCGCCTTGAGGTATGACTGACCTGTATTTAGCATATACAATCTGATGACATAGGAGATAAGTAACATCCGTAAAATCATGACTGCTACACCATAAACACATCCATCACCTCCCCTACCCTCTTTATTTTTTTCTGATAAGAACACAGCCTAAAATCTTCCCTCTCATCAAAAGTTTTATGTATATAAAATGGCATTATTAGTGACAAGCACTGTGCCACATGGATCTCTAGAACTTACTCATCATGTATACCTGAAACTCTGTTCCTTCCATTTCTCCCTCTCTGCAGGCCCTGGAAACCACCACTCTACTCTCTTCTTCTATGAATGTAACTATTTTAGCTTCCTCATGTAAATGGTGTTCTGTAGCGTCTGTCCCTCTGTGTCTGACTTATCTCACTTTGCACCATGTCCGCCGGATTCATCCATCTTGCTGCAAATGGCGGGAATTCCTTTTTTCTTTTTAAAGATTTTTTTTTTTTTTATTTGACAGAGAGAGATCACAAGTAGGCATAGAGGCAGGCAGAGAGAGAGAGAGGAGGAGGAAGTAGGCTCCCTGCTGAGCAGAGAGCCCGATGCGGGACTCGATCCCAGGACCCCGAGATCATGACCCGAGCCGAAGGCAGCGGCTTAACCCACTGAGCCACCCAGGCGCCCCCCTTCTTTCTTTTTAAAGGCTAATACTCCATTAAGATTCTACACCACATTTTCTTTCTTTTTTTTTCTACATCACATTTTCTTTATCTGTTCATCAGTCATACACATTACATTGCTTCCAAGTCTTGGCTATTGAACAATGCTTCAATGAACATGGGGGTGCAGATATCTCTGAGATGCTGATTTCTATTCCTTTGGGTAGGTACTAAAAGGTGGGATTGCTGAACCATATGGTAGCCCCCCCCCTTTTTAAAGATTTTATTTATTTGTCAGAGAGAGAGAGCATGTGTACACAAGCAGGGGGAGTGGAAGGCAGAGGGAGAAGTAGGTTCTGCACTGAGCAAGTAGCCTGATGCAGGACTTGATCCAGGATGCTGGGATCATGATCTGAGCTGAAGGCAGATGCTTAACCGACTGAGCCACCCAGGCATCACAGTAGCTCTTAATTTTTTGTCTAATTGTGGTGCCAGGGTAATGTTGGTTTCATAAAGTAAGAAAAGAAGTATTGTGTTTCTTTTTCTAGTTTTTGGAAGCATTTGAGGATTGGTATTAATCCTTTGAATGTTTGGTAAAATTCACCTGTGAAGCCATCTGGTCCTATTTTCCTTTGTTTGGAGGTGTTTGGTTACTGATTCAGCCTTCGTATTTATTATCAGTCTGTTCAAATTTTCTTTTTCTTCCTAATTCTGCCTCAGTGGGTTGTATGTTTTTATTTATAAACATTTATTCATTTCTTCTAGGTTGTCCAATTTATTGGCTTGTATGTGTTCCCAATACTTTATCTTTTTTTATTTCTGTAGCATCTGTTATGATGTCTTCTCTTCATTTACAGAGTCCTCTCTCTTTTTTTCTTAGTTTT
Source organism: Mustela nivalis (assembly GCF_964662115.1). Lineage (NCBI taxonomy): Eukaryota > Metazoa > Chordata > Mammalia > Carnivora > Mustelidae > Mustela > Mustela nivalis. The sequence continues at coordinate 160,675,798 of NC_139020.1, forward strand.
GCTAAGGGTTTGTTGATTATGTTTCTCTTTTCAAAACACCAAACTCTTAGTTTCATTTATTTTTTTCTACTACTTTTCTATGTTCCATTTCATTTATTTCTCCTCTGATCTTTATTATTTCTTTCATTCTGCTAACTCTAGGTTGTGTTTGTTCTTTTTCTACTACCTTACGGTATAAAGTTAGGTTGTTTATCTGAGGTTTTTTTTTTTTTTTTTTTTTTTAATAGGGGTGTTATTAGGTAACTCTTAGTACTGCTTTTGTAAAGTTTTGGTATGCTGTATTTTCATCTTCATTTGTCTTGAAGTTTAGTTTCTTCTTTGATCCAGTGGTTGTTCAAGAATATGTTGTTTAATTTACACGTATTTGTGAACTTCCCCATTTTCTTCAGTTACTGATTTCTAGTTTCATTTCATTGTGGTCAGATACCTGAGATGATTTTCATCTTGTTAAATTTGTTGAGACTTGTTTTGTGATCTATTTTGTGATTTATCCCAGAGAATGTTCTGTGTGTGCTTGAGACGAATGTGTATTCTATGCTGTTGGGTATTCTGTATATGTCTGTTACATACAGTTGGTTTATAGTGTTGTCCAAATCTCTGATTTCCTTATTGATCTTCTGTTTGGATTTTCTGTCCATTATCAAAGTTGGGTATTGAAGTCCCCCACTATTATTAAATGCCTATCTATTTCTCCCTTCAGATCTGTCAGTTTGCTTTATATATTTAGGAGCTCTGATGCTGCGTGTGTATATAATTGTTACATCTTTCTGTTGCACCAATCCTGTTATCATTATATAATGACCTTCCCTATCTTTTATACCATTCTTGATTTAAAGTCTATTTCATCTCATATAAGTATAGTTACCCTTGCTCTCTTTGGATTACCATTTGCAAGGAGTATCTTTTTTCTAGTCCTTCACTTTCAGCCCTGTGTGTCCTTAAAGCTAAAGTGAGTCTCTTGTACAGAACATATAGCTGAAATCTGTTGTTTTATCCATTCAATCTTTCTATGCCTTTTGATTGGTGAATTTAATCCATTTACACTTAATTATTGATAGGTAAGGACTTACTATTGATATTCCATTCATCATTTTCTGTCTCTTTGGTAGTTCTTTTGTTCTTCTCTTACTCTTGCTGTCTTCCTTTGTGATTTTATGATTTTTTTTGTATTAAATGCTTTGACTCCGGGGCGCCTGGGTGGCTCAGTGGGTTAAGCCGCTGCCTTCGGCTCAGGTCATGATCTCAGGGTCCTGGGATCGAGTCCCACATCGGGCTCTCTGTTCGGCAGGGAGCCTGCTTCCCTCTCTCTCTCTCTCTGCCTGCCTCTCCATCTACTTCTGATCTCTCTCTATCAAATAAATAAATAAAATCTTAAAAAAAATGCTTTGACTCCTTTCTCTCTTTTTCTTTTGTGTGTCTTTTTTTTTTTTAAGATTTTATTTATTTGACACACAGAGAGAGATCACATGTAGGCAGAGAGGCAGGCAGGGGAGCAGGCTCTCTGCTTAGCAGAGACATGGGGCTTGATCCCAGGACCCTGAGATCATGACCTGAGCAGAAGGCAGAGGCTTCAACCACTAAACCACCCAGGCGCCCCTCTGTGTATCTTCTTTAAGTATTTCCTTTGTGGCTACCATGAGGCTACCATAACATCTTATAGTTATAACAGTCCATTTTATGCTGACAACAACTTAATTTCAATCACATTTACACTTTTACACAAATTTTACACTTTTACTCCCCCACACATTTTATGTTATTGATACCAAAATGTGCATATTTTATATTATGCACCCATTAAAAGATCTTTGTAGTTATAGGTGATCCTTAATACTTTTCTTTTTTAATTTTTATACATGGGTTAAAAGTGATTTATGCATAATCATTACAGTATTGCATTGTTATTTGTCTATTTATTCACCCATGCCAGTAAGATTTGTACTTTCATAAACTTTCATGTTGCTCTTTAGTGTACTTTCAACTTGACAAACTCACCCTCAGTCTTCTTATAAGACAGGTCTAGTGGTAACAAACTCCCTCAATTTTTGTTTGTCTGGGAAAGTTTTGATCTCTTCATTTTTAAAAGACAGTTTTGCCATGTATAGTATTTTTGATTGGAAGATTTTTTTTCTTTCAGCACTTTGAATATATCATTCCCCACTTTGCTAGCCTTCAAGATTTCTGCTAAAAATTCAGCTGATAATATTAATGGAGTTCTCCTGTATATGATGAGTTGCTTTTCTCTTGCTGTTTTCAGGAATTTCTCTTTGACTTTTGACAATTTTAATGTGCTTCAGTATAGACCCTCTTAGATTCAACCTATTTTGTATCTTTTGGACTTCATGAATCTGGATGTCCATTACTCACCCTATATTCGGGCAGTTTTCGGCTGTTACTTCTTTAAATAAGATTTCTTCCCCCCCTTCACTTTCTTTTCTCCTTCTGGAACTCTCAGAAGGTATACTGGTTAGTTATATTGGTTTTCTCGATGGTGTCCCATAGGCTTTCTTACCTCTTTCTTATTTTGATTCTCTAAGTAGACAATTTCAAATATCCTGTCTTCAAGTTCACTAATTCTTTATTCTGCCTCTTCAGGTCTGCTTCTGAGGTTCTCTACTGAATTTTTCAGTTCAGACATTATATGCATTAGCTTCAAAATTTGGGTTCTTTTTTTATGGTTTCTCTTTGTTGAACGTCTCATTTTGAGCATGGGCTGTTTTTCTGCCTTTTTAGTTGTCTATCTGTGTTCTATCATAGTTCAGTGAGATTCTTCAAGATGATGATTGCTAAGTTATTGCAAGGCAATTCAGAGATCTCCATTTCTTTGGGGTCAGTTACTAGATCCCTGTTTTCTTCCTTTGGTGCTGTCATGTTTCCCTGATGCTTTGTGATCCTTATAGCTTGTGTTGGTGTCTGCACATTTGAAGAAGCAGTCATCCCTTCCAGTCTTTATAGACTGGTTTTGAGAGGAAAAGACCTTCCCAGACAGCCTCCTAGAGATTCTGCTGCTATCCCAAAACTTTACTATGGATATGCCTACTCCACTCCCACTCCCTCCTGGAGAGGTAACTCAGGACTGTGAGTCCTTTCTCAATCACACAGAGAAATGCTAGGTGCTCAGAGTTACCTATTCCTTTTCCCTAGGGCAGGACCCAGATATGCCAGGACACTGGATGCAAGTTCTACTTCTTTACTCCCTTCTTAAAGGTATGTCTTATGATTTTGTGCTTTCTCCCTAACCTACACAACCATGTCGAGTACTAAGAGTCACCCACCCCTTTTCCATGGCTAGGAAAATGCCAGGATGGTGGGTACAGGTTCCACTTCTGTCCCTCTGTGCTGAGGGAGCAGCCTTGGAGTTGCGTACCTTCTCTCAATCTGGCAGAGTGAAGTTGATTGCTGAGATCCTGCCTGACTGCTGAGATCTGCATGCCATCCTGGGGAGTATATGGGGCACCATCTGAGGAAGATTGTGGTTTGTGGATATATGTGCTAGTTGCTACAAGCCTCTGCCCTTCTTTGTTCTTAGCTGCTCCTTGATGATACAACCATACCTATAATTTCAGTGTTCTGGTGTGCCAAGATAAGCAGGGCTTTTTGACATTGTCCCCAAAGGCCAAAGAGCTGGACCTTCACTTGCTCTTTTTCCCATGGGAGAGGTCTTGGGCTAGGGGAATCTCTCCTGGTTCTGAGTTTTGTTGGTCTCAGGGAGGGGTGGTGCAAAGTGAAACTGCTCTTTTTACTCTTTTCAATGTGGCTTTTCTTTGGATTTTTGTGGTCCACTGGGGTACCAGTACCTTCAGCTGAACCCCAGAGCTCTCTCAAAGGTATTTTTGTCTGTAGATGATGGCCAAGTCTGTGTTTCTGTGGGAGAGATAAGGGCTGGGACCTCCTATCCTGCCATCTTACCGATATCACTTCCCTTCTCCATTTACTGTTATAGCACTCTGCTCTATAACACACTTTCCACCCACAGCTTACAAGGCTGGAGGAGTCTGGGCCTGCTCCCTTCTCCACCTTCTGGTGGAGCTCCTGGTGATTCCTGTTCCTTCTGCCTGGAAGATCTTTTCCCACATGTTTGTTTTGCTGGCTCTCGTCTTTGGGTTTCACTTTAAATCCCAGCTCCTGGGAGACAGGCTTTCCCTGTTTGCCCTATTTAAATATCTCCCTAAGCCCACCCAGGATTCTCTGTCTCATTACCACATTCTCCCTTTGGTGTACTTGTCACAGTCTGAAATAGTCTCATTTGTCCACTTACTCATTATGTGCCTTCCCCAGTAGAATGTCAGCTCCAAGAGGGCAGGCATTTTGTCTGTCTGGTTTGCCACTATATTCCCTGCCTGTTCCCTAACAATTTCCTGTAAAGCAACATTTCCAAATGTAACATATTGGTCAATGTTTAATGCGTCACACTTGACTTTGCCCTTTCCTACTCGTGAATATGTAGTAGTTGCTGAATATAAATAATACTGCAATTGACATCTTGGTGCATAATGTGATTCTGTTAAGCAACAACTTCAGAAGTAGAAATCCTGGCTCCCTTAAACAGCATGAATATTTTTAAGGCTCCTTCATATACATGACCACACCGTAGTCCAAAAAGTCTGAATTAAAGACCTAATATAGGTCTCGCCACCCTGAATTTGAGGGCTAAGAGATAAGAGATGAGTCTTTAGACTAGTATAGACATCAATCAGCTGGGGATCCAATCAAAATTCAAACTCCAAGGTAGGAGGTCCACAATGTGGCTCAAGATGCGGCATTTCTAACAAACTCCCAGGAGAATTCTCCAGAGGCTCTCATTGTTATGCTCTCCTGCCTGCTTTTTCCTACCAGTGTCTGGGTTCCATCCTGACCCAGCCCCTGGGCACCTGTGCCTCTGTCCAACCCCCAGCCACCCACGCCAGCAGCCCCAGCAGGAAAGCCTGTGCTTGGTTTCACTCCCTTGCCTCCACTTGGTTCTCAATTCCAGGTTCTGTGACACCTGGTGTTATGTGTGGTTCTTAGGGGTTTTGAGTTGGGTTTTCTGCCAGTTGTGGGGTGAACTTATCCCCTCAGATCCAAGGATGCACCACTGCCCTGGATATGGGAGTAGACATCTGGGACTATATTTCTGCCTTCCCTTTCTTACCTCATCTTATGCCAACAGTATCTCTGTCTTAAATTTGAAGACCTTACCCCTGAGCCCCTCCTAGTCTATATGATTTGGGGGGATGTTAACTCTCTGTAATACCAGAATCAAAAGGGGAGCATATAACCTATATTTGACCAGTCAGTGGATTTCATCCTTTTGTTTCTATAACTGGTTCAAGGCCGGACATGAGACCCGGGCCCAAGCAAACCCATGCCAGGACTTGGAATAGAACTTCTCTGAGTGAGAAGCTCTCTCCCCCTGGGGAGCTGTGATGGCTACTATGTGCAGCAAACTCACCAGACAGGGAGACCACCATGGAAAGTAGAGCTGAGGTAACTCCTGATTGTAAGGGCCTATTTAGCCAGAGCAATTCCATCTTGGATTAAACAGTCATTTTGTTGTTTATGCAGTAAAATTTAAACTGTCCCTGCCCCCCTTCACCCCAGGAGACTTACTTAAAAACAAGCCCGGGAAACCAGTCCCAGGTAACAAAGCCCAAATACAAAGGTGGGTCAGGCCAGGTGGAGGTATCCAATCAGTGGGGGTGCATACTGTCTCCCTAGCTACCAAGGAGTATGGGCCCCACCTTTTGGGCACCAATTCGGACCAAGGTGATAGGCTAGTTCAAATGTCTACTATAGGGTAAATTGTAATTCAATTGGTCACTTATGTGTGACCTAGCATGACCATGTAGCTTTCTCTGTGTGTTACAATCTCATTGGCCACCTGTGCGTGGCCAGGCCCAACCACATGGCCTTTGCCCTTAAAGGCTAGTCCATGGGGCAGACTGTAAGAGGCGCGGCCCTGAACGTTCAGCTTGATTCTCGATGTTTGGCGTGAAATAAAGCTTTGCTTGACCTTCACTTTGTATCAGTCTCGCTCCTTTAATCGTGGACCCATTATTGGAGGACCTTTCACTGATAACATAATTTGAGCCCATGGGTTAAGCCAGACCTGAAGGTGATTTGATTTAGACAGTGGAGCTATGATCAAAGCCTAGCTCAAGCACTGATGCTTGTGCCTGTCAATGTGTTTGGCATAAGCTATAGAGGGAAGAAGACTGCTGAAAGAGAAACCCCAAGAGTGTGCGTGCACACGCACAACACACTCATAATTCAGGCCAGACTAGTGTGCATCATCGTGGAGGTGGGGAGGGCTTGCAGTCAATGGAGAGGAGGACTGCTCAAGTCAAATAGGTGGTTTTACCACATTATTGGCCTCTTTGTATAATACACAATTAGCTTCGAAACAAGAATAAAAATAAGAGACGCATTAGTCAGCTATAAAGTAGCTTAATGGGTGCATGAATCAAAACAGCATTTAAATAGGGTACAGCAGCCTATTCGGAGTCTTTAAAAAGCTGTGTGCCATTTATCTCTCCCCAAGGAGGAAATCCTCAGTGTTGCTGCTGTCTCTTTCTTGTGCACAAACAGGGACCTCAGATGCATCCTGTCAGGGGATCTATGGAGGACAGACAGCTGGGTCAAGGTCACAGGAGCTGTTGGGGCACAGCAGACGTGGACAAAGGTCTTCCTACTACAAGCCTAGGTCTGACTCACCATCAGAGACGGGTTTCCTGGGGAGCCACCAGGGCTGACAACGCAGGGCCCTCACTTGTACGGCCCCTCCTTCGATCTGACAAATAAGTCTGGGTTCTTTTTCTTAAAAAGTGCCACTCAAAACTATGTTAAGTTTTCCACAAGGCATGGATCAGCCCCAATCCCCAACCACACCCGAGGCTGTTTCCCTCCCTTCTCCCTCCTTTTTCAAGAACCCCAAACCCAGGGGCGGGTGGGTGTTGTCAGAGACTTGAAATAGGTACTCAAAGGCTCTGCTTCCAGAAAGTTCCAGCTCGTCTGCCCCATTACTGATGATTTAGATACTTGTTATGCAAATGACATCTACAGAGACCCATTCTGCAAAATGCTTACAGGGCTCTTTGAAGGCCTTCTTCATCTTAAAAATAACACCAAATCCTCCTGCTTCTCCCTGGGCCAGTACTGGGGGGTCCCAGTCTGTGGAAGGGAGAAGCCACCCAGCCTTCCGCTCCCTGGCTCTTGTAAGAACAATCCCCATCTCTTGGCCTCAGGGAGCTCTGTCGCTTGCCTTCTAACCTGTCGAGGCTGGACGAGGGCTGGAGGCAACACTTGCAGACTCCCCTGTTTGGCCCCTGACTCAGTGTCCACCCAGAAATCCCCATCCTGCCCCTCAGGCCTTCTCAGACTTCCAAGGGCATCCCAGCCCTAAGACTGAAGGGACCCACCTGCTCTCCCCATCCCAGTGCAAAGGAGCCCCCAAGGCGGCAGCACTAGACAAGAATGTAGGGGCTGCCGAGGGGCCTGGACCCTTGCCCAGAACCACCTTGGGCTTCTCACCTTCCTTCCTAGAGTGTGATCTCAGTGCCCTGCACTCCTAGTAAGAAAGGGACCCCCCTCTCTCCTGAAGTTATATAACCCGTTAATGATTTTGCAGAGCTGCTTGAAAAGGAACAGTTCTAGTAATAATAATGATTATCTTGTTTTATGTTATTATTATTATTACTATTGTTACAACAACTAACATTTACTTAACAAACCCCACAGAACAGGCCCATTCCAATCATATACACATATTGGCTCATTTAATCCACATGACGTCCCAGGAGGTGGGCAGTACCTTTAATTCATTTAACATTTCCCCTCTCTGGAGGCTCCTTTGTTTTAATTACAAAAGGAACACCGGCTCAGTGGAGCAAACCAAATTGTCCAGAGGTGTGTAAGAGCGCGTGCGCTGTGTCCCCTGTGCCTGCACTCTCTCCCCTTCATCCCGGCTCCACTACTCTCCCCTGGCGTTAGCAAGGAGAGTAGTCTCCGGGACACGGTCTGTGCTTACGCCAACGTGTGTGAGCACATACTGGGAGGCTTTCTTTCTTTTTTTTCCCCATTCTGTGGAGGAGGAAAATGCGCCTCAGAGAGGTTAAGTGACTCACCCAAGGTCACACAGCAGGCACGTGGAGGAGCTGGCACTTAACTTGGCTCCCAAATTTAACAGCAAAGCCTGCGACCTTCTCCACTAGTGAATATTGCCCCCAAAAGTCCTAGCAGCTTTGAACAAAAGGAGTAATAATGGTTGTAAGGATAGGAAATAGTGCACATTCAGTAGCAATCACATACCATTTCAGGTGCTTTATACATATTCATCCAGACTTCCCCAGAGCCTATTATTTGCACAGCCTCTTTCCCATTTCACAGATGAGGGAACTGAGGCATCATGAGGGGAAGCCACTGGCCCACACAGCCATAAGTAGTGACAGAGCAGGGTGTAGACTCAAGGTCTCCAAGTATAAATCAGCCCAAGAAGGCCCTGAGTCAATGGGTAGGATGGCCACTGTCCCCACCTTGAACTCACATGGACATGTGAGAGTATCTCAAACTGGCCAGCCACCTCAGGGCTTTTGCACAGGCAGGTCCTCCCTGATTTTCACCCCTTGATTGGCCTGGATAATACCTTTTCCCCCTCCAGCTCCCAGCTTACTTAGCAATGAGCCCCTGGAGCCCCTGGGTAAATCCTAGGGCTTGCCACTGTCACACTGGTGCACAGCAGACATGGGATGAACATGTGTTCAGTGAACAGTGTTCCATGAGTAATGTGTTCCCTTGGTGGGCAGGCTGTGCTGGGCTGAGGGGATGCCATGCGTGAAGGAACAGGGGGAAGTCTCATGTCAACAGGCCTGGATTCAGGGAAGGCACGGGAAGGGCAAGGACATGGCAGGGCTGGCCTGTACCCTGGGGGGGCACTGCAGAAGGTGAAATGTGGCAGGGCTGGAGATTGGGCCACCAGGATGAATGCCAGTGGAAAGTGACAGAGAAACAGGAAGGACCCTAAGCACTGTCATTCCAAAGAATAGCAGAACCCCAAGAGCAGAACTCAACATCTCTCCGGACAGTGCTGCTTACTGTGTCCCAGAGCCAGTCAATAGGGAAAGCCTCCCATAAGAACACAGTTTCCAGTCTGCTGGTGGCCGCCTGCGGGGACTCTGCAGGTAGTGCGGGTGCTGGGCAGTGACATACAGATCCGACGTTGGATAGGAGTTCCAGAGCATCCCCGCCCCATCCTGCTGTTGTGATACTTGGCAAATCCTCCACACTCTGGGCCTTCAGCTACCCGTCTGCAAAATGGGGAAATGAAAAAACACAGAAGGAACAAGCGAAGGGGTTTTTGGACTAAGATGGGTGTAAATAAAACATAAGCAGATCGCCTTTCCTGGGCTTGACACAGATGGGTGGTACACGAAACGTTTCTGAATGAAGGCGGAGATGAATGAGTGAATGGCCGCCCCCACATCTCGTTCCCTCCCCTTGTATCACAGCGAATGCTTTAATGAGTCCAGATGGCATCTCCTGCCCTTATTAAAAATCACCAAAAAGCTTCCATCTCCTGGGGAGAGGAGAGGGCAGATCGAGCATTCTGAATCAGGACACCGCCAGGAGAGAAGGGCCGGGCCGAGCAGCGGTGAGGCCACAGTCCACAGACATGCGGTGCCCGGAAGCCACTGCAGAGACAGCAGGTGCTCAGGCCAGCATGCGTAATCACATGGTCAGCCGCCTCACTGCTCCAGCGGTCAGGAGCCCAAAAGGTTTCCTTCTGTAAATGTCCAACTGTAAAAGGTATTTGTGCCAGAACGATCGATATGGCCTGGGTCGGGGGAAGGCAGTAGGCTGGAACCTCAGACACAGCCCAATCGAAGCCACTTGTCCTCTTTAACTGCTTCTGCGGTCCCCTTGGTGGGAATTACAAACTCTTTTGGACAAGATGGTTTGCGGAAAGGGAGCATGGATTTAGAATAAGAATTACATATTCAAATAGGATCTATCAAAGCCTGAGCAAAAGCTGTATCTTCAACAGTGCTGATTGCATGCCCTTTGTATCAGGCCCTCTGTGGGTGTCCAGGGGCTTCTCGGCGGCAAATTCCCCACTGCGCAGTCGTCAAGTAAATCACCAGGGATGGGGCCATGTCAGTGAGGCGTGTGATTCGGAAGGCTGTGTTCCCCTAAGGGATTTTTTTTCTTAGCTGCCAAAATGAGCCCAGCCCAAAGCTAGTTCTCTCACTTGCCTGAAATATGACACTGGTCGGGGCTGGGGTGGGGGGGGGGAGGTGGGCAGGGAGGACAACAGAGGGTGCTCAGTGGGGACCCCCAGCCAGTGAAGAGTGCCTGGGGGCAATGCCCCTCTGTCTCAGCACCGCTGCCCAAGGGCAGAGGGGAGCAGGTAGAGTGAGGGTCCCCCAGAGAGGCACTGACCCCACCACAGGAAGCAGAAATTGTGGTTTTCCATCACAGAAACGGTTAAATCACTATAGCTACCTGGAGATGGAATGCTGTGCCTGAAAAACAGAGCTCCCTGTCCCTGGAGGTCTGCAAAAGGCTGGGTGGGTGGAGAGGGCCCGCAGAATAGATGAGGGACCAGACTGTCTACTGGGGTCTCATTGGCCACCAGGAGGTGCCCAGATGCAAAGATCTGACTGTTCTTCCCTGGTAGACCACGTGTAGAAACCTCCTCACTGGCCAGTGCCGGTCAGTTGAGCACCGATTGTGGCCTGTAGGTAAAATAATTCTGCATCACGCGTGCTTCTGCTGGCAGCTGCTCACCATCTCACACGAGATATGCAAAGCCCAGCTCCATGCCAGGTACCCTGGGAAGGAGATTAGCAAAGCTCAGCAGAGAGCCACCTACTCAGGGTTTGGGGTGTGCGAGTCTCCTAGAGGGGGCCGAGGCGAAGTCAAGCATTCCAGGCTGAAGAATCAGAGAGGTTTCTGGGAAGAGACCTAAGCACAACCGCCTATCGGAGAGAGCACAAAACATGTCTTCACTCCTCCAGAAGCGCCAGGGTGGGATATGCAGGTCCCAAACTGCCCGGCTGTCTGCAGGCAAGGATACTGTCTGCCTTTGCTCCCGAACAGGAACCACATCGGCAGGTAGGACACACCCTACTGTCCAAATGGCATTCTGGGGGAAAAAAAGTTTGCCACTTTCCTCTTCCCTCCTTCCCCAGCCGAGTCCTCCATGGACGGCAAGGGTCTCTGCTTCCAGCCTGCCAAGGCAGGTGGGAGAGGGTGGTAGCTGGCAAGCCATTGCAACCACTGCCAGGAGGTGCTGGCTGGGGCAGGGCCGGCACACAGTAGGTCTGACTTCCATAAGCGGCTGTTGAAGGAAGGAGAGAGGAGATGCCATGTGTGGGACTTAGAGTGCTGAAAAAGAATGTCTGGGCAATATGGCCCAAGCAGGATCTTGAGCAGAAGAGGGACAGGATAAAAATGGAGCTCCAGAAAGAACACGTGAGCCATCTGGCAGTGGTGTGCACAGGAGATACAACAGGGATGAAAATAACAATGATCAGAATGAATGAGCACTCCTTGAGAGCAGGGGAGGGGCCCGGCATGTTCTGAGTGCCATGTCTTGGTTACCACATTCTGCGGGACAGCAGGGGTGGGGTGGCGGCGGCGCCATGGTCCCCTTTGCACAGAGGCACAGTGACCCACCTGGGGTCACATTGCAAGTATGCAGCAGCACCAGCTCCACAAAAGGGTGGTCTGCTCTGCGGTCTCCTGGCCCTGCCCTCTTTGGGGCATTCCTCAGCACGCCCGGCCTCAGTGTCCCCATCTGAGAACTGGAAGTCATAGATGCTTTTCTCTCCACGCGGTTCTCTCCTACCCCAAAGACTATGTGTGATGTGCCTACTGCGGGGCAGGCAGAGACCACCCTTGGAGAAAGCCTCACATGCATTTTCAGGAAGAAGGAAAACAAAAAACAAAAAACCTTTTAAATGATTTCCTTGAAAGGCCAGTTTTAACCCAACTGGCTGGCATTTTGATTTTCTCCCCCTGAGAAGAATCTGGAAGGAATTATCTAGTGTTGTCAAAATCTGGGAACCTTCCCAGGCCTTTAGGATTCCACTTCCATTTCAGTTCTAGATCAGTCAGTCACCTTGAAACAAAATCCAATACTCTTTTTGACTGTACACCTTGCGGGGAATCTTTAATATGCTGCAGCAGTGAATGGGGAAGAGGGACAGACACCCCCGCTCTGTGTCCCCTCCTGCTGGCATGGCTGAGTGGCCGAGACTCCCCTGTCCCCAAAGACCCAGGCCAGGACAGAGGGGTGCTTTGGGCCCTCCCAGCTCTGGGGCACCTGCAGCCCTTCCTGCTGGCCCTGGCACCATGTGGGTCCCCACATTAGTCCCTGTGTCTCAGGTCCTTGGGGAAAGGACCCAGAGCAGCCTTGCCTGGCTGCCTAGGAGGGGCCTCCTGCTCTTGAGGGAGGGCCAACTCATGGTAAGGGTGGGCTTGCCGGTCCTCCCGGGCTGAAGCCAGCTTGTGGGGCACTCCTGAGGGCTCTGAGGACAATTCCAGGAGCCTTGTGCTGTCACCCTGCCAGATGCCTCATCCCTGCTGAACTCCAGCATGGTCCTGCCTCCTGTTTCAATAAGAGGGTTTCCACCTCCAGTGAGAATCAATATGTGCTAAAAACCAAATGTACATGGCCAGCCCGAGCTTTCCTCCAATGGAGACCAGTATGGCATGTCCACTGGCATTGGCACATCCGCTAGGATGGCTGGTGGGCATCTCAGACTGACCTGGCTGAATCCCCCACCACCTTCCCACAGGCTTTCCCATCGCAGCTGGGCACCTGCCTGCCTTTCCAGGTGCTCCAGCCAAACGTCAAGTCAGGCTGTATCCCTCCTTGTCTCATGCACCCTCATCTCATCCACCAATCCTGGAGGTTCTGCTAGCAGAATTGCCCAGAATGTATTACTTCAGCATCCCTCCCCCACTGATCTCGTGGCCATACCTCCGCCAGTCCTGCTTCTTCTGGTTACAGTCCCCTGCTCTGGCCTTACCCCAGAGTCTGCCCTGGGTGGTCTCAGTCAGCCTGCATGCAACACATTCCCACCAAACACCTGTGAGGCTAGCATCCTGGCTCTGCCCAATACCAGCTGTGTGACTTTGGGCAAAGCACTTAACCTCTCTGTGCCTCCATTTCTCCATCTGTGAAATGTATCTTCACTCTGGGCCAAGGGTCTTGATCACTAGGCTCTCATCCATTTCTGCCCCTACTGCCCTACTTAGGCAAGTCCCTTCCTCTAGATGTCGTTTCCTATAGCTGCCAAATATGGAGCTTAGCCAATAAGTGGTCTGAGCCCCTGAGGGCTGAAACCTGTCCCTGGGGGCACCTGAGTGGCTCAGTCATAAAGCAGCTGCCTTCGGCTCAGGTCATGATCCCAGAGTCTTGGGATTGAGTCCCACCTCGGGCCCCTTGCTCTGCAGGGAGCCTGCTTCTCCCTCTCCCTCTGTCACTTGTGCTCTCTTGCTTGCTCACTCTCTCTCTCTCTCAAATGAATAAAATCTTAATAATAATAATAATGATTAAAAAAATGTCCCTCCACTTTTTGGGTGAGGGGGACGCAGACTGGACTTAGTGACTTGTTTCTAATGAGCAGAATGTGGGGGAAGTAGTGGCAGGTAGTCTCCGGTCACGACAGATGTTGCTGCCCTGCCTTGCTCACTCTGAGGAAGCCAGAGGCCATTTTGTGAGGCCCCTCAGACAGCCTGTGGGAGAGGCCAGAACGGGGAAGACCGAGGCCTCCTGCCAACAACCACATGGGTAAGCCAGCCTAGAGGCAGATCTTCCTTCCCCAGGAAAGTGCTCGGATGATACAGTCCCAGGCAGCAGTTCAATGGCAGCCCCGTGGATACTCTCAGCTGGGCCACCCCAGACACTGGGAGCACAGTACATGTTTATTAAGGTTCTAAGTCTCTTGGTTTAGGTAACCGGCAAAGCATCAGTAGACCACAATAGAGCCCCTCCCCCTTGGACACCCCGAGCCCCTATGAGAGCCCCCTCCTTGCACACCCAGCCCCAGCCTGAGCTCTGCCATTATGTGAGATCAGCTGGGGTAACTGGGAACTGTTAGTGAGCTCCCTGAGCAGCCTGCAAAGTAGCAGGAAAGAAACATGCTCAATATGGCTCTCAGCTTCTCATTTCTTTCTTTTTTTAAAAATTAATTAATTTTTAAAGATTTTATTTATTTATTTGACAGAGAGAGAGATCACAAGTAGACAGAGAGGCAGGCAGGTGGGTAGGGAAGCAGGCTCCCTGTTGAGCAGAGAGCCCAACACGGGGCTCAATCCCAGGACCCTGAGATCATGACCTGAGCCGAAGGCAGAGGCTAAACCCAATGAGCCACCCAGGCCCCCCCTCATTTCTGAAGTAAGCCCCAAATAAGCACCAGGGCCCAGGACAACATCTGCGGGGCAGGGTACAGCTCTGCGCAGAGCTGTGTGAGTCCCTTGGATATCCTGAAGGACCAGGAAGCAGGGGGAGAATGAAGCCAAAGCAAAGTAGACAGACCTGGAACCCAAGGGCGCCTGTGCTACCCGAAATCAGTGAAAGTACATAGACTCATTTTCAAACATGTCATATCACTGAGTGATCTCAAAATTCGGGAAAGCACTGAAACAAACCAAATCAACTGAGGAATGGTTAAAAATATATATATGCTCCATCCAAGCAATGGAATATTAATTATTCAGCCGTAAAAAGGAAAGAAGCGTTGCCAAGCTCTAGCACAGATGAATCTGGAAAACACTCTGTGGGGTGAACGAAGTCAGACACAAAGGGTCACATAGTGTAATTCCATTTCCATCAAACTTTCAGGACTGTCACATCTATGGATACAAAAAGTAGATTTGCAGTTGCCAGCGTCCGAGGAATCCTGGGGTGGAGAGTGGGCGCGCTGATGGGTAGGGCGTTTCTTTTGCAGGTGATGAAAATGTTCTGGAGTTAGGTAGCGGGTGATGGCTGCCCAACTCGGCAAATACACAGAGAACCACTCATACATTTAAGTAGGTTGACGTTACGGTTTGTGAGCTGTCTCTCGGTAAGGCTGTTAAAGCGACAGCCTTGGCGGTCCCCACCAAGGAGGGTGCTACAGCAGGAGGCCCACCCAGCTGAGGTCCCAAGGCAACACACCTGCAGGGCTGTGAATCGAGCCAGCAGCAAGGAAAGCTGCTCTGCTGTCTCTATCTCCATCCCGAACAGATGGAAAAACAGAAATCTCCCGTGAGAATTCATAATGGCAGAGATGCGACAGGCCCGAAATGGGGCAGAACAGGGCCAGGAATAATACCAGGTGTGGAGCCCTTCCTCCCACAGACCTGAGGGCTCGGGACAGAAAAGAAATGGCTTTGTCTCCTTTGAGGACATTAACACTGCAATGCCAGACATGAACCAGGCACTTAGGGCTGTGGAATATGCCCATGTGGGTCCCTCCCGCTCATGTACTCCCACCCTGCCCTAGGAAGCTCTCGGGTCTCCATGTGGCCCCTGCGGCCCCGGCGTGGGATGAGAGAGGACCCTTGCTGACGATCTCTGAGCAGAGAAGGATGACACACCTTGCGGCGCGTGCCCGGTTTGTGCCGCATGAGTCCCCTGCCGGCCCTTCTGCGGGTTGACCAGCTGTTGGTGTGCACGGCCGACAACACTGCTGATTGTGCTGTTGGTCATTCTGCAGTCCACAAGACCATCCACACTGCTGGCCATGCTGTTGGCCACAGGGCCTCTCATCTGGAGAAAGCAGGGGCCTCCACGTACTGCACAGCTGCTCCCAGACAAAACTGGCCAGCTGATGCCAGTGGGGACAGACACAACCCTCACTGTGTGATCAGCAGGAGCCTGTGTCCTACTAGGGCTGGGGCTGAGGGAGAAAGCCATCACCACTTGGGTGATGGGCATGTCCCCTGATGGTGCTGGAATGTCCATGCTGTCACACACACCCTGCCTGGGTCACGAGGCCCTGGGAACAGACCCTGGATGCCCGCAAACTCTGAGAGTCCCCAGGCCTCCTGAGTCCTGGCTAGTCTCTCTCGCTCTCATGCATTCACTCATTTCTTCCTATCAATAAATATCTGAGGGATGACCACGTGCCAGATGCTGGTGCTAGACAGCCACCCGGTCCTTGCTCTTGGGGAACTTGCATCCTGGGCATTAAAGTCAACAGGCAGACAAATACACAAATGGTCATTAGACTCTGGGACATGCCACAAGATGAGGTGGGGTGGGGTGGTAGAGAGGATCTTGAGGACTCGGTTCGAGCCCTAAAAGATAATTTTCAGAAAGTGACAGTTACAGAAAACGTGAGGTGAGTAAGTTACCCATGTAGGTGCCAAGGGGGATGGACCCTTGAGGTGGAGGTCTGGGCTTTCAGATGTGGAACAGAGAAGATCCACAAGCCCAGAGGGAGAACAAATGGTCAGTAAACACATGAGGAGATGCCCCACCTTCCCAGCCATTGGAGTTATTTCCGTCCAGACATTATGCGAGATGCTGTTTGGGACCCACTAGACCAGTAAAATAAAAGGTCTGGTCATTCCAAGTGCTGGCAGGGACTCTCATCACCATGGATGGGTGGATTTAAGTTGAAAATCCTCCTATCTTATGACTAATTCCACTCCCAGGAACATGCTATGTAAACTAGGAAGTGTGTGTGAGAAGGTTCAGAGTGATGTCATTCAAAAGGGCCTTGAAACGGAAACACTTCAGTTCCTATCAGTCGGAAAACAGATGAATAAATCACGACAGCATACTCGGCAGCAGTGAAAGCAAACTGACCATAGCTATGGGCAATAACCTGGATATAGTTCTGTTATTTAATCAGGAATGAGGAAAGAAAGTTCTGGAAGACAATACACAGGTTAAATATCTTAAAAAAAAAAAAAAAAAAAAAAAAGTTAAGGAAAGCCAAGCCAGGATGTCCAGCTTCTGCTTACAATGTAGAGTTTTAGAAAGAGGTCACCCTAAAAAGATAATGATGGCAAGCCAGGCAATACTTTAATTCATGACTTTTCCTCACTTATCAGAAAGCTCAGGCTGCAAGAGACCAATAAACTCAAAATCCAAGGTAGGCACCTCCAAAAAGAGAGAAGATGTGAGCTCTGGCTTATTTAAGCATTGGGAAACCTAATAGCTGAAAAATATCCACAGTGAATGGCATTCACCAAACCATGGAGCCAAGGAGCTCAGACAGCAACAAGCAGGTAAATACAAAAGAAAAACAAAAACCTTGGCACATCATATTCACACTTCTGGAAGATAAAGAAAGACAAAGTACTTAAGGCTGTCAGAGTGAAAAAGACAACACTACAGTAACTACAGAGGACCAAAGAAAGGAGTCACGGTAGATTTCTCAACAGAAAATCATGCAATCCAGAGGACAAACTAGAATCTATATTCAGATAATAAATATTTTAGGCTTTGCTGGCAACATATGGTGCCTATCACGTGTTTTTGCTTGTGCTTTCTTTTCTTTCTTTCCTTTTTTTTTCTTTAATTTTAACACTGGGCCATGGCCTGGATTTCACCAGAAGGCTGTAGTGTGCTAACCACTGCTCTAGACAGACCGATCAAGAAAAAAGGGAGAAAACACATAACTTACAATAAAGAGTACTAGGGAAAACCCTACACTACTCAGATATCATGGTGAATTCCTTAGAAGATACAAGCTGTCCAACTTCACCCAAGAAGAAATAGATAGCATGGGTAGTCCTATATCCACAACTCAGTGAATTCCATCAAACATGAATGGGAGACATGACACCAATTCTACAGAAAATCTTCCAGAATATAAAGGGAGAAATCACTTCCCATCCCATTTTATGAGACTAACATTTGCCCCGACCCAAACCAAACAAAGTCATTGCCACAAGGAAAACTACAGACCAGTATGCCTCATGAACACAAGACACAAAAATCCTTCACCAAATCTAGTGAATAAAATTCAGCATGAAGGATGGTTCAACCTTTGAAAATTAATCAGTGGAATTCACCATGTTTACAAACTAAAGGAAAAAATATCTATAGATGCAGAAAAAAGCCTTGACAAAATTCAATGCTAATTTGTGACAAAAATTCTCTACCAGCTAGCAATAGAAGGAGAGTTTCTCAACATGACAAAGGATCTCTGCAGAAACCTGCAGCTCACAGCCTCACATTCCCACTCTCCCACCCTCGTCTGAGCCAGCACTTCCTCAGTCTTGGACCTTGCAAGAGAACTTATCTTCTAGAATGTTCTGCTCTGGCTGTTTAAAGGGCACCCTGGCACCCTCTCTTCCTTTAGGTCTTGATTTAGAGAAGCCTTTTTGACCCTTGCCCTCTCTTGTCACACCCTGTCATACCCTGCTTTACCTAATGCTCTTGTTTCTTTGTGTACTTATTTATTCTGTGTCTACCACCTTAATGTCAGCTCCAGGAGAACAAGAGCCCCTGTGCTTACTCACCATATGGTCCAGCACTGGGCCACCTCAGCAACTATTTGATAATGAATACACAATGTATGATCACAGCTGCAACTGCAGCTTGATTTCTTCCAAAAACAGGGAGATCATTACGTATGGGAGAGAGCCCATTTCACAGGTAGATACATCCAAAAATAAAGGCTGAAATGTTACTGTAGCTGGGAGGACTCTCAAATGGGGAAAGTGAGGCTCAGAGAGGAGAGGGGGTTATCTAAGGTCACAGGACAGCAGAGATGACCTTAGAGTCAAATGCTGTTTCCACCACATCCTAATTGCTGGAAAGCATTTTTGACCTGCCAGGAGACCTATCCTCTGAGGACTAGGCATGTTTAAGTTGCTGGCTTAGAGGTCAACTGCCCGGCCCACTTTTCTGGGCATATTCCTCTTTGCTCCTTTCCAGGACAGAACTGCTACAGGGCACCTGCCCCAAGGTGAGTTAAGTCCCATCAGGAACATCCTGCAGAGGAAATAGTGGACATTAGGCTTGGACATCATAACTTACTCTGGCTTGTAAACTTCTTTAGCCCAGTTTGACACATTCAGCAGGATTTAAAAGAGGTGCTCAGCAAATCTTGTTCGCACTGATGGGAGAGGCTCTGTTCTACTCATCCCAAGTGGCCCAGAGGAGAATAAGTATATCTTCTCTGGAAGGTTCCCCCAGCTGCATCAACCAGGCAGGAAGCCATGAGAGGCTGCTAGCAGCCAGGTCCTGAGCACCAAGCAGCCACCCGGAGCACATCTGAGGTCTGGAAGGCAGGGCCCCAGCTAAACTCTTTCACACCACAGTACAACTTACTGTTGTTGTACTGTACAACTTACTGTGTAAGTTGTTCTCTGGTTCGAGAATATGAGTATTCTTTCATAAGACTAACACAATTTTGTCCCTACATGTAACTTTAAGAAGGAGCTGCTTTCTTAAAATGTGAATATTTGTATCAAAGGATCAAGTTCCCCCTCCCTCCCTTCCTCCCTCCCTCTCAGAGGAAAGGAAACTTGCTTTCATGGAGGACTCATTTTGCCCTTGTCTCTTGGTTCCCCCAGACAGGAGCTTGCACACATGTAGTCTAATCTGCTCCTGCCAGTGACACTGACGGGTAGGGCTGGGAGAAACTGAGGCTCAGAGTGATCTTAAACACCGTCCACAGGCCCCAGCATGACGAGTGACATGGCCCAACTTGGACCTGAGTCTGGTCAAAACGGAATTCAAACGCAGAAGTCAGCCCCACGGCCAACTTTAGAATATCTTTGCGTTCTTAGAGCTGAGCACACAGGGTGGGCATCTGACTGAGAAGCCACCAGCATGGTACAAGTGAGCCCAGACAGGAAGAGATAGACATATTGACATAAGATACTGATGAATTTGTCTGAGACCTGGATTAAGCCACACCTGAAGCCTAGAATTCTCAGTTCCATGAACTGATACATTGATCTATTTCCCTCCCCATCTTTTTAAAAGTCTGTTGAAGTTGGCCTTTCTGTCGCTTGCAACAGAGTTCTCACAGCAGCCTGTGTAGAGCTAGCCCATGTGTCTTCTTTCTGGACTCTGGTTCCAGGTGAGAACATACAATTTACTTACTCTTCACCTCCTACATCCCTTTCTTTCTCCCTGAACCTTCTATCTTCCCGCCTCTGCCCCCCAGGGAATCCTCTCCTTATTTCTAATGCTATTGTTGGCTCCTCCTGGAGCAGGGCCTTGAATGCACTGAGCACATTCCTTTCCCGGGGCCTCTGCTAGTGCTCTTCCCTTTGCCAGACTTTCATGTGTCCTGCTCCCTTTCTTAAAACATTTTAAAACATCAGATTTGATCAAATATCAACTCATGAAGAAATTGACTCCTGGACAGTGGGTTCTAGAGAACCTCTCAATGCCCGTAACTCCTATGCCCCCCACCCTGGCTTGTTTTCCTTTATTACACTTAGCACTACCTGAAATGACATCATGTTTACTGGTAGATTACCTGTCATCCACTGAAATGGCAGTGCCTGATGGGGAGGCCAGGCTTGTGTCATCCCCGCTGGGCCCAACACTGTGCCTGCCTCTAGATGGAAGGTCTATAAATATCCTAAAACTTGAGTTTGGAAGAGATCTTTTCTTAGACCATGAATTGTGATCAAGGAAGGAACAGTGACAGAATTTGTATAAATACGATCATTACCAGAAATGAAAAGTCTGACAAAAATGGTGTTTACAACTGCTTAAAATACCCCACACCTGGAAAGGAGTCATTTGGGGGTGGGAAAAGCTGGGAAATTGGGCTCTTTTACATTTTAAAGACTTGCCTACTTTTCTTACTTTGAAAAAAGAATCCATAGCTGGGGTTGGAGGCTCCTGGCACGCTGAGAGGATCCACTCGTCAGCTCAGCTGAAATGTCTCAGGCATTTCCACATACAGAGTAAGTGTCTGGAGAATGGATTGCCAATTCTCTGATGACCCAAGGATATGCCAGAGCTAACCCAAAAAGTTAACACTGTTGATTCCAACAAGGATGTGGGGCCCCAGCACAAGGTTGAGTGGTGTTTCCCCATCTATGGTGCCGTGGCTTGGGAACTGGGGAAGGACTCGAGCCCTTTAACAGACCCAAGTTCCATTGGAGATTAAGTTTTAGGGAGTATCCAGTCTTTGCCCCCAAACTTCAAAGGAGACACCTAACAACCAGGAATAGACTCCAAATCCCCTGAAGGCATCAGATCCGGGGTAAACATATTCAGATGCTATAAAAATCTCCTATCTCAAGATGCCCTGGACTTGTTGTATAGACTAAGTGTAGTAGGAAGAGTTTGGTTGGCAAATGGAGTATGTGGACAAGTTCCTTCATCCATCCATCCTTCCTTCTTTTCCTCCTTCCTTCCCTTCTTCCTTCTACCTACCCATCCATCCTCCTACCAACTATCCATATATCCACTTACATCCATCTACCCAGGCACTCATTTATCTGTAACTTCCATCCATCTACCCATCCATCCACCATCATTTATACACTCATCCATCCACCCACTCATCCACCCACCCATCCATCCATCACACAAACCCATACAGGTACAGGGCATCTGTTATGGACGAGGCACCATACTCAGCATACTCAGATTACGTCCCTCATGGAGCGTACAATCTACCAAAGTAAAGAGACATGTAGACAGACTACTCCTCCTGCAGCATGGGTGGCGTCACGAGACAGACAGATGCAGAGGGAATAGCAGTGCCACTGAGGCGGGTGAGGCCCATATATCCAGCATCTAGCCCAGCACAAACCCTTGGTAGATACCTGATGAATGGATTTATTTTAACCAGTCTTGGATGTGTTCTGTATATGATTTTAATGTGAAACAGGGAACATAAATTTTTGAAATTATGAATATATTTTATTTGTGATCTTGTTCATTGACCATCCACTACCCTGCCCTCTCCCACCACCAGAACATAATTTCCAGGAGAGTAGTAAATGTTCCTGTCTGTGTTTACTGCTAACCCACAGGACTCAGAATGATGGCTGGCACATAGTAGGTCCTCAATAAATGCTTATGTTTAAATAAATGTCCTTTCTGGTTCCCAACTCCAACTTTGTGTCCTATTTTCAGCCATGCTCTTTGCCTTGGAGTATGTCAACTACTCTTGGTCTGCAGACCAGCCTCTCAGAGCTTTTGTAGGATCTGGAACTGGAATCCCTATGGTTCTCCCTTTTTCCATGCTTGGCCATGGGCACTGCCTAGCTCAGCTAATCAGAGCCCTACCCTCATGGTCACTCTGCCTCATTCAAAGATAAGGTACTGTTTGAAGAAATGTTCATTTGCTAGCTCTTTCCATCCTTACAAAATACCTCTATAAGGTGGGTGTGCTATTATTATCCTCACTTTGCAAATGAAGAAACTGAGGCCCAGAAAGCTTAAGTGACTTGCCCCAGGTCACACAGCTCTAAAGTAGCAAAGCCAGGACCTGAACTCTGCTGTCTGGCTCCAGAGTTCAAACTTGAAACTACCATATCTTTTGAACAAAGGCCAAAGCCATGTTGGTCACCAGACTGAGGCTCTGTCTGCTGACAAAGTCCTTTCCTCACTGAAGCCCAGAGCTATCAGAATGACAAAGAAAGAAGGTCCAGAGGAAGAAGTCAACTAGAGGCAAACAGGAGTAAGAGAGGGAAAGAGATACAGGGCTGGCATTTGTGCCCCTGGATCCATCAATACCTGAAGGAGGTTCGGAATTTTAATTTTTATAGGCCCCAAATTCCCCTACTGAAACTTTAGTGGCCTTAAGGCTATTTGAGTTGGGTTTCTGTTTGGACTGACAAGCTAGATCACTTCCACGTGCTTCAAGCCGGAGACCCAAATTTGCAACCATCCTCTCATGAGGGGTTTAGACTTTGCATGTTGGCTTCCTCCTTGTCTCTCATCGGTATTCTCAGCTCCTTCCATTTCTTAGCCCAGCAAAACCCTTCCAGGACTAAGCCCACCCTGCAGCAGTCCTACCCTACCTCCAAGTAGGCTGAGGGGGCCCAAAATTACTAAGTGGGTTTCCCTATAGCCCACAAGTTCCCCACACTGCAAACTTCCTGCCTGTACCCCACGATACTGACTCTCTCTGTGTTAATGAAATTCTGCCCCTGGGTTTGGAGTCACCTGTAGATACTGCCCTGGAGTGGGCCCCATTGTCCCCCACCCTACCAGATGCTGCCTAGACTCCTGCTCCAAGCCAGTGGGTCCATACCTGCCTCCCTCCACAGACACCTTGGTCTGGAACCTTCTGAAGGTCTTGCTCCTCCCCCAACCCCCGACGAGGCCTCCCACCTAGGTTTCCTAGGCCACCTCCCCAGAACACCAGCACCCAGACATCCTCCTCCAGATTCTGGATGACATTCCTCACCGCGCCTGCGCTATTGGAAACAATGTGCACCAGTGATAGTTTCACTCTCTCCAGCTGGAATGTTGACCTCTGAGGACAGGAACCTTATGTGCCCTGTTCAGTGCCTTACCCCAGCATCGGTAAGGTACACAGTAGGCACTCAATAAGTATCTGCTGAGTGAAGGAGGGGACTTCTCTGAGTTGGTAAGCCCACCCCCAGGGCAGGCTGCATGTGGCCTAGTAGCCTGGCTCACAGGTTCTGACCCTTAGACACTTCCTGGATTGCCCAGGGCTCCTCAAGAACCACATAAACAGCAACAACCACCCAGAAAGCCCTAAGACACAGAGCTGGACATACTGGGCCCTTCGATAGTCCTAACAGAGGGACCACGGTTGTTCCCGCTTAGAGAACAGCCCACAGAGGCTAGGTCGAGTATCTCCTTTGGGCACCCTTAATGGGGTTCGGCAGGTCTTCCTGTTGGAAGCAACCAAGTGACCCCAACTCATCTCACCACGAGCTGGTGTCTGGAGCATCAGAGAAGCAAAAGCCAAAAACAGCTGAATGGTCAACCTGGGAAATCCAGCTCTCGGGATGGCCACACCCACCATCCCAGGAGGTTGGGAGATCAGGCAGTGGGGTTTCAAGCAGTGGGCTGACGCAGGGCCCTGCCTGCAGCCCCAACCCAGCCCCCAAATGCCAAAGCCCAGGACGCAAGCCCAGTTGTAGCTGCCTCACTCCCTCTCCAGGCAGCCCACCCGAGGACCTGGTCTTGTTCCTCTAAGTCAATTCCCGGGCTCCTCACCCTGCTGCGAACTCCCAGCGCCTTTCATTGCTGTTCCCTTCTGCCCTTGACTGCCCCTGAGAGCCATTCTGAAACTGCCCGGGAGGCACAGAGCCCTGCCTACCCTGACCACCCGAGCCAGCAATCAAGGACAGATGTACACTTTGAACACACACAGTTTCCCAGACTCCCTATCTCAGACCTCCAGTGCCTAGGCTGCATCTTTGGTCCCTGGACAGCCTGTCTAGAACCAAGACACCTCCTGGGCTGGGCCCTGATGGGATGTTTCTGGGTCCTCCACTGTGCCCCAGCACCGAGCAGAGCACGTAGTTTGAGGAGCATCGTCAGCAAACCGTGCCCCTCCTCCTGGCCCCCTTACACGACAACCCTGCTCTGATTCCAGCCTGTTACTCTCTCCTCGGCCTCCTCATATATTAGCTCAGACATGCAGTCTCCCCAACACCGGAGCCCAAACCCTTCTAGAGCCAGGCCTGTTCTGGGACCACCCTCTTCACATTAATCATCTGATTTATTGGTTTTGTCTCATGTGAGCCCCGGGGCACACCTACAGCTATGTTTCCGGTGCTATCTCTATCTGGACTTTTGAGCACATCCTCATCGACTGTCCTGAAGGTTCTGGTCCCCAGGGCAAGCCATATATTCCAGGACAGCAGTCCTGGTGATAAAAATCCAGAAACACTAGCATATCAGTAGATAAAGACCAGCTGTCTCCAGCCCTTCGGGCACCCCTCCCCTGGGGGCCCCAGGACTTCCCCATGGTTCAGAATTAAGCCCTGGAGCAGAGAGCCACAGCTGGGCCTTTGTAAATGGCCCGTGCTCTAGAATGCTTTAAATACCTTCAAAGGGCCGTTCTATCCCAGCTGCATTTATTCTGAGTTGCATTTATTCCGGAAACATCCTTTGAGCGCCCGACCTCTGGTAGGCCTGGGGTGAGAGGACTCTCCTAGGTCGCACTGAGGTCTGACCGCAGGCTGTGTTGAGGACACACTCGCATGGATGGGCCGATGTCCTGGAGCATGGCCAGGGGCGCGCTCTTGGGGAGGCAGAGTCTGGGGGCTAGCTATCTCAGGGCAAGCCTGGACTCCCATCACCATGCTGTATAGCCCACGGAACGACCCTCCCCCCACCCCCAAACACCTGGCTCTGGGGGAGACCCCTCTTCGTGGCTGCGATGCTCTAAGTAGGGCTGACTTGGTGATTGTCCCTCCCACCCACAAACCCCAGGGCATTACAGGCTCCAGAAGCTGCTACGTCCCAGGGGCCAGAGATAAGGGCACAGCACTATCTTTCTTATTTCCAAGACGGTGCAAACATGCTTCGGCTCTTTTATTACATTTTTCCTTTTTTTCTATTAAATCTCTGAGAATCTTGGACGCTGGGGACTGGAAGGTCCCTGAGGTCATTTGGCCTGATCCTCCCTGGGTGCTTCAACATCCTTTTGGACTCACGGACTTTACAAAGTCAGTATTTTTGAGAACAAAAACTAACAGTGTGCTTCTACGTGATAACCTTTAAGCTGCTGCTAATCACTTTCACTCTTCCTGTCCAGGGATGGGGACCGCCCTCAGCCCCGCCGCCCCACCCACGCAAGGCCGTTCACCCTGAAACGCCAGCTCCAGGCTTCCTGGCTGTCCCCACCTTTGCTGGCTATGTGACCCTGTGTTCTGGCCTGGGGGTGCTGCTTCAGCCTCATCTCCCACACGGGGCCCCACAAACCATGTCAGCGAAGTGCAGGCCCCCTCCCCAGCTGGATAGGCACGGCAGAGACAAACTCCCCATCCTCCTGCCCCCCACAAATCCCCTTCAAAAAGAGGTGGGAACTGCAGAATTTTCTATGCCTATGAAGGATGCCAGGAATCATTTCGTTAGCCTCTGGAGAAAGCCCGTGTGCAGTTCATTGCTTTAACGCAGGCTGTCAGGGTCCTCTTTCAATCGCAAACGCACACACATTTCCAGCCTTGCCAAAACGCTGTTAAAGCCTCCCATCGCTCATCCCTGTTAATTGCATTTGCCATCAAGAGGAGAGCAGCATCAAGGAGAAGCGGTGTGTGCTGCTGGCAATGCCTGCGAACGGGTCTTTCTGCTTCGTAACAAGCAACTTCGAGGACTATTGATGGCATAAGGACGTCCCCATAATGGGCGAGACAGGGTCTAACTTTCATTCCAAGGATTAAAACAAAACAAGGCAAAACAAAACCATGCACAGGCAGGAGACCAATTGTCTGTAATAACCATCCATTTCTAACTGGCACGAAAGAGGCCCTTCAGGCAAACACAAGTCCTATAAACAAACCGCCAGCAGCCCCAAAGCCCAAGACCATAATAATGATAATTATTATTACCGTTCTTATTATAATAGTAACATGCATTTTAGTAATACTTGGTACTATAAACAAAACATGGGCTGGCTACAGCCGAGAAACCCAGAAGCAGCTCACTCTTAGGGAGACAAGTGATTCCACAGTTTGAAAACTAATGGATCTAAATAGAGAGCTAAAAAGTTAAATCCTAACTCAGCCCAGGAGGTCAGAGGGCTGCCTGGAGGAGGCAGCCTCTCTGTTGAGCCTGGACAGGAGAAGTAGATGTTTTCCAGGGAGAAGAGCCAGAAGGGTTCCTGGGAGTAGGGAACAGAATGAGCAAAGGCTCGAAGGTGGGAACAGCACATCACATTTGGGGAACTTGGAGTTACTCAGCATGGCTGGGAGCTCAGAGCTCCGGGGGGTTCTGTCTGGTAAGGGGGACCAGAGCAGGCACCAAAGGGTCTTATAGGCTGTGTGGAAGAGTTTGGATTTTACCACAAGGCAATGGGAATCCACAGAAAGATTTAATTTATTACACTCTGCTCTGTGTGTGTGTGTGTGTGTGTGTGTGTTTCACCTAAGGAGGGCTTGTGATTTGCGTTCAGTCTCAAAAATCCTGGGACACGATCCCTTCCGAGGTTTCTCCTACTCCTCCCTCTGTCTCAGCTTCTGGAACTGCTGCATCAGAACCACTCAACCTGGCGTCCAAGTCCCTAACCTGGCTTTTCAGAGATTTATTCTTAATTCCTCGAGAAACATTCTTAGATAAAGAGATACCCAGGGCTGTGTTTTGGGTGAATTCCTCAAGACTCATTTCAAAGCTACTGTTCTCTCTTTGATGATCTCCTGCATTTGACTGTCTACAGTGGCTTACAGTTCTCATTCCTATGAGGGGTTTTTAATTTTTAGGATGACTAGCTGGTCCTTTTTCATGTGTTTCCATCCCCGTCTTTTCTGCTTTCTATCTGGATTTCACAAGTGTTTGTCCTTTTCCTGGATGTTATTCCTCCTTTCCTCTTTTTTTTTTTTTTTTTTTAAGATTTTATTTATTTATTTGACAGAGAGAGAGAGAGATCACAAGTAGGCAGGGAGGCAGGCAGAGAGAGAGGTGGAAGCAATTCCTCCTTTCCTCTTAAAGAATCCTGCTAAGGGTTGATCTCTCCAGAAAGACACACTGAAGTCCTACCCTCAGAACCACTGCTGGGACTTGATTTGCAAACAGGATGGTTGCAGATGTAATTGGTTAGGATGAGGTCATCTGGGTGGGCCCTTAGCCCCCTATGACCGGTGTCTTTATGGGGGGGAGCGGGTTTGGACAGAGATATGCCCAGAACGAAGATGATGTGCGGACACAGGAAGAGGGCCGTGTGAAGACCCAGGATGAGGCAGGAGTGACAAAGTCGCCAGCCAGGGAACGCTGAGGCATGCTGGCACCACCAGAGAAGAGGAGGGAGAGGCAGGGAGCTGGCTGTCCCTCGGAGCCCTGGAAATGATCAACCCTGCTGACCAGCTGGTTTTGGATCCCAGACTCTAGAACTGTGAGAAAACAAACTTGGGTGGCTTCTAGCCCTACCTCCCCCCTTCTGGGACACACGGTTATGACAGTTGCAGGAAACTCATGCAGATCCCACACGACCCTCATTTCACAGACATTACATAGGACCTTTTGTGTGGCTTTGCGGTGGCCTTTCGTGGTGTCCGTTTTAGGAATTCTGGGGTACAGACACATCTCAAGTGGGGTGCTTTTGCTCCCCACACTGCTCAGCCTTCCCTGGCCAGCAGAGTGTGCTGCCCAAAACCAGCACCTTCCCCGTCCCATGAAGCCTGAGACAGGGCTAGAACCGGTCTAAGGCTGACACGTGGGACCCCTGCTGCACAGTGACATCAAAGGATTGTACCTGTGGCCAGTAGGTAGCTTGGCCCATCCTGGCCCTGCGGCTGCACCCCTACCTTCAGCCTCTGGCAGCCGGACAGATGCCCCATCCTTGCAGCATGGTAAGAGCACCTATTTTCAGTCTCCTCCTATGAGCCAGTGGGACCCCCTGTGCCCAGGACTCTCTCATTGGGCCTGGTGCCTGTGCCCCACTTGTCATGGGCCAGCTCCGGTCCCGGCCACCCGCCAGCGTCCTCTGCTGCATCTAAATCCTGAGTTTAGCAGATCCACCCCTTCAGGCCCACGGACAACCTTGTGTTTCCGAACCGTGTCTAGTCCGTGGCAGTGTCCGTCCTTGCTTGCAGAGCACCTCTGCCCTTTCCATTTTTGGATATGTATTTAGCAGTGGGGGACGGGGTGCTGAAATCCACTGGTGAGCATGCACAAGAAGTGGAAAGATGAGGGTGCGGTTTTCCAAAGATCGCTCAGGCCACAGAACAGAGGTGGTGGCAAAGGACAGCAGAGACGGAGGCCCCACGACATGACTTGGAACGGGGTCGTGGAGGCTTTGGAGAGATCTGGAAGAACTGGCAGGGCTCCGTGATTCAGTGGGGAGGGAGGTGACAGCAAGGAGAGGGCAGGTCAGGAGGGCTGACTTGGTTAGGTAGATTTATGGTAAGAGAGGGAGGAGAGAAGGCACGCAGGTTTGGGGCAGGCCAGGGAGAAAATGCCAGGCCGAGGTGTCTAGAACACTCGCCCCAAGCTAAGAGGTAACACTTGAGTCTGAGCTTGAACCCCATTTCTTCAGAGAGGCTTTCCCTGACCTCCTGTGCTAGACACTGTCCCACAGCCCATGCCCTGTGCACCTGCTCTGCACCGGGGGCCCGACCATGGGACTCCACCAAGTCACTTCACGGCCAACAGGCTTCCGGTCTGTATTAGCTCCAGCTGCCATAACAAGGACCACAGACCAGGGGCTTAAACAACAGACGTGGATTGTCTCACGGTTCTGGAGGCTGGCCATCCAAGGTCAAGGTATCAGCAGAGCTGGTTTCCTCCAAGGCCTCTCTCCTTGGCTTACAGACGGCCATCTTCTCCCTGAGTCCTCCCATGGTCATTCCTCTGTGCTGTTCATGTTTTAATCTCTACTTTTCCTAAGGATACTAGTCAGACTGGGTTAGGACCTACTGATATGACCCCATGTTAACTTAATTACCCCTTCAGAGATTCTGTCTCCAAATATGGTCATATTTTGAGGTATTAGGAGTTAGGGCTTCAGTGGATGAATTTTGGGAGACGGTCACAGTTGAGCCCATAACACAGTTGGATCAGTCACTGAGCTCTGGTAGCATGCCCCGCTCCCGAGCCCCCTCAGCCTGGAAGAAGCAATGACTTCCGGCCACCATCTGGCCCCAGGTGTCCCTTGTCAGCTCCACCCAAACCACCACATCTCTGGAACATATCCCTTCATGAACCTCTCTCCATTTTCCTCTTGACTGTGCGGGCTCTTCCTTGCCCAAACCCTGAGTGGTAACTGTCTGCCCACTTTCCATCCCTTGACTCAAGGCTGCCCTGACCAGTGGAAATCAGGTCACCGAGTGACGGAATTTCAAACTAAGACATTCACAGGCGATAAAAGCGAACCGTAATCCTAAACCTCACGTTTTATAGAAAAATGACCTCTAAATGGGTCATGGGCTTAAGTGGAAACCGAGTTTATAAAACTTTTCAATTTTATGAACCTGGACCTAGAAGCTCAATCAGAACTCGGGAAAGGATTCTTAGACTTGACACTGAAAGCACGCCCAAAAGTCGGTGAGCTGGACCTCAGAAACACTGCACGTTTTTACCTCGTGCAGGATGCTTGGAAGAGGGTGAAAAGGTAAGTACTGACTGGGAAGGGTACCCGCAAACCACACATCTGACAAGGACTGGCAGTCTGGAACATTCGCAATAGGACAAAGCCAAACAATTCAAGCAGAAGACAGGCAGGAATGGACACTGCATGTAAGAAGCTATTGGGACAGCAAATGAGTGCATGGATGCGGCCACCATCGCCAGCCCTTAGAGGAGCACGGATTAACCCCACAGTGGGAGATCCACACGTGCCTGAGGTAATGATGGTAACAAACAACAGCTCTGCACCAAACGCTGGAGGGAATGTGCTGGTAAGACCCTGTGGCCGCCCTGGGAAAGACGATGGCGATTTCTGCCAAAACTGAATGGGCAACTACCCTACAAAACAGCAATGACACTCTTGGGCATTTCGCCCAGAGCCACGAAAAACCTACGTGTACAAGTAAACCTCTACCCAGATGTTCACAGAAGCGGACTTTGCAGCGGCCCCAAACCGTAAACCACCCAGTTGCCCTTCTGTGGTTGATGGTTAAGCCATGGTCCATCCATATCACGGAACGCTCCACAACAGTCAAAATCATCTATTGAGACACACGACCACTCGGATGGGTCCTGGAGTCGTTATCCGGGGTGAAGCAAGTCAATCCCAAAAGGTGACATTCTGTATGAGTCTGTGGATAGAACATTCTCGAAATGACAACATGGTAAAGATGGAGCACGGATGAGCAGTTGCCAAGGGTGAAGGGGGCGGGAGGGAGAGGAGAGTGATTATAATAAGGGCGGAACCAAGCCTGGGGGATGGAACTGTTCTGTATCTTGACTGTGATGGTGGCTATGATTTTCTATCTTGAGATGCTTGCCTTTGGGACCCAGCCACCACACTGTAAGGGAGCTCACACCACATGGTGTCAGTGTCCCAGCCAACAGCCTCAGTTAGACCCGAGATGACACCAGCAGCGTCAGCAAGACGAGAGTGACAAAGCCTCCAGATGACCCCAGCCTCAGGACCAAGTCACCCTGGGCCTCTGCGTCCTCCAGCTGGTACCCCAGCTGTTGTGAGGCTGAAGCCATCCTGACCTGCAAGGTCTGTGGAAGAGAATACAAGAATGTCATCTTTTTTTTTTTTTAAGATTTTATTTATTTATTTGACAGGGAGATAGAAAATACACATAGGCAGAGAGGCAGGCAGAGGGAGAGGGAAAAGCAGGCTCTCCACCAAGCAAGGAGCCCAATGTGGGACTTGATCCCAGGACCCTGGAATCATGACCTGAGCCAAAGGCAGACGCTTAACCAACTGAGCCACCCAGGCACCCCAGGAATGCCATCGTTTTAAGGCATGAAGGCTTGGGAGCCTCATTCCCCAGGCCAAGTTGTTGCTTCAGTGTCAGGCCTGCTGTCCTCAAGGCCTTACACACATTGCTCACTTGCACTCACTTTGTTCCACCTGACAGCCACAACAAGAGTCTAGGTGGGGGGTGATGCAGGGCTGCAGACCCAGCCCAGAACCAAGCAGAGACACGCAGGGGTCACCAAGGGGTTCCTGAGGTCCATCCAGACCTGGAGTTGGAGGGCCCCTGGGGCCTGGGCATCCGTGGCTCCCAGGCTGCAATGGCAAGAACTGCAAAGGCAGCCTCCTCTGGGTGCTAGAGAGATCTGTCGACCTCTCAGGGGGACCCTGCAGAAATCCTAACGGGTTTTCTTGGAGGAAGATCCAGGAGATGCAAATGAACCCTTGTCTTCCCTCATTAGAATGGGAAATGCTTGCTCATTGCACACAAATGGGATTTTAAAAAATCAACTTTGCCAACCCACACAGAGCGCCTACAGCCGCATGAAGGAGCTATGTTCACGAAGGGCGGCCTGCTGTCGGGGCAGGATGGATGGTAAGGGGCACTGGGGGCTTGGATTACGCCTGCCCTCCCTCACGCTGGGGGAAGGAGCTTTCTGTGTGAATCTGCCTTCAGGGTGAAGCTTCAGACGGGACTTAGGGACCTGCTTCCCACTTGGCCTCCAGCGTGACTGGCTAGAGAATGACCAGGGCCTCCATGACGAAGCCACCCTAGTCAGTGGCATCTTGACAAGTAACCAGACTCAAGGCCCTGAGGTCATCATGCCTGCATGAGGTTGTCACCAGATAGGGACCCATCTTAAAGATAAGGAGACTGAAATTCAAAGAGGTGACATCCCGATCTGCTAGGGGATCTGTATGCTCCTCTTCCAGGTGGACACTGCAGTCCAGAGAGGGCATGAACAAGATCACACCGTCTCATGAAGTTCTGAGCAGCTGTTTGCTGAAAGGAGTTGGTGTTCTGATGTCATATCAAGGCCATGAAGATCCAGCTTCTGAGCTTAAGCGAGCGTCCCAGTGGATCATCACCTTGCCCCAGCCTGCTGGAACAGCCCCACTCTCATAGTTCACACACATAGTTCACACAGAGGGGCTCTGGGGAAGAGGGGACTGTCCTGCCAGCCAGCTGCGTCTGTCACCTCTCACCACAGGCCAGTTCCTCAAGCTTTAGCCCAAGGCTGGTTGTGAGGTTGGTAGGAGTGAGCCCTGGTCAGCAGAAAGGGGGACCCTGGGCTTGGAGGGCCTGAGCGACCTGCCCAAGGTCATGGGGCAGGGAGCAGAGCGTGGTGGCTGCAGCTTGGCGTCCCAATGCAGAGGTGTCCCAGCCTTCCCAGCTTCTCTGCTGGGAGGGGTCTGCTCTGCACCCCAGGAAATTCTGCAAGCAGACGAGTCTGAAATGACGGAAGTGTGACTCCGGCTTGGAGGCGAATAGTACAGAGAACTGCGAAGCCCATCCAGAATGGTCGAGGGTCAAGGGGTCTGTTTTCTTTGATTCTAACAATTTCCACTCATTCTTCCCACAGAGGACCGCTGCAATCTAGTCTTACAGTCTTCAAGCTGATCCAGACATTAAAAGTTAAATTTACTCTCTGCTCCTTCTGCCTGTTGTGGCCCGTGTGTGGGCTCCCCCCCAACCAAAATAAGCCCTGCATCCTTGTGAAATTAAACATTTAAACAGCAATTCCAAGGTTCAAGCTGACCGATTACCATCTTCCTGGAGGCTCTGTGCGGCTCACGACCAGGACTGAAAAATATGTGTGGCCTTGGTGGACACCCAGCCCAAGAACCTATCAACCGAGGCATGCGTGCCACAGGAAGGCACTCCTGAGTCAGTCATTCCAGAGTCAGAAGCAAATTCGGCACCTGCTGGAATGTTCTGTTGCCATGGGGAGTCCTATTCTTGATGCTCTCGGCAGCACGGGAAAATATCCTTGTTCTGTGTGGCTCTGTGACCTTTAGAGCCAAGACCCTGACTCAGCTACCTGGCTCTCCATTTCAGCTCTGACACCAGCTGGCTGTGTCCCTTTGTTCCCGTGTGGCCCTGGGCAAATCACATCAATTGCCCAAGCCTGTGCTCCTCGGCCACAGCACAGGGTGAAGACTAATGACCCCCTAAGCATTCTGACCTGGGGTATGTGAAAGCTTCAGCCCCACACCTGGCTGAGAGTTTAATACCCACGGAGTGGGGCTTATTAGTCTACTGAAGCAAAGCAGAACCCCAAATTTTCTGCTACTGGGAAAGAAAAAGCACGCAGAGAAAAAGTGCTAGGAGGGGAATACACAAAGTAATCATAGCCAGGCTCGGGGAAGGAGGATGCCCCCCCCCTTCTTTTTGCCTTTCTTTTCCAAACTTTCTGTAACACAGTCTGTTTCTTTGACAATAAACTCATGCTGAAATTATGATAGTGCGTTTGATCATTTGGGCATCAACAGCCATAGTCCACTGGTGGCGGTGGGGAGAAACCTGCCGGGGGCATGTGTCAAGACAGACTGGGATCAGCCCTGCATCACAGGGAGCTAGCGGGTGGGAGGACACCGCTGGACCAGGGTGAGGGGGGCAGTGGGGTGGGGAGGAGGAAAGCTAGCTGGAGAAAATGATGTCTGACTCCTTAGGGGGAGAGAGCCCCCTGATGTGGTCCTCCTGAGAGGTTCACGAGTAGACATGAGGGCTCATGCCTCAGGCCTCAGCTATTAGGACTCAGAAGTGGGACACAGGGGCCACCTGCGTAGCTCAGCTGGTCAAACGTCGAACCTTGATTTCTGCTCAGGTTACACTCAGGGTCGCGGGATTGCTGGTGTGGGGCTCCAAACTTG
Organism: Mustela nivalis; assembly: GCF_964662115.1. Lineage (NCBI taxonomy): Eukaryota > Metazoa > Chordata > Mammalia > Carnivora > Mustelidae > Mustela > Mustela nivalis. The sequence continues at coordinate 160,710,090 of NC_139020.1, forward strand.
GCGGGGTGTCTGCTTGTCCCTCTCCCTTCCCCTCCACCCCTTCCCTTGCTCATGTTCGTGTGCTGCATGGGTGCTCTCTCTCATAAATAAAATCTTTTTTAAAAAGATTATTTATTTATTTAGAGAGAGATCACAAAAGGGAGGAGGGTTAGAGGAAGAAGCAGACTCCCCACCAAGCAGGGAGCCCCATGCGGGGCTCCATCCCAGGACCCCCGGATCATGACCTGAGCGGAAGGCAGATGCTTGGCCAACTGAGCCACCCAGGTGCCCCATCATAAATAGAATCTTAAAAAAAAAGAAAACGAAATGTGACACATGTCAAACCTCCATGGTAAGATATGGGCCAAGCACCCCCCAGCTTCCTCACTGGGGATACCCGGGGGTTGAGGAACACACGTAAGCCATGACCCCCTTCCGAGCCAGGCACTCCACATGGAACTTCATGAGCAGTACCTCGGATTCCCCAACAGCTTGGCGAGGCTGGTCTCCTCATCCCCCATTTATAGTGAGGCTCAGAACACTCCAGGGGCTTATCTAAGTTGACTCAAGGCATAGATCCAGTCCAGACCTGTGGGCCACCAGCACTGGCTGTCCTTCATCATTTGTCCCGAGGCTACCTTTCATTTTCCCTCCCAACTGCAAACGCCAGCCTGTGCCAACTCTGGCTTTCGGCTCTTTTCTCTGGGCAGCCCCAGAATGGGTGGCCCCTCGCCCTCTGCTCTGGGGGCCACATAGGCTGCCTTCATCAAAGTCTGTAGGGGTCACCTGGAGTCCCACCTGCCGCCCTTAGGGACATGCTGATCCAGAATGACACCCCCTCCCCAGATCTCTCTGCCCTCAGCAGGCTGTGTCCCCCGCAGCCGAGGCACCTGGGCTGACCATGAACCAGGAAGGGTGTCCTTCCCTCTGCCCAGAGTCAAAGCCTCCCCCCGATGACCCCTTTCCCTACAAGGAAATGGCACTGAGGGCAAAAACAACCCTACAGAATTCTTTCTCCCCCTGCTTTATTGAGGCATCACGGATACGACAATGTGATGAATGGAGACACATATACACTATGAAATGTTTGCCACACTTGGGTTAATCAACACATCGTCCCACATAATTACCTTTTTGTTTATTTGGGGTAAGAACAGTTAAGATCTACTCTCTTAGCAACTTTCAAGTATACAACATGGTCTTCTTTGCTATAGGGACTATGCTGTACGTTAGGTCCTCGGAACATACTCGAAGTGGGAAGTGTGTGCCCTTTGACCCACATCACGAATTTCCCCCACCCGACCCACGGCCCCTGCCAACCATCGTTCTCTCTGCTCCTGGGTCTGCGGCTTGTTCCAGATCCCACAGGAGAGTGATAACCTCTCTCTCTGTCAGGCTTATTTCCCAGAGCATAATGTCCTCCACGTTCATCCACATTGTCGCAAATAGCAGTATTTCCTCCTTTCCTCCTTTTTATGGAGGAAATACTACATTCACAGCAACCAAGATAGGGAAACAACCCAAAACCTAAGTGTCCTTTGATGGATGGATGGATAGAGAAAATACGGAATATGCACCCAGCGGACTATTACTCAGCCCTATTTTTGGAGAACGCACCAAGTTGTTTTGACTCAGAAAAAACTAGAACTGTGTAGAAAGCAGACTGGAAGGACATTCGCTTCAGCTCAGGGAGCCCTGCAGGGTTTCCTTTCTTCTTTCTGTTTTCCCAGACCCTCTAAATCTGAAACAATGATCAGGCATTCATTTCGTCATCACCAGCAATAACTTGTTAAAGAGGACCGTCGTCAGAATTCAAAGCCCTGCCTTTTTCATATAAGGAAGATGAGCCCCTAAATGAAGAGCCCAAGGTCACAGAGCTGTGGCCTGGCAGGGGAAGGAGGAAAACCAAACAAATCTGGCTCCCAGCTGACAGGTGACTCTGGGGCAGAGACGGGAGTAAGAAGGCTCTTGGCTCCCTCTCTGGGGACGGGGGATGGTTTAAGTTAGGAAGATGGTAGAGCAAGGAGACAGATCAGCACACAGTCCCCCAGCCGACACTACCACATTACACCCTCACGCCCCATCCTGCATAGGGATTTTTGTCATCTGCTTTTTTTTTTTTTTTTTTAAACTTATTGCTCTGCTGTGTGCTTCTGCACAAATTACTAGACCTTTCTGTGCTTCCTTGTCCTCATTTCTAAACCAGAGGTGATGATTTTTGGGGACAATCAGAGTGACGGAGTTAACTAAAAAAGGCTGTAACACGGGCCAAGACACAAAAGTATGTACAAAATGGGGATCGAGGCGGCAACGTTTCTGTTGGGGAAGATAAGAGGAAGGGTTCTGGAGACAGGTGGCGGGGCTGGCGGGGCTGGCGGCTGAACATACTTGAGGCCACTGGTAAATTTTTATGTTAAGTGTATTTTACCAGAAAACTCTGTGCTAGATACTTTTTAAGATTTTATTTATTCATTTGATAGAGAGAAAGAAAGAGAGCGCAAGCAGGGGCGCAGAAGAGGGAGAGGGAGAACCAGGCTCCCTGTTGAGCAGGGAACCCCAGGAGGGGCTCGATCCCAGGACCCCAGGATCACAACCTAAGCTGAAGGCAGCTGCTTTACTGACAGAGCCACCCAGGTGCCCTATGCTGGATGTTTTCTATACGGATATAAAGGGAGTCCTGCCGGCAGGATTGACCACTTACGTGTGTCACGGGGGGCAGACAGCATTCCAAGCACATTATAGCCTGTGTTTCACTGGTTCCCCGCAGCACTCTGTAAGGTGGGTGCTCTTACTATGGCCATTTTATAGATGACTTCTCTGCTCAGTCTGAGGGGGAGCTGGGAGTCCATCCCCAGGAGGTTCATTCCCACAGACGAAATCAGCCAACCTCCTCTTACTCTTGGCTGAGCTCTTTCAGCCACTTGGCAGGGGGGGGGGGGCTCAGCAAGAGACTGGAAGTCAGAGAAAGAAGAGGCTGCGTGGGGTATGTGTCCCCTGCTCCCTCCCTACGCACACGGGGCCCGCTGGGCAGCCCTGTCTTGGAGCTGTGGTGCTCACTGGATTCTATTAGCACCACACAGACACGTGCGCACGCCACTTGCACACACGCATGCACTCACACACGCCTACATGCATGCACATGGCTGTTTCCCCACTGCTGCACCGGCCCTGCTGGCTTCCTTGACATTACTCATACCTCTGCACACTGTCCTTCGTTAAGCTTCCCTGTGAGGGTGCCTCAGTTTTCCCAGCACCCCTGTATACCTGTCTCTTCTCTTAGGACCACAAGCCCAAGAGAAATTTCTAGCCAGGGTGCCCGCAGATTGCAGGCTCCTGATCCTGCGATGCCCGTGCTCCAGGCCTGCCATGGGAGCGGGGTGTGAACAGAGTGTGTGGGACCCCGGAAGCACGCGGGAGTAGAAGGGTCGGCTGTCGCCAGAGCGAACAGACCCCACCTCGGCAGCAGTAACAAAATGAATTTGCCATGCGAATTCGTAAGAGGCACAGACACTATCTGCCAGGCTTAAAACTAAGTCTGGGGCCCCATTTGCTGGCAAATGGTAAGTGGGTAACAATGGAGTCCGAGTGAAGGGACAGCAGACCCTGCCCATTAGCAGGGGCACAATGACCTCTGTCATATGGCCCAGGTCCAAAGACGAAGCCTTCCTTCTGCCCATCCTTCCTTTCAAGTTCACTCACCACGTGCCAGCACCCATGCCCATGAGCAGACAGGGAATCGATGGCAGGGATGGGGCTGTCTGTGGGGGCTTGGGCCTCTCCCGGCCCCCGTGCTCAGCTTTCCTGTCCTAGTCCCTGGGTCTGTGTTTAGGTCACACTGACAGTGGAACCGGGCTCCTTCCCTCCCCAATCCCGGCCAAGAGTGTTCCTGCTCCACCTCCCCCTGCCCATCTGTGACAGCCTGTCCAGGGTGGGTATTGTCCCGTCTTCAAAAGTGAGGAGCTGGCATTTTCCACCATAATAGTCGCAGCAATAAGTCCCTGCTGGTCAGGGAAGATTACAAACCCCAAAGAAAACTGGTGCAGGGCTGTGGAGTATGGTGGCCGTCTCCAGCCCCTTCCCTGGTTACAGACGGGGACTGTGATAAGGAAAGCCCTCAGCCAGCCGCTTGGGCCACAGAGCCGCTGCAGGGCGTGCGGGGCCACTGAGTCAGCAAGGAATTGGGACTTACAGCGAGCAGCTGTGCCTGCTGCAGCTTGGAGCTGGGAAAGCCCAACAGACAGCCGCAGCGGCCCCAGCGGGCTGTGCGATGTGCGGAGCCCTCCCCAATCCCATGACGCGGGCTCTGTTCTCATCCCGGGTTTGCAGATGAGGACACTGGGTCTGCAGGAGGCCAGGTGACTCCCCCAGGCAGCTCAGAGCCAGTGAGAGGAGACTGACATCGAGCCTTGGTTTTTCTGAGCTCCAAAATGGGGACAGTAAAGCTCAGCTTCGAGGTGCTCTGTGAGCCCCAGGGGCATAATGAGGCGTGAAAGCCTCTTAGTGCTGTGCCAGGCCCATTGCAGGAGCTCAGCTCAGCAGAGGCGGCTCCCTGTCCCTCTCCCTGCTCCTCTGTACCCCACCATCTCTCACGTCCAGCCGAGGCCCAAGCCCTGCTCTTCCCGGCACCCGAGAGGAACCAGGCCAGCCAGCATTTCCCATTCCCGGCCTGAACAATAAGACCATAGCATAAAGGCAACCTATTGTCTATCTATCTCAGAACTGGACTCCCCAAAACATGAGGGACTGACCACTCTGTGCCACAAGTCCACCGCAGGTGGCATACGTCAGGCACATTCAGCCACTCCACCCATCCCAGATCCCCTGGGCTGGAAGATAAACACTCATAGCACGTACCAAGACCATGAAGCTGAGGCCACACAGCTCAAATGGGCCCAGTGTTTGTTGTTCATATAGAAGGTACCTCCCAGCCACCCTGTCTGCCTGTCCATCCATTCGTCCATCTGTCTGTCCATTCATCCAACCATCTATCGGTTCAACAACCCACGTGCAAAGCCCTGTTCTGCGGCAACATGGACTAGCAATGAGCAAGACAGAGAGGAGCCCCCAACTTGCGGAAGGGAACGCGGTGGGGTGAGTTGGGGGCACTGCACATAGCAGGGACAAGATAAGGACACTCAAAGGCTCACACCACGCCACGCCCCTCCCCCACCTCCTGATTTCCCTGAATCCCACTATTATTTTTACATCATCCCGTTTTCAAACTCACATTCTGTCCATAACTGGATTTCGTCGTCACCCTGTATGGAAATGGATTAAACAGTCACCCCCTGCCCTTCATCAGCTTTCCCATTCCTGGATTCTTCATTCTGATTCATCCGTGAACTGAATGCATTTCCCGTGTTCAACTTAGAGACGGTCTGCCTGTTGCGTTTATACACACACAACAGTGAGGCCGCGTGTATGTTATTCTTGGGGGTAGCACGCCCTCCGTCCCCGGCACCTTCCAACTCAGAAACTTTGTGGACATCTCCCCATTATCCTGAGATCTCCACCCTTGTAGGTGATGCACGTTTTCTGACTCCTGGAGAATTCCTCCTCTTGTCGGAATTTGGTTATGTCTGATCAGATGTTTCTAGAACACAGAGGGCATGTCGGACCTTGGCTTCTATAGTGCGGCGCTGAATGTTCTTTCCTTCGGATTGTTAGCCGCCGCCCCCACCGGGAACGCAGACTGTGCTTCTGGGCATCCTGGGCTCCTCTTCCACCCCGGCTGGCTCTCCGCTGATTGCTTTCATCTCTTCCTCTCCCTCCTTCCCAGCTGCATTCGCTCTGGTTATCTTAAGTCTTCCGCTTCTGACATTTTCTCCTTTTCAGCAGTCTATCTTCTATTCCTTGCTGCTCCTAATTTATTTATTGGTCCTTAATAATCTTGCTTTGATCTTCAATTTTTTTCCTTAGGTCCTTCAATCTCCCTTTTTATCTCACCCTAATTTTTTTTTAGTCTTTTTTTTTTTTTGAGCTCCTAAACTGCAGATCTTATTAAGTTGCTTTATAGCATGAAGCAATTACAAGAAAATTTCATTTTTTCGAGGTGAGGTTCTTTTTTTCTAACCTCACATTACAAAAATTTTTAGAGAATGTGGTTGGAAAATAGCTTTAGGTTGAACCATACGAAATTGGTGATATGTGGCCATTTTAGACCTATAAATGTAGTAATTTCATGGTTCAACCTAACACCTTGAACACCCTGTTAAATACTTATCTGTGCACTTTGTATTTTTGCTAAAAAATAAGTTTCCAGGCTTATGATACTTCACTCCTAAAGATTTCAGCAGGATTCTCCTAAGAAGAACCGCACCCTATAAAGCCACCAATCTGTGTTGGGTTATTTATCTGTTCCTTCCTTCCTTCCCTCGGTCTTCCCCTCCTTCCATCTTTCTTGCTTTATTTTATCCTCAAATGTGTTTGCAAAGCGCCTGTCATCTCATACATGTCTGGGCAGCTCGGTGCAGACGCTGCATTTGCTCTGTTGTGGTGGGCATGGACCCTCGCTCTCTCTCCAAGGGTCTGCTATTCTCTCCCAGGCATAGTGGGAAGGCCGAGGATCCAGGGTCCGCCCCCTCTTCCCATGCCTGGAAGGCTTAGCACAGAGCTCAGGGAGACTATGTGCCATCCTTGTTAGGAGACCCAAGTTGTGCTCTGTCTGCAACAGGGAATGAGAACCAAATTCCCAAGTCATCTTCCGGCCCAGTGCAGCAACCTTGAGTCATCCCCCGGCTGCCTGTAGAGGGCTGAAATAGCCAGAAAAGGGCATTCTGGAACTTTTTGCCCTCTACATGAGTAATTCTTTCCGCCCGGACTCTATCTTCCCTTCTCACCCTCTCCTTGCCTCACCTTTTCTATGTAACCTCCTCCAAGAAGCCCTCCATGTCTCCCACAAACTGGGTTAGGGGATCTGCTTCTATATACCCACTATCCTAAGGGTTTTCTCTGTCAGTACCCCATCACCTGAGACGTCATTGATGAATGATACATCTGTCCTCTGCTAGGCTGCCGGTGTCTGAATGGCAGGAACTGGGTCTTTCTCGCCACACCCTCTCTGTGCCTGGCACAGTGCCTGATGCGTACTTCAAAATACATTTCCAAGTCAATGAAAAAGCAGGTGGTGTCCAGAGAAACCTAGGTCACTGATAAAGAATTATGCAAAGATACACATTGAATTTCAGTAAAATTGAGAAATTCTGTTCACCCTAACACTATAAACAGAAAGAAAGACAAATCACAGAGTGGATAAAGACATTCACCATATACACATCTCACAGAGGGCTTGCATCTGTAATACATATATTTTAGAACCTTCTACAGATCAATAAAAAGACAACCCAAGGAAAAAAAAAATGAGCAAAAGACTCAGTCATGCATTTCATAAGGAGGAAGTTCTAACAGCTACGACAGCTATGACACGATGCTCGAATAAAACCACAGAGAGATCCCACCGCACACCCATCCCAGAGGCTAAAAACCAAAAGGCCAACCACCCCAATTGGTGCTGAGACTGGGAAACAGCTGGAAAACCCTGTTCTTTGTTGGTGGGAATGCAGAAAGCTGGCTGGAAAATTGTTTCTGTGAAAGCCCTTGTCAATTCCACCCCCAGGGCGTACCCAGCAGATTCACGCACGTGCGGCCCCAAAAGTCACGAGATACTGATGGGGGCGGTGAAAGTGGACCAGCTGCAGTTATACAGAAAAATGTGTGCCTCTCACCTAAAGTTGAGTGCAAGAAGCCAGACAGAAGACTATATACCCTATGACTCTATGTCTGTAAGATACAAAACCACACAAAACTTATCTATGCTGATATAAGTCAAGACAGTGGTTGGGGTGGGGAGCCAATCGGAGGGGACTGGGGGAATCCGAGAGAGCATTCTGGGGTAGGGGAGAGGTTGTCAGTCTTCACCTACGTCGTTTACACCTGGGTGTGGATGAATGCGAAAATCCAGCAAGTGTGCCGCTAAGATGTATGGCCTTTCCTCTGTAAATATACCTCAATAACACATTTTAAGATCATAGAAAACTCTTGAAAAAACACTTCCGCATGCACTATATAATAAAGCAAAACCAAGGTGAGGGTTAGACACAAGATCGAGGACAGTGTTCACCTGGGGAGGGGGAAGGTTGTGATGAGGAGGAGCACGTGGGGAGGTAAAACTTAGGGATAATATTCTCAAAATTCCTGCCATTTGTCATGCACACCTCACCTCTTCCAGGAAGCCCTCCTGACCACCATCAACGGTCCCTGCCACCCCAGTCATGCTGTCATATCACCCCTATATGCTCTGCTTTGACTTTTTACTTATTTATTGACTGCATTTACCTACAGCATAAGTATCCAGAGAGAACAGATCTTTCTCACTACTATATTCCCAGTCTGGCACACAGTAGGTGCTCAATAAATACATCTTGAATGAAGAATAAATCACCATATTTGTATTAAGGACATCTTTCTCCAGCTCATTAAACAGTTTGCCAAATAACGCATCTTTACAGTTCAGGGTTTTAAAAGTATCGAGTAGTTTGGAACCTCGTGAAGTCTGGGTGGGTTGGTGGTCAGACAGAGATACGAGCAAAACCAAGAGTGAGGGGCACCTGGGTGGCTCAGTGGGTTAAAGCCTCTGCCTTCGGCTCAGGGTCCTGGGATCCAGCCCCGCATCGGGCTCTCTGCTCAGTGGGGGGCCTGCTTCCCTCTCTTTCTGCCTGCCTCTCTGCCTACTTGTGATCTCTCTCTCTGTGTCGAAATAAATGAATAAAATCTTAAAATAAAAAAAAAAACAACCAAGAGTGACTATTAACTAAGTTTGGAACAGCCACTCAAGGCTAGATGGAACAGGTCAGGCTGGGGGAATAAATCCTTCTAGGTTCCCAGCTTCCCACTGCTGCTGGTAAAACACCAGATGCGGAAGATACACAGGCCCGGCCCTTCAGGATGTGGCCACCAGCATCTTCTCCCCTATGCACCCCCAGCCCCAGAACCTTCTAAGACCCTAACCTCATTGTTTTATTCTCCCCTGCTGTTTCCTCTGCTCATTCTTTGTCCATCTGGTGAACTCCTATTCACCTGTTAACAACCCACGCTGGGGAACCCACTCGGGGATTTCTCCCTTCATCTCCCCCAGCATAAGCCCCTCAAACACACCTGTGCCTCGGTCCCCGCACGCATGATTTCTTGAGTGGGTTCATTTGCACACCTACCTCCCAGATCAACTCATGCCTGACCCACAGCCTGGGCTAGGTAAATAATTTCAAGTGAGGGAACAAATGCACAGTTTCTGAAGGAAAGTGGGTAGCTGAGATTTCCTCACTGTTGAACAGTGTGCTGACTTGAGGTGAGCCTCTCCCTTCCCCTGTTGTACCTGCCTCTCTCCCCAGACTGCCCACACCAACCCCAAACTGCTTTTCCAATTGCTCCACACCCCACTCTGGGAGGAGGAGCTAGCAGGGTTTGCCCTCTGAGCCCTTATCACCCTGCCCATCGAGTGCCCAGGGCGCCGTCCCAGGAGGCAAAGGCCGCAGAGCAGGGCCACACCTGACCAGATGGCAGCTGGGGGACAAGAATCATAACCAGACCAGCCCTCTACGGAAGCAGTGTGTGAGTCACCTGTAAACGACGCTCCAGCTGCCAGGGTCACTGGTCTTCAGCAGCAGTGGCTGTTGTCTCTGGGTGAACCCAGATAAAACAATTGGCTTTTGTTCAGGGGCCAGAGCACATGTTGTCAGACAGCGGAGTGACACTCAGCAGGAGACAAGCTTGCAGCGCGAGGCATCCGGAACCTAGAGATCCTGTTTCCTGACTCTGGGCAGGCATGGGCCAGAAGTGAAGGAAAACAGGGTCCCCCGCTGTTCTCTGTCCTCCCTCCACTCTCCCTCCCTCCCCTCCTCTCCAGTGTGGTTAAAGGAACACAGACTAACCAGGCCTGTGCTATGATTCCTTGCGATGCATTCCTTTCTGGGGCCGGTGAAGCAGCCGGCCGCGATTTGGGGAGGCCCGTGGAACCATGCCCCAGGCCTCTGGGGCAGAGCCAGCCTCCCTGAGCCGATTGGGCTGGACCCTCTAGGCCAGTTCAGTTTGGGGTCCCCAGTGGAGCATCGGCTCTGGCAGCCTGGGCCGCCCTCCCATGCCCTTCCTTGCCCATCCTGCATAGGGCTTGGGTCCTGCCTGCCACTGCCCCCACCTCCCCAGCTCCTTGGGGGACCACACGGAAGTCTCTCTGGGTTGGGGGGCCTGTGCTGGGGGAGGGAGGCTCTCATTCCAGCAGACTTGCAGCAGAGCCTTTCCAAGTCCTCGGCAAGTCCTCCTAACAGCCCAGGGAAGGTGGGCCTGTGCTGGACACTGCTATGTTCCTTCCATCAAGAACTTTCCTGCTTTCCAGATACTCTGTACCGGAACCACTTGGCCCTCACACTCCCTAGGGCCACGGCTCCATCCTCTTGCCATCTCTGGACAAAGGAATGGGGCAGAGACGTCATCCAGGCTTCACTTGATATCCTACAGCTGAAGCTCACGGAGGATTGTCATGCGATGGCTGTGTGACCTTGAGCGGGTTGTTTCACCCTTCTGAGCCCTGGCTCCTCAGCCAGGGTGGGAGGCAGCACAGTCTGTGCGGTGAGTGTCCCCCTCAGCTGGGTTTCCAATCTTTGCTCCATCAAATGACAGGGTTGTGATGCAGGTAGAGTGGCCTTACCTGCCCAGCCCTTAGTTTTCCCCTGAGTAAAATGGGGGTTTTACTAACACCCCCTAGCTGGGGAATCCAGTGAAGCACACATGTGTCAAGTGCTTGGCACAAAGTAGATTCTCAATTAAGGAAAGTTGCCTTTGTCCCCAGGTGACCTGCAAGGACCCCAGTTCAGTCCATCTAGTCTCCCACATGCTCATGATAGGACGTCTTGCATGAAGCTGGTGCAGTCTGCCCCTCCCCGTGCTGCCTTGGGAAGAAGGGGAGCCCCAACTCCTAAGCCCCCTGCTCCAGCTCTGCAGAGGCTCCGAGCTGCCAGACCACCTGCTCCTTCCCTGGGATAATTGTTCTCAGCCCTAGAGAGAAGGAGCTAATCAGCACCAGGGTAGATTAACCCCGGGAGCCCCAGCAACTACTCCAGATGATTCCAATTTAGAAGATGAAGTCTGGCCTCTGGAAACCACAGGTCTACCATGTCACAGTGTCCAGAGTCCTCTAACGGCCCCAGGCGCCTCTGCTCTGACTTGGCCTCACAAGGAGAGGGTGGCAGATCTCCAAGGGGCAGAGTGGACATTCAGGGATCCTCAGGAATCGTGTGGGAGGGTTCTGCAGTTTTCCATCCCAGTGGAGACCTTCCTGGGAGAAGGTAGAGGAGACTGGCCCCAAGGCCCTTTAGACAAATGCTGCCCACGTGGAGGGCTTGGCCAGCTCTGGACTGAAATGACAATTGTCTGGTTAATGAGGCAGGTCCAGGAGGTCTGGCGGGAGGGGAGCAGGCTGTGAATCTCCAGTCACAGTGGAACAGACAGCAGATACATGCACCTGGTAAGACTGACTTGACAAATATGACCGCAGTGTTCCCAGCGCCCAAGGGGGTTGGTTGGCTTGAGACTCTGGACAAAAAGACAAGAGTGCCCCAGAATGTAGGGACTTTGGGTGCTCTGCTTCCCGTGGTAGTACAGTGCCCGGCACATAATAGGTGTGCAGTGTAGGTTTGCTAAATGACTGAATGATCTCCACCCTCAGGGACTCACAGTCCGAGGAAAAGACAGAAGAGCAGTGTATAGCCATGTGGTCACGACATGCTGGAAAAGCATAGCCTGAGAAGTGAGGATCCAGCTCCTGCTTCCATGCCTGTGGTGACAGGGACCTCCCTCCCTAATGCATAGCACTCATCAAGGAAATGCTCCCCAGCAGTGAGCTCTTCATCTTTTTCTAATAACGTGTGTTCCAGAAAACTCATTGAATTAGGTAGGAAGGGAGGAGATAACGTGCCAGTGCTCCCCACTCTGCTCTCTGGGTCCCCCACAGACCCACCTGTTCCCTGTCCAATGCCATCTCACAAAAACCCTGACTCTGGGTCTAGTGTCCATCTTCTGATTCCTTTTCAGAAAATAAGGTCTTCAGTCATCTCCCCTGACAAGTCCCTCCCCAAAGTAGGAGCCCTGAGGGCCGGTGGATAAGTAAGTCACTTTCCTTGGCTCTCCAAGGGCCCCCCAAGAAGGACTAATCTCCTTCCTAAGGGCCATCCTGAGGGCCAGTTGGGGGTCCCAGTGCTCTGCTACGACTCCAGTCCTGCTCCCTAACCACTCTCAACTCAAATGAGGCTGCTTCACCTCTAAGCCTTTGTCCTTGAATGTCCTTCCTCCTGGAACGACTTCCACATGGCCACATCCTCTCCCTCCCAGCTGCATGTTCCCACGTCTCTGCATCTGGCCTGAGCAGAGGCCACACCTGGGCTCCTTGGGGAGCCTGAGAGCATCCGGCAGGGCTGAGAGGCCCTGGGGGGTGGGGCAGGGTTGCGAGCACGGGCTTTGTTGAAATCAGGCAGGCCAGAACCTGAATGCCACTTTAGCCACATCTGTGCTCTGTGACCTCAGGGACAGGTTCCTGAACCTCTCTGAGCCTTAGAGTTCTCATCTGTACAGTGGGGCTGATTGAACCTTGACAAGACTGCTGTAAAGATTAAGTGAGGTAATAGAATCCCGCACACAACAGGTTCTGATAAGTAGCACCTGTGCACACTAACAGGCTCAGTAACCAGATTATTCCACATGCCTCTAGCAGATTTTAACAAATATGAGTGAATCACACAGCTTGAGAAAGACCTCAGGACAGCAGCTCAGGCAAACCAGAGTCTGGGGTGAAAAGACGAATCCTGGCCCACGTGTGTGGGACACAGAGGTAATGAGGAGCTCTGTCAGCCCATCAGAGTCGAGGCCCGGGGTTTACACAGACAGCCCCGGTCCCAGCAGCTCCGCCCTGGTCTGTATAGTCGGCCCATCGTCAGGGCCCTTCTGGCCAGGGCCTCCAGGGTGGAGGAAGCTGGCCTCCAGCTTCCACTTCCCAGAATGCTGGGAAGATGGTCAGGCTAAGCCCAAAGGCTTTAAGACACTGAGCTCCCCTCCCATGCGGGTGCACTCCCAAACCACAGGAAAACCAAGCCTTCTCAAGCTTCAAAGCTCAGAACCCATCTCCCCGCCCCCCTCCCCGCCCCCACCACTCAGAGCACCCCCAAGGCTTCAGGTGGCCCCCACACAGGTGAACGTTTTATGTTGCTGTATTTATGTTCCCATTTCAGAAAAACACACAGCAGGCCCACTGTAGCCATGATTTCACGGGAACTGCTGCTCAGGACAAAGCCCAACACAGTCAACGTAAAACTCACTTTTATAAGAATCTGCACAGGCAGTGGCATTCCCATGACCAGGCCACCAACCTCCTTGGTCTGCCCCTTCCCTGAGCCTCTCCCACCCAGGCCTCCCCTCCATCTCCCTTCTCCCCCAGCTCCCAAGCCTGGGCACCTGCTCCCCATGGGGGTGGACTGGAGCTCTATCAGAGAACCTTTCAACTCAACGCTCACCTCCTCTGTGAGGCCCTCCCACCCAGACCAGGAATTCTCCCTCTGTCTTCCTGGCCTCCTTCTGCTGGAATGGGTAGTAGAATTCCAACTCCAAGCTGGCCACCAGCCCATCTCTCTCTCCCACTGCCTCTGCAGCTGTGTGTGTGCTCACCTGAGACACAACCCTGTGCTGCCAGGCATCCGGGTCTCTCTGCCCGCCATCATGAAGATGGCTCATTGAGTGTCCATCCAGGCCTTTCCTCCAGCTTCTATATCGACGGGCTGGGGCAGGGAGGGGGCCTCATCTGGCTTGCCCAAGGTGCCAGAGAGAGCACAATCATGTCCGCAGTAGCGACTCCTGGCCCAGTGGCCAGGCTTGGGCCATTCCATGTGCCCTCACGATGGCTCCACTGGACAGGACTGTCCCAGCACGGGGCACCAGGTGAAATGAAGGGCCTGGCCACCTGAGAGCTAATAGGCTCTGCACAGCTCCCTCCAGGAAGCCCTCAGCAACCTCACTGTTACGTACAAGGAGACCAATGTTCCAGGACTTTAGAAAGCCAGGCTCTGGGCTGCAGGGTGTAGGAAGTCGGAGACCCATCCACATCGGTGTCCCCAGGTCCCCAAGGCCAGCTTCAGCAAAATCCAGCAGGTGTTTATGCCCTGAATACATTATTACTCCCATTGATCTACTGGTTAGCAAATCAATCAAAGAGGTCAAGGCCACAGCAATCCCCCTATTTTATTTGCCCCCACCCCCGGCCATAGCTGCCTCTACAAACCCACAACACAGAAGGCATCTCAAGAAAACCACAGAAAGCCGAGTCCCATAGGGTAGTAGAGATGGAAAGTTGTATCCCAATAAAGGCGTTTAAAATAGTCATCCTTCCAACCCCCAACAAGGTCAGGAATCTCTTCCATGGCATTCCTGAGAGATGGCCATGAGATGCTTCTTGAATACTTCTAGGGATGAGCAGCTCACCCTTGTTCTTTTTTTTTTTTGAAAAAACAACATTATTAAAGTGTAATTCACATACCATACAATTCACCCATTTAAAATGTACATGTCAGTGGCTTTTAGTGGATTCAGAGTTGTGCAACCATTGCCAAATTTTAGAACATTTTCATCATCTCAAAAAGAAACCCTCTATTTCTCCCATTTCTCCCTATTTCTCCCATTTCCCCCCAACCCAGACTCTAGTAAACACCAATCTACCCCTGTCTCTATAGGGTTTCCTCTTCTGACTTCCATATTAATGGGATAATATGTGGACTTTTGTGTCTGGCTTTCACCTGGTGTCACATTTTCTAGGTCCTTCCATGTGAGTGATGAGTGCTAGCATTCCATTCCTTTCCAAAGCTGAATAATATTCCATGGTATGGATAGGCCACATCACTTCTAGCCATTCATCTGTCACTCATCTTGGACACCCAAGTTGTTTCCATGTGCTGACTGTTGGGAATAACACTGGTGTGAACATTTGTGTACAAGCTGTCGTGTCGACACAGGTTTTCATTTTTCTAGGGTCTATACCTAGGAGTGACATCGTTGGGCCCTATGGTGGCTCTGTTCAACTGCTTGCAGAACTGTTTTCAGGCTATTTTCCAGAGTGGTTGCACCGTTTGACATTCCCACCAGCAGTGTAAGAGGGTTCTGATCTCTCCACATCCTCTCCAACACTTGTTACTGCCTTTTTTTTTTTTTTTTGAAGATTTTATTCATTTATCTATTTGACAGACAGAGATCACAAGTGGGCAGAGAGGCAGGCAGAGAGAGGAGGAAGCAGGCTCCCTGCTGAGCTGAGAGCCCAATGCGGGGCTCGATCCCAGGACCCTGGGATCATGACCCCAGCCGAAGGCAGAGGCCTTAACCCACTGAGCCACCCAGGTGCCCCACTGCCTGTCTTTTTGATTAGAGCCCTTCTGTTGGGTGTGAGGTGGTATCTCATTGTGGTTTTGATCTGTGTTTCCCTGATGCTCAGATGTCAGACATCTTCTGTGCCTATTGGCTACTCATGTATCCTCTTTGGAGAAAGGTCTGTTCAAGTTTTTAAAATGGGTTGTCTTTTTGTTGTTACTTTGGCCACTTTTTAGTTAGGTTGTCTTTTTATTATTATTGAATTGTTAAGAGCTCTTTATAGACATACAAGTCTCTTACGAGATTATGTGATTTCCAAATATTTTCTTCCATTCTGTGTGTTTTCTTCTCACGTTCTTGATAGTGTTCTTCAAGGCACAGAAGTTTTTTATATTGATGGAGTTCAGTTAAATTTATCTATTTTTTTCTTCAGTTGCTCATGCTTTTGATATCATGTATAAGACTCTTTTGCCAAATCCAAGATCACACAGATCTACTCCCCGTGTTTCTTTGTAAGAGCTCTCATATCCAGGTTTTGGATCATTTTCAGGAAGTCTTTGTTTATGGTGTGAGGTAGGATTCCAACTTTATTCTTTAGCATGTGGATATCCAATTGTCCCAGGGCCATCTATTGGAAAGACTGCCCTTTCTCCCACTAAATGATCTCAACACCCTGAGGTAAACAGCTGACCACAGATCTCTCCATTTGTTTCTGGACTCTCGATTCTATTCTATTAACTTATGTGTCCATCCTTACGCTAGTACCATAGAGCCTAAATCACCATTGCTTTGTATTAATTTTTTTAATAAATATTTTATCTATTTGACAGAGAGAGAGAAAGAGAGAGAGAGTAAGAGAGTACAAGTAGGGGGAGCAGCAGAGGGAGAGGGAGAAGCAGGCTTCCCACTGAGCAGGGAGCCCAATGCGGGGCTTGATCCCAGGACCTGGGATCATGACCTAAGACAAAGGCAGGCACTTAACCGACTGAGGCACCCAAGTGCCCCTGTAGTAAGTTTTGAAATTGGGAAGTGGGGGTCCTCCTTCTGTGCTTCTTTCTCAGGACTGTTGTGACTACCCTGGGTCCCTTCCAATTTCATGTGAATTATAGGGTCTGCTTGTTATCCTTTCTCTTGATCAACATGAATGTGCTGGAAGGATTTTACCCAGAGCTCCTTTAATATTTCATGTCCTTCACTTGGAGTCAAGTTTTCAGCCATAAAAAATCATATTAAACCTGATCAAATCTAATCAATCGGCACATTGAGCAATTACCAGACTGCAAATTAAAGTGACGGATGCCATGTGAGCCTGCCTGGCAATGACCAGGTTCCCCGTGAGGAACTGAACTCCGCTCTAAGAGATGGCTGGATAGGAAACAAGAGATGCCCATGCCGTCCCAGTGATGGCCGTCACCATCCTCCCCAACCCCAGGTGCCCAAACCAGGGGCCAGCCCCATGGCAGATGCCCACAGTCCCAAGCCTTGCCGATGCTACCTCCCCCAAATCTCATGTAAGACCCTCCCTCCATCCAGAGCCCAGACCCCACCAGCCCTTCCCCAGGACTCCTCCTGTCACAATGTCCTCACCTCCCGCCATATCCACCGAGCTCAGTCTACACTGTCACTCCCCACAGCCTGTGTGGGGATGATCCAGGCCCCCGCCACAGGAATTTGACTCCTCTGGCTTTGCTTGTGCTGGTTCCTCTGCTCCAGTGTCCCTTTCCCTACCACCAAACAGCCCCAAATCCCTGATCGGACAACACCTCTCTCAGAGATTGTTTTTCCTTCCTTCTGGATTCTGCTCCCCACCCCCTTTATTACATACTTGAAAGGCTTTCCGTACACATTCAATAAATACTTATGGAGTGCTTGAGTCAGACATGGGAGGGAATGAGGACATAGTGGGGAGGAAAAAAGTGTTTCCACCTTCACGGTAATGACATTTTAGCAAGGAAGACAGCTAACAAGTAGACACATAAACCCCAGGGGTGGAGCTGCTGGGACACAGAGCAGCCGTGAATTTACCTTGAGTAGGAAATGCCAAACCCAGCATTACAAGTTTCTATTAGAACCCGTGGCATTCTTAGTCAGTATCCTCCATTGTGAATTTCCTTGATTACAGATGAGGTCAAGTACATTTTGTTTGTTTATTATGCATTTGCATATCTTATTTTGCAAAGTGCCATCCTCCCCTGGTACCCGGTAAGGTGGACTGAGTTATGCTCTGTGCCCCTAAATCATTGACACAGACCTTCCTCGGAAGATCAACCAGGCCTATCCCACCCAGCTCTCTACTGCCCATACCACATTTGCCAAGAGCAAGGGCTAGTCTTTAGCTCCGTGTGCCCCTGTTTGTGGCAGCAAACTCCAATGGTGACTTCTGGCTGTGACACCCCATTGCCAAGTTTGGGGAACTTCTCTCCTTGTCAGCTTTCCATTCTCTAAGGCACAAATGAGAAACAGGCTCTCAGAGCCCCCACCATGGTTCAAGTGCAGCACAGGGGCTTCGCTCTGCCAGTCGGGCACCCCTGGACAGGAATTGGGCCAGAAACCTGCAAGGTGAGGAAGCTATCCCGACAGGCAGACAGACGATGGCAGGGGAGACTACTGGCGCTCGGGGCATGGCGGCTTGGCTGGAGTTGCCAGGAGCAGGGCCCCAGGGAGCAGACTTGTGGTCTCATTTGGGTGCTGTCCCTGACCGCGCAGCTAGTTTCTCTGGGTCTCCTGGCTGGCACAGAGCACCCAACATCCTTCAGTAACTTACTTCTCTGCTTAAACTTGCAAGAACAAATTCTGTCGTTTGTAACTGAGCTCTGAGACTAAAGCAGAGTTGGAATAAACACTGGCTGAATGAGTGGGTGAGCAGCTGAATGAACGGATGGGTACCTTACTCCCCCGTGAGCCCCAGCGCCTGGCACAGAGAAGCCCTAGGACACATCTGAGGGCTGGCAGAAGGAATGCGAGAGTGCCCACGCAAGGTTAGGAGCAGCTGACGCTGGGGAAGCTACCCAAGGGCTGGGAGAAGACGAGGAGCAGATGGCGGGGACTCAGCTCCTCATTCGTCGTCTGGCAACGAAGAGAAGGTGACTCCTGACTCTCCGTCACTTTCACTCGCACTTCCACGGGGCGGGCAGCACAGGCTTCGTTCCCCTCCTGCAGCCCATGAGACAGCAACGTGGAGAAAGATGAAAGAAAACCCCTCAACCTGGGCAAGCATCAGCCGGGACCCTGGTACAGAAGGGCTGGCTCGCAGATGTGCCCAGGGGACCAAGCACGCCCCACGCGGCTGCCCGGTGAACTCAACAAGGATGCCCATTCGGTTAGTGAGAAGCATCAGCTCAGGACAACAACAACCACCCAAGGCCTGCGCTCCTGACACACACAGAGTGACAACAGTCCCACTGGGTGACTCTGAGGGACTTGTGATCACCCTCGGGCTCCCTCGAAAGAGCAAAGGACAGCAAACAGCAAGATTATTATTTTCAAATGATTTTAAGCCCAAATGTCTTCCGAGTCATAAGGAGCAGGCGGAGTATTGTGCACTTGTGAGGGCGTTAATAAATGGCTCTTTGAGGCTGGGGCGGGGAGAGGCAAAGCTACAGCAGTAACAAAAGGCTGGGATTCTATGAAACGTTCTCAGTGGCACCGATAAGGGGCTATGTCAACCACTGAGAAAAGGCACAGACACGGTTGCTGTATCTGACCCCCTGGTATGGCTGGGCCAAGGGCTCGGAGCTCAGAGGGAGTCCTGGACAGCCAATGTCCTGGACAGCCAATGCTGGCCCTGTTTCCACGTGGGCTTTGCCACGTTTCTCAACCACACCTGTAATTTCTGGCCCAGGGCACTCAAGGCAGAACCCACTTGTGAGCTCACAGAACAGGCATCATCAGGGCTCTGGAATAAACTGGTCTCCCAAACCAAACTGCTGTTTTCTTAAGGATTCCTAAATGTCCCAGAGGCTGGGTCCAGGGCCCTGGAGCTAGGCCAGCTTCAAGAGCTTTGTCCAATATCTACTGGAAATACATTTCCGTGGGCAATCCTTCAGACGTTCTAGGAATCTATCCAAAGCACATAATCATTGCACAAAGATGCAAAAAAATATTGGCGGTGACCAGCTGCTCACCAGCAGATGAAATAGATAACGATAACATACACGTGACATGGGGAATGGTGTGTCCCCAAAATCCTGCTTTGGCCTTTCCCAACTGGCAGTCCTACACGCCACCAGCCCCTGTGACCTCCATGAGAACCACGAGGTATAATACACTCTGGGAATGCCACCCATCGGGAATAGGAGGCCCTCGAAACAGGTCACTGAGCAAACTATATGAAGGGCTCGGATTAGGGGAGCCAAACAGAGATGCTGAAACTCCCAGGGCTGGCACGACTGGGGAGCTGCTAAACCCCGAGGCCTAAGAGACGGGGAGGGAAGGGAGCATTTACAGAGCCCGCAAGGTTGGCAAGGGGAGACCCTCTTAGTGGGGGCTGTGGCTGTGGACAGAGGGTCACAGCCACAGCCTATCCCTGGCCCAGCAGAATGACTACTCCAGCCTTTTCTCATCCTGCCCACTGATCTCCTGTCCCTGCCTCCCTGGGTGTGCCCAGCAGGAGGTCAGTGGGCACGGGAGCCCGAGACAGAGGGCGTCCTTCAGGGCCCGGAACATGGTGGCAGGGAGGGAGCAGAGTGAGTCCAGGTAGATAGACACATCTCTTGGCCTCAGAGAATCAGAACGCGCGTTCATTAGTGCTTCCACACACACATTTAGCTTTGTTTCCTCCAGCCTCTTCCCAAAGCTCCTGACCTTTTCTCCTGGGGCCTCTGGTTCACCTTGACTGAAAAGGGCTAGTGTCAGATGCAGCATATCATGAAGTCGGCAAAGCAAACAGACCCCCGGACTTCACTGATGCCGACGTGAGCTCACTCAGCGTGGGGACAAAGCACTCGCCTGGACAAAGCACTCAGGAGGAAGTGTGCCCACATCAAGGACAACTAATCCTTATTTTGTTCTTAGTGACTTTCTGTATTTTTCCAACCAAACTGAGGGAGTGTGACTCAGGTTGTTTGGTGGGTTGCCTGGCTTGGTTTCATAGTTCAGTGCTCTTCAGGAACTTTACTAAGTAGGACGGCCACCAGCATAAGTCAGTTTTAAAACACTCTTGCCTCCAATAAGACCCCTCGTACCTAATTACATATAGCCCATCCTGTTCCTGTCACCAGTCCCTACAAACCAGGAACCTCCTTCTGTCTCTACAGAATTGCCTATCCTGGCCTCGCTGAGGATGGAGTCCTGAGGTACAGTGGCCTCATGCGACGGGCTGCTCTCACTTGAGTATAACATTTTCTTTTATTTTCACTTTTGTTTCCTTTGCCTTTGGAGACATATCTGAGTATAATGTTTTCAAAGTTTCACCCATGACATAGGATGGCTTGGTAAGTAGTTCATTCCTTTTTCAGGGCTGAGTAGTGTTCCATGGGGTAGACTTAACCACATTCCATTTATCCATTTATACCACTTCCCAGAGCATTTCCCCTAGAAGCCACCCCCCAGAAGAGGAACCCTGAAGTCTAGCAAGAGGGCAGGAAAGGGCAGAGCATGGGCACCTCCACACCTGTTCAAGCGGCGCCAGACCCAAGCACCTCTGAATGGTGTGACATTCGTAACACCTGTTTCCAGGTTCACCAGTGAGAGGAAGCTGACGGTCAGCAGGCTCAAGAATGGATTGTTAAATACACAGTCATGACGCCCACTTTGTCCAGGGGCAGGAATCCCTCCCTGGAGTTGCTCATAGTGATGTAAGCATCTCCCCCAACCTCAGGCTCCCCAAGGACTTCCCCAAACTGGAGAACTTCCTGGTGACTTCAAGATGGCATGGCCATGTGGCCTTTGAAGAAGTGCCACCCCCACCCCCAACCCAGCTCCATCCTGGTGGGAAGGAACATTAAGCAGACACACCAAACATAATGCTGCCTCATTAATATTCATTACCACCTCACCAACTGCCCGCCCGCCTGCCCAGTGGGCCCAGAGGGAACCAGTGGAGGACGTGAAAAATGGACTCATTAAGATGTTAAATAATTCAATAGCAAGCAGACGCAGCCAAATGCTCAGCAGTCTTTCTGCTTGGGCCACAGCCCCAAAGCTTGCCCAAGGACCAGCCACCCACTGCCGGACCCGCCTGGCCTGGGGCACCATCCATGCCTGTCATGAGGCGGCAAAGAGGACTGGCACCCTTAGTAAGGAGGCAGTGAGACTTTCTTTGTCTAAAGATTAGCATTTGTTTCAGCAAGACCCCCAGAGCCGCTCATGGCTTATTTCATTAAGGCTTGCCCAAAGCAGCTGGGAAACTTGACTTTGGGATGCAAACGTGTTTGTGGACGAGAGAACCAGGCCAGCTGGGGCCTGGGGCGAACTGGTCCTTCCACAGGAACAGTGCTATTCCAGTCCCGTGCCACATCCTTCAATCGCAAACCCGGAAGACATCGCAGAGGAGGAAGGTGGCATTCCCCCAGCCTCTGGGTGTCCAAGGAGGAAGAGGCCCTTATAATGACCCACTGAAGCGGATGACTAATAAGCCTATTTTCTGGCCTCGAGCAAGGCACAGCCTTAAAGCAAAAGCGGCTTCTGGTTTATGGTCTCACCCCAGGAGCCATTCCCTGAAAAGCAGCAGTGCCTGAAAATGTCCCGTGGCGAGTATCAACCCTTGCAGAGAACCCCCTCCTCCCCAGGAATGAGGGGCAGTGCCCAGCTGGATGCCCACGTCCTGGGACACACGGCTCTGTCGGCCTCATGAACAGCCTGGCCAAACCACTCCTCACGTCTCCCTTCATCTAGATCTGCGTGGAAGGAGTTTGGCTGCCAAACTCCTGTTACTATTAATAGCTACCAGCTATGGGAATGCTCCACAGGCATTTTATTCCACTTATTTCTCAAAACAACATCGTGAGCTGCTTCTCCCTGCTTCAGGAGAGAAGAGAAGGAGCAGAGAGAGTCAGTGATGAGTCTGAGGGAGGCAGGGAAGCCAGTAACTGGGGAAACTAGCACAAACCCAGAGTCTGGCTCTGAGGTCATGCTCATCGCCATGTCCCAGGATCGGCCACTGGAATGACCCTGTGATGTCAGCACCTCAGGAGCTCCCAGTGGGGAGAGATCAATTAAGGTGGTGAGACAAGGGGCAGGTGCTTCTGCCATGGGCAGAAGCAAGGCCTTCCCAACCTGGTCAAGGTTGGGTGGGGGGCTCACCTTGTGCCTGCCTGGCAGTGGCCCCTGGGGGTAAATATGGGGGTCCCATGCTTGCCTGATCTCTGGCCCACCACCTCTCTGCATGCCCACCTGGCTCAACCAGAAGGATGACACTGTTCCTGCAGCTGGGGGAGGAACCAGAGAAAGGACAAAAAAAGACCAGAGGCTCCACACAGATCCCTCCCTCACACCTCACAGCACCTCTGGGAAGCACGTGGGGAAGCTTCCCAGCAAACCCAGGTGGAGGGTCTGTTCTTGTCACAAGCAGTAGAGCTGGCATTCCCCCCACTGTGGCCACCTGGCACCCTGAGTCCCCGTGCAACGTCAGGTCTAGGCCCCCAATTCGCTCATAAAACTTGGGCTCCCAAAGCTTCTGGGAACAGAGGCCCGGAGTGGGTTGGTGGCCCCCCTGAGCCCTGGATGGTACGGTCACTGCTGCAGCCAGGGATGCATATGGCTTGGGGACTGAATCAAAGGGGCCAGTTCTCCTCCGCATGGAACTGCTGGCACCAGCATCTGCCACGAGATGGGGGTTCCGCCTTCAATTAGCGATCTGGAAAATGAAACTCGGCGCCCACGGTGACCAGATTCATTTTAAAGGACCCCAGGGCCAGGCAGCTGCCTGGTTTCGCAATTTAGTGTGCTCCAGAGATGACTGAATTTCTTCAGCCAGGCCCAGACCCTACCCAAGGACAGGAGCCCCAGGAGCAGAGGAGTGGGAGAGAGAGGGAGCAGCTCGCCCAGTCCTCAGCCCAGCAACCCAGAGGCAGGCCTACCTTCCTTCCTTCCTTCCTTTTATATTGTAGTTGAAAGATATCCAACATGAAATTTGCCATTTTAAGCACACAGTTCAGAGGCATTAAGGACACTCCTACTGTTCAACCCTCCCCACCATCCATCCCCAGAATTTTCTCATCTTCCCAAACAGAAACTCTCCCCCATTAAACACAAACTCCCGGATCCCGTGCCTCAGCCCCTGGCTCCTGCCATCCTTCTTTTTCTCTCTATGGATTTGACTCCTCTCGGGACCTCCTCACTGCTTGTGACTACTTATTTCCTTGAGCACCATGTCCTCGAGGGCCATACACACCATAGGCTGTGTCAGAATTCCCTCAGAATTGAGTCCTGAATAACATTCCATTGGGTGGACAGACCCTGTTTTGCTGATCTGTTCAGCCATTGATGGACTCTTGGGTTGTCTCCACTTTTTGGCCGTTGTGAATAATGCTGCTACAAACATGGGTGTGCAAGTATCTGTTCGAACCCCGCTTTCAGTTATTTGGGGGTACAAACCCAGAAGTGGGATCGCCAGGTCATACGGTGATTCTACATTCAACTTTCAGGAACCTCCATACCTCCATACCACTTTCCCCAGTGACTGCGCTATTCTGCTTCCCCACCAGTAGCACACAGGGGTTTCCATTTCTCCACAGCCTCACCAACCAGAGACGACTTTCTCAAAGCTAATTCCGAGGTACAGGAGGAGTTGTGACAGGCCATGGAAAAGCATTCCAAGACCAACAAGGTTTGGGAACTGGTAAGCACGTGTCTTTCCCACAGAGCTCCTCAGAACTATTAATATGCTACTGAACTCAGGGACCAGACAAGGGATGAGATGCGTGGAGCTGCTCCAAACTCTGCTTTCTTCAGAGCTGTCAGGGATGGCCAGTCTCCAGACTACCCGGACCACAGCAGAGGAAGTCCAGAAACACAGAGTCAGCATTCAGGAATGGCTGCAGCCATTTCCCAGTGTCCTGACATCCAGTGTGGGATCTTGTACATGATCAAAGTATCCACTGCAATGGACTGGTGATAACAAAACAAGGGATGCTTATTTCAGAGACAGAGGTTGAGTACTGTTGTTCTAGAAGACGCTGTTACAGAGATTTGGGCAGGGGATAGGGGAAGGTACAAGCCCCCCTCCTTCCCCAGACCCCTCGGCTTTCCCCCTACATATGCTGTGGTTCACTCCTCTACCTGGTTCTCCATTTACGTTGTAAATTATTTATTTTGTAAATAATTTCCCAGAATGTTATCTCTTACTGGAAAGATGAATGCTTCATTGCATAACTGGCCTCTTCTGGGTTAGAGACATGGACTGTGGGAGGAAGTCACCGAAGGACAGAAGCTCAGGTTGAGGACCAACCCTAAAGTCTCAAAGGCTTCTGGGAAGATGAAAACTCTCTAGTCTCACAGCCAAGTGGTGCCCAGCCTCTGCTTCCCTGCCTGTCCGGAAGGAGAGCTCTTCACCTCCTAGGACAGCATCTTTGAGCACCCATGAGTGAAAAAACTTTCCTGCACACTAAGTCAGACCCTCTCTGCACATGGGGACTGCTGGTGGCCCAATCCCTTGGGGCGAGCAGGCCCTCCACCTCAGAGAGAAGCTGGGAGGGACCAGAGTGATGGGCCAGCCCGGAGTCCAGCGTCCTCACAGAAGGATGGGCAAACCAGCCTCCCACTCTGTCCACCCCTGTTCTGTCTACAGGTTCCACTGGATCTGCAAATCCAAGCTTCTGTCTACCAGAGATATGTTGGGACACCAGGGAGACCATGGCTCTCTGTAAAAGGAAGTCAAAACAAAGGCATTAGAGGGAAGAGGAAAAAACTTATTAATTTTTGGGCCCCATTCCAGATTTGACACCTGGCCCATTTCAGCATTTTTCTGAACTGACAGACTCAGGCAGGAGGAAGGAAGGGGGACATCTTGTGTCCTAGAAATTTACTGCCCAGAGCCACCTACTAAGGCATGTTGATTTAGAATCACGGGACATTAATTAGCTTTGGATGAGAATGGGAGGTCAGCACAACGCAGGGATTCTGAGCCAGACTCTGGAGCTGGATGGCTGGGGCTGAGTCCTCACTTGGCCACATACCCACTGAGCAACCTTGAGTGAGTTACTTAACCTCTCTCAACCTCCAGGTCTTTATCTGAGAAATGGAGACAGGAAGGATGTAGACCCCCTGAGGCCATGGGAAGGCTTAACTGGGGAAAAACGATGCAATCCAGGGCTGGCCTGGCGTGACAGCAGGAGAGGGTGTCCATTAGAACTAGCATGCCCAGCTCCCCACCCTGGCTGGGAGTTCCCTCCACAAGCCGGTGCAGGCAGAGGGAGGGAGAAAACAGAGGTCTGCCCCGATCCCGTCTAGGTGCAGCCGGAAGAAGGATGCTCACCCCCTCTAGTTAACAGGCTCCAAGGGGAACAGCAGAAAGGCCTATAAGGGGAATTATTTCTGTGCTGGGGGGGGGGGGTGTCAATGCCAAAACAGCAGGTGTTCGTCACTGCTAGGTCCAGGGCTCAGCCATGGCAAGGACTGCCTGTTTGGGGCACGGTGGGGCAAAGGGAGTTGGACACAACATAGGTGCCAATCAGCCTCAGACCTCCCATGCAGCCAAACTGCTTTTCACGTAGATTCCCAGGTGTTTATAAAACACGGCTTACTTATTCTCTGATGCTGAATTAGGTAAATGTTAGAGCAGATTTCGGCAACACCCACCAGGGTGTTTGGAGAGCAGCTCAGCATTTGGAAATCACACAATTATCTCATGCCTCTATCCGCTGAGAAGGGCACGGGACGGAAACAGGGCCTGCCAGAAGGATAGATTCAAGTGTTCCTCCTCGGGGCCAGGCCGACGGGAGCCATCACCCCTATGAATAATTCCATCCGCAAAGTGTCCGGGTTCCCCGCAAGGGATTCAGCCAACACAAGAGCTGCTGTGCTCAGTGAGGCCACAGCGTGGGGGGCCCATCAGGGGTTTCGAGCCTCAGCCTGTGCAGATGCAATTTACCCAGCAGGAGACATTGGACCACAAGCAATGCTGCCCAGCGACAGAGGTGAGAGTCTGTTGTCTGTTGTCTGTTCCCAGGGCAATAGCTAGAAAGTTAACCAAAGGTCAAATTGTCACATAGGAGAAAGGGTTTTGCAACCCGCTGTTCACACTGTGACCTCTGGTGAACACCTTTCCCAGAAGGTAGTGCATTTGATGACTATCGGGAATTTCCAGTACCCCAAAGGGATATTACTGTCCCTTTATCCCCTAACCAAGTAGACTTTGTTTATGGCCAATTAGTTTTATAGGCCTCACAATACCTCTTAATTGTGGGGATCTATTATAACTTTACATCAGGTAACGTTAAGTGTTTGTGTTTAACACACCAAAGACAGAGCAGTATTTCAGCAGAAGCATTCTCCTCTAAATGAATGACACGAAGAGCTGTCACTAGATACAATTTTATTAAATTTTGTTATGACTTGGGCCCATTTTTCTCTCTTACAAACATATGGACGGTGTTAACATGAAAGTTCACCATGAATAGGTTTGAATATGCATATCCTCACTTGGCAGGTGGTAAGTGCCAGAAACACTTCTAGTCACACATTCAACAAATATTTATTAGGCCCCTAATGTGTTAGACCCAGGCTGGGAGAGAGAAAGAAAAACAAGTCCCTTGCCATGAAAAGACTCAAATTAAATGGAGATTCAGAAAATCCCATAAATAGGTGGGTTCTAAGAAACCTGACCAAGGTATGTCCACAGGCCAATGAAAGCAAGGAAGAGAGAAATTAACTGCCTGGTAGAGACAGGAGCAATTTAGCTTGGGTTTTGAAGAATGAATAGGAGTTCTCTACAAGAAATGGCATTGTAATAAGATACAACAGCATGACCAAAGAATGGAGGTAGGAAAGAGAATCCAAAGCAAGAAAAGGTTTGATGATCTAGTGCAGAGGGTCCAAGAATAATCTAGAAACGAATTCACCAGTTTGGTTTTTTTTTAATTAATTTTTTATTTTTTATAAACATATATTTTTATCCCCAGCGGTACAGGTGTGTGAATCACCAGGTTTACACACTTCACAGCACTCACCAAAGCACATACCCTCCTAATGTCCATAATCCCACCCCCTTCTCCCAAATCCCCTCCCCCCACCAACCCTCAGTTTGTTTTGTGAGATTAAGAGTCACTTATGGTTTGTCTCCCTCCCAATCCCATCTTGTTTCATTTATTCTTCTCCTACCCACTTAAGCCTCCATGTTGCATCACCACTTCCTCATATCAGGGAGATCATATGATAGTTGTCTTTCTCTGCTTGACTTATTTCGCTAAGCATGATACGCTCTAGTTCCATCCATGTTGTCGCAAATGGCAAGATTTCATCCAGTTTTTAACTAGACAATATAGCTTAGAATTAAAAACACAGATTCTAAAACCAGTCTGCTAAGTCTGAATCTCAAGACTGCCATTTAGCACCTGTATGTCCCCAAGTTATTTCATCTCCCTGTGCCTCAATTTACTCATTTACAAAATGATAATAACTGTACCTACCTCAGATCATTACCCATTCCTTCTGTAAATACTTACGGAGCACGTTCTATTGCCAAGAATTGTCCTAGGCTTGGGACCCTTCAGGGAACAAAACAGAGATTCTTGCCCTCTCTGTGGCTCACATTCTAGTGGGAAATAGTAGACAGAGCAAAAGGAAGGGGAGGAGGACATGAGGTCAGAGGAGTGACAGAGACAGACAGTGTAGGGCCTATGTCCACTTGCCCTGGATAAGGCAGCAGTCATGACAATGTGCTGAGCAGAGAGGAACGAGGGCTGACTTGAGTTTCAGCAGGCTTCCTGTGGCTGCGAGCAGAGAGGGAGACCATTTATAAGGCTGCAATGCAAGTGAGAGCTGGTGGTGGTGTGGCCTGTGGGGTGGGGGTCACGCAAGGGTGGGGAGGGCTCAGATTCCTGGTGGATTTTAGAAGCAAGCCAGCAGGATTCACTGATAGATGAGATGAGTGTGTGAGGGACAGAGAGCAGTCGAGGGCACTCAGAGGATGACATAAGTTAATATGTGAACAGCACACAGGACAAAACAGGGCAGGGGTATGGTGAACCCCCAGGACATAGCAGGAAAATAATTACAGGGTGCCTGCTTTGTGCCAGGCGTGCTGCTACATGAGGACAAGAGGAAGTGGGACAACTCCATCCAGGGGCAAAGGGAAAGCCTCTGTGCAGGCTGTGATGGGAGCCCAGCTCCGGGTACAGGCCTGCAGGGGTGAGACCAGGGGCCAGGCTGTCCAGGTCAATGGCCACAGGTCTCTCAAAGATAGCATTTCACAGGAAGAAGTCAACACATCGGGAACAGGAGGGGTCAGAGGCCAAGCTGGAAGCAGCAAGGACACATGTGTCAGGCAGGGATCCCCTCCAGGGCTGCAGTGGCAGCTGGGGCCAACGCCCCACATGCTGAGGCCTGAAGCCCAACACCCCCGGCTGGGCTGCCCTCTCTCTGCCACCTGCTCCTCACCTGGAGCCCAGCCCCAGCAGCCTGGCCTCAGCTTACAAAAGGGATAAAGGCCAGGAGAAGACATCCCAACCCTGACCTTGACAGCCCCGCTGTGTGCACACAGCCAGGCTCCCCTCATTCTCCGAATGCAGCCTGTGCTCCCCTCCAAACTGGTTCTCGCAAATAAATGAATTGAAAGTCCATCTTTTCTGCTCCCGGGCCTCCTGCGGGTTCCAGACCCCATAGCCTGGGAACAAGCTGATGTTTTGATGCCATTTGCTAAAGAGCTCAGAGTTGCTTTTCCTTAACAAGGCTTTGCAGGATCCCATCAGTGTAAGATATAAGTGTAAGTTAGGATCACATCGGTGTAAGATTGCCAGAGCTGCAAGTTCATCAAAGATCCCCATTCAATAAACAGGAAACAAAGGAGCAGAGAGAAGGACAGATTCCGAAAAAGGTAGGGTAGGCTGGAATCTGAGCTGGTTCCTGCACAGCCCAGCCCACCACTCCCAGCCACAGCCAGCCTCTCGTTCCTCAAGTCCTTCCATTCAGAATGCTCTGGAAGAATGCGTCTGTCTCAGCCCGGAGCCCAGCTGTGGGACTGTGGGCAACTCATTGCCCCACTCAGGGCCTCCCTTTCGCATCCCTACACAGCAGACAATAAAGACCTTCTACTGAGCAGGTGTGGGCAGAGGGAAAGACAATGTGCGTAAAATGCTCGATAAAGAGTCGACATGGACAATTACAACAATTATTTTTTATGGATTTTATATTGAAAACTATCTTGGAACTTTGAAAAGCCAGAATCTTATTTTCACTTGCAAAGATCTTTACATCTTTTAAAAAATTGAAATCCTGTTGTAAAACATTACCAAATTCCTTTGCATGGCCTATAGGTGCCCAGTAATCTGTTCCTGCTCACTTCCCCCTTCCTAGCTCCCCTCTCTTACCCCTGCCCTGCATGTTCCAGCCTCACCATCCTATTAAAAATTCTCCAGACAAGAAGACTCATACTCATCTCAGGGCCTTTGCACATGCTGTCCTTCTGCCTGGAACAATGTTCTCTCCACTGGATACCGGGCAACTCCTTCCCTCTCTTTCCTCAGGCGTCCGTGTAAATGCTACTCCCTTGGCAAGGCCTTCCATGCTGACAATTCCATCCCTACCATCTCACTCGATTTTCTTCTTTTGACACTTCTGACAATTTCAGCTTCATCTGAGAACTCTCTCTAAGAGTATCTGTCTGGCTGGCTTTTTCTTTTTATTGGTAGAGCTCAGCCTGCTTACCTGACACCAGGTAGGTACCCATTACAAAACACAGTGTAAATCAATAAATCTGTGCTGTGAGTTGGTACCATGTGTGTACACATACACACACACACGCATGCACGCATGCATGCCCATGCTCACGCTCACACAGTCAACATAGTACAGCATAGAGTGGGGTCAGTTTCTAGAGTGCCTAGGTTCAAATCCCTCTTTTGCCCTAAAAGCCCTTAGATACGTTTCTTGCCCTTCTTAAGGTTGGAATATTATTTTGGTTGGCTGGGACCTCAGCATCACAATATCAGGTTTTGTGTTTTTTTAAAGATTTTATTTATTTGAGAGAGAGTAAGAGAAAGAGAGAGCACGAGAAGGGGGAGGGTCAAGAGGGAGAAGCAGACGTCCCACTTAGCAGGGAGCCAGATGCGGCGCTCCATCCCAGGACTCCAGGATCATGACTTAAGCTGAACTCAGTTGCTCAACCAACTAAGCCACCCCGGCGGCCCAGCCTCACAATATTGTACCACAACTGTATGCTCTGATAAGTACATGGTACATACGGCCTGCGACACAAGGGCAAACTGTCGTTCATAGGACTGAGCACAGAAGGACTGTTCAGCCCTGAAACGTTTACTGTGGAGCAAGAGAGGAGTGAGGAGTCAAGGGAGCAGCTGAGCTGTCCCAGGCCGCCAGGGACTGACCATCAACGTGCGCGATTACAGACTTGTGCAGGGGACATGGGGGAGAGGGCTGAGAGTCGCAGCGGCTCTGGAGAGGAGGAGAGGTGACAAAGGACCCACATTCATGGACTCATCCACTCACTCTTCCCTCAAACTTCTTTTGTTCCTGATCCTGAGCTCAGGAGGTCTGGTGCCCCCCCCACCCTGCCAGGAGGTGGTGACAAGCAAACCATCACACAGAGCAGAGGAATAGCACCAGGGGTCAGGGGTCGGATCTGGGACGTGACGTTGGCCAGCCATATGTTCTCAGACCTTGTCCAGGATGACGGGAACAAATCCTTTGCTATGGAGCACATGCAATGGGCAGGACACCGGGTACGGAGACGCAGCATTGCCGCCATCTCCACTGGAGCAGACCTGCGGCAACGTCCTGAGGGCAGGCAGACTGGGTCACCCATGCACCAGTAACTCTCAATATTCTCCTGTCTACAGAGGCGATGAGCCTGAGATCTCTCCCGGCCATTCCACCATCAGACCGGTCACCTCCCTGCACCCCTGCACCCCTTCAGGGAGAGCAGTGATCTCCCCACACTGCCTTCCTGCCTCCTCAGGGCCATGGGGCAGCTTCCCACCACAGGGGCTGAGGCCATGGGGAGGGGGCATGCCCAGGGAGAGGCAGAACAGGTGGGCCAGCCGGACCCGCTCCCAAACAGTGAGGCCGGGCAGTGACAGGCAGCCATGGGTGACCAGTGGGAAGCTCCCAGCATTGCTGTCCTCACACCTGAGTTTTTCCACCCAGCTAGCTGGGCACCTGATCCATTTTCTTGGCCTCTCTGGGCCTCAGTTTCCCCATTCTATCATGCGACAGTGGTAGGACTGAGAGGCTTCTGCACGGGTCTTAGCCCAACCAGATGTGCCCATCTGGGGTAGCAAAAACATTTTTATGCCCCTCCTTTAATATCCTGAAATGAAAATCACAGCTGGCCTAACATGCCCACCAAATAACTTTTGCAAAAACCAATATAGCATTCTGACCATACTATAAAGTAGAAATCAAAGGAAAAGGATTTATGACAAAAGTAATACAGGGTTTTAGGATGTCAGCACAACTTGTCTGGGGCTAATAGGACCCCGCTGTGGGACAAGGCAAAGAAGTGACATCACCATCTACACCTGGCCACGACAGAGACGGTTGGGAATGGACAGGTGTCTGATGGAGGCTCCCACAATGGTCAGGCTGTTGCCAAGGTGATATGATTTTTCTGAAACCATGAACAGCTCTCGGTCAAGATCAAAGCTAAAGAAAGGACAACTTCTCCCCATTTAGAGACTAGCTGTGCTCCTGCGAAAATCAGCTCTGAGGCGGAAATCAGGGTCCAGGCTCAGGGGCTTAAGGGCAGGGGTTCCCTTCATGAGGGTTTGATGGGATATTCAAAAGTCATGAGGCATACAGGAGTGTTCCCTCCACTCTGGGGACACTGCTGTATGTCCAGCACGTCCACCCCTGTGAATGCCAGCCACCCCCAGGCCCTAGGCGGGCAATCACTCCAGCCAGCACCTCCGTGATGGGGACCATGCAGGGACAAGACTTGCCCCCCTACCAGGAGTCGGGTAATGGAGGCTGATGGCTATCCTGAGGCTTCTGCTCTCCCCCAGTGCCCTGGGAACAGGAAAGGGTTGGTGAGGGATGAAGTAAGAGGCAGGGAGACAGGTGAGCAGGTAGTTAGAATAACTCAGGTGAGAGATAAAAGAGTCTTGACTACAAGTAGTACCAGGCAACACACAGGGAAGGAGCAGGGGGTCTTGGGAGGTATTTTAGGGACCCATAACCCAGCGGCAAATGGTTAAGGTGGGGAGAGAGGGCCGGGGGTCGAATCTGATGACTCCTTGGGGCTGGCCTGGATGAGTGGGTGGGTGAGGCAGGGACCCCATGAAAGCCCAGATCTCAGGAAGAGGGTGAGCACATTCCTGGCCATGCCCAGTGCAGTCTGCTTGTGGATAGCCAGTGGAGAGGTCCCATGTGGATCTAGAGGTAGCCACTGGGCCCAAGAACCACAGACTCAGGAGACTACAACCCCCCCCAACCCCCTGGCCCACTGAGAATATGCAAAAAATTGATCACTGCTCTCCCGATCCCAGTGCGCTGCTGCATTGAGCAACCTGTTCCCATGTTCCTCATCATCTGCCCTGGCCAGCAGACGACCTGATCCCAGCAACATCACCATCAGCCTCAGCCCAGTGACGAGCCAGACCCCGAGTGATGGGGCTTGCAGAATGGGGTGTATGGGGTACCCCATTTCTCCTCCACTCACTTCCAGCCAGAACCCTGATCTCAAAACCCAGGACTGAGACAGCCAGGGTCCCTGGAGCCGAGACGGGACCTTGTTCGTGGGCAACCAATCTGCCCTGCTTGGCCCCAGCTCTCAGAGCTGGATTTCCAGATCTAACTACACTAAGACTGTCCTGCCAGGGTCCTTGGGGGGAGGAGATGGAGGGCAAGAACCCCTGGGGCTAGACTCGGCAGCACCAAGAACAAGGTTCCTAAAGGGAGGAGGGAAGGAGATTCTCAAACATTAGCGGCCAGTAAGGGGTTCCTAAATTAATTAAAGAATTTCAAGAATTATTGTACAAGCAAAACCATACAGAATTAAAGTATGATGCTTCTGGGTATTTATCTATCTGAACCGACAGCAGGGACTTGAAGAGATATTTGTATACCCACGTTCATGGCGGCATTGTTCACAGGAGCCAAGAAGTGGGAGCAACCCACAGGTAGGAGAAACCTATCCAGGTGGATAGAGAAACAAAGTATGGTCTACACAGACTACGGAATAGTATTCAGCCTTAAAGAGGAAGGACATCCCAGTGTGTGCTCCAATGCGGATGAACCGTGCGGACATGGCACTAATGGAAGAAGCCAGTCCCAACGGGACCGTGTAGGATTCCATTCACGTGAGGTCTCCGAGGGTGTCAAACTCACAGGGACAGAAAGCAGCATAGTGGCCACCAGGGGCTGGGGGAGGGGAGTAGAGAGTTTGTGCTTAATGAGGGCAGAGTTTCAGTTTGGGAAGTTGAGAAAGTTCTGGAAACAGATGGTGGGGAGGGTTGTACAACAGTCCCATGGACTTGGTGTCCCTGAACCAGGCACTTAAAAATGGTTCAAATGGCCCAGCCTCTTCCCTATTCCAGCTCCACATAGTCCCTGTCCACTCAGCCAAAAAAAAAAACCCCTTCCTTTCCTTCCTTCCATTTTCCTGACTTTTCTCTCAGCCTCTCATTAAAATCCTCACAGATTAGCCCAGAGTAGCTTGCTGTCTTATTTTCTAGGTCTTGTTTTAAAGAATCCTCGTCCTCTCCCTGAGCAACAAAGCCCAGAGGCATGCAACTCCCCAGGGAAGACCGCGGACTCTGGGGCATACCACTGGGGTTCAAATCTCAACTCCACTGCTTCCAAGCTGTGTGGCTTTGGGCAAAGCCCTTGACCTCTCTGTGCCTCCCTTGTGAAAAAGGAAGCACTCTAATACCTAGTAACCCACACATGGTGGCTGGGAGGGTTACGTGAGGTAAAGTGTGCAGAGTGTTCAGAACGGAGGCTGGCACCAGGGCAAGTGCTATTTACGTGTCTGCCGTTATTATTACTGACAGTGTGAAAGAGACGCTCACTGCATGTTACTTCTGGGATCTTCAAAAAAAAAAAAAAATACCATCTTCTTCCAGCTCTGGAATCCTCAGTTTGTCATAACATGATGCTTCAAGACTTGGGTACAGATTGTGTCTGTGCGCCTGTGTGAGGTGTGTGTGTCCCTATGTCTCTGCGTCCCTGCATCTGTCTACACATATGTGTGTTTGTGTGTGATCTTTCTACAAATGTGATGACAGCTCTCTCCCCAGGGAAGATGTCACTGTGACAGGAAGGTTACCGGCACACCCTGTCTGCCCTTTTGTATGGAGCTCACCTTTCCTCCAGGAGTCTGCCCTCGACGTCCCAGACGCCGCGCTACTCTATCCCACACACTCCACACAGCAGGCACCATCAGATTCTGTGCCTTTGCTTGTGCTGTCCCTTAATGAGGACCCTTTTCTCAGTCCCCTAGACGATCCTGACTCACTCTCCCAGAACAACCTCTAGGGTGCCTATGGGCCCCCCCAGTCCTGCTCTGCCTGCATCTTCCGCGCTCGGGGGCACTCCCTACATATCCCTCCTCTGCGAATCCTACCTACAGACCCTCCTCGGAGGACAAGTGCGCTCTCTGCCTTCCACACCACCCTGCAGGGCTGGGGGGCCCCCAGAGAGATCCTGCATCCAGGGTGGGGTGTAGGTGCCCCAGCCAAGGACTGGCAGAGTCATCCCTGTCTTCCTGCTTCCCCTGGGGCATCGTGACCTCATACGCTGCCTGCATCACAAACCTCGCCCCCCCCCAACATGAGCACCTGAGGTGCAACTCCATAAGAAGGGACATGAGACAACAGCGGAAGCCGCGTGGGGGTGCACGTCTCCAAGAGGAAGCCCACAGACCTTCTCTTCCCTCCAGGAGCCCCTCCCCAACCTCCCTTCGGGGCAGCCAGCACACTGAATTTCCTCTGAATTGACATCCCTCTCCTTGTCATCCTGTCCTATTGCTGGTGATGTTAATACATTCTTGCAGCTGGACAGGAGGGATGACTGTGGCACCCCCAAACCATCCCTTCCAGAGGCTGGGCTGGCTCAGATTTAAAAAAAAAAAAAAAAAAGGAAATAACTCCCAGGCTGTTGGTGCCTCAGCGATGGCGGGGGTACAGTGAAATGGCCCAGAGGGCCCCCAGGACCCAAAGCACACACAGTGAAATCCACTTCTCCTTCCTCCCCCTCCCCTGCACCTCGCAATTCTTGTTGTGCTTGATTAAAGACAGAAAATATTAGTGTTCCTTAATTCTTTTCTGGCATTTACAACTAATGAGAAATGTATCCTGTTATTCCACTTCTTGCCGTTTCTCACCCCACGAAAGCTAATAAATCTCTCCTGCTCGCTTTCCCCGACCATTGCACACGGTGTTTATTTTGAAATAGGGTTGGAGTTTGCCGGCAGTCAGCTACAAGGAATGGGTTATTGCTGAGGCACTGGGAGAAGATGGGAGGAGAAGGGGTCCCGTGTGTGGATGGGGGGCTCTGAGACCACAGGCCTGGGGCCAGGCTCTGGAGACCCGTCAAGGTGTACAGGCAGTCTGTGTGTGCATTTTATTTTCTTCGAGGGATAAGATCCATCAGGCTCCTCTGTGGGATCTGAGAACCAGAAAAGGAGTCAGAGGGATGCCTCCATTAGAAGTAGTAGGGCTGGGACGCCTGGGTGGCTCAGTTGTTAAGCGTCAGCCTTCTGCTCAGGTCATGATCCCAGGGTCCTGTGTTCAAGTCCCGCATCGGGGTCCCTGCTCAGCGGGAAGCCTGCTTCTCCCTCTGTCACTCCCCCTGCTTGTGTTCCCTCTCTCACTGTGTCTCTGTCAAATAGATACATAAAATCTTTAAAAAAGAAAAAAGAAGTAGTAGGGCTGGACTGCAAAGACCTTAAGGCACCTGCCTCCAGAGGCTCTGAGCCCAGATCTGTCCAAAACAACCCTATACACAATGTGGGTGTGTGCACCCCACACCACCCCCAAAAAACAAAAGCCCCAGATGACACAGCCCTGGAGGACTCTCTCTGGGTACACGTCCCCTGCTCCTGGGCCTGTATCTCCAGAGTCAACCAGCATTCCAGGCTGGTCACGGGTGCTGACGGTTAGGTGAATGGGGCTGGCTGCTGAGCCAATGGAGGTGTGAAAATATGAGAGGAAGAGGGGATTCTGTCCAAAAGTCCCCATGGAGGCCAGGCCCTCTCCTAAGGCTTAGAGAGCCTGCTGATCCCTGCCTGTGGACATTCTTCCAGGACCCCAAGTGGCCTGTGCAGCTGAGGACTGAGCTCCTTGTCATGGTGACAAATGTCTGAGCAGGTTATTCTTACGTCTGTGAAATGTCTTCAGTCCCTGACACTATGGGTTTAATGCAGAGTACTAGTTATTTGAAGGTATGGGGCAATAACCTTGCGGTGGGGGGCAGGGAGAGGCCTGTGCACATCCTAGGACAGCCCCGGTGAGTCTGGTCTTTCCATCCTGTTCTCACACTGCCTCTCCCTCCTCTGAGGCGACTGGCACATCTGAGACAGCGGGCTGGAACAGAAGGAGCAGAGGATCCACAGGCAGAAAGGCCTGGGTCTACGCCTGGCCCTGCCACTGTCATTGGCCTGACCCCCTGAACTCAGGACTGACCCCTGGACTCAGACTGAGCCCCTGAACTCAGACAGACCCCCTGGACTCAGGACTGAACCTCTGAGCTCAGGCTGACCCCCTGAATTCAGAATTGACCCCCTGGACTCAGGACTGAACTCTTGAACTCAGGCTGACCTCCTGAACTCACAACTGACCTCTCCCACCCCCAACCCCGGACTCAGACTGACCCCCTGAACTCGGGACTGATCCCCTGGACTCAAACTGACCCTGTGAACTCAGACTGACCCCCTGAACTCGGGACTGACTCCCTGAACTCAGGATTGACCTCCTGAACTCAGGAAACTCCTAGAACCTTCTGCCTGTCAATCTTACCTTCTATAAACTAAGGAACTACTAGAACAGAAAAAGAAACATTTGAAAAAGCTGCCTGTGCAGATGAATCAGAAAGTTCAGGAACCTGCCCCCATCTCATCATAATGTTAAAATCCCCCTCTGAATATTCATCCCAAGCCCTAACAAGAGGAGCCTGCTTTCCCTTGTCTGGTGAGTCTTGGCTTGGGAAATCATCCTGTGATCTCCTTATTTGTACAAATAAAGTGACCTTGCAAGGCCATTCCACCTGGTGTGGTCTCTGTGGGGACGCACATTGGTCCTATCACACTGCCTTCTGGGGGGGCGCTCAGCAAGAGATATAATTTTTTTATGCCTTTGCTTCCTGCAAAATGGGGTGAATGGGCCTCCCCCTCCAGGAGCTGGTGGAGGTGGACGTGACCATGCACAGAGAGCCCTGCACCTGACCAGGCACTGCCAACATTCACTCATGGCTGTTCTATGGCTCCCGCTGCAAAGCTCAAAGACAAGAGACCTCACTACAAGCTCGTAGCCAGAGAGGCGATACAAAACCCTTCAGAGGGGTCAGGGCAGTTTAGAGGTCAGAGTCTAGATCCGTAGCAGGGTGTCATGAAGGCTGATGTCTCTAGCCCCCTGGCCCCTGGGGGTGAGTCCTTTATAGTCTGGCTAAGCCGTACTAGAAATCCCTCCGATGACCCCCATTATCCAGCTTTCCAAATGAAAATGGCCACTCCCTCTGCTCAGTTGACATTTCCAGGGCCTGGGTGGTCCCTCTGCCAGTGGGAGGAGCTTCGGTTCCAGACGGTGCTGAGGGCACCCTAAATTTGCCCTCCCTCCTCACATCACCCAGGCAGTCTAGAGCTATTTCAGAAAAGAAGAAAGCTAGTGCCCTGGATTCATTCATTCTTTCCACCTGCACATCAGCCCTATGCAGTGGGTTCCAACCTTACCCCCCATTTGTCAGATGAGGAAACTGAGGCCACAGTATGGGTGCTGCCAGGATTGGTACCCAGGCCGACTGGCTCCAGACCCGGGTTCTAAATAACCACAGCACGCTACCTCCGGAGAAGAATTTGGTGGAGAAAAGTGGATGAAAAGGGCAGGGAAGCCAGGCCTCCCAAGACTCAGGCAAATACCATTTAAGCCTGCACTCCTCTGTGCTGTGGATATGCGGCTCTGCTCGCACACACTGCAGGGATGGGAGGCTCACTACCATACAATAGGCTCCATCATCGCTCCATCATCAGGTGCTTTCAAATTGTAGAACCTTTTCCCATTGAGCTGATAGTTCCCTGCCAACCCATCTTTTCAAGGGGAAGTACACATATTTTCCCTCTGCTGTGACCACCCTGCAAAGATGTAGGCCTATGGAGATACCAACTCTGTGCTGGGCCTGGGCTTAGAGCAGAGAGAGAGATACAATGGAAGGAATAGGGTTGCCGCCATCAGCCACCTGGGTTGGCTCTCTGTACCTGGGGCCTCTGACCTCTGTTGGAGGTAGCCCATGCTGTCCCCCACTCCCTGAATATCCTGAGGTGAGAGTCTATGTTGTAGATATGACAAAACACCCCTCGACCAGGTTTTGAGGATCAATTTGCTTGTCTGAGGTTAAGGGCCTGGTCTAGAGGGCCTTGACCTGGTCACAGGCTGCACTATGCATTGCTAGCAATCCCTGATGCTCCTGCCCAAGGAGGAGCTTCCTGGAGGTAGAAGGATGTCCTGCTGTACTTCCCTAGAAGCTGGGTCCAGGCGTGGGGTGGCCTCATGGGAGGCCTTGCCCTAGCCCTGTCCCAGAGCGTGTCTGCTGTCCGCTGATTTTTACCTCCTGGTTCCATACCTTTGGAGAGTGTGTTCTACTGATAAACATTTTAAAATATAAAAGGTCTGAAAATGACTTCCATGAAAGATCCGCTTGTGTGAGGTGGGATAGCACTGAGTCATGGGTCATTCAGAACAGAGTCACTGGGCTGACAATAACTGCCCCATGGAGGATGGTTTCAGCACCCCTCACCCTCCCGGGGCTCCAGCCGCCCCCCACCCCCCACCCCGTCCGATCTACCTACAACCGAGTACCTTCCTTCCAGCATCAGGACTCATAGACCGAATGCAAAATGTTCCCCATTTTGAACTTTTCCTCCAACAATCTTTGTTTACCCCTTTGGCCATCTGCCTCCAGTCATCTCCAAGCGAGTGCACCAAGACGACAAAATAGTGGACCAAGGAGCACAAATGTTAGGGGAGCTCTGGAACAGCTGCGGGGCCTGGGCCACCTTAGATGCAGCATTGGACTGGCTGGACTGCAAGCACAGAACAGCAGAGTCCTCTGGGGCAAGATTGCTCCAGGGCAGTGGGGCAGAACGTGACAGAAGCATGACGGAAGGAGGATTTCATACTAGCAGAGCCATGTTTGGGCCACCGCTTTGCCTTTGGAGATGTGTGTGCTTCAGAAAGTCGCTTCCCTCTGGGCCTGTTTCTGCATCTATAACATGGGCTTCGTACTTGCCCGGAAAGCACTCTGTGGAAATCAGACCAAACACTACACTCCCTCTGGTGTCTGGGCAGATGTTTCTAACCCCAGCTCAGCTTTCAAGAGGAGACCAGGAGCTCCACAGCAGCCCCCAGCTGCAGAGGCAGCCCTGTCATCACTCGGCCAGGCTGCAGAAGCTTCCTCAGCCCCTTCCAGACCTGCCATGAGGAATGCTGAGCTGTGTCCCTGGGCACCCCGCGCATCCTTGAGCTGGGTGTCCACGTGTAGAGAAGACAACCGTGTTTTGCAATCAGGGTAGCCTACGTCACCCCTGGCTTCCACTGTACCCTGAGTGGCCCAGCCAGCCAGAACATTCTGCACTGACAGGACTCCTCTGGGAAACCAGGGACTGACCTGCCTCAGGAGTTGAGCAGACAGGCACTGCCTACAAGTGGCTCTCCTGTCCTGGGCCTTTTAAGACACAAGGAAGAGCCTAATGTCCCTCTGTACAACCATGATGTATGAACACGGCTCTCTTTCTTTCTCTCATGCACACGCACACATTAATCTGCATGAGCCTCTGAGACCTTCGAAAGATAAGAGGCAGCTGCGGAACAGAACTTTTAAAAATGAAAGCTGCACCAAGTTTCTGTTTGGGAAGATTGAGAAGGTTCTAGAGATGGCTGGTGGCGATGGCTACACAGCCGTGTGAATGGCACAGAACCATGTGCTTTAACATGATTGGTCAATTTCATGTTATGTAGGTGTCACCACAATAAGATATAGAATAATGTGTGTACATACATATATATACATTTTTTTAAATTTTTTATTTTTTATAAACATATATTTTTATCCCCAGGGGTACAGGTCTGTGAATCACCAGGTTTACACACTTCACAGCACTCACCAAAGCACATACCCTCCCCAATGTCCATAATCCCACCCCCTTCTCCCAAACCCCCTCCCCCCAGCAACCCTCAGTTTGTTTTGTGAGATTAAGAGTATCATGCTTAGCGAAATAAGTCAAGCAGAGAAAGACAACTATCATATGATCTCCCTGATATGAGGAAGTGGTGATGCAAAATGAAACATATATATACATTTTAAAAATAAAACTACCCACATGGGGCAAAGAGACAGCCCCTGTGTGACAGTAGGGACAGTGCCACATTCACCTCGGCTGGCCCCGCCTGGGGTCGGGCACTTGGGTACCCAAGAAATATTGAGGGAAGGAAAGAAGTGTGAGGAGCAGCTGGGGTGCAGTTGGGCTCCAGTTCTTCGTGACCTGAGTAACTTACACAGCCTTTCTGGAGCCCCAGACTGCAAGAGGCAGGAGACAGTCTAGTTCTGGCAAAGACGATCACCAGGATACTTGCTGAGCTTTATGATGCAAATTTTACAGAACATATCTCAGGCGCTGTGCTGCATATGTTGACCGGAAAGATGGGTGCACAGGGGTGCCCCTCTGGCTGAGGGACGTCACATTGCCAGCAGGGCATAGCAGGTGCCTTGGCTGCACGAGGTAGGTCGTCACCACACCCAGCCATCCCAGCGCATGTCCCTGGGTCAATGCACCTGCACAGTGTCTTCTCTGGGGGTGGCGGGGGACACGTTGGTTGCACTCTCTCTTCGCCCTCAGGGGGCTACTCAAGCACAGTCACTTGGTGACAACCCTTCACCCACTTCTGATGGGCGTTTCTGCTTCTTCCATAGCAGCTCATTTTAAAAATGCAGCGTTTGCCTTGATCAAGCTGCTCAGGGGTCTTACTCACCAAGATTGGGCTGGGGTTTCTTCAGAGACGGATGCCAGGTTTTAACACCCAGGCGTGAGATAGAAAGCATGCACAGGCCAAGAACCCTTGACAGTTCCTCAGATGACCTGCTGGGGGGTGGCGAGCAGGGAGGGCCTGTGTCCGGGTAGGTATTGGGGCCTGAAGGGAAACTTTGGATCTCAGCAAATGGGGATGGTGAAAGAATCTAAGTGTCCCGCTGGCCTGCATGGTTGACTCCCTCTAGGTGAGTCAGATCTCAAAACCACCCTGCACAGAAGCTCAGAGCTAGTCTCAGCACTATGAGGAGCTCAAGAGAAAGCACAGGCAAGGGCCCTGAGCGGAGGCCTGGGCACACAGAGTTGTTCAAAAATATTTTCTGACTTGCGTCTTCAACTCACAGGGCCACACTTCCTCGGTGACAACCTCTTCCTGCCCGCCCACCTAGGGACACTCCTTTGCCAGCTCCACTGCCCAGTGGAACTCACTGCGCCTGGGGCAGGGGACCCAGGATACCGTGGCATGCCAGCTTTGAGGAAGAAAGGGATTCAGCTGCCCCTGAGCAAGCGCCAGCATGTCTACCGAAGGCTGCCAGCCAGCCAACAACCGGACAGAGGGTCATCTGGCCATATGGAGCCCATTGGGGTCCCCTCAGCCACAGGCCACCCACCCCTGTCCAAGGCCAGATAAGAACCTCTTTGAGAGGGAGTTTCCGAAAGACCCTTCTGGAGCAATACCTTCCTCCTGTGGGTGGTTCTCAGCTCCAGATGGCTGGAAGGCGGGGTGGCTGGCCTGGCGCCCACCCTTGTCTCTCTGCCCCTCACAGAAGCACCCACAGCCGGTGGGAGCTGAAGTCAAGCAGATGCGCTCAGCAGGGAGAAGGCTGGGAACCGACAGCTGGGCAGCCCCACTTCCCGAGCGCTGGCCCCAGAGGACCCAAGACAAGTTCTAAGAACAGATCTGACCATCACGGGCCGATCCACTTCCTGCAAAGGCGAAACCAATGTGGGTGGTCCCCTCCCCCTAAAATTGTCTGGATTTGCAGCTGTTCTCTGGGCATTCTCTATATTTCTAAGGAGATAGTTAGGCGGAGTGGGAAGTAGCCTGGGGCACTGGATTCCCCCGCTGTTGCCTCTCCAGCCTCACTGTCCCTCTGGGCCAGAGTTTCCTTGTCTGCCCACGAAGCCTCACAGGCCACAGGGAAAGAGGAGGAAAATTCAATGGCGTGTCCTTTGGTTTGCTCTGCACACATCCGTACTACACGTGCTCTGTGCCAGCTGCTGTTCCAGGTACTGGGGAGACAGTGCTGAGCTAGGCAGAGGGCGGCCCCACTTTGCAAGCAGAGCTGAAGACTGCCTCCTCCCTGGCCCTGACTCCATAACATGCTGTTGCTTTCTAAAAAGCAACTGATTAAAAAAAATTTTTTAAAGCAGCTGATAATTAAATACAACATTATCTGCAAAAGTGCAGGAAAAGGTGAAACTGACAGGTATATACCATATCCCAGTGATCATCAGGAAGTGTAATCATCTAATCATTTGCACGTCAGGTCCTGGGTTTGGCATACAGTGGTGCTAAATAAATGTCTGCTGAGTAGATGAATGGGGAGGTCCACGGCGTCAGAATCATG
Organism: Mustela nivalis; assembly: GCF_964662115.1. NCBI lineage: Eukaryota > Metazoa > Chordata > Mammalia > Carnivora > Mustelidae > Mustela > Mustela nivalis. Next base: position 160,753,374 of record NC_139020.1, read on the forward strand.
TAGCCCCAAAGACCGCACAACTAGCCTACTGACCTCGGCAAGTGTGGGACCCCCACCTCTCCTGGCAATTGGGAGCAGTCAGCCCGGACACTTGACACAGATCTGTTTTTCCAGTCTCAGACATGTGATCAACCAGAGACAAAGGACTGTCTAAGGGTGAGCACGGCCCTTTGAGGAAGACTTCCATGACTTCTGGCCTCCCCACCATCACCCCCATCAAGCAGGCCAGCAACTCCATATAACACGGCACAGAGATAGGCATCACAGAGCTGGCCCTCTCATCTGCTCTGCTCTGGGGGTGGGAGGGAGGGTCAGTGACCCTGTGCCAGCTGGAAATCCCAGCTTCACACACTATTGAAGTACCCTAAGAACCTCAATGAGGACATACTCCAGGGTCCAGAGTCTTGGGGAGCAGGTGTATCAGCTCCTGTTGCTACAATGATGCTGCCCAACAAAAAAATGGTCCAAAACTTAGTGGCTTAAAACAGCCACCATTTGTCATCTTTCCCAAGTCTACGGGTTGGCCTCCTGTCTTGGGCTGGGCTGTGCTCATCTTGTCATGGCGCTGTGGTCAGCCCAGGCCTCGAGGGAGGTTGACCAGCCTGGACCAGCTGAGGTTCAACGATTCAGAGTCAAACTCATGGAGAAAGAAATCGGGATGGTGGTTGCCAGGGACCGGGGAGCGGGAACAGGGCATTACTGTTTAACAGATTCAGAGTTTTAGTTCTGCAAAATGAGAATATTCTGGAATCAGGATAGCGATATCTGCATGCTGTGAGCACACTAGTGCCACTGGACTGTACACTGAAAACTGGTTAAGATGGTGGGAGCGCCTGGCTGGCTCAGTCAGTTAAGGTCATGCTTCCGGGGTCCTGGGATCAAGCCCCAAATCGGGCTCCTTGCTCAGCGGGGAGCCTGCTTCTCCCTCTCCCTCTGCTCCCCCACTCCTGCTCTATCTCAAATAAAAACTTAAATCTTTAATAAAAATAATTGTTAAGATGATAAATTTTATGCTATATGTATTTTGTCACAATCTAAAAGACCAAAACAAGACCAAACAGAACTAGTAGTGCAAAGGAGGAACTGATTGGCCAAGATTGTGAAGGAGGTTTTTAGACGCTCCTTATTACAGAGCCTTTAACTGACCTTAAAGTCCTCAGCCTGGACATCCTACCATTCGGAAGTCAGGCCCCAGGGAGCCATCAGGGCACTAACTCAGAGATGCCTGCTGCCAGCGTGTTCAGCCCCACTGCAGCCACAGGCTACACTTCCTAGGCAAATTCCATGTGTGCCTAGCTCTTCGCACCCTCAGCCAAGTCCAGAGGCATTGCGAGTTGGCCGGAGGCACTCTCAGAAACAGGGTTTCACAGATGGAGCCAGCGGATTGCTCATCAGCATGGCTGCAGTGGGAATGGGCCCTCACTGGCCCAGGGAAGGCACTCCCACCAGAATCCTGCAGACGCCCTCCCTTTCACTGTATGAAAAAGCATGAACAGCCAGCAAGAAACTGGTGTCCTTGAGCGGGGTACACAGCTGGGTCCTCACACAGACCCGACTCTGACAGCGGGTGAATGGGGAGAAGTCTCACACTTTTGCTGACCCAGGGAGAGGGCTAATAGGCAAATCCTACCTCTGGCACACTGACCTGCTTGCCTTGGTGAGCCTTTCCGGAAAGTGGGTTCCAAATACCCAAAAGGACTTCCTTGAGCTTCCAAAGTGGGCTGTACTGCTTGCTCTTAGTGCCTACGTGGGGGCAGAATCTGGTCAAACATCCCCTCCCTTCAGAACCTGCTAGTGAAATCCGCAAGGGGAGGCTATTAATTCATTCACAGCCATTTTGACCTCCAAAATGGATGAAAAATTCCCTAATCAATATACCTACCGAGCCTGGTTTTGCCTGGGGCCCCGCCCCTCCCAGATTCCCCCAAGATGCTCTGGGACTCCATTCCATTCCCTTGGATAATGTGACCTCTGGGTAGCTTGTACCCATCACTTCCTCCCCCGGCCCCAGCTCTGCCTCTGGACCTCCCACACCAAGTCCTCACCCTCTGTCCTCACCTCCTGTCCTCACCCCCAAGGCACATGCCCGGGCCCTGGGATGAACGTCCAGGCTCCTGTGGCCTCACCACCCTTGGGTGTCCCCCTAAGCTGTGGTTGCTCTCCGGCTGGTCACCCCTGCTTCACCTGATGAAGGGCTCTCCGGCCTCACTCTGTCAAGTGAGCCCTGGGCTCACTTCTTTTCTTTAACCGAAAGCTGGGCCAGATATTTATCTCCAATAATTTTCACTACATGAGCTCTTGCCCAGCAGTTAGGGGTGTCAAAACCACTTACAGTCTTCATTCCATCACATTAGCAGACTTCTCAGTTCTGTGTCAAGTGCAAATTTGATAATGAGCTTCTATGGTCTCCGTTTGGATCTCTCTGGAGAGGCTTCAGGGCCAGGAGGGGGTGCGTTCTGGGGGCTTCCTCTGGGCTGGGTCAGCCACCCCCAGAACCACACAAGGCTTAGTCCCAGCTGTCCCACAGGGGCATGACCAACATTACAGTCTGGCGGATGCCTGGGGAAAGGCACCTGCAGGGGCCATCCTCCAGGCCCCAGGGGCTCTCATGGACCCTGTGGTGTTCACGGTCCTTTCCAGAGCCCCGCTTGAGGTCAAGGCCAGCTCATGACCATGTGGGTTTGGATGTCCTAATGCCCCAGGTTGGGAAACAGTCTCCCCCTGGAATCACCAGGGTTGGGGGGGTAAATCCCCCTTCTCCATCTGCCTTTCACAAGCTCGGGAAGGGAGTGTTTTGCACTGAGAAACTGCTGCTCTTTCCAAATTCCCCACCATGCCTCAAAGGCCACCGAAAAGTCAGTGTGCACCAGCTCGGGAGGAAACCAGGTTTCTCACCTGTACTTTTTTTTTTTTTTTAAGATTTTATTTATCTATTTGACACAGAGAGAGATCACAAGTAGGCAGAGCAGCAGGCAGAGAAAGAAGGGGAAGCAGGCTCCCTGCCGAGCAGAGAGCCCGATACAGGGCTTGATCCCAGGACCCTGAGATCATGTTCTGAGCCGAAGGCAGAGGCTTACCTCACTGAGCCACCCAGGGACCCCCTCTCTCTAAACTTCTTAACAATGGCTCTCGCCATATCACCGTGTGCCGGGAAAAGTTCTCAAGGGTGTTTAAGGCTGCCCTGCTCTGGCCCTCTGGCTCACCTCCCCTGTGCCCAGACCCTAGGCAATCAAGCTCCCACATCCACTCCCCTCCAAACCTGCTCCCATTTCCCCTGAGAAGTAACCTCCTGTCTCTCTGCTGGGCTCCTCCCTACTCTTCTAGGCCCGTCCTTACTCTCCCCTTCTCCAGGAAGCCTTTCCTGATATCTCAAGCCACACACTGTAGTCCTGCATCCTCAGATGTTTTTTGACCCTGGCAATGATGATGGCCAAGGTTTACTGAGTGCTCTGTACAAACCAGGCATTGTTCTGAGCATCTTACTTATGGAGCTTTAATCTTCACTGTGACTCTGTGGAGACTTTTATAATCCCCATAGGATACACACAAAACTGAAGCAAAGAGAGGGTAAGTAACTTGACTGAGGTCACACAGCTGGTCAATTCAGAGCTGGGTTGGACCCAAGTGCTCAGGCAGCAGCATCCGTCCTGTTGAGCCCCTCTGCCCTGAGTAAAGTCTCCCCCTGCCCCACACTGTGGGCAGCTGTCTCGCTCATCACTAGAATCACTTGGTGGGTCCTGACTCCACCTCCAGAAAGGTCAGACTTCAATGCCTGGTTCTGAGAAAAGAAGGGCATTTCCTGGGGGGAATTTCCTTATGGCTTCGTCACCACTTCAGTGAACAGAGTTTATTTTATTTCTCTTCCTCGGTCGTTGTCGTCAGCTTACTCTCACTTATTTCAGTTGAACAAGAGGAGCCAAAATGGAACAGCAGAGAAGGGTCAGCCAGCTCTGGGTTTGAGCCTCCGCTCTTGCTCTGTGGCCCTAGGCAGCTTCCTTTCTCTGTCTGGGGCTCGTTCTCCAGATGGAAGAGCCTAGGTTCCAGGGAAGTCGAGGATGTGAGGAGACCCTGATGCAGAGGAAGCAGATGCCCACCCCTCTTGCCTTCATTCTCTTAGGTCAGGACAGAGACCCAGGATTCAAGGGCTGCTTTGGCCCCAAAAAAGCCTTTTTGGGGCCATCTCTCAGTCTGTCCAGAAAGGTCCCTCTGGCCTCCTGCACTTGGGAGGTTGGGAGATTTTTTGATGTGTAGCATCCTGTCTGTTCCCACCATGATTACCAGTTACAGCAGCTCTACGTCACCCCAGACAATGTACAGAAGGGGCATTTCCTTCTTAGCCTTTCTAGGGCTTGTCACCAGCTTTCAGGGGACAGAGCAAACAGCGAAAGGTCTGCAGATTCAAAGAAGACAAGCCAGGTCCTTGGATTTGGAGCAAGCACGGAGGGGATGCCCCTCTTGCCAGCCACCATCATGGCTTGCTTGGATTACTGCTACGGCCTCTTCAGTCTCCTGCCCTCTACCTGCATGCCCCCTTGGTCTCTTCTCCATGTAGTATCCAGAACAGTCTAGATCTAGATCAGGTTTCATGCCTCTGTGGCTCCTCTTCTCTGGGGTAAAAGCCAGAGAGTCCTACATAGCCCTGTGTGAAGGACTGTCCTTCCCTTGACCTCTGTGTCCTCACCTCCACTTCCCTCCCCTTGCTCACTCTCAGCCTCAGGGCCTTTGCACTGGCTGCACCCTCTGCCTGCTCACTCTTTCCAGGGATGCACACAGTTCATTCCTCACTTCCTCTGGCCTTTGCTGCTCACTCTATCCACAATTCCAATGTCACCCCACCCACCCACCCCCAACTCTCCCTGCCAGCGTTTTCTTTTTCTCCAAATCACATTTTCTCTTGAACACACTAAATATTGTCCATGTTTATCTCAATTACCTGTTTCTCCCCATTGAAATGTGAACCCATGAGGGCAGGACTTTTCTTGTTTTGTACACTGCTATAACTACTCAACAATGGGAATAATGCCTGGCACATGTAATGCTTAGTATTTCTTAAGTGAACAAATGAATGACGTTTGCTGAAAAAAAAACTCAAGCACTCAGGAATATTTTAAATGTTGCTGTGATTCGCGGCCAGCAAAATGCAGAGAAAAACCTTGAATAGCTGTCACAGACATCACTCAGAGGACAGAAAACAGTGTTTACACACCAGCATCTGCAAGAGTGAAATATGCCAGCTCAGAGCTGAAGCCTGGCTAAGGAAAACAAAGGTCCTGATAAGGACTGCAAATGATCACTGATTCAAGAGGCAAGGAGACCTCACCAAGGAAGTTGGAGCAATGACTTTTGCACTTCATGCCAGAATTAGAAGCCAGGCACCCCTTCACTGCTGAGTGCTGAGACCACAAAGTCCAAGATGGGGATTTCTGACTTCAGGTAGCTCGAAGCTTAGTAAGTACAACAACAGTAGCAAACGGAAACCCATTGCTCACTACAAACTAGATGCTATTTTAAGTGCTTAGTAAGTATTTATTCATTTAAGCCCCAAGCAATCCTATAGGGTATGGACCATGATTATCTCCCATTTTACAGATGTGGATGCTGAGGCACAGAGATATTTAATATCTTGCCAAAGGGCACAGAAGCAAACACCGGAAATAGCAGAGCCAGAATCTGAACCCAGGATGTCAGACTCCACAGAGCATACAAAGCTGTCCAGAGAAGGGGCAAGGCACCCAAAGGGCAGCTGACTCCTCCCTGAAGTAATCACCTCTCCAACAGCGTTAGAGGCACATCTCTCCAACTGAGTTGGGCTAGAGGTGACTGGGCGGTGCAGTGACCCCGAGGAGGGTGTCGGAAGTACCTGCACCAAGGTCGAATGAAGCCTCAGCACTACTTTATTGTGAATGCATCTCAAGGCTGCGATAGAGAGAACTAAATTCAACTCCATTTTCATAAAAGTTCCAGCCATCAAAATATTAGATAAGGAACAGGCAGCCTTTAATTTCTAAAATACAAAATGGGAGCACACAGAGGGCGATAAATGTAATGATCCTCTTAAACAACTCAATTTTTGAAGTATCGATAGCCTCATTTTCTGGGTAGCTCAGTGTGTGTGGGAGAAGCACAGACGCTCACAACACTGCCGTGAGACCAGAGCCTGAGGGGAGGGAACCAAGGGCCAGGGTGAGTAAAAAACTCAAAGGTAACCCAATACCATGGCTTCCAAGCATGGGAATGAATGATCATGGAAGTGGAAATGGAAAACCATCCCGACACACAGGGTGACGCACCCTTGGTTGCCACCCCCCACCCGCCCTCTGCCTCCCACTGCCAGGTGACCCGAGGATCCGAGCTCCAGCTGACACAGGACTGTAGCCCACCTCTCGGCTTCTTGTCTAGGGTGAGGAGCTTCGTGTGATGGCAATTACCCACGCATGCTCACCGACAGGTCCAGCTGGGCTGCACGGGTCCTGTCTGTATCCTTCCTAATCGCTGGCAGATCTGCCCACGTTACAGTATAGGACAGCATGGGTGTACACCCACCTGCTCCGAGGGGGGTGGGTGGACTCTAGCCACGGGGGCTAGTGGCCGATTCTGGAGGAACGTGCAGATGGGGACACCCCAGCAGTGCCCTGGGGGCGTAGTGGACCCCTGGGCCACTGCCTCAGCCGCCTCTCCTCCTGGCTCCACTGTGCCTGGAGTGATGCTGGGCAGAGGCAGTCCCAATGGCTCTGAATAAAGGTGTCAGGAAGACATCACTGCAGGGAGAGGGGACAGGAGGTGGGATCCAGCAGCGGCAAACCCCGGGCTGGAGGTGGGGAGGAAGGACAAGTTCGAGCCCAGCACAGTGACAGGCTGGAGAGCGGGAGCCAAACACAGACTCTGGCAGTTAAAGACACACCTCTGCGGGCGGACCCCACGTACCTTCTTCCCTCATCCCTGTGGCTCAGGGAGAGCTTCTGCTAGCGTGCACTAAGCCCGCACCCTGGAATGTTCTCCACGACCTCATGTGCCCCACCCTGGAGACGAGGAGCACCAGGCCCAGGGCCGTTCCACGTTCTCAGGCTGCAGGTTGACCACTTGGGCTCCGCAGCCCTGGGGCAGGCCTGTCACAAGTCCACACAGCCTTCTTTAGGTCACCCGAGGTCCCAACAAAGCTCCACACCACACCAGTCAGATCCGCACAACCCTTGCCCTGGCTCCAGTCACGACTATCCAGAACCAGACAAAAAACTGCCCCTGACAGCTGACCTGCTCTCAGAAACGTCTAGAAGGGCTATTCCAAACCTCCACCCCAGGCAGCTCTAGGGGCTACCTTCATTTTTATTAAAGACTGGTTTTCCAATCACAAGGGAAAAAACCAGAAGCCAGTCATTTTCTTTCCAAACCAGTTGGGTTCACCTGACAGCAGGCAGGTGGGAGGGAGGTGGAGATGCTGGGCCCAAGGGAGGGGGAGGTCACTGCATTGTGTCCACAGCCTGGGTCCCAAGAGTGGTCTGCTGTGGGGGATAGAGACCTGTCCCTGCCCATCCAGGAACAAGGGGTGTGTAGTCATGGGTAGGGGCTGAGTTGCCCTAGCCCGCGGCCTGTGCTGGTATTTGAAAGGAAGAACTTGTACCCAAATGTGAGTGCCCCTAGCCTGTGGCTGCCTCAAGGTCAACACAGGGCTTGAGGAGCCAAACATATAGGAAAGAGCTCTTCTCGGTGATTGACGAAACTCTGCAATGTGTTCATAATTGATGGGCTCCCCAAAATAAGGCTTCTGCTTTCCAACTAGGTTCAAGTTCATAAGCCAATGGTTCCCAGTCTGAGGCAACTTCCAACCCAACCCAGGGGGCACTGGCCACTATCTGCAGACATTCTTTTTCTCACTACTTACATATTTTTAATAAAAATGGCATGCATGAGGGATGCCAGGGTGGCTCAGTCATTTAAGCATCTGTCTTTGGCTCAGGTCATGATCTCAGCGTCCTGGGATCAAGCCCCACATCCGGCTCCCTGCTCAGTGGGAAGGCTGTTTCTCTCTCTGCTGCTGTTCTTCCCCCTGCTTGTGTGTGTGTGCCCTCTCTCTCTAGTAATTTAAATCTTCAGGGGGAAAAAAAAAGGATATGAACAAAAGAGTACAATGTGTTGCTCCAGCATACAGATGCAGAGGGAAATGATGACCATATAGCCAAGCTGGTTACCATGACCCCCAGCCCCAACGCTGCCATTTGTGTGTGTGTGCGCTGAGAGCCCCTGACATGCCCTCCTTGGTATATTTCCAGCATCCAGTGTGTGTGGCGTCACTCAGGCCAGTCATCATCCCTCTACCGTAGATCTCTAGGCTCGTTCAGCCCACACTGCTGGTACCTTTATACCATTTGGAGATGTTTCTTAGTGTCACGACTGAGAAGGGGGGCACCCCCAGCGTCCACAGTGACGGTGAAAGCCAGGGACGCCGCCCCACATCCTATGGTGCACCAGATGGATCTGACAACAAACTATGTGGTATAGAATGTTCTGGGAGCCTGGGCTGAGAACCTTTGTCCCAAAGAGGTGGACCCTGAGCTGAAATTGTCTCGGAAAATAATAAGTGTACACCTTGACAATACCACACATAATGCATGTTTCATGGGACAGAGCTTCTGTCTGGGACAATGGAAAGGGTCTGGGCACGGATGGCAGTGATGGTTGCCACAGTGTGAAGGTACTTAATGCCAGGGTTAAGATGGTCCATTTAAAAAAAAAAAAAAGATTTATTTATTTCAGAGAGAGAGGGTGGGCAGGGCAAAGGGAGAGAGAATCTGAAACAGACTCCATGCTGAGTGCAGAACCCAATGCAGGGCTCGATCTTGCAACCCTGAGATCATGACCTGAGCTGAAACAGAGATGCTTTACCGACCGTTCCCCAAGATGGTGCATTTTGTTTTACATGCTTCACCACAATAAAAACCCTATAATTTATATTACATAATTATATCATATAATTATATATTACATACAATTACAAAATTATAATTATGCAAGAATGTCAAGGAACCCATGACTTCCCATAGAACCCGTGACTTCTGTCCCACCCTCATCCCCTGGGAGGGCTGAGTGCAGGGTGTGCAGTGACTTGTCTGTGGCCACTGAGCGGGAATGGGGCTCTGGATGCGGGCATTTGCCTGTTGCTCAGGGAAAGGCCTGTCTTCCTGGAGCTCTGTTCTCAACTGAGCTGACCTTACCAAGCCCAATGCAGCCTTCACAGTAGCTGGTTCGGCCAACAGCCATTGGGCACTGGCTCTGAGCCAGGCCTTGGGGAGGCACAAGGAAGGAGACATCTAGACACTCCCCACTCAGGGAGCCAGGCCAAGGTGAGGGGACAGAACATGAACCAGAAACCAAGCCCATAAGGACACACTGTAAGGCACGTCAGCTGGTAAGTACCACGGAGAGAAACCAAGTGCATGGAGATGGCAAACAACCCTGAGGTAGGGCAAGAAGTGTCATCCGGGTACAGAGCCACAGGAAGCCCCGCAGGAAGTCAGGGAACCCAACTCCACCCCCAAAGCAGCCCCTCCCTCCTTCTTTGCTCCTCAACCCGAGAGCAGCCTCTCTGCACAGATCCCAACCAATATGCTGTGCATTTACAAGCAAGTGCCTTCACCTTTCTGTGCTTAGGTTTCTAAAATAGAAAATAAAACCTATCAGTCAGTGTTGTGAGGCTTAAATGGGAGGGCTGTAACTGCTTACACCTTGCTGGTATGCCTAGGGTTCACGGGCCACAACGCCAAGTCATCAAAAGAGGACAAGAGCGACAATTACATCGTCCTGCAGAGACACAGCCCCTCACGGCTGGGGACTCAGAACCAACATCCCCAAAAGTGTTGTCTTTTACCACAATATGTGTATATGAGCTATCTGTGAGCAGCTTCCACCTTGCGTGTGTACGACAGATGAACAGATGTTACCTTCTGGCATGGCCAGGCATTTCCAAGGACACCCGCCCCCGTTTCTCAGACCGTACTAAGCCCCTGTGCTGCGGTCTCACGTGCAGGGAGTACTTTGTCTCGTTCTGCCTTATCTAGCTCCCTAACTGCTCACGCACATTAGGCTTACCTCCACACACAGGCCAAACACAGGCCAACACTTGCTGATTTTCCCTACAACCTTCTCTGCTCCCAGCCCAATGGAACCCAAGAAAATTCAGAGACCCGGCACATTTTCCTTACTGGTGCCTGCACGAGACCATCACACACTGCTCTCCATGCCATCCACATGGGCTGAGAAGGCTGGGGAGAAGCGGAACGAGCCTTGGGGGTAGGCTGGGGGATGCACTAGGGTCTGTGAAGTTCTCAGAATCCATACAACCCCTTAAAGGGGGTCAAAACTCTAGAACCTTACCAGTGCCAAACGGTACAGCCACTTTGGAAGACAGCTTGGCTGTTTCTTACAAAACTAAAATTACTCTCACCATATGATCCAGCAATCACGCTCCGTGGTATTTACCCCAAGGAGCTGAAAACGTCCGTCTCAACAAAACCTGCACGTGGGTGTTCAGGGCGGCTTTATTCATCATTGTTGAAACTTGGAAGCGGTCACGATGTCCTTCAGTGGGGGGAACAGATACAGAAACTGGGGCACGTCCAGACAACGGAATATTACTCAGCACTAAAAAGAAATGAGCTATCAAGCCGTGACAAGAGCTGGGGGGCCCTTAAATGCATGTTACTGAGTGAGAGAAGCTCGTCTGGAAACGCAGCTGTGTCATCCTCTTGAAGGAGTGAGAAGATCAGTGGTTGCCAGCAGCTGAGGGGAGGCAAGGATGAATGGGCGGAGCTTGCGGGATGTTTCAGGCAGTAAAACACCCCGTGTGATACTGTTAGGCTGGATCTCTGTCGTTATCCACGTCCAGCCCTACAAATGGATTAACACTAAGAGTGAACACTCACGTCATCTACCCACTTCAGTTACCGATAATGCAGCCACGTTTGTTCACCCACTGTAAGGACCGTGCCACTCTAATGCAAGCTGTTAATGCAGGGCAGGGGTAAGGGGGGTGCGGGAGGGGGAGGTACTGGCAAGAGTCCAACACCCTGTATGGATGGCTGCATTTTCCTGTAAGCCTAAAATTTTCTCAATAAATAAAGTCCTTTTTTTTCTTTATATCTAGAAGCCAGAGAAGATGACAGAGGCAGGGGCTTGGAGCCAGGGGAAGCGAAGCTTCTCACACGCCCCTCCCGCCACGCCCTGGACTGCCCCACCCCCCACCGCACACACAGTGGCCCCACCAACTATCCTCTCAGTCATTCAAACCTAGGGGGATTTCCGTGATTCCAAACATCACTGCCCCACTCCCATATACCCCATCTGTGGGTCTTGTGGGCTTTGCCTCACAGCAGCCCCCAAATCTGGGCTTCTGACCCCCCTCCCCCCCCTCCCTAGCCAGAGCCCCATCATCTCTGTCTTGGGCCACAGCTGTCGTCCCTGCCGTGTGTCCCTGTGGTCTGTTTCCTACCCCGGCCAGGGAGGTCTTCTAGAATGATACCTTGGACCTTAACATTCCACAGTAACCAGAGCAAAACGCCAACAGCCCCAAGGCCCTGCCAACCTCTCTCCTGCACCTGTACTACCCTCCACCATGTGGGCATGGGCACGTACACCTTAGGTATCACTGGCACTAGGACAGGACCTGGCACACAGTAGGTGACAGCCCCACAAAGTGCTGGATAGATGTTATAATCTGTATTCTGTAAACATGGAATCAGGGAAGTACCACTGGATCGCCCTGGGGGTTGGAGGCAAGCTCACAAATGGAGCGTTTAAGCCCCAACTGTTTACTAAGTGTTTATTACCCTGATGATCAGAAGACCGATTACACCACTTTGCTGCCATTCAAAACTCATGGCCTTGGAAACCTCCTCTTGTCCAGCCCCACCCCACCTCAGCGCTGCGCCTCCTGCGGGAAGCCTCCCTGCCTCACTTTCCCCCGCTGTCCTTCTCTGATTATTGATAGATGCCAACAGGGGCCAGCAGACACCAGATGGCCAGCCGAGACCATCCCAAGTGGTCAGCGGGGCCCGGCTGCTGTGGTGTTCGGGGGGGACGTTTGGGCATATAGAGTTATTAATGACTTTATTTATATACCAATATTTAGTACTGCTGGCAATTAAGCAGATCTGCTTTCAAAATATGACTAATTAGAACAGTCGTGCTGGCAGGGAGACTTCTGCAAGGAACGCACAGCATTCTAGCAAAAGTTGCCCCCGCCAGCGGCAAAGCCAGGTGCCGGGTCTCAGGAAGGAAGGCGGGAGGAAATGGGAGGGGAGAGGCAGGAGGAGGGCAGAGGGAAGGCAAGGTGCCGTCCTCAACCCAGGAGCCTTCATTTGTATGATGCTACTTAACTACATTCTCTGGCCTGACATTTTCTGCTACTTGGAAGCCAACCAGAAAGGTATGGGCTGCCTAATTCCCCGGGCTGACATTTTGCAGGGAGCCAGAGGAGGGGAACTTGTTCAGTGATGCGGAAACCCGGAGGGTATGTAAAAGTTGGCATTAATCACCCGTGGGCTCCTGTCCCCACGACACCCTCACTAACTTACACCCAGTAAGGGGCAGGACTTTCTGGGTTTTTTTTTCCCTGAGGGACCATTTTTAGTCAAAACAGGTAGTTCTGAGGCGCCTGGGTGTCTCATTCAGTTGAGCATCTGCCTTTAGCTCAGGTTGTGATCCCAGGGTCCTGGGATGGAGCCCTACTGGGTGGGGAGCCTGCTTCTCCCTCTGACCCTCCCCGGGCTCATGCTTTCTCTCTCTTTTTCAAATAAAAATAAATAAAAATCTTAAAACAAACAAGCAAACAAAAAACCCACAAAAAACAGGAACATCTGCCAAAGGGGGCCAAAAGCTCACGTTCTAAGGATTGCCCCAGTCGTGGAGTCCTAAGCAGATGGAGAACCAGATTCCCTCAGTGATGCCTGCATCTAATGTTGCCCCACCTGACTCGAAGCTGCCCCCTACCTGATGTCCGACTCCCGTCCCTATACTGCGCTAGACATAGAGACTATGCTCAGAGGCTAGCTCTGACCTTGACCCTGACCCCAAGGTCCTCTATGTGGGTGACATGGGCATAGAAATAGACAATCATCCTGCCCAGTGACCCGGGGGCAAGGCCCAAAGGAGAAGCCTCCTAGAGGAGGACGCTCAAAGCTGAGGGGATACGGGGTCTCTGGGCTCAGCCAGCACATGGCAGCACGAAGCCGCATGCTGGGTGCAGAGAGCGTCCAGACCATCTGGCTCCGGTTCCCAGGGGCCGGCTGCTGAGAGTGGTGTGGCACCCCTAGACCCCGACACCGCTCACTCCTCACTTCCCTTGCTTTCTGCTCAAGGTCACCCACTAGAGGCCCTCCCCAACCAGGCCGCCTAAAACTGAACCCCATCACCCTCCACCCCCTTGCCCTGCTGAGTTTTTCTGTCTAGCCCCCACCCAATGCTGGACATTCCAACCCACACTGACTTGCTTCTCTCCTTGTGCCTGTCTCCCCACTCCAACACAAGTTCTCTAGTAGATGGGATCCAGGCAACAGTGCAGAGCCTGGAACCCAGTCTGCTCCCCTATTCCCCCCACTTCCCCGAACATGGGCTGAGTTACGAGTAGTGAGGAACAGAGCAGAAAAGCCATCAGCAGCCCACAGGGGCGTGACTGCAAAGCCTCCGGCAAGGGAAGGCGGTGGCTGTGGCTGTGGGAACCGTGCTGTCCAGGCACAGGGAAGGCTACCCTGCAGCCAGAGCGGGATCCCCCCGTGAGAGGGAGGGGGCCCTGTTCAGTGCTCAAGAGGAGCTGGAAATCTCAGGCTTCATGTGAGATCTGCTGATCCGTAAACATTGGCAACTAATCCCCGTTTTAAAAATATGTATCTGTCATCTGGGTGTAGTCCGAGGAGCCCGATCTGTCCACTCAGAGGGAGAGAACATGAAAGGGGCTTTCAGAGCAGAAGGGATGCCCTCTGTTTTGCACACAGAAAGAGTTGCCTGACCACACAGAGTGGACACTGTGGTGGCCACCAAGGTCCCCCTTTGGCTGGGGGCCCGAATCCCATACTTGAGCTCCTTTCTGCAAGCCGCCTTGGACTGAGGTTACGACTCCCTTATCTGGGATAGCCACAGCCAATATCTGGTCCATGCAGAGTGACAAAGGACCATCTCTTTGCCTCGATGAGGGACATCTCTGCAGGGTCATGCCAGCTCCGGGGAGCTCACTGTTATCCCTTGAGGGAGGCCTCTGTTGGATTATGTCACACCCAACCTCACCCCAGCCCTCCCTGCCCTCTGTAACCTCCTGCACTTGGTGACTGGTGTTTCTGTCCCCTGGGCTCCTGGGGCAGAGCCGGGTCAGGGGGCAGAGGCCCAGGACATGCAGCCCCAGGAAGGCTGACAGTGCCAAAGCCTTACCCTGAAGGTCCAAGGTAAATCTTCCCAGGGCAACGTACCCATGAATTCATGGCAGGCAGCTCTGTTTCCCTGGTAATTTACAGGGCTCGGTGCTCCAAGACTTTAGATGTGACCCTGGTCATTTCGGTGGGTCCAGCCAGGAGCCAATGTCAAAAAGCCCCATGTTGGGGCATTATGGGTTTGTAAAGTATCTTCTCTGTTTTCTCTTAGGCAAATTTCATAGACCAGTGAATTCTATACCTGGGGGAGTCAGCAGCTCCTACGACTACAAGAAGCCTTTTTTGCACGCACAGCTGTGAACTCAGTGACGGGGTAAGGATCTTTACCTGTGACCATAAAACCAGGTCCGGAATGGGCCAGCCTCTCCATGTGTGGCTATCAGGGGCAATGAGCCCCCACACCTGTCCCCATCCCCTTAGGTAGCCTGAGTCCATCACAGACATGGGCCGTGACACTAAGTTGTAGCAGTGATAAGAACCACAAGTGTGTGCTGACCACTCCCTACACACCAGGGTCTCTGTGCTCACACTCTGCATGCTTTTACCCTCGACCTTCTTCTGAAGCACAGTCCTCCCCCATTTCACAGATGTGGAAACTGAGGCACAGAGGAGTTAAGTGCACCAAGGTCACACAGTTGGCCTTGGACCCCAGGCAGTCTGGCTACAAGGAATAGCCTCTACTATTAAGCCATTAAGTCACTGTCCTGAAAACAAATGCCAGCCTGGCCGCCTACCTGATGGTGGACCCACCTGGGTGGTCCTTACTTGGTCAGGTGGCCGTGGGCCTCCCTGACCGCCAGCAGCGTACTAGGTCCTCCTTCCAACCCTGCGGGGTAAGGCCACTTACCTTCACTGAGCACCTGACAGAAGGAGAAGCAGGGGCACCTCAAAGATGGCTTTGAACCTGGGAGGGTCGAGAAACACTGCCTGGCGTGGGCGTGGAGACACAGCCCTGCTGTAGGAGCACAGCCTGGAGCACCTTTCTGGAGAACAGCCTCTCCCTGTTGGGGTACTGTACCCCCTACGACCAGTAAGCACACCCAGCATGGTGACCTCTGAAACGTTCACAGGGGCCCCCAAGGGGACACGCAGAAGGATGCAGCTCCGTGACGGTAACCTGCTGTGGAGGCAGCCCAGTGCCTGTCCCCAGGGGAGTGGCTAGTGCCTTGCCCCCAGAGGATTCTGGTCAGGGAGAAGTGACGTATGGGGTGCCCATCAGCCTTGACATGCATGTTAAATACACAGAACTGAGTGACACAAGAAAGACAAGATGCCTCCATGTGGGTTTCTGGCAGCAGGGGCCGTGTCAGCAGGGACTTGCTCTCAGGGGGAGCCCTTCAGGGAGCAGGGGCTCCAGGAGGGGCTGTCCCCGCCTGACCCCGTGGGTCTGGAGTGTACACTCACCAGAAACGTCCTGTCTCGAGGTGAGCCATTGGCTGTGTGGCCCCACAGGGGTGACGGGTGCCTGTGTGGGTGAGGCCCCCCACATTGGCTGAGGGCATTTCTCCAGGGAAGGCCCGCCCCAGCCCCTGAGAATGAGGGGGGTGGGGGGGACACAGATCACTATGCGTGCTGAAGACAGACCAAGAGGAACGGGGACCTAGAAGAGCCCAAGAGGACGGCCACCATGCCAAGGGGAGGGAACGGTCGGACGTGGAATGGGGCAGGGGGATGAATGGCTGGAGCCGGACGGAGGCCTTGGCTGGACGGCGACGGAAAACACACCACACCTGCCGCATGTGATTAAGTCACCCTCCTGGCGGGAGGTCAGGCACAGAACAGGGCGGGCTGTGGCCGCTGTCTGCGCAGTGCATGTGGAAGGGACGCCTGCCCACTGCAGACGGGATCACGAGATGCTCCCGGCTCCTGAGTCTGGAGCAGCCAGAGCCCATCAGAAGCCAAGTTAGTAACTACAGCGGTAGAGGGACGTTCGTCACTGTCAGCCCTGAGTGCGGGGCCAGGAGGGGATGGGAGTGAGGCCACCAGGCCTGGGCTGCCCTTGGCAGCTGCTCCAGGTGCAGAGAGAGGAGCTCTGTCTGTGGGGAGACGAGGCCAGGGCCGGGAGCAGGTGCAGGGCCCCTCGGCTGGGCTCCTGCAGGCTTCAGTGGGGCCTCTAGCAAGGGCCAGCACTGTGCAAAAGCAGCGAGAAAGGGAGAAAATGCCGGCCATGTGCCATCAGTCCCTCGGTGAGTCTTTCCTGAGGGTCTACTGTGTGCAGCAGCTGGGGCTTGAATGAGCTTGAATGAGCAAACACCCCAAATCTCGCCCCTGTGAAGCCAGCCTCCTTTGGGAGAGGCAGGAAAGCAGCAAATACACCAAAGTGTGGGGTCAGTGGGTCGGCGCCAAGAGGGAAAACAGGCAAGGAAGGATCGGCGGGAGAGAGCCAGAGTCTCAGACAGGGTGCTGAGGAAAGGGGGGCCCCCAAAAGGAATGGAAGGAACTGGGGAAGAGCCAGGACACAGAGGATCATGTGGCTGCATTGCAACCCCTCCCATCTCCACCTTCTCCAATTCTTCTGCCTCAGTTTCCTCATCTGTAAAAAACACAGACAGTACCACTTTGCTCAGTAGTTCTGTGACAGCTGAGTTCCTCTCTCTGGAAGTCTCTGGCACATCACTTTATCACCCAGAAACTCCACTCCGGGGCAAACACCCCCAAAAATTGCCAGTGTAGTCTCGAAGGGATGTCTGCACACCGTGTTCAGAGCAGCACTCATTGGAATAAGCAGAAGGTGGAAACAACTCACACACCCATCAGTGCATAAGCCAAGTGTGGTCTATTCCTACAATGAAATACTACTCAGCCTTCAAGAGGAAGGGAACTACAACACAAGCTCCGACAAGGATGAACCCTGAGGACATTATGCTCAGTGACAGAAGCCGGTCACAGAATGATAAATACTGTAGGATCCCACTAATACGAGGTCCCTAGAGCAGCCTAGTTCCCAGAGACAAAAAGCAGAATGAACGGTGACTGTCAGGGGAAGGGGAGTGGGGAGCTAGTGGGGAATGGAGACATAGTTCCGGTTTTGCAAGAAGAGTTTCTAGAGACGGCTGGTGGGTCTGGCTGTGCAGCACTGGGCAGGGACTTAGCCACTGAACCGAACACTGGAAATGGCTGCAGTGGTAAATTTCATGTTATGTGTATTTGCCAGAACTTTCATTTTTATCTTTTTTAAAGACTTTAGTTATTAGAGAGAGAGAGAGCATGTGTGTATGCAAAAGCAGCAGGGAGGGGCAGGAAGAGGGAGAGGGAGAAGCAGGCTCCCTGCTGAGCAAGGAGCCTGATGCAGGACTCAATCCCATGATCCAGGGATCATGATCTGAGCCAAAGGCAGAAACTTAATGGACGGAGCCACCCAGGCGCCCCTTACCACAGCACTTTTTTTTTTTTTTTTAAAGATTTTATTTATTTATTTGACAGAGAGAAAGAGCACAAGCAGGGGGAGCGGCAGACGGAGAAGGAAAAGCAGGCTCCCTGTTAAGCAAGGAGCCCGATGCGGGGCTCAATCCCACGACCCTGGGATCATGACCTGAGGAGCCAAAGCCAAACATCCAACCCACTGAGCCACCCAGGCGTCCCCTGGCTCTGCTATGACTTTTAAAAATAAAATAAACAACACTCCTCTGGATGAAAAAAAGGATCTGGTACCTAGTAAGTGCTCAAGGGAGGTCTGGTTCCTGCCAGTGCTACCTCTGACCTCCTCAGGACACAGAGACAAGAGCACAGGGCTTGGCACACACAACTGGTGATTCTGGCCACGTTCTCAGCCACCCCCGTGAGTCTGGGTTGGACGAGGAGGTCCTTCTAGCCCAGCCCTTCTCTGAAGTCAGCCCTTGTCCCTGAGCTTGCCGACCCAGGGGACCGGCGTGCAAAAGCAAGCGACTGAGCTTTGTGCAGGATCATAGAGATCAAAAGATTTGCTGGAGTGGATATAAATAGCCCCAAAGCTCTGGCTTCGCTAAGCCTGGCACCGGCCCGGCAGGCCAGGGAAACCCCAGTAAGCCTGGCTTTAAACACCTTCCCAGAGCAGCCCCCTACAGACCCCAGCAGAGGACTCAGAGGGCCCCCAGGTTCAGGCTTTGTTCCCCAACTCCCACCTCACTGCCTGTCACGATTCCTCTTTTTTGAACTCAAATTGGTTTTAAGATCAAAGCAGGCCCCTCCCTTGCCTGTGAAAGCATCTGGTTTGCTGGGTAAGGATGGAGGGGTGGGGGGCGGGTGGAAGGGAAGCATTTTGAGGCACACCTGGGACACAGGGGAAGGGTCAGGGCTGGAGGCAGACAGTAAAAGTGCATCCCCTTGTCTGCCTTACCCCGTCTGGGACTCGGGCTTGCTTTCACCCCCACTCTTCTAATGCGGACACTGTTTCTGATGGGTGCACCTCCGCCCTCCCTCCCCACCCCCTCCTGCACACCAGCAGGCATCCCCCTGAGGGCTGCCTCCAGCACGCCGGACTCCATGCTGGCACTTAGGGGGCTCAGCAAATGCTGCTTAAGTGAATGAATAGATGAATAAATCAATGACTAATTCAACACATGTGGGAAGAAAGGAAGGAAGAGAGAGGGAGAGGAGAGTCCCAGACATGTGGTTGCCTACACGTCTCTGTCTCTGCCTCTGCCTCTCCTTGGGTCTCCCTCTGTCCCTCTGTCTCTGTTTCTGCACCCCCAACACAACCCATCAAGGTCTGTTTGTCTTCCAAGGGCAGCTGAGAGCGGAAGGACCAGGGAACTCTGAGCTGCCGCTGGGGTGCCCCTCCTTCTCCCTGGTCTATCCACCTGGGTACCTTCCCATTTTATTTTCTTTTTTAAATATATTTTTTAAAGATTGGATTTATTTATTTTGAGAGAGAGAGAGTGTGTGTGTGTGTGTGTGTGTGTGTGTGTGTGTGTGAGCGAGCAGGGGGAGGGGCAGAGGGAGAAAATCTCAAGCAGACACCCCACTGAGTGCAGAACTGATGTGGGGCTCAAACTCATGACCCTGAGACCATGACCTAGACTGAAAGCAGCACAAGAGCTGGATGCTTAACTGACTGAGATACCCAGGCACCCCCTTCCCACTTTCCCAAAGATCAGCTTCTTCCCCTTCTTCTTGGCTGGAGCCAGCAGCCACCCAGCCAACCCACTGACTCTTCCCCTGAGAGAACCCTGCTGGCCCCATCACTTCCCTTGGGTGCCATCATCCACTAGTGTCAGAATCTGGGGGGCCTGAGTCAGCCAATTCTCTGCCTCTGTGACTCATACTGTATGAAGTAACTGGCCCTCACCCACCAAATAAGATTAAATTTAGCAACAATCTTAACACTAGGGCCCCCAGGGGACCCACCTCCACTCCCAGTGATTCAAACTCTGAGGCTTCAGGCTCCCAGACATGTAGTCAAACATCTTCAAATCATATCTGTAAAACCACCTTCACTGTAACCTTAGGACCAATTAAGAGAGGCCAAAACCAAATGTACAAACATGGGCTTAAAGACATGGTTTTATTCTCTCATGTAAGAGCCTGGAGATGCCGTGTGCTGTAGTTTCCCCAGGCTACAGGAGCTCAGGCTCCCTCCAGCTCACTGCAACCCTGTGAGACAGCTCTTGTCCTCACAGTCCACAAATGGCTGCCTATGCACCAGCCATCACATTCCCATTCCAGTGAACAGGAAGGAGCAAGAGACAAAAGACCCACCCTTTCTTTAAAAGACACATCCTGGAAGCTGCACACCACAGTTATGGCCAGAACAGAGACACATGTCCATCTTTAAATACCAGGGAGGCTAAGAAATGCAATCTGTACTCCCCACAATTTCTGAAATAATAATGACTGTGGGGTGCTACAGAGTGAGCCTCCCTACAGCCAGTGCTGGACTTACTGGCCTTGTGCCACGGGGAAAGCTTTGTTCCCTATTCTTATGCCCCCTTTCCAGATGAGGAGAGTTGCCCTGGCTGCTTAGGACAGAGCTGGTCAAAAGCCAGACTTGTGTACATTCACCACCTTGGCAATTTTTATCTATCAAGCTGCACTTGGCAAATGGGGCCTGAGAAGTGACAGAAGTGACCTCCCTATGCAACTGAGACTACGTCTAGACCACAGCCCGAGACTGTGTCTCAACTGTGGCAGATACCTGAGGACCCAGCATGGGTCTCACTATGCAACACTGGCCTTTTCCAGACAAAAAGCCAAGCTCTACATGGGTTGTGGCCGGGCTGGGCTGAGCCCACTGGCCCCAGAGGACTAGACCCCAGCTGGGGACTTTTCCATTAAACCTGGGTGCACAGGCTGGCCACCAGCTCCTGCGTGGGGGAGGAAGTTGTTTGTATCAGTCAAATTAAAGCAAAGGAGAACCATTCGGGGAGAAAGATCATGAGCTTCAGCCGAAGCTTTCACCTAGAGAAGAAAAAGAAAGCCACCCCCTCCTAGAGGGACACAGGTAAAACCCAGGACGTGAAGTCCCTGAAGAGTAGTGTGGAAGGGGGTACTGAGAACGTCTGGGGCTCCCTGTCCCTCATAACACCCTCTCTCACCTCCCCAGCCCAGCAGTCTCTCCAGTCTCTTACATCCCCCTGCACAGGGGAGAGGCTAGGGGGCACCTGCCTCCCTACCAGGTTGAGAGGCCACCTCCTTGTGCCCCTGGACCCAACCCCTTCCCTGGCACACGTCTGTACACAAAAGGCTCCATAACCACTTACTGGATTGGACCTGAAGTTCCAGTTCAATAGAGAGATTAAAGACACTACCTTTTACAATAAAAGCAGCCCTTGCCGAGAAGAGGAACTGACCTTCTGGCAAAATAAAAGCCGCTGTTCCCATCCCTCCGGTCTCCTCCAGCTGAGGGGGACGGGACTTTTGGCATCTGGTGAAGGGAGAGCTGGGAAGATGATGATGAATCAGCTCCCCCCACCCCACCCCCATGCTGCGCTGTGCTCCCCGGGGGCCAGCGTCTGCATGCTCTTAAACAAGAGGGCCGTGCTGTTCCTACTGGGCCGGTGGCCTCCAGATCCATCCACATCCTCTCCTCCTGGGCTGCAGCTTTCAGGTTTCTGGGTAGACAAGAGACCAGGCTTGCTGAGTCCTAGCCACGAGGGAGGAGACTTTGCATGTCATGTCCAGCCCGAGGATAGCAGGCCTGCCTGCTCTGGAGGCCACAGAAACAGAGGGGAGGCTAGCTCCCATCACTGCTACTGCCCGACCACAGGCAGGGCCCAAGAATTTGGCCAGCGGTGGGCCTCAGGACCACCAGACACAGAGCAGAATGGAAAGAGGAATACTTTTGGGAGTCACAGCTCATGTTGGGCCCCTCCCACCACTCCCCCAAGTGCAACCCCAAGCAAGATGCTTTACTTCTCTGAGCTCAGGTTCCTCATCTCTAAAGTGGAGCTATGCACATAAAAAGGGGGACCAGTTGGGGGCACCTGGGTGGCGTAGTCTGTTTAGCATCTGACTCGATTTCAACTCAAGTCATGGTCTCAGGGTCTTGAGATCGAGCCCTGCATCAGGCTCTGCCTCAATGGGGGAGTCTTCTTGGGATTCTCTCTCCTTCTCCTTCTGCCCTTCCCCCTTCTCTCTCCCTCTCTCTCTCTCTCCCAAAAAGGGGGGGGGGCAGGAGAAGAGATCAGCTAGCATACAGCAGGTGCTCAATATAGGCTTATTCCAACCAATCTCATAGTGAAGACCTCCAGTGCTAGAAAAGTAGCTGCATTGAAGAGAACAGCCACGAAACATTTTAATGAGTTTGAACATACAGCCACACAATTAATGGAGGCACCACTACAGTGATAATACGCATATCATCAAGGAGACCACCAAAATGACACTGAGGGATGAAATTAAATAATCAAGGGAAATAGAAGGCCTACCATTTTCTCCCTGTGCCTCCAAGGATGGTGGTCTTTGCCTCCATGGTGTGCACACTCCATTTGAGAGACCCTGGGCTCGTCCATGTAACAGTCATGGATTTAAAGGGTCTGATTTTAAATATAAGCAGTTTTCTGGGAGGGTACACAAAAGCATGGGGACCTGGCTGCTGCTTGCCCCAGAGGGAGGAGAGACAGGCACTGTGGCATGGCATGGTCGTGGGAAGTCAGACGGGAGGCCCCTGGAGGACCCAGTCCTGCAAGGAGAAACCTAAAGAGAGGACTGATTCCAAAGTGCATAAAATCATGAAAAGTTTTGAGAGGAAAAGGTCATGAGGCCGGCATGGAGGTGTGGGAAGGGCATGCCAGGCAGAGCGAACAGCATGGGCAAAGGCACCGAGGTGGGACAAAAGCAGAGGTCCGTGGCGGGTGGCAGTGCCGAGGACACGCAGCCACCTGGTCGCCCAACCCAGGACGGATTTCCAAGCAGGAGAAATAGCTGTGTGGGGTGAGAGGGACAGGCCCAGGAAGGAATGGAAAGAAGAGGGAGAGGGTGTCCACCTCCTGCGTGCTCCCCGAGTAGCAGCTTAGGGCTCAGCACACTCTGGAGGGTCCTTTCCAGGGACCTGGGTCAGGCCTGTGTGTGACAGTCCTGGCCGGGGTGTCCCCTGAGGGTCCCAGCAAGACGGGAGTGCACATCTGTGGGAAGCCCCACCTGCCCGCATGGACGACAGGCTCCCCTTTGCAGGAATGCCGCGCTCCTGAGGCCCATGATGCTGGGGGAACACTGCAGGGATGAGAACACCACACTCTTAATGATCGCAGTTATCCAAAACCCATTAGCAGTGATGATTTCCTCCAGACCCCCCTCTCCTCCCTGGATGTTTTGGCTGCTTTGCCATATGGCAGGAGTTAAAAATACAGCTCAGAGTGACAGGGCTGCTAGTAAGAGTGGGCAAGCATTCGCCGAGGAACTGGGTGGGGGGCTGTGGCCAGATTGGGTCCCCTGCTCCTGTCCCTGGCCGGGTAGCAGCGCTGGGGACGGACATCCTAGGCTCCTCGTAGCCAGTCTCCAAATGCACTATAGAATGATAAGGCCCTCAGGACACATGGCCACAGCTAAGTTACCCAACAGAGACAGGTCACCACGATGGGGAGGGACAGGCTGCACACTCCATGCTGAGAGCGAGGCACAATGTGGGCCCGGCCTGCGGGCAAGCTGCGAGACACACTTGTGCCAGCATCAGGGTGGAGAAGCAATAGCAGGGCCTGAGCTAACCCGAGGGGACAGATGAAGAACAGCGGCAGACCCCTGTTCCTTCTCCCACTGAGACCAGCAGGAAGTGGCCAAATGGCTTCCAGGACTCCCAGAGGCAAGTCACACAAAGCCTCACGGCTCCCCCCGGACTTTTCGGAACACTGGCACTGGGATCCCTGCACCTCCAAGGAAGAAGACTGACTCCCAGAGCCCATCATGCTGCGGAAGCCACCTATGCACTCAGCAGCTCCAGCTGTGCCCGGCCTTCCAGACTTGTCTGCAAGTTCCCAGATGGATTTGGGAATCATGCTGGACACTCCGGACCAGCTCAACTGGGACGTGAATACCACTGAGTAACTTCCACTGGCAGAGAGAGAAGCAGACACAAGCAGTGAAGCCCAGCCCAAGTCTTGACCTGCAGAGTCTCAGGACCGTGAGTTGTTAACATGGCCACAGGGGACCAGAGTTTGTAGACTGACTGGCAGACCGACTGGGTCCGTCCATCTGTTCCTCCATCTGTCCATCCTTCTTTCCTTCCACACATTCATTAAAATCCACCCTGAGGCAGGGCCTCTTCTAGGCATCCCAGAGACAAAGAATTCATTCTCCCTGTCCCCATGGGTGCTTCTAGGCTGGATCCTCCGTGCCCACCCAGTTAGCCCGGGTCTCTCCCTGTCTCCCTGTTTGGCAGTTTTCTCCCAGGGGCCCGTCCCTTCCAGGCTCCACAACCGACCAGCGGACTCTTGTCTGGTTCCTGCCCCTGCCTTCATTCTCTCTGGGTGAGGAGAGGACATGCGGGATGTTCCATTTCTCAAATGGGCCTTCGTATGCTCGAAAAAAACCACCTGTGTACTAAAACAACAAGGGTATTTAAATGTTGCATTGGACAAGATCTCTCTAACACAAAAGAAGGTAGTCAGAGGGGGACAGAGGAAGAAAAAAAGATAGAAAACATATTGAAGGTAAATAATGAAGTGGCCGATGGAAATCCTACCTTAGTAACAATTATATGGCAGGTAAGTAGATTAAACACTCCAATCCAAAGGGGGAGACTGGCAGAATGGACTAAAACCACAAAATCCAACCATGTGCTGAGAGACCTGCTTTAGATTCAAAGACACGAGAGGATGAACATGAACGGATGTAAAAGGGGACACCATGCGACTGGGAAGCCAAAGAGAGCGGGGGGGCCGCACAGACCCCAAACACGGACTTGAAGATGAAGACTGCTTCTGTGGACCAAGAAGGATGTTTTCTAAGGACAAAAGGGCTGGGCCCTCATGAAGACACAATACTTCTTAATACACATGCACCAAGCAACAGAACCCCAAAACCCATGAAGCAAAAACGGAGAGCAATAAAGGGAGAAATGGGTGGTTCCACAGGAACAGCTGGAGGCATCGGTGCCCCACTTTCCATAACAGGGAGAACAAGCAGACAGCGGGTCACCAAGGAGACAGAGGACTTGGACACTGGAAACCAACCAGACCCGACAGCCAGGCCCAGACCATCTCCCAGGAGCCGGTGCATATTCCTCTCCAGGGTTCGTGGAACGTTCTCCGGGACAGATCCTATCTTACTTAGACTTTAAAATGAGTCTGAGTTTGGGGCACCTGGATGGCTCAGTCTGTTGAGTGTATGACTCTTGATGTGGGCTCAGGCCATGATCTCAGGGTCATGATTTGGAACCCCGGGTAAGGCTCCATGCTTAGCCTGGGGTCCGCCTGAGAGACTCTCTCGCTCCTCCTCTGTGCACCCTTTCCCCTGCTCACTCTCTCTCTCTCAAAAACCAAAACAAAACCAAAAACGAGTCTCAATTCATGTAAAAAGACTATAATCATAATAATCATATGAAGTATCTTCTCAAAACACAGTGGGCTGAAATTTAGAGCCCCCTAAATAGGGCTAGATGGCAGCTCTCAGGGGAATGTGCTGGAGTCATCCTTGTTCAAACCACCACTCTCCCTACCTCCCTCGCCTTGCTGTGCCTCTGTTTCCCCAGCTGTGCAATGGGCACAAGAGTAGTATTTCACAGAGCCGCAGCAAGGGTTGATAAGAAACCACTCGGCTATCATAACTATTACTTGTCATCGATGGAGGGTGGTAACAATAATCTCTTACATTTCATCTCTGGGTGAGGAGGCATCCCCTCATACAACGGGTTAAGATTTTCAAAACACCTTGGCGCCCACTGTTTAACTCGGTCCTCACTGCGGCCCTGCAGGATCACCTGGTACATGAGAAAAAGCTGGTAGTGGTGAGGCCCCAGCATGGTAGCATCTTCTGAGTCCTTCGCCCAGGGCCTGGCTCACAACAGGTGCCAGGAAGGGAGCAGGTTGGCCTACGGGTGGGCATCGAGTCGGGGTGGCCAGTTCCCCGCACACCCCTTGCTGGTGGAGCATTTTACACACCTCCAGGTCTAGAGGGGTTCTGCTGGGTGAAAGCAGAGCCTGGAAGAGATGTCTAGGCAGAGATGAGAGCTTATAATGGGCTGGGGCAGGGAAGAGGGGGAGCAGGCAGAACATTCTAGACGGCTCTGCCTTTTTGTAGGGAGTCCTCCATCCTACTGAAACAATGTACGTCTCCCCCTTTAACTGCAGGTTGAAGGGATGATGATGGCACATCTTACAAATGCACTGGATTCACGATCAGCTACATTAAACATGCAGAAGTCAGACAGACAATACAGAGATAAACGCCAAGTCCCAGTCACTGAGTTCTGAATCCCGTGACTTTTCTCTGACGTCAAATTTCTTCTCCAGCTAGGAAAGAGGGGACAACAGCAGCAAAAACTGTCAGGGAGGAGGGGTGCTCAGCTCACTTGTGTTACAGATTTAACCCTCACAGTTCCTTTCTGAAGGAGGCAATGCTTTATAATCCATTTTACAGGTGAAAACATGGAGGCACAGAGAGGCTAAGTGACTGGCCAGAGGCAACACAGCCAGAATGCGGCGGAGGGAGTGGTCTGGCCCCATGGTGCGTTGCCTGACTGTGTCTGAGTATAACCATGACTCCTGACCAGGAGTATCTGAGTGTGACTGTGACTCCTGACCAAGAGCCCTCTAGAACCCCCAGCCGCCCTGGGGGAGCTGAGCGTCCTTGCTCAGGCTGCTTCTCCAGAGGGGTGAGTGAGAGAGGGGAGCTAGAGGCAGGGTCCAGGGACATCAGCCGGTCCCCCACTCTCTTGTCAGTCCGAGAACACCGCAGGCAACAAAGACCCACATGCACTCCACCATCTGGAGCCTTTCCTTCTGGGTAAGCAATGCTCTCTCCTTCCCGTCTGGATAGGGAGTTGTTGGGCAAGGGGATAGGATGGGACCATGTTCCTTTTATCCATAACTCATGAGCTTCTGCTCAGCTCCACCAGCACCCCGGGACAAGCTCCTGGCACCCCACATCCCAAGTTCTGTAGCATTTCCTGCGACCTTCTTCTCACTGGCTCCCGCCTCCCCCCCAGGAACAGGGGTCCTGGCCACACCTGAGTGCCGTCCTGGCCCTCTTCTGTGCAGCAACCCCAGGAACACTGTCTCCCAAGGTCCCTCTGGACCTCTCCAGCTCTGCTTGCCCTACCCACCCCTCCACCCCCTATGTATCCCCCACCCCACTCCTCTCCCTTGCTGTCCTGTCTGTCCCCTTGCTCACTCTCTTCCAGACACACCTGTCACCTCACTGTGCCTCGACCACGCCAGGTGTGCTCCCCTCTCAGGACAACCCCAAAAGGGAGATCCAGCTGTCCTCCTGGATCCACTGTCCGCTGTTAGAGAAAACGAAGCTGAGGCTCATGGAGGTGCCTTTTAGATGCTAAGGGTGAGGAAGAAAAGCTTGGTCTCCAGGCCCTAGCCCCATCAGAATCTTACATCTGAGCTGACCACATGGCCAAAAGCCCATTCACGTTCAATTTCAGGCTGTCCAGAAACTCCTACAACCTATCTTCAAATAGTCTACATTCTGGACTAGAGGACATCCCAGCCAGGGTCTCCAGCAGCTGTCCCAGTACGTAAGATACAGCCTGGAGAGCACTTTGAGCACTAAGAGACCTTCATTATCAAGGCCTGCCACATCAGACACATTGCAGGCAGGTTCCAAATGACCCACCGTGAGAGGCTCCTTCAGACCTGCCAATCCAGGATACCCTCCTCGGATGCCCTAGTCCCTGTGGTTCAGATGAGGAGGGCCAGGCCCAGGTGCCCTGATTCTCTGTGAGGCCTGACACTCTTCAGGCAGGGGTGCACACAGGGTGCACACAGAGCAAATGACCCATTCAAATCAAGAAGAGATTTGGGGGGTGGGGAGGGTCAGAGCCAGAAGAGGGGCACATGTGCCAACTCTCTCATAGGACCAAGTGTCCCAGTGTGTCCTGATGAATGGACACCTGGAGAAAGGCCCGAGGTGGCTTCATGGCCAGCTTCCTAGCAGGCTGGCAAATGCCCACAGATTTGGATGGGGTGGGGGGCATTCCAAGTGGGATGCCTGGCATGGGCTGGGTGGCACCTGCCAGCTTTGGGAGTCCCAGAATCCCTTCCCCTGCACGTGCACACCCACTGGTCTCTACCACTCCATCATCATCCTGCCAAAAAAGAGACCTGGGCCCCTGGCAGTGAAGTCATTCCTCCAAGGTGACCACAAGAGCAAGGTGCCCATTCTGACACCCAAAGGGAAGAGCCATAGCTGTCCTGGGTGGGCGATGGTGCAGGAGTTCATTCTGGGCTGTCTGGGGGAGCTGCCCACACAGATCCGGAAACGGCCCCATGTTTCGTAAAGCATTGACACAAAGCAGCATGCAGCTTTGAAGCTATACAGCACGGTGGGGAACTGCGTGGCCTCTCATGGAGGGCAGCCCTGGGTGCCAAGTGACCTCTGACACTGGGTGATTGCAGGCAACCCGATTCACCTCTCGGAGCCGCAGTTTTCCTGTCTGTGAAATGGGCTAATAACAGCTCACAGCTGTCATTGGGAAAGCCTGCCAATGGAGACCACTGGGAGGAGGAATCTGCACTCAGCCCCCGGAATGAGCTCAGTTGTCACTGCGTTTTGTCTATAATCAGTGTTCTAAGGTGAGGTGCAAAAAAAAAAAAAAAAACACCCAGGATTTCTGTTCTGCCCTTCTGTGAATCTTGTCTCTTCCAAGAAGGAAAGCCAAGCATTTCACAATCAGGGCTCGGACAGAGCACAGCTTGGGAGCAATGAGCCAGTCTTGTTCACCAGCCCCCAACCCCCAACCCCACCGCTGACCTAGCTGAAATCTGGGTACTAAGCAAGTGCCCCGGGCTGGTCCCTATCTTCTGGAACTCACCTGTCCCAAGTGTCCCCACTCACAGGCCTGGTGTGACCACTGACAACACCTCCCACTCCCACCCCCAAACCTGCCAGGCGCCTCTCACCTCTTCTTTCTTCTGTGCTATTTCCTAGCTTGATACCAGCCTCCTCCTCCTAGCTCAAATGTCACCTCCTCCAGGAAGCCCCTGTTGACACCCAAGGGTGGCTATCTGCTTCCTGCTCTGAGGCTGCACACCACTTGACCCCACTTCCTATCCTGGCCCAGTATCTCTGCAACCTTCTTTATAAGCCTCTATCCATCCCCACAGGTGTCCAAGCAGATCAAGGGCAAAAATCAGGCTGAGCTGCCCCAGGATTCAACAGTTAGTGAATAAAAGGACATTCAGATAGCATAGCCTCCATGCTGTGTTCAGCCTATTTCCTGGTATACAACAAGCGCTCCATAAATGGAACAGGGCTCCAAATACCCTCATGGATGACAGGCAGGCAATACAGCAATTAGGGCAAAATTTACATTGTAGATCTGGAGAGGGTATTGTGCTTTGTATACATTTTTCTGTATATTTGGAAATTTTCATAACAAAAATTAGGGAAAACAAGGCTCAAAAGCATTTTCAATACCCTAGCTGTTCCTGCCCCTGGAGCTACCATTCACTGTGTTCCCTAATGCCAGGCCTATTATACAACGCCTGACTCCGATCTTCCTGAACAGAAGCAGCCCTCCCCACTTTACATGGCAGGGAGGTGGGGTGGGGTGAGACTGGCCTCAGGAAGCCAAGGGCTTTGCTTTGTCTCACTTGGAAAACCTGAGCCACTGGGAGGTGGCCAAGGCAGGACAGCAGGGATTGCACCCACCTGCCACCAGGGCAGGGCTGAACTCCAGGTGTTGGTCACCGAGTGGCCTGGAGGGCCCGCAGAGCAAGGCCAGGGCAGCTGGGATGGGGGAAGCATTTGAAACCCTCAAGACCGCAGTTCTCCACCTGTTACAACGGAAGCACTTAGTAATTCTAAGAACTGGTCGTGTGTACCCTGCTGGAAACGAGAGCCCTACGGAGGGGCTAGGGTTCAGACTCCCAAGGCCACTCGGAGATGTCACCAGCCAGCACAGCTTGGCTCCCAGCTGGGGTGGTTGCAGCCTGGCTTGGCCTGGGTCTGCCCTGGGCACAGAGTGGCAGACTTGAGGCCCAGGGCGGACTTCCAGGTTACAAGTGGGTCCCAGAACTGCCGCCTGGCCATATGTGGGCTTCTGCCCCATTTTAGTTAGATCACTGCACCTGCCCCAGTCCAGCTCTTGCTGCCCACCCGGCCTGTATGTGTGTTTCCTGCGGCTCCATGGCAATTACTCAGATGGTGCTTACCCTTACAAGCTCCGAGCGGTACCCTTCCCAAGTTAGGCAAAGCCATGCTCTTTCGTGCAGAAACAGACAAGAACAGAAACCACCATCAGCTGTCAGGACACTGTCAGAGATGAAAGAGCTGACAGGTAGCCACCCAGCCGACAAAAAAGGCTGATGCCCCCAAACTCCCAGGGTGGCACGCCCCCATCTTCACTCTGGCCTGGCCCCAAGATCTCTGCAGCCTCCAGGAGGTCAGAAGGCAGAGGGCAGAGGTGGACACGGAGGTGGGAGCAAGAGGAGGTCCTGGCTTCATCTCACACTCAGGGCTCCTCCCTATTTCTCTCGAGCCAAGCCAGATAAAGAAGCTTTTCCTGATTTATTTTCCAGGTTGTAAAATAATCATTTGCTTAGCTTGTCAGACGGCTGGGAGAGAACTTCAGAGAAACGCACTCTCCTCATCTCTCTGCGGATTCTACCATCTGCTGAGAAAACAGGAGCGGCTCGCCCTGGGCCCTGGGAGTTGGAAACATTTTGTCCAAGCAGGACCAGCCTCCCAGAGCATGTCGCAGCCCTTCCTGGCCAAGGGACACCCTCCCCGCCATTGGATACTCCACTTTATCTTGGCTGGGAGAACAAGAACATTCTTTCACTAAACTGTGAACGCAGCATCTCCCTCTGCCACCTTTGCCACTGCCCTCTCAGATCAGGAAAAAGCCCTCAAGGCTTCTCCTGGCCTGTACGTGGTCCCAAGTCTGACTAAAAGGGGGACGAGGGGAGGGACACAGGCTCTCAGGTGTGCAGAGCCTGGACCACGGGCTGGGTACTTTCAGTGACTCTGAGGAACAGAACGCTCTCAGAGGCGTCTTGCCAGGACCCTCCTGAGTACAGCTGACGTTGACTTCTTGCCTGCCACCCCCTCGGCACTGGCCACCCTTAAGCTCCCCTTCGAACTGCCTCCACCATCATCACGGTTAATGTCACCACGGACCTGAGGAGAGCGCTTGTTTGGTAAGTCAACAGAGACTGAATACCACTGGAAACCTCCCCCAGAGTGAGTCACCGACTCCAAGCTTCAGAAAAACGTCCTCTGCAAGTGATGTGACAGCACTTGAGGGTTGGAGGGGACGAGAAAGCTAGGGAGGCTGCTGCACAGGGCCCTCTCTCCAACCTCATGCGGGGGGGGGGAGGGGTCTTCCTTCTGCTGGGACACTCTGGAAGATCAGAGGCTGGAAAGGGTGGACTTTGAACCCTTGCCCCCTCTCACTGCCACCTCGGGGGATACTGACTACCAGGACTTGGTCACGGGATACCACATGACAGGACAAAAGCCAAGCACACTGGGCTTCCTCTGGCACTGGAGGCCGGGAGTCACACGGGATCCTGGGGTGGGGGTGGGAGGGGAGGGTCATCCGATCTTTCTGCTGCAGCAAGGGTGGCTGGTGGTGGATTAGAACAGGGGGCTAGAGCCAGATCACCTGAGTCCCAATCCTGGCGTTACTACTAGGTAGGTAGGAAAGCCTGAGCAAGTCACACGACCTGAACTTCAGTCTACACATCCATAAAATGGGAGCAGCAATTGGTCCTGCTGTACCTGGCCATGCAGTACGTGGCCATGCAGTAAACCGGTGAATGTGAAGCCCTAGAGCAGTGCAGGGCACATGGGGAGGCCTTCAGGGGGTGGGGCCAGAGTGCACTCACGCTGGCTAACCAGAGATTTCTGCAGGTTCAGACACCAGTGGTGCCTGCTCAAGTTCAAGCTGACTGTCTGAAGGAAAACACAGCAGTTCTAATCGATCCCACTAGCCTTCATCCACTCAACAAATATCTATTGAGCATGTATTATGTGCCCGAACCTCTAGTGGGAGAGGGTGGTTCTGGAAACATCATTAGAATGTAGCCGACTAAATACTGGGTATGAATTTTGATGTCAGAAAAAAATCAATTAAATAATCCAACATAACCAAAGCCGCCGTCTTTCTTCCCTGTTATCATCCTATTGGCCCAAGAGCTGAGAAACTCAGTGTTCTCTTTCAGCAGAAGACTTCGGAGAAAGGGCTTAAAGTTCTGGGCTTGAAAGTTTCTACCGTGCCTGGGTGAGGTGGTACAAGATCGCTATTGCCCCAGGATGAACCCTGTCAATGACCTTCACCTGCATCTCTGTGTCCCAGAAAGAGGGGAGGGACACTGCACCTTCTGGATATTCGGGGACAGCCTGTCTCCATGGTAGCAGGGGGCTCCTGACTTGAGCTAGAGCAGCCGACGGCTGCTTAAGAAAAGGTTAGCTAGCCCTGCCTTAGCCTGCCACGCTCAACGCACTCTTGCCTACAAGGGAGGCAGGAGGGCCTAGAGGCCGACCCTGGCAGTGTCCTTGGTGGGAGGCGGCACCAGCACTGGGAGAAAGTGGAGCCAGGTGCCCAAGCAGGAAATAATCCCGATGCTGTGGCCTGGCTCAAACACAGGTGGCCAACCCCAACTTCACCCTGAGGTCTGGATCCCAGGAGGTCTCACCGAGTTGTAAAGAAGTTTACTCAGCTCCTGCCTGTGCACAGTCTCTTCCATGCCCATTATCTTCCCTTACCTACCAGAGAAGGTATGGGAGGCAGCTGTGATCATCCTGTGTGCATTAAGAAAGAGCTCTGAGTCTACATGAGGGGAGCGTGACTTGTCCCACGGTCACTGGCTGGCAAGTGCAGAGTCAGCCAGGAGACCCAAGTCTGCCCATGTCCCTTTCTCCACGTAGAGCTGTTTTTCTCTTCCTCTGTTCTCTGCTCTTGCTTTTTCTCCCTCCGAGAACATCACTAACGGCTCTGCATACAGTAGGCACTTCATAAAAGTTGGCTGCTCTCGAGGAGGCTGGTTAAACCATGCTCCCCGGGCATCAATCACTTTGCGATACAGATGGCCTCCGACACCGTGAATCCAGGTGCAGGAAAGGAGCCCTCAGCTCATTCCCCCTATACCTCAAGTATTTGAGATGGCAAGTACGATACCACCACCCCTTCCCCCAGCCCAAAGAGTCTCCCATGAAAGGAGAGAGGCTCCAGTATTCTCCCTCCTGAAAGGCAGGGAAATGAAGTGGATGCTGGAAAATGGGCCCAGTGTGCTCCGTCTTGAGCAAGCCCCCTGTTCTGTGAATATTCTGGTACCAAACAATGTCATTCATCACGGGGGGTCTGGCAGCCAGCACAACCACATCTCTTAGGAGTTTATGAGCCTGCCCCAGACTGCTGGTCAGAATCTGGATTTTAGCAAGATCCCCAGGTAGGAGGTGGGCACCGTCAAGTTGGAGACACTCCCCTGACCTAGAACTTGGCTGGTGGTGGTGTTGCCACCGTTCCTCTCAAAGGGGATGGCGTCACAGTCCCCGGTTGTGTCTCAGTGAAGGGAAGCCAGTGGGACAGAGCTGGAGACTTGCGAAATAAACCCCACGGCTACATGCCTGGCTCACCCCCACTCTGAGGCCACCACCCAGATGTGACACTGGGGATTCTGCGTAGCAAGAGGGACTCACAGTGAGTGCGAATCCTCCCGTCCCCACACTTGGTCACCAGAGAGGTGACTTTGAAGAGAAGAAAGGAATGCATTCCCCAGGACGGTACTGGGAGGCATCTGCCAACAGCATGTGTCACTGTTGCCTAGGAAAGTGGAACGTGCATTCCTGCCCTTGTGTTGAATCCCCAAACTGCTGAGGACTTCACCTGGGCAGCTCCCAGCTTTCCCTCCAGCCCCTGTGTGGGGGATAGGAGCTCAGTACCCTTCGGGTAACACCAGGTAACACACAACCACTGTGGGAGGGGTGGAGTGACACCAGAGAGCCAGGGGCGGGGCACCAAGAAGTAGCAGCCTGGTCTCTGCTTTCTCTCAGTGACACCAGCGAGGAGCTAGCCACAGGCTTCCCTCTTCCCTCTCCGGATAAACA
Source organism: Mustela nivalis (assembly GCF_964662115.1). Lineage (NCBI taxonomy): Eukaryota > Metazoa > Chordata > Mammalia > Carnivora > Mustelidae > Mustela > Mustela nivalis. The sequence continues at coordinate 160,787,417 of NC_139020.1, forward strand.
GAAAGCGGGAGTTTGCCACTGGGCCTGCCACCATAGAGCCCTGAGGCTGACCCACGCCCTGACCTCACCCTCACAGCCCTCCTTCTTCAGAGCCCACCAGAACCCAGAAGCACTGCCCAGAACCGGTGCAAGACACAGGGGAGCAGGCAGGAGCCTCTGTCCCATGGCCACAGCCTGGCATAGCCCCACAAGGTGGGCGAGACACCAGGTCTGAGAGGACTGTACCTGGACTCGGGATCAGGAGCTCCTCCCCCTTTCCCCCGCCCCCACCCCAGCAGAATTCTGGAGTCAGGATCAACTCCTCCCCCATTACCCCTGCCTATCCCCCCTCCCACCCCGAGGAAACCTTCAGGAAGCTGCCCACGGCCAGTCCCCCCATCCCTCCCCAACCACACGGTGTTTTTCTCCTCTAATGCGGGTTCAAACCATGGAGTGTGGCCGGTGGTCCCGAAGACAGAAGGACAGCGAGCGTAGACAGGCTCAGCGCACCCAGGAACCCAAGCCTGGAGTTACCTGAAGCCCCCTGTGCCCCCTGCCTCGCCCCAGATGGGCTCCCGGACTTCTGCGGAGAGGAGCCCCGCACCCGACTTGGGCACTCCCGGAAAGCGAAAGGGCTGCCGCCCGAGATCTACGAGCTCGCCCGGGACGCTGGGGGCCAGGGCGGCGGGGCAATCCCGCCCCCATCCTGTCCCCCGCTTAATCCTTGGTCCGAAATAGCTAGGGTAATCCCAGGGTGCGGCGGGCGGGGTATTAACCCCGAGCCTGGAAGGGAAAGACTGAGGCGTTTAGAGGGAGGAGAGCTCGGCGCTTCCCGGGCTAGAGGGACCACAGGATCTTCCCGGAGGCACGGCGACCCGCAAGTGACCCAGGCCCGCTCCAGGGCGGGATCTGCGCCTCCCGCGCCCCCTTCCCACTGGGTTCTCCGGGTCAAGAGTTCTAGCAGCGCTACCCAGAGCCCCAGGTCTGCGCACGGACAGCACCCTGTGGCGAGGCCGATCCCGCAACCGAGCCCCGGGGTCCGTCTGCGGAGCCCAGCCGGTGGGAGCCCTGGCAGCGCCGCGGAGCCGGTTTCCTGGGGGAGTCCAATCCCACCCGCCCCAGGTCCCGCCCCAGCTCGGGGGTCCCCAGGTGCGCCTTCCGGCCGGGCCCCCTCCCCGCCTCCGCCCGCCTCCGCCCGCCTCCCCGCCCGACCCCGAGGGGAGCGAGTAGAGCCCCCCAAGAAGTTCGCGCACCCCCGACACGCCCGCGGTCCCCGGTCCCCGCTTACTTGTCGCGGCGGCTACCGAGCTCAGGGATGACGCCGAGCGGCTGCGGGCCGGGGTCGGGGCGGCGGGCGCACGCGGCCAGGTGTCGCCGGTGCCGCTCCAGCAGGCCGGCGTTCTCGCGGCTCAGCCGCGCCACTTGGCGCTCCAGCTCCTCGATGCGCCGCCGCCGGCGCGCCAGCAGCTCCTGCTGCGCCGCGACGATCCGGGTCAGCTCCTGCAGGTACTCGGCCGCCTTGCCGGGGGTCTCGGCGGCGCTGGCCATGGCCCCCGCCCGGCGGCCGGCAGCGCCTCAGGCGAGCGGGCGGCGGGGCGGCGGCGGCGGCGGCGGCGGGGCGGCCATGGCTGCGCGGCGGGGACGGAGAGGCTCGGCGCGGCGCGGGGCTCGGCCCGGGGGGCGCGGCGGCGCGGGGCTGGCGCGGCCCCGCCTCGACTCCCGCCTCCGCCGGCGCCCGCCCCCGGCGCTTCCGCGCCTCGCGCTCCCCGCGCCGCCGCGCTCCGCCGCCCGCTGCCCCACGGACGCGCCGGGGCGGGCAGGGCGCGGAGCTGCGGCCGCCACCGGCAGGCGAGGAGTTTTGCAAAGTGCCGGCTGCGACGCGAGGGGGAGCGGGAGCCCGAGCGGCGGGCGCGGGAGGAGGCGGGAGGGAGGAAGGGCGAGACGGACGGAGGGCGCCGCCTGCCGGGCCCGCCGCCCCGTGCCCCGCGCCCCGCCGCCCCGCGCCCGGAGCCCCGAGCCCAGCTCCCTTCGGGGACGACTACCAGCTCGTCACCCGCCCCCTCCCAGCAGCTCTGATGTATACATTTAATTTAAAAAGAAATTCGGCCTAATATATCTTCATACTACTATCAGCCAACGATTTTGGTGTGAGTAGAAAAATAGCTAATAAACTCTGGCCAACTTCGAATTTAAAACAAACAAACAAACAAACAAAAACTGATCAGTCTCCTAAACGCTGGGTTGGTTTTATGGAAACTCTCGCAAGTTTTCTAGACTCCCCTTCTGCGTTCTGAATGCTTGGTGGCCCCAAAGCCTCCAAGAAGTCGACTCGGACCAGCCGGCAAGACTCAGGCATGAGACTCAGTGCGCTCCAGGTTCTGGGAGAGGCAGTGTAGGGCAAAGACTCACCCAGACACTGGCATTGAGACCTTGGGCAGCTTGTTTTGTCCCTGAGCTGCTGCCTCCTCAGCAATGTTTAATATTTCTTGACTTTTCGTCATCTTCTTCATTTTCATACTCCACATTTCTTTGGGGCCAACTTATTTTTCACTCTTTCTGGCTTGAAGAGTTAGGAGATTTCCACTGTTTCTTGTTTACTAGCAAATGCCTTTATGGCTATAAATTGACCTATGGGTAAAGCTTTAGCTACCTCTCATAATTTCTGAAAACTCTACAACAATGTACATTTTGATGGTATTGTTTTCTTTGTTAATGGTATTGTTACACTGGCCTTTCGATATTCCATACTTACGTTTGTTGCTATCTTTCTACCTCCAGGAGAGGACAAGCCCTGCGTGGAGGCCCTCCAAGACTCCTTGTGTATTCCCTGGGCATGGCTTATGGAGAGGGAAGAAATAGCAGTGGGGCCATTTGTTTGGGGTCCTGAAATTCAAGAAATAGACCATCAGGATAAGGTTATACACACATCTTGGTGAATGAAAACTCAACACTTAACTTTAAACTTGGCCCCCATTACTAGGCCAGTAATAGTCCTCTAGAAATTAATATTATTTTTTATAAATCCTGCACTTGTAGTGGTCTCTACAAAAAAATATCATTTTTTAAATCCCGTAAGCTTCTCAGAAAAACACAATATTACATTCTATTTGTGTGTGTAAGCATGTTTATCACTTCAATTTATACATTTAAAATACACCAACATCTTTATGATCCTATTTTAATACTTCCTTATTTAGAAATACTCCAGGAGCTTCCCCAAAAGGGAGGTAGCCCTGGCTTCTTTTGACTTCTTTGGGGAGAGCTGACCCCAGAATCAGGCATGGGGCCTCTGCCAGTGTTTGGGAGGGAAGGAAATTCAATTCTAAATCCTGGTGCATGTCAGTGAGGTTGCTGGTGAAATGGAGCAATGGACCCCTCTCCCAGCCCCAACCCCTATTTGCCTGTCTCACACACCACCGCCACTCCAGAGGCACCTTCTAGCACTTCAAGGTGGAAGTTGACCTCTCTCATTTCTCTTTCTACCTCCCTGCTCTCTGAAACTTGACACCTCTCCACTCAGCAGACAAAGGGCCCAGTCAGTGCCAGGCCCTTATGGGTGCTGGACACCCTGGGGGGATGAGGTTCCACCCTGACTCCTGGGCACTCCCAGGAGGCAATCTGGAAGTGGGACCCTCAGGGGACCTGAGCCTGTAGCCTATGACTGGGCAGGATCCTTTCCTTCTGGAACTGCTATCCCTCTGCCCCATGAGCCAAACAGAGATGTCCAGAGAGCATACATGGAGAACCCCCATGGGTGCCAGGAATGATGGTGAGTTTTGTGATGCTTTTTTCTGCTCTTTCCAGCTCCTATTGCTGAGCTCCTCAGCCTTAGGCAACAGGAGAGGAGAATGGAATGAGCCACTGCCGGCTTGCCATCTGCCTCTGTCTCCTTTGTTTTCCTTGACCTCCATTCTTGACACTCTGGGGCATACCAGTTAGTGCCAAATCCCTGGCACTGGTGATCACAAGAGAGTCTGCCATCATCAATGAAGCCACATGAGCCGGCCCTCCCAGCTCACAAACAGGTACACAACCAAAACAAAGACTGCCCCCTTCCCCCAAAGACGTCTTTCTCAAAGAATATCACCTGGTCACTCATTTAGCAAATATCACTACACAATGACTCAGGCCAGGCCATAGGGCACACTGTGCATGACACCAATAAGGGCCTGCTCTCCTGGAGTACCCACCATGGAGATAGACTCTGAGCTTAGGGTGGGTGGGCATACGCTCTGGGTGGTCACCCAGGGCCCCCTTGTTGTCACTGTCTTGATGATCTTAATTTTTGGACAAGGGGCCCAGCATTTTAATATTGCACTGAATTCCCAAAACCAAGGCCAGTCCTGGAGGAGTGCAGTGGTATGCCAGGTGAGCATGGAGCAGTCAGAAGAAAGCCCTGTTTAGCATTTGCCAATTTCTGTGGTGTAAATACTCCTACCATAGCCAGTTCCATGAGATGCCAGTGAACATGGAGCTGTGTTGTGCACAGTGGTGCTGACAAAGGTCAAGGTGTTGCAGTGGCTGTAACATGTGCTTGGCATGTCTAAGACTCAGCATAAACCTAATAGTATTAATCACGTGTCAGCAGGAGAGTTTCACCTTTGGGCCAAACAAGCTGAGTGCTAGGAGTAAAGATTCTCACCACAAAAGTCCTCATGGATGCCTCCACCATGATCCAAGCTAGAGAGCATCCCCCCACCATATTCCTCAAACTGCAGGGGGAATGTAATGCTTACACACTTGTGCCATGTAGGCTCAACCTTGAAAGACGGTCCTGCAAGACCTGTCTTGTGACAAGCTCTGTTGGCTTGGATCCCACCACTGGTCCCCCGTGTTGTGAGGTAATTGACCTCTCTTCTGGGCAAGGTACTTAGTTGCCCAGGTGTCTCTTATGACCTCCCCACATAAGAACACTGATGGGAAGAGCTGACCACAATGGATAGGAAGGGGTAAATCAGAGTGCTTTGACATGATGGGCAAAGAAAACAGTCTTAACAAATTTAGAAACATTCTGTTTAGACACTATCTCTTGCTTCAATTCCCACAGTGGACAATGATAGAGCTGTAAAACTGCAGTGGACACTGTGACGACTGTCCAGAACCCTTTCAGGATCTGACCCTCATCCTCCATCAGCCAGGCATGTGAGCACCTGATGGCTCATGACAAAGTCTGTCTTGGAAATTGTCCTGTGCTGATTGCATCTGCCTCACCCAAGGATGTGTTCCCTCTTTCCCAGGCAGCTCTAACCCAGTGATGTGTCCATGTAGGATTACAAAGCCCAGGCTCCTTGCCTGAATATGGGCAACTCTGCAGGTCATTCCACCTCCAGGGGCTCTGATAGTGGCCCTCCATCAGGATTATACCACAGCCCAGCTTTTCCATCTGCCCAGCCCTGTTTCTCTGCCCACCCCCTCACTGGAGCTGGTCCTAAGAGTGTTCCCCACTAAAGCTCCTACAGGCAAACCTGTATCTCAGTTTTTGCCTGGGAAGCAGCCTGAGATACCCTTCTGTACTGACCCGACACCACTACTTTTACCTTGTTATGATTTGTGGGGTTTACGTGCTATTCCCTAACTCTAAGTAAGATCTCCCTGCTTTGCATACAGATCGATTCTAAACCCTGAAAAGCCAATAATTGGCTTGTCGATTATTATGATCATATAAATGCAAGGCCAAATGGTTTACCTTGCACTCAGGGGAAAAAGATGTAACTGTGCATTCAGAAGAAAATATAAGTAACAAACACTTGAAATAGGAGACAGGGGAAGGAAATGCCAATTACAATCATTTATTAATTATTACTATTATTATCCACATCTGTTTCTCAGTGAGACCATCCATCTTTTTTAATATTACCATTTGTTGCAGCATATTCATTTTTCTTCTTAAAAACCTTCCTCTGTGAGCTCTCGGATTCACTGTTGTAATTTGGGCTGGCTGCATCCTTGGCCTGCTACATGGCTATCATTGGAGATTTCTTGGCATTACACTTCTGGATTGGATCCACAGTTTCTTGGATCCTCTGTATTCTCTTTCTTGGAATCATTTTTTATTTTGCTGGGTACATCCTCCGACAATTCTCCTAACAACTGCCTGTAAGAAGGTCTTCAAGTCTTTGTGCATCTGAAGGTATTTATCTTGCCCGCACACTTCTTCCAATTTTAGTATATGAGCTGCCAGAGTGAGCACTTGCCCGCACACTTGATTGACAGTTTAGCTGGGTATAGAATTTGAGGTTAAAAATCAAGTTCCTCAAAACTGGAAGGGTTTGCTCTGTTTTCCTCTATCCCATAGTGTTACTACTGAGTATGGTTCCTTTAAATAAGAGATTCTCTTTCGGAGGTGGGAGGGGGAGGGGTACTGACCCCAATCAGGATGGATAGAACTATGTGAGGGGCATTTTTGATCATCACAATGACAGAGGACACTCTGGTACTAATGGGCACAGGCCTGGGATACACTGTACAAAGTAGTCCCACCCAACTCAAACTATCCCCCTCAAACTACCAAAAAGAAGCACAAAGTCAGGGGACTCACACTACATGATTTCAAGGCTTATTATAAAGCAAGAGTAATCAAATTGAGTGGTTCTGGTGTAAAGGCAGATGTAAAGATTAATAGAATAGAAGAGAGTCCAGACATAGTTGTCCACATATATATGGACAATTGTTTTTCAATGGGCATACCCAGGGAATTTGATGAGGGAAAGGATAGTCTTAACAAATGTTGCCAGAATAATAGGAGAACTACCTGCAAAAGAAAGACTCTTGAACTATGCCCCACAGGTCTATGAAAATTAACTTGGATTCAAAAGTAGACTCAAACACATAAAACTTTTGTTTGGGGAGTGGGGGAACCAGGACAAAATTTTAATGGTCTTCAGTTTGGCAAAGATTTCTTAAGTATGATATCAAAAGTATGAACTTTAACAGAAAAAGATCCATAAATTGGACTTCATCACACACAGGAAGGAAACTTACTTTTCCATAGACACTGTTAAGAAAAAGAAAAGGCAAAGTACAGTGCGGGAGAAGATATTTGCAACATGCATATTCATTGAAGGACTTGTGTGTAGAATATATAAAGAACCCTTAAAATTTAACCATAATAAGACAAATAGCTCCATTTAAAATGGGCAAAAAGATTTGAATGGACAGTTTACCAAAGAAGACAAGCAAGTGACAAATAAGCACATAAGAAAGATGTGCCACGTTGTTAGTCATTAGCAAAATGCAACGTGAAACCACAGTGACTTACAAAGGACACCCAGACCATAAGCAACAAAAGGAAAGGTATGTCGAATGGATATCATCAAAAACCAAATCACTTGTGCCCCAAAGGCTGCCAATGAAGAAACTGCAAGGACAGCTTACAGAACAGGGGAAAAGAGTTTTTGCTGATCAGGCATTTGATTAGAAACTTGTATCTAGGGGTGCCTGGGTGGCTCAGTGGGCCTCTGCCTTTGGCTCAGGTCATGATCCCAGGATCCTGGGATTGAGCCTCTCATCGGGCTCTCTGCTCAGCGGGGAGGCTGTTTCCCTTCCTTTCTCTCTTTGCCTGCCTCTCTGCCTACATGTGATCTCTGTCTGTCAAATAAATAAACTAAAATCTTAAAAAAATACAAAACTCGTATCTAGATTATCTAGGAACTTTTACAACTCAACAAATAAAAAGGTAAATAACCCTGGTATAAAATAGCCAAAGAAACCGAATAGACCTTTCTCCCCCAGCAGAAGTAAGAAGCACATGAAAAAATGCTCAACCTCAGTAACCATCAGGGAAATGCAAATCAAAATCACTTGACACCCTCTCGGTTGGTTAATATTAATAATACAAATAATAATAAGTGTTGGCAAGTATGTAGAAAGATTGAACTCTTGCACGCTGCTGGCGGGATAGTTTATGGCAGAGCTGCTTTGGACAATACTCTGGCAATTCCTCAAGCATTTAGACCATAGGACCCAGGAATTCCATTCCTACGTATAGAGGCAAGAGAATTGAAAGCATACATCCACACAAAAACTTGTACACAGATATTAATAACAGCATTATTCATAATAGCTAACAAGAGGAAACAACCCAAGTGTCCATCAATTGGCCAATGGCTAAATAACACGTGGTATAGCCATACAATGAATATTATTTGGTAAGAAAATGGGATAAAATTCTGACACATGCTATAATAGGGATAAATCTTCCAAACGTCATGCTTCAGTGGAAGAAATCAGTCACAAAAGACTACTGATTGTAGGATCCCATTTATACACAATTTCCCGAATAGGCAAATCTACAGAGACAGAAAGCAGATTTGTGGTTGCTTAGGGCTGGGCTGGGGGTAGTGGGTAGGTGAAGATTTCTTTAAGGGTAAGGAAAATATCCCAAAATGGATTGTGGTGATGTTTGTAAGACTCTGTGACTATACTGAACGTCATTGAATGGTATACTTTTAAAGGGTGAACTGTTTGGTATGTGAATTATATCTCAATGACGCTATTAAAAGAAAAAAAATGGGACCCCTGGGTGGCTCAGTCAATAAGTGTCTGCCTTTGGCCCAGGTCATGCTCCTGGGGTCATGGGATGGAGCCCCACATCAGGCTCCTTGCTCCACAGAAGGCCTGCTTCTCCCTCACTCACTTCCTCTGTTTGTGTTCTCTCTCTTGCTGTGTCTCTTTCTGTCAAATAAATAAATAAAATCTTTTAAAAAGTCAAAAAAAAAAAAAAAACATCATATCTACTAGATGGCTTCAGTTAAGAAGATTGACCATTCTTCTTCCAGAGTCCCCATCAGGTGCAGGGCAGAGGCGGGGTGGGGATTAAGGGGTGGGTAGCTAGCTTCTCCAGGCTCAGCATGTAGCCCTCCCAGGGCCCCTGCCCAGTTGAGGCCCTTGATGTAATTGGGGGGAAGATGGCCTCCCTCACCTCAGTGCACCTCGGGGCTTGGCCCGGAGAAGTCTCAGTCAGATCACTGTGTTCCTCTTGAAGAAATAGCTGTGTGAATCCCTGTGAATCCCTGTGACAGACCCAGGGAATTTATAGTTCTCCATCCCCATGACTGAACTGGACCCCAGGACAAAGGCTGCAAATGGGCGGCTGGCTGCCTGTCCCAACCCAAGATGGCAGGTATGGGAAGATAATGCAAATCAGTCACTAACATTTTAAGGGGAGGAGCTTTCATACAAAGAATCTAATTTGGGTCTCCTCTCAGACTGGCCCCTCCAGGCTGCCATTGTCCCAGGTGGATAGGGGTGTCACTGGCCTGTCACTTGACCATGTTCTGTTGGCCAAAGCAAGCCCTGAGGCCAGCCACTTTTGGAGGAAGGGTAATCCTTCCCAGCCCTCTGGATGGGAGGTGCCACAACGCCACATGGCAAAGGTTTTGGAGACTGGAAGGGGAGTGATCAGCATGGCTTACCGTGGTACCAGCCTTACAACAGGGGCTCAGGAAGTGATGGCTGGCATCCCTCACTCCTGTAGCTGTCCCCAACTCCCTTGCCTGGCTAGAAGCCAGGAAGATGGGGACATGAGGGAAGGGGCTCACCTTCAGAACACCTCAGCCTCCAGGGCCCCTTGGCAGCATCATAGAGCTGACCTTCCTGGGCGGGACCGGTCTCCTCAGCTGTAGCTGTCCCTCCACAGGGCTCCCATGTGCTGTCACAGCCCCCCTGCCCCTTGCTCGTGGCAGAGATGATGTGAGGTGCTTCTGCTGCCATGTCTACCTCCCTGGAGGGACACTGGGCCATGGGCTCCCACCCCAATTTCCCATTCCCAGCAAGCGTAAGGACCAAGTGGCCCCACTGAAATGTGCAGTAACTTCTTGATAAGGGAGTCTCACTGTGGAAGGCCATGGGCAGAGCTCAGAAGGCCCAAGAGTTGGGAGGTGAGTCGAGCCACGGGACACCTGAAGTCCTTGCATGCCAGGACAGCCACTGCCTGCTAAGCCCTAACACCAGCCATCTTCCCCAAATCCTGCGTGGGGACCCTGCCAACAAGCCAGGGGTGGCTTGTTGGATGCACCACGCAAATAATGAGTGTGAAACCTCATGACAAAAGTGACTCGCCCAAGGCCACTTGGCAAGTTAGGGGCAAGGGTTCTTGACCTTGAACTCTAGACTCTATATGGGCTGTTGCCCTCAACCTGCACCATTGCCAGTGGTTTATTGATTATTTCACAAGGTCTCACACTGAAATGGAGCCTTCTTTCATACCCTACCATAGAGGGTGCTGAGAAAAATGGTCCACATATAGCCACCATTGCCCCCCACTCCTGGGTACCCACATTCCCTCCTTTCCACTCTACCATGCTGCATTTCCTTGCCTTGGACATGTCGTAGGCTCTAATGTCTTTGCATTTTTGTACATGCTATTCCTTCTTCCACATACTCCTTTCCCACACTCCCCAGACTGGAAAACCCCTATCTATCCTACAAGACACAATCCAAGAGGCACCTCCTCCAGAAGCCCTCTGTGACTTCCCTAGCCTACTTGAGGGCTCTTTTGGCTCTTCTTGCTATCTTTATTTTTAAAATTTTTTAAAAAAGATTTTATTTATTTATTTGAGCGAGAGAGTGCAGGCATGTGTGCATGAGCAGGGGGAGGGGCAGCAAGAGAGGGAAAGGGAGAAGCAGATTCCCTTGCTGAGTGTCGGGCACTAATCAGACTCAACAGAGGGCTCTTTAGGGCAGGGGTGGGGATGGTGCTCCATCCCAGGACCATGAGATCATGACCTGAGCCGAAGTCACTGCTGGGGTGACAATTGGCACAAGGTCCTTGAAGGACAACTAGACCATGAAACTGTCCTCCAGAATTCAAATGCATGCACCTTTTGACCCAAGAACTCCAGTATTAGGAATTTATCCCACAGTAAACTCACTCCTCTGCTCAGGAATCGTGGGGAGTCTGTTCTGCGGAAACTCTGCAACCTTAGATGACATTGGATGGCTCCCTGTGCATCCAAAAGGATGACCTCAGGAAAGAGGAGGGGATGGAAGATGGGCACAGAAGCAATAGACAAGGGTGTTCCTAACAGCATAAAGATATGAAGGAATATGCAGATTGTGTGCTTGAATATATATAGTCTATTTCCAGAAGGATGCACTCCAGATAGTGCGAGATGTGGGCCCCTCTGAAATTTTTATACTCCTCATGTATATTTTACCTTTTTACAAAATGACAGTAGCCCAGGGATGGGGAGAAGACTGGCCCTCTAGCCTTTTGTAAAGTTCAGATATTGTTTCCCAGGCACGTGTATTGTCTTTCCAAAATATAGCTATAATAATTAACTGACAGGATACAAATAATCTCGGGGTATTACATTCTCTGTGCACATCTGCCTCTCATTTCTACCACATTCTGTGGGTTGGAACTGTGTCTGATTAGTCCCTGTACCTCCACTTCCACATTCTGCCACCAAGAAGGGCTCAGGAAACATATGATGAATGAATGAATGAGTGAATGAATAAGAAAATGAATAGATGAGGGAATAGGGACCGGGCCGAGAAACCTACGAGGCGGGGACAGTCTCTGAGCTCCCAGTTCAGACCTGAATCAGCACAGGGGTCCTTCTCAGAGCTCGGCCAGCCTCCTTGGTAGCCTGAACCCGCTCTAGCAGGAATCAGGGGGAGCTCCTTCCTCCCCCTGCACACCCTTACCCCTAGCCCTGGCATTCCTTGTCTTCACTCCCCAGCTCGCCTGACCCTTTAGTAAATACAGACAAGTATTGGACAGGACAGACAGACAGAAAAAAAGTGGTAGAGCCAGGACTCAGAAGTCCCACTTGGCCACCATCTTGCTGATAAGCCCAGAGAAACTCTCTTCTCTTAACACTCTCTTAAAGCTTCACATTCCTATCTGTAAATGGGCACACTAAGCCCCCTTCCCAGGCTGCTCCAAGGGTAAAATGGGGTCATGTATGGAAACACACAAAAAGGCGCCTGGCACGTGGGAGGTGCCATAACACTGTTCCATCCCTTCTCTGCCCTCAGATCCCTGCCTGGAAGGTCTGTCAGCATCACCAGACCAAGCTGGATAGAGACACTGTTAAACAATAAGCATTCAAAGGAAACTAAGCATGTGCATTAAGCAATATCAAAGTAGCCCTTAGAAGAATAGAGATGGAAGGCAAAATTTTCAAAGCTATAGAGGCAAAAAAAAAAAAAAAAAAAAAGAGAGAGAGAGAGAGAAAAGGGGGAACAAAGACAATTTGATCAATTTAAAAATGAAACAATGAAATTATGATGAATTAAAAACACAAACTAAGGTGGCGGAAGGAATCCAAACATCAACCACGGCAATAAATATTCATGCTTCCAACTCCCCTACTAAAAGGCAAAGACTCTCACGACTCTCGCCATGCCCACCTGCCTGTAGCTGTAAGAGGAAAGAGGAGGCAAGAGCTCCCTCCAGGTCACAGCCCTGCCTGCCACCCCTCCCACCTCACCTGTGCTGATGTTCCAGACCTCCGGTCCTCAGAGCTGGCCATTTGGACCCTTGCCCAGGGGGCAGCTGAGCAGCATGTTGTGGTCCGGCCAGATGGGGCTGGCTGGGGGTTTCAGTCCCCCTTGTCTATCGTTTTTCTGTAAATCAGGAAGGCTGCTCACTTCTCGGCTGCCCCACGTTCCATAAGCAGGTAACTGGCTACAGTTGCGAGCAGCTGCGCACAATAAGGTGGAATTGAAGCCCCTCCCGAGGCCTGGCATGCCCTGCTCCTGGAGCACACGTGCACACAGCATAGTATCAGGACTCAGGCCTGTTCTGAGGGCCCTTGGTCCACTGTCTGCTGGGCCTAAATGGAAGACTTTCTTTTCCTTTTTAAAAAAGACTTTATTTAGTTATTTGACAGAGATAGAGAGAGAGGGATATCATAAGTGGGGGAGGGGGAGAAGGAGAAGCAGGCTCCCTGCTGAGCAAGGATCCCTATGCGGGGCTCCATCCCAGGCCCCTGGGATCGTGACCAGAGCCGAAGGCAGACACTCAATGAGAGAGCCACCCAGGCACCCCCTAAATGGAAAACTTTCATCTTCCATTCAGAAAAAGGAGCCTTCAGAATTAGATGGTTAGTGCTGTAGCCTGTCAGGGCCAAGAATCCCTTACTGCAAATGAAGAGGCCCAGAGAGGGAGAGTGACTTGTCTGAAGACACACAAGCTGTTAATGGCAGACCACCCCTGCTCCATGCAACCCTAAATTTGGTTGTTCAAATCTTGCCTTTGTGAATTTGGCCATCCCCAGAGACACCAAAATGCCCCCTTGATGTTTTTCTTTGAAAGCATCTTTTTAACAAAATATCTTTGATTTTTTAAAATCTTTCTTACCAAAATATTTAGTCTGAAATAAAACTGTATCCCTTGCCATAATTAGAAGGTAATCCATAAAATAAAAGAGAATGAAAAAGATGTTATCATCTGGATGGAAACCGTTGTCGATCTACCCTGTGAGACGAGGCCTGTCCTTTCCAGATTAGCAAGTGTCAAAGACATGGTAAAGACCGGTCAGCACACAGCTCAGCCTTGCTCCATCTTATCGGAAGGACTGGAGAAGAGACTTTCTCTCCCTGTCGTCCTCTGTTGTTTGGTGTGCTTCTGTCCGCATCTCAAATGACCTCGGAGACTTGGTCTTGGATGTGTTAGGGCCCTGCCACCCCAAGTCTCTGCTTTTCAAATATAAATCAGGGATTAGCCTGTGTCCTGCAGAGGGATGTTGGAGGCAACTCAGGACTCAGAGATGCCCTCGCTGCAATAACTCCTAAGGGTGTCGCTTTAACAATCCCCCACCCTATGGGAGGAACATATAACTCTCCCTTTTTACAGATGGGAAGCCTGCGGCCCTGGGACAAGGACTTCTCCCCTCGAGACTGAAGCCAGGAGCCTCTCAGGGGCCCAAGAATATGTTTGCGAAGGGGAGTGGGGAAGGCAGGAAAAAAAATACACCGACAAACACGTCAACATGAATAAATGTTTAATTAAATGTCCAGAGAACATAACATTAGTCAACTAGTCAATTGTGTCTCAACTCAGCACTGGTATAGTTATATATAAATTTTATTTAATGAGGCGTGTGGGTGCCTTTTAATATGTCTGATGTGACATGGTGTGGCTATGCCAAACAGGACCTCGCCGAGATCTTAAAATAGTGCTGCCCACATAAAAGAAGGGGTTTGCCAAAGAGCCCACTTGCGTTCGTTCATCCCAATCATTCATTCAGCGAGCGGGGAGTCTGTGATTTCAGCGGAGCCCCCAGCAGTCCCTGATTCTGCTGGAGGGTGGCTCAGAGCCACTGCCTCTGTCCGGCCCTCTTCTCTTAGGATCTTGTCCTGAACTAGATTCCTCCCTCCATCTCCCCCAGGGCAGGGCGCCCCTCCTGTACACATGGGGAAACTGAGGCTCAGAGAGAGCAGGGGATGCCTGAGGTAACAGAGGATCCCCTAATTGGTGGCAGAGGAGTGATCAGCACCCACCCCTCAGTGCTGTGCCTCCCCTGGAAGCAGGCAGGCCTGCGTCCTCCATCATCCCCCAGGGGACCCTCTCCCGTATCCTCATAAATATGTACGCAGCTGACCCTGTCCAGACTCCCCTTTCCAGAAGTCTGCAAGGAATCCCATTACAGATTCATGTGGCACCAACTGCATTTCTAATTAAGAGAACACGGTTGTTCTAATTTTAACATCGCTCCCGTACTACCTCCAACCGCCACCCCTCCCTGTCATTTTTATAAGGGATGTTTTCGCCTCCGAGGAGCATGTGCGGCCCTAGATCTCTTGTCTCTTACTTGGGATGAATCATCTTCTGGAGGGCTCTTCATAATGTGGGTGACTCGAATCACTTGTCCTGGGGTCCCCGATGGATGCTTCCTCCATTAAGTGAAGAACACCCACCCAGTTAGCACCTGCGTGGAGCTGGAGGCTGGAGGCCACGGCCCCAGTTAACCATGACCCCTAGAATAAAACATACCCGCCTCCCCAGGCTTGCCAAGCCTCTGTTGCTGACTCATCTCCTCCAGCTCTCTCTTTCCTGCACCCCTCCCAAGCCTAGGATTGCCAGATGAAATACTGGGTACCCAGTTAAATTGGAATTTCAAATAAATGGCAAATGATTTTTTTAGTTATAAGTATATCCTAAGCCATGTTTGGGACATACTTATAGTAAAAAATTATTTGCTGTTTATCTGAAATTCTCATTTCAGAAATACCGCTGGGTGTTCTATATTTTTATTTGCTAAATCCGGCAGCCCTATTCCAGCCACATAGTCCCCTTGCTCTTCCATAACCACACTGCTAGCCTTCCCACCTCAGGGCCTTTGCATGGGCTGTTCCTTCAGTCTGGAACACTCTTTCTGCTCCATCTTTGCTGGTTCCTTGATGCTAAGATCACAACTCAAATCTCACTGCTGCAGAAGTCTTCCCTGACATCTCCAGACTGATGCAGTGTCCCACCATTGAGGCTGCCATCCTTTCTTCTACAATCTGGCTTTGTGCTTCTTGTGACACTGCCCATGAACTCTGAGATGACCTTATGTGTTTGTGGTTTCTCTGTCTCCCTCCACTACAGTATCAGCCCATGAGAGAAGCTAGTCTGCATAGCAGGGGGCCAGGCACCTGTATACATGTTGTACGTTGTTGAATATGTACAAGCCCCCCTTGCAGAGAGCTTTCGTCTGGCCCATGCTGTAGCTCCAGAAGCCCAGTGCGGAGGGGAATGACCTGTCCTTAGTCTCCAGCTGGCCTTTTAAGTGCCAGGACTACGCCCACTACTTGCCATTAATTAGCTCATTTAATCTCAGATCAGCCCAAATGACGGAGGCACTGATGACTTCCGTTTCCCAGCTGAGGGAACTGAGACACAGAGAATTTCAGCAACTTGCTCACAGTCACACAGCTCATGAGAAGTGGAGTCAAGGATTTAAACCCAGGCCTTCTTGTTCCAGAGCCTGCACATGGAAAACAGTGGCCTGCTCCAGCCTCTCACTTCACGCACTCAAATGTTTACAGGAAACCCACAGAAGTCCCGCCCTAGCCATACAACCTCAACACTCCCCTCAGTCTCAGCCACATCCCTCCCTGCCATCACCACTGCCTACCCAACACATACGCAATTCCTTGTCCTCCCCCTGGGCCACTTAACAAGTGCTGTTCCCTCTTCTTGGGAACTCTTCTCCCTTTCTCTTGTCCACCAGAAAACCTTTTATTATTCCATCAAGGTGCCTAAAGAAGTATCTCCTCTTCCAGGCAGCCCTCCCTGACTACCCCATCCCCACACTAGGCTGAGGCCTCCTCGGAGCTTCCTCAGGACTCCCATCCATCCCTGTACTAAGCCTGGGCTCTCTCCACACTGGATCATGAGCTCTGGAAGGGCAGGAGTGGGTTGAAGGCCTCCCAGGGTCCCTGTGCCCAGTGCAGACTGGGATGAGCGGGTAACAGAAGTTCAGGATTGTGAGGGCCATCCCTCCCATCAGCAGGGAACCTCAGCTGCTTTTGTCCTTCCTGTCCTCAAGCAGGACTTTGGTTCCCATCTCAGAGTGTCCTGGGCCCACTGTAGTTGACTCCACTCATGTGACTAGAGCAGGAACAGCTGGCTGTCAGAGGGGCTTCCAGAAATCACATCTAGGTTGGGGTTTTGGCTCAATTACTCTCAAGACCCTCCCAGAGGAAAGCACATGCTGCATTTAGAAAGTTATCCTAGAAGCCTTTGCACACACTGTTCCTCCTGTCCGGATCACTCTTCCCTCCCCTCCTTAC
Source organism: Mustela nivalis (assembly GCF_964662115.1). NCBI lineage: Eukaryota > Metazoa > Chordata > Mammalia > Carnivora > Mustelidae > Mustela > Mustela nivalis. The sequence continues at coordinate 160,804,124 of NC_139020.1, forward strand.
CTGGTTAACTACTACTCCCTCTTCAAATTCCAACACAGTCAACACTTCCTTGGAGGGTGGGGGGCCCTCCCTTCCTGGGTCAAATCCCCCAATAACATGGTTCTTCCAGGAACCTGTTGTATTTGCTGTGGTCCCTGGATTGGTGTGATTCTCGGCTTATCTTTTCCCCAATTGAGCTGTAAGCTTCCCAAAGGTAGGAACTGATCTGTTTTGTTTCCCAGTGTAAACCAGAGTCTAGCATGGTGCCTGGTGCATGACGATGGCTCACTGTTGAAAGGATGTCTGCATTAATGAATGACTACTGGATATAGACCCATGCTTACCAACATGGCGAGATGCCCATGATATATTCACATGCATGAAGAATGTAGGTTACAAAATCTCTACAGTTGGCTGACATTTCTGTACAAAAAATGATTTCTCTGTATGCATACATATAAAAGAAAAAAATCTTGGGAGAAAGCACGGCAAATCGAAATGGAGTTAGCAATCAGCAGAGGGACTGAGGTGATGTTCCTTTTTTTCTTGCTTATCTATACTTTCTGCTTCAATTAGCTCTGCTTACCCCATAATTAGAAAAGTGCATAAAAACCCCTGGGGGGTGTCTTGCTAAAATGCAGGTTCTGATCCAGCCGGTCTGGGGCAGGGCTCCCCGGTGGCGTCCATGCTGTCAAATGGAGGACAAGTCTCTCTCTTAGATGTCCTGAGGCAGGCAGGGAGAGCCTAAAGCTGCTTGTTGTAGCATTCAGACTCTCACAGTGGTCCCTGGCAGTTAAATCAGGCCAGAGTTTGGTGGGCAGCTGGCCCTCAGACCCACCCAGACCAGTAAGGGCAGCATATATGCTCCCTGGACCCTTAGTCCCTGGCAGCTGGGATCACCTGATCAGAGCTGAGGGGGACACTGAGGCCCAGAGAGAGAGGAGGGGACTGGCCAAGTAGTCAGGACCAGAAGCAGAAGCCTAAGAGAGACTGGATGAAGGACAAAGGGGCAGAGCGAGGTGATGGCGCATATTTTCCCCAGATTGACCAATCATCCTGTCAGCCACCCCTGAGGGGACTCCACTCTCACACCCATCTACCCTAGGAGACCTCTTTTAGCCTAAACACATCAGGATCCCGCTCAGGCACCATCCATGGTTCCCCATTGCCCATGGGAGAGGTTTTACAATTTTTTGTTGACTCTCAGAGAATTTTCACAAAACTCCAACCCTCCTAACATTTGTAGGTTGGCATCTATGACCTCACCCTATGTTTAAAGGTATACTCTTATGAATAGGGAAGAGAACATATTAAACATTTTGCAGGATGAAGTACAATGAGGACCAACCATCATTAGAATACTTTAGGATACAACTTGACAAAATATTTTAATTATCAAATTAAATACCCTCCTCAGACTTTGAAATCATGTGACATCTTATCCAATGGGTTTTATCCATTTCATAATTTAAAATGTGAGAAACCTCAAAAAGAGTCCAGGGAAATGGGAAAGAATCAATTTTGCTGAATTCTCTTTGGCCATCCTGACTTCAGAACACCTCCACCCAGGCCACATGTCCCCGAGGGGTTGCAGGGGGTGTTATAAGACCCAGGGAGAAACAGGAAGCCTGTGGTTTGAATGCCGTGATCTCCGTCATCCCAAATTAGTACCTGCCATCATCCCCATGTCTAGGGGTTGGGAGCTTTTTATACCCAGCACAATAGGCCACAGCTCCATTCCAAAGAGGTAAAGATTCAAATCCAGGCTACTGCCTGTTTCTTTCTACTGCTCATCACTTACTGTTCCTATGGTGAGTTTCTAACGTTGAGCTCAAACTTGTTCCTCTGCTGAGATGCCCTGGTTTCAGCTCACATTCTAACTTACCTCTTCCTTGGCTCTCCTCTGACCCACCCACCTGGCACAGTCCCTTCTCCAAGGTTCTAACACTTTCCATCCCATAGGAGGTGCTTGTCTCTTTCCCTCCCTGCCCCTCCATAAAGGAACTCCATCTGACTTGAACTCTTTTCCCCTCCCCCTCATCCCCGCTAGCTCCTTGGGAAGCTGCCAACACATAACTTGAGCTAATAAATATTTGGAGAATAAATACATGGGCAAGCAGGGCATTGATAAAGAGTGCCAACACCCCTGGGAGGTGATAACAGCAGCTCAACTTTCCTGGCTTAGGGAACAGAATTATTGACTTGGCAGCCCACAGGAATCTGCCACCAACTTGGGTGTCTGAGAAACAGCCCTTGATAAGTGTTCTTTGATGCAGATCATGAGATCCCATTCCCCTCTCCCCCAACTCATGGGAAATGCCATTTCAGGGGTTTCTGAAAACAACAGAATGATTACATTCGCACGTGTGAACTCCCTGTGCCCCACCCGCCTGCAGATCCCTTGCCCACTATGTCTGGAACCCACGGCAATAGGAGCAAGGAGCTGGGGCTGCCTTTGCCGCCTGCTCCTTCTGCATTTTAAGATCCTCCGGCTCCCAACCTATAATTTTGAGCAGGGGTGAAAAACCTTCTAGCATACACAGCATCTTTGAGCTGCTCCCTCTGTCCCTTCCTCTCTCTGTTGTCCATCCTGGGCAAGGTGCTGGAGAAAAGTTCCTACCTCCACAGCTTTCATTATGGGTGAACTAAAACCAGTCCTTCTCCATCTCGAAGAGGAAGGGCTTCTCCATCGACCCCAGTGGACTGGCTGCGGCTGCCTGATTAAGTCCTGCCTGTGTGCAGAGCAATTAGCAATGTCTACCAGGGCCATGGGAAGGAGAAAGGCACAGAGAAGTTGACCATTTATGAAATTCAGATTGAAAAGTGGTTTCTTTAGCCCACACCAGTGGTGTTTTTTTTTTTTTCCTATTCTTTAACCTCAAATTTTATTACCACTATTTATGAAGTGGAAGGTTTTATCCCTGTAGCCCCCAAAGCTGGATTTGAGGAATTTCTAGAAAAACCCCTTGGCTTTTATCCCCCTGGGGCAGCTGGAGCCAAGTGGGTGAGGTCATGAACTCCAGGTTAGTCCCCGCCACTGGCTCCTTGGGCATGTCATTCACCTGGCCTGTCATACTCACGCTTAGGAGCCCGGGCTTGATTACTGATTTCCTTGGTTGGCAGGTGGCAGAGGGGAGTGCTATGGAAAGGCTCCCAGAGGGCAGCGTCCTGGCCCCCGAGAGAGCAAAGGTGGCTGTCTCTGACCACCCAGGGAGAGGAAGGAAGCAAATTTCACATTTTCAAGCACCAAATATCTGCTTCCCACCACACTGGGGGTGTTCTACTCATTAAGCCCACACAACAAACCTCTGGAGGAGGTCAGATTATAATAGCCATTTTATAGACAGAGAAACTAAGGCTCAGAGCGATGATGTGACTTACCCAAGGTCAAGGTCACCGGGCTGGTAAGTGGCAGAGGCAGAAGTGCTAGTTGATGCCCGGGCCCCGTTCTCCAGGCTCATGGGCGTTTGCCTTCCCCTCCTCCATGCGGAAGGGCCCCGAGGGAGGGAGTGCGGCTGCTCTGGGGTGATTATGTCTTAATGCACTGAAGCAATGGGTCTTTCGGATTCCATTTTCCTGATTCTTACAAATGGTCTTTATTTGCTTTCAGTAAATACTTCCCAAATGAAAGTGGTCACCCGATGAGGCTGCTAATGAAATCCTCCACAGAATTTTATTTGCTAATTACATACAACATAAAACTTAACAAAATAATAGACGGTACCCAAACCCACGGTCTTGGGTTTTAGTTTCTTCCCTTTCTCACTCCTTAACTACTACGATCGCTCACTTTATTTAATGAAAAAATTGTGGCTCTAAACTGGCTCCTCGAGAATTATTCATAGGGTAAAATGCTAACAGGGATTTGTCCATACACCCGCATGAGTTGTCTTAGCTGCAGCGGCCATGCCCTCAGGTCGGGAGCCTTGAATGTCAGGGGAAGGGGCTACAACCCGGTGTGTTACTCATGTGACCATGGCCTCGTTCCTTGTCATCTCTGGGTCCGGTTCTCCCATCTGTACATTGAGAGAATTGAGCTGGATCAACAGGTTTCAAAATTTTATTCCAGAAGCAGAAGACCTCAGACAAAATATCCATAAGTAAAATATTGATGTGTATGTATCTTGAATACAGAGCTGTTACTGATGATCAATACAAAAAAGACAACTGGGACAAATCCGCATCAATGACCTTGGTTCCTCTCCCCTCCTTTCACACTCTATGCCCTGTGGCTTTGTAGGTCCTCCTAGCAAAGGGAGAGTCTGTTCTCCAAGCCCTGATTCTAGATTCGGACACATGACTGGTTTTGTTCATTAGGTTGACATGAAAAATGACAGCGTGCCAGGACCAGCCTAGCACTCAAGAAGCTGGCTGGTGTTCCCACTCACTCTCTTCCATCTAGGCTGTCGCCAGGAGAAGGACGTGTCTCACCTGTCCTGTGGGTTCTGGGTGGAGGATGAGAGACACACAGATCAGAGTCATGGCTCTGAGTACCTGAACCCGGCCTAGAGTACCTGATCTTTGGACTCATGAGAAGTAATTTAAGATACTGGGATTGGTGGGGAGAGTTAAGTTTTTACACAAATAGCTAACTGATACACTGAATACAGAATTGGGCATATGAATAGGTATTTTATAGTATTTCTCTTTCATTTTTAAAAAAGATTTTTATTTATTAATTTGAGAGAGAGAGAGAGAGCACACAAGTGGGGTAAGGGCAGAGGGAGAGGGAGAGGCACAGAAACCCAAGCAGACTCCATAATGAGCACAGAACCTGACACGGGGCTCTATCCCATGACCCATGAGAACACGACCTCAGCTGAAACCAAGAGTCGGACGCTTAACCTACTGAGACATGCAGATGCCCCAGTATTTCTCTTTTGGCATGACAAATAAGTTTTAAAAAATAAGTCAACACTGGGGTGAAGGACAAACAATTCGCAGAGAAAAATATCAGTGGCCAATTTTAAACCAACAAAAAAGCTTGCCTTCAGTAGTGATCCAAGAATTTGAACTAAACTTACAACACTCAACCGCACCCACCAAACCAGCAAAAATAAATACACATGGATGACAAGGGGACGTGCTGGCAAGGACAGGGAGGATAGAAGCTCTTGTATCCCGCTGGTGGGTGTGAGCATCGGGCAGTGCTGTGGAAATCAATTTAGCACCATCGAGGCAAACTTACAACGGACGTACCCTTTGCTTCAGTAGCTCCGTGCCTTGATATCCACCCCTTGGAGAAACTCCAGCCCCTAGGCCCACAGAGCCGTGCACAGGAGCATCGGCTGGAGCACTGTTCAACATAGCAAGACTCAGAAATAAGCTTGCTGAGCGCCTGGGTGGCTCAGTGGGTTAAGCCGCTGTCTTCGGCTCAGGTCATGATCTCAGGGTCCTGGGATCGAGTCTCCCGTCAGGCTCTCTGCTCAGTGGGGAGCCTGCTTCCTCCTCTCTCTCTCTCTGCCTGCCTCTCTATTTGTGATCTTTCTCTGTCAAATAAATAAATAAAATCTTAAAAAAAAAAAAAAAAGAAAGAAGCTTGCTGTCCAGCAAGAAGGGAGTGAAAAAAAAAAAAAACAAATGAAATGAACCTCTATGATAGAATAATACAGAACATCTGAAGAAAAAAAATAAGAGCTGAATGAGACAAAGTGTGGCCACGGTCATGCCGAGTTCTAAAAATATACCACAAAATAGTCATATTCTAGTTAGAGACACTCGTTATTAATGATCAAAGTTGCTTTGGGGGGGCATACTGCAAATTTATAAAGCTAGCTATCCCTGAGAAGGGAGGGAAGGGAGAGAGGCAGAGGGTAAATGAAACTCAAGTCATAGTTGTAGTTTTTCATTTTTCCGTTTTTCTTACCACGGCCTGGGAGCACACGTTCACAGTGGCCAACACCAAGCGGAAGGCATAGGAGGCTGTCTTGTCATGCTTTGTACTTTTCTATATTCAGCATTTTTTGTTTTTGTTTTTTTTTTCTTATGAAAAAAATAAGATGACGATGAGCCATCAAGTAGAACTGCTTGGAAGGGAGGGGGTGTGGGCCCTGGCTCCCTCTGCAGGGGGGATTCCCCCCCAGCCCCATCCCAGATGGGCAGAGACAAGAACCAGTGTGAGACGGTAAACCCCGATGCCAGTCTGGGGGGATCTGAGTTCTGGTTCTGTTGCTTATCTGTTGCAGGACATCAGAATGGTGGCTTAACCTTGCATGCCTCAGTTTCCCCATCTGTAAAAAGCTGAGGTGATGATGACGTGAACCAGAGGTGGGAAAGGGCTTGGCTTGAGCCTGGTTGGGGGGGACGGTATAGTAGATAATCAGCAGTTTGCTTGGTCAGGTGGCCCCAGGCCTCTCCTAACAGCCAGACAGGCCATAGGGAGCCATAGTTGGCTGTGGGAGGAGGTAGCTACCTGCCAGGCTGACTTTGCTTGGCCCTGGTCCAGGTGGCATGGAAGTGGCTGGGGGTCTGGGACAGGCCCCCTGCCTTGGGCCTTTGGAGTGAAAGGGACTTGGGAATGTCTGCTGTCACCTGCCTCTCTCGGCCTGGCTCCTCTCCTCGCTGGCCTGAAGCTCAGGGTATTTATTCCAGAAAACCCACAAGTCACTGAGTCCTTCATGGGGCTCATTCTTGTACTCATTCAAAGAACCATCCTGAACACATCCTTTTGTGTGTGGTCCCACCTCCACAGTTTTTGTTTGGATGTAGGACCCACACAAATGGAGCAAGGAGTCCTTCAGAGTCATGTGGCTGTAAGTCCCTGGCAGCCTTGAACATGTGGCTGATGGCGTTCACCTCCCTCCCCCTCAGGATGGAGGCAATCGGAGCTCAGGGAGGGGAAGGCCCTCTACCAGACAGCTTTTCTGTGCCCCTCATCCTTGGAGGATCCTGCCTGAGCATGTGACCCCATGCCCTTCCAGCCATTCGCTGAGCCCTCCCAGAAAGCAGGATGGACCCACCGCAGGGCCCAGCTATGTCCATCAGACCTGTGACAAGTGGCGGGAAGCTAGCCTTCAATGGTTCAGCGGGAAGGGAATCCGTATCACCTCCCGTGACAATAATGCTGTCTAACAAACTATTCCCAATGCCAGTGGATGGAAAATGGGTGGATTCATTTCGGGTCCCTCCTCCCTGGGCCAGCAGTTACCTGAACGTCCTTATTATTATGTCAATGGCAGAAGTACAAGAAGGGTGAGTGGACACTTGAGGCCTCTTTGAGCCCAGGCATTGAACTGACATGCTGTCACTTCTACCACTTCTACTGGCCAAAGCAGGTCACAGAACCACGGCCAGCTCCCAGGGGGCGGGAACCTACTCAGCCTCTATGGCCAGGCTCCTTACTTCTGAGCAAGAGGGGCAGTGAGCAATGAGGGAGAAGCCTGGAATGAAAATGTACCTGCTTTCCATGGGTGGCCACTCAGGGTGGCCAGCAGAACAGCAGAACAGAAAACTTCTGTGGCCCAGAAAGGGAAAATGGTTGCTTTCTAGCCCCAGAAGCTAGGCCTGCAACTCCTGGCCACCTGACCTCTAAGCTTCACGGACTCCGCACTAGCCTAGACCTTTGCCACCCATCCTGGATGCCCCAGGTCCTGGGCTTTCTCCTAGCCAGTCCATCAGACCTGGAGACGTAACATTTCCAGAGCACCCAAGACACAAACAGAGAAGCAGGAAGAAGCAGATAGTTAATTTTTATCCAAACTTGGGAATTCTGCAGGAAAAAAAATCTATATGCAATACTATATTTTTAGCACTAAATGGTGCTAAAAGCATTTTTTGGCACCCTTTAGAGAACGAAAGTTGCACGGTTGGGGAGCAGAAAGCTGAACATGCTGGGCACCCTCTGGTTTCGTCAATGCACTCACTTCTGGCAAGGTTGGCCTGCTTCAGGCAGCATGTGTGTTTGCTGTCATTGTGTGTGCTTTGAAATGGTGGTCCCCTCTGGGGATAACAAGGCCCAGGCCTCCCACCTGCATGTCTGGCCATCTCTCTCAAGTATTAGAGGTGGATAAAGGGAAGAAAATACCATCATCTGAGAGGAAACCAACAGAGCAGATGCAGAGACCTTTCTATTTTGATCTGAAAGAAGTCGAGGGGGTTGACATGCTGATATTCAGTCAACCCTAAAGGATCGCACTGCATGGAGGTGATCACCCCATTGTCTTCGCTAGCCAGGGGAGTGGAATGGCCATGAGAGCCAATCCCAGCTACAGATAGGGAGGGAGCTCTCTGCTGAGGAGCCTTCCAGAAAAGACATCTTTAGTCCTTAGGAGATAAGGAGAGCTTGTCTCTCTGATTCTCCTCTTTTTGTGAATGCTGTCATGTCTGGATGTGATGTGATGCCTGGATCTTGACAGCCATCTTATGTCGGTGAGGGGGTCTCCTTGAAAGCGATACTGACACTTGAATTGAGTGCTGCATGCCAGGCAGGCCCTGTGCTGAACATAGGACATTGGTTGAATGCTTTCTAGGTCTTCATATGTGCCAGGTCCTGGGGCCATAGTAGGACCAGCCTCAAAGAGGTCCCAGCTGGGAGGGGATAGTGGGGTCAGACAATGCCAACATAGTACAGGGAATGACAGTGGAGGTCCAGGGGGTTAGGGGAGCACCCTCCCTCCTGTTCACCTGCTATTGCTCCATTCTGCAGACCAACACTGTCTACATCTGGATTCCTCGCGGGCCCCATGCCAGCTTTCCCCAACAACAGTGATTGCAGCATATGTGGACATAGCACCTCCTGTCTATCGGCTCATTTTGTCCTCATAGAAGCCTCTGAGGACAGTGTCCTCTTCATTTCCCAATCAGGGAAACCAGGCCCAGGGCACTGATGGCGCTTTTAGCTTTTTAGCTTCTGCACTCAGCTTTTCAGTGCAGGCAGGCCAAGACACGGGCTTACATATCCTAAAAGTGCCCCTTGTCCCCCAAGCACTTGTGCGCCGTCACCCCCATTGCCCGGGGCCCTCAGTCCAGGTCTGCTGCACAGAGTTGTCCGCAGTCCCTCAGCTTCTCCTGCCCCCACCATCCCCTCTAAGAGTCGATCAGCCATCTTCTCTGGGAGAGAGGGCACCCCTTGTCACCAACCCACTGCCCCAAAAGAAGGCCTCACACACAGTCTCTTGCTGATTTTTACCATAACTCTGAAGCCGCTGCTATGCCCACTTTGCAGAGGAAACTGAAGCCCAGGGTGGGGAAGAGACCACACAGGTGGGAGCAGGCGGGTATAGGACCTAGCCCAGCCCTGGCTCGTATCAAAGGCCCAGGGCCTGGGGGCAGCTTCTCCCTGAGGTTAAAGAGCAGAGGTGAAGGTGCAGAGCCTGTCTGGAAATTGCAGTTTGCTGGGTGTGTCCCAAGGGTCAGCGTCCACCCCAAGGGCAGGCCGGGCTGTTGCAGCATGTAAGCTGGAGGGGGTGATGGTCAGATCTGTGAGCAGCCTGGGACCTCATGCTGGGGGAGGGCCCCTGGGCCAAGAAGAGGGCCACGGGGAGGGCAGATTCATGAGAACTTAAGAGACTGGCCAGATGTAAGGTATGGGTGACAAGGGACTGCAGGAGTGACTTGTCGTGCAGAAGCAAGTGTGTCAGTGGTGGTTGGGGCAGGGCTCCGGAGAGGCAGCGGCTAGATGTGGGGTTGTGGCCTGCAGGAGGGTCACAGAGCTGGGCCACTGAACTTGCTTTTGGGCGATGCCACTGAATCCACGGGGAGGAGGTCTGGCCGTGGCAGAAGACCCACTTGATCTTGAGGCTGCTGGGAGTGTCCTCTCCTATTGAGGGAGGCCGTCCTGGGTCTGGGCACAGGCTCCACAGACAAGGACCTAGCCATTCTGGTGGCCCTTACCTGGTCTGCTCAGCCAGGGGAGGGACGACGTGGTGTTGGGGACACCACCTGCCATTTAGTCCGTTTCACGAGCTGCACGGGACACCGCTGCCCACGTTCTGTCCCCCCACAACACAGTTGTGTGTTTGCCTCCAGCAGCCAAAGGGGCTGCGGGGCCTGGAGTGTGTTGTGGCCACTTTTCACCCAGCTCCGAGTTGGTGGTGTGGGTCCTAAGGAAAAAGGCGGGTGACGTGGGGGACAGGTGGCCTCTGCCAGAGGAACCTCCGGGTAGCCTGCCACCTTGGGTGGCCCCCTCGTCTCTTTAGGCATCTGCTCCATGACACAGGACAGCAGAAACTGCCTTGGGCTCTTATGGTAAGCCTATGGCGGGCCGGTTGAGGACCACCCCAAGAGGAGCAAGTACCCGGACAGGCAGAGTGTGAGGGGCTGGGGACCAGTAGGCAAGGGGATGGTGATCCCAGGGAGGTCAGCTTCTGAGGAGAGTGGGGGTGGAAACCAGGGGGACAGGAGGAAGGAACAGCTACAGAGTGAGAAGAGCCCAAGGGAGAGAGGGAGACGGGGTAGGGAGGCCGTGGTGACACCTGGTGACATGTGGGCAGGGCTGCCATGTCCCCCCCCATAAGTGGGGCACTTATGGGGGCCCCAGGCTGGCAGCCATGGGAACACAGCATGGGAGGGAGGCCGGGGTGGCCAGCCAGAGAAGGGGGAGTATGACACAGAGGGGCAGCAGAACAGATCTGCTCCCCAAACCCATGTAACCAGAAGCAAAGTCACCAGAGCCTGGTCCCTTCCAGGCAGGAGGTCGGCAATTCTGGCAACGAGCATGCCCTTCTTACGAAATTAGAGAGAGCTTTATTAAATAAACCAAGTAGAAATGCACCTATTTACATCCAAGTTGTCAGTTTGAGCTCAAGTAATATGCAAGGCACAATTCTTCCTGTCTCCAGCTTTACAAAAATAAATCGCACAGCCCAGCCCTAGAGGCCTGCAGCGGATTCACACTTGTGGCTCAGAGTCAAAGTGGATGACTCCCCACGCAGCAGCCACGCGTACCTGGCTCGGGGGCTGGGGGGTGTCTCGAGTTCATCCTGAGAGTGGCCCGGCTCTTGGCCACAGGCAGAGGGGCCAGTCTGGAGGCCTCCAGTGCTAAATGTCGGGCTGGGAAGGAAGAGGGCCTTTTCTTCATTGTCTTCTCCTTCCCAGCCCCTTCCTGGAGAGCAGGCCCACTGCCCTCACTGGCCAGGCCGGGCTCCGTGGCTCGCTGGGGGAATGCCACGGGGAGACTGGGGCCCACACTGGGCGGGCCAGAGGCTCAGGTCTGCTGAGATGCGGAAGGAGGAACAGATAACCCTGGGTCTTTGTGCTTGGGCAGAATACAGTGGCTTCTCCGGAAGAACACATGGAAGGAAAGATCCTGGTTTCTGGCTCAAGGACCTTTTCCTAACTACGATTCCATAGAGAAGCGGGGAGAGAGAGAAGGAACCAGACCCCACCAGATAGCCCAGTGGGGCTGTGGCCACGTCCCAGGAGACTTTTCCACGCTTAGGAAACAGAAACACAAATTCACAGTGGTCCACAGAGGGGCAGAGAGCAGCCGGCTCACAGCTCCCATGGCCCGTAGGGCCCCCCGGGAAGGCTGAGCCAGCACGGGGTCGCCATTGCTGCATTTCTGAGGCTTCTGTGTGGTCACAGGGCCCACATCTGACACTCGTCTGTTCTCTCTCCTCATCTCCTAGCAGGAGCCAGACTAAGGGTAAAGTTTTCACGGTGCGGGGGAACCCCACAAAAATCCCTGAGGCCACTGCAGTACCAACCCCTCCTAGGAAATGGAGCTTCTGCCTGTTTAAAGTCTTAAGAAGAAGGGGGTTCTAGAGCCTGGAGGGAAAAGAGAAGCAGGACTGCACGTTGCCCAGAAACCCCAGACAACCAGGCATGAAGGACGAGCCAGCGTGTTCGCGAAGGCTAAGAACAAAACCAAATCCAAGCCACCTGGGACTCCTACATGTCAGCAGCAGCTAGCGGGCACGGCCTGAGCGACAGGCCAGGACAGGCAGCGAGGGGGCCTGGTACTCCAGGCCAGGCTGAGCAGGGGTGTCCCCACCGTGGGGGCGCAGGGCTGGCCAGCCGACTAGTGGGAGGTGTATGCGGGGCTCCACAGCCTTGAGGGCGGGCTGGCTCTGCGGCTGGGAGGCAGTGCGTTGAAAGGCGTTGGCGATGAGGCGGCAAAATCTAGGAGGGAGAGAGACGAAATGAGGAACAGAGCAAATAGGAGAGCTCAGCCTTCCCCAGGGATTCCTCAGCCGTGCCAGAAGAGCCCTGGGAAGAAGTGTTGGCAGCCCACCTCGGCCACCTCATTCCCCCAGCGACCAGTCCCCTAGGCAGCCCTGGGTCAGTGGCGTGATGTCACCCAAGGGATGGTAGTGATGTCCGGACATCAGGGAGACCTGGAGCGGAAGCCTGACCCCCCTCCCCTACAGCAGACCTGTGGGAGAGAGCAAGCAGCAGGTCTCAGGACCACATGGAAGCATCCATGAGCCCACAGGGCATGCTGGGAGGAGGTCCTGGCTATCCCGGCAGGAAGAGCTCCTTGAGAAAACTGCATGAACAAAGGCTCCCATGTGAGCAGAAAAGTCCAGAGTATTCCAGAAATAAAGCCAAAACTCCACAGTGGCCACAAGACACTGAGGGAGGGGTGCACTGGGAGAGGGGGTTAGAAAAGGTGAGTGTCTGCTTCGAGGCTGGCTGGGGGATGTTTGTGGAAGGCTATGGTGCTAGGGGTCCAGGGTGCATGCAGGATCTTGTCACCCAGGAAAATGCATCTATACATGAAACTCTTATCTTCCAAAAATTCAGATTCTTTGAAACCTGGCCATGCCCTCTTGGGCTCAGCAGACACCTGTTCAGGGGAAAGAACCCTCCAACGGAACACAGAAGATGTTAGGGCTGCCATGCACCGTCGTGGTCAGACATTGCACTTCTCACAGACAGAAGTATCCCCTGGAGCTATATAGGGTCACCAGGGACAACTGGACTATGAAGAGGCATGGTCCTCGTGATTCCTCTCCCTCTGAGATTTATCCCTGGGACTGTCCGAACCTGCACCTCTGAGTCAGCCAGCCCAACCCTCTGCGGGCCTCTGTGGCAGCCCTGGCATGGGGAGCCAGTCCCAGCGAGCACATCCACAGACAGCTCCCCGCCACCAGCCCGCCACCCCGCCACCCTGTACGGTTCTGCCTGGGGAAAGCTCTCCTCGCCCAGGACCAGCGTACCGTTACCCCTCCTCAGCTTCCCGATTTGCCTTCTGGGCCTCATACCTCAGCTGCCACTCTTGCCCAGGGCCAGAGCTTCTGAGACTTGGGGTTCAGGGCCCTGATCCCCACTTCCTCTTAGGACCCCTTCCTCTTAGCCCCAGCCCTGCCTGGCTGCATCCGCCAGTGGTGGGGTACTCACAGTGGGGGCTGTGGCGAGGGCTGGCTCGGGGGGAGAGGGCCGGAGGTGCGTTGAGCTCCCGGGGCGCGCAGACAGTGTGGTAGGCTGCAAGACCACGTGGCTGGTTAGAGTGGGCGGGGGGAGCAACCCAGGGCATACAGTGCAGCCCACCTCACCTATGATCATGACAGCAGTCCCAGCCAGCAGGGCGAAAAGCGTGAAGAACATCACTTGGTAGGAGTCCAGGAAGTGCTGGAAGAGGCTGGAGCCGTCTGCGATCAATGGAAAGACAAGTCACCAAACCAACACATGGAGTTCCCTTGTGTCTGTGTGCCCAGCCAGAGGGTGAGGTGGCCTGCCCAAGGCCTGGGGTGGGGGACCAGTGTCCGGTCCTGTAAGGCAGTCACCCCAGTGCTCTGTTCTAGCCCATTCTGGGTCATTGGAACCAACCCAGCTCCATCTGAGGCCCCACTTCCTTGGAGGTGGGCTCAGCGTCCATACCCATTCCAAGGAAGAACAGATGTGTGTGGGGGAGTCAAGGGGGAGGGGGAGATGCCCAGGAGGCAGCTGTGTTGCCTGGAAAGGCAAGGCAGTGTTGAAAGTGTCAAGCCATGAGCTGCACTGCCCATGGCAATGCCAGTCAGTGTTGGGTAAAGGCACTGGACAGGGATACTGCCGTTCTCAGAACTGGGGCCCATGCACCAAGGGATGCCAGTATCATTTGCTCCAAAGCTATTGCACCTCTGGGGCCCCACCTCAGGGTGGTCCGACTGTGGCCTCCTCTTCCGTCTCCCTCTACCTCATCCTGCACCTCCTCTCCCTCACTGGGCTGTCCTGTGTCAGGACACATCCCTGCTTGGCAGTAAGGAGGTGTTCGCCTCTTTAAGTGCCCTTGACCTTGGTCCCATCCCTACAGTCTGCTCCCAGCCAGAACGGACCAGGCCACTTTCTTGCTCTCAAGAAAAGGCCTGAGCCCCTGACCTGGCATTCAAGGCTCCTCGTGGCCCAGCCTCTTATCCGGCATTATCACCCCAGGGTCTTACTAACTGCATTGCCCTCCCCCAGCTACTCCTCCTTCTGGACCTGGTGGAAGCAGCCCCTTTGAATGGTACCCTCAAGCCAGCAGAGGTAAAATTACCCCTCCATATGCCTCCATTCCTTTCTTGCTGTGTTTATAATCCATGCCCTATTTGGGGTAGGGGGCTTCTCAGGCCTCTGCCCAGTACAGGGCCTGGCACACAGCAGGTGCTAATAATGTCTACAGAATCAATGAGTCGCCCATTACTGAGCACCTATGGTATGTTAGGCCCTCTTCTAGGCGCCGTCCCCACATACAGTGCTTAGCTTCTAGTGGGGGAAAGACTGGTGGCAATCATAATTGTATTAATTAATTATTAACTAATGGTTAATTAATTAATCATTAATTGTATTAATTATTCCATAGGCTGGCAGTTGAGAATAGTGCCATGGAAGATGGAAAAAGGCTCGAGTAGAAGTAAGGTTCGAAGTTTCCTACTATATGAACAGAGAAAGTTTGAGGGAAGGTTGGCTGGAAGCAGGCGAGGGGTGTTGGCTAAGGGGCTATCTGGGGGAAAGGCATCACAGGCAGAGGGAACAGTGAATGCCAGGGACTCAGCTGGGGGCCGCACATGTGCCCCAAACAGGAGGGAGGCCGGCGTGGCTGGAGCAAGTGCTCACAAATGGGTAGGGAAGGCGGATTACGTGGGGCTTTCCAAGATCCTGGAGACACTTGGGCTTTACCTCGTGAAGGAGGTGGGAGCTATAGCAGAGTGTTGAGCAGTGGAGGGGCACGGTCTAGTCACTTTTCAACAGGATCCCTCTAACTGCCGTGTTGAGAGCAGACGGGGAAGCAAAGCACGTGTGGCCGCTCAAAAGAGCCATATTCGCGTCACAGGACGTTCTGCATTTCTGAGTCGTCCTGTTATCGATGCCCCCAGGTTGCCATAAACAGCTAAGACCATGTAGCCCAGCCCTCCCCACCCAGGTCCATCCCAGCTGTGTCCCGTCCCATGACTCACGAGGACCAGGCCCTCGGCGATCCATCACAAAGGCCACGGTGACCGGAATGGTGATGGCTTGATTAGTCATGGGACTGGAGAAGGTCAGGGCGGTGGACAGAGGCCCCTGGCTGCCGGCTGTGGGATCTGAGACGCCAACAGTGTAGGTGATGAAGCTGGGGAGCCCCAAAGACTTCTCCTTCTCAAAGGCCAGCACGGCTGGGGACCCCGATTTCACCTGGGAGAAACAGTGCAGGAGAGGAGCACTTCTGCCTGAAATGCTGTGCTTCCCTCCTGGGCCCAAGGGTGGAGGAGTGGAGACCCCTCCCCAGGCCCCCTTCCTAGGCAGGTGATGATGCCTGGGTGCTTTTAACTGACAGCAGGAAATGCACGGAGTCAGGGAAGGAGCACGGTGTCTATACTTAGAGCGTTTTTAAGGAAAGGACAAATCAATACCATTGAATTCTAATCAAGGGCTCTTTATTAAAAAAGTGTTAAACTAACATGAACTATCACCAAATGCCAACTTTCCAAGGGAATAGCTTGGAGCTCTGTTACTGGCTGATCGCCAGCAGCTCAACCCCAAGGCCTGGCAGACCCTCTGTCACCAGCAATGAATTCATCCCTGTCTCTCTCCAAGAATGTTCAGCCACATTCACTGCAGTGAGACAAGGGCTGAGGTAAACAGAGGAGCCAAAACCACCTTGGGCCTGTCACCCCAGATCTCCCAGCGTGCTACATGGCAGAACACAGGACTCCATTCACTCAGCACTCAGCAGATGGGAAACTGAGGCCCAGAGCAAGGGACTTGTCCCCAGCTGTGCAGGTGTCAGCAACAGGTCAGGGATTAGAGGTTTTCCCTCCTGCCCCATGTCAGTGTGCAGTCCTGCACTGACTTCATTCACTGAGCATACCAAACGTTCACTGAGCACATACTATGTGCCTGGGAAGCCCTATGCTAAATACTGGCTCCACATACTTAACTCCTGGTTGGGGAAGACTTGCAGAAATCACAGTAATTCATAGATAACGGTAGTGGCATGGAAAGAAAGAAAAGGATATGGTGTATTCACATTTTCTTTTAAATTTCTCATTTTAAAGAGAGGTGATCCAGGCCTCCATGATCCATGGGGGCCTCCCTGTGCTTCCCAGTCATCTCTGAGGCCCCTGGCTCACGTGTGGATGCCACTCACCTCCAGGTTCTCAAGAATCTCCATGGCACCAAAGACCTTGACCTCGGAGCTGGTGTAATGGTTGCTCAAAAGGATTTCAGCCTGGTCAGTGTACAGCCCTGGGCTGAAGGGCACCTCGGCGCCCACATGCTCTCTGGGGGCATGGCTGCCCGGGATGGAGGCGGTGACCAGCAGTGCCGTTTTTTTCATGCTGAGATGTTTCAGCTGCTTGTCCGTCAGCCTGTGCATCATGACCGAGCAGAGGTACCGGCCTGTGGAGATGAGGATGTTCCCCTTAGTCCCCTCTCCTGCCCGTGACCCCATGCTACACTTTCTACTGGCTTCTCTAACTGGACAACTCCTACCCCCCTTCAGAGCCCACCTGAGGCATCCCCTCCTCTGGGACCCTCCAGGGACATTCCCTCCTCCAGGACCCTCCAGGGACATACCCCTGGTGGCTTGGACACCCTCTCTGGGACCAGCACTCTGGCTCCCTTCCCAGAATGCTCTGGTTTACCAGATCCCCATTGCCTTGACGTTCCCTGGGGTGGGAAGGCATGGGCCAGTGCTGCATCTCAGGGCCCAGCCATCCTGGCTCAGAGGGACTGTGAGTCCATGATCAACAGTTACCCTGACCCAATGCTGGGCTTACAGGCCAGCTGGGGCTGACTCCCAGTACAGAGACAGGAAGTTCTTGGAGGGCATGGATCGGGACATTTTGGTACCTGCTGAATCCTCCATGCCTGCCCTGAATGGACAAACGAGTTAAATGGATACTGCCAACAGGGGCCCTAGAGAGCCCTCCCCTGCAGCTTAGAACCTGGGTGCCTGTGTTGGAGTTGCTTCCATGCCCATGCCAGCCAAGTGCCCCTTGGTGGGTAAGTCGGCCTTCTTGCTGGCATGCTTTCCCTCAGTCAGGTGGGAATAACATTTTACCCCTCATGGGGCCACATTCGCGGGTAAAGAGGATATGGGACCCCCAGGTACCCACTCTGTACACTTGGGCCCCACCCATGACGTGCCCTGAGGACATACCTCTAGCGTCTTGGGCAGTGGCCTGGGTACTAACCCGAGCCACAGAGAGCTGCAAGCTGGGCTTAGGGCCTGGCACGGTGCTGTGGCTAACTCCTGCTAATTAAGACTGAGCTGCATGTTCTTGGAAGGAACTGAAAAACGGGCCAAATGCTCATCAATAATCATCATCATACTGATGCTGGCAGCGACCATCAAGGACTTGATAGGCGTGTGTGCTGGCCCATGCTAAGCAGGTCACAGGCACTATCCTACTGAACCCTTGAAGTGCCCCAGGAGGGCACCCCTTTTCATAGGGTGCATTGGTGACAGTGTCACTTGGCCAGAATGCCAGGGGCCCAGGCGGCTGCTCCAACTCCAAGGCACTAGCCTTCAGCTCCATAGGCCATGGAACAGTGATGTTCTGACACACCGTGTGGCCCAAACTCGTTACCCAGGACCCTTCTAGCCATTGCTCATTTGCACTGCTCAGCCCTGTCACCAGGGCGAGCAAGGCACCATCCTGCCCAGTTTGCAGATCCTTGACACCCAACAGCTCTGGGCCTTGAGCCCAGCTTTTCCAGCTCGGAAGTGTGTCCTTCCTGCCACATGGAGGGGGGCTGCGGAGAGCGGCTGTCACCCAGCATGGGCCTGCCAAGCACTCCTGGCGGCTGCAAGGGACCCGCGTCCAGAGGGTGGCCTAAGTCCCCAGGCTGGGCTCCTGACAGACAGGGCCCCTCTGCACAGAGGCATGGTGGGCCAAACACACCCATTCACACCCTCGCCCACTCACCTAGAGTTGCGTCAAATCCTGGCTCTACTGTGAAGACGTCGCGTGCTGGGAAGTCAAAGACGTCTTGCTTGAACTGAACCTGGCAGCTAAGGAGGGATTCTGGACGCAGAGTCTCAATGACTTCCATCTGGGCTGGGGAGCACTCCCCTGGGGATGGGAAGTGGGTGAGGAGGGTGTGAGCCAGGCCCGCCCGGGGCCTGTGCACCTGCCCGTGGTGCCCCAAAATGAGGACGCAAGAGCAGGCTGCACACACAGGCCGGAGGGGTTGCGAACAGACGCTTGCGGGGTGCCCCGGGACTGCCCCCAGCTTCACGATGCTGCTGGAGGTTATAAAAGCCGAGGACAATTCTAGGGGGGAGGAGGGCCATTCGGAATTGGGGCAAGTCCAGATCCAAACTCGAGCATTTGTGCTAGAGGCTGTATCCAACGGCCCGGCTGGACAGGTCAGGCCCACTAATGCGCATCGCTGTCCCTGTCAGTGGGGAAAAATGGGCAATTTATTTCTGGACATCAGGAGGGCAAGAGTTCCCCATGGATGCGCTGAGGATCATTTCAGCGACTGCATGGTGCTGTCCCCGCACACTGAGGTAGGAAAACAGAGGTGAGTGGATACGGTAAAGGTGTCTCATCAATCAGAACGAGGACAGCCATATTTAATTCCACCAGTTAAGTGGTTAAAAAAAAACAACAACAACCAAAAACAAACAAACAAAAAACCAGTCCGTATTGATGGATTTATTCCTGACAGCTGCTGTCCAGGACTGTCATGGGCAGGGGACAGGGTCGAATGTTCCATGCAAGGCTTGGAAGAGCTAATTATAAAAATCAGCCATGAGATCTCTGCTAAGTCACTACTTTCTGGGATTCATGGGGGTAAAGTGTGGCTTTCTTTCCTCAGGTGACCCAAGGGTGAAGGGGCATTTCTGGCTCAGATACAGGCTATTTCTGGGCACCAGGATCTTTTAGGAAGGTCTCTTTTCATTGTCTCTGCTTGGGGACAACTTGGATTTCTAAAAAGCTGGAAGCAACAGGCTACAAGGAGTTTAAATGCAGCTCTGGCGTAAGTTTGAGTGGGAAAAGCAGACAAAATGGCAGCAGAGCCCCTGAGCCCAGCAGGGCCCCTCCCCAGACCAAGCAAGCCCCTTATTCTCTACCTCTCAGGTTAGAGCTTCTGTCTCCCACGGTGACGGTCACCTTGGAGGCCTCCTGGAAGCTGGTCTGGCCTGGGCGGATGGAACGGGCCACGATCCTTTGAGGGACACCAATCGCTATCTGGGGAGGGAGCCGAGGCAGCTGCACTGAGCACCGACCACATGTGGGCCTGGTGGCTGGGCAATTTTGTGACCTCACCCTGCTGTCTGTGATGAGGCACAACCCACTGCACAGGGCACAAGACTGAGGCTCAGCATTCGAGGGACTTGCCCAGAGGTGGTAGAGCTGGGGTTAGACCCTGGGGCCAGTCAGACCCTACAGCCTTGCCCTCTCTCTGAGCTGACTGTTTTTCCAGAGCAGCAGAGCCCCAGCTGGACTTTGGGCCTGAATTCCTTCAATGGTTTGGGGTGGGCTACAGAATTTGGCTCCTGGGACAGTTGCGATCACTTCTCTGGTTCATTAGTTTCGTTAATTAGGCTTTCAGTGAAGAGAGAAGGCACTGTTTTACTTTACTGTCATTTATTCAACATAAATCACCTGGATGAAAATGCAACCCACATACCCTGGGTTAAGGACTGACACCCCCCGCCCCCAGGCCAGACTGAAGTCTTCCCAGATTTTTTCCTACCTATCCCCTTTGCTCATCCTGCCCTGGCCACACCCAGACTTCCCCCACCCCCTCGCCGCAGCTGTGCACCTACCTTAAGCTTCCACCCTCCCTGCAGAGACTGACCCTGTTGGTCCTTGTAGGCCCAGCTCGAGTCACCCCCTCTAGCTGGAAGCCTGTCTACCCACCTCTGGGCAGGCACTCAGCACTTCCTGCCTCCCACAGATCTGATTTCTACCAGAATGTGATCTCCCTAAGAGTAGGGATGCGGTCTCACTCCTCCCCAAAGCTCACGATGCTACCAGGGTCATGGCTGATGCAGAAGCATAGGCAGGCCTGTGGGCTGGCCCCAGGGCCTTCAGACTCACTGGTAGGCACCTGCACTCTGGCCCTAGGTCTTCCCATCTTCTCCTGGACTCCTCCTGATCACCAGGCTATCATCTTCTCCCCACTTCTTCTTCCTCCTCCTCCACACCTTGCAGAGGGGACCCAAGGCCTTGCCCCTCTCCCCTCCTGCTCTAGTATGTTCTGCAAAGTCCCATCCATTCTCAGGTCTTCCAGAACCATCCCTGTCCTTAGCCCCCCAACCCCTCTCCTGCTCCCTGCTCTGGAGCTCCAGGAACACCTGCTGCCTTACCACCAGCCCCACACAGAGGAGCTATAACCACCTTAGGCTGGCCATTTCTCAACTCACTCATCTTCCACCCACACTGGCCCCTCATTCTGCACCCCACCCACCCCCCACCGTAGTCAATGTAAAGGACCAACATCCACCTTGTCACCCAAGCCAGACCCTGGATCCCCAAAGCCTCTTTCTCCCTCAATCCCTACTTCCAAATGGTCATCGATTGCCAATGACTCTCCCCGCTCAGTCTCCCCCAAACCCACCCTTAGTTTCTGCCCGCCCAATGGTGCCAGTCCCATCCCCAGCCCCCTGCCTGGTTTCCCTGCAGCTCCTCTCCCTCTCTTGGGCTCTTAAACTTTGCCAGGCACTGGGACCCGTTCCAAACCTTACCTCTGATCTAGATCACTCTCTACTGTAAAAAACAAACAAACAAAATCCCTGATGAAGCCCTCCTAGGTTTGGCATAAGCTTTTGTCTCTTTGCTATAAAGCAGTAACAGTGCAGCTAATACCTACTGAAGGTTTGCTGAGTACCATTCCAAGCTGTTCACACATGTGAGTGCCTTTAATCCTTATAACACTCTTCCATCCATTTCACAGACAGGAAAACCAAGGCACAGAGAGGTGAAATAACTTACCTGATGCCACACAGCCTCTCAGTGGCCCAGCTGGGATATGAACCCAGGCAGCCTGGCCCTCAGGCTCATATGCTTAACCACTCCACAGAGCTTCCTGGAACCCAGGGTGCATCATGATGGCCATGCCAGCCTCCACTGCCCCCCTCCCGCCCCGCCTACCGCCTAGGTAGGTTCCCGCTGTCAGGGCTGGGCTCTGGAGCTGGGTACAACTTTGCCTATGCCACGCTCTCTCATCCAGCCGCCCCTCCCTCTCCTAGCCAACGCCGCCCAGCCCCTGCCCACTCTCGGTGGCTCCTCCCGGGAGAACACAGCTTCGTCAATCACCAGGTGCCCCTATCTGGGATCGGCTCCCCCACTGCACGGCTCCAGCACTAAACGTGTGAGCTATCAGGTTAAACTGCTGGATTCGATCACATGCACGCTGGCTCTAAAATGAGACACATTTGGAACACGGCCCGACGTGGCTCATTGATTCATTCTCGGCTGGAGATAAACAGAGGAGAGAACAGTTTTGTTCGCCTCCAGAAAGACTCAAGGGGTGGCTTGCCAGGGAGGCTTAACTTCATCAGTGACGCCAAATCACCACACTGGCCCACCCACCCCAGGTCTCCCAGGGGGATGCCCATGGGGGACTTTCCTGCCAGTCCACCAGTGTATGGGAGCGGGGGATGGGGGATGGCAACTCCAGGACACCAGCCCTTGTCATGGCACCATTTTGAATGCGGGGAGGCGGGAGCCTGTGCCAAAAAGGGAGCTTGTTTCAATCCCAGAGGCAGGGGGCAGCGGAACCCAGACTCATGACTCCGGATCCTGACTGCTAGCAAGATGCTACTGCTTCTTTGCTGGAGAAAAGGGAGTCATTCAGTAGAGAAAGCTAAGGGTTTCACCCCAAGAGGGTCAGCCACGTGTGCCCCCAAAGTCCCACCTCCTTGTAGGTCCTCAGGTGCCCAGCAACCTCGTAGTAAATGGTCACAGATCCTGCCTCTCGGGCCACCGCCACGCCTGTCCTTGGGTCGATATGGAGGACGTTGCTGGATGAGGAGCTCCAGGTTCCAGAGAGGCCTGGGAGAGGAAGTGCTGGCTGTCACTCACCATTCCCATAGCCAATAGCACGGCCAAACTCTGTCCCCCAGGTGACAGCATCAGCCTCTGGCCCCGCCCAGCCCCATGCTCCACATTGCTGCCCCGGGGGGCTCAACTCATCAACCTCAGGGTAGAAGCCATCTATCCCACTGGCCTTGGCACCCTGGCTGGGGCCCACTCCCCCCACTCCCACCGCAGGCTCCTGGCTGCAGCCACCCGGGGCTAGCTGCAGGCCTAGGGCACCTGCTCTCTGCACAGCTGCAACCCCTGCCGAGTGAACCTTCCGCCCTCCTTTCTCTCTAGTGCCTCCCTGCTTGTAATTTCTTGATCATTCCCTTGTCCTGGGATGACCTGGGAGCTGGCCCTCTCCACAGGACCACCCCCTTCCCAGCCCCAACTGTTTATCCAGTGTTTTTTAGCAAACAAAGCCGATGTCAGGGTTGAGGGCTAGTGCTAGACAACATTTCTTAGTTAAAAGCCAATCATGTAGGGGCGCCTGGGTGGCTCAGTTGGTTGGATGACTGCCTTCGGCTCAGGTCATGATCCTGGAGTCCCGGGATTGAGTCCCGCATCGGGCTCCCAGCTCCATGGGGAGTCTGCTTCTCCCTCTGACCTTCTCCTCGCTCATGTTCTCTCTCACTGTCTCTCTCTCAAATAAATAAATAAAATCTTAAAAAAAAAAAAAAAAGCCAATCATGTAACAGAATATAGACCACAAAATAACCACCATATTCTATTTCTGGCAAGTTAGATTTGTTTTTCTTTAAGAGCAGTGTTTAACTTCCTTTTAAAATGAATTAGATAAAGAAAAAATAGGGAGTCAATTTGAAACTTTGGAAAAAAAGAAAACAAAAAACAAATGATGTAGATCATGGATATACAACACAGGTGGCATGGGAGCAGCTGAAATCCGGAAATCACGGAACAGGCCCAGTAGCTATTCTTTGCTTACATTTCCTTTTGGACGTACTCTGACCAGCCCTGTAGCTACTAGGCACAAGTGCCTTCATATGAAATAGGTAGTTTCCTGGGTGCATTTTGAGGGCTGGATTGGGAGGGCCCCCCTGCCTTAGCAGATATGGGATGTCTCCTGTGGCAGAAACTTCTACCAGACAGTGCTACGTGAGTGCAGGGGCTGGCAAGCTTGCTCTGTAAAGAGCCAGATGGTACATGTGTCAGGCTGTGGGGGCCTGGAGGTCTTTGATGCCACTGCTCGGCCCGGCCGTTGTAGGGGAAACACAGCCACCAACAGCACATGAATGAAGGGGGATGGCGGAATTCCAAAGCCATCCTGTTTGCAAAAAGAGGCAGCACACTGGATTTTGCCTGTAGGGCTCTGATGCCTGCTCTTGGACCTCCTCCGAGCTCTGTCCATCTTACCCACACCAAGGGAGCCCGCTCCCATCTTTGGGGCTGTCCGGATTCAGAAGGAGTCCCCGGCCCGTATCCATCTCTCTTACCTTCCAGGCCGACCAGGACTGTGGCCAGACAGAGCACGTCTCCCACCACAAGCGCTCCGGATAGCTCCGGGGAGATGGCCTGTTGGACAGGCAGCGGGACGAAGTCGGAGAGGCCCACGTGCTCGGCATCCCACACGCTGAGCAGCGTCAGGCCGACGCTGATGGTGCGCACGACGCACGTGTGGTTGGTGGCGCCCTTCCCGATTTGCACAAACTCGTCTCTAGGCACAGGAGGGGGAGGTGGGCGCTCAGTCTCAGGGAAGAGGTGCTTGACCCCCGAGGGAGATATATGGAGGCCCCTGCCCAGACAAGCTTCTTGTTGACCGTGGCCCCAGATGTCCCTCCGGCTCAAGGTTACTGAGCAGCTGGTGCAGATCTGGGGCCACTGCAG
Organism: Mustela nivalis; assembly: GCF_964662115.1. Taxonomy (NCBI): domain Eukaryota; kingdom Metazoa; phylum Chordata; class Mammalia; order Carnivora; family Mustelidae; genus Mustela; species Mustela nivalis. The sequence goes on from NC_139020.1 coordinate 160,828,312, forward strand.
GCCATGCTAAACCTGACCTCCTCTCCTCTGTCCCAGGAGGAGCCCTTGGCCCAGAGCTGGGGTGGCCTGGAGCACGTCCCCATGTTCTAGAAAGGAAAGCTGAGGCCAGAGGGCAAGGGGAGTTACAAAGCGCTTGTCAGTCCCTTCCCAACAGACCAGTGGGAGGAGGCACGACCTCTGTCCTCTGCCTCCTTTAAAATGGGGATGAGAATAAACCCATGGCGTCCTAGGCTTGACATAGTGCTAAACCAGGTCGGCGGCTATAATGCATAGGGACCAGCAGCTGGTGCATGACACATGCTTGGTCAGCACCAGGCCTGCACTGGCCGGCCAGAGAGGCAGGGTTTCTGGCTTTATCACTTCCCTCCACTGCCTTCTGATCCCTCAGCCCTGACTGGTCCCCAGGAGACGGGCTCCCACCACAAAAGTGCCAGCACGACTTCTGTGGGGTAGCCGAGGGGCTGGGAGGACCTGCCTCCATTTCCTCCAGGGTAGCCTTGGTCCCAGACCGAGGCACGGCTCAGACCATGGGCACAGAGCTCCATGGTTTGCCGGAGGCCTTCATGACTATGGCCTCGGTTGATGGCCCTGAGGATGAGGCAGGTTCCCCACACGACAGGTATGGAGACTGAGGCCTGGAGAGATGAGTTGCCTTGCCTGGGAAGGGTCCACAAAGGATAGAGCTGGGGCTTGAACTGGGCCTAACTCCAAACCCCAGTCCTCCTACCATGCTACTTCCCCAGTGCTTGGCCCTGGGTATGTGAGCCACAGGGAACACATCTGTTGCAGGCCTGCGGGGAGGCCAACTTGCAATGGTCACTCACACCTGCATATACTCTTCTGTCCCCGTATTCCCTAGAACCACCGCCTAAGCTGTCCTCTTTCCTCCTGTGCCCAATGGCTCGCTCTCCTGCTTTTAGCTAGTATGTACCAGAGGCTTTAAAATCACCTGCAGGTCTCCTAAAAACACCAAGTGCTGGGTCCTGGGAACTTGCATTTCTAAGGGCTCCTGGCTGCTGTTGGCCAGGCTGGTCTGGGGACCACGCCTTGAGACTCACTGCTCCAGCAGACCCAGTCAGAGGTTTCAGTGGGCCCAGATGGAGGCCACAGCTCTCTTCCTGCTCTGGAGAGCACCCTGTCACCTCACCTGAGACCTTCCAAAATACAGTGCAGCTAACAGCTATAAGAGATAGCCAAAATGACTTGCCCATGGAGCCAGATGCGACCTGGTATTCAAACCCCACTTTCTGGCTGTGTGACCCAGGGCAAGTGGCTTGAACTCTCTGGGCCTCAGCAAATGGGCTATAGTGAGGCGTCAGTGAGACACGGCAGAGGCAGTGGACATCACACTCCTTCCTCACCAGCACCGGAGTGCTGGAAGGTGTGGCCTTACGGGGTTACCAACTTTTGCATCTGCCTATCACAGAGCCAGTTCATTGGCCATGACTGTGTCATGGTTCCATGTCCCCTGCGATGGGCTTTCCCAGGTATACAGAAGTCTTACCTCAAGCCCTCCAACCCCAAACCCAAACCCGACACCTGTGTCGGTCAGGTCAGGTGTCAGGTCACCTCCTGCCCACTGGGGACATCACCGATAGCTTCCTGCCACATGGTAATAAAGGTTCTGGCCTGTTTTCCCCTCACTCCTGCCTCCGGAGCCAGCCCAGGGTTTCCCCCTGGGGCCCTACAAGTGTGGCATGTCCCCTCCTCTTGGTGACCGCAGGTAATGAAGTCTCCTTTCAGTGGCACTAGACTGTCCAGTTGCCATCCAGGTCCAACTGAGGCACTCCTTCCCGTGAGAAATGAGGGTCTCCCACAGCCTACCTGTTGGTTGCAAAGCTGAGCACCGAGTTGTGAGCATGGAAGATGTCTCCAGAGTTGTCGTGGAAGTGGACTGTGAAGGTCACAGTCATTCCCAAAGGCAGGGCTGCCAGAGCCTCCCTGTTGTGGGTGTGCAAGACAGGGCTCATGGAGATCCTCAGGTAAGAAACAGGAGACACCTGAGGACATGAGCAGATGTGGTAGTGACCGCTCTGGGAACCAGCTTCCCCAGCTGGGTACCGCCCTCGGGAAGGACCGGGGACTAGATTGACGTGGGGGTCCTGGGAGGAGGAAAGGCCTTGGTCTCCTGAGAGTCCTGAGCTAGTGATGAGATTCCTGCCTTTCCACAGAGCGGGCCAGACTCATGAAAAGAAAACCCAACCTACAAGAGCCTAAACCCGTGACTTTGAAAAATTATTATCATTATTCATTTTGCAAAATATCCCCTAGGCTTTGAATGTTCGGTTTCTTTGGGAAACTTGGCTCTCTGGGCATTCAAGTGAAGGAATGCCCATTGGGGACTACAGGGGAAGCATTAACTGGGGGGCACTGGGAGGCTGTGGGTGCTGCAGGGAAAGCAGGATGGGGAGGAGGAAACCCGAGCTCCTGGCCCCCTAACACCGAGATAAATCTATCCTGGCCAGAACATTTGCTCCCTCGAAAGACCTAATTTCTGGGATGAAGCTCAGTGGGTACAGTGATAGGTAAACAGCTGGTGCTCAATACCTATTTGCTGAAGTAGGATGAGCAATGAGTAGCTTCCACTTACTCAAAAAGTAGGGTGGAGGGTTCCCTGCAAGGCACCCACTTTGAAACAAAAAGGCACTAATTAAGGAAGCAGGTCAGGGACCCAGGCAAAAATCTCAAAACTTGAAGTCATGTGTCTTGTCTGTCACTCAGGATTCAGCCTGTGGCAAGGAGGTACAGGAGGGAAATCTGGGGGACCTACCCAAAGGATGCCCAAGGAGAAAACCCCCAGCACTAAGGAGCATGGAATGGCAGGGGCCATGGGAAGTGTTGTGATAAGGCTGGGAGACACAACCCCGAGCCCAGCCCATGTGGATTAGGGCCCAGGCTCTGCCTCACAGTCACCAAGAGTGACTCTCTTCCACAATAAGTCTCACTTTCCTTGCCTTTCCTTACTGAACTCTTCATGTCACCATGGATATAATGTGATGATTTCTGCACCGGGCATCTAGCACACACAGCCACTGCTCCTGGGCACCAATCAGGTACCGGCGGCCCCATCGGGACACGGGGATGCCAGTCCCAGCAGATCACAGGCCTTGCTGGGCCTGTTTCCCCCTCTGTGAAATGAGGCCATTATGATCAGTAACCTACAAGGACCTTCAGCTGTGACACCCAGAAGATGCTATAGCTTTTCCTCTGGGACCTTTGTCCCCAAGTTATCTGTCAGTGAATTCTTCCATACAATTTCTCAGCTCAAAGGTGAATAGATCCATTTTACACCTGCGAGGGGCAGGTTTTTCCTTCAGTGCTATTGCCTTCATTACTCTAAAACAGGAGGAGAACACGATCCTACCTTTACGGCAAAGATGATGGTTTGGTTGGCCCCGAAAGTCTCTTGAGCAGTCACTTCGATTGTAGACGTCCCAATCACAGACCCGGACGTCAGGAAGCCCTTCTCATCCACATGCACCACGGGGACCTTCTCCGGCCCACCCAGGACACGGTAGCTCAGAGATGCCGCACCATCCCTTTGAAAAACAAACAGACCCAGTTTTTCAGAGCGCAGCAGGGAGAGCAGGTCGCAGCGAAGGGGCCCGGTGTCTCTGCCCTGAGATGCAGCCATCTGGGCTTCCTGAGGGCTCCTGGGATAAGGAAAGACCTGAACCTGGCCCCACTGTACATTAGGACCCGGGTGGGCAGCCTGTGCATAACCTCCTTGGTCCCCTGTGGGAAACCTAATATAGAAAACCGATGGTTCCAAGGAGAGTGGTGCTCCTTGGAGAAAACACTGACAGCTGAGCTTCTCCCGTCCCTTGCATGGGACATTTGCTGTAAAGATCGTTTCTGGGGGGACACCTGGGTGACTCAGTGGGTTGAGCCTCTGCCTTCGGCTCAGGTCATGATCCCAGGATGGAATCGAGCCCCGTGTCAGGCTCTCTGCTCGGCGGGGAGCCTGCTTCCCTCTCTCTCTGCCTGCCTCTCTGTCTACCTGTGATCTCTGTCTGTCAAATAAATAAATAAAATCTTTAAAAAAAAGAAAAAAAAAAAAAAAAGATCGTTTCTGGGGCAGACTGTTTCTCATTTACTGACATAAGGCAGCCTGGCACAGTGGAAAGTGGATAGGGCCCTGAGTCGGGCAGATCCTGAGCACAGTCCCAATGCCCAGCAGATAGCTGCATGCCTCGAGGCACCTCGTGTCTCCTCTCTTGGCCCTCAGTTTCCCCAACTGTGAAAGGGAAGCAATGGTCTTGCCCTGTCTAATTTCTAAGGGCAGGGGACTGGGTGAAAATGGGCTACTTGCTCAGAAAACGGTTCGTAAAGCTGCCAATGATCCTCACTGGTTAGAAGACAAATACCACAGTGTTTTATAATCTCTCCCATGTGTTTTGTTTAATAAAGAAACGACAAGGGGCGCCTAAGTGGCTCAGTGGGTTAAAGCCTCTGCCCTCGGCTCAGGTCATGATCTCAGGGTCCTGGGATCGAGTCCTGCATCAGGCTCCCTGAGAGCCTGCTTCCTCCTCTTTGTGAGGAGGAAGGGCTTCCTGCCTATTTGTGATCTCTGTCTGTCAAATGAATAAATAAAATCTTAAAAACAAAAACAAAAAACGATAAGAAGGAAATGTGCTCGCCCCCAGAGCTAGCCTCTGTCACCTTGCTCTTTGTACGCAGCCCTACGGACCCTCCTCAGATGAGGATAATAAGGGCTATTGCCTCAGCTGCAACTTTCTGCCCCATCACCAGCCCCTTCCTTGGAACCTGCAGAGGTCCTGCTCATCCTTCAAGACGCAGCTCAAGGGTGCCTGGGTGGCTCAGTGGGTTAAGCTGCTGCCTTCGGCTCAGGTCATGATCTCAGGGTCCTGGGATCGAGGCCCGCATCGGGCTCTCTGCTCAGCGGGGAGCCTGCTTCCCTCTCTCTCTCTCTCTGCCTGCCTCTCCATCTACTTGTGATCTCTCTCTGTCAAGTAAATAAATAAAATCTTAAAAAAAAAAAAAAAAAAGACGCAGCTCAAGAGGTGCCTGCAGGGCTCAGTTAAGTGTCTGCCTTCAGCTCAGGTCATGATTCTGGGGTCCTGGAATGGAGCCCCAGTAGGGCTTCTTGCTCAGCGGGGAATCTGCTTCTCCCTCTGCCCCTCCCCCTACTCTTGCTTGAGCTCTCTCGCTCTCAAATAAATCAAATCTTTAAAAAAAAAAAAAAAAGACCTAGTTCAAGCATTTCTATCTGACATGTCTCTCCTAAAGCCTCGCACAGAAGGCCCTGCTTTGGGTTACAGCTAAACTATCATACCTTGTTTGACTGTCACCCTTCTCGTGCCATGCTCCTCTTCACCACCACGGGCACACCAGATGGTATTTAGATATGTGTGTGTTTCACACAACATGCAAGTACCCTGTGGTCCTCGGAGCACCCCCTGTGGCAAACCGCCACTTACACGCAAGTCAGGGCTACCAAAGGCACCCGCATGAAGGCGAGACAGGAATTAAACCGCAGTCAGTGTGCATCCCCCCGAGTGGGGACCTGGCTGAGTGCAGGGCTGGGGTGGGGCCCAGAACTTGCCTTTCACCCTGTGCCCCGGAGATGCCCAGGCTGCTGATTCAGGAATGCTACCCGCCGAGCAGTGTGTCTTGAAGACAAAGGGGCATTTGGAAGTCTAACTCTTCCAAGGTGGTACATTTTCCCCCTTTGGAGTCACGGACTGGAGCAGTGGGCATTACAAGCTTGCTGGGTGCGAGGGAAGAAGAGACAGGCCCACGGGGACCAGCAACGTGGAGCCGCAGGAGCAATTGGTGGGGCGGGGAAGGGGCCTGCAGAAGCCGCACCCACTTCGCACAGAGAGGGACGCAGCTGGCTGGAAGCGTCTGACAACTTTGACAAATGAGTCGTTGGACGCGGAGCGCCACTCCTCAGCCTGCTGCAAATGAGCGCTGAGTCACGTACCTGTTTGTCTGAAGCTTTATAAATGAGTTGGGTGACATTAATATTTGTTCTGCTTCTATTTCAGGGTTCAGCAGCAGCAGCTTCTCGAATACCTGGAACGGAGGGCGAGGTTGGTTCCTGGCAGGCGCTGGAGTCCCGTCCAGCCCCCTGTCCCCACTCTTGGCAGTGAGACCAGGTGGGGGGAGGGGCAGAGATGAAGAACACCGTTGGGGGCACCTGCCAGATGGCAGGGAATGGGATGCATAGGGCAGGCTTTTAACAGAGGCCAGGGGTGTGATGAGAAAGAGTGGACAGGCAGGCTCATGTGTGCATACCCCATTGAAGCCAGGGAGCACAGGCTGCTCCCCAGGTTCCTATGGTGGGTGCGATCTTTGTGGGCATGGAAGGAGGTGTGCAGAATTACAGGGCTCAGGGTCTGTCTCAGCTGATCCTCATTGTGCCCAAGTCAGGATAACCCCTAGCTGCCCCTTGGCCCTGATCTTCCTCCCTCTTGTCCTGCTCTCCTGGGAGCCACAAAGTGTGGGGGCAAGTGGGTCAGTGAACCAGACTGGCAGGTGAGAAACCTGGTCATGTCGGAGTGAATCAGATCAAATCTGATCCTCGCTTCCCAGGAGCCCCAAGGCCTGCCACAGCTCCCCAGCCTACGGTTGCAGCTCTTATGGGAACTCCAGAATCCTCCTGACAAGCACCCTAACTGCCTACCACCCTTCCAAGTCCTTTTCTCTAGGGGGCCTTGGGAGGACCTCTCTTGGCCTCTGGGCCTGGATGCGGAGTCCAGCTTTGTGCTCCCCCACTGGCTTCTGATCTCATCAGATGGGCTGGAGTCTAAAGGGTCCAATTTTCATTCCCTTCCAGCCTTGCTATGTTCTGATCATATACATAAGCCCAAATGTCCTCATCTGTAAAATGGGTCTAAAAGCAATAATCCTTGCCACGTTCGTCTCAAACAGCAGGCCTCATGTAGCAATGGGAGCAGTACTTCCTAAATGGTGACTGATAAATTGTCTCTGGGAGCAAGATGGGGTTCTGATGTCGGTGGGGGGGGTGGTCCCTGCCCTGGGCAGGGGGTACCCAGCATAGAGCATCAGTTCTGACTTGGATACATGCATGGGCCGGGAGACATACTTATAAATGGGTTTCCTCCTGCTTTTCTTATATGCATGTTCTTTGTTGCCCCTCTTTGGATGGAGAGGTGGCTGTGAGAGGGATCTTACTTTCCTGTTAACTCAAGTGTCAGGAAAGCAACAGTGTGAGCACCAGGGTCAACAGCGACGGACCCGTGGCCTCACCACCCAGGGGATGACGAGGGGGAGCGGTGGGGCTGGCTCCGCTGAGGGGAGGCTGCTTCTCATCGCCTGCTGATTCTGCTGTGTACCAAGACACCGAATCTCTAGGACAAGCTGCCTACTGGGTTTTTAGACAACATCTTCCTATTTTTAAATGTTGGCAACAAATAAAAATTGTTTTAGAGCGCTGCATGAGCCAAAGCAAATACATCTGTGGGCTGGATCCAGCATGTTGAAGTTTCTGAGGTACTCAAGCCTCCAGCTGTCAGCTCGGGAAACTGAGGCACAAAGATGTTAAGTGTCTCACTTGAGGTCACAGAATGTGGAAGCTGCAAAGCCCTGTCTTTAATCCCGTGAGAGGCACCAGACACGAGGGGGCTTGAATCTGTTTCTTTTCTCATGATATTTAGGGACCACTTTCAGGTTTTTTTTTGCAATTTAGGGGGACCCAGAGGTTACTGAGTCCCAGATGGGCAGAACGGGGCCCTCTGAAGCTAAAAATGCTCTTCAGAAGCAACTTGTCCCCTCCTAGTTTTACAAGGGCCCCGAAGGACAGGGGAGGTAGGAGGGCAGGCCAGAGACAGAAATAACGGGTGTCGAGTCCCAGGAGGGAGAAGAGCCATCCCAGGTCGTCCACACAGCACAGCCCTTTAGGCCTTTCTGGGCCCACCGCCCATTCACAACCTGGAGGGGACACTTGGACCCCTTCCCCCTTGGGCCGCAGGCTTGTCCTCAAGCAGCAGCCCCCACGGACTTCATGGGAGCACCTCCCAGGACAGACAACACTGGGAGGTGGAGAAAGGCAAGTATGCCTCTGCTAAGTGCTGAGTATTTGTGAAATAAACACAGACAATTCAATGAATGCCTCACAATTTTCCAGCTTCTTCCTACCACGAAGGTGCTTCCAACACCAAGCATAGAATTATCTGCTATTTGGGGAATACACCAAGTTATTTCATGCCTCCCGGACTTTGTACACACTGCTCCTGCCACTTGGCCTGCCAGCCACCCGCCCCCATCCTGCTGGCCCAGGGAAGCCTCAACTCTGGGCTCCCACAGCACCTTATATACTCCTGGCTCCTGCAGACTGAGAAGCCATCAGGTGTAGGAGTGGTAGCAGGGCTCATGTGGGCCCAAATGGCCCTGGGTTGGGGGGTGGGATGAGCACACTGGCTTTCCCCCTAATGGTGACTCCTGTCCCCCCGCCCCTTTACCTGGATTTGGATCTCATCGGCGAGTTCTTTGGCGAGGCCGTGCAGCTGCCCAGCAGCAGGGTCCAGAGCCTTGACCACCACCCGCAGCCCGGTCCTGCCTTTCACCCGGCCATGCACATTCATGGCAAAGTTGTACTGTGACGGCAGCTGTAGTGAAGCCTGGGACAGACACCAAACGCGTTCTCAGGAAAGGCCTAGGGCCCTGGTACCCCTGACAGCTGGTCCTGGGTACAGGACCCTCCCAACCACCCACTCCCTGTTGTGCACAGGTAAGGTAAGAAGAAACCTCCCCAAACCAACTCCTACTTGGGCCCTGCATGACCACAGTGCACTGGGGGTGGCAGGCCAGAGTTACCGGGGCTGACTCCCTGTCCCATTTCCCCACTGGTGCACTGGGTGACATACACCAAGTCCTTTCCCTTAGATGGGCTCTAGTCAGCACTAAGACGGGTCCAGTACCTTTTCTTCCAGCTCTGAGGTTTGAGGAAAGGCCAGGGTCCCTCTAAGAAGGGCTAAGGGGAGGAGAGTTTGTCCTTAGGGAAAAATCTGGAAAAAGCCCCAGGGTTGCCCGGCATCACCTCCGAGAGATCGTGAGAAGTTACAGACTAGGGACCCTGACCCCTGTGATGTTCTGGAACTTCTGCAGCCTCCCCACAGCCTGTCATTGTTGCTGCCTTCTGAAGTTGGCTACTATGAAGCCCATCTGTAGCGCTTAGCAGTGTGTGCTTCAAGTGGAAAGGGCTACGAGGAGGGAGAGCTAGGAGCCCAGATTCCGGGACACGAGAGGACTGGGAGTGGAGGAAGGACACTACGGGAGGATGGTTGTGGTGGCAGCGTTTGCAAGAAGCTGTCCAGACGAGCCTTGAGAGATAGAATGGGGCTAGCAGTAGCCTGGGAGGGAGGGTGCAGACCTCATGGGCAGAAATATGGGGAGAGACCTTCCTGCTCTGGACACTGGCGCACATGCTGGGGGAGGGGGCCCTGGGTGGGTAGTTACCTCGTGGTGTCGCCCCCGGATGTCCAGGATGTCCCGCTTGGTGACAGACCAGTGGAAGGTCAGGCCTGGCACAGCATTGCCAAAGGAGAAAGGGTTCTGATTGTTGGTGATCCCAGTGATATAAACAGGCATCTGCAGGAGAGAAGGCAGGCCTGTGACCACAGGAGTCCCGCTGCCGAGAGGGCCCCCCAAGAGCCCCAGGGCACTGACTGTCTCCTTTGTGCCATGGGACATGTGCCCCATTCTTCCCTTACCTGGATGGGCCCAGTGCAGGTGCAGGAGGGGCGGGTAGAACAGCCAATGATCAAATGAAAGACAGAACAAGCCCCTCTGTGTACTGTCCTTCTTGGGCTGTGGACAGTGTCTCACCTTGGCTGACCGACCCCCTTCTTCGTGATATGACCCCCCATGTCCCCCGGAGCTCCAGGGTGCCGGCAGTCTCCCAGATGGCACAGCTCATTCTGCCCTGGGTCCCTGCCTCTGCTCTTATCTTTCAACCTAACCGGGGGTCCCCACACATGGGGGATGGGCATGAGTGGGAATTGCAGTTTCTGAGTGCTCGCCAGAGAAAACACGTGGAGGAATACTGCCAAAAGCTAAGAGCAGACTCCGTGCCAGGCTGTCAGGTCGATTTCCAGTTCTATCACTTACTAGTTGTGTGACCTAGGGCCCAGGCCATAAGCTTTCTACATGCATTCATTTCCTCATCTATATCAGAGAGATGACATGGGGGGCAACCTCACGGGTTGTTAGCAAACATTGACTGAATTATTGCATAGAAAGCGTGGAGCAAAGTACCCGCCATACAAGCATGAGCTCCTGTTATATGCCAGGTGCTATTCTAGGTTTGGGAAGCAGGCAGACTCTGGGGGGGTGGGGCGGGGGCACAGGTGTCCCTCAGTAAATGTGCTGGAGAAAACACAAGGGACCTGGAGCAGGAAATACGGGGAAGGCTCCTAAAGCTAGAGCTGAACCCATGGACTGTTGGGGGGCCTGCTGAATGGGAGAAGGAATAGCGACCTAGCCATGACTCAGCCAAGCTCAACCAGAACTCAGAGCCCAAGACCCTCTAGGAGGCTGCTCAGACAGCCAGCACGGATGGGAGGGGCTGGAGAGCTTCCCGCCTCACCTGGGTTCCTGTCCTCATGCGAGTGATGGGGGCTCGGATCCTCACCGCCTGGAGAAGCAGCACCTCCACCTCCACGAGGTCCTAGGAGAAGGGCTTTGGGAGTTCAGGCTGGCTGCAGAAGGGACTAGGGGCTAGCAACGGGTATCACACGAAGGGACCCCTCCAGGGAAGGAGGATCTTGTCAAGGCCAGCTTAGGGTCCTGCAGGCCAGGAGGTCCTCACAAGATGTCCAGCACCTGCTTCTCTTCCCGACGCAGCCTGGCTTTGTGGGTGGCTCACCCCCCCCCAGAGATCTGGCTGCTGTTTTTCCTGTTCCCTTGGGGGTCCCACCTTGGGCCTCTGAGCTTAAGAGGCCTATTTGAGCCACCTGCTCCAGGTCCGCACTTCAAGGACTTGGGGGCAGTGACTGGGGTTGGCTCTTCTGGGTGGCCCTCACAGGACAGGATTCCAGAGTCTCCCAACCCCAAATCTAGCATGTGTCTCTCTGTAAGTGAATAGGGTACTGTGACGAAGGCAGGACACAGAATCTGGCTAGAGCAGACTGTATATGCTCTTTTATCCTGAAGTCTGTACTTGAATTAATCTGGTCAAAAATTAATTTTAGGGGCACCTGGGTAGCTCAGTCGGTTAAGCATCTGCCTTTGGCCCAGGTCATGATCCCAGGACCCCGGGATGGAGCCCTGCGTCAGGCTCCCAGCTCAGCGGGGAGCCTACTTTTCCCTTTGCCTCTTTCCCCTACTCATGCTCTGTCTCTCAAGTTAGTAAATAAAACCTTAAAAAAAAAAAAGTTTGACTTTATTAAGTTTCTTTATAGTGCTATTGACTCATGCTAAACCCAGGCTACTAAAACCTGTAAGCCTTTTTTGCATTGGCTCATACAGGGACCACCTCCTGTGATCCGGACTAAGGCCTGGCATTTAGTAGGTACTCAATAAATATCCATTCCTGTCCTTCCCTTTGTCCTTTTCACAGCCTGGTCTCCTTTTGCTAGTCCCGGCCCACACCCTGGCCATGGGTGCTGCATCGGTGACCTGGTTTGGACAGATGGAACCGGGAGTTTCTGAGCTCCCACACACTCTGTGGATACATGGGCCTCAGCTGAGCCCCTACCTGCCTGGGCTCAAGAAGATGGCTTTCAGCTGGTGCTGGTGGCCCAACCTTTCCAGCTGCCAGGGGGCACCAGGACCTTAACCCAGCTCCTCTCCTGACTCGCCCAGATGGGAGACACAGAGAGAGGTGGCCCAGCGAGGTCAGACCAGGAAGAGAAGTGGCTGGGAGGGAACTGCATGGCTGTCTGCCCCTCCAGCTGAAGTCACAGCCAGCTGCCACTTCAGCCACCTGGGCCCTCAGGAGGAGAAAAATAAACTAGTTCCCGAAGCTGCAATCCTTTCTTTAGAAGGGGGGAGAAAAAAAAGCAACACCTCGTTGGTCTTTCATCTTATTCTCCAGGACATCTATCTGAATCCTGCTATATGCCACAGGGCAGATTCACATTCCCAAGGCTTTCTTGTCGGCTTTATAAAATCGATAGGTAGAATCAAGGCATCTACCTCCATGATTCAAAAAGACTTTGTGGTTTAAGCACAATCCTTGCAGAGATGCTGAAACTCCAGCAAAAGGGAGTAAATCAATGAACTCAATGTCGGATCAAAGTCAGCCTTGGGGAAGAAGGACGCATTAGCCTCCCCTTCTCCAGGACGATACGCACACCAGCTCCCCTGGGTGCCCTGTGTTCAGATGTGGTGAACACAGTGGAGCTCATGGACACCTTCCAGGGAGCCCTTATGCCAGACAAGGAACCAGGAAATGGGGTTCTGAAAAGGCTGTCCATGGTCTTGCTAGAGCAGACACTTCCGCAAGTCACCATGTTCACAGGCTGTCAGGGAGAACTCAAGTCCTCAGCACGTGGAGACCTTCTCCCATCTCCCCTGAGGATCCCAATGAGGTGCCCACCCCCGGGAAACAAAGAACATGATCAGACTTAGAAATCAATGTTTAGGGTACCTGGCTGGCTCAATTAGTGGAGCATACAACTCTTGATCTCAAAGCCATGAGTTCAAGCCCCACACTGGGTGTGAAGCTTACTTAAAAGAAAGAAAAAAAAGAAAAAAGAAACAAAAAAGAAACCAACTTTCTCCCACGTGGAATCAGGGCCGCTGATTAGGGGCAGGAAGAACCCCCACTACGGGGAAAACTCCTCTAGCTGCGCCTTCCAATGTCTGCTAATCCAGAACAGCACTTCGTAAATGTCCGGGAGTCTAGCCAAGAAGCTTGGGGAATAACTTAACCTCCAGTGGCAAAAGTGACTAGTTCATGATTCAGGTTTTCCTTTTTTCCTGAAAATACAAGTCTGCTTCTAAAATCCTACTGGTGTCCAACTGTCCATGTTTAAAGTAGTAGCCAAGCTATGCACACTCCTGAAAACCCACACTAAGCCATAAAGCATGTCGGAGGCAACAGTACCCTTCTCTTCCATCTGAATGTCCCCAAGCCTTGGGCCCCTAGCTCTTCCTTAGGCCCATCATAGGGAAACTGGGTAGCAGCAAATGTCCGGGGGCAGGGGTGCCAGGGGAGCTAAAGGAGTTAAGGGTAAAGTGCCCAGTGCAGAGTCCGCTGTCATAGCTGCTACCACCATCATGCCTTGGAATGTCCCCAGGGCAGGGATAGCGTTGGAGATCCTGTCCTTTAAGAAGCAGCTAGGGAGGGGCGCCTGGGTGGCTCAGTTAAAGCCTCTGCTTTTGGCTCAGGTCATGATCCCAGAGTCCTGGGATCGAGCCCGGAATCAGGCTCTCTGCTCAGCGGGGAGCCTGCTTCCTCCTCTCTCTGCCTGCCTCTCTGCCTACTTATGATCTCTGTCTGTCAAATAAATAAGATCTTAAAAAAAAAAAAAAAAAGAAGCAGCTAGGGAGACTCAGTCTGGAGAAGATGTCCCCAGGTTGGCCGGGCTGGCCCTGGTGGAGGGCAGATGGCAGAGAGGGGCTGTGGACTCAGAGGGCAGAAGCCAGGCCTTCAGGAAGGGGGGAGTGTCCTTGGGACCAGTAACAGCCCGACCCCAGTAAACAGACCTCCTTGCCATCACAGCTGACTGGCATGCCAGCTGCTGGGGGGAGAAGTGCACCCCACAACTAGAGGCTTCAGGAGCCCCCATGACCAGAGGAGCCCATGTGCATTACCTGAGACACGATGACAAGCTTGCCAGTCTCAGCATCCACAGCCTGCACGACCCCAGACACAGTGCCATTGCCGACGGCCAGCCCCCGCACCAGCCCCGCGCTGTTCACCACGGCAACGCTCTCGTTACTGATGGAGAAGAGGATATTGGACTGGGGCTGCGGGCCGCCCTCCGAGGTGATCTGGAGCAGGGAGAAGCAGCAGTGCCCAGTCAGCCCCTGGGTCTCATCCTTGGAGGCGAGGGCGCCGACACACCCGAGCTCTCCATCTTAGCCTCCTGACGCCCAGAGTGGGGGTGGGGCGCGGACTGGAGCCAGGCAGGGGCCACAGGTTGGGTGTGGGCAAGCATGCAGCCTTCGGCTCCTACCTGCATCATGGCCCCAATGATCAGCGTCACCTTCCTGGGTATCAACCTAAATGGGGGAAAGACCTGCATGTGGAAACAAAAGAGAGAAGGGGGCTGTTGTCTTCTGAGTGCACCCGGCTGGGCAGAATCCACCCTGAACATATTCAGGGAGAGGGACACGTGGCTCCTGGATGTCCCTGCTCTGGGAGAGGGGACTGGGGTGGACCTGGGTCCTGCTGAGCTCAAGAAGAGCCTGAGTTCCCCTCCCCAGGACCTCAGCCGGTCCAGGGCCTGAGGATCTGTGGTACCCAGGGGCAGGTTCTGCTGTTTGCAACCCTGCTTCGTTTCGCCAGACCTGAAGCCCCGTGAAAATAAACACATCTTTGTCACATGAAACCTTCTTATAAGGCTCTCACCTCATGGTCCCCTGGCCAGCCATATCAGTGTTACCTGAGATCTATTAGAAATACCCATTCTTCAGCCCACCCTGATCTATGGAATCAGAATGGCAAGGGGATTGTCCCTGAAATTTGTGTTTTAACAAGTCTTCCAGGGGATTTTGATACATGGCAAAGTTCACATTCCGCTGCCTTCAAGGTTTTCCCCCTTGCACAGCATTTCTCCAATTTCTACTGATAAATTGCCCGGGGACAATTCTCTTTTTCGATGCTCTCAAAATTCTCAGATGAAGGAAGAGGGGTTGGGGGGGGGGTCAGGGACAAGGACGCGCTTGTCTCTCTGCACCATGGAAGGCCTGACGTCCTCCTCCTGCCTGGCCGCCCCCCTGGCTCCACCTAGCAGGAGCGCAGGAGGAACCCGGACCGGAGCACAGAGCCCAGTTGCCCAAGGGGCTGCTTTGTACATGAGGATTAATCTCTGTGTGTTGCGCTATTTATAGGCAGAAATGAATTCTCCATCACCAGAAAGGAGCCCTTCCATCCAGAGGCACAAACCACAACTGCCGGCTTCAGAACCATTTAATATAAAGCCTGCCAGCCGCTGAGTGGACAGGCCTGTGGAGGATGCCGACGGGAGGGCACGCATCTCAGCACTGCCACTGAGGGAGAAACTTGGACTTGAATTTGGAGCCATGGCTGCCTTGGCCCCTGAGGACTAGAAGGCTCCTGTGAAACACCTAAGGTCACAAGACAGTCCTAACGCACACATGGAGAGGACTCCTGACATCCCCACTTGCTCCGGGAGCTGCCATGACAGGAGCCCACTCCTTTGGAGGGCTGGTTTGGAGCAATGGTCAGGATGAGCTTCTAGATGTGAGCCTAATCGGCCCACAGCTCCTGCCCAGCTACTCCTTTCTGGCACTTAAGGCTTTACAGAGTACTGTGCCCTCCCCGGCCATGTGACAAGTGGCTCTCCCCTCTGAGTGACATCTCTGAGTGACATCCTGTCCCCCATGTCCCAGAGGGAGATGGGAGTTCCTCAGGCCCCTCCCTGTGGTGCTACCTTCCCGAGGACTGGTTGGGGGGGAGCTCCCTTTGAGTCAGAGGACACGGCAGGGCAGAGATCTTAATATGGTTTCTCCATGGCAGCTTCCTGGATGACCCCTAGAACTCCAAGCCTGTTGCAATAATGACACGTTTCCCACTCCATGCGTACAGGTGGCGAGGGATGGATGGACACCACATGGCTGCCTACTTTTACCTCGATCTGCTGGGAGGCCGAGTTGATTCGCTGTCCAGCTTTATCCATCACCGTTGCAGTGAGACTGGTCTGGCCAATGGCCACACCATGGATGCGGAACGTGGCCGTGTAGTTGTCAAGGGCTTCGTCGAGGGCCCTGGAACAGAGGGAAGGGCTGGGACTTCTCCCCTCAACCTGCCAGTGCTATCCCTGAGATGGCTTTCTGGGACGCCTGGGAGGACTCACACCAACGTGATGATCTGAGAAGCCGCTCGGAGCTTCAGGTCCATGAAGGCAAAGTATTTGGCCAGGAAAGGCTTCTTGTGAAAGTCTAGCACGCGGACATAGGCCTTGACCGTCTTCCCAATCTCCACCTGCATCGTGGGGACAGAGATTCAGGGTAGTCTTTGAGTGACTAATTCTAGCACTGGTGGCACTCCAAGGCTTTCTGCCAAAGCGTTGCTAACCTCAAACCCACCGGCCCAGGCTGAGCTCCAGATAACAGGCCAATCAACAAATGAATATCAATTAAGTGCTTCCTGTACACAGGGGACTTTGGGGATACTCAGATTCATCAATTACACTCCCCACTCTTAAAGAGCTAAGAAGCTAGTTAGAGTGATAAGATGCAGCCAGGATGACGTACAGTAGGCGTTCAATAATGGTCACTGACCAAACTGCTCACACCTGGCAGCGTATACAGTAAGAGCCTTGGCATACCAAGCGTCAGACATGTTTAGTGAAGAAACCGAAGTCTGATGAGGAAATAGGACCGCAGAAGGAATATCTGAAGTCACATAAGAGAATATTGGCTTTTTGGGTACTGTAAGCTGCTCAAACATTTTAATACTAACCATTCTCTCTGGTCAGGAAACTAGGAACCAGAGACCCTCGTAAGCCTGGCCATAGCTCCTTCAGGTATCAGCAAGATAAATTCCCATTGGCATTCAAGAAAAGCCCAGATCTGTCATGTATTCCTTTCCCAAAAGCACTTAGCAATAGTGTGTTTTACTCATTTGCCACTAAGATTCCCACGAATCCACAACCCACACAACAGGGAGAAATTCACCATCAGCAGGGTGTAAGCCTTGCTTAGTGTAGACTAGTAACCTACATCAGCTAGAGGACGGGCATTTCCACCTTGGGTCTAAGGAGGAGACAACTTCGGGCAGAACTTACAGCTGAACTTTCCTGACATAAACTGGCATGGAAGTCTAAACTCAGAGGTCCCTCCACATCGTGCACAAGGAGGGACGGAGGCAAGACAGCTCTAGAAGCTCCAAACAACTCAGGAGGTGGGTAGAGGGACCCAGAGACCAGAAAAAAGAGCAAAGGGCATGAGGAAAGTAATTCCTGCAGCCTCACCACTCTTCACATTTCTGTGAACCAGCAGCGGAGGGCCCTGTCAGGAAGTTGCTACTGACCTTATCCACCACGCGTACGTAGAGCTCCTGAATGTCCGAGACAAACACATCCACCTTTGCTGGGGCTGGGAAGGCAAGGCACAGGTCGTGGATCATGATGGTCGACATGCCTGGGAGCAAAGGGTGCACCTGCAAGGTTGGGGAGTGGTGCTCAGTCTGACAGCCGCTTGTGGCATCAGCCCATCACCCATGAGACACCACCTCCAGGAGGCCTCCAGGCCAGGGCACAGAAGCAGCGGACAAGGAAAATCCTAACCCAGCTACTGTCCTGCCTACTCCTCGTTTTGAGCCCTCACTGCCAGCCAGGCGAAGGGCTTGAAATGTAACATGATAGAACCAGGGTGGATCTTGAAGTACATTTACTTCAACTTGGTAAGATTTACAATTTAAGATTTAAAAAAATGGAAGTTGCTTAAAGCAGGGCAGTCAGAGGCCACGAACACACACAAGGGCACCAACCAGGGTTTCACATCTCCAGTACATGCCACCTGCCTCTGCAGCTTCAGCAGTAGAAGACTGTGCTATGCGTGACATAGCTCCTTTCTGAACGAAACTCTCACTTGGCAGTCCTCATCTGACCCCACAAATCTCAGAACCTGTAAACAGACCACAGAGGCCACCACAATCTCAAATATTCGCTCTGTGAGTCTCATTCATCCCGACATTCATGTCTGCCTTGGCCGTGTTTGAAGTAGGGACCTCGTGAAGATTCTGAGTGGAGGGACACACCTGAGTGACTGTGTTCCAGTCTTCGCTGCAAAGACACCCCCACCCCCATTTTAAACCTCCCTCTTTCCCTATCTGCTTCACAGATCCCACATTCAAACTGCACGATAATCACTATCTCATGCTGCCAATGTGCCCACAGTGGTATGCTGTATTGCTTAGGCATGTATCTCAATTGGGTGGTCTGGGGCTGGGCAGGTGGGGGGTAAGCCACGGAGCTGGTGGCTGGGTCCAGAGGGTGGCTTCCCATCCCTGTCTAGCCCTGGCTTTGCTGGCTGCAGTTTGCGCTGGTAGAGTCATTTGGCAGGAGGTAGGAAGGGGGGCAGTTTACAGGGATTCAGTGTTTGAAAAGCTACAATGTCAGTATTAAGAACCTGTGGGGGGAAGAAAAGCAGGTTTCTGAACCAAAGGAGACATCCAAACGTGGTCACATTATATCCAGGTTAAAATCCTTTGAAGGTGGCCCAGAAAATGAGTCCAAATCCTTCATATGTCCTAGAAGAAACTGGCATGAAGCTGGCCCTTGCCCAGGGCTCTAATGTCACTGCAAAACCTGCTCCCTCACCACCGTCAGGCTCCAGCAGCCACTGTTCTGCTCTGGTTCTCAAAGCCAGCTAGGGCCTGTCTGCCTCAGGGCTGCATAGCCCATCTTAACAACCTGGGGCTTTTTTCCCTGCACCCCATCTTCACCGGCTGGCTCCTCATCCTTCAGGCTTCTGCTCAAGCATCCTTCCTAGGAAAGTCTTCCCAAATTAGACAGCTAAGGCTTCTTTGCTTCTGCTGCTCACTTTTCCTGGTGCAGCTTTATTGCTTATAATTGGGCTGTGACAGAGATCATTGTCTAGTGTCCATCCTCCCCCAGGCTATCTTCTCACCAGCCTCTCTCAGGGCTGGGCCTAGCGTCTGGCACAGGCTCAGTCCCCAATAAACATGTATTGATCAGACCAAGACCCAGGGTACAGCTCTAGGTTACTGTAGTGATGGCAAAGAAACTTGGTATTCTAGTCTGTCTGCTTAGCTTTAATATTAACTTTGTGAAGAACTACAAATTCTAGAAAAAAAAAAAAAAACAGTCTGCAAACCCATGTACCCTCATCTCTTTGGGAAGTACTGACTGCAGTCCAACTCCTTCAGTGCACATATGGGGGAAACTGAGGCCCACACAGGTTGAGAACCGAGCCTTGAAGGGGCAGCACTGAGAAGAAAAGCCAGGTGCCTGAGCTCCCAGTTCAGGGCTCCTTCTACCACACTCTGCCAGAGCGAGATGCCCGCAGCAACCAAAATGGAACCGTGGGCAAGGGAGGAGGGCAGGCCAGGAAAAGGCCAGGACTGAGACTGAGGCCCAAGCCCACAGTGAGCTGGGGGCATGAAGGATTAGCAAGCTTGGCCACGCTGGCAGTATCATTGAGCTCAAGGGCACACCAGCCCCGAGGAGGCGTGCCCAAGTTCTTCTGCACTATGACTTAAAGTTGATTAACAAAGATCCCAGAGTGGAAATCACAGTCGTATCCTGGAGTAATGCCTTGGCAATTTGAGCCCCCGCCACCCGAGTCTGGTACGAAATACGGGCCAAGGAGCGGGGTCTGGGAAGCACCAGGCCTCCCCTTTGGCCAGGGATGATTCACCCAGCTTATTCCTTTTCCTTTAATGTGAACGCATTTACAAATTCGAGAGAGAAACCAGAGCTATCTTTGAAAACCTAATTCAAGGCTCCAATCTAATCCTCCTGTGGAACTTGGTGCTGTCAGGGGCCAGTGCGTCCTTCACGGCGCTGAGAAATTACATGTTACACTGGCGGCAGATGGACCCTCACAGGTAAAAGCACGGAGGGCTTTTTCTAGCTCTCCCCTCCCCCTTCAAAAGGACCATTTTGTGCATTTTAAACAATGACAAAAAGGCGAGCAGAAATCAATTCGTCTTCCACTTGATTTCCCAGAGGCTGGACGTCTGGCTGCCTTCATCCTTCCGAATGACGGACGCAGAGGGCAGCATCAAGCTGTCCTCCCACCACACACAGCCACTCCCCTTGCCCCTGCTGAGCAAGGCATCAAGGGCGAGCTCTGCTGGGCCGCCTGTGAGACTGGCCCCTCTTGGGGAAGGGAGGGTGTCTACCAGGCATCTACTGGCTGCGAGGGGACCAGCATCACTACTAACTCTGGACCGTGCCTATCTGCCTCTCCAGGCGTTTTGGGTCCACCTGCTTCTTGACTGACATCTGGGGGCATTGCGTATGGAGGGGAGGAGGAGGGGGCACTCCAGGCCCAGAGCGAATTCTCATCTCTAGGTGTTGAAGGTGCCACCTGAGAACTTCAGCGCGTATTGAGCCGAGAGGAGAGTCCTGTCATCTCTTCAGAGACGATGAATGCATTACTGCTCATTAAGACCCTGCTAGTGGAGCCAGAGGCAGCTCCGCTTGCGAGTGATGCTGTGGATGTCCCCGCGTACCCGCCCAGCCCCTGAGATGCCGCCTGCACCGGCTCAGCTCCTTGCTTCCCTGGGCCCCCACACGCTTCAGGCTTATCCTCTGATGGGTGGTGTTTATAGAAGAGGAGGAACCCTACAAATATGTCCAAATGTCCCAGGAGTCATCAGCTCCCATTTCCTACTAAAGAGTGCTTGTCAATAGCATGGGGTAGGGGGTGGTGGTCAGGGCATGTCCTTGAGACCTGTAAGTGGTGACCACAAACAAAGGAAAGTCACAGGCAGAGGGAAGAGCCCTGGCTTGGATGTTGGATGAAAATCCATCCAGGACTGGGACAGGTACCTCTGTACTCAAGTCATTCTCAGGGGAAAAGCAGGACACACACCCGAGTTCAAAGCCCATGGCTGCCACCTGCTACCCATACCCTCTTGCTTCTGGAAACACTCCTTGAATATACAAGGTCACTGTGCTTGGCTAGGCCTCACAGGACTGAGGATATGGAGACAAACAATGTGGCTCATGATTTGTTCCCCACCAACTCCCAGTACCTGGACCATCACCAATCTTTGCAGAATGAACGCATTACTTTAAAGGTATGAAGTGCATGGCGCACAGTAGGTCACGTGCCCCCATCCCTGCCTCCCCTTCTAGTTACATGGGTTCTGCGTAGAGGACTTGATTTGAAATGGAAAGAATGGGTGAGAAAAAAGGAACCATAAGTTTCAGTCAGGTAAGCACTCCTAGGGGCATGCCAGCCAGAAATGAACTAAAGGCTGCTCTCAGGGAGTTTGTGGGGGGCGGGGCAAGGGGTGTAAGAATTCAGCACAGCCATGCACGGCCCTCCACTGTGTGGCCAGAGAGCCTTCATAATGGCCCTGGTGTGTGAGCGTGACAGCTCCCTTCCAGAGATGCTCAGAAGCCAAAGTGCACCCAGGAGACATTCTTGCATCCTGAATGTGTATCAGTAAGAAAGAAAGAAACATCTTCTGTGAGCTAATTGAAGAACTGCTGTGGGCTTTCTCGTCTCTGTGATTAAGGGAAGCGAGAATGTTGCTAATTAGCAGCTGGAAAATGCCAAAGAAAATGTGTAAACGTCCTTCAGAAACAACTGTCACCTATTGTCAACGCTCCATGAAAAACCCCTCCGGCAGAAGAGACAGAGGGAACCAGAGCCCAAGCTCTACCTCAAGGTGCAAGGGTCTTTGTCCAGGCCTGAGTTGACAGGAAGCAGAGACCCCAATGGTCAAGGTGCCCCCGAGAACGCCTCGTGGGGCCCGCCACATGGGACGCTGTGGTGCTTTCCACAGTGCTAGGCTCGTCCTGGGGGTCGTGCCTGCCCTGAGTGCTCTGTCTCATTCCACGGGAACCATGGCAGGATGAGACACATGAGCAAGGGCTCGCCCACAACCAAGAGAGAACTGCTGGGGCTCTCCTGGGACCCTCTTAGAATGGGAACATCATTACTTGTCTTGACTAGAGAAGCCTAGTTTCTGCTACTGACAGGGACGGCATGGGGGTAAACCTAATATTGTGGGACTATATAGGCACTCGAGGTCTCCTGGGGAAACTTGGCTCTGATGTTGAAATCCCATCTCGAGTCTCCCAGACAAGTGTCCCACCTCCTGTTTGGCTGCCTCCAGAGATGGGGGACTCACTACCTATAGGGGCAGCCCAGTCCAACACGGGCTCTTAGAAGCTCTTGTTCTTGGAGGAGAGTTCACTCTCTGGCTACAGATCTATGCTCTGGGCTTATTCAAAAGATAAGAGGCAAGGTAAATGTAACTAAAGGGGTCTTCAAGTTTTGTTGGCACTGTACCCATTTTTTCTGAACTCAAGGCTTCCCTCTTCTTGATAACAGGGACTTTTTAAAAAAGATATTATTCATTTATGTGTGTGAGAGAGAGCACGAGAGAGACAGCACCAGTGGCAGAGAGGGGCTGAGGGAGAGGGAGAAGCAGACTCTCCATGGAGCAGGGAGCCTGACACAGGGCTCGATCCCAGAACCCTGGGATTGTGGCCCAAGCCATAAGGCAGACACTTAACTGACTGAGCCACCCAGGTGCCCTGCTGATAACAAGGGAGTTCTTTTTTTTAATCTCCAGAAGTAAAGCAAAGCAAGGCATATCTCAAGCGGTCAGAATTATTTACAACTTGAGCTTTTTCTTTTAGTATGAAGGATGTGACAGTGAACGCTCATTTACATGGCAGGAGTGATGGCCAGGGAACTATCCATTCTTTTATAAAGGGAACAAAAATACTCTGGGGACAGTTTCTTCTGATCTCAGACTTCTAGTAACCCTCCTGCTGCCTCTAACAACACACATTTGTTCCCAGGTGGCGAGAGAAAATGTTTTCTTGCTCTGATTTATGGTGACACACCTAAGGGGTTCTGTCGGCTAAGACTCTGCCTCTGAGAAAACAGGATTATTATGACATGCTTCCTCACCAAGGGATGGAACCAAAAGAAAGCCTCTCCACAGCCAGGTAGAGACCAAGGTCAATCACTGGAGGGATGTAAATGTGAAAACAGAACAAACACCCAGAAAGCAAAAAATCTGAATTGTCCTAAAAAGGGCATTCTGTCCTATAAAGACCCAAGCTATGGACTCAAAAAGAAACAGTGTGAATAGACCTGTAACATATAAAGAGATGGAATTAATAATCAAAAACCTGCCCTGGAAGAAAAGATCATGTCCCAGTAGCTTCACTGGTTAATTCTACCCAATATTTAAGAGCACTTCATACCAATGCCACATAAACTCTACCAAAACTAAGAAGCAGGCCTCATTCTGTGAGGCCAATGTTGCTGGATACCCACACTGGCTGAAGACATCATGGGACAGAAAAGCACAGGCCAGTACCTCTTAGGGCTGTTAGTGTAAACCCAAAGAAATATTAGCAAACAGAGTCTCGTTACATGTAAAAAGAATTCCATATCATGATCAAGTAGCATTTGCCCCAGAAATGCAAGGTTGGTTTAATGTCTGAAAGGCAATTCATGCAACACATCATATCAACAGGATAAAAAACAAAAACCACATCAGTATTTCAAGAGACACAGATTAGCCATTTGACAAAATCCAATGCTCTTTTGTTTCTCTGGGTGAGAACAGGGAGGACACAGCTAGAGTGTACAGGGGTTTCTTTCTCAGGGAATGAAAACGCTCCAGAACTGTCCGTGGTCCTGAATGCACGTGTCTACTAGTGACTAAACACCGACTGACCTTACACTTGAAATGGGCAAGGTGTATGGTATGCGAATTATACCATGATAAAGCTGGTATTAAAAATTATAAAAGATGGGGTGCCTGGGGGCCACAGTTGGTTGAGCGTCTGCCTTTGGCTCAGATCTTGATCTTGGGGGTCCTGGGACCAAGCCCCACATAGGGCTCCCTGCTAGGTGGGAGTTTGCCCTCCCCCCCCGCCGCTTATGCTCTGTCTCTCTCTCTCAAATAAATAAAATCTTTAAAAACAACAACAAAAAACAAAAATGAAAGGTGGGGTGGGGGACATCTGGGTGGCTCAGCTGGTGGAGCATCTGACTCTTGGTTTTGGCCTAGGTCGGGTGATGATCATGGGATCAAACCCCCTGTTGGGCTCTAAGTTCAGCATGGAGTCTGCCACTCCATGCTGGGAGAGTCTCTCCCTCACCTTCTGCCCCTCCCCCAGCACTTGCATGCATGTGCTCTCTCTCTAAAATAAAGAACTAAATAAAACCTTTTGAAAAATAAAAAAATTTAAAAAATAAAAATTAAACAAAAGCCACCTGGAGGCACTTGGTGGCTGTCCCTCAGAAACGGTCTCTGCTTTCTACTTTGCCATGGTCCCCACCACTCCCTACTACTGACACTGAAAGTAAACATCAGGGGCCATGTGGCACAGCACCTCCATGTATGTTCCCCATCCCGGGAAACCCTGCTCGTGACCCTCATGTCCTTTACACATGTCCCACTCCAGAGGCAAATAACTGTGACTCCCTGTGTCAAGACAGTCAGTGAGTGCAAACAGAGAAATGGACTTCAGAGCAGTCTAAGGGCCACGGCAGAACTGCAGTTTAATGATACTGCTTGGGTGTCATGTCTTTGTTCGTGGCTGCCTGCATTTAAGGTTCACTACATTCCATAGTACGTTTGTTTTGGAGAAAGTTCTGTTTGCATGATTGCAAAATAACTCCTTACACACATATGCAGACATTTAGGATTTTGGTGTTTGTTTGCTTTTACTCTTTGCTATAACTGTAGTGCTGTTTTTAAAAAGCAAAAAGATCTGAACAACTGAAATCCTCTACAAAGAGAGAATAGCTAAGTACAAACAATTACATAAAAGCAGCCTCGGGGCGCTTGGGTGGCACAGTTGGTTGGGTGTCTGACTCTTGGTTTAGGCTCAGGTCGTGATCTCAGGGTCATGGAATCCAGTCCTGCATCGGGCTCTAAGCACAGCACAGAGTCGAGTCTGCTTGGGACTCTCTTTCCCTCTCTCTGTCCCTCCCCTCAATGCTCTCTCTAAAATACATAAACAAACCTTTAAAAAAAATATTTTTTAAAAAGTCAGCCTGGACACCTGGGGGGCTCAGTTGGTTAAGCAGCTGCCTTCAGCTCAGGTCCCAGCGTCCTGGGATTGAGTCTCACATCGGGCTCCTTGCTTGGCAGGGAGCCTGCTTCTCCCTCTGCCTCTGCCTGCCATTCTGTCTGCCTGTGCTCACTCTCTCTCTCTCTCAATCTGACAAATAAATAAATAAAATCTTAAAAAAAAAAAAAAAAAAAAAGCTCAGCCAGCCTACATAGCAACATGGTGGGGAAAAACTAAGGGTGCAACTCCTGACAAAAAGCAGAATCTTAAACCCTTCCACACCGTGGGCACAGCTGAGTCTGTATTTGCCAGAACAGGGAGCGGGTCAAGAAAGACCCAGGGGAAAACAGAAAAAGCTGATACACCTTTCAAAAGCAGCCTTCCTTATCACTGTTACACTGCTGCTTATATATCATGTTTTAATTAAAAGACTGACAGGAAACCGCTGGTTCACTAATAGCGTGGGCAGTTTATAGACGTGGAACGAAGTCTCAAAGGTAGTTCACAAATGATGAGAGTTTCACAATGAACTACAGACTCAAAAGGCTTCACCAATTGCATCTGGTGTGATTAAGCACCTACTTTGGAAGTAACCACTCTGTTACACCCAAGGCCAGCCTAAGGAGGAATTGCAAGGAGCGTGGGGACAGGACCCACACTCACCGTGGCCACGCCCCTGGCCTCCTGGTAGACCACCTTGATGACGTCCATGGTGCTGGTGTTGAGGAAGAAGTAGCCCGAGCCTTCTCTGATGTGCAACTCCGCCTGCAAGGAGGGGTCAGCCTGGGTGTCAGAGGCGAGCCCCCGCCCATCCCCACCGCATGGGCCACACCCAGGTGTCACGGTAACAGGGAAAGAACTCTGTACCTGCACACTGGGGTGGTTGTAGATGGTCACCTCCTCTGGGCTCACCCTCACGTCCTCTACCAGGATGAGTTCTATGGAGGCTGACACGGGCACGAGAGGGTCGTACTGGAGAAGCAAAACAGGGCCATTAGGTCCAAGGCAATGGGCCATCCCAGGGCCAGCCCACGGGCTTCACCACTAAAAGAGCAGCTCTAGAAACCCTGGGTCCTGGTGTTATCCCAGGGCACTCAGTATGTTGGGGACACAAGCCCCAGGAAAACCTTCGTGTTCCAACCCAGCCAAGAGGCCACATCCCTTTGAGACATCCAATAATTCTATCCAGGCCCGCATCCCACCCCACCTTCCAGGCCCCATGAAACGGGTGATTCATACCCTCCACTCACCAAGAAAGCGGGGACACATAGCAAATGACCAGCTGTGGAGCCATGTGCAAGGGGCTGGGGCTTGGGTGAGCAGCAAAGGGGCTGAGTGGAGGGGATGTCGTCACAGTGGGTTTACAAGGGAACTAGCACTGCCCCTCACTCCCTCAGGTGGTGCACATTTCCAAGTATGTGATTCAGCCACATGGCCTTCAGGGAGACTGCTGGACCTGACCCAGCTCGGACCTACCCGTGTCCTCGTGCTCGAGCTCCTCCCCTGTACCCAGCCCTGTGCTAGCCCTAGGGGCCCAACAAGTGCCCTTGGCAATGATGCGAACTGAATCTAAGGTCAGGATTAAAAGGGAAAGCAAATGAATGGCCTGTGTCAGAGCTTAGGGTGGGCTGCGAAGGCAGTGAAGGGCATGTTGGAGGTGGCAGGGGTGGGGGGGCTCGCAGGTGAGCAGACGCCAAGTAAGTGAAGGTTAAGGGCAGTTATCACTAGAGAAAAGCCCACAGGCCAAAGAGCCTATGTGCTGAGGCCCAGAAGGGGGAGGCCCGTG
Organism: Mustela nivalis; assembly: GCF_964662115.1. Lineage (NCBI taxonomy): Eukaryota > Metazoa > Chordata > Mammalia > Carnivora > Mustelidae > Mustela > Mustela nivalis. Next base: position 160,854,967 of record NC_139020.1, read on the forward strand.
AGGCCACCCACAGCCAAGGGACACCCTGTGCAGGTGGGGAACAGAGGACCCAAAACTTGAACCGCAAGGGGCATACAGGTATGCTTCTTGAGGGCAACCTCCCCCCAGGCCAGCCTCAGTGCTGTTCCCGCTGGGGTTCCACCCCCTTCAAATGCTTCCCTTACTCCCCACTACCCAGAAGGAAACTTCAAGCTCCTTATCCTGGCACTTAGGGTTTCCTGGAACCCAGTCCCACCTCCTCCTTCCAGCCACCATCTGCTGCCTTCACCCTATATAAAACCCAAGTCGACTGCTGCCCCTCCCTCACCATGGGGTGGGGATCATCCAGGTAAGACCACTCTGGGGGAGCCCTTCTCATGCCCCACCCCCCAGATGCCCTCCCTTGCTGTCCATAAGCCGTGCCTCTACAGGCGGCCCATGAGATGCTGGGGTGGGGAGAGAAGATTCAACAGGCCTTGACCCAATTGTATGTGGATGATGGCAACTGTGTGTTGGTGGGGGGGCGTCTACACCACGCTGGGGGTGGGGGCAGCTACTCAGTGCCCAGGCTCAGGGACCACTCCGCAGACAGGCTGACAGTATGGCTGGGACTAAGGAACAGGAGGCCACCAGCTGGGTAGGAGTGAAGGGAAGGAGGGGGATGGTGTTCCAGGCAGCAGGGACTCGGGGTATAAAGTCATGGAGGGCCAAGGCCCTGAGGCACATCCAGGTGGGGTGTGAGGTCAGGACCTTGCGGGAGAAGAGGCAGGAGAGATGAGCTCGAGGGCTCCCAAAGCTGTATGCAGGGGCCATGAGGGGCTGGGGCCAGACTGCCCTTAATTTGGACCCCCCCCCCCAGCTGCCTGAGTGCCAGGCATGAGGGATATGGGTTTTGGAGGCAGGAGGTCAGCAGGAAGGCACCCCAGTTCATGTGAGCCCATGGCATTCGATTTGGGTGTGGGTTAGTGAATGCAGTGAGCTCAGGGGGCTCCAGATGCTCAGACAGTGGGCAGGATGTGAGGGGGAACAGTGGGGCGGGGTTGGGGGAACCACTCCCTCCCCGGGGCCCCAGGCAGATACCGGCTGCTCCACTCTGGCCGTGCTGAGGTGGGACTGCTGGTAGCCAGTAGCGGTGGCGGAGATGGCCGTGGTCCCCGATGCCTCATGAACCGAGATGGCCTGCAAGCCTAAGTCCAGGGAGAGGAGAACAGATGCTGGGTTTTTGCCCCCTTGCTGCCAGGGAAGCAGCCCCTCCCTCCTTCTTACAGTTTAAGTCTCTGGTCCTAAAAATACATGACTGAGTTGGTTTAAACTATATGCACCATATGAGTTACCAGGCCCGTGGAGCCAAGTTTGATGAGGCTTCGGGGAGCAGCGCTGGCCCTGACTTCTGGCCACCACTGGTCTGTGAAGGCGCGTGGCTTGGAGCAACGTGGGCCTGGGAGGCTGGCTGATCTGGACCAGCTGAGACGTGAAACTCCCCTGCCCTGAGCCTCAGTTTGTCTGCCCATCCCTGAAAAAGTGATCCAGTGGGGTCCATAGTTGCCGCCAGCCCTCCTTCAGTGTCCCTCCTGTCCATCTGGGGTGTCACTACACTCTGTCCTCCTGGCCTGGGTCAGCAGACTACCCCCACCCCCCAACCCCGGGCTCACCGTGAAGCTTCTTCTGGCCGCTCCCATCATCCCGGGCCACTAGCTGCATGGGCAGCTCCAGCCTGATGCTGGCCAGCAGGGGCCTGGTTGACTCCCACTGGATGTTCAGAGAGCTGAAGTTGTCGAATCTGCGGCCTTGCTGGTCATAGGCGGCCAGGTCCAGCATGGGGTTGCGGTGGCTGGAGACCGGAACCTGCAAGGGGCAGAAATCTCGCATCCCGGCCGTACCTAGAACAGGGCACATTTGCCCTTGATCGTGTGGGTCACCCTAGAACTGGATGGCTGCCTTCAGGGCTCCCTGGGGCCTGGGTAGGGGGAGGGGGCAAGTCACCAACTATGCTGCCCCGCCTCAAGATGCCTCATAGCTCTGTCCAACCTGGCCTCTCACTCCAGCCCATGGTCCCCCTTGAGGGAGGAAACATTTGTTACCCCAAGGGTGATCCTGGCAATGTCTGAAAGCCTTTTTGATGATCACAATGGGGGGGCAGGGGGTGCAACGGGTATGTAAAGTGTAGGGGTCAGGGATGTGGCCTAACACCCCACAAAGCACAGGACCACCCTCAAGAAGTAAGGATCTGGTTCAAAATGTTGGGAATGCCAAGGTCAGGAGACCCCACCCTAGAGCCCACACCCTCCCAGCGCCACCTTGGCCAGGCTGCTCTACTTCTTCTTTGGCCTTACCTTCCCAAATCCTTGCCACCTCCTCTCTGCCCCATGCACGCCCAGCCCAGCCCCTCTAGGATGATCGCCCCCAAGGGTTCAACAAGAACACCAGTTACAACATTTGAAATGTCCTAGTCATTCAGCTTGCAAAGCTCCTTTCAGAGCCAGGTTCTCTCTCACCTCATCCTTAAATATCCCAGTGAGATGGGAGCTGCCATCCCCACATTAAGGGTGAGGAAGCAGAGTCCCAGGGAAGCAAAGGAACAAATCAAAGGCAACTCGGCAAATGAGTAGTACACTGTCAGGGTTCAGTTCCAAACCCTGAATTATAACCACTGTACCATTACCTCTGGCTCTCTAAGCAAATCCACCCCTTGGAACCCATGCCAAGTCGGCCTCATTTCTCCCAGAGGCTGGTTCATCCCCTTTGCTCCCTGCCCGGATGGCAAGGGGGTAGGTGGGGCAGGAAGCAAAGCAGGGACCCTAAGCACATAGACATCCGGATTCTACTGCCTGGACTCAAACCTCGGCCTCTCACCACCCAGGCTAGCTGCCCACCTCCCAGAGCCTTAGTTTCTACATCTGTGAAGTGAGCATCACAGCAGAACCCACCTCCCAGGATCCCGTTTTAAAAAAGGGTCATACGAGATCCTTTTCAAGAGCCTGGCTCACTGAAACAAATGAACAAGTCTGGAAATGGGCAGTCATGCGTGGTAGTTACCAGTATGTCCAGTCCTCCAGCAGCCATGGGTCCAGAGACCAGGGCTCAACTTCTCTGGCCCCTGCAGTTAGGAGGGACCAGGTCACTTGCTTTGACCGGTGAAAGGCAGAAACTGACTTTAAAACACCTCCAGGGCAAAGCAGCCTGCCAGGCTCTCCTTCTCTCCGGCCACATTCCACCTGGTGGGTGTCCCACTGACTATGTCTCGGAAGGAAGAGAGCAGTGACACGAAGCCAGGTCCCCCACTACCGTGATGCACGGGTGGTGCAAGGAAGAAATGAACTGCTGTGGGAAGGCCCTGGGATCTGAGGGTACTTGTTCCTGCCTAGCCTCGCCTGTCCAGACTGAGACTGTCCCTGAATTCCCGACTGGTGCCAGGAAGACTCCTCCCCAGGTCCTTCTAGCTTTCTCTCCCCTAGATGACACTGAGCCAAAGCATACAGCAAATTTTAAACGCGGGTCAGCACAAACCCCCAGGGATGCAAAGGATCTTGTAATCAGTCTGGATTCAACCCAGGAGCTGCTGACTCTGGGCAGGGATGAGAAGTAGCATTTTCTCTTTCCTGTAGAAGCAACCTGGGTGGGAAACTAATGCCTCCCCCCTCCCCACCACTGTGCTCCCAGGGAAGGACATTAACATCTTGTGCCAAGCACACTTGGATCCTTCCAACGGGCATTTGGAGCAACATTATCTTCATTTTAACAAACGGGAAGACTCAGACTCAGACACATCCAGCAACTTGCCCAAGGTCACACAGGTTTTGCTCTCTAGAAGAGAGCACTACTTGGGGTAGGTGGAACTCTGCTAGTCTGAGAGCACTACTTGGGGTAGGTGGAACTCTGCTGGTCTGATTTTAAAGCCCACAGGCCTCCCCTGTGAGTGTGCGGCCTCCCCTATGTGGCCTCTCCCCGGAGTACAGGTCGGGCAAGGGCTCCACACATGCCCCGGGGTGATCAGTCATCATGGCACGCAACGGGGCTCCGCCGCAGTGAGCTGAGCGCAGGACGAACAGAGCTGAGGACTGGGGTCAGGCCGGAGTCTGGTTCCACTTTGTCACTCTGACTGTTCTGCTGCGTTCTGGTGTCTGGCCTTGCCCATAATTTACTCTGCAAACATATCTTGGGTGGCCTTTGGCTTTGGAGAGGTATAAAATTAAATTGATACTGCACCCGGGAATGCATGGCACGGATATATCTTTCTCAAGGTCCCCTAGTGAGATCAGAAATCGCAGGAGCCGTGCCTGAGCAGCTCACAGCTCCGCAACACCAGGCCTGATGGATGGCCCAGTGATCCTGTCTCTGAGGTCCATTATTTCCTGACGAGTGAGATCTACGACATGCACAAGCCCATTCAGAGCAATGCTCCGCAGCCTGACTGTCATCCTTCCATCAAGAGAGACAGCCCCGCGCTGACCCCGAGGTCACAGCCAACAGACAGCCAGACACAGCTTACTTGGCAGGTACCCAGCGTGTGAAGACAAGGAAGATGCCCATCGATCTGCCTGGCCTGTTTTTTTCTTTGAAAATGAGAAGGTTTGGCCAGCCTGGGCTTGAAGGGGCTGGAGCTGAGGGGGGGCAGGCTGTCCTGCAAAGGGGTGCCTGCTCTCCAGGTTTGCATCCCTGCCTCATACCCCAGCCCCTTTTCCTTCACCAGCACCTCACCTGGCTTCTCCGGGCATTTGACCCTGCAAGAGTCAGGGGCAGAGGGGCACCTGGGTGGCTCAGTTGGCTAAGCATCTGCCTTCAGCTCAGGTCAGGATCCCAGGGTCCTGGGATCAAGCCCCGCATCGGGCTCCCTGCTCAATGGGAGACTGCTTCTCCCTCTGCCACTCCCCCGATTATGCACTCATTCTCTTTCTCCTCTCTGTCAAAATAAATGATAAAATCTTTAAAAGGGGGGGTGGTGGCAGAAGACACAGGGACATGGGCGTGGTATGCTCATTCCTGTGTTCATTTGTCCATCACATTACTGACCTCCTACCCCAAGTAGTGCTCTCTTCTAGAGACTCACAAAGAAGGAAATAAACATGCAAATTCTATGGCACTGGATGATGGTAAGAGCTTGGGGACAGGGGAGAAGAGAGCCAGAATATAAAATGTTGAGGGAAGGGGAAAACTCTGGGTAAGTTCTAAAGGCTGAGGACACCCTTGCAAGGAGTAGCATTTGAATAAAGAAGCGAAGGAGGCAGGGAGGGAGTCCTGGGAACACAGGAGAAGCCACGCCAGAGGGAACAGTAAGTTGGGGATGCACACAGGGCATGTTCTGGGGTGCTCATGGCATGACAGGGTGTCCCAGTATGGGGGGAGCAGGTGGGAGGGACATTAACAGCGGCCTGGACTCAGGGACTGGCGGTCACAGAAGGGGACTGGCTTTTGCTCTGGGGGAATGGGAAGCTGCTGGCCAGGTCTAAGCAGAGAGTAAGATAAGAAGGGTAACATTTACTGCTTTGAACACCTTCAGTTCACCCACGGTTGTTCCCTACAGCCCTAGGAGACCACTGTCACCAAGGTCCTTCAAGGAGGGATCCAGCCCCAGCTGTCAGTCCCTACTGATGTCAGCTGATGGCTGACTCCTGGCCTCACACCCAGGGGACGAACAGGCTAGGTTTTCCAGAAGAGTCCAAACTTCGCCTGACTATATTCTTCAGGGATAATGTGCTAAATAAATATGTGAAAGTGATTTAAGATGTGAAGCTTTCAGGACATTCGTCTCAAAAGCACCTCAAATCAGGGAGAAGAGTTAAGTCTTGGATGCACAGATTTTCAGCTTGGAAACGACAGCTCCCTGCTCCCTGCCACCAACACCCAGGCCTGAGTTAGGGGTGAATGTGGCTTCAAGGTGACAAGTCCCCAGAGCCTCACCTGTTGAGAGGAAACACAGGGGGGTACTCCTTGGCCAGCGGTGGGAGAGGCAGGAGAGCACACCGAGTCTGGGCACAAAGAACCCTCCCTTCGTGCTGAATGCTGTTGAGGCAGTGACCCTTAAAGGGACCAGCGTTGGGGGCAACAGAGGGGCTCCCGCGGCCAAGAACCTTAGAGCTTAGCAATCCAGAAAGCCTGAGAGAAGGCAGACACCCACCGGGACAGCAGGAAGACAAGTCACCCAAGCTTGCAGGGAATGCGGGGGCCAAGAGGCAGAGTTACACGCCAGACAGGCAGAGCTGTTCCTGAGTCCTGGAACTGGAGTCGGTGACCCCCAACAGAGCTTCAAAGAAATGTGACTTTGACCAGACACAAAGCTGTTCTCCTCCTTTACCCACAGGGAAGCCAAATCCCAAATCTCCTCCCCCGCTGGGATAGGCTACCTAGGTAAACAGCTTCAGGAAGCTTCAGAAAGCTTCCGTTGTGTGCACAAAGACTAGGCACTGAGTCCTCTCCAGGCAAAAGGCAAAGAGGGAAGAGGGTCCTATCCCTAGAGGGGGAGGAGACACAGGGCCCCTTAGAAGCCACCAAGGGAGAGGGCAGCTGGACACGCCTTCGGGCTGATCATAAGGCCGGGGCTGGGAGGAAAGAACCAGCCGCAGGGGCCATAGAGAAGGCACTGAAAACATGGGAGTGGGCAGATCTAGGTTCTTCCTCTGGGACCCTGCCCATCTCCGGGTCTCGTGGGCAAAGCCATGAATGGGATCCAACAAGCCTGGCTGCCCAGATGGTCCTGGCAATGGGCAATGAGGCACACAGGTGAGAGTTGTGGCACAGACAACCATTCTGATTTCCACTTGGGCAGCAGGGACACAGAGACCCTAGGCTAGTCTCAAGGCCTTTGCACTGCCATTCTACCTGCCTGGGACACCCTTACCTCAGCTCTTCTGGGCTGGCATCTCCTGACCATGGGGCCTGACACAGTGTCCTCCTGACAGTGGCCTTTCATGGCCCCATCTGAAGTGGCCTCCGCTGATAGGGATCCTACCCTGACTCCCGCACTCCACAGCAATCCCCACCTTTCGTCCTTCTCATCTGCTATCCATGGGCCTCCTGGTCTCCTGTCCCCTCTAGGTGCCTCAACTGTTCTGAGTATTCTGTATTCTCGAACCCAGGACTCTGTGCACAGCATACAGAAGGTGCTGGATGAACACATGTTGAAAGAAGGAAGGAAAAGCTGCCGGCTGGGTCTCTGCCTGAGAAGGGCCTGGGGGCTGGGGCTGGCCGGGAGGTTGTTGGTGCCCCTGAGCCTGAACAGGAGGGCTCCAGAGTCCTCTGCATCTGTCACTGTGGCCTCTGGGTGTCCTGGAGTAGAAGGCTAGACTGGTCACAAGCCCAGGGGGACCAGACCTGTAGGGTTCATCTTCCATCCCTGCCTGTGAGAGCAACCCCCAAAGATTTTCTTCCCCTCCCATGTGTACGTTTGAAACACAGCCTCCCTACATTCCCCTCACCCATGGAGAAAGGTGCAGAGTCTCCCCTCTGACCACACACACACTGGCTGCCCACAGACCAAAGGCCCACCTCAACACCCCCAAGTCACAGAAAATGATGAGATTTTACCAGCTGCCAAGTGCCGCACAGAGAGAGGGGGAGCCTGGGACCAGAGGCGCCCTACCTCCACCTGGCATTGTCACGAGCAACTGGGACTCTAGGTGAGCCCCTCACCTCTCTGGGGCTTCAACCCCCAACCCTCTGATATGTAAATGCTGCCCAGGAGCAGGCCCCAAGCAGGGGCCACTGAGCATGGAGGCGAGGGCGTGCCATGGACCTGCTACCTACCCTCCCTGAGCACTGCTCACTTACCACCTGCTTGTTCTGCTGCAGCAGCGGACACGACAGGTCAAGCTGTGGGCTGGCATAGACGGGGGTCAGTGTGAGCCTGGAGGGCGGGGCGCAGACGAACTTCACCACGGCAGGCTCCAGCGCCGGGAAAGGGTTGGTGACGCTAGGCTTATTCCCCACCGAGAGGGCGATGACCTTGGCAGAACAGAGCAGTCAGAGTCTGTGTGCCTGCTCCACTGTGAGCCTGGCCTCAAGAGCCAGCTCCCTTGGACTCAGGCTGCTGCCCTGTAGAATGGGCAGATAAGACCTGCACCACCAGAATACAAAGGGCCAGGGACGTATGTGTGGGAGAGGGCTCTCTCAGTATGCAAGAGGCCTTTGGACAGAGTCTCTAGGGCCCTCTACAAATGCTGGCCCAACCACTGCTTGCTCTGTGACCCAGGGAGGAGGGGGAGCAGTAAGGCCTCCCAGCTTGCCGGGACCCTCCAAAGACCCCAGAGTTGTAGGGGCAAATTCCCAGGCCTGTAGGTTTTCAAATGAAGGGCCTACACTGACTTAGAAGATCCATTACAATGGGGTACAGGTGTTGGGAGGGTATGTGCTGACAGACAGAGACCTGCACGGACTGGACAATAGGCTGTGGGGGGCCCGGCCTGTGAGGCTGTGTGAGGGGCTTCAGCCTGCATGCTGTCCTTCTCTTGGAGAGAAGTTCACTTGGCTGCTGCAGAAGCCACAATTAGAGAGGCAACAAAAGAGGGAAGCTGAAGTCTAGTTTAGCCTGGGAACTCAGAAGTCAAGCCCAGGCCTGAGTTTTGCAAGCACCCCAGCGAATGACCCATGCCAAGGGAGCACCTTCGGCCCCTCAAATGACACGATACTGTCGTAGGACCCAATGGTCAGATCCTAGAGCCCCTCACCCTTCCTGACCACAAGGCAGGACAAAGGGTGGTTTCCATGCTGACCTGCAGGCCCCGCGCCTCCACCGTAATGCCCCCAAGGAAGTGAGAGGCACAGCGCACGGAGTGGGAGGATCCCGGAGGGGCCTCTGCTCAGAGGACCAAGTCCTCCAGCCCAGCTGGGACACGGATGAGGATGCCAAGCCAGGGAGGACAAACTTCTCTCATTTCCTTCTGGACTAAGTTTATTCCCTTATTTATTTTTCTTATTTTTTAAAAAATTTTCTTATTAATTAAAAAAAAAAAATGACAAAACAAAGCCAGTGGGAGTCAGGGCCTTTCACTGTGCATCTTTTCCATCCACACCAAGGCTGTCTGGGTTTGGGCAAGCTTTGTAAGTGTAACTCGGGTGATGTGAGCACGTGTGTTCTAACGCAACTGACATCCTTTGCACTACTGCACGTGCAAGGGCATCCTCCATTTCCCTAACATTCTCCACTTCCCTAAAGACATGGCCTCTCTCCTGTCTCTCTTGATCCCCGCTGGCCTCCCACCTTGATCTTGATTTTCCAGCTCTGGGGTACCCTGTGAATGATGGGCTATGTCCTTACTATCAGCAAAATGAACACTGGGCCCTGAGCCTCTGGAGTGGCAGGCACAGGTGGCCCCGATGGGTGAGCTGCTGCTCTCTCTAGCCCACACGGTGAGAGCTCAGATCACCGACATGTTGGGTTCGGTCTTCCAGTCTCCAAGTTTCTCTGGTTTTCAGCATTGTGATAAATATTGAGGGATTTTGCAGAAAAAAATATTGGGATTCCTTGCTTATCCTGAAACACTGAAAAGAGATGCCAAACCTGGGCTAAAGTCTCGCTCATGTACGCTATCTGCCTGACCCTGGCTGCCTCTGACTGTGATCCCCCAGGATTTGTCCCATCCCCCAGTTTGGTGGCAGGCAGTGATGAAGCCCAGGAGAGAAGTCACCCACTAGTGGAAAGGGAGCCAGAATTAGCTAGCTCTAGCAAAGCTGTCCTGTATTGGCAGGGTCTCCAAATGGGTACCCTGATCAACCTGCCTATCCCATTGACCCTCAGTTTGCCTGTCTGGGAAATGGTGCTGTAAGCACATGGCAGGGTACTCAGGGAAGGGGATTTTCCACCCCTCCTTCTGGACAAGATGAGTCTAGGGATGGCTGCCCTCTCACCTGTTCTCCCAAGGCCTGGCAGGTCACAAGGATCCAGTGTTGCTGGTAATTCCGGGAGGTAGAGGGCCCAAAGAGAGCCAGGCTAATGCTGTCTGTGTCCTCAGAGGTGATGTTCCGGAAGAATTTGGAAGGCTCGAGGACCCAGGGTTTGGGACCTCCTTCAAACAGCATCTCCTTTGAGGAGCCAAGGGTCACCAAGGCAACAGAGGAGGGATCCACAGCCTGTTGGGGGATGGAGGGAAGGAAAGTCAGCATTCACGTGCACGGGAGGCCTTGCCCTGCCACTGACTTGACCCCGTGGAGGTCAGACAAATTGCAACCCCTCCGTGGAACTTGTTCTGCTCATTGACAGCACCACTGTGGTTTGTTGTCAAGATCCAAAAGCATATGAGTGTTTTGAGAAGAACTGTGTTCCCATTCTGATACACTGCCTAGGGGGGGTGGGAGGTAAACTGATTTGCCTCTTCTGTAAAATCATGGGTAAAACCCTTAACCATGAGATTAGCAAAAATCTAGGAGTTTGAGCACATGCTCTGCTGGTGAGTTGGTAGAAAAACGTGAACCCTTTAGTAGGAAAAATTTACTTTTTTCTTGAGGTATAATTGGCATGGAACATTGTATTAGTTTCAGGGGTATAGCATAACTATTCAATATGTGCATGCACAGCTGACCCTTGAACAATGCAGGGGTTTGAGCTGTTGATCCACCAGGCAGCCGAAAGTCCATGTGTAACTTCCCTAAAGGGAAGTGAAAGCAAGACTTGCAAAGATCCTCCTAAGACAGGTTTAACTTTGGAACCACATAAACAACTTACAGATGCGTTAAAATTAAAGAAAAAAAAATCATCCAAAAGCAAACCCTAAAATTGAGAAGAAAGGGAAACAGACCAGTCTGAAGAATTGGTCACCACAATGCTGCAGTGACGGAGCCTGCACCAGTCCCCTACTCTTGGCCTGCACCAGTCCCCTACTCTTGCAAATACCTATTACCCTGACAGCCTTGCAACAGCTGGCAAGACAGAGGAAGGGGCACTGGTTCCGAAGGTGGAATCATCATCAGGCAAAAAAGGATGCCAGGACTGATTAGCAATGTCTGCTGTGGGTATGGATACACACAGGTATAACGTATGTCATAGACTGCCATCCACGTGGGTGGGGCCACTTCTAGCTCAGAATGGCCAGCATGATGGCAGCTGGGAGGCCACTGTTAACACACCTCGAGTGTGTCTTCGGTTTACTGCCTAGAGCATCCAGAGTTACATCTGGGTCTTGCTTCCCCAAGCTCTACTCTCCTGGAATCTATAAAGCCCTGAGGGTTTGTGCCACTCTGGGCAGAACATCCAATCTCAGACACTTTGCAGGCAGAGGCCAGAATGTATTGCTAGGTTGTCATGAAAACTGGACGGTCAGTGCAGACTCCAGTCCAGTCTACACTGACCCACTCACCAGGGTACCTAATCCTCCACCCAGGTCCTTCCATGCCCACATGGTGGCTAGATTCTCATCCCACAACTGCCGAGAGCTTCAAATCCTCATAGGCACAGACTGATGGCTGCTCGGCTGTCACCTGGAGCCATGTCCTGGCAAGTGGCCATCTTCCTCCATATGGAGGGGGAGTCTGACCTGAGTGACAGGTTTTCAGACCCACACACCCTCCAGGATGGAGGCAGGAGGGCAAGGTGACATGACCTGCTGAGGCCTCTTGGGCACAGGTTCTCTGGGTTGGGTACTTACATGAAACCCTTAGCAAAGAAAGCATATCACTTGTCAATGAGAATTCTGTCCTTTGAACTTGTTTTTTTGCAATATGGACACTTTCCTGAATTTGTTATTGGGTATCACTTCTCCAGGTCTCCCTCCATGCACATGTACACACACATGTGCAATTTCAAAAAACCTGGGGCGCCCGCAGCCACAGACTCTACCTTGCTTGTGAGCCCAGGTCTCAAAACCATCAAAAGAGTCCTTTTCCTGCACATGAATGGCCAGAGCAATATCAGGGCCTTCGTTTTTCTTCCTCAAGACAGCCTCATGGCCTGCACCACTCAGGCCTCTGCTCAGACTTCACCTCCTCGGAGACACCTTCTCTGACCCCTTCAGACAGAACCTCCTGTCCCTGGCTACCTCTTTTCCCAGCTCAATCACCCTTGTCACTCCCTGCCACCATTTTCCGTATGATGATGTTTCTCAGTCACCACAACTAGAATGAAGTTGGTACTGGCCAGCTGTGCAACCTTAAGCAGGTTAACCTCTATAAGGCTCAGTCTCCCCATCCAGTAAAATGGTACAACAAGAACGCAAGCCTCATGAGTTTGCTATAGAGAATCAAGGGCATGTGAACGAAAGCCTTAAGTACATGTCCCATGCGTGCTCAATAAATGGCCCCTGCTGTTATCAACCATCATTATGATTAACTGACATCCCCATTTTATAGATGGAAAGCATGAATCCCAGCAAAGTGAAACCATGTGTCCAGGTTCACCCAGTCTGTTCCAAGTCCAGTGCTCTGTTCTTCCCCAAGTCTCAATGCTACAACCAGCAAAACTTCACTGTGGCAAAGCAGGTCACTGTAAATGTGGCCAAAGGACTTTTTCTTTCCATGGCCAGCCCAAAGGGAAAGATGGTGTAAAGGCACCACGTGGCCTGTAATTAACAACTGGAGAACAATGAATTATCACCTTCATGTGTAATGCTCTTCCCACTCAGGCATAAAAGTGTCACAGCATCCTCTGCCAAGAAGAAAGGTTAATAATCAGCCCAGCTAATGAAGGACACCCATAAATCGTATAGGTTCCTTGGCAGCTATGAAGGCATAGGTATTTGAACTGGCCAGGCCAGAGAGGAGAGAGCCCCTGCACCTCGGACGAGACCACGACTCTGGGGCCTTGGGAACCTGGTTTGCAGAATAAGAGGGTGAGTCTAGACATCAGGAGGCCCTTAGCGCAGACAGCCTACACTTCCAGCAGCCAGCACCATGCGCCCCCTCGCAGGGATGCTCACACTAGGTCCAGAATCAAGAAACAGAAGGAGAGAGGTGGGGTGGGCAGAAGTCAGGGCCGCACTGCACCTGGCTGTCCCAGGGGCTGAGGTTGTCGAGTTCAGTCATGCTGACACTGTGGGAATGGAGAGCCAAGTGGGGTCCCCAGACCCACGCAGTAGGGACTCCCGGGGGTAACCTGCTGGTAGGTTAAGGGATGCCAATCCCTGTAGCAGACAGAAGCCGAATTGTAACTGGGGTGCTGACTGTGGAAGGGATGAAGTAGCCAGCAAACATAAGCCCCTCCAAGGTCCAAATAGAGGGGGTTACCATGTATGTCAGGGGGCAGGGCCGAGCAGTGCCCATCTTAAATGTGGACCTGACTTTGTCCTTCCCTGGCCTTCACCAGCTGTCCACTGCTAGGTAAGAAGAGAGTAAATAGCCACCCCTAACTCGGCATTCAAACACCTCCTTGATCTGACTGACCCAGGGAGACTTCACAGCCTCCTATGTCAACTGACACACACAATTTTGAGTGCTCTCATCAGCCAGGCTCCCTGCAAAGCAGGAACTCCTTCTACTTCTGTGTTCATCGATGACCTGCCCCCTTGGGGCTTTTCATTCCCTTTACTATGTTCACTGCAGTTGTCTGACCACCTGCCTTCCCCACGGACTAGTGGCCACCCAGGGCACAGTGTGGGATTTCTCCCTGCACCTCTGTCTCTCCAGCCTGGGTCAGGTACCAACTGTGTATCTTACTCAGAGATGATTTGCAGAGTAAACTGGTGAATGGACAAGCAAATAGTCATTGAATGTTGCTTTCCCAGTTTCCACACTGTTCTCTTCCTTAGAAAAAGGACCCCATTTTGTTAGTGTAGGTAACTGTCCAGCTAAAATAGTTCCCAGCCTCTGTTGCAGATAGATATGCCCAATGGATTAAGTTCTGGCCAATGAAGTAGAAACTGTTCCTTTAAACTTCTGACGAGGTTACTAGAAAAAACTACCTCAGCTGGGAGGAGAGCCCTTTCCCCTTCTAGCTACACGGAACGCAGATGTGATGGCTGGAGCTCCAGCAGCCATTTTAGACTATAAGGCAAATGTGAGGATGAAAGCAATGTACTAGAATGATGAAAAATAGAAACCTGGGGCCCTGGTGACTATGGAGTTGCCACACTAGCCCCATGTGAAGGCTCTCATGTGAAAGGGAAATAAACCCTCTACACTGGCTAAGCCACAGTTTTGGATTTTGTTATATGTAAATAAACTTGATCTTAATTATTATCAGAACAGAAGAAAGATTAAAAAAAGAAAAGAAAAGACCTATATCCTTCTATAATTTGTCCAGTCAGGAAGCCTCGATTGGGAACCTGTCCATATTTTCTTCACACTTAATCCCACCTTGGGACAGTGAGCTCAGTCGGTTGCCTCTGATACTTCAGTCACACACCCCAGTTAAATAGGATGTCTGGTCCTTTAGAGCAAGCACCAAGGAAGAGTCCCGTGGAACTTCCTTCCCAGGGTCCTAAAGAAACTCTACCTGAGGCTGTGGGTGGCAGGGGTTCCTCAAGAAGGCTGCCCATCTCTGGAACCATGTTTTCTGAGCCCTACCCCTGTTCCCTGATCAGGAAGGGGATCCTGACTTCCTTTACTTCCTTTACTTTTTGCATGGGAAGCACTGGTTTATTACTGTCTCTGCCAGCATGTCCGTTCATGAGGACAAGGATTTCTGTGTGTGTTTTTTTTTTTTTTAAGATTTGATTTATTCATTTGATGGAGAGAGAGAGCATGAGAGGGGAAAAGGGCAGAGGGAGAAGCAGGCTCCCCATGGAACTGGGAGCCTGATGCAGGACTTGCTCCCAGGACTCTGGGATCATGGACTGAGCTGAAGGCAGTCGCTTAACGAACTGAGCCACCCAGATGCCCCTTCTGTGTGTTCTCTGTACTGTGCATTCCTAAGTTTCAGAGCAAGAACTGGTGTAGAAAAGGTGTTCATATAGATTTTGGCAATGGAGGGGATTAGAGGGGAGAGCTAAGGAGATGTTGGTTTCTGTCCTGGCTAGTAAGTCTGAACACATGTGCACACTCATTGAGTCAATAAAACAACCCTTCTCAAAAAATACCCATTTCCAGGTATTTAACCAAAGGAAATGAAAACGCTAACTCAAAAAGATATTTGCACTCCCCTGTTTCTTTCAGCATTATTTACAACAACCAAGGTATGGAAATAACTTAAGTGTTCAGCAACAGATGAATGGATGAAGATGTGATACACACACACACACACACACACACACAGGAATATTTTTCAACCATAAAAAAGAAGGATATCCTACCATGGGCAACACTATGGATGGACTTTGAGGGCAGTGTGCTAAGTGAGATAAGTTAGAAAGAAAACACTGTATGATCTCACTGTAATCTAAAAGAGAAAAAGAGCTCACAGACAGAGAACAGATTGGTGGTGGCAGCCTGCTGGGGAGGGCCGTGGGGTAGCAAGTGGGTGAAGGGAGTCAGGGGTACAAACTTCCAGTTATAAAATTCATAACTCCTGGCAATGTCCTGTACAGCACGGTGACTAGAGTTAATAACACCATGTCGCATGAGAGTAGATTATGACTAAGAAAGTTGTTAAGACAGAGTAAGACTAGACTTACTGGGGTGACAATTTCACAATGTATACAAATACGAATCATTACCTTGTACAGATGAACTAGTATGTCACATGTCAATTACCCAAAAGAAACACAAAACCAACCCAACCCTTGGTGGTTATCTGTTCTGTATCAGGCGCTATGCTCAGGGACAGAGATTCAGAAGTAAAAGGCTCTAACTCCACTGACTCCACTTCTAATGTCTGAGAGGGGGAAGAAAACCTGTTCCCACAAACCACAGGGACCAGAGCTGTTCTAGAGGCTGATGCTGGATGTCAGGGAAATGTGGCCCTAACTGGCCCAGTCTGGGAGGCTGGCGGAGGAGGGGGCCTCCAGGAGGTTGACCCTTTCCCCCTCCCCTGCAGGGGGAGCCAACTCACCGACTCAGGGCCTCCTGTGTGAGAGGCAAAGTTCTCAGCAGGTCTGCCATCCCACTACCGCAAGCTGCTGTGTAAACCCTTCCAAACCCCCCTTGGAAGAAGGTCTGGTTCCCTTTCATTAACATTTTAATAACTAACCCTGCTGCACTTACTCCCTTCCAGGCACTGTTCTAAGTCTGTTTCATTCATTAGCTCAGCTACTCCTCACCACAACCCTAGGGTTTAGGTGTTGTCTTAGCCTCATTCTACAGTCAAGGAAAGGGGAGGTCCGGAAAATGAAATGAGCCAATGCCACAGAGATGGTGTCAGAGCTGGTGACTGGGAGTTGGTGTCAAAGCCGAGGCAGTGGGCTCTGAGCTGCAAAGGCTTTAGCTGCCTCTGGCTACAGATGGACAAAGGGGGATTCCTACTCCAGCTGGTTGCCTGACAGAGGGCAAACAGCACAATTCAGACCTGAGCTGCATCTCCCAGACCCCAGAGTCAGCACCGTGTGCCATCCTAGGGTTCCATGAAGACCTGGATAGCTCTGGAGTGGACCAGAAGCCTTCCTGTCCGGACCCCTTCAGGGAACATATCATCCACACACGTGTTAACAATCACTGTCTCCAATTGGGGAGGCTCTGCTCCTTCAACATTTCAGACAAGAGGGAGCGGTCGCTCTTCCAAAAGCTATTCTCACCAATCAGGGTTTTAATACAAATTTGCCAGAGCCAATGAATTACTCGCATCGGGGGAGGAGGTAGAGGGCAGGGACCCCAGGCTCACCTTGAGGGGCAGGTAGGCGGCAATGGTGATCCGTGCACTCAGGTGGACGTGGCCATGTCTGTAGCTCACAAGGAGTGTGGTGTAGCCCTGGACCTCTGCTCTCACCTTGACCCCACTGCAGTGCTCAGACCCCGGCTGCAGCCTCCCTGTAAGAGAGTCAAATGGTCACTGTGAACTTGCCTTTGCCTAGAAAGCATGACAGGCTGACAGCCCTTCCTTCATCCTGGGCTTCATATGCAATCTAATTTTTTCAACTTAAAAATATCAAGACTAATTCCCATACCAAAAATATACGTAGCATAAGCATACAATTCACAGTGATTCCCCATCCCTCCCCACAAACTGAACACACCCTGTATTGAGGATCAAGAAACAGGATAACCAAAAAAAAAAAAAAAAAAAAAAGAAAGAAAGAAACAGAATGACCTATAACCCTGCATCTCCCATAGATCTTTCTGGTCACTAGCCCTCCCCAAAGGAAAACCACTGTTACCTGACTTTTTACCACCAGCTTAATTTTGCTGGCTGCCCTATTTTAACCACAGTAAATCACTAAACATAAACTCCTTTGTATTTGCCCTCTTGAGCTCAGTATTGGTGGTGAGAGCCCTCCTTCTATTTTGCATGAGGTAGACCTTTAATCCACATTTGTAGTATGATTGTGCTATGTGAATAGACAGCCGCTGATGTCCCCATACTATTACAAACATCTGGGTTGTTTGCAGGATGGGGCTCTGATGCAGGGTGCTGCTATGAACGGGCATGTGTACGTCTTCTCCTGGCTGGATATATTCTAGCATTTCTATTACGTGTACCCCTAAGAGTACGGTATGTCCACCCCCCGTCCTTACTGCTAGGACCACACGTATGTTCACTCTTCATCTTTATTGCCAAATATCTTCCCCAAAATGGATGCATCAAGGCATATTGCCACTAGAAGCTACACAGCATTCCCACCAATACTCGGTATTTCCCATGATTAAAAAAAAAAAAAAAGCCAATCTGGTGGGAGGGTAGCAGCATCTTACTGTTTTCTTTCTAAACATGAGAAGAAATTTCCGTGACACCCCACATACTCATCCCCTAGATTCTACAAAGAATATTTCGCTGTATTTCTCTTACTGCATAGCAATCCATCCCCCTACTCATCCAACAACTGATCTTACTTTTCAGTGCATTTAAAAGTAAGTTGCAGGCATCAGCACACTTCATTCGAAATGTTTTAGATACGCATAATTATCTCCAGTTCAGTATTTCTTCCTGGTTCTTTTTTCTTAAGGTCAAATTTACACAAAGTGAGATACACAGATCTTAAGTGGGCCGCACTATGAGTTCAGACAAACACATCCTCCTGTGAAACCCGAACCTCTACCAAGATGTGGGACATGACCTGCCTCTGTGGTTCCCTCCTACTCCTTCTCGGGTGATTCCTCCCACCCCCACCCCCACCCCCACCCCACCCCACCCCTGGTCCCAGAAGCAATCACTATGACATTCTGATTTTTTTTCCACCATAGTTTTTCTTTTTCTTTAAGGGTTTTATTTATTTATTTGACAGAGAGAGACACAGCGAGAGAGGGAACACAAGCAGGGAGAGTGGGAGGGGGAGAAGCAGGCTTCCTGCTGAGCAAGAAGCCGGATGCAGGACTTGATCCCAGGACCCTGGGATCATATCTGAGCTGAAGGCAGACGCTTAACGGCTGAACCACCCAAGTGTCCCAGTTTAGTTTTTTCTTTTTAAATAATAGTTTCATTGAGCTATAACTCAACTTACCACAGAATCACCCATTTAGAGGGTACTCACAATTCAGTGGTTTTTAACATGTTCATAGAGTCCCATAGCTATCACTGCTAATTTTAGAACATCTCCTCTCCGGAAAAAGAAACCCTGCCTCAAGGACCAGTCTCTCTCTGTGTAGATCAGTCTGCCTCACACTGCACATCAATAAAGTGGGCTCTTTGAGTAGGGCTGGTTTCATGCAGCATGCATTTGAAATTCATCTAGGCTGTGGCATGACCGATAGTTGGCTCCCCTTTATTGCTGAGTCTTCCATTGCAAGGGTTCCAGTTTGCTCATCCATTTGCCAGCTGATAAGCACTGGGGTTGTTTCCTGGCTAGGGTGATCAAGGAGTTAAGTCGGCCGTGCCCTTGGCAGAAGTCCCTACACCACCAAGGGTGAGCTAGGGAGTCCACGCGCAGAGCCCACGAGTTCCGGAAAACTGCAAGTCTGCCAACTGTATGTATGTAGCTACATACAGTGGACAGGGAAATGCTAGGTCTGAGCGTGGACTCTGCTGGCGGGGAGTCTGGACAAGCGCTTTTCTGGACACGGCCCTAAATTATGAGCCAGGAAACCAAGTCCTCTGCATAGCTGGGAAGAGAGTGCTGGAGAACCGGGGGTCCTGACACCTGGCAGAAGAGCCCCCTGAGCTTCCTCCCACCCAGCCTGCCGTGGGAAGACTCAGGGCTCCCCCAGTACCCAGGCTCTCCCCGTCCTGTGGCCTCCACCGTAGCAATGAGAGATCCACCTGCACGAACCTGGGGCCCAACTTGGAACATGCCACCGCCTCTGTGGTCTCTGGCCTCTGACATACTCTTCCTGCTCCTCGGTACACTCCCCAATTTGTCCCTTCTCATCCTTAGGGTTCTGCTCTCATTTCCTCTAAGCAGCCTTCCTGGCTTGGACACCCATCTTGGGCACATTTCTGCTCAGGAATACGTTCGGGCATTTCTGCCGAGGGCCCACCCAACAGTGGGAGGGACTTCCGGGACCTGGGCTTAGGCGCAGGCGCACTCCCTTCCAGGTACTTAACTGCCTGCGGAAGGGTGGGTCTTGCTAGGCTGTGTGGGCCATGAAGGCGACACCATGCCCTGGTGTTTACCAGGAACCCTCAGAGCACAGCACTTACTAGGTGCCCCATGAACAGGCTGCTGAAAACCAGCTGAGGCTGGGAACAGAGAAGGGGCCAGGGCAGAGCAAGAGCTGAGATGTGGCCACCCTGGGCACTGAGCCTAGCCAAGTCCAAAGCCCTGGGGTTCCACCGGAAGCTCCCTGGTGCCTACAGCCCCAGGACTTTCAGGGGGACTTCAGTGTTGAGGACGAGGAGCAAATGGGATCCCAGCGGCCAACTCCAATAGGAAGAGAGTGGAACCTCAAACTGACCCAGAGGGTGCTGGGAGCCTGGGGCCGTCCCTTCCTGAGAACCAGGACCTAAGTCCCATAGCTTGTCCTCTCAACCTGGGCAATCTTGCCTGGGAAAGAGGCTGAGACAGAGAAGAAAACCTAACAGGGGGATCTGCTGGCCCCACCTGGTCTCTAGTCCCACAGATTTCCACAATGCCAACATCCCTCTGCCCTGATGAGGCTTAGGTGGTAATATACATAGTTCTCATAAAACCTGGATCCTATACACAGGCTTTCCAAAGCCAAATCAGCTCTACACTGAGACATTTCAGGGGCTTCGTAAGGGAAATTTTGATGCCACAGGATTTTGGTCTTGGCTGTGGTATTTAGAACCAAACTCCTTGAAAAATCCTTCTGCACTGGGCTGAGAGATGTTCATTTGTAACCCTCACAGCAAGTGAGAAGATAGTACCCCTGTTTTATACATGGAAAAGTCAAGGCTCAGAGAAGCTGGGCAACTTGTCTACCACCATGCAGCCAATTTATGGAAGAAGGATGCATAGTTGTAGAGCTCCCAACCCTATCTTCATTCCCAGGACCTCCTGGGCACTGACCTAGTGCCTGGTGCCACAGCCTGAAGACTCTCCTCCCAGACACATATCAGGGGTGCTACAGGGGGAGCCATCAGCCAGCCTCTCTCTCCCTCATGCTGAGATCTTCCTCCATTCTAAATGGTTGCCTCACTAAGGACACTTAAATTTTCAAAAAGCTGTTCCTCCATGGATGGTCAGAGAGGACACAGCAGCAGCATCCAAGGAAGGACGTGAACATGGTTTGCTTAGTGGCCTTTCAGAGACACTGCCCCCTTCCTTAACATAGCTTCAGGTTCACAGGTCTCCATGAGTAACCACAAATACAGCAGGGGCATGTGAAGCCGCCCAGGCACTGCAGGCAATCCTACAAATACCTCTGCCAACTGAGCTTCTTAAACCTGTTGGGATTGAGTGGTCACTCCTGTGCTCAACCACCAACAGTGGCTCCCCACTGGCTAGACCCTGAAGTCCAAGCCCTTCGTGATTCATGATTCCACAGGTCCCCATCCCAGGGCCACGGTATGCGCCTGTGCCCCACAGACGTGTCCACCTCTGGGACCACAAAGACCCTGCCCACCTGTGACTTCTAACCCTGCCCAAACCTTCCTCTTCCCTCAGTGAATTATCAGTCCTTGGCTTTCTCTGTCCACAGAACCTCCCCCCACCGCCCCGACCCACTGCCCCCGCTGGCTCCCCTGCGAGGCACCATTTCTCAGGGGACAAAAGGCTTCAGGGTCAGTGTCAGACTCACATCAGTCTCTATCCCATCCCACCTGTGCCCTTGTGTGATCTTGGGCAGCCAGGCAGCCCCAGTCTCTTCCCATGACACGTGGGCCAACCGCAGTCCCCCTCCCACACTCCCAGGAAGTCTGATGAGTCACACACACTGAGTGCTCACTGCACCTGATAGGGTTGACATCCCTTAAACTAACTTCTGTGGCCACCATCACCACTTATATCACCACTGAAACCCTGCCCAGCATGCCCAAGAGGAAAGAGCAATGTGCACAGCTTCGACTATTCAGGGGGTCGGACCCTGCATGCCACGAAGGTGTCAGGACTCTGTCACCAGCCAAAATCCCTACGGACCGTGTATTCTGAGCTCCTCCTACCATCTAGACACTGTAACGGGCACGAGGACATGCAGTTCTACTTAGGATGACACCCATTTTAGAGATGTGGAACCTGAGGTTCTGAAAGCCCAGTGACAGAGCAGGTCACACGTGGGCAAGAGCTAGACCAGACCATTGCTGATGGTGGGACAAGGGGACGAATGCCATTCCTGATGCTGTATCCCTCAAGCCCTCCCTTTAGGAATCTGGGGCAGCCCATGTTGAGAACTTCGGCGGTCTGGCCTGATCCCCGTCTGGCGTCCGCCCACTCACCAGTGCTGGTTTACCTGGAAGTGGCTGGAACACGCCCTGGTTCTCCACCTCAATCACCAAGTCAAAATGGGAGCAGTCGCTCAGGGTGACCACCTCGTTGGCCCCGCCAGGAATAAGGCCATTGATCCTCAGGGGCAGCTCCAAGGTCTGGCCCACACGGGCCTCCACCTGGCACGGGGCGAACTCCATGCTGCTGGGCTCGATCACATAGACCTGGAGGGCAGGGGTGCAGACGGAGGTCAGCAGGCTCCATGCGAGAGGAAGGGCCCGCGCCAGTATTTACTAAGAGCTGCCATGCTCTGGGCACCAAGGACGCGTCAGTAAGAAGACTGAGCTTTGGAGGACATGGGTGATGGGACTGGAGTGAGTTCAGGGACAGAGCTGTCCAGGAAGGCCCCTCTGAGATGGTGACACAGGAGCTCAGACCTTAGGGGCATGTCAGAGGTGCCAGACAGAAGTGTGGGGGAAAGACGTTGTAGGAAGAAGAGACAGTATGTGCAAATATCCTAAGCCAAGCAGCAGCTCGGCTTACTGGAGGAATATAAAGAAGGTCACAGTACAGGGCGAGAGGCGTCCTTGCCCACAGCTAACACTTCGATGAAACAAAACTTTCCATAGTCCAGGTTCTATTTTAAAAATGTTGCTAAGTTCAATCCCCTCAGCCTGTTTTTTAAGAAGATTCTATTAGCAATCTCTATTTGATGAAGACACTGGCACAGGAGGTTAAGGGACTTGCCCACCCACCATGGAGTCTGGCCTGGGCAGCCTGGCCCCAGAACAGGCTCTAACCATGACACACACTGTCTCTCAAGGAACTCTCCTCAGATTTTTGGTTGGACAACTGGGTGAAAGGTGGAACCTGTGCTGACATAAGGAAGCTTGGGGCGGGGGAAGGGAGCAAGGTGCTCGTAGTTTATCTCATATTCCACAATTATGCTGTAGCTAAAGGGTCTCAGTTACAACACTTTGTATGCGAGAATGAGATCAATCTTTAGATGGGTGTGTGTGTGTGTGTGTGTGTGTGTGTGTGTGTGTGTCTATCTGTCTGTCTACACGATCCAAATAAAAAGACTAGAATCATCTGTCCATCCATGTTCCAAATAATAAAAGGGAAGGCTGGGATTGGACACATAACATATGGAGCTTTGACTTTTGCTCTCAATGAAGTAACAATGACAAATTGAGGTCAGGGTCAAGAAGCCAGGAGGCCAAGGTGGGGCTGGCAGAGGTCAGTGGCCGGTGACCACTCCCACCCAAAGCCTTATGCTAAATGAGTTGGTCCAGCATCACTTGTGATGAAGAGCCAGGTGTAGGGCCCCAGGACAAGGAGAGGAAAGGAGTCAGAGCCAGGTGTCCTGGAGTCTGGCACCTCCCTCTCATTGTGAATTTACCAACACTCAGTGGCCCTTCTGATTTGGAGATTCAGACCTCTCAGGTCTGAGGAGTTTTCTAGAATGGCTCCTTTGAATATCTCATGTCTTCTGTGTTCTCTGATCTCCTTTCCAGAAATTCCACCTATGCTGACCCTGGCCCTTCTGTGTCCCATCCCCTGGCTGGTGGAGAATGTCACATCCATCCCCCTGCCCACCACCAACACCAAGTATAAGACTGAGGACTGGATGTGAGGAGGTAGCTAGAGACCGCCATCCTGAGCTCCGGGCCCCTGAGGTCTCACCTTCATCTCCCCGAAATGTAGCGGGTTCTGCACATCATGTGCCTGGATCACACTGAGTCCGGTGTCACTGCCTGTGGTCATCACACCCTTGACAGTGACAGTGGCAACCACATAGCTTGACGAAGACCAGCTGAAGTTCCCACTCCCACCATGGGCCTGCAGAGAAGAACCATCAGATCAGTCCACCTGCTTGGTCTTTCTGTCTGTCCTTCTGTCTCACTCTCTGACTCGCATGGTCAGCAGCCTCCCACCCCATGGAAAACCAGGGCATCGGGGCTACCTGGCTGGAGGCCATCTCCCTACCTCACTCTCTCTACCCTGCCTCGTTTCTCCTCCTCATAATCTGGGGGTCTTGTGGCTGACACCCACTGTCACCTGTGACAGTAGCCCCAGATCAGGGAGCACCTACAGACTGGAGTAGGAGAACCCTGGGCCACAGTCAGGTGCTAGAAGCTACTTCCCTGACCAGGCCCAACACTCCCTCCTGACACATACCCCTGCCACTTCTGGTCATCCACCATGGAGTAGAGACAGTCCAGTGGCTTCCCAGGTCAGGGGCCACCACCCTGGAGCCCAAGAGAGGCCAGGAAGGGGAGACACCTGTGTGAACAGGCAGCAGATCCCAGTGACAGTCCTCACTGCCAGGGAGACAGCGGGGACTGATGGGCACTCTACTGGCCACTGATGGGGACTCAAGCCCCCATGGGAGTCAGTCCCTGCCAGTGAAGGCCAGGCGGGCACATGAACATCAGAAACTGAGAACACTTGACAGGTGACAGAGTTAAAGATGTTTTTCCCTGGAATTTCACATTTCACATTTTTCTCCAGGGATAGTTACACTATTTGTAGAAAATAATCTTTTTTTGTTGTTGTTGTTGTTTTTTAAACAACAAAAATGCAGGTGGAAGTTAAATCTGTATTCCAGGTTTTATTATGCTTTCTTTTCTGTTTTTCAGGGGTTTTTTTCTGATTACCAAAATACAATGCTGTGATAGAAACCCCAGAAAATACAAGAAGCATAATCCCCTGACTTTAAATTCTTTCCAACCACTAGAAGGTAATAGTAAAAGAAACAGGAGGGGTGAAAAGCCCTAATCCCAAGGAAACACCCAAAGGAATGCACCCAGATGTGGGGAATCACGGTTACCTTTATTGTGTACTGATAGGCGCCTGTCTTTGGTTGCCACGGAAACGTCAAGATGCTCGGATAGAGGGTGATGGGGACGTGAATTTCTACCTCCTGCTGGTTCCACACAGGCACCCGTAATGTGTGGACCCCTCCATCCTACAGAGAGGTGAGGGTGCCACACGTCACCATGACAACCAGGTCATTAGAGGTTTTCCCAGTCAAGCAGACCCCCACCCCTCCCTGGAGATCAGGTCACAAAGAGATTCCTTGATGGTCTGGGAGCAGGAAGCAAGATGCTAGATACCCTGCAGCCTTCTCTGTCTCCATGGAGACAGCTTCCCAGGGCTCTGGAACAGCCACACAAGTAAATGCTGCTTGACTTCACCCTCTCAGCACCCTACCTGGGATGCTGTGGTTACCCCCGCTTGACAGATGGGGAAACTGAGGCATGGGCCACTGCAGCAACTTTGCCCAAAGCCCCTGGAGCTGCAGTGACAGACTGGTAGGAATTGCAGTCTGGCCTGCAGGCCATTGTTTTCTGCTGCTTGTTAAGAGGCCAGGACAGGTTTTGTGCAGGGTAGGAAGATAAGAATACCTGTGCTAATGTTCCAATCAATAAAAAACTGCTCATGCCTAAAAGAAACTGGCATTTTAAATGAAGGGGGGAAATGAAGACTTTAAAGGATCCAAGAGCTAAAATAGCCAGAGGGTGCTCATGGCTCCTGGAAACGGCACAGCTAGGCACATGGGCCTAACTCCGTTTCCCTAACAGGGTTTCCACCCCAATCCTAGAAGGGCAGGCTTACCTTGACAGAGGCTGGCAAAGGGCAAAGGAGGAGGGGTACCCTGTGTGGACATGGGGGACAGGGAGGCAACCCCCACGGTACCCACAAGAGTGGCACACCAGGCTGAACTTTGGGCACCCTGCTCCCCCAGCGCATGTCCAGCCTGGGAGGGTGCAGGGGACAGAGGGAGGGAGGTGCTGACTTGCCTGGTCTACCACGGAGGTGAGGGCTGCCTCGATGGCCGTCTGGCCCCTCTTTGTTGCCCTGACGTGATGGTATGATCCATTCTGGGAAGAAGTGAGCACCTCAAAGAACTCGGGAGGCAGCACGGTTTCAATGCGAATATTCTGGAAGGGAGGCAGGATGAGTGAAAGAGGTGTTTCTGGGAGTGTGTCTGGAAGTCAGAACGCAGTAAAGGAGCAATGTGACCCACAGAGAGCAGCCAGACCCGGCAACAGGGCCCCCTGAGGCCCAGAGGTTTCCAAAACCAGCAGAGCAGCTGGACTAGACGTAAAACTGGGCTCTGTCTCCTCTGGCCTTTGACCCCCTCCCAGGCCACTACCCTCTCCCCACATGGCCCTGCTGTGATTACCCATGTGGTGCTCAGGGGAGCCCAAAGCCTACTTTCGCCAGCTTTCTCAGACCCTGAGGTTCCAAAGAGGAAACCAGCAAACACCAAAAAGGTCACCAATATCCATTAGAGCTTTCTTCCCCCCAAAATGTTGATCGATAGTCTATGTAAAACAACACGAGGAAAGCAATGACCTGCAAAGCTGCCCAAGGGGGAACATTGCTTCCTTCTTCTAAAACCCCAGAGCCCCCTAGGAAGGTCGCAGACGTTCTAGCTGATGATACTGGGAACTTCTCAAGAAGGACCAAAACCTGCCAAGACTCCTGTCATCCTATGTCTGCCATTCCTTTCTAAAGCCAGAAAGCCAAGCTTGGCCTAGGTCACAGTTACGGGTATTAGACAGTTACAAGTATTCCTGGTCCTGCAGGGAAAGGTCAGGAACTGTTCCCTGCACTTCCATAAAGCAGGCAGAGACAGATTCTCAGCACCATGAAGTCTCAGGCCAACGACAAGGGAGCAGGAAGGCAGCTGGCAGATGTTATTTCCCATCCCTGCCTTCTTGAACCTTCTTGAGCCTGTAGCCTGCTCTCCCCACTTGGACCCTGCAGGGGTAGGGCTGGGGGGGGGCAGAGATTCGCAGGTTCACAAAGTCCAGAGAGGCACCAGGGATGTCACGGTGCTGTCCCCCATGAACCCAGCAGCACCATCAGCAATCACTGAACTCAGCTTGCCTATATGGGGGCCCTGCAGCTTTGGGGTGCCACTCAAGGAGACACATCCCTCACTGAAACCCCGCTGGGACCCAAGGCAGGCACTCACGTCTGACAGGTAGACCTTGTTGCCGGACTTGTCAAGCACTTCGATGGTGACTTCATACAGGCGGCCAGTCTCCAGCACCCACCTGTCACCAGGATGGACTGTGAACCCTACAAAACAGGCAGGCAACAAAGCCTGACCACTTGGGCCACAGGGACATGCCCCTGAGGAAGAAGATGGTAGCAGGTCATCTTGTGTAGGACCCCACAAACTACTCACCTGCACTCCTCCAAGGAGAAAGAACAGCTGCTAATCACGGGGAGACCTAATGCCCACCAGCAGCCCTGGGGATGCAGATGCTGGGCTGAGCCCTCAGCTACCCCAGCACCACCTGAGCATATCCCACACCAACTGCTGTAGGGCTCATTCAGCCTGAGCCTGTCCACTGAAGGTTAGACTCTGAATCCATTGTAAATGTTATGAACTGAATCCACAGTAGGTCTGCATTCTGAATCCATAGTAGGTCTACTCTTTAAATCCACAGTGAGTCTACATCTGAATCCATAGTAGGTCTGCGCTCTGAATCCACAGGTCTACCTCTGTATCCATAGTGAATCTACATCTGAATACACAATAGGTCTACATCTGAATCCACAGTAGGTCTACCCTTTAAATCCACAGTGAGTCTACATCTGAATCTAGTAGGTCTACATCTGAATCCATAGGTCTACCCTCTGAATCCACAATGAGTCTACATCTGAATCCATAGTAAGTCTACATCTGAATCCACACAAGATCTGCACTCTGAATCCACAGTAGGTCTACCCTTTGAATCCTCAGTAGATCTACATCTGAATCCACAGTGAGTCTACATCTGAATGACGCCTTTCTGAATGAATGAAGCTCCTAGGACTCACAGAGCTACCCTGCCTGGTGTTTCAACATTGTCAGCTCAGGCCTGAATCAGTCAGCAAGCTTGTTTGGTGGCTAACAGGAGGACCCAGGGATTTGCTGCATATTCTCTTGCCTGAACCCATTCAGTACACCCAACAGGTACATCAACAGGGAGGAAACTCGAAGGGAGCATCATCTCTATGACCTGGGCTACACATATGTCCCAGACATCTCTCAAGCACTCAACAGTTACAGCAGCTCTGGGCCTGGGCTCTGCCCCCACAGGTCCTCCATGACCACAGACTCCTCCCTTCCTCTCTTGGTCAAATGCCTCCCCTTCTTCCCCACTGAGACTTTTACCAAGTGTCTCCTTGCTTGAGGGGCTCCTTTGTCACTGAGCTGATCACTGGGGCCCCTAACCTCTAGATGTCCACAGCCACGGTCAGGTCTGGACAGAGCCCTGGTATAGGAAGCAGGAGACAAAACCCTCTGGCTTCTACCCAAACACTTCTCTCCTTCTGGAGCTACCCACCTACCTTGACCTTGGCCTACCCTCTGCTTGTTTCTGTGCATCAATGCAAGAAGGACTGGGGAACAGCCCTGGCAAAAAAGCTGGCAGAGCTGGCCAGGGTGAAGCATTTTCTGGGCAACTGCTGTTGCCTTTATTTATTTATTTTTTTAACTCCTGTCAATAACATCCATGAGGACCCATGATGACCAGACTCACCCAGGTATCCGGGTTCAACCACGTAGATGGTGCTGTTGGGTAACCTGGAAGCACCCTGCATGCGGATACCTGAATTCTTACTTAAGGAACAAAACACACAAAGGTAAACAGAGCAGGTGGCAGGATTCAGCAAGGCTAGGGCAGCCTGATTACCACTAAGACATCACGTGCATGGGAGAGAGGATGAAAACCCTCTTGCCTGAGGCCAAGTAGAACAAAGCATGTTCCAGAATCAGAGGCCCCGGCACATTTCCCACACCAGCAGGGGAGGATCTCTTGCAAGGGACACTGGAGACTACCCGCACAAGGCTAGGACAGGGACAACCTACATGCTGGTATGCAAACAGCCTTGGCCAGGCCCCTGGGATGGGGCTGTCCATGCCAGGGAAGGTTCTGGAGGCAAGGAGCGAGGCTCTGCTCCTACCACCACCTCCTGGCCTAGAGCCTCTCCAGTGAGTCACCCACGGAGGTGAGCAATGCCACACAGCCGTGTTGCTATTTCGGTTCTTTTCTGATTTTTCAGACCTTGAAGGAAAACAGGGTTATTTTTAGCTGAGCCAAGCTTTCGGGGAGAAAAATGACTCCTAAACAGGCCAATCTCCTGTGCAGGACGCACATATGGACTTGCAGCCGGGCTAGAAAAAGGATATTCCTGTGGCTCAGGACCAGGCTGCTCTGTCCCAGTTGCACAGCGGTGACTGTCGATGTATCCTGGTCCAAGATGGTCACAGGCTGGCCTGTGGCTCCCTCGGGGCTTGCGATGCTGTTCTGAAGCTGGAGCTCATACTGCTCGGAAGGCATTGACAGCTCTGGCCGCCCAGAAGCAGAAAGAACCAAGTGGAAGAGACAAGAGCAAAGACAGGGAACGTTACAAACCAATACCACCACCCCACCCCAAATCCCTGGACCCAACCATCCGTACGAATGCTTGATTTTTCTTTCTTTCTTTTTTTTTTTGCTTAGTTTCTTCAACACTATTTTTTTTTTATTCCAGTATAGTTAACACACAGTGTTATAATTTTCTCGACGCTTTAAAATTTAACAGTATTCTCCGTGCCCGTGGACAAAACTGACACTCTCCATGAATTTTCAGAAGCAATCAGTTTTTTAGTGACTGTCATAAACTGCTTTTTTTTTTTTTTTCCTAATTAAGCACAGCTTCTGACAGCAATTGTAGGCTCCCTGCAGAATCCATAAGTTAAGTGAATTCTGCTGCTGCACCGAGGGGCCTAGAGTGGGGCTCAGTGGAGCCATGTGGCCTCTGGGAGTGGGGGGTTTCCAAAAAGGCACCAGTCCATGGTTTCCCACCGGTTTGGGGAGCTCAGTCTAGGATCTGCAAAGAATGTTCTCCGTCACCATCCTGACCATCCATCAAGGTTTCCCAGCTCAGTGTCACGTTGTAGAAGAGAACTCACTCAGTCTGGGCTGGGATGAAAAACGATTTCCCCAGGAAATGAGGGACCCTGCAAAACCTGCCACTTTGGAGTCCGTCTTCCACACCCTGTGGGTAGTGACCATGAACGCTCTTATAAATGGCTATTGCTGTCCACAAAAACAAGATGTGGCGGGACTGTGCCTGCTGCTTTAGGGGCCTATCACCACATTTTATCCCATAACAACTCCTGGCGCAGGTACTGCTGATGCCCACACCTTCAAGATGGTGGTGCTATGGAAATCGAGGCAAGAATCCCACAGGGTCCTCCAGTGGGGGAGTGGCGGAGCTGGGATTCAAACCAAAGACAGCAGGATGAATCACTGAACACTACAACAAAAAACTAATGACGTACTATACAGTGGCTAACTGAACATTAAAAAACAAAACAAAACAAAAAAACCCAGAAAGACAAAAAAAAAAAAAAAACAAGAAAACCAAAAAACTAAAAAACCAAAGAGCACAGGAACACTTTTACTTGACCCCTCCCAGTCCTGTCCCTCAACTTTCCTACCAAGCAACCTGCTCAGAACGCTGTAGGTGTGGCCACATCCCAGCCCTCTAGCTAAGGGAGGCAACTGGTCCACCTCCTGTCTTAGGGTGTCTTCTGTGTTGTTCTGATAAATCCCCAAGAATTTGCCCTAGAGCAGAGGGTTCTCAAAGTATGGGTCCTCAAAGTATGGACCATCAATGTCACCTGCTAGCTGCCAATGACTGGCCTTACCCCAGAGCTGCTGAAACAAATTCTGGGGGGTGGGCCTGAAGCTCTGAGCTTGCACAGGCTGTCTGGGTGATTCCAGCACATGCTAGAATAGAGAATCCTCTAGCATATACACAGCCCGTCTCCTCGTTTTCTACCCAGGGGAAGCCCAGCCAAACTAGGCTGAGATTCTTGAGGATTATATGTACAGAATATGGCAGCAGGGCATCAAGGATCCACACCGTAAGAAAATAATGCCATTGCTCAATCAAGCAGTATTACTTTATGCTGTTTTATGAAGTGCTAGCTTCCTCCCTTATTTGACTTCTCCAGACAAAGAGGCCATTTTGAGAAATGAACATACTGATTCTCAAAAGATCTTGCACGACAACATAATTACAAAATCCTAACACAAGGAAAATAAGGGGCTTGACTCCTGGAACACCTCTCAGAATGCAGAGCTCGCTACTATGAAAAGCACTGAATGCAGAAGGCTTTGCAGATGTTCAGGGTCACTGTCTAACTGTAAAAATAGGAAGGCTGCTCTTGGGGTACTGGACCAGCCCATCTATCATCTGCAGGGGTAAAGGACCATCCCCAGGGCTGCCCTTCTGTAAACCAGGAGGCCCACATGCTTCTAGGAGACCAGGCTCTGTGACTCTCCTGATCTTGGCCGACCCTCCAGACATGCTTTTCATCCCCTGCCACCACCACCCCACCCAGGGTAGGCTCCAGGGATGACCATGGAGCTCCTGGAAAGGATCTCAGTCCAGGAGGATGGGAAGTTCACTCTCCTGATTCTGGCTCCAGCCCCTGCTCACACAGCCCATGTGAGCTAGTTCTAGGTAGCCACAGCTCAAGGGGGTGCTAGACTCCAAGTCCCTTTGACACCTGGGTCACTGACACCAGCCTCAGCAGGTGACTCTCCCAGCCTCAGTGCATTTCTCTGTCCCTTCCACCGTTCCACCCAAGTTCTTTCAGACACCAATTCCCTTAGTCAGCATGGTCTTCCCGCATTTTGTTCTGTCCGGTAATTTGGTTACTGTGCCAATCATGTCTTCAAGCAGCACAAACACCAACACCGTTAAGAACTGAGGGGAAGGACCAGCATCTCCCCCCGCCTACCCGCTGGAAACACTGCTCTGAAAGCAACACACATCCCCCTGGTTAGGAGCTCCAAGAGCCCCTCTCCTCCCTCCCCTGTCCCCACTTGTAAGATGTTTGCAGAATAACTGTCAGAGTGGCTGTTGGGCTGTGTGTTCCAGGAAGGCAGGAACCCAGGCGACATATGCAGCAGCCAGCAGACCACGGCACTGAGTAGGTGCTCAATAAACGGGCTTGCGGGTGCCTGGGTGGTTCAGTGGATTAAGCCGCTGCCTTCGGCTCAGGTCATAATCTCAGGGTCCTGGGATCGAGTCCCACATCAGGTTCTCTGCTTGGCAGGGAGCCTGCTTCCCTCTCTCTCTGCCTGCCTCTCTGCCTACTTGTGATCTCTGTCTGTCAAATAAATAAATAAAATCTTTAAAAAAAAAAAAAAAAAACGGGCTTGCAAGAAAGCAAGCCACCCAACAAAGGGAGGCAGACAGAAGGGAAATAAAGACATGGAAGAAAAGAGGAAAAAAGAAATTTTTAAGGAAGGAAAACTAAAAACAAAGAGAAAAAATTAATTGGGGTTGTAAGGATCTGCATGTTCATAAGTCCGGGTAACTGGCCTCTAACTTAGGATTCTCTAAGCCAATGCAGGGTGCTGTGCGAGACAGGCAACAGCAGAAATTCACACTCCTGTCCTGTCATCAGTCCTCACTTCCCTGTCCAGTCAACTCACTCAAAATGACAGTGATGTGACTTGTACTTCAATTAAAAAACAAAACAAAACACCCAAGCCCAATCCATCTAAAACAAATGAGCAGAATCTCCATTTGTATGACTAGGTCACTGTGGACCTTGGTGGTTCATGTCTCGAGGCTTCCTTGTGGAAGCCGCTCTAGACCTGAGTCAACCAGAACCATCAGTCACACAGGTGTGTTCATTTTTGGAGGAAGTTTCGATCCCGTTTCTCCATCGATGAAAGGGAGGCAACGACATTCCTAATTCCTGCCCTGGGCTATCTTTTGTGTGTTCTGGCCCTTTGAGATCTATGGTAGATCAATGACCCAGCCCACAAATTCTCTGGGTCCCCTGAGATGTGCTGTTCCTCTGGACTGTGACACCTGAGCTAATTCAGGGTGGGCTCTTAAGACTTCTTTATTAGGGACGCCTGGGTGGCTCAGTTGTTAAGCAGCTGCCTTCGGCTCAGGTCATGATCCCGGTGTCCTGGGATCGAGTCCCACATCGGGCTCCTTGCTCAGCAGGGAGCCTGCCTCTCCCTCTGTCTCTGCCTGCCATTCTCTCTGCCTGTGCTTGCTCTCTCTCTCCCTCTCTCTCTGACAAATAAATAAATAAAATATTTAAAAAAAAAAAAAAGACTTCTTTATTAAATCACCCACCCTTAACCATGCTGACTACCCTCCCCGGTTGGGGCCCAGCTCTCAGATCTCTGGCTATGAGCCCCTGCCCTGCTTCTTACCCAGAAGGAGCCTAGTCCCAGCTTCCACAGTCTGAGGGGAACAGTGCTCTCTCACACTATAACTGCTCCCCAGATCCACTGCTCCCAGGTGAGGCAGGGTCTTTTAGGACCTCCTCTATGGAACAAAACCCAAGTTCCTTGGATATGGAAGCATCTATGTGCTTCTTACACAATACCTTGCATCACAGACAGAGTGACCCTCCAACCTGGGGGAGACATCTGCCTCAACACATGTCAAAGCCCTCGGGACAGGTGAGTGACACTCTTGACCTCCTGGGCTCTGGCTATGAGACATGGATAAACTTTTTTTAAAACGATAATAATAGTAATAATTCTTAGGAGGATGGGTGCTGCATTAGGAACTCTCACCATATAAAATGCATCCTAGGTCCGCAGCGTTCTAGAATTACCAGAACAAATCCATATCCACTAATTAACTTTGCCCTCAAAGCATAAGCAGAAAGGCCTCAAGGTATCTGAAGGAGAAACTGAGCCCCAGAGGGTGGGCAGTAGCTGGCCAAGATTGGCCGGCAGTTAGCAGCAGCTGGCCAAGATTGGCCGGCAGTTAGCAGCAGACCAAAGGCAAACCCATTCCCATGAGACGCTCACAGCTTCT
The DNA here is from genome assembly GCF_964662115.1 of Mustela nivalis. Classification (NCBI taxonomy): domain Eukaryota; kingdom Metazoa; phylum Chordata; class Mammalia; order Carnivora; family Mustelidae; genus Mustela; species Mustela nivalis. The sequence goes on from NC_139020.1 coordinate 160,888,512, forward strand.
GACACTCTCCAAACAAAGGGATGGATATACACCCAAAAGGACCGAAAACAGTGTCCTGAAAAGAGTATTTGCACACCCATGCTCCTAGTAAAACTATTCACAATAGCCGAGACTTAGAAACAACCCCAAGCGCCCATCGACAGATGAATAGGTAAGCATTCAACAAGTATCAATACACATATGCTAGAGTGTTATTAAGCCTTAAAAAAAAAATTCTAGTACACGCTACAATGTGGATGAGCCCTGAGGGCATTATGGCTAAATGAGATAAAGCCAGTGACAAAAAGATGAATACAGTAGGATTCATCTTATTTGTGGTCCCCAGAGAAGTCAAAGTCACCGAGACAGCAAGAAAGATGGCCACTGCCAAGGGCTGGGGAGGACGAATGTGGAGCTAGTGTTTAATGGAAACGGGAGTCTCAATTTTGGGAAGATGAGAAAGTTCCAAAGAGGGCTGGAGGAGATGGTGACATGATAATGTGAGTTATCTTAGTGCCACCAAACCGCACACTTAAAAATGGTGAAAATGGTAATTCTGTTATGGGCATTTTACCACAATGATAGAAAGGGTAGCCTCTGCCATGTTGAGTCAGTGACCCACCTGTGATCTTTCCTTGCCTGATCTTCTGCACCTTGTAGCGAATGGAGGTCCCCACCATCAAGTAGACGTCATAAGCCGGATTCAGAAGGATGTTCTCCAGAATGAGCAGCCTGACCTCCGCAGGGCGCACGTGCTTGGAAGAAAGAGGGTAGAAAGGATGAGGTGGGGGGTGGGGGGCTCAGCGGGTACAGTCAGTTAAGCCTCCAACTCTTGACCTCAGCTCAGATCTCAATCTCAGTATCGTGAGTTTGGGCCCGGCGCTGGTTCCCACACCCAGCACAGAGCCTACTTATTAAAAAAAGAAGAAGAAAAAGTGAGGTGCGGGTGGGGAACAGGGAGCAGTTTGGGCAGGACAAAGAGTCTAGAACTTCTCAAGATGCTTACATGGGGATAGGGAAGTTAGCGGTAAAGAAACAAGGCAATGCTCAGAGCCCCACACCTTCAGACCCCTCAAAGCCCCAGGGGAACCCTGTGTGTTCACGAGGCCCATGTCCAGTGGCTACTGCTGGACGGTGCTGAGCACATCACTTTACATTAACGTACACTATAGCTCAATGTGCAGTCATCATAGTTACAAAGAAAGAAAAGGAGTGAGATCATGGATACTGAGCCCCACCAGAGGCTCAGGGGCTCAGGGGCTCCACCCACGGAAGCCCAAAGATCAGGGAGCTTGGGGAACCAAGGGCAAACCTGGAAAGGGGGAGCAACACATGTCCCTCCACCCCACCCCCACCACACCGTGACCTCCTCAACGGGAAACGGCATGAAAGACTTGAAACAGGAGAACGATCACCAGTGTCGAACCCAGCACACCCCTTGGGTCACCGGAGTCTCTGGGGGCCCGCGCTTTCCCTTGCCTTTGATCTACTGGCAACTCATCAAGTTGGAGGAAGCTTGGCAAAGAAAATGATTCTCATCCACAGAAATGCCAATACATTGTCTCAGGTGGAGAGGGCATCAATCAGCACCCCATGGATACTGACCAGTTCTGTGTCTGTTCCCAAATTCTTGGGGGGTCTCCTGGGCCCCAGGTGTAACATCTTACAGGTTTCCTCACTTAATAGGAAGTTGCATAGTATCTTCGATCATCCAAAGAGACAAAAGCAGCCCTTGGGCCGGGCTCTGCTCTGGTGAGTGCTTTCTAGTGTGGCAAGCAGGGAAGCCTCCTACAGGCACCAGGCAGGACAAGAGGGAATTCCAGCTCAGGGGCGGGGTAGGCTGGGCTCAGGCCACGAATAACAAGAGGCAAATGGTCTCCAAACATGATCTGCAGGGTGCTACAGGATGAGCTCCTGTAATGTGGCATGTCCTGTGCTTCTAAAACTCCCCATGACCCCTGGCCTATAGGCTAAAAGATGAAAGAGGGCATCAGGAGGCATCCTCTCATCTGTCACTTTAGAAAGTCAGTGGTGGATGGAGTACGGCACGCTCCCTGTGTGAGCTCCAGGAACCAGGCCAATGAAAGGATAGTCTCAGGGCTGTAGTTCAATGGAGGCAGGGCAGACATGTGCCCATGAGAACAGGGAAAAAGAGCCTTTCCTTTCTGCTGTCCTATATCCCTCTCCAGACGGTGCCGGAGCAGGTGCTAGTGAGGCCAGGGTAACTGGGGGAAGGGGAGGGGAGGGAAGGAGTCTTAGCTCTCCACAGATGGGACCACCAGTCCCAGTGCTCAGAGTGGGACCTAGGAAGGGATGGCATGGAGGACACCTGGAAGCCCCCAGTTTTTCCAGAGCTCCAAAGGCTTGGCTGCATCCCTCCACAGGAACCAGTGCAGGGGGGATGCTGAACATCAGTGGGTTAATGGGCATCCCCTTCCCTGACCTGCCTCAAAACGGACCATGGACCAACTACTTTGTGACTCTGGAGATGGTGCCCTCTGGTCCTCCAACTACCTCCCTCAGAAGCTGTGGAACCCTTCCTCCAAAAACCAAACCCAACGAACAGAAACACAGAATCACACCCTGAAGTTCCCAGTTCATGAAGAGTGAAACTTTCATGGTACCATGCCTAAATGCGCTCACAGATGTGAGCCACCTCAAAGAGCCCAGTGCCCCCCGACCCTGGAGGCCCACCTTGTAGACAGCCTCCTGGATGCGCGCCTTAAGTTTGGAGCTCCCCGTCTTCATCCCGGACACGAGAACTGTGTCCCCCTGCTTGGCCACCTTCTCCATCTCGGAGATGTAGGAAGGAGGGATATACGTGGACTCCAAGAACGTGAGGATTCTGGAGAGGGAAGATGTCATCAGACCTGATTGCAAAAGCAAGGACCTTAACAGATTCACCAGTTGCTAGCACCTCCTGGGAGGGGCCAAACCCTTAAGTGAGTGGCGGTGCCCTGCTTGGCACCACATAGAAATGTGTCCCCGAAACTTCCTACATCAGAACTGCCCACCTCCTGGTGAACAGTGCAGAATCCTGGGCCCCATACAGGCCTTTGTCCGCAAGAAGCCTGGCACTGTGCTTTTTATCAAAATCCACATGCAATGATGGTAAACCCTGATACATGAGGACCACCTGCTTCAACAAAATGCTTCACATTCACAGGTGTGACAGCTGAGGCCCATGGAAACTAGGAAGCAGGCCCAGGAGCACAGACCCAGCTGGGGTGGGGCCAGCAGTGCCCACCAGGCTCCCAGGGTAAGGCATTGGGCTGTGGGGAGAAGCCGGGATGCGGAGACCCCACCATGTAGGCAAGAAGCAGGGCTGGCTTGAGGGATCTTTCCACGTGGTCTCTCTCTCTCGCAGCCTCTGATTTACAGGTGAGCCCGCCTTTCCACTTGAACAAGAGCAGTGCACTGGACGCGCTTCCATTCTCCCCAAGATATGCCGGCTGTGGTAGTGTGCTGTGACTGATTTCCCTGTCTCATCTGACTAGGTGTCACATGCTGATTTTAATAAAAACAAAGGGCACTGTGGTTGCAACCTGCCTTAGTGCTTTTGATTTCAGTTAACATTCAGCTCATGTACAGAGTGCATGGACACTTAGGGGCTGTCATGGTAGGAAATGCACCTGCTAGCACAGACTGGGGCAGGGAACCAGCGTTCTCTGAATGTCTAGCAGGTGTCAGGCCCAGGGCAGAGCTCCGAATACCATGTAGACCCACACAGCTGCTCTCAGAAGTAGCCACATTACTCTCCTCTCTCCAACAGAGGGGGACGCCGATGCCCAGACGGGCTGCACTCCTTGACTAAGGCAATAGGCAGGAAGTGACCAGGCCAGGTTGGGAATCCAGGTCTCTTTGACTGTCCAGCCCATGTTCCTGGCTTCGTGAGACACCAGAAATTCCAGTGCTCACGCAGAAGGCGAAGGTTGAGGGCCCCATTCCCCCCCAGCCCCCAAAGACCTCTGACCCAAAAGAGCAACCCGCCTTGCACAGTATCAGGGCATAGTGATGTCTGCCATGGGAATAAGCATGGGCTAAGCCGAGATGTTCCTTAAAGCCTGGAGCTGGACTTGGAAAGGTGTAAACAGAAGACCAGATTCTTAACTCCCCACAAAATACTTACTAATTGCAAAGGGATAGGACAGTGACTTCACAGTGGGGCACCTGAGCAGGCACCATCTACCCCAAGTGATGACCGTGAAGGTCGTCCGCGATAGACCCACCAAACCGTGATAAGATACAATCAGGAGACTACAGAAGCTCACCTCTGTGATCTTCCTGCCAAAGATGCAAAGCTCTGCATCTAATCAGGAGGGAATATCAGATAATCCCAAAATGAGGGACATTCTACAAAACAAATGAACTGTAATCTTCACAAGCATCTTGGTCCCAAAAGAAAGACAGACCAAAGAACTATCTTAGGCTGAGAAAGATAGGACGACAGACAGCAGGCGACTCTGGCTGGGTTTTGTGCTTCCTATGAACAATATAACTAGGATAGACTGGCAAGGCTTGAATGAGGTCTGATGACTGTAGGCATCAGTGTTCACCTCCTCATTTTGATGATGTTGTGCGTAAGCCAGAAAATGTCTCCGTGGTAGCAAAGGCACATTAAAATAATTAGGGACATCAAATTGGCTCTCAGACGGTTCAGGGACACCATTTTTTGTACTATACTTGCAACTTTTCTGTAAGCTGAAAATAGCTGCAAAGTTTTAAAGGGGCACCTGGGTGGCTCAGTCAGTTGAGCATCTGCCTTTGGCTCAGATCATGATCTCAGGGTCCTGGGATCGAGTCCTGCATCGGGCTCTCTACTCAGCGGGGAGCCTGCCTCTCCCTCTCCCTCTGCCTGCTGCTCCCTGTGCTCTCTGTCAAATAAATAAACAAGATCTTTAAAAGAATTTCTTTTTTAAGTTAAGTCTTCCTCCACAACTAGAGAGTATGTTAAGTGAAATAAATCAGAGGAAGACAAATACCATATGATTTCACTCACAAGTGGAATTTCAGAAACAAAATAAACAACCAAAGGAAAAAGAAAAGAGAGAGAAAGAGAGAGAGAGAGAGAGACAACCCAAGAAAGAGAGTCTTAATTATACAGAGAACTTGTGGTTAGCAGAGGGGGGGTGAGTGGGGGGATGGATGACATAGGGGATGGGAATTAAGGGGGGCACTTTTATGAGCACTGGGTGATTTATGGAAGTGCTGACTCACATATTATACCCCTGAAACTAACATAACATTGTATGCTTAACTATACTGAAATTAAAATTTTATAAAGACTATAAGAGAATACTTTTAAAAATTAGATCTTCTTCCCTTAAAAGAGACTTTAAAACTTGATTCGGTAAGGCCTGAGGCACTGCAGGGTAGCAAGGGAAATAAGCCCAGTCCTTGGGTCTACACCAGGACCAGCCAACAGGACCTTCTGCTCCCCATCTTCTCTGTGCAACGTGTCATAACCACTAGCCACATAGCAAACAAGCATGTGAGACACAGCCAGTACATCCAAGGAAGTGGAGTTTTCATTTTACCTCATTTAAATTTAAATAGCCAGGGTTGGTGGCTACCACATTGGATAGTGAAGATTTATATAGATGTGAGTCCAATTCTAGCTCTGCCACTTACCAGCTTGACCAGTGGCTTAAATCTTTGTTTCTTTGTCTGAAAAATGGCAAAAATGGTGGTACATAGCACATAACAAGCCCATCTGTATCCCCCAGTGCTGGGGAACACAGGGCTGGAAATGTCTCCCCAGCCACAACCTGTCTCCCCTTTAACTGACCTCCAGCGAAGGGCCACAGGCAACCCTTCCCTGTACCATGGGACAGCTTCCATTATCTGGGGCAAGTCTTCTCTTCCACAGCTGGGCATGCCAGCCTCCTCCACAATTTCCCACACCCAGAGCACACCCCAGCGGAGAGCAGAAGCAACAAGGTTCCCACACAGCTGTGGGAGCCGAAAAGCTCGTCCTTGCTCAGTCATGGGGGATGCCAGCCAGCATCCTGACGACCCTGGGTTCCTTGCTGATGGTGATGGTGCTGCTCAAAGTCCCCCACCCTGTGTGGAGCCAACTGACACCTCCTTCCTGCTTTTCCTGCAAAGGTGAGGCACCTCTTACCGCAGAGCGTTGTGGGAGTCCGAGAACCCATCAGCCTCCGTGTCCTTCACGATCGTCCAGTCAAAGACCAGCCCAGCCAGGGTGCTGAAAGTGTTCCCTGCAGGAAAAGATGGGGGTAGTGGGGGGAGCAGAAAGGCTCAGAGTTAACTCCCTGGAGCCAGGGGGAGGGGAAAATGCACTCAGGACCACCCCTCTGCAAAGCAGGTGTTATGCCCCCATTTCAGGAAAAGGAAACTGAGGCCTCAAGGGTCAGGGGATGAAGGGCGACAGCTCATCTCTCCCCTGGATCCTGGGACTCCCAGGGTCCCAGCGTGGAGGAGATGGCAAGCCACCCAAGCCAGACTTAGCTCTGCAGTTGGCTTGCAGTTCGGGATGTCAGGACATGTGAGCCCAAATGGGCCCAGTAATGATTTTGAAGACGGGACTCAGAGTGGGTCCTAACACTCTAGTGTGCGTACAAGGTCTGGTTGGGCATCAGTCAACACCCCGCAGTGGGGTGGGAGATGGCAACCAGTGGCTCTGAGGCCCCATCTCCTAGGAGCTGTAGCTTTGCTTTTACCTAGGCAATGCTGCTTTTACATTGTTGAGTTAAGTCCCATCATCTCGAATAAAGAAATGCACCAAATAAATTCAACTCCCAAGTTCTCTTGGAAAGTCTACAGAGCTGGATTCCTGAGCCAATGTCCCTCTGGAGACCAGTGGTTGGCTCAGCCTTGCTAGGAGGGATCATGGTCTTGGATTTGCCATACTCCCCGCCATGCCCTATTGCCCCCCTGCCCCCCCACAACTGCCCTCATCTGCATTCCCTGCCTGCCTGGCAACCCAGATAAGAGCATCTGGGATCTGGAAAAGCTCCTTCTACGGTGCAAAGGGTAAGGCACTTAGTGCCAGATGGGCCCCAGGTCCTGCCCCACCCCACCTGTGGGATCTCAGAAGCCAAAAAAACATTGCTTAGCAAAAGCTCCAGAAAACTGGGCTGCTGCCTTTGCTATTACTTTTAGGCCAGCCCAGAGTTATGCTGTGACCCAGCAATTCCACCCCTGCAGAAGCACAAGAGAAATGAAATCCATGTCCACAAAAAGACCTGTACATAAATATTCACAGCAGCATTATTCACAACAGCCAAAAGGTAGAAGCAACCTAAATGTCCATCAACAAATGACTGGATAAACAAATGTGCTCTCTCCACACAGTGGGATGTCATTCAGCCATACAAAGGAAGGAAATACTCAGCACAACGTGAATGAACCTTGGAAACATTATGCCAAGTGAAAGAAGTCAGACTCAAAAGACCGTACCATTGTATGATTCTACTTATAGAAAATGTCCACAATAGACAAATCTATATACACCAAAAGTAGTGGTTGCCAGGGGCCGGAGAGAGGAAAGAATGGAAGGCACTGCTCAAGGGTACTTTCTTTTCTGTACTGACGCAAATGTTCTAAAATCAGCTAGTGTGATGGCTGTACCACTTCGTGAATATATTAAAAACCACCAAACTGTACACTTTAAATGGATGAATGTCATGGCATACAATTCTTTTTTTTTTTTTTTTTCAAGTAACTTAAGACAGGAAATAAAACAGAGTAGTCAAGAGTATGTGGTCAAGGGCGCCTGGGTGGCTCAGTGAGTTAAGCCGCTGCCTTCGGCTCAGGTCATGATCTCAGGGTCCTGGGATCGAGTCCCGCATCGGGCTCTCTGCTCAGCAGGGAGCCTGCTTCCCTTCCTCTCTCTCTGCCTGCCTCTCCGTCTACTTGTGATTTCTCTCTGTCAAATAAATAAATAAAATCTAAAAAAAAAAAAGAGTATGTGGTCAATAAAGTTTTATTAGAACACAGCCACTATGCAACATTTAGGGCTGCTTTAGAGCGACAGTGGGGGGCGCCGAGTAGTTATAGCAGAGACTGTGTGGCTAGTAAAGTCTAAAACATTTACTCTCTCTGGCCCTTCACTGGAAAGGTCTGCTGAGCCCAGGCCAAGAGAGTGGACTCAGGGACCAGGACCAGGCCGGAGCTCAGACTCTGGTTGTGTTACATACTAACTATATGTCTTCTCCCTGCGCACACGTGTGTGTGTTCACCCTCTGTGCCTAAATCTCATCATTGGCTGTGAAATGAAGTTAGAACATGCAAAGTGCTCAGAAGAGTGCCTGGCCCCAGCATGGCGTCAAGTGTGGTCATTTGATCCCAAGATCAATGACTCATCCCCGTGGGGAGCTCCTATCATCTCACTGCACAAACCCCTCCCCCAGCTCCCTCCCTTGAAGACCAAGTGCAAACCCCATGTGGGCAATGCAAGGTCCTTTACCTTTTGCATCCCCCGCCCCACCACCCTGCTGCGAGTTTCATCTTCTCCAGAAGAAAATGACCTTCCAAGGTGGGCAAACACCACACTCTTCATGGCTTGGTCAAACAGCATGTCCCTAAGAGACCATCCTAAATTCTATCCCCCACACCCAATTTCCAGCGTGCCCCAGGTCGCCTTACATCTGATTTGATGACAAGCAGCACCTACTGAAATGCATGTGGTCCCTCCTATAGCCTGAGCTACTGGGGCAGAAGGCAGCCCTTCCTTCCCAGCATCTGGCAGGATGGCCAGCAGGTGGAACTGCTCAGACGCCACCAGGCTCACTGAGACCCCCTCTGTGCTGCCCAGCACGAAGCTCTGTACATGCTTCTTACTGAATCCTTGCAAGCCCCAAGTAAGCACCACCATCTCAGTTTCACAGACCAGAGAACAGATCAGAGAAGTGAGGCAGCTTATCTGATAAATGAATGGACAGGAAGAAGGGGCCTGATTGATGCTCTAGAACCGTGACTTTGTCCTCTAGGCACATTTGGCAATGGCTGGAGATACTTCCGGTCATCAAAACTTGAGTTCTGGGGTGCATGGGTGGCTCAGTGGGTTAAGCGTCTGCCTTTGGCTCAGGTCATGATCCCAGGATTCTGGGATTGAGCCCCACATTGGGTTCCCTGCTCAGTGGGGAGCCTGCTTTTCCCTCTCCCTCTGCCTTCTGTTCTACCTACTTGTGCTCTCTCTCTCTGTCTCTCTAACAAACAAAATCTTTAAATAACAAACCTGGGGAATTCTACTTCTTGTGGGTGAAGGCCAGAGATGTTACTGAGCACCCTACAAAGCATGATACAACCCTTACCACAAATAACTCTCCACCCCTCAGTGCAGATACTACCCTAAGGTGGGCAGTTCTAATCTAGAGAATTTTATTTTTGAGCAGAGGGAGGTGGGGTGGCCAGGGAAGGTTTCAAAGGCAAGGTGAGCCAAGGACTGGGCTTACGTTTTGGGAGATCCCTCCTCTGAAAGACATCTGTTGCCTGAGTCACTTTCTCTAACGGGAATCTTAACCTACAAATTTCCCTTTGCTTAGCTTCCCAAGAGGTCAGTCCAAGTCTTCCCGAGACTTCCCAAGACAGTCCAAGAACAGATCTCCTCAGAACGCCAGAACAATCCAATGTTGGAGTCTGGTGAAGTAAAGTGAATACGGCACTCGGGCCAGCATAGGGAGGCGACCCAGGGCACACACACACATGCCCAGGTGCACCCTGCAATCTAGACCAGGAAGCCAACCCCAGCCCTCAAAGCTGGGCAAGAAGGACACTCCCACCATTTTCAATGCATCCAGGGAGCATCTCCCAGCTTCCTACTGCTGCCAAGACACCGGAGGTCAGCTTCCTGAAGACATGCTTTACCCAGCACTGTCCTGGGCACAGAATCAGCCTCTAGGAACTGCCAAATGTCTCATCTCACAGGCCCTGCCACAGAGGCCAAGGAGTGTCAACCCCCTATCGGTCCGAGAGCCACTCGGTGGTCCTGACCTCATCAGCGTCTCCCCAGCACCAGCTCTGCCTTCGGCTGGAACCGCCCTCCCCAGGGGAACGGCAGGGCCAGACATGAGGGGACAGTGAGCAAACTGCCAGCGGCCTGTCCTCACCTTCGGAGTCCAGAGCTTGGACCTTCAGCTCCAGGGGGGAGTCCTCCAGGTACAGCTCGCGGGTCGTGGAGACGATCTGAATGCCGTGGATGAGGTCGACGATGGCATCACAGCGGAGGACCTGGCCCGTGGCTGGGGGATGGGAATGGAGGGGTTGGCACAAAAGGTGGCACCCTGACTGCCACTCCCACCTCCAGGGTCTCCTGGGTCAGAAGCTCTCTCACTTTGGCAAGGACGTCAGCACCCAACAGAACCACCAGCACGATGTGGAGCTGGGAGAACCACACTGACTCTCAGCATCTAAGCCGCTGACCAACACACGGGCCTTCCGGAAGTCAGCACAGACCCGTGCAGAGTAAGGGCTCGGAGGCATTATCATGGCCTCTCTTGTTCTTCAGCAACATGAGCACCAGCATTTAGAGCTGCACACGAGAAAACTCCTTGGAGAAAATTTGGTTTTGTTTGGGGTGTGACCACTAAGTTAAAAGCCCAGGGCTCTTTACGATGAGTTAGCACCAAAGAAGATAAAGCAGTTTGGAATGCTTCTCCCTGTGCTCCAATTAGGAACTGCACCTGGAGTTCGTCTGCTTACACTGGTTTTTATATGAGACCATCAACTGTACTACAGAATGAAAGGGTTGTGTGAGCGAGCACATAGCCTTTTTTACTAGCTCCTTAAGTGCAATATATAAATGGCGTTACGCGGGGAATTCTCCAGTGTAAAAATAACAGCAGGTGACACGAAAACATCCTGCCCACTCTCCAGGCACCGTAGAAACCACCTGTGTCCTATTCACAGTACCTCGTTAGAAAGCACCACATCAAAATCTTTCAACTCATATGTAAAACTGGGAACCTATGCTTGGTAGCAAATAGCTCCAAAGATCCCTAAGTTGTCCCCTGGACAAATATATTTATTTTTCTATATAACACCCCACAGGCACCAAAAACAGTCTAAATGTCCAACAGCAGGGGATCCTTATAGGACAAGCCCCTGTGAGGAATAGTGTTGAGCCATTAAAAATAACCCTATAAAAATGAAAACTTTGCATGTTAAATGGCAGAAAGCATGCCAGAAAATGCCATTAATTGTCTTCCAAGCAGTTTACAACCCTAACAGGTTAAACTAAACATGGGCAGGAAAAGAACTGCAACAACTCTTTTTCATTTTGACTCAAGACCCATTGAGAGTTATTTGGTTAACAAGTAATTATTTAGAAATGAAAGGCAGACTCCACAGAGGGAAAACAGGACACAGCGCTGATGGGAGGGGCCAGGGTGGGTCCTGCCTGGGCATCTTCAGACCCAACGAGAGAGAGGCGAGGCGGGCTGTGGGGCTGAGGTCTCAGTGGGGGGGCAGGTGCAGGGAAGGTGATGGGGGGTGCCACCTCCCGTCTCTTGTCCCTCCCACCCCAGGTATTCCCACAGGGCACTCAAAGCTCTTACTGATGTCCTCGGCGAAGATGATGCTGGTCAGGCGGGCAGGCTGGGACAGGCGGGCCTGCACCACGGCCTTCTGGGAGCACTGGGCTTCGTCGGCACCCAGTGGCTCTATACTGGCCACCTCCGGCCGGGTCGATGACCTGGGGCAAAAAGGTCAGAATTTACTCTCTGGAGCTACCCCAGGAGGCATAGCTGGGGCCTGAAGCAAAAATGCAGTTCCCCATCCCGGGCACCATCCCAGACTGAAACACAGAATCGATGTGGGCAGTGTCCAGGATCTTCCCACCCAGGGAGAAGGGCCCGGCAGAGGCCCCTCTCGTAGGAGCATGACCACCTGGTGCATGGGACCTCCACACGCACGTGCCCACCAAGCAAATGAACCAGGAGACCAACACGGGGGAAAAACCTCCACGTTCAGTAGATGGTCCCCTTATAAGACTAGTCTGTGGAACTAGGAAGAATTCCCTCTTGGTGGGAAAACTGCCTCTGGGGTCTGGTAAGGAGGAACCACCGTGTGTCATAGCAGGCACCAGCATTCACCACCACCAAATAAGTCCCATAAAACCTGGAGATCACGGACTATAAAGATAGCAAACAACCGTAAAGTCCAGTGTGCCCGGAGCTGACATTAAGGTGAAGCTGGGGAGAAAGACACATCACACACAAACAGACCATTAAAATCTATGAGCTGCCTTCCCATGGACAGACAGGGCTTGACAACAACAGGAGGAAGGGAGAGCATGACGGGAGGAGTGACCCAAGGTCAGTGCCATGGTTTCTCACCTTGGTTATGACACAGCCTGATGACAGTTTTGGGATCCAGGCAGGATGGGAATGAGTGGGTATGAGCAGAGCGGATACTTCCCAGAACTGAGTGTCATTATGGTACTCTGCCGACAGGGGGCGCGAGGGAGCTGCTGGGGGAGGTCTCTCAGAGCCTACCACAGGAAGATCGGATGTTTGGGGCAAGGCCCTGAGGTGGGAGCAGCCAGGAGCACCCAGAGAATAGGAGGGCTAGTGTGATCTGAGGCCTGGGACTCAGGTCAAGGAGATGGACAGAGGCCAAGGTCAAGGAGGTGGAGATGCTGGCCACAGCCTGTGTTCTTAACCACCACCCCAAGCTGCTAATGGCTTTCCTTGAGAATTTTTTTAAAGTTTGGAGTCTGATCCTCACAGGGAAATGTAAATCAAAACCACAACAGTTCACACCTCACACCTGTTAGAATGGCTATCATCAAAAAGATAAGAGTGTTGGCAAGGATGTGAGGAAAAGGGAACCCTCCTGCACAGTTGGTGGGCATGCAAATTGGTGCAGCCCCTGTGGAAAACAGTATGGAGTTTCCTCCCCAAAAAAAAAAAAAAAAAAATTTAAAAATAGAACCACCATATGATTCATCAATTCCACTTCTGGGAATATATCCAAAGTAAATGAAATCCCTAACTTGAAAAGATATCTGCACCCCCCATATTCACTGCTACATTATTCGCAACAGCCAAGACATGGAAGCAACCTAAGTGTCCATTGATGGTCAAATGAATAAAGAAAATGTGGAACACACACAGTGGAATATTACTGCGCCACAGAAGAGAAGATAATCCTGCTCTTTGTGACAACATGGATAGATCTTCAGGGTGTCAACGATCAGTGAAATAAGTCAGAGGGAGAAAGACAAAAACTGTGCGATCTCACTTGTATGAAGACTCTAATAGCAACCAAACTCACAGCAGCAGAGAACAGACTGGTGGCTGCTGCAGGTGGGAGATGGAGGAAATGGGCGAAGGGGATCAAAAGGTACAAAGTTCTGGTTATAAATTAAATAAGTCCTGGTGATGGAAGGTACAGCGTGGTTACTACAGCTCACAGTATTGTACTGCATATTTGAGTTGGTTAAGGGAATAGATCTTAAAAGTTGTCAACACAAGAAAAGAACCATAACTATGTGTGTTGATGGACCAGACTCATGGTGATCATTCTGCAACAGACACATGTATCACCTCATTGTGTTGTATACCTTACACTAATACTATGTTATATGTCATACATATGTTTTTTTTAAAGATTTTATTTATTTATTTCACAGACAGAGATCACAAGTAGGCAGAGAGGCAGGCAGAGGTGGGGGGGGAAGCAGGCCTCCTACTGAGCAGAGAGCCTGATACAGGGCTTGATCCCAGGACCCTGGGATTATGACCTGAGCCGAAGGCAGAGGCTGTAACCCACTGAGCCACCCAGGTGCCCCACGTCATACATGTTATACATCTATTACAACTCAATAAACCTGGGGCGGGGGGAGTCCTTAAAGGAGATGGCAGGGCTTGATTCCAAGGAGATGGCAGGAGCCGAGATTAGGGAGGCACCGGAGGCCACAAGCAAAGAGCTTAGATTTATTCTGAGAGCAATGACAAGCCACGGAAGGATCTGAAGCAGGTGCACAATTCAAGCCGTTGCATACTGTATGGAGCAGGGGACAAGGTGTTGCCCTCAGGGCGCTTACAGTGTACTCCAGGACCCAGGGAAGGGGTGTCCCCTGTGCAGAGTGTCCAGCACTCATTCCTAGGGGCTGTGCTCAGCACAGCGGCCTGAACACAGCATGAATTACCTGTCTTTGCTTCCTTCCCAGCCCCTCACTTAAACTCCTCAAAACACCATCGATCTGGAGTATTCAGAAAGAAACTTGTTTAAAACAAAACAAAAAACGCCTGCTGTAAAAAGCAATGGTGTGAAACAGAGCCCAAAAGACCTCTCCAAGTCTTCTGGCTTGTCACCGAGAGCCTCTCCCGGAGCCAGGTAGGCACAGTGGTCCCACCAGACGCACCTAAGGATGACAGTGTGGCACACACATCACAGACCCACACTGAGCAGCTGGGGGGTGCCCGGATCAACACCGCCATGAACATACTCAGAACACAGAGCTCACCCACTGTCATGGAAGGAACCCCCAGCCCCGGAGGAAATACACCGGGGTCTCCTCACAGTGGGATTTCTTCTGAGAAAAGAGCATGTGAGCAACTAAGGAAAGACAAAGTGGGGCAGGAATGCGTATGCAGATGAGAAGGTGAGAGGAGGTGATGAGAGGCCATGAGCCTCACGGCATGCGGGCAACGCACTCTGTTTAGCTGCCGGCAGCTCTGCGACTCTAACGTAGTTTTCTTTTTTCCTTTTAAGATTTTATTTATTTGAGGGGCACCTGATTGGCTCAGTGGATTAAAGCCTCTGCCTTACACTCAGGTCATGATCCCAAGATCCTGGGATTGAGCCCCACATCAGGCTCTCTGCTTGGCAGGGAGCCTGCTTCCTCCTCTCTCTCTGCTTGCCTCTCTGCCTGATTGTAATCTCTGTCTGTCAAATAAATAAATAAAATCTTAAAAAAAAAAAAAGATTTTATTTATTTGAGAGAGCATGAAAAAGAGTGAGCATGAGCTGGAGTGGACGAGGCAGATGGAGAAGCAGACTCCCCACGGAGCAGAGAGCCCAACATGGGACTCCATCCCAGGACCCCCAGGATCACGACCTGAACTGAAGGCAGAGCCACCCCGGAGTCCCTCTAAAGTAGTGTTCAAAGGCCATTAAAACACACACACACACACACACACATGGGCATGTATACACACACAGAACTGTGTGTGGAAACAAAAAAAAATTAGAGAACTCACACAGAACGGAAGAGACCAAGGAGGCAGGATAAAGAAACGTAATGTGGGATCCCGGACAGGGTCCAAGAGCACAAAAAGAACCTCCATGGGAAAACTGTGACCTCCGAAAAGTCTAGAGGTTGGTGACTATTCACCAGAGCTGGTTTCTTCATTTTGACCAAGGTTCGTGGTTGTGTGACACATGAACTTTAGGGGAAGCTGGCAAAAGGGTGTAAAAAGATCTCTGTACCACCTTTTTACCTTTCCTGTAAATCTAAAGTTATTCCACAATTTTAATTAAAAAAACAAACAAACAATGGAAGGATGGATAAACAGGCAAAGCAGAGAGGATTTTTATAGCAGGAAACCATTCTGTATATTATCATGGTAACACAGGTTGTTACACATTTGTCCAAACCCACGGAATGTATGACGTCAAGTAGGAGCCATGATGTAAGCTATGGACTTTGAGTGACAATGACGTGTGGATGTAGGTTCGCTGATTACAATAAATGTTAACAGTGGGGAATGTGGCAGGCGATTCTATATGGGAAATCTCTGTAATTTTGGCTTAATTTCTATGAAGCTGAAACTGCTCTAAAAAAAAAATAATAAGGTCTATTTCAAAAGACAATTCCTATTTTCCGCTTCTACATTTGAGAAACAGTGTGGTCTATTTCACGTTCAATGGCCCCTGGCAGCCAGACATGGGGACTCTTGGTCTGGGCTGAAAACCCTTCCCCACTCTCTGAATCTCAGTCTCAAGAATGAGACAGGGGCAGCCACCTCTCCTACTGCTGCTGCACAGCGCAAGTTAATCAGAGGCAGAGAAGAATGGAGCTAGGTCAGGTCAAGCTGGAGAGGCCGGAGAATCTCTCTCCCGCCTCCCCACCCCCCATCCCCAGCCCTTCCGCAGCCACCCCAGAGAGGCCCTGCTAGCCTCAGCACACCTCTTACTCCCAACTAGGTTACATCCAGATGCGGGCCTCAAGGCAGCCCTGTCCAAGAGTAATAAGGCAGAGCCCATCTATCGTTTTTTTTTTTTTTTTAAGATTTTTTTTTATTTATCTGACAGAGATCACAAGTAGGCAGAGAGGCAAGCAGAGAGAGAGGAGGAAGCAGGCTCCCTGCAGAGCAGAGAGCCCGATGTGGGGCTCGATCCCAGGACCCTGGGATCATGACCCGAGCCGAAGGCAGAGGCTTAAACCACTGAGCCACCCAGGTGCCCCCATCTATCGATTTTTAATGGCCTTGTCAACAAAAGTTTAACAGGTGAAATGAATATTGTTCAGCGCAGTTTGGGATTCGCACAAAATTGAGTGCTAAGTACGGAGACTTCCCATACTTTCTACCCACACCCCCAGCACACACACACATACACACACTGTCTTGCCCGTTGTCGACATGCCTCACAGGAGGGCACATGTGCAACAACGGGGGAGGCCACAGACACCTCACTATTGCCCAGAGCCTCCAGTTCACATGGGGGTTCATTCTCAAGGCTGTACAGTCTGCGAATGAGGACATGTAGCCACCATCCATAACCTGACCCTGAGCAGCGTCGCTGCCCTAGAAATCCTGGGCTCCACCAACTCATCCCCGTTTTTCAAGTTTCTATGAAAAAGCCATTTTAAAGTAACAGGCGGGGGTGGCTCAGTTGGCTAAGCATCTGCCTGTGGCTCCAGTTGTGATCCCGGGGCCCCGAGATCGAACCCCATGTCGGGCTCCAGGCTCTCTGCTAGGTGGGGAGTCTGCTTCTCCATCTCGCTCTGCCCCTCCTCTCTCACTTTTGCTCTCTGGCTCTCAAATAAGTAAATTCAAAAAATAAAAATAAAGTAACTGGTGAGTTAATTTTAACTAGACTTAGGATACAACCCAGCATATCCCAGATGTCATCATCCCAACACTTGGCCCAGCTGTCTTGCAGGCCCTCACCACCACTCGAGGAGAGTGGCAAAGGCAGGGGATGGCCAGCTCTGAGGGCCGGCCCGCAGGTGGGCAGCCAGGGAGGCAAACACGACTCTCAATTCACCGCTTGTCCTGGGAATATCCTTTGCTCCCTGCCAAGGACCAGCGTGGGATCTGGCGGCCACAGAGTGCTCTTAGTGCCTCCTGGGAAAGATCCCCCTCTTCACAGTTCGGGCTGATACTAGGGCGCTAAGTGCAGCCTTCAGATAAGACAGAACAGCTGCCTGGAAGGAAGGTGCCCACCCCATTCTGGGGCCTGTGTCCTAACCAGAAGACAGTGGGATCTCTTGCAGGGAAGGCAGCCACTAGTCCCCGCAGCACCTGCGGGCCTCGGCTACACTTGGGCAACGGGAGCCACACTCTGTCCTCATGGGGCAGCTGGGCGGGCCAGAGAGCACCTTGTGAGAAATGCGGAAATGCCAGAATGTCAGCAGGTATGGCAGACGGCCAGGATTTGAGCAGAGTGTGCCACATCCCCCCACCCCCACCCCAGCCTGCTGGTGTCACCCACGGATTCTCTGTGGGCTCCAGGAGGCCACAGCTGAAGCCAGAAGGCCTCATGACAGCCCCCTACAGGACAGCTTAGGACAGCCTTGGGTTGTGGTTTTGTTAACTAGCAGAAGGGCTCTTTTCAGTTACCTGATCTTTCTGGGACATCCTGAGGCCTGCCTGCTTCGGGGGTACTTTGAAGGGGCACAAAAGAGCCACAGAACCCGGCAATTTATGTGCCCAGGTCACAGTGAGGTTCAAGTGAAAGACAGATAAAAAAGCACATTGAAAAGTGTTTGTCGGGAATTTGTCGGGCAGGTCCCGTCAGGACTCAAAGTCCAACCAGAGACTGCGGGGGCTAGGGGTGAAAACCTGGGGCTGTAGCAGCAGACAAGGAACAAGGACAGAAGTTGTTGACGATGGCTAACTCTGATGGTACGAGTATTGGTATTCATTACATTATTCTTTGTTCTTTTTTGTACTATTTCAACTTCTAAATATAAACATTTCCCCAACAGCAGACATAACTTAGAGAACTATTGCTGTGCCTTCCTCATTGTACACGGAAGTAAACTGAGGCTCAGAAAGAAGAGGGGACTAGTTAAAGGCCATGCCGAGGGCCAGGACATACATGATCCAACGCCAAATTTGGGGGTCTTCTGCAGTTCGAGTCCCTCCCGGCCACACAGAAGTGGGGTCTCTGCATTCTGCAGCTCTCCAGGTGGGCTCAGAACACCTTACAGATTCGTGCTCCTGAAAAGTCAGGCTGGCCCCGGGACTGGGCACGGAAGAGCTGGCCACACATATGCAATTCTGGAATGTTTCTGCTTCCAGGATCTGGCAAGAGATGAATCACCTTTCCCAGAGAGGAAGGACGGGTAATTCTTGAGACATAGTTGTTAATCACATCAAGCCAGGCAGACTGAGAGAGGGAGTGCCAGAGGAGATAAGAGACAGGATGATGGACAGAAGCACCTCACATCTGGCTGGTGCTGAGACCTCCAGGGACCGTTTTTTGATTAGTATAAAAAGCATGGGACACTTGTCTGGCTGGCTCCGCTGGAGGAGTGTGTGACTCTTGATCTCGGGGTCGTGAGTTCAAGCCCCATGTTGGGGGGAGAGATTACTTAATAAAACTTTAAAAATATATATATATGGGGGCGCCTGGGTGGATCAGTTGGTTGAGCGTTTGCCTACAGCTTAGGTCATGATCCTGGGATCCTGGGATGGAGCCCTGCATCGGGCTCCCAGCTCAGCAGGGAGTCTGCTTCTCCCTCTCCCTCCCTCTGCTTATTCTCTCCGTCTCTCTCAAGTAAATAAATAAAATCTTTTTAAAAATTTTTAAAATATGTGTGTGTGTGTGCGCACGCTGAGGGAGTATAATTAATCTTATGTGTCTCCTTGACATGTCTCCATGTCAGTGGGCCTCGCCCCATCAGTTGAAGGCCTGATAGCACAAAAGGGCTGACCCTCCTCCAAGTAAGAAAGGCTTTCCCTTGCCCGAACACTTTTGAATTGGGACACTGGCTTATTCCTGCCTTCAGAACATGCCTTTGATGTTTCAAACTGAAACATCAGCTTTTCCCAGGTCTGCAGCCTGCCAGGCTTTGGATGGGAGTTATATCCTGGGCTTTCCTGGGTCTCTAGCTCGCCCACACCCCTGCAGATCTTTGGACTTGTGAGCCTCCATAATCACATGGGCCAATTCCTCCTAATAAATCTCTTTATATATAATAAAATTACATACTATCGGTCCTGTCTCTCTAGAGAATCCTTACTAATACAGGAAGAGGCCAGAAGACAGCAAAGGGAATCGCCCGCCATGTGTTACACCCAAGGATGAATACGTCTGTCTGTCAGATTGCTTATCCTCCGGCAGGCCTGTCTGAGACAATGAAACCGAGGCTCAGAGAGGGGCAGCCATTTCCCCAGAGCCACACCACTATAACTGGCAGGGCCAGGGGTCACAGGAAGGTCTGTGCAACAACAAACAGGTCAGCTGTTTCTCCCACTTCGTGTCTTCTCCATGGAGTGACACACAATACTGGAGAGGATACACAGGTGAACTATTCTTCCTGGACTCTTCATGGATTTTCGTTATTATTCTTTCGGTTTCAAGCATTTGAGGAAAAACAAACATATCCAACTCGTGCACTCATGCATGTTAATACTGACGACAACATCAATATCCTAAAAAGTGAGCCATTTTGTAGGAAAAAGCGAATTCCAATATGGGTCAGCCATTAAAAAAAAAAAAAAGGCCCAAGCCTGACAGTGGCAGGAAGTGTCTGTAGTTTGGCAGTGGGGGGCCTGTGGGGTCCAGGAGTGTGAGGGCCTGAGCCTCGCCCACCAGCCATACCTTCTCTCTGGTGCTACTGTATCTGCTGCCATTTTCCAAGGTGTCTGGAAACACAGGGACCACGTACTTGCCCAGCAGTACTGGCAGCTCTGAACACACCAGGGAGACCCCTCTCTGGTCGTGTCAGTCCCCTGTGAAGGACAGTGTACTGTGTGCCACAGGAGCTAACACAGGGGCCACACGCATCCTGAGCATCCTCAGCATGTAGCATCCTCAGGAAAGGTCAGTGTGGAGTCGGAGGCTGGACACAACAGGGCTTGGTGACAGACGAGCACTAATGACATCCGGAGGCAGGTCTGCATGTGGGCCTGACAGCTGAGATGCCCGCAGTGTCACCTGCCACCCACAGAAGCCAGGTCTCTGCTACCACAGCCCAACTCGTTTGCATACAGCATCGTGTTCCGCCGAAGAAACAGGTCCTAGCTCGCATGGCTTTTCTGCCGAAGAGCCCGCCTCTGCCCCCCAGTTTAAATTAACTGCCACTCTGCAGAAGGGATCTGTGGTGTTCCAGCTTGCACATCCGGGGTTCCTCTGTACCTCCCAGCTGGTGCTCAGCAGGTCTGCCCCACCCTCCCAACACCAGCACCCCCACCCCCTGCCCAGGGCCCACAGGACAGGCTCCAAGGGCATCCCAGAGTCCCTGGTGCAGTCTGGTAAGCAGCCCTAGGTGCCGGTGACATGTCTCATTCTGTTCTCTCATCTGGGACAGTCTGCTTGCTGCCAGGGCATGTCCTAAGATATTGGGGTGACACCTGCTGTTTGACCTTAGGCAAATGATTTAACCTCTCTGGGCCTCTGTTTCTTCCTCTACACACTGGAATAAAAATAATTCCTGCTGCAAAGGATTGGGGTGATTAGGTGGAGTAGAAAACACAAAGCTCTCATCACGGGACTTGTACATAGTAAGCTCCGAAGATCAGGAAATAAGAGGAGGTTCCCAAAGGAGGGGTCTTTGGTGCAATTCTGACCACAACAACTTTGCTTTTTAAAGAAAGTTAGACAGGCACCTGGCTGGCTCAGCTGGAGGAATCTGTGGCTCTTCATCTCGGGGTTGTGAGTTTGAGCCCCAGGCAGATGTAGAGATCACTTAAAAATAAAATCTTAAAAATAAATGAAGGCAGGCAGGCAGACAATGCAGGTCCTTCCATATCGCGACCATTTATGCCTCACCCTGTCCACCCCCTTCCCCTGGTCCCTGTTGTCAGGGCCCCCACGGCAGCTTCATCAGGGCCCCCCATCCCCAAGGCAGATATCCCCAGAACCACAAGCAAAGATTCAGGCCCAAGACAGGGTTGCTGGCCCAAGGCCACACCGCTGGCAAGACCCGAAGCCACTGCACTTGGCGTCTAACCTCTGTTCGGAAGCCCACCCCTCCCCCTCCCCCTTGCTCTCACTTCCAGCACTCCATTCCTTTGCTGCTGTTCCTGCCACTTCACCCGCCCAAGCTCTCCCACTGCAATGGCCACTCTTCCATGGACCCATCCCCAAGCCTCCCCCTCCCCTCTCCTCTCAGCACCCACAGCTCCACTGGTCTTCCTTGGGGTAGGACCATTCCTTCCTTCATTCACTGAATCCATTATTTACTGAGTCATATGCCATATTCCATGTACTTTTCTAAGTGTCGGGGATACACCAAAATACAAAATACATATTAGTCCCCAACTTCATGGAGCTTACGTCTCAGTGGGAAATAAGGATGAAAAAAACCAAGTATGTAAATATAGGATCTTACACAACAGGGCTAGGGACAGACATAAAGTAGGGATGGGAAAGGCAGGAGGGTCGGAGGAAGCCTATCAGAGGGGGTGACATATGAACACAGCCTTAAATAACTCTGAAAGAGAGGCAGAGGTTGGCTTTTCAACTATCTGGGAGAAGAGCATTCGAGGCAAAAGGATCAGCAAACCCAAGTGGCGCAAGGCAATGCCTCAGCCACGACCCTCTTCTCGTCAGACTTCCCTCAGAGACAGTGTGTGCACAGAGCCTGTGGCTCGTTCGTTTCTTGCCCCCCCACTGCCCCTAGCATAAGACTCTGGTACAAGTTCCAGCAGATGTCCTTTATCGGGTTATAGATTCTCTTCCATTCCTAGTTTGCTACATATTTTTATCACGAATAGGCACTGACTGCTCTGCACCTATGGGGACAATTAATTACATGGCTTTTCTTTTAATTCTACAGATATTGTGAATTATACTGTTTGCTAATGTTAAACCAACCTTGCATTTCTGGGATTTACCCTGGTGGGTCAAGATGACTCATCCGTCTTTTTAATATTTTTCTGGTTTTGATTTGTTATTATTTCGTGAAAGAAGTTTGTGCTTTTGGCCTGTGGATTTCTTTTCCTTGTAATGTTTTCGTCTGGTTTGCGATCAGCAGAAAGTTGGCCTCATGAAAATGATTAGGAAATAACTGCTCCTGTCTCTTTCCTGAAAGAGTTTACAAAAAAAAAAAAAAAAAAAAAACTTGTACTACTCCTTCCTTAAATGTTTCATAGGATTTATAAACAAGCCACCTGGGTTTGGAATTTTCTTTAGGAGAAGGTTTTTAATTATAAACTTAATTTCACCAAATGTCCTAAATGCAACAGGAGGCAAGGATATTACGCCCGTAGGGGACCCGTGTTGAATTTTGGCTGCCTAGCCTCTATCTGCCTCTCTCAGTAACGACACCCAGCTTTTCCATGGGTGCTGCCTCTCCTCTGCTCTCAGACCAAAAGGCTCCAGAATGCTCACACTCCTCCCAACACTAGAAGGCAGGAGGCTGCGGTCTGGTCAGTCGACTCTGTGCTCCCCTAACCAGATAGGGGCTCAGACCCTGGCACGTGCCCAGGTAAGTTAGCCAGAATGGGCAATGCGTGCCCCACTAGACTTGACTCTGGGGACTGTATGGCTGAACCTATGACCTTGGATCCCAGGAGAGCACCTGGCCAAAGCAGAGACACAAGGACTGAGAACACGGGTCCTGTTGACAATCATGTAAACCCCTGCAGACAGAAGCGGGAAACAAATTCTGCCAGGGCTTCCGTTTTGGGGAGCCAATGCAACATTTCTTTGTTTTGTTTAAACTATTTTGGCTTGTGTTTCCTGTTGCATATAGTCAGAAGAGTCTAGACAAAAGAAACACCCCCTATTGAATACTTTAAGGCTTATTGCTTGATTTCATTCAGACTACTGGTTTTTTTTTTTTTT
This sequence comes from Mustela nivalis, assembly GCF_964662115.1. Lineage (NCBI taxonomy): Eukaryota > Metazoa > Chordata > Mammalia > Carnivora > Mustelidae > Mustela > Mustela nivalis. The sequence goes on from NC_139020.1 coordinate 160,911,645, forward strand.
TCTAAAGCAAAAAAGAAAAAAAAACCTTGCATTATTCTTATTCTCTGTCAGGCACAGAGCGAAATGCACCCCAAATGTTTCATTTGCTTTGAGCATCTCATTAAGACTCCCATTTGGGGGGTGCCTGGGTGGTGGCTCAGTTGGTTGAGCCTCTGACTTGATCTCGGCTCAGGTCTTGATCTCAGGGTTGTAAGTTCAGGTCCGGCGCTGGGCCCCATGTTGGGTGGGGAGCCTCCTTAAAACTAAAACAAAACAAAAACCACCTGATACCTGAGGAGACCTCTGCATGGGTATTAAGTCACCAGCCCAAGGTCACATTCCTAGAAAAACGGCTTAGTCCAGCCCGGTCCTAGACCCCTGGTCCCGACACTGCCCTACTCCCTTGTGCTGAAGGCACAACTATTTGAAACAGGGCCAAAGGCCTCTGGCCCCTGCCTGGGGGCTGCCCATCTGGAGGGCCTGGGCTCCCAGATTCTGTCAGAAGATGGCCTCAACCCTCTCCTGAATCACTATCCCACCTGTACCTTTCACACTGCTTTTGAAAAGTGTCACTGGTTTTATTAAACCAACCACTGGCCAACCCCAGAATCAAGCTGGCTCTGGGGTCAGAGACCTGGTTTTGAACGTGGCTTTTCCAATCGCCGGCTCCTGATCCCTGGCTCCCCAATTTTGCCGTGAGTCATCATTCTTACCAAAAAAAGGGTTTTGTAAAAAAAAAAAAAAAAAAGTGTTTTGTTTTGTTTTTAAGATCAACTGGGGGAAATAATACCAAGAGATTAGCAAAAAAACAAAAAACAAAAAAAAACCTGGTTCTGCTATTTTGGTTCCCCCAGCCACACACCTGCATATCTGCCCACCTGTCCCCACCACTAAGGCCTCCTTCTTTATGCTGCCCTTCCTGGTCTAGTCACAGCCAGCGAAGCCTTGTATCTTATGTTTCTCATTTCTTTTTCTCTTAAATAGATGCTTCTTTAAAGAAAAAGTCCTTTAAAAGTAAACTGTGTATTGCTAGTGTACACGGAAAGCCCGTATCATTTGTCATACATCTCAGGTAACCATAAAAACAAACACGAAACAAAACCATGTTGCTAGACTCCGGGAGCTAGACATTGGGAGCTCTGGGGCCCTGCTGCCTTGCGGTGGGGCGTTCCCCGCGCCTCAGAACACAGGCTCAGGAGCTGGGCAGGGGAACCCAAGGACGTGGGAGGCTCAGGCCAGAAAGTGAGAGTCCAGGAAGGGGAAGTGAGATGCACGAAGAACAGGGGTGGGTGGGTGGAGGCAGAGGGAAGCACAGCCCCCCACCATATACCTGCAGACTCCGGCCCCTCTGTGGCAGGGTCAGGCCTTCGGGGACCCAGAGAGGCTGGCAGCTCAGACCACAAAGGAAGCAGGAAGAAAACAACCCAGGACTAGGTCAGCTCAAATCAACACACACGTACCCACGGCAGCTCCCACCGTGGGCCATGGGAGGGAACTGAGCAAGGCCCCAGCAGCCCTGCAGGCGCCCTTCACGGCAGATGCAGAGTAGAGAGCAAGGCCCTGAGAGCCAGCTGGTCCCTAGCCACCACAGCCCAAGTCCTGACCCCGGCAAGCCCCTCCCTGCCTCCTCACCACAGCCCACAAGGTTCCACAGGGCATGGCCCTGCCAACCTCTCTAACCCCGCCCTTCCCCTTCACCGGCAAGCCTTCTCTTTGCTCTGCTGGTGAGCTCTGCCAGAGGCCCTGACTGGTACCCGCTCAGGTCCCAGGTCAGCTCCAGAAAGGGCTCTCCCGGCCAGCCCATCCAAAACCACACCCCACCGTCTTCTGCAAACCTCACGGCCCGCTGTTTTATGTCCATCGCAGACTTACTGCCACATAGCCACTACTTTCATCTGGGTTGATTCTTGAATGCTCCTAGCCAGCTCCAGGCTCCAGGGAAGTGCCATCTGCTTCTTTGCTATCCCATGACCCAGGACCAGAAAGGTGCCTGGATTAGCTCTAAGTCACAAATACTCCTCACCTGGAAAGTGGACCCCCAGCTGTCATCGATGATCAGTGAGCCCCCCCCCCACAACCCTCCCCAGGGCATTTGAGCAGGATGGGTCCTCACAGTGAGCACTGGTGGGCCTCCGGCTGAATTAAACTCACTTTTGGGGTTAAGCTTTCGCAGTGTATATTTTTTATTCTAATGATAGTGCCTGATTCTCCAGTTTCCCCTGGGTTCTCCTGCCTCCTCTGAGCAGAAGACAGCCAGGCTGGATGACTTTCCAGCCTGGCTCGGTGTGTAGAGGGGTTTTCTGGAAGAGCCAGAGGAAACCCTTCCCCTCTCCCTTTCTCTCCCACTTTCCCCAGGCTGTAATGGGGCGGGGAGGGGCAGGGAGGGAGGTGCTGCTGGCCTTGGACTTGGCACCGCTACAGGTCAGCAAGGACAGAGGGACTGCTGGCTCTTTCAAAACCATGGATTCCCAAGGGGGATCTGAGGAGTGTGGGACACAACACACACTGAAGACAAGCCTACCGAGTGGGGACCCATGCAGCCGGAAGGGCTCCCATTTGCCTCCCCAAGAATCCTTATCCCTGTGACTGAGAAGGGCACCCTGGTTCAGGACCAAGCCTGGTAGACACTCCAGGCAGCTCTGGGGTGCCCTGGGGAGAACTTCCAGAGCAGGAAAGGGCGGGAATTCTGGGCATGACACTTCAGTGGGGCTTGGAGGATGCCCTTTACCAGGCCAACCACCTCCCCTCACCATCCAGTCAGACACCCCCGGCCAAGAGGCCTGCTTCACCCAGAGGCCCAGGAGGTTGCACAACATCCCCGCCACATACACACACCCAACCAGGAAACCAGCCGAAGACACTCACTCCAAGACAGGGCAGGGCACTGGGGAAACCAAAACACCCTGGGACTTCAATCACAGGGAAAGGCATGGGCAGATAATGGAACAGGTACCAAGCAGAACGGCGCTCAGACACCTAACGCTTAGGAAGATAACGAAGCACTGGAGAAAAATAGAGTCTTAATGTGAGCTGGTGGTTGACAGAGCAGGGTACCGAGGGGCCCAAACACCAAGTACAAGCTCCAAGGGTGAAAACCTGTGCCTAGAAGAAAGCCCAAGCGGAGACAAGCCCTTTTACAGTTGAAAGATTATGGTATATTTCTCTTTTTCTCTATTTTCCCAATTTTCCATTTTCCATGTAATGTCATTTTGTATATAAAAGGATACCTTAACCAAAAAAAAAAAAAAAAGAAAGAAAGAAAGAAAAGAAAAGACCTAGGGCACCCAGCTGGCTCTGGCTCAGTTGGCCAAGTATGCAACTCCTGATTTCAGGGGCCATGAGTTTGAGCCCTATTTTAGGGGTAGAGACAACTTAAAGATAAAATCTTAAAAAAAAAAAAAAGACCTAATGAATACTTTCAGTAACACAAAATAGAAAAAAAGGATAAGAGACTTGTCTCATATAACCAGCAATGCAATGGGAAGGATTCAATCAGCATCCAGCAAGTGCAGAGGTTTCAAGCCCTGAATGCGATGGGAACAGGGGCATCCCTGTGAGCTTCCACACAACCCAGAGACTATCACCACAGCTCTTCCTCTACCTGTGACGAGGTTAGGCCCCGAAAGACCCAACATAATACCGTTAAGTCGAGGGGCGCCTGGGTAGTTCAGTGGTCAAGCATCTACCTTCAGCTCAGGTCATGATCCCAGGGACCTAAGATCAAGCCTCACATGCTCCATGCTCTGTGATTCGGCTTCTCCCTCTCCCTCTCCTTGCTCCTCCCCCTGATATGCTCTCTCTCTAATACACAGATAAATAAAATGTGTTGTTTTTTTTTTTAAAAATCGAAAGTACCTTTAATACACCAACCCCCCTTCCCTTGGTGTGGGAGCCTGACCTACACTAACCATGTTAGGAACACTGACCTCAACCTGCAGTTGGGCAGAATCCGCTAACACAAACCGTTTGATCATAAAGTGCCGAGTGTATCATGTAACTTACTGGATACTGTGCTGAAAGTGAAAAACAGAAAGTTGTAGGAGTACAGGATGGCTGTTAGGGTATTGGTGGCTGACCCTGTGATCACGTGGCCTGGAGCTATGGCCGCTGACACCACCCAGCGTCATGGGAAAGTGTACTGCATGTGGCTAGCCTGGGTAAAGATCCATACTCAAAGTTCCAAGTACGGTTTCTACATTTGCCCATCGCTTTTGCACTATTGTGAAGTTGAAAAATCGAAGTGGAACCACTGTTACTTGGGGGCCACCTGTGTTTACGGGATATCACGTAGAGCCCCTCCTTTTCAGAGGCTCAGAGGACAATGTGGGTAGTTCAGACTACATGGATCTCTAAGGCTCCTAGGGCCTGAAAACTGTCCAGTTATTTGATGCCCTAAAATCAAGAAATGGGAAAAATGAGCTTAGAGCCACTGGCTGAGACACGCCGTGATTTCAGTCATCTCGGAGCCTGGCCCCAAATTTAAAGGAGTGAGCAAAAATTCCCCCAAGGTCCAGGAGGGTTTTAATTTTTTTTATATTTTGGTCTTCATCTCAGACTTAACGATGAACTTCTTGGATGAAGAGGATATTTTCCTCCCAGGTTTAGATAACTGAGGATACACAGCGTTGTCTGCTTGCCAACTCTTAAAAATCTCCAGAGGAGATTCTTCAAAAACTAAAGCAACAGAGGCCTCAAATAGGAGCAGCGCTACTAAAAATAAGTATTTTCAATGCTTGATTGATGGAAGATTTTCCTGTGAAGGGGAAAATCACAACACCTCTGAGGAAACGCTTAAGCTAAGCAGTCACACATTTGCAATAAAAATTATGGATCAGATGCAAAACAAGTTATAAGGTATTAGCACTTCTCTGATGTATAAGAAATTAGGACTGCTTTCTCCCCCCACCTTCCTCCTAAGCAGCTATATGAGCAAATTAAAAAGCACCAGACTCTCTCAGAAAAGAAAACGTACTGGGGGTGGGGGGAGGTTACCTCAGGGGGGGAAAAAAGTGCAGCTATAGAATCTCAAAGGAAGTTGCATACAAATACATCCAAAGGGATTCACTTGAAGGCAGCTGTTTTTAATAAACAGCTTCCTCTTTCTTGCCCATATATCAAGAAGGACAGATGAGTTCAGCCAGAGAACGAGCACGTATCTCCTGAAACTATGGACTAAACAGCTCATCATCCCACACGAGACAAGGCCTTAGTCAAGGATACAGAAAACCCTAAGCCCAAGTTCAGCCTCTGATACCCAGCCAGGAACAAGACCCCTCCAGGTGCATAACTAAACCCAAAATACAACTGGCTAACATAGCATGACCTATTTCAGAAGGCGGACTTTTTGAAAATAAACAGCCTCAACTACTGCTATTGAGGAAGAATGCTCCTCTGAGCTCTGGGGGCCCATCCTTGCATATATGCACAAACTGATTTGGAAACAGACCTGAAACACACACGCACACATTTGGTTCTCTGTAACAGTGGAAACACCTCGGTCATCTGACCCAGGCATCAAAGAGGTAAAGAAAGGAAGAGGCAAAGAGAGCCTCCTTTCATCTGTAGCAAGGTGGGGCTGTGAGGTGTGGGTGGGGCTTCAGTCACACCCAGGGCTGTCTCCAGCCCACAGGAGTAAAAGCTGCATTTTGCTCAGTCTGCTGGAGAGAAGGTCTGGACCACATCACCCTGCCCAGCCAGGGGCCTAGCCAGGTCTCTCTGTCTAAGCAGAAAAAGGGGGAGCAGAGAGGCCTCTCGTTTCATTAGTTTCTGGGGTTTCCAAGATCCCACCGCCCCACAATGAATGTAGAATTCCTGAGTACCCCCAGGAAACCAGGAGGGGAGCTGTCGAGAAAAGCCCGAGTTTTGAGCATAAAGCCTAACCCCACCCTGGACAACGTGGGGTGAATCACCAACCATTCCTTGCGTTTCATTTTTCATCTGTAAAATGGGCCTCTAGGATTTCCTACGCAACACCTTTCATCAAAGGTTTACGTTCCTCCCAAAGACGCTGAACATCGTATGGGATTCTTCCCACACATGGCTTTCTGGCTTCTCCACAAACCCAATTCCCACACCAGTCCGGTACGGGGCATGAGTCCCCCATCACTAGACAAAATCAAGACACTTGCGTCTCCAGACTAGGGCCTCGACCACCTGCTCCCCGGAATCCTGGACAAGAAGGGGAAGTAAGACCACGTGGACCCCCCCATCCCCGGCGCTCCAGTGCTTTCCTCTCCCTACAGGGGAAGTCCTGAAGACCCCCTTTCCTGGTAAGGCCTTCCCGGGGCCCTCCGCAGCATCCGACGCAGTTCCTCCTGTCAGGCGGACTCTTGCGCCCCTCCTGGCGCACAAACCACAAACAGCTAGCTGCGGGCCAGGCCCCGCTGCCTTCCAGCTCGAGCGGCGCGGAGGCCCAGGCGGCGCCATGCGCGGTGGCTGCAACCTGCGAGCACGCCGCCGAGTCAGCCGCGGCCCGTCGCTCCGGCCCGCCCTGACCGCCTGGCCGCCGCCCCAGTGCCCGGGCAGCGCGCGCCGGCGCACCTGCTGCGCGCGGGCCTGCTGGGGGCGCGCCCGGCCGCCCCGCCGGCAACCCCCCGCCCCGGCGCCCGCCCCGGCCCGGAAGCCGCGCGTGCCCGCAGGCTCCGCCGGACCAGTCCCGGGAGCTGCGGTCGCGCTCTCACGCGCCGGCGCACCTGCAGCGCGCTCCCGCCCGCCGGCCTCCCAGGCCCGAGGGCCCTCCCTCCCTCCCCTGGTCGTGGGCCGCGCGCCTCACCAGCGATAGCAGCCCTCTGAGGCCTCCAGCGTGAAGTTCACGCGCGTGGCCCGCGTGAAGGGCAGCAGCACTTTGGGGATGTTGAGCTTGGCCGCCGCGGCGGTGGGGCCCAGCACCAGCAGCACCGACAGCGCGAGCAGGAGCCCCGGCAGCCCCCGGCCCCGCGCCGCCGCCATCCTCTCCGCGCTTCACCTCCGGCGACCCGGCGCCTGGCCGCCCGCGCGCTCCCCCTCGCGCCCTCCTTCCCCGCCCGCGCGCGCCGGGCCAGCAGGTGATAAGCGCGGGAGGGAGGAGGCGGAGCGAGGGCCGCGGCCTAGGGCCACTTCCTGGGCCCCGGCGGAGCCCGAGCGCGGGAACTGAGGGGGCCGAGCCCGCGGCGACCCCACCCCCGGCCCGGGCCCGCGCGCCCTCGACCACGCCGGGCGGAGGGAGGGTCTGGAGCGCGCGCGCCCTGGGCCACGCAGTGTGGGCGGGGGAAGGGAGGTAATGAGATGGGGCCCGCGCCCCGGGTCACGTGGGGGATGGGGCCGGAGCCCGAGCCAAGCTCCGGCCGGGAATGAGGGGCTACGGCGCGCGCCCACAAGGAGTCAGCCTAAACGCGCACGCCTGCCGGGCACCTCTCGACCTCGGGGGAATCCTTGCGCAGTTTTCTGGTCTCCACGCTCACACCCCGTGTTTTTAAACTCGCTGGCTGTTACTGGGCGCCAGTGTGGAGCCTTCCAGCCGTTCGTGCAGTCATTCATTCGGCTCTGTTCAGCGCCTTGGGCGATTGAGCCGGGGCTGGGAGAAGGGCAAACGAGGCCGCCGAGCTCCCGTGACCATGACAGTGCGCTCGGTCAGAGTGACTGACCGTCAACATGCAAAGGGACAGGCACCTCGGAAATCTGGGATGCGGAGTGCCGAAATGCCCCTCGTCCTGGTCGTACTTTACAGAAGAGGGACCCGGTACCATAAGCAGCAGCGAACCGCTGAATCACTTGAAGGCCGGCAGGGTGCTTCCTCCCACTTTAACCTCCACACAGCCTTGCCAGAGAGAACTTACGATCCCCATTTCTCCAGGAGGAAACAGACTAAGTGGCCCAAAGATCACCCAACAAGAAGGGCAGTGCTAGGGCTTTCAGATCCCAAAGCCCTTGTTTTCTGTGCTACACCTGCTGTCTTCTCTAAGTCCTAGAGAGGTTACCCAAAAGGTGGATTTAGGGCCAATACTGCCAGAGCACACTCTGCCCCCTCTCCCCTCAGTTCAGCATCACTGAATTCGTCTGCATGCAGAAATCTTAGCTCTTAAATTCAGTCTACATTTTGTGCTCTATGGTTTGTAGAGGTCTTTGTCCTGACTTGCATGAGCCATGGGTTCAGAGGTCACAACATGCACCAGTGTCTCTAAAGAGTTCACCTACTGCATGCACAGAGGGTAGTGGGAGTCTAGTGGGAGGTCAGGAAAGGGGTGGGGTGAGACTGCACCAGCCCAGCTCTAGTAAAATGTTCAGGAAGTGTGCATTGAATTGTAACCAGAAAGGCACACGTTAATGCCACTGCAGGACAGGGAAGAAGATGCTGAATATCAATCAGGCTGGGAAGGCTTCTTGGAGGAGGTGGCCACTAATTTTTCTGGGATTCAGAGAAGTGCACATGTGTGTGCTTGCCTCCCAGGGGTCATTGGGCTTTTAGATGTGTTTGGGTGTGTTTTGGGATCAAAGCCTTAAGATCTCAGACCAGGGAATGTGTGCATTAGGCGAAACTAGATCCCAGTGCTATGGGGCTTTCCCGGTGTAGAACCAGGTGCTGTAGGAGGGGGAAATTCCAATAGGTTCTCTTCTCTTAAGAAACAGAGACGTCAGTATGGGGAAAGCAGCACCAGAGGCGGGATCCATGAAGAAATTTCAGTGCTCTTGTTTTCACATTTCATTCATTTTTGAGTAAGTAACACAGATGGTTTAAACTAAAAAGGCCCCAAAGGGCTCCCAGTAACAGTGACTCCCATTCACTGTCGTATAACCAGATGCCCTTCCCCATAGGCAACCAGTGTTTTCTGCTTGAGCGGAGAAATTGTAGATGTAGATACATATCTATAGAGCCATATATCTTTAGATCGATATATCTATATCTAAGCACTTCATCCCGGTTGTACTTATATATATAGATTAATATAGATATATCTATATATAGATATATCAACCTATAGATATATAGATATATCTATATCTAGGTAGATATCTATATCTAGATAGATAGATAGATATAAACTCATCATTTCCAATTTTGCCCGCTTAAATTGGCAACCAGGAGAAAGGGACTAGACAGGACATGAGGGGACTGGAGTGTTCTGGCCATTAGGATCATGAGTTGCTGTGCCCCATCTTTCCAGATGTTGTGATTACTGAAATCAGGAACATGGTTTTTTTCTGCGGGTGAAATATTGTGATTGTAAAATATGACAATTCACTAAAACCAAACATACATACTCTTGGCCATTTATCCCAGAAAAGTGAAAATTTATGTTCACCAGTAAATGCTGTCCATAAAATATTCATAGAAGCTTTATTCAGAGTAACCCTGAAGTGGAAACAGCACAGAGGTCCTTCCGCAGATAATGGTTAAAGAGACTGTGGTCCACCCATCCCATGCAGTCCTACTCAGCAGTAAAGGAGAAGGCTAATGATACATGGATACCTCAGATGACTTTCCGGGGGAAAACAGCCAATCCCCAAAGTTTCCATACTGTATGACTGCATTCATACAACATCCTTGAAGAGGCAAAGTTCTACAAATGGCGAGCTTCTGGGTGGTTGCCAAGTGTGAGGGTCTGCCCAAGTGGGCCTGGGTGTGATGTGACTATAGAAGCTCAATGGGGGAAACCATCGTGGTGACGGCAATGTTCTATATCTTGACTGGATCATGTCAGTTTTCTGAATGCAGTATTTGCCTCTGTTTTTGCAAGACATTACCATTGGTGGGAGTCTGCCTCTCCCTCTTCCCTTTGCCCTCCCCAGACTCCTGTGAGCTCTCTCTCTAATAAATTAAAAAAAAAAATTTTTTTTTAAAGAATCTGGGTAGACATAGCTTGCCAACCCCCTAGCAGTCAGGAAATTTCCCCCAAGAGAAAACAACCAATGGGAAACAACAAAATGATGGATAAAACATTTTCCCCTTTACATTGTCCTTATACTTGTCCCCCTCCTTTGACTCTGAACCTAGTAATGGATGGTGTCTGGGCCCAGTTGGGGTCCATTCTGCCAGCCAGCCTTCTCTGTGTGATCCATTTCCACTGCCTGCCATTGGCCCACCTTCTCTGTGTCAAGTGCTTTATCTGAAATTCAAGGAGATGGCAGGCCTGAGCAGACCACCTTGTTCCAGGCACAGAGAACCTCCAGCATGGAAGGGACCTCAGATTTGTGTTAGAGGTTGTTGACATGATAAATAAAATAAGGAAATGTTTCCTGTGACTGGTATCAGTGCCTCCCACACTTCTGTCATTTCCCCCCACCCTAAAAAAAAATCCTACAATAACTGAGTACCACCTGTAATCTCTCTCTCTCTTTTTTTTTTTCTTTTAAGTATAATCCACGCCCAGCATGGAGCCCAGTGTAGGGTCCGAACTCACGATCCTGAGATGAAGACTCGAGCCGGGATCAAGAGTTGGACACTCAGCTGAATGAGCCATCTGGGCACCTCTGTACTATTTGCCTTTAAATGAGGTTGTTTACATACATGTATTTAAGAAGAAAACTGTCACTTCTGTAAATAGAAAACCAGTACCAGTTGCAAAAACAGAAGTAGCCAAAAAATAAATACAATGAGACAAAGGGATACCATCAAGTTACAAACAGACAGGGTGTCCCACCAAAGCCTCAGAGCCGGAGGCCTACTCTACCTTTGTAACTGGGATATGATCAAGCACTAGACAATATGGAAGACAGACTGGCCCAATCAAAGGGCCTTGTTCCTTGAGTGGATAAGGGTGGAGGGATCATTTAAAAGGCAGGTGCCACCTGGGTGGCTCAGTCACTTAAGCGTCCAACTTGTGATTTTGGCTCAGGTCATGATCTCATGGGTCATGGGATCCAGCCCCACTTTGTCTTCACACTCAGCAGGGAGTCTGCTTGAGATGCTCTCTGGCCCTCTCCCACTGCCCCTTCTCTCTCTCCTCTCTCTCTCTCTCTCAAATGAAATAAGTACATCTTCAAGAAAATAAAATGCCGGTAACTTTTTCCCTAATGGGATGTTGTCATCTTAGAGCCTATCCACCACCTTTTTGCAAGAATTTCTTTTTTTAGTTTTGCAGTGGAGAATCTCAAACATTCACAAGAGTAGATCGGGTAGTATAGTGAAACCCATGACCCTTCAGTCCTATGACCACAATCCATGGCCAATCCCATGCCTTCTGCAGATCACCCCAAACTCCGCTCCATGTCGTTCTGAAACAAATCCAAGGGATCCTATCATTTCGTCTGTATTTCAATGTGTGTATCTCTTAAAGAGGAGAAGTCTTTTATATATACACAATCACAATACTATTGTCACATCTAAGAAATTAACAATGATTCCTCACTTATATCCAGTGAGTTCAAATTTCCAACTGTCTCCTAAGTGTCATTTTTTTTTTTCATAGTTTGTGTTTTAAGAACCAGGACCCAAGTAAGATTCACATATTGCAATTGACTGAAGTAGGCCTTTAATTTCTAAGTTTCCCCTTTATCCCTGCTTCTCCTCTGGCGATTTCTGTGTTTCCCCTTTATCACCAGAGTACATAGAGGTATGTATTTCAGAGCCCCCTCCTGCTGAGTCTGCCTGCTGTGTAGCATACTTCTGGCCACCCACCACAGCACCAGTGGTTTCCCTGCTGCACAAGTCTGCAGCTAGGTTTTGGTCATGGGAATTTAGGAAAGGCAGACGCAACATGAACCTTCGTGGGTCTCTGAGCTGGAACACTCAGCATTTCAATAAAAAAGTAAGAGAAAGAAGAAAGAGGTTGGGAGCTTTGGAATGGCTCCAGCCTTTGCAAAACGATTTCCAAAACATCATTGCGTGTAAGATCATGGCACTATTTAATTATAGAAATTGCTCTTCTTTATTAATGTGCGGACAAGCTGCCTGCCTGTGGATCTGATTTCTGTTCATTTTGTCTTTTCTGTTCATTCTGTCTCGGAAGGTCTCACACTTCCCACGTTCATCCTCCATCAGAATCCGTGGTCATTTACTTTAGCCGGTTAGCTTCCTGTGGGCTGCTGGAGCCCTTCATCCTCTGCCCCTGGCTTCCTTCAACCTCAAGCACTCTGATTACAGCTCCACACTGTCAGACCCCCTCAGAAGCTCAGGCTTACATGTGTCAACCCAGTCCATGAAGCCTGACACTGGCAGCCCTTGGCTGAACACATGAGGGAGCCTCAGACATCTCTGTGGCACCAAAACCAGAGGAGGGCAGATCCTACCCCTGGCTTCCTCGAAATGCCCCAGCCAGGCCACGCAGCTCCACGTGGGAGCCGGAATAGTCAACACAGATCACAGTGCACTCCTCCCCCGGCTGGTCCCCTAGAGCCTCCCAGATGCCTTTGGAAGAGAATCCAAACTCCTTCCCACAGTCCTCAGGCCCTGAAAGACAGTGTCACAGTGTCACCTCTTACTTGTAGCTCCCACACCCCTCTCCCAGCCTGGACACATCTAGATACCTCATGTCTCCAGTATCTGACACCCTAGGGAGGATCATTTTTTAAATTTATTTTCAGTAGTGAACATTAAATGCAACATAATAATGGTGGGGAAAATGATTTTTTTACTGTTTTATTGTGCTTTAAGCCAGCAAAGAATAAAGTATTTAATAAAAAAATAAAATATTACCATCAAAAAAGGGAAAGACAGTGGATCATAATTAATGACATTAATGCATTTTTAACTTACATTTATGTAGTTGCCTATTGCAATAATGAATAACATTAGAGTGTACTGACCATTAAATTAAAAAAAGACAAAATGAAAAAATAAATTTCCAATTCAGGCTAATATGCAGATTCAGTAAAACAGTTCAGGTATAAGGTAAGACTTGCACTTATCAAAAATATTACCCCTTGTGGTTGGCATTCTGTTGCATGTTTTAAAATTTAAACCAAATAAAGTGTCCGGGTGGCACAGTCGGTTGAGTGTCCGACTCTTGGTTTTGGGTCAGGTCATGACCTCAGGGTCCTGGGATGGAACCCCATATTGGGATCTGTGCTCAGTGCACAGTCTGCTTGAGACTCTATCTCCCTCTCCCTCTGCCTCTCTCTCTCTCTCTCCAAGATAAATAAATGGAAAAATCTTTAAAAAAATTTTTTTAAGTAAAATTTAAACCAAATAAGAATTATAAGTGGTTGCACAAAATGGTTGAATCACAAAGGGTTTCATTTCATTGTCCTCACAATCACTATACTATCGTTGTTTATTCTGAAATTATTGTGTAAACATAGGAGTGTGTATTGCCCTAGAGATTGGAGACAATAACTATCCCCAAAGCAAATTCAAATAATGCCAAAAACATTACAAACTTACTCTGGAAACAAAAACATGTGCTAAATCCATGTGTCTGGGGAGTCAATTGTGTAACTAGGAATTTCCTGAATTAACATCCATGTATAATACATTGTTTACTACAGCCTAAATTTTGTAAGTAAATTATTTTATAGCTTATATGTTATTAAAATTCGACAGTGCACAGGCACCAAAAGTAAAAACAGATAAACTCGACAACATCAAACTTCAAAAGTTCTACACATAAAAAGATGAGATCAACAATGAAAAAGTGACCTACAGAAGGGGGGAAGTATTTACAAAATATATACTGTTAAGGGGTTAACATCCAGAATACATAAAGAATTCCTATAACATATCAATAACAAAAACAAAACAACACAATTTAAAAATGGACAAAAGGGGTACCTGGGTGGCTTACTTAGTGAAGCATCTGACTCTTGACCTAAGCTCAGTTCTTGATCTCAGGGTCATGAGTTCAAGCCCCATGTTGGGCTCAACTCCGGGCATAGAGCCCGCTTAAAAAAAAAAAAAAAAAAAATAGGGTGGGCAAAAGACTTGAGTAGACATTTCTCCAAAGAACTATAAATGGCCGATACTCATATGAAAAGGTTTTCAACATCATTATTCATTAGAGAAATGCAAAGGAAAAACTACAACGAGCTATTACTTCATACTCATCAGCTACTTCAAAATTAACACGTACACACAAAACAAGTGTTGACAAAGATGTAAGGAAATTGGAACACTCGTGCACTGCTGGTGGGAATGTAAAATGGTGCAGCCAGTATGGAAACAGTCTGGTGTTTCCTCTATTTTTATAGATCTACTATATAATCCAGCAACTCCCTTTTTGGATATTTACCCAAATAACTGAAATCAAGGACTCAAATAGATAGTTGTGCTCTAATGTTCAAAGCAGCAGTATTCACAGTAACCAGAAGGTGGGAGTAACATAAATGTTCATCAACAGATAAACAGATAAGGAAAATATAGCAGAAGAATAACAGTGGAATATTCCTCACCTTAAAAAAAAAAAAAAAAGGATGGGGTACCTGGGTGGCTTAGTGGGTAAAAGCCTCTGCCTTCAGCTCAGGTCATGATCCCGGGGTTCTGGGATCAAGCACCGCATTGGGCTGTCTGCTCAGCAGGGAGCTTGCTTCCCTTCCTCTCTCTCTGCCTGCCTCTCTGCCTACTTGTGATCTCTGTCTATCAAATAAATAAATAAAACCTTTAAATAAAAACAACCAAAAAAAGGAAATTCTAACACAAGCTACAACTCGGAAGAACACTGTAAGCAATATAAGTCGAACACACACACACAAAAATACTGTGTGATTTCACTTACATGAGGTCCCTAGATGAATCAAGTTCATAGACTCACAAGTAGGACAGTGGCTGCCAGAGGTTGGGGAAGGAGAATGGAGATTTGTTTAATGGGGACAGAGTTTCAGTTTTACAAGAAGAAAAATTCTAGAAATTGGTTACAAAACAACGTGAATAGGCTTACGCTGTGCATTTAACCATGGCTGGGATGACACATTTTATGTTACATGTATTTACCACCAACACAAAGAAGAGGTTTTTTTAAAACTCCTCAACAGTAGCCTCACCAATTCCTTAGAACTCAGACCTGCTGGAGTTTTTCCAGGGATTTGTGTATTTCATCACTGTGATAAATAATAAACACACACTAACATTAATAATGATGGTGCATGGTGATAATAAAAAGCAGATGAACTTTAGCCCATTTTTATTACTGTTTTAAAATTCTTTGTGAATGATGCATCCATCCTCTTACTACCTGCAACCAAAGCCAACCAATCCCACTGCCCACCTTCGGACAATGCTTGCTTTGATACCCTTGCACTGGCTGGCCAGATCCTGGCACTGCTCTCTATTGGCTGCATGACCCTGAGAAATTTACTTAGTTACATTTTCAGCTGTCTGTAACATGGAAACCTTCATGTTATCTCCCTCACAGAGTTGGGACAAGCATTCCATTAATAATACATGTAGAGTTCTCAGGACAGTGCTTAAAACTGTATTCAAATATTTACTCTGCTAGGAGTCCTCAACTCCCTTTCATCAACTGCCAAAAACACCTACCCAGATTTCTTTAAATTGAATTGTTTGTAAACATTTCAAAATCAGAGTATTTGATATAAAGTCTGCATTTATAATCTCTCTTGAAAAATCAGAAACTCTGGCAACCTTGGGCCTACTACATTCCCACATAGCATGTTATGTTGGAAATCAAGGACCGCCACCTTCACATAAGGATTTGTGACCTCTCTGATCTGCCACAGTCCCCACCACTCCCTACTGCATCCCAGTCACTTTTAATTATTTCCATTACCTGCCAGCCCAGTAGACCTTTGAGTATGTGGTCCTTGTTCAAGACCCATCTATAACTTATCCCCTTACACTAGTCCCCAGACCTGCCCTTTAGGTGAACTAAATAGAAACCACTCCCTCTCCTGGAGCCTGAGTTTTCTTGAATGACAAATGGGACCAACAATTTCCATCTCAAAGGAGTATTAAAAATATCAGGGGAGGGGCACCTGGGTGGCTCAGTGGGTTAAAGCCTCTGCTCAGGTCATGATCTCAGGGTCCTGGGATCAAGCCCCACATCGGGCTCTCTGCTCAGTGGGGAGCCTGCTTCCCTCTCTCTCTCTCTCTCTCTCTCTCTCTGCCTGCCTCTCTGCCTGCTTGTGATCTCTGTCTGTCAAATAAATAAATAAATTCTTAAAAAGAAAAAATATCAGGGGAGACTGGCTGGCTGGCTCAGTTGGTAGAGCATGTGATTCTTGATCTCGGGGTTGTGCTTGAGCCCCACATTGAGTGTAGAGATTGCTTAAAAATAAAATGTTTTAAAAAATGTGTCAAAGAATATATTTAATATAAAAGCATTTGGTAAGGATGCCTGGATGGCTCAGTTGGCTAAGTGTCAAACTCTTGATTTCAGCTTAGGTCATGATCTCAGGGTCATGAGATAGAGAGCTGCACAGGACTCTGGGCTCAGCATGGAGTCTGCTTGGGATTCTCTCTCTCCCTCCTCCCTTGATCCTCCCCAACTCAAATAAAATTTTTATTTTTTTAAAGACTTTATTTTTTTTAAAGACAAGTAGGCAGTCCAGCAGGCAGAGAGAGAGGGGGAAACTCTCTGCTGAGCAGAGAGCCTGAAGAAGGGCTTGATCCCAGGACCCTGAGATCATGACCTGAGCTGAAGGCAGAAGCTTAACCCTCTGAACCACCCAGGTGCCTCCCAACTCAAATAAAATTTTTAAAAAAGCATTCGGTAACAGCAAAGGACTCTTCAAATGGAAATAATTTTATATTCTGGTTAAGATGCAGCCACAATATTATACTCATTATGTTCTTCTGAGTGTAGTCCTTTCATCCACTATGTGTGACTGCATGTAAACCAAAAATAAAAATTAGACCCAGGCAACAAAATATGTGTTAGGAAACTCATTTCACCCACAGCCTCAGCAACACAGTGATCAAGAACAACTTCAGGTTTTCCATAATTTTCCACTATCTTCTTGAAGGAGGAAGCCACAGACTTAGCTCTGCCAACCTCCCTGCTTTGCGACCCTCAACCTCGAAGCTTTGTGACTTTCCATCTGAAACTTCCTGTCGGTGGGCAGGCAACTTCCTGTTAGTGGGAGGGTGACTTCCTGTGAGATGCTCCAGTCTTCCTCCCTGCCCATGGAGGAAGTTGCTTAAGTTAATCATTTAAGTGACCAAACAGGTATATTTAGCTCAACTGTTGACATTAACTCAACATTGACATCACAAAAATACACATTAGACTGTGGCAAACTGGAGTACCTTTAAGTCATAAACCAGCTTGTCTGAATAATTTAGGTTTTGCATCCACTAGAAACTTAAATGCATTCAAAATTTAATTAGTTGGGGGGAGGGGGAGAAATGTCTTTTTTCGGCCATTTTTATATGGGCCCTGAATACTTCTTGTATTGGGAAAGGCAGAAATTATCCTTACTGGGAATTTCTCAGTTTCTCTTCTAAATTTATTATCTCAAGCGGGGAAAAAAACATAAGTTTGTCAGAATAAATCCAAGTTCTCCAACAGCTGAATATTATAATAGCTTGAATATGGTGTTGGAGTCCATTTGTGGAGAGCCAAAGAAATGATAACTGAAAAGACAGACAGACAGACATGTGAGTGGACAATTCCCAGTAGAGGAAACCCAAATGGCCAGTAAACATAAGAAAATCTGTTCATCCTTTTTGAAAGCCAAGGAAATGCAAATTAAAACATCCCCGATTAGCTTTTCTGACTGGTCAGATAGGAAAAACTTTTAAGGTCTGGCTCTATCAAGTCTGGATAGAGATGGGGGAACATGAATTCTCTCATGCTGCTGGAAGAAGTGTAAATTGGTTCAACCAATTTGGAGAGCTTTTTGGTACATATATCTGCAAGCTCTTATTGGAAATCTTTGCAATCATATTTGTTTTGGAATTTTTTTTTTTTTTTTACTTTGAAAGTAAAAGGTACAGATACCATTTTTACATTACCATTCCTAATGAGTTCAGGAGCTACACCTAACATCAACACATTGGTTTGTCTGCAGTGAAACATCAGTATTCAGATTAAATGTGATAAATATAAACTTTAAATAGCCTTAGCTCATCTGAGGCCACTTTTCACTGCCACAGGACTTTGTTGCAAAGATATAGGAAAAGGGGTTTCTAGAATTTTTTGGCCTTCACATTTGCAGAAGGGGGCTTGTGATCCATACTTGGTAAACTTGAACATGGGTATACTCTGTGACCAATCAAGTCATCTCCTAAGTAGACACCTTAAAATAATGGGATTTTAACTTTTATGAATGCAATCCACAGTAAGAAATACAATTCATATACACACTTGTATGATTCAAACCAAAGTTTCATGAAACGGTATCTACCCTACCTACAGGTGATCGCCCTGATGTGTATTCCAGATTTCTGTGCAGTTTAATACATGCCTGCACAGCTCTAAGCATTTTTTCTACATTTCAACTTTTTGAAAATTGTTGGATTACAACTCAATGATAAAAACATAAATAATCCAATTAAAAAATGGACATAGTGGCCAAATAAGCATTTTTCTGAAGGAGACATACAAATGGCCAATAAGCACACAGAAGGATGTCCTATACCATTGCCCATCAGGGAAATGCAATTCAAAATCACAATAAGATACCACTTCACACCTTAGGATGGCTATAATAAAAAAGATAGACAATAACAAGTATTAGGGAGGATACGGGGAAATTGGAACTGTTGGGGAGGAAAACCTTTTCCTCTACCTTCTTAGGTTCAGTTCTTGGAGCCCTGTAAATTAAGCTAACAAGGTGTAGATTAGCAAGAGAAGACTTTTATTAACATATGTATGTGGAGTTCACAGAAAAACATGACTCTCTAAAGAGTATAGGATGGGAGTTTACATATCTAACTTAATAGGGGAGAGAGATTGGGAAGAAGAGGTTTCTATGAGAAGAGCAAATGAGTTTCTAGGGAAACAAACAGAACAAAAAGTTTGTGACAATATTTAAGTAGATATGAATGATCTTTGCCTTCTTTCTGGCTAGTAAAATTCCCCTGGAGAGGTGATTTATGGCAACCTTACTTCCAGAAGTTTCTGCTTTTAATTAGATAATGGAAGCTCCAAAAAGGCTCCTTCTGCATTTGCTGAAACTCAACTGTGTTTATTTTTTAATAATCTTTAAATTATTTTATGAAAAATAAAGTAAGGGGGGGTTCAGGCAGGTCATCACAGAATCCTCCATATAGCATTAATGGGAATGTAGAATGAGGCAGCTTCACAAAGGTTAAACATCTGGAGTTCTCATATGATGCAGTAATTCCACTCCCCATAGATATGAAAACATACCTCGTACATTCATAATAGCCAATGGAAACAATTATCCATCAACCAATGGTTAAACAAATGTGGTATATTCACACAATGGAAGTACCAATATGTTCTAACCAATGGATGAACCTTAAAAGCATTACACTAAGTGAAATAAACCAGACACACAAGGCCACATATTATCTGATTCAATTTATGTGAAACGTCCAGACTAGGCAAATCCGTAGGAGCAGAAAATAGATTGGTGGGTGCCTG
Source organism: Mustela nivalis (assembly GCF_964662115.1). NCBI lineage: Eukaryota > Metazoa > Chordata > Mammalia > Carnivora > Mustelidae > Mustela > Mustela nivalis. The sequence goes on from NC_139020.1 coordinate 160,931,042, forward strand.
GGGCTGGAGTGGGCTGTACGGTGGGCAGCAGAAATGAGATGTGACTGCTAATGGTCATGAGGTGTGTTTGGGGGGCTTTTGAGAATATTCCAAAATTAAATCATGGTGATTTTACAACTCTGAAATACTAAAAAACACAGAACTTTATGCTTTAAATCAGTGGGTTTTATGATATGTGAAATTTATTTTACTAAAACTGTAAAAAAAAAATTGGCTAAAACTTCTTACATTGATTTCTCAACCCACTAATAGGTTACAACCCCAGTTTGACAAAACGACTACAGAGAAATTCTCACATGTGTATAAGGAGATAAAAGGAAATGTATCTATTGTAAGATTTTTTTGTGAATGTGAACCAACTAGAAACATCTCTAATTTCACTTAGTACAAGAACGTATAAGTAAACCATATTCATGAAATTTTAAAAAATAAACTAAAGCTACAGATTGACATTGGTACTTGTATTAGATGTACAGTAAAATTTCATAATAGAGATGCTCTTGGGTTGTTTTTTTCCTTTTTGTCCTACTTTCACATGAATGCTATAGTTTGGAGGAAATACCATGTTACTGAAAACAAGACAACAGGCCCAAAGTAGAGTCACTTACGCTAAGCCCCACGTCACCAAACTGAGACTTAATTACAGTGCCGGGTCTCTGAGAAATGCAATCTTAAACCTTGTTGCCTGATCAGCACTAGTGAGGTCATCTGCCTGATAGAAACTGTGTCTCCTACAGGAAAGTAACCTTGCAATAACCAACCTACTTTTCACATAGTGTAACTTCCTTGTTTCCTCTGCCTATAAAGATCTTCCATTTTGTATAGCTTCTTTCTATGTGCTAGGTGGAATGTTGCCTGATTCCTGAATCATCAAATTAAGCCAATACGATCTTTAAAATTTCCTTAGTTGAATTTTTTTTAACAACGTCAAGACAATGATTTTAAGCTCTTATAACTGTAAGAAAGATCAACTTTGGACAACTCTTTTTAAAACATGCTTAATGATAAAAAAAAAAAAAAAATGACGTCAATGGAATAGATAGATACTGGTCGAGTGCCCTGGTATCCTCTTCTCCAGTGGATGAACTGGGAGATAAGAGAAGGATAAACTGGTGTCTCAGGTTGTTCCCAGTGCGTGAGATATAATTTATATGAAATACATATTTTATCTTTCAGATGGTCAGACTACATTTTTCATGCATTTGGTCTACGTCCATAGTTCCTGGCTCACAGTTCCCCAAACCCTTGAAATCTCATGAGCAACTTTTGTTATAGTATTTGGTCTCTTGTCCGTGGTTCCCAAAATTACTTCAGAACCCTTATGGTGGAATGAGTGTCTTGTTATTCATAACAAGCCCCTTTCCACCACACCTGGATTTGTGTTAATGAGGAAACTTTTGGAAAGCACCTAAGGATGGGGACTTGTTGTCAGGGACCCAACCAGGAATGAGGGTTGGAACTTTGAGTCCCACCTCCTGATCTCTAAGGGAGGGGAGAAGGGCTGGAGGTTGAATCAATCACAACAGTCAATGATTTAATCAATTGTGCCTATGTAATGAAGACTTCATTAAAAAAAAAAAAAAGGGAGGAAAGGGGGGTTCAAGAGTGTCCAAGTTGGGGACCAGAACACTTCCATGTACCACTGTGCCCAAACTCTGTGAGGACAAAAGTTTCTTTGTCTTCATTTGACTGTTTCTTTTTTTATATATAAAGATTTTATTTATTGGGCGCCTAGGTGGCTCAGTGGGTTAAGCCGCTGCCTTCGGCTCAGGTCATGATCTCAGGGTCCTGGGATCAAGTCCCGCATTGGGCTCTCTGCTCAGAGGGGAGCCTGCTTCCCTATCTCTCTCTCTCTCTCTGGCTGCCTCTCCATCTACTTGTGATTTCTCTCTGTCAAACTAATAAATAAAATCTTTAAAAATATATATTTTATTTATTTATTTGACAGAGATAACAAGTAGGCAAAGAGGCAAGCAGAAAGAGAAAAGGGGAAGCAGGCTCCCCTCTGAGCAGAGAGCCCGATGTGGGGCTCCATCCCAGGACCCTGGGATCATGACCTGAGCCAAAGGCAGAGGCTTTAAGCCACTGAGCCATCCAGGTACCCCAGATTGTTAGTTTCTTTCCTTTAATAACCTTTGTAATAAATCCACAATCTAGTGAGTAAGCAGGTTTCCTGAAATCTGTGAGCGGCTCCAGCAAATTAATGGAACCTCAAGGAGTGGGTTGAGGGAATCTCTGACTTATAGCCCATTGATCAGAGGCACAACCTGGACTTTCAATTGGTATCTGAAGCAGAGGGCAGTCTTGTGGGGCTGAGCCCTTGACCAGTGGGATCCAGTGCTATCCTGAGTGGGGAGTGTCAGAATGGGGTTGGACTGTAGGACACTAAGTGGGCCTTGGAACATTGCTTGGTGGCGTGGGGGGAAGGGAGGGGGACTTCCCACCCTTTATCTGAACTGGTAACCAGAACTTTTAACAGTCTAGTGGGGAAGGCTGAAAACCAAGGTTTTCATTTGGGACACAAAATAGCTCTGCCTTTCCAGGAGTTTGGATTTTTGCAAGAACATGTCTAATGGCTGTAAACAAAAACAAATTAAAGTTTAAAGTAATAGAATGCACGTTACCCTAGAACAGTGGAAAAGAGAGGATGTTCTGGGAACCCATCAGACAACCCCCAACCCAGTGTCAAGCAGGGGTGTGGGTGGGGGGACCTGTCCCAGTGGACCTTCTAAAGCAAGAACTGTGGACCTTTTCTGCTGGGTGCTAAACTCTTTACAGGGTTAGAGCTGTTTTCCTAATGTAATTTCCTCCTCACGGCTTGGCAGGTATGTAGACAGAGCACTCTTGTGTTTCCACCTCGCTCTCACATGGCTACCAAACTTCCCTTCTGATACCAGATGTGTGGATTTTCCACACATCGAGTCATTCTACACCATCTGGGTGCCCTACCATCCCATTCACTTCTGACACCATCGACCTGGACATAGGTTAGGGTTCAGGCCCACGAGACCGTCCCTACTTTAGACCCCAATCACGAGTTCAGCTTGTCACCTAAACTTCTCACTGACCAGGTCTAAGCTGAGGTTCTCATGATCTCAGGTTTGATAAACCTCTTAGAACGGCTCACAGGACTCAAGGAAACAGTAACTTACACTTACTGGATCAGTATAAAGGCTAAATATAGAGTTCCATGGGACAAAGTCAGGAAGAGTCCCACACACGGGAGCTTCTGTCCCTGTGAAATTGCAGTGTGTTATTCTCCGGGCCCATGGGTGTGTTCGGGAACTTGGAAGCCCCCTGAATAGCCTGGTTTGGGGGTTTTACACAGGCTTCTTCATGCAGGCGTGAGAGATCATTAACTCAATCTCTAGCTCACCTCTCCTCTCTGGAGGACTGGGGTGGGGCGAGCTGAAAGTTCCAAGCTTCTGACCACGGCTTGGTCTCTCTGGGTACTAGCCTCCAGCTTGAAGCTATGGAGGAACCCACCAAGAGTCACCACACTAGAACAAAAGACACCCTTCCATCATTCAGGCAATGCCAAGAGACTTAGGAGCTCTGTGTCAGGAACTGGAGTCAAAGACCAAATATTAAAACAAAAGATGTTCCCAGTGCTCTTATGACACAGGAAATTACAAAGGTTTTAGGAGCTCTGTGGCAGGAACTGGGGGAAGAGATCAATACATATATTTTTTTCTGTTATGTCACAGTAGGTAAGTAAGACCAACCCCCTTTACAACTTTGGAAACTGAACAAGGTAAGTGGCTTTTGAAGGGACTCAGGACCACTCGGTGGGTAGACTAAGAATTAATTAGTTAATTAATTAAAATTTTATTTATATTCAACTAATTAACATATAGTGTTATTATTAGTCTCAGAGGTAGAGTTCAGTTATTCATCAGTTTTATATAATACCCAGTGCTCATTATTTCAAGCACCCTCCCTAATGTCCATCTCCCAGTTACCCCAACCCCCACCCCCAGTAACCCCCAGTTTGTTCCCTATAGTTAAGAGTCTCTTATGATTTGGGTAGACTGAGAATTAAAACCCAGTTCTCTTGACATCCATCCAGGCCACTGCCAAGAATATTCCCAATGATGTATTTTTTAAAAATCAGAATTCTTTTCTAGTTTTAATTCTCCAAGTTTGAGATGTCTGTGGAAACAGGAAGTGGACCCATCTGTATTATCTCCACACTAATTAGTCTCAGTTTTATGTTGCTAAGGTCAGCTCAGGGACACACTGACCCAAGGATATATTAGTCATTTTTTAAAAAAGAGAGATAAAGCAAAGTAAAAAAACTTGTCCTGGAGCTGCCATGAAACATTTTGTTGTTCTCAAATGCCCATCTTTGATCCCCAAGGTGGGACGATGTTTGCTGTCACAGAACTAAAGGTGTCTTTAGGCAAAAAAGGGTGGCATTTGGATGCTAAAGAAATGATATCCTGGGTTTTTTTCTCTCCCAAGCAGGAGAAAATTACACCCTGTGTGTGCATTCAGCTTTTTACTTTTCAGATGTTGTTTTCATGCATGATCTTTTTATCCTCACTGAAAATCAAAGCACAGGACACAACAATTGGGAAAGTAGTTTAAGACACCCAGCAAACAAACACACAAACACTTGGGACTTTGGTTATTACACCCCTCTTAGAGATGGGCATATTGAGACCAAGAGCGGTAAAGTACCATGCCCATGATCCCACAGAGCTTGACCCAGAACTTGGGCCCAAAGTAGTTGGGGGACTGAGACTGAGGTGAAGTTAGAATGTCCTCTCCGTACTCCTGAAGGCAAGACAGTTTTGTTTCCACATTTCTGTCAGGCAGGGAAATGCAGGGAAATGGACCATGTTCCTATTTTAAATAACTTCATGGTCTTTAGACCAAGAACCAGAAAATTATGGCTTGTAAAAAATAATCCTTAAAAAAAAACCCCAAGATAAATTAGGCAGAACATGATAGCTTTTTGAAGAGTGTCCATTAAACCCTGGTTTGAACATCAATTACAGGGTTTGCCTATGAGTAGAGACAAGTTATTGTCTGACTTTGCTCTTAAATACCTCCAGGGAAAAAGCATTCACTGCCATTTCACCCAGCCTGTCATGCATTCTGTGTCAATTCCAAATCTGCCTTGCTAACGAGAGCTGCTCTCCATCCACTGGTCCAAAGTCTGCCTTCCGGAGCACCCACAGGATTAGCCTGACCACCACTTTCTCCCCAACTGCCGTTCCCTGCAAACTTGACACAAGCCAATGGAAGGCACATAAGCCGAGATGCAGCCTGCGGGTTAAGCTCCGGACTCTGGAGCTGGCTGTCTGCATTTACCTGGCTCTTCCACATACCGACTATAGGACTGCCTGTCCTTAGAGAGCTGATTCTGTACTTTATTAAAAGTTTTTTCTTTTCTTTTTTTTTAAGATTTTATTTATTTGACAGAGAGAGATCACAAGTAGGCAGAGAGGCAGGCAGAGAGAGAGGAGGAAGCAGGCTCTCCACGGAGCAGAGAGCCCGATGCAGGGCTCGATCTCAGGACCCTGGGATCATGACCTGAGCCAAAGGCAGAGGCTTTAACCCACTGAGCCACCCAGGCACCCCAAAAGTTTATTATTTTCGGATAGAACTGTTTAGAGCTGTATTAGCAGGGCTTCCAGAGAAACAGAACCAATAGGGTATGCCTATATGCATGTATGTATGCCTGTGTGTGCAGGTATGAAGAGATTCATTATAAGGAATGACTCACATGATTATGAAGGCTTGCAAATCCTAAGGTCTGTGGAAGGGAAGCTAGATACCCCAAAGAGCCATTGGTGTAGGTGCAGTGTGCATCTGAGGGTCTGAGACCAGAAGAACCTACTTGTAAGTTCTAGTCTGAGAACGGGGACCGATGATTACTGATTAGCCCAAGTAATCAGTCAACAGAAATTCCCTCTTACTCAGCTTTTTGTTCTCTCCAGGTGTTCAGTGGATCAGACCCACTCTGGGGAGGGCAATCTGCTTTACTCAGGTACCAATTCAGATGTTCATTTCACCCACAAAAACGCTCACAGAAACACCTAGAATGCTGCTCGACCAAATATGTGTGCACCCCCTGTGGTCCAATCCAGTCAACACACACACAAATGAACCAACATAAGAGCCACCAATTTCCTCTAAGCACTGCTTTCCTGGCTTCTCACAAATTCAAGATGCTTTGTTTTTGCTTTCGGTTCCAAAATATTTCCAAATTCCCTTGTGACTTTTTCATTCATCACTATCTAAAAGTGGATTGTTTAACAATCAAGTCTTGTTGGGATTTTGAGGATTGCTTTTTAAAAAAATTTTTAATTTTTTAAATAAACATATAATGTATTATTAGCCCCAGGAGTACAGGTCTGTGAATCGCCAGGTTTACACACTTCACAGCACTCACCATAGCACATACCCTCCGCAATGTCCATAACCCCACTCCCCTCTCCCTACCCCTCTCTCTCCGGTCCCCCTCAGTTTGTTTTGTGACATTAAGAATCTCTTACAGTTTGTCTCCCTCCCGGGAGGATTGCTTTTTAATTTTATTTTTAATTGCAGTGAACATAACAGAAAGACCACCTCCTTCCCCCTTTTTAAGTGCTCAGTTCAGTGGCACTTAGCACATTCACAGTTGCATGCAAAGTTCCCCATCCTGTCTCCAGAACTCTTTCACCTTGCATAACTGGAACTCTGCCTCCATTAAACAACACGTCCCACTGCCCTCTCCCTCGAGCCCTTGCCAGATACCATTCTACTTTGTGTCTCCTTGAATTTGACTCTAGGGACTTTGTTTTTTAAGATTTTATTTATTGATTTATTTAGAGAGGGAGAGAGGATCTCAAGCAGACTCCCCATCGAGCATGGATCCTGATGGGGGGCTCAATCTCATAATCCTGGGATCATGACCTGAGCCCAAATCGAGTCAGACAATCAGCTGACTTAGCCACCAAAGAGTCCATCTCTAGGAACTTTATATGAAAGGAATTTGTCTTTCTGTGACTGGCTATTTCAGGTAGCACAATGTCCTCAAGTTTTATCCATGCCAGAGCATGTGTCAGGATTCCCTTCTTTTTTAAAGCTGAATGACATTCTGTCATGTGTCTGGATCATGTTTGTTAAGTCATTCACTGGCTGATGGACCCTTGGCTTGCTTCCTCCTCTTGGCTCTTAGCTACTGTGCAAAGTACCACTATCATAAACGTGGGTGTGTAAAGAGCCCTTTGAGAGCCTGCCTTCAGTTGTTTTGAGTATATACCCAAAAGTGGAATTACTAGATCTTCTGATAATTCTATTTTTACTTTTTTGATGAACTGCTGAACGGTTCCCCACAGCAGATACACTATGTTACATTAATGCATAAGGGTTCGAATTTCTCTACATCCTCGCCAACACTCGTTAACTTCTGTTTTTCTCTTTTATAGTATCCATACTAACAGGTATGAAGAACAGTGTATTTTCATTAATATCTAATTTAATACAGTTTTTGAGATTTTATGGACCCACATGTGGTATACATACAGCGAATATTCCATGTCCACTTGGAAAGAATGTGTGTCCTGTAAGTGTTCAGCATGATATTCTATACCTACAATTCAGACAGGTTTGTTGATAGTGTTATTTAAATACTCTGTATCTTCACTGATGCCTCATTTCACTTTCTTCTCCACTGGAAGGAGGCGTCAAAATCTTCAATATCATGAACAGCTTCACTTGGCAACCTAGATGAAATTAATAAATCCTTTGAAAAACACAACTTGCCAAAACAGAAGGAAATTAAAAATCTGAATGACCCATGACAGCTAAAAAAATATTTTATTTTGCAATAAAAAACTGTCCCACAAAGAACATTTCAAGACTGGATGGCTTCTCTGTGGGAATTCTATCAAACATTTATGGAAGAAATAACATAATTTACACAATCTCTTCCAGAACACAGAGGAGGTGGGAATGCTTCCCTACTCTTTTTAGTGGGCCCTGATACCAAACATTATAAGAAACAAAAATTACAGTTCAATATCCCTCATAACGAGAAATGCAAAAATCCTTAACAAAATATCAGGAAATAGAATCCAGTGACTTATCCCAGGAATGCAAGTTTGGTTTAACATTCAAAATGCAATCAATATACATCATCCCATTAACAAGAAAAAAGGGCAAGATAACAGGACCATCTCCTCAAGGCAGAAAAAATCATTTGAGAACATTCAATATCCATTTGTATTTTTTTTTAAATATTTTATTTATTTGACAGACAGAGATCACAAGTAGGCAGAGAGGCAGGCAGAGAAAGAGAGGGAAGCAGGATCCCTGCTGAGCAGAGAGCCTGAGGCAGGGCTCAATCCCAGGACCCTGAGATCATGACCTGAGCTGAAGGCAGAGGCTTTAACCCACTGAGCCACCCAGGTGGCCTCCATTTGTGTTTTTTAAAAAATATTTTATTTATTTGACCAAGAGAGAGAGCACACACACATGCCGAGGGATGGGCACCCAGAGGAGAGGAAGAAGCAGGCTCCCCAGTGAGCAGCGAGCCTCAAGCAGGGCTTAATTCCAGGACCCTGGGATCATGACCAGAGCCGAAGGCAGACACTTAACAGACTGAGCCACCCAGGCACCCCTCAGTATGCATTGGTGATAACAATTTTCAGCAAAATAGGAAGAGAAGGGAATGTCTTCAGGCTTATAAGGTGCATGTATGAAATACATGTAGTTAACAACAAGCTTAGTGTTAGTAAAACTTGGAAATAGTGAAACATGAAGGCTTTCCTCCACATCGGCAACAAGGCAAGGATGTCTAATCTCATTTCTATTCAACATCAATCCATAAATTCTAGCCAGTGCAGTAAAGTAACAACAAAACACATATTGTAAGGAAGAAATAAAGCTGTTTTTACCCATAGGCAACATGATCTTGTATACAGACAACCTAAAGAATCTTTTAAAAAAAGGAAAAGAAAAAAAAACTTAGAAAAATTAAGTGAATTCAGAATCCAAGCTCGGTCTTCCAAATGTGTGTTTATATGTATTAGCAACAAGCAAGAAGAAAAGGATGTAAAAGGACACATTTGTAATAGCTACAAAACCAAAATATTTAGAAATGAATTTAATGAAGGCAGCACATGATCTCTACCCTGGAAACTACAGGACAACAGTGAGAGATAGTAAAGATTTAAATTAATGGGCAGATACAGTATGTTCACGCACTAGAGGACTGGAAAATTTAAAGGTGTCCATTTTTTCCAAATTCACCTAAAATTTCAACGCAAATCCAAGAAACAAACAAAACCAGCAAAGCTGTTTAGTAGATATTGACAAGGTGATCCTAAAATGTATGTGAAGTTGCAAAGGCTCTAGAACAGCCAAAACAACTTTGAAGAACAGATTCAGAGGAGTTAAACTTCTGAAAGACTCACTGTAAAGTTAATAATCGACCATTTATGATACAGACATAAGAATAGATTGATAGATCTGCAGAACCAGGACAGTCTAGAAATAGACTCTGCCGTATATAACCAATTGACTTACAAAGATGATAAGGTAATTCAAGTAAGAAATGAAAAGTTTTGGGGGCACCTGGAGCCTCAGTCGGTTGGGTGTCTGACTTAGACTCAGGTCATGATCTCAGGGTCCTGGAATCGAACCTGTTTCTCCCTCTCCCTCTGTACCCCCACCCTGCTTATGCTCTCTCTCAAATAAATAAATAAATAAAATCTTTAAAAAATGAAAACTTTTTAATGGCTGATGCTATATCAACAGGGTAATCAAACCCATACCTAAAAACTAATTTGAGATCTATCATCGCTGGAACCATTAACCATCTAGAGAAAACACGGGAGAATACCTTTGTGACCTGGGGGCAGGAAGAGATTTCTAGATAACAAGACCAAACAAGAAAAAAATGGACAAACTGGACTTCATCAGAATTTTAAGATCTCTGCTCCTTGAAGCCCCTGGTAAGAGGATGGAAAGACAATCCACAGACCAGGAGAAGTACCTGCAAATCATACATCTGAGAAAGGACTATGTATTCAGAATACATAAATTACCCTCCAAATTCAATAGGAAAACAAGCCAGGGAATAAGAAAATACACAAAAGATTTGAACAGACCCTTCACCAAAGATAAATGTGGCGCATAAGTACCTGAAAAGACACTCAACCTTGTTAGACAAGAATGCACATCAGAATCACAGTGAGCTACCAGTACGTACCGACGGAAATGGCGAGAACGAAAAAGACAACCCAAAACTGATGAGGACACAGAAGAGTTAGAATCCTAGGCTGGTGGGAATGTAAAATGGCACAGCCCCTTTGAAAATCAGTTTGGCAGTTTTTAAAAAGTCAAACATATACCTACGACATGTTTGGGCATCCTCGTGGCTTGGTAGTTGCCCAGAAAAATGAAAGTATTTGTCACAAAGCCTTGTATACAAATATTCACAGTGGGTTTGGCTGACACAGCCAAAACCTCAAGACACCCCGCATGTCCATCACTGGATTAATGGATAGACAAAATGCAGTGTCGCCGTAAAACAGAATACGTCTTAGCAACAGAAATGAACGCAGCACTGACACACGTTGCAACATGGATGGATTTCAAAATAATTCTGCTGAGAGAGAGAAGCCAGACATAAAAAAGAGTAATGCTGTATGACTCCATTTACACAAAAGTCTTTATAGCAATAGAAAGTAGATAAACGGGTGTCTGGGGATGGGTGACAGGAGAGGCAGGTGCAGGAAGGGAAGAATCACAGAGGGGCACCAGGAAACTTTGGGAGGGGTGACAAATATGCGTAGTGTCTTGATTATGATGATGGTTTTCACAGTGTTTATATACATACACACACACATGTACAAATATATGTATATACATGTTGACATACATGGCAAAATGTATCCATCTATATACTTTAAATACATAGAGTTTATTGTTTATCAATCACATGCCAAAGTTGTTTTATTTATTTATTTATTTAAAGATTTTATTTACTTGAGGGAGAGAGTGCGCATGAGAGAGAGGCAGAGGGAGAGGGAGAAGCAGACTCCCCACTGAGCAGAGAGCCCGATGCAGGGCTTGATCCCAGGACCCTGGGATCATGACCTGAGCTGACGGCAGATGCTTAACCGACTTAGCCACCCAGTCATCCCCTAAAGTTGCTTTAAGAAAGTTAAAAAAAAAAAAAAAGCGAATAGGCAAGACATATACTGGGAGAAAATATTCCCAATACCTCTCTGTGACAAAGGGACTATTTCCAGGATTTATTTTAAAGCACCAACAAATCAATACTGAGAAGACAGACAATGTGATTAAAAAAAAAAAAAAAAGTGGGTAAAAATGAACAGACACTCCGTAAAAGATACACTAATGGCCAGGAGGTACGTCAGGAAGTGCATGCCATCATTAGTCATCAGAGAAATGTGAAGAAATGCCACAACGAGACACTGTTTCCCACCTGCCAGACCAGCTGAAACAAGTAAGAGTGACAACCCCAAGTGTTCTGAGGCCGAGGAACAACCGAATACCCCTTTCTTGCTAGCAGAGTGTGGACTGGGACAACTGCTTTGGAGGACTGTTTGACAGTTACTTATACAATTAGATCCGCTCTGTGACCCAGAAATTCCACTGCTATTTACCCAAGTAAAATGATACGTCGGCTTGTAGACAGTTCCCATAAATAATAATAAATTATTATTATTAATAAATTATTATTTATAATAGCTCCAAGGCTGGAAGTTCCCCACCTGCCCATCAATGGGAGGATGTAAAAAATGGAGGAGCAGCCAGTCATAAACGTGAAGACACAAATCCAGAAGGCATAATGTTGAATGAAAGAAGCCAGACACAGCAACAGTGCATTAACTATACGATTCCATTTCCTTGAAGTCCAAGAACAAACAGAAAGCAATCCGTCCTTTTAGAAATTGGAGCAGTGGTGGCCTCTAGTGGGGAGGAAAATTAATTGGGAAAGGACAACTCATTTCTGAAGCCATGGACAGGCTCCATGCCTTGATTTGGCAAATGAGCACATGCATACATACTTAAGATCTATACATTGGACCTGAATTAAAAATTTGATTTAATTTTAATAATTAATAAAACACACGTGGACACCTAGTGCTTGTCCACGTATTGCCTCCTGTATAGTGCCATCATTGAAACCTCACAACACCTGGTGAAGCAGGTGCTACTGTCATTCCCACCTTATAAACGAGAAAATACAACTGTAGAAGAGCTGGGCCACCTGTCCAAGGTTTGCAAGGTGGGGATGCGGGTAAGGGCGTTGAACCCTGGGAGTCTGATGGTCACGGGCTGTGCTCTTTGTCACCACACTGGTTGTCCTAAGTCCTGTGCTAGCTACTGGGAGCTTCTGGGCTAGTGGACGAGATAGCAAGTGAGTGGGTGACAACCTCAAGTACATCAAGGGAAAATCAGGGGCAAGGCCTGATTCACCTGAGAGGAGGATAAAGGGAGAGGGGTGGGGCAGCAGAACCCTATGAAGCCAGCGGGGCTGACCGCCAGGAGGAATCTGGTGTTTCATCTGCGGAGCATTTCTGGGGGCATCCTGACTTCCATTCCCAAACCAGACTGCATCTTAGATATGCCTGGGAGCTTATTAATGGTGAAGACTCCTCCAGCCTCTATGGAGCGTCTTGAAACTGGAAGAAGCAGTCTCCAAGGGAAGTGTGCAGACTTAGTGGTTCTCTTTCCTAACTTTCATAAATCTTTTGGGAAAGGGGCACACAGAAGTCGGCATGGAGCTTGGGAAGACAGGAAGGTAAATACACGGTGGGTGTCAGAGGGCCCCCGGGCCCACATGAGGATTGGATGAACAGCATTGCATTAAGAGCAGTAATTAAAGACTGAGATTCCAGAGAGCCCAGAAATAAACCCAAGAATATTCAGTCAACTAATATTTAGAGGGACAAGGGAGCCAAGAGTATTCAGTGGAGAAAAGATAGTCTCTTCAACAAATGGTGCTGGGAAAATCGGATATTCATATGTAAAAGCATGAAACTAGCTTACACCACTCATAAAAATCAACTTAAAATGGATTAAAGACTTAAATATGAGACCTGAAATCATGTAGCTTCTAGGAGAAAATATAGGAAAAAAGCTCCTTGCTTTGGCTCTTGGCAATGACTTTTTGGATATGACACCTAAAGTGCAAGCCACAATATTAAAAATAAACAGAACGGTCTACATCAAACTAAAAAGTTTCTGCACAGCCAAAGAAACCATCAACAGAGCGTAAAGACAACATACAGAGTGGGGAAAAAAAACTGCAAACCATGTAAAGAATAATGGCTTAATATCCAAAGAATATAAAGAACTCATACAATTCGACAACAAAAAACAAACAAACAAAAAAATCAATTAAAAAAGGAGCAAAGGGTGCTTGGCTGTCTCAGTCAATGATGTGTATGACTCTTGGTGTTGGGGTAATGAGTTCAAGCCCCACATTGGGCATAGAGCTTACTTAAAAAAAAAAAAGAAAGAAAGAAGGAGCAAAGAACCTCCTAGACATTTTTCCAAAGAAGATATGTGAGTGGCCAACAGGTTCATGAAAAGACACTCAGCACTGCTAGCTGTTGGGGAAATGCACCTCAAAACTAGGAGGGATACCACTTCACACCTGTTACAATGGCCATCACCAAAAAGCCAAGATATAACAAATATGGGTAAAGATGTGAAGAAAAGGGGACCCTTGTGTATTTTGGGTAAGAAATGTAAATTAATGTAGCCACTATGGAAAACAGAGAGGGTTCCTCAAAAAATCAAAAATAGAACTACCATATGATCCAGCAATCCCACTTCTGGGAATATATCCAAAGGAAATGAAACCACTAACTTGAAAAGATATCTGGACATTCACTGCAGCGTTATTCACAATAGCCAAGACGTGGAGACAACCGGAGTGTCCATCAACAGATGAATGGATAAAGGAGTTGTGGTACGTTGTGTGCATACATAAGTATATGCGTGCACACACACACACATACAGACACACCCCTATTTACAATGGAATATTACTCAGCCATTAAAAAAAAAAACAAAACAAGGAAAACCTGCTTTTTGTGACATGGTTGGACCTGGAGGACATTACGCTCCATGAAATGAGTCAGAGAAAGACCAATACTGTATGAGGTCTGAGATCTGTGGAATCCTAAAACAACAACAAAAAAATCTTATAGAAAAAGATGCACAGTTACCAGAGGCAGAGGGCAGGGAGGGGGGAATCGGAGGAAGGTGATCACAAGCTACCAACCTCCAGTTGGAAGGTACATAAATCTGAGGGCTGTGATGTACCACATGGTGACTAGAGTTACCACCCTTGCAGGATGTCTGTGAAAGTTGGTAACAACTAATTCTCATCACAAGGAGAAATTGTTTTTTCCCCCCATCTCTTTGTATTATATCTATATCAGGGGGTGGATGTTAGCTACACTTACTGCGGTGATCCTTTCAAAACATATGTAAGTCAGACCTTTCTACTGTACCCCTGGAACTGATAGAGTGATGCTTGTCCATCGCATTTCAATAAAACATGGGGGTGGGGGCGGTGGGGGGAAGATTGGTGTTCCAAAAGAGTCCTTCCTGCTAGATGGCAGAGAAAGAGTTGGTCTGCTTTCTTCCAGGAATTAGGTGGAAGTTTCACCTGTCCTAAATCAGTAAGAGTCCATGGAATGCAGAGGATAAAACCCTGGGGCAGGAGCTGGGACAGCGATGTATGGGTAAGCAATCGTCACATAACAAGCCATTCCCAAACACGGAGGCCTAAAAAAAAATACAGTCACTTTAAAAAAAAAAAATTACTTACCGAAGACTTACCCATGATGCCGCAGGTCCGCTGGGTGGTTCCGCGCTGAGCCAGGCTTGGCGGATCCAAGCTGCAGTCACGTGGCAGCTCGGCTGGGCTGGCGGGGCTGGCAGGGCCATGTGCCCATGCCTGACAGCTCTTGGGGGACGGGAGTAACTGGGCCACGTGTCTCTCATCCTCCAGCAGGCTAGCCTCGGCTTGTTCACACAGTAGCTGGGTTTCAACAAGCAGAGATGCTTGCCGGGCCTCTTTTGGCTGAGGCTGGCAATCGGCAGCAGCATCCTAACTGCCAAAGTAAGGTGTAAACCAGCAACAGACGCTACTCTTGATGGGAGGGTAGGCCCCTCACACCACAAAAGGCATAGATATTAGGGAAATGCAGATCAAAGCCGTAGTGAGATGGGACCTCACATGAATCGGGATGCTACTATCAAAATGACAGGAAATAACCAGTGTTGGCATGAATGTGAAGACACTGGAGCCCTCCCACAGGGAGGCTGGTGAGAATGTAAAACCACCCAGTCGCTGGGGAAAACCGTAGGGTATTTCCTCCCTCCACAAATTAAGTATAGAATTACCATATGACCCTGCAATTCCACTTCTGGGTATGTACTCTGAACACAAGAAAGCAAGGCCTTGAAGAGACACGTTCAAGGTCTCTTCCCTCATGCTCATAGCAGCATTCACAATAGCAAAAGGTAGAAGCAAATCAAGAGTCCTTTGACAGATGATTGGATAAACAAAATGTGGTCTATGAATACAATGGAATATTATTCAGCTCTTAAAAAGGGAAGCTTGCACATAGTATAACATGGATGAACCCTGAGAAGATTATCTCCTGTCTTTTTGGTGACAGCTATTCTAACAGGTGCGAAGTGCTATCCCTTCTGGTTTACTTTAGACAGAAAGAGAGAGAGAACGCGGGTGTGCACACGCACAAGCAAGGGGGAGAGGCAGAGGGAGAAGCAGGCTCCCCACTGAGCAGGGAGCCTGACTGCAGTCTCCGTCCCAGGCCCCTGGGCTCATGACCTGCGCTCTGGCAGATGCTTAAGCGACTGACTGAACTACCCAGGAGCCCCTATCCTCCCTGGTTTTGATTTGCATTTCCCTGACAGCTAGCAGTGTTGAGCATCTTTTCATGTCCCTGTTGATCATTCATATATCTTCTTTGGGAAAATTTCTATTCAGGTTCTTTGTTTCTTTTTTTACCCTGTCCCTGATCACTCCATATAAAGTGCTCCCAGTTCACTCAGTTTCAACATTACCCTATTTCATCTTTTCCAGAGCTTATTTACCTGCTCTGTGTCTCTCTCACCTAGAACAATACTCCTGGAGCGCAGGAAGTAGTCTGGGTTTTGTTGTTGTTGTCCATTTCTGTACCTCCAGTAGCTACGAGATGCTCACCAAGTATTTGTGGAATAAAGGAATTTGACCCTCAAAGCCCTGCGAGATAGGGATCATAACCTTCATTTAATAAATGAAAAAACTGAGGCTCAGAGAGGCCAAGTGACTTACTGGAATCACAAAGCAGGTAAGTGAAAAATTTGAGGTCGAAAGGCAGAACATCTGATACAGTATGCCATAGCTAGCTGGTGGAGAAATCTCAACTTGATTCTTTGTGGCGAGGGGATATATTACCAATGATCCAATCTCACAAATTTAAAGAAGCATGAAGAGTGTGATTCACTTGCAGAAAGATCCGGGTGAGCATTTCCCAGTAACATGCCCTGACTCTGAGACACCTATGTGGTCCCTTCTTGTTCCCCACTCCTGCGCTGTGTTACACCCAGTAAGTCACTTTCCCTCTCTGGGCAATTCTTCCACCTGTACAATGAGGGACCAAGGGAAGGAATGGACAGGGTCTGGAGGTGCTCTGTGAGGTCTGTCTCAGAAGCCACATTTTCCTTTGCTTTACCCAGGAACCTGCTTCCTCCTTATCTGTAAGTGAGCAACACCTGAGGGCAAACCACTTCCTGTCTTGGAAGGTCATCTCCCTGACTCCAGGGCAAGGCTGCATTCCACAGCTCCTTGAACCTCACAGAGTAGGAGCAAGAGGTGCCCTGATGATCTTGGACAAATTCTACCCTAAAGGGTGCCTCAATACTCACTTTTGATTACACTGACTCGGGGCAGCACAAGAAATGGGTCTTGTTGGGGGTGGGGGGGGGATTCTGTCCTTGTTGGGTGTAGTAAGGCAAAATGTGCTCCCCACAGACCAGATGCAGATCCCTGGGAAGGGGTAAACCCATGAGCTGTTGTTAGAAAACCCCTGCCCAAGAGTCTCCTTCAAGGGAGGGCAACCTCAGTAGGAAGGCCTGGAGGGGCATGTGATTATCAGATAGGGTATAGTTAGAGGTTTTTTTAAACCAGAAAATGAGCAAAACCTATGAGATCTGTCTAAAGGATGGGGAGACCCTGTCCCTAGAGCTGGTGGGAAAGGGGCAGTTGTGAGAAAGAATAAAGCCGTTTCCTGTTTATATCCCACCTGCTGGGCCCCACAGTGTGTTCAAAAATCCAGTCGCACCCTGACATTCCAACCCATCTTAGAGCTGCACACGATTAGAGGATTTGGGGTTGCAAAGACCAAAAACTGACTCTGGCCGACTTAATCCCAAAGCGGGGCTTTTCATAAGGATTCTAGGAGTTCCAGCAGGTCTGGGAGCCTGGAAGAACAAGCTTGCAAATGGGCCAGAACCTAGGGTACGGTTGGGCAGTGGGATCTTTAGCAGAGGTCCTGCTGCAGGAGTGGGCCACTCTGCCTGTCCCCGTGCCGGGACAGTCTGCATAGCCTCTGTCAGTAATCGCTGCTTCCCGCTGAAGGATCCAATCCTGGGTGACAGCACTGGGTTGGCCAAACCTAATCCCGTGCCCTTCTATGCTCTCCTGGCTGGGCTGGTGGGAAAGGAGGAGAATGTAACGAGCGCTACAGCTCCAGAGCTCCCGCCGCCACCTGGTTCCCAATCCTGGCGTCCCTTGAGGGTTTTTTGGCAACTGTGAGGCAGCTGTATTTCTCCCAACAGCCAAAGCTGCTCCCTTCAATCCCTGATGCCCTCCCTGGTGTTGCTCCCCAAGGCACTCCCGAATAACCTGCACACAAACATGCCTCTCAGAGACTGTCTCCCTGGGAACCCAACCTGCAACAGCCAGTGTGGCTCTTCGTCTTCACTGGGGGCGGCTCCACGTACTCTCATCAAAAACCCGCTTCCCAGGCGTGGTAGGAAGGACCCTTCATTCCCCAACGCCCTTCTACTCTTCCCGCCTTTGTTACAACATCTAGGTATTTTAGCCCCG
Organism: Mustela nivalis; assembly: GCF_964662115.1. NCBI lineage: Eukaryota > Metazoa > Chordata > Mammalia > Carnivora > Mustelidae > Mustela > Mustela nivalis. Next base: position 160,949,148 of record NC_139020.1, read on the forward strand.
CGGGCTGGTACCCAGCTAAACGCATATTCCAGAATCGTTTGCAGCTGTGGCCATGTGATTAAGTTCCGGGCAACAGTATGTAAGTAGAGTCACGTGAGCTGCTCCCGGCCAATAGTGTGTAAGCAGAGTCACGTGAGCCACTCCTGGCCAATAGTGTGTAAGCAGAGTCATGCGAGCCTCTCCTGGCCAATAGTATAAAAGTAAAGTCTGGGAGCACTTTCTGGTCTATGCCCTTAGAGGCAGGGTGCTTACCTTCCTCTTGCATTTTTCCGTTTCCACAGTCAGGAGGGAAGGAACGCTGAGGGAAGTGGGAGCGTCTGTCTTAGACCCAAAGAGCCATGCATAGAGGATGGTAGAGCAACAATTAGAGCCTGCGTTGTCCCTGAGCTGGGTTACCTGTCCTGGACCAACCCCACCTCCCCTTCCCAACAGACTTTTATGAGAGAGGAAAGTAAAAGTCTAGCTAGTTTAAGCTGTTACTTCTGGTGTCTCTGTTATGGGCCAATATTTTACACTAATCAATACAGAAGATTCAGCAAAAGGAAGATTGGGTATTGGAAGGGTCTGATTCGGGTTCCGATACCCGAGACAACACAGACAGGGCCCTTTGAGGACGTCCCTTCCCTGCCAGCCCCCAATTTTGAGTTTCCCTCGCCCTGCATGAAGTTCCAGCACGAGCAAGGCTTCCTGGGAAACCGAACCGTGATTAGAGGGAATTTAGATGTATTGACAAAGTGATCAACTTGACAGTCCTGGATGGATGCCGAGGCTGAGGGAAAAATTGGAACTAATTACCTTAGATGTGTGCCTGGCCTAGTTTACCCTTCCCATTTCAAGTGGGAGGTAATTAAACCTTATCCCAACAATCAAACACATGTGTTTGCAGGCAAAGCCGCAGACCTAGGAGCAAACAAGAAAAGGAAAAGAGAAACCTCAGGTAGGGACTGCGACTAAGGCCTGGGGTGGGATATCATTGAAAAGACAATTTAACAACAAAATTAAGGCTAACTTGTGATTAATATAGCAGTTTGGGAATACAAATGAGGTTCCCCTCTAATTTTTCACATTTAAACAGAATTGAGTCTGCATATTCCTAGATAAGTTCTCTTCCTGAATTGTTGGAAAACTGAGTAATTAATTACTCAGTCTAGCAATTCGAAGGAACTTCCCCCTCCAGCCCACTCCCCCTCCAACAAAGGAACTCTTGAAAAGAGAGCTGGACCAAGCCTGTGGTAGGGCCCAGTTTTATTTTTATTTTTTTTTTAAGATTTTATTTATTTATTTGACAGATAGAGATCACAAGTAGGCTGAGAGGCAGGCAGTGAGAGAGAGAAGGAAGCAGGCTCCCTGCTGAGCAGACAGCCCGATGTGGGGCTCGATCCCAGGACCTTGGGATCATGACCGGAGCCGAAGGCAGAGGCTTTAACCCACTGAGCCACCCTGGCGCCCCTAGGGCCCAGTTTTAGCTGGGATTATTTCTACCCCTGCCACAGGGTGTTTCTGTTGAACCTGATCCCATGATGATGTTCTCACTGGTCTGGATCCTGGAACTGGCCGCAGTGCTGTCCTACACTGTTCAAGGCTGTGGCGGATACTCTGGTGGTCAGCCACTATCCTCAAATCATGCTCAGCATGCCAGGGTTCCTAGTTTTGGTACAATCCAAGGCTTCCCTCCACCAACACAAGACAGATCAGGCATCAAGTCATTATGTTCCATGGTGCGTTCTTCCTGTCCATTCTTGCAAGGGAGTCTTTAGATAGAACACCCCACTCTGCCAGACAGGTTTACTCTAGTGGAATCTCTAGATTCCCTTTGCCTGGTGTTCATCACCAGGACTGAGGCCTTGGGACTAGCCCCCAGCGTCCTAGATCCAAAGGTTTGGTGAAGGCGGCGGCTGGAGGACATAAAGGAACTTTGCCTTCTGTGGCGGTTAGGTTCTAAAGCCTATATGTAAGACTCAAAATGCATTGTAGTCAATTTACCCTTGAAAATTCCACAATTAACAGAATTTAGGGCCCTCGGAAGTTCTAATCTAATCATTAACTTTTTCTCTTTTCCTTTTGGCCATGGTCTTATTTTCTTTGGGATGATGGAGACCAAAGGCTAATTTGAATGGGTGGGAAGTGGGGAAGTGGTAGGATGTTCAGAAGAGCTCTTTCTCTTATGTTTGATTTAGTGCAAGTAAAAGTGCATATGATGTAACTCCTGCATGTAAATGCTAATGTGCAGTGGGCTATAGTAGTCATGGATGGCTTGTGTTAATTTCACAATAACTAGATGAGGTCCATCGTATTATTTCCCATGCGCCCTTCATAGATGTGGGAACTGAAGCTTGGAGAGGGCTCATATGTAGGCGCCAGTCTCGAAAATGGCCACTTGGTGTCTCTTCCTTAGCTCTGTTGGCTTATAGGATGGGTCTGGACCCCTCTGACCCCAGGGCAAGCTCAGCATAGGCTCAGGCTGGGACTCTGACACAGAGTGCTCTTTGCTCCAGGTTCAGAGCAGGGGCTCTTGGATGCTGTCAGATGGGGCTAAGTACCAATCAAGGGGACAGAAATCAGGGACATGTCTCTGAGGGGGTGGCAATGTGCTGTTTTTCTATAGATACTCAACAAGTGAAAAATGGGGATAAACAGGGCAGAAAAGCACACCAGGCAGAAGGAACAGGAACAGGAAGAGGAAAAAGTGTAGAGGCTGTGAAGCAGAGCCCGTTTCCTAGGTGTTAGACTGTGGCTGAAGTAAAATGGGTGGGGAAATGTTCTGGGCTAGAGAGCTAGGAGGGGGTCAAATGAGGGTTTGACTTGAGGGCCAGCATGAGAGATGAGCTTGGGGGAGAGGGAATGGAATACAGCTCACATTTCTAAGGTCTTTCTCAGGTTGCCCATGGAGTGTGGCTATTGGATCCCAAACACTGATGAAAATTGTCCATCTTGAGGTTTGCCTGTTTAAGGCATCAGGGAGCAGACACTCAATATGTAGGAAGCGCACGTGAATCCATCAGAGATGCCCGGCTGAGCCACTGGAGGCTTTTGTCTTCATATGAAGCCTCTCTCTGCCTATCTTAGCAGATTGGAGCAACACATCCATCAGTGGCAGGTGACAGAAAATCTAGCTCAGACCAGCACAAAGGGAGCTTACAGAGTGGGAGAACTGGCTTCTGGCATGGTTCAAACCATCTGGGGTCTTGTCTCCCTGTCTCTGCACTAGGCTTCATGATGAATTGGTCTCACTCTCAGCTAGGCTCTTCAGAATTGGTGGCAAAGCGTTCACCAGCAGCTCCTGATGTACGTTCCTTATACCCTGACTTAGCAGGCTCCCGTGAAGAAGCTGCTTTTTCTAAGAGATCCAGCAACAGTCCCAGGAAGGGATCTAGATGGCCCAGCTCAAGTCACATACCTGTGCTTGACCAATTACTGACTCCCCATTCCCCCTTTCCAAACCCCAGGCAGCCACCATCCTATTTCCTGTCTCTGTTTGACTCCTGTAGGGACCTCATGTAAGGGCCATTGTACAATATCCGTCCTTCGTGTCTGGCTTATTTCACTTTGTACAAAATCTACAGGTTTCATCCTTGTTGTGATAGGTGCCAGAATATCCTTCCTGTTAATACCGATGAATACAGGGTGCCTTGGTGGCTCAGTTAGTTAAGCACCCGACTCTTGATTTTGGCTCAGGTCATGTCTCGGTTCTGGTGTTTGGCTCTCCACTCAGCGGGTGGGGAGTGTGCTTGAGATTCTCCTCCCTCTCTCTCCACCCTTCTGCCTGCTCAAGTTCTCTCTCTCTCTCTCTCTCTCAAATAAATAAAATCCTTAAAAAAAAAAAAGAAGACCGAATAATAATACTTCATGGTATGTTTATACCACATTTTGTTTATCAATTCATCTGTCAACAGACTTTTGGGTTGTTTCCACCTTTTGGCCATTGGCATAATGATATGAACAGGAGTGTACAGTCATCTTTTCAAGACCCTGCTTTTTCGATTGTTTGGGGTCATATCCGTGAGTGGAATTGCTGGATCATGTAGTAGATTTTTGTTTAATTTTTCTGAGGAACTGCACTACTGTTTTCTATAGACACTGCACCACTTTACATTCCCACCAGCAGTGCCTGAGGTTCCAAGGTCACCACATCCTCACAGACACCTGTCATTTTGTCATTGTTGTTTTAATTATAGCCATCCTAATGGCTGTGAGGTGGTATCTCATTGTAGTTTGATTTGTATTTCCCTAATGGTTAGCAGTGTTGACCATCTTTTCATATGTTTAGTGGCCATCTGTATATCTTCTATGGAGAAATAACTATTCAAATACTTTTCCCAGTGTGAATTTGTTTTTTGGGTTGTAGGGGTTCTTTATATATTCTGGAAACAAATCCCTTATCATATATGATTTGCAAATATTTTCTCCCATACTCTGGGTGGCTGGGATAGATTCTCTAAACAAGAGGCTTTTCTGGGCAGGCAATTCCATGGACATCCATCCCCCCAGTGCAGGCTTCTAGAAGGTAGGAGTCAAATGCAGCCGGGAGACACATAGAGCCTAAAGGCATGATGGGAAAGATGCCATCCAAACTGATACATGTGATTACTGGGATTAGTTTGGTCCCCTCCCAAGTGGGAATCTGAAAGCCCAGCTTGTCCAAAGAAGCACTCCAGCTCTTTCTGGAACCAAGACCACGCATGACTCTTTCCCGGTACTTTGCAGATTTTTTCCCCTAAAGCATCTAATTCCTTAACAGTTTATAGCAGGCAGAATTGAGATTCCAGATGAAAATTTCACTTTGTGGAAGAATTCTGAAAAAACAGGCAGCCTCAGGCATTTTGTTTCTTACACAGATGTCTTCCCAACTGCACTGCCATCACTATTTCTCATATTTCGTGGAGTGTCACATACAGTAGGTTCTTAATAAATGTTCAACTTTGTGCCACATTTTGCAGTCTGTAAGGGAATTCTTTTTTTTTTTTTAAGATTTTATTTATTTATTTGACAGAGAGAAATCACAAGTAGGCAGAGAGGCAGGCAGAGAGAGAGAGGAGGAAGCAGGCTCCCTGCCGAGCAGAGAGCCCGATGCAGGACTCGATCCCTGGACCCCAAGATCATGACCTGACCCCAAGGCAGCGGCTCAACCCACTGAGCCACACAGGCACCCCTGTAAGGGAATTCTAATGATATCTTTTTTTTTTTTGTGCTCACCTAGTCTTCAGAGAAAACCAATCACGGATTAACACATCCATTTTATCATTTAGGAAACTGGGGCTCAGAAAGGGGAAGTGACTTATCCGAGATCACAAAGGCAGATCTGGGATTCACACCTGGGTCTGCCTTACCCTAAGCCTCTGCTTGGAGTGCTGCCCCTGGCTGCTTCTGTAGAGCAGAATGGAACAGAATTGTCCATTTGGGGGTATAGCTGTCAGACAAAATATAAGATGCTTGGTTAAATTTGAATTTCAGTAAAACAACAGAAGACTTTATTATAAGTACGACCCATATTGCATGCATACACTCATACTAAAAAAGTATTATTTACTAAAATTCAAATGTAAACGAGCATTTTGTTTTTATTTACTACATCTGGTAACTTTAATGTGGGGAAGACTTTTAGTGGTCACTGAGACTCAGAGAGGGACCAAGATTTACCCAAGATCACACAGGAAGTTAGTGGGGGAACCTTGGACTGGGTCCAATCTGCCTGATCCTCCTGGGGAGGTTGGGAAGTGCTCAGAAATCCCTGGAGCAGGGGGTGGTGGTGAGAACAGCTGTGCTCTCTGGAAGACAGCTTGCTTGCAAGCCCTGTCCCCTCCCCAGCCATCCTACTGGGCAAAACCATGAAGCAAATCCCTGTGTGGAGGACATGAGAAGAGCGAGGTCACACCAATTTAGAGATGATGATGTTGATTGAGATTTCCAAACAGGGAGCACAGGCTGCTCAGGAAGCAGCTAATTAAGCAGGAGACTCCAATTAAGCAGCAATTTGAGTGTTTGCAGCAAAGCCCAGCAGCAGCCCAGCGTAGCAGAGGGAAGCAGAGGCATGGGTTCTTACCTCCTGCATGATTAGCTTACTGTGAGATCTCGGATGGGTTATTTAACTTCCCTGGGCTTCTGTTTCCTGGGCTATGAAATGAGGGGATGATGTTGGTTGACATGTAAGGAACCTGCTGGCCCCCAAACTGGCAATTCTGAGGGAATAGGAGTCTTCGTTCCCTCCAACACTGCACACTAGAATTCTAGTGTCTTACTAGCCTCTCTCCATTCTACCCAAGGCCAATTTTTTTTTCATCTCTTGTGGATTTGAAGGCTAGTCTATAAACTCAGGTGTGGGAGAATTGTATTTTTATTTTTTGTATCCCAACTTAATTTTTCTTTCCAGACCTCATTCCTCAAGGGTGGTGATTCAAGCATTCCCCTCTTCCTATTCCCATGGTGCACCTATATTCCAGGAGGATTAAATGCGATGTCCAGTACATGTTGGGGGCAGGTCAGCAGCCTCCACTAAGATGTTGTTTTGGTACCTTCTGGGCCTCAGGAGTAGTCCTTGCTGGTTGCTATGGTGATCATATTCCCATTTGCCAAGGATGCAACTACGACCGATTGATTGCAATAAGGGTCCCGATTTTTCCTGTTTCCTGCAGGCATAGAAGTATAGAGAAAAGCCATGCATCCTTCAGTAGGGCCATCCCATGCTGGCCATAGGCTTCCCCACAGAAGAGGGGGGAGATTTGCTTTGGCAAATGGAATGGAGGGAGATTTAGTACACGCAGAAGCTTGACAAAGCCCTTGATCATCATGGCTTTGTCTCTTGGCATCCTGCCACTGCCCCAAGGATATACCCAGGCAAGCTGGTTGGAAGGAGGTAAGAGATACACTTCATGAGTTTACAGCAGACTAACTCAGAAGGCTGAGTCATCCCATCCAAGGCATCCTAAGCTGAGCTTAGCCAAGATCACCAAAACTTGACCCAAATTAGCAGAACCACTGAAGTGATCCAAAGGCTCACAAGAAATAATGAATATTTGTTGTTTCAAGCTTTTAAGTTTTGGGGTGAATTGTAAGACAATGATAGCTAATGGATGCATGGCTTTTCCCTATACTTCTATGCCTGCACCCTGGAAATGAGCCCTTCTTCCCAGGCCCACTGGGAATGTTGGCATTTTATGTCATAGATAGGAGCGTTCTCCTATCAGTTAAGGAGCCTTATAATCCAAGGCACAGGAGGTCCTATCCTGTAACGGTAGGCAAGGTCCTCCTCTGAGGGTCTGGGGAGATAAATAGATTTAGTATTTATAGAATGTAATTTGATCGTGTATACCAGGGACCTTTATTTTTTTTAATTTAATTTTTTTCAGTGTTGCAAAATTCATTGTGTATGCACCACACCCAGTGCTCTATGCAATGCATGTCCTCCATAATACCCACCACCAGGCTCATCCAACCCCCCACACCCCTCCCCTCCAAAACCCTCAGTTTGTTTCTCAGAGTCCACAGTCTCATAGTTCATCTTCCCCTCCAATTTCCCCCAACTCACTTCTCCTCTCCTTTACCTAGTATCCTATATTATTCCTTATGCTCTACAAGTAAGTGAAACCATGTGATAATTGACTCTTTCTGTTTGACATATTTCACTCAGTATAATCTCCTCCAGTCCCATCCATGTTGATACAAAAGTTGGGTATTCATCCTTTCTGATAGATGCGTAATATTCCAATGTATATGTGGACCATATCTTCTTTATCCATATAAAGGACCTTATAAGGACCATATAAAGGTCCTTATATCAAAGACCTTTAAATTGTCCATACCTTGGGTTCAATTTAGCTAAAGAAGAAATCTGAAAATAGGTGGGGGGGGGGGAGGAAGAACCCTATATACAAATGGATTTTAATTATAGTGTTATACTAGCAAAAACAAAAACCCCATCTAAATGTCCAACAATATATTACATTCAGGTAATGATATATTATGGATAACCATTCAAAACCATGTTCACAAGAAATTCATAAACATGGGGAAACCGTGTACTATGCTACCAGCTAAAAAAAGCAGATTATAAAATTATACAGGATATAGTATCACATATTCAAGAAACATGGAGAATAGTAATAGTGCTAAAATTTTAGTAGTAGGATTATGGCTGATTTTTATTTCATTTGTATATGTTTCTGGATTTATTTTGCACAATGAATACATACAACTTTTATGATCTGAAAAAAATTTTTTTTTTCTCCATCAGTGTAGATATCAGCCTCGGTATAGCCAGCAAGACACAAACCACCAGAGGGAACTGGTTCCTCAGGTAATGGAGGAGTTGGAAACGAAATAGATGACAGTGAGGTATCCCATCGGTTAGCCCAGGAGGAAGTCCGTATCATTCCTCTGGATAAAGAGAGGCATCAGTGTTCTGGGTTACGCGGGAGCTGAGATTGCCTGGCAGGCGCTAGAATCATGGTAGGAGCCTTCCTGGTAGGAGCAAGGGCCACAAAAAGCTACAGAGGAGAACCACCCCCCCCACACACACACATTGTCAGAGATCTCGCAGGGGTGAAGAAAAGGAGAAATACTTTGGCTTTTCTTCCTACCTTCACTGTACTCCCACGGCTTCCACTGGCCACATGTGAGGCCAAAGGGCAAGAGAAGCGAAAAAATGGATGTGAGCACACATGGGAAACTGACAACGCAGTATAAATAGCTTATACGCAGTCAGTGTTTATTTATACATGGGCCATGTATAAATAGAAAACTCCTAGAAAAAAAGATAGTGGGAAATCTTCGTGACAATGGATTTGGCAATGATTTTTTGGATATGACACCAAAAACTCCAGCAGCAAATGCAAAATAGATAAATGGGACCACAGCAAACTTAAAAACTTCTGCACATCAAAGGACACAGTCAACAGAGTAGAAAGGCAACCTACAGAATGGGAAAAAAAATATTTTCAAATCGTATACCTGATAAGGGGATAATATCCAGAATATATATGAAGATCTCCTACAACTCAACAACAACCAATTTTAAAAATGGGCAAAGGACATAATTGACATTTCTCCAAAGACATACAAATGGCCAACAAGCACATGAAAAGATGCTTAATATTACTCATCATTAGAGAAAAATAAATTGAAACCACAATGAGATATCACTCCATGTCTGTTACAATGGCCACTATCAAAAACACACAAACCAACCAAGTGTTGGTGAAGATGTAGAGAAATTGGAATCGCTGTGCACTCTTGGGGAATGTAAACATTGCAAGCCCTGTGGAACTTCCTCAAAATATTAAACACAGAATTACCATATGACCCAGCAAATTTCACTTCTGGGTATATATCCAGAAGAACTGACAGCAGGATGTTAAAGAGGTATTTTAGTAACAGCAGTACTCACAATTCCCAAGAGGTGGGCACAATACAGATGTCCATCAGTGGAAGAATGAATAAAGAAAATAGGGAATATACATATGATAGAATATTATCTGGACTTAAAAAAAGAAGGAAATCCTATCACATGCTACAACACGGATGAGCCTTAAAGACATAATGCTCAGTGAAATAAGCCAGTCACAAAAGGAAAAACACCATATTATTCCACTTCCATGAGGTCCCTGGTGTGATCAAATTCATCTACACAGAAGGTAAAAGGGTGGTTTACCAGGCATATGGGAAAGGAAGAATGGGGAGTTGTTTTTTGCTGGGTAGAGAGTTTTGGATTTGTAAGATAAAAAGTTCTGGAGTTCTGTTGTATGACAATGTGAATATATTTAACACTACTGACCTGTAAACTTCAAAATAGTTATGATTAATTTTTTTAACCACAATTAAAAGAAAAATTGAGATGCTGGTGGCCAAACCTTATTCAGTTTTAGAATGCTTCCCTTACCCTCCTCTGTTGCCAAGTCACTGCTACTTTTTAAATAGAACTTGCCAGTGTTAAGACATGGACATAGATGGGTTATTTCTACCAAATCTCTGGTGTCGGTTGTATCTGTTAGGAATGCTTTTCAGGCAGAAATAACAAAAAGTCTATTACTCGATGGCTTAAAGACAAGGGTTTATTTTCTTCATGCTACTAGAGGTAAGCAGTTGCTGGCAACGAGTCACCTCTTCTTATCTTTGAATGCCCACTTAATCCTTAGTCATCCTGCAGACTTCAGCGTAGGCCTCCTTGGCCAGGACTGTGTGCAGTAGAGCCTGGGGAAATGAAGGAGTCACCTAGGCAAGGCTCATTGCTGCCCTGAACAAAGCTGGGGTATTGTCAGCAAGGGGCAGGAGAAGGGAAAGGTGAGGAGAGCACTGCCAGGTCTGCCTCATAGGAACAGAGATATCATATAGGCTAGACTCAAATGTCACCTCCTCAGAGAATTTTTCCTTGACCCCACTCACACATTGATTGTCTGTCCCTCCCGATGTGGGTAATTAGGTCTTGAAGGCAGAGATTCTTATCTTGTTGACTCCTGTATTCCCCAGTGCCTGGCATGTAGTAGATGCTCAATAAGTATCTGTTGGCTGAAAATAAGATCAGTGTTGGGAGAAAAGAAGAAATAGCCTGAGAAGTCAGTGGAGGGCTGTCGAGTGGTGGGTCCTGAACCTGGCTCCACATTAGGACCCCCATCCCCTAAAGTGCTTCTAAGAAAAAAAAAAAAGATGAATAAAACAAAGCAATACTTGGGCCCTACCCTCCAGAGATTCTGATCCGATGGGTGGGATCTGGATATTGGTGTTTTCTTAAATGCCTCCTGATGATTCCAGTGTGCAACCAGGATTGAGAGCCACGGTGCTATAGGGTCACAAAGCAGGTTCAAGGACAACACTGGAACATGAAAGTTATGGTAAAGTAGTAAGAAGCAAATTTATGGTAAAGAAATTTCATACGGGTGGTGACAAAGATGGGTTCCTCAATTAAAGACGTTGAGATGATTACTTGACCATCTGGAAAGAACACTGGATCTTTATTCCTGGTACCAGAATAAAACCCACAAGGATCCAAATTTTAAACATTATAAAACAAGATGGAGGAAAGGCGAAAACCATGAAGTTACAGATAAATTTATAATTGTGGTGGGGAAGACCTTATTTAGCTGGTTATAAGCCTAAAAAGAAAAGGTTAGTAATTTTGAAAACATAAATTTGATGTCTGAATGTTACGCAAGACCATAAATGAAGTCAAAATACAAGGAACAAACTGGGAAAAAATGTTTACAATATTCGTGCCACAAAATGGACTACATTTTCTTAGCAAAGAACTCAAATCAATAAAAATAGTATGATTCTGACACCAGTTCTAATTCTGCTCATCAATTCCAGCATGTGGGTGTTTTCCCCACACCACTAAGCAATTCGGAGACACAGCTGAGTGTCCTACAATTCAACTCAATTCTGACACTCCCCCAGAGAGAGCCTCAGATCCCACAGGTGAAAGGCTCAGTCTGACAAGACTGCTGGCACTTCAGATGCCAATTCCAAGTCCAGGCTGTCACCTGCCTTCTGATTAGACTAGCTGTAAATCTGAGGTTCCCATGACCCCTCCTTGTGTTTGATTGATTTGCTAGAGCAGTTCACAGAACTCAGGAAAAGTTTCCTTACTAGGTTAATGGGTTATTCTAAAAGGACATAACTTAGAAAAAAACCAGATGGAAGAGATGCACAGGGGAAGGGATGGGGGAGGGGCAAGGTGTTTCCATGTCCTCCTCTCCAGGTGCCATTCTCCCCAAATCTCCATGTGTTTGTGTGCCCAGAAACCCAACAAACCTCATCCTTTTGGGCTTTTATGGAAGCTTCATTACCTAGGCATGATTGATTAAATCTTCGTTCATTGGTGACTGAATCCAATCTCTGGCCCCTTTCTCCTCCTTAGAGGTCAGAGGTGGGCCTAAAAGTTGCAGCCCTCTAATCACACGGGATCCCTTGGCATCCAGCTCCCACCCACAGGTACTTTCCAAAAGTACCCTCATTAACATAACAAAAGACATCTTTAATGGTCCTCATTGCTTAGGAAATTCCAAGGGTTTTAGGAGCTTGATGCCAGGAAAGGGATGAAGACCAAATATATAAAAATATACATATTTTTTCACAGCACCACAAATAGAAAACGTGCAAACAACCTAACAGCAAAATGGACAATGGGTTTCAACAGGCAGCTCTTGAAGATGTTCACCCACACTTGAAACGAAAAGAAACTCTTGTTAAAACAACAGAGTCCTAAGTATGTATCTAAGAGAAATGAAATCGTACGTGCACACAGAAACGTGTACATTCATGTTCACAGCAGCATTATTCCCAAGAGCCAAAAAGTGGAAAAGACCCAAGTATACATCCTCTGGAGAATGGATAAGCAAAATGGGGTCTATCTCCATGATGGCATGTTCTGCCATAAAAAAGAAGTGCTGACACAGGCTACAGCATGGAAAACCCTTGCAAACATTACGCTAAGTGAAGTAAGGCAGACACAAAAGCTCATAGAGGGTATGATTTCCTTTTTACGAAATGGCCCCAGTAGGCAAATCTATCCATGCAGAGAGTGGATTGGTGGCTGCTAGGGGCTGGGGTAGGGCAAGAAATGGGACAGTGACTGTTAAGGGTACCAGGTTTCTTTCTGGAGTGATGGAAATGCTCTCAAATTGATGCTGCTGATGGTGGCCCAACTCTAAGTACACTAAAAACTATTTGAGTGTTCAGTCTACGTGGATGAATTGTAGAGAATGAGAATTATATTTCAATGAAGTTGTTGAAAAACACCGAGATAGGACTTCTCACTCCTCCGTTTTGACAAAATTAGGGTACTGTGTAGGGGGACAGACTCTTTCATATATTGTTGAGACACTTGTAAATTAATGCCATCCTTTTGAAGGGCGTTTTGGCAATTTCTACCAGAATTAAAAATTCATATATCTGGGGTGCCTGGGTGGCTCAGTGGGTTAAAGCCTCTGTCCTCGGCTCAGGTCATGATCTCAGGGTCTTGGGATCTAGCCCCACATCAGGCTCTCTGCTCAGCGGGGAGCTTGCTTCCCCCAACCTGACCCCGGCTGTCTCTCTGCCTACTTGTAATCTCTCTTGGTCAAATAAATAAATAAATAAATATTTTTAAAAAATGGTGTATCCTTTGACAGAGTGCTTCCACGCTAACTGGCCCTGCGGAAATATCTACAGTGTGAATCGGGCTAACCAAGGGGCTGCTGGGCTACAGTTAAGAGGCAAGAAACTGGAAAGTGATATACATCGACAGAGAATGCACTCAGACAACAGAAAGAAGCATGGCCATTAAAAAGGCGGCAGTAGCTTAGGCCATGTTGATGCGGAAAGCTCTGCAGAGATGCGTTTTAGGTGGGAAACTGGCAAGGCGTGAAAACAGTGGGCAGAGTGATTCTGTTTTTATCAGTCAAAGCCAGTCTACCAAAGTATTCAGGAAAGAAATGCAAAGAGCGATCACATCCAGGGAGAGGGACTGAGATAGAAGAGCAGGTTTTAGTTTTCATTTGGTAATCTTTCAGGACTGTCTGAATTTTCTAAATGTGGGCCTGCATTAGCTTTATTTTTAAAATTCCACCAGGATTATCTGTACGGCCATATTTCGAGTCGTTTTCATTTTCTTTGTGCTTTACGGTCTTGAGAATCTTTTGTAATCTTTGGCATTCCAGAGTTGTGTGTGATGGGTATGTGTGTGTGTGACACACTGCTCTTCCCCCAAGAGAACCCACACAGAGCTCAGGACTTCATCCCATTCTCAGGAAAGGCAGTAGGGTGGGCTGGAGAGGTATGGCGGGAAGGGGCACTTCAGTAAGCTTTGGCCAAACCTCTCTGCAGAGACAGCTCCCTCCTCCTCCTCAGCCTGCCCCTGTGATAGGAAGCCAGCTCACAGTGAAGGGACAGGTTCAGGTGAGGAGGCAGGGACAGAGAACAGAGTCCACTCCTCTCAAACAGCAAAGTGCACACATGGGAATGGGTCCAACAGGATGCCCAGTTGATGTGGAAGGAGCTGGACCAGGGCCTAAATTCTAAATGAGGGCTGCAGGGGCCTCTGAAGCCTGGTGTCCAGAGGGCCCAGATCCTGAGAGCCACGGAGGGCTGGGGCCATGCGTGTGTGTGTGTGTGTGTGTGTGTGTGTGTGTGTGTGTGTGTACCCATATGCATACATATCTGGGAGGAAGGGGTTCCAGGGTCTGTGTTCCTAAATGCATTAGGGGGCTACCCGTCTGTGTTTCATGCATGTGGCAGAAGCAGATTTACTCTGCAGCTCTGGGTCCCTTGCTTACACAGGCCTCCTCCAAGCCTCTGTCTCTAATTTGTATTCAGAGTTTTGGTCTTCCTTTTTGAAAACCAGTCCACCCCCACCCCTGCATATAAACATGGGGCCCAACAAAACTGGGATCTGCCCTGGCATATTTATCTCAGACTGTCCCATGTTCATCATGACTATGTCTCTGTCTCTCTTCCTTTGTCCCCCTCCTTCTTGCTTTCCCTCTTTCCTTTCCTCCTTCTGTATTTGTGCTCTAGAAACTTCCCCTTCTGTGACAGAGGGACAGAGATGAAGGAGACAATCCATTCCAGAGAGGTTCGGGGGTCCACAGGAGCGTATTGTGGGACATCCCCCTTCCTCCTTGGACCATCAGGAAAATGGAGAGTGGAAGAACGGAAGAATCAGCAGGGTGGCCAGACACAGGCTGAGCCATGGGGGAATGCACTGTGGGTCCACGTCTGTCTGTAAGCATCTGTGTCTGCACCTATCTGTGCATTTGTGTGTGATGCTGTGGGTGTGTGCCTGTGGCCGTGGGGTATGTGTTTCCCTCCATGTGTGCAGCTGAGGGAGAACCTGCATGCCAACGTGCTGTTTGTTGCTGGCCTCAATGTGTCTTCGAGGGAGAGAGTCCAGGCAGCACTGTGGGCTAATGAGTTCTCATGGCTGTGCAACTCCCTCAGGGACAGTCCTCACTGGCAAAGCAAACCACCCTTAGGAGCCCAGAGATGGGAGCAATGACTTCATCCTTCCCCAGGGTGTCCAAACATCTTTGCTGATCTCAAGGGGCCCTGCCAACCTGACCTGGCTGAGCCCAAGGCCAGGGGCTCTAACAGATGCAATGATTTCTCAACGTTTGGGCATCACCTGGTCACCTGGCTGGACCAGCTCCTTGACTTGTGGTTTGGATGGTAGATGCAGGTAGCCAAGCCTGGGTATAAGGTTGCCATGGCGACTGCCCTACTAAGTACTCAATACTGGCAAGAAGGGTACTTTTCAAGCCCAACCCATTTCTGTTTCAGAGTTGGCTCAGAGAGGGCTGGAGAAATCTTTAAGTTTATCTAGAATACCTGTGGTTATTCTCTGCCTAGGCTCCACATCCCAGATCCCTTAGCCATGGTTTTCACCTGTTCTGTGTTCCCCCAACAAGGCCAATCCCTGTGGATGCCATCACCTGGGCTTCCTCAGTTTTAGGCTCCCAGTTGGGTTCGGCCAGTGGGAGGCACTGATGAGCATCAGAGGGTGCGAGGAGAGAAAGGTGGAGTATTTCCCTTGACCTACTCCCAGTTTTGGCAGTGACTGTGTCTCTAGCCACAGCTTTTCTCGGGGGACCCTTCACCCAACACTAAGGCTCTTACCACTTCCAGGAAACCACTCCTCTCCTCCTCACTTCAAGTTTAGGGGGTAAAGTATCCCCTCAGCTGCAGCCCAGACACTGCACCATCCCACTGATTTCCTTATGACAGTGCCCCCCAACCCCACCATACACTTGGGGTAAATTACCCCTTTGCTAAATTCTTTTCATGAAACCCTATTGACTGGGTCCTGCCTCTTCTGTTGGGACACTGCTTGGTACACATTTCCCCATTGTGGTAGGAATAAAACATACACTACATTCTCCTGCTCCATCTGGCGTCTAGTCTTCACACTTGGGGTTTCCTCTGATCATTTAAGAACCATCTCTTCATCAATAAAACAAATAACAAAACACATTGTATATGGTTAGCATGCTTGGCACTCTTAAGGTTTTAAAAAACACTAGCCAGTAACGTTATTATTCTTGCCAAGTCCTGGAATGCAAATAGAAGTGCTTTCTTATTAAAGGGCCTGGTTTTAATACTGTTGTCAACTTAACTAATATTAACTAATATTAAATATTGGATCTGTGCCATTCATTAGTCATCTTTGGTGCATTTCTGCAGTTAATGTTGTCAGTGAATGCCTGTATTTTTTAAAAAGGAGTGTTAATGTTTTGAGGGTTTCTCATTCATTTGAAGATGAAACATATTCTAAGATTGCACAAAGGGGGAAAATTATAAGTATATAATTTTCAATAAATCAGTGTCTTGTTATATCACATTTTTAAAAAATTTTATTTATTTATTTGACAGAGAGTGACAACGCAAGAGAGGGAACACAAGCAGGGGGAGTGGGAGAGGGAGGAGCAGGTTTCCCGCTGAGCAGGGGGCCCAATGCCGGGCTGGAACCCAGGACCCTGGGATCATGACCTGAGCCAAACGCAGACACTTAATAACTGAGCCACCCAAGTATCCCTCACAACGACATTTTAAAATAAGATTTACAGGGGTGCCTGGGTGCTCAGTGGGTTAAAGCCTCTGCCTTCAGCTCAGGTCATGAGCCCCTCTCTCTCTGCCTGCCTCTCTGCCTACTTGTGATCTTGTCTGTCAAATAAATAAATAAAATCTTAAAAAAATAAGATTCACAGGATTAAAAAGTAGAAAACAGGGGCAGCTGGGTGGCTCAGTTGGATAAGCGGCTGTCTTCAGCTCAGGTCATGATCCTAGGGTCCTGGGATCAAGCCCTGCATCGGGCTCCTTGCTCATTGGGGAGCCTGCTTTTCCCCTGCCTGCCGGCCGTTCCCCCTGCTTGTGATTGCTTCTCTGTCTCTCACTCGCTTGCTCTCTCCACATCAAATAAATAAACTTAAAAAAAAAAAGTAGAAAACAATTATCTCTTCCAAGATGCCTTCATGACCAGTGTCTAAATTGGGGGGCACCATCACTCTCTCCCACTTCTCAGCCCATGCCTTTCACAACACTTATATTTTGCAATTTATGATCACTTCTTAGTTTGAGATTTGTCTCTCTCACTCCACCATGAGCTTGACTAAGACATTCAGATCTTGCCTGTTGGGTTCACAGCTGTGTCCCAGTGCATGTCTTGGTGAGTGGCCATTCCAAGATGCTGTAACAAAGAGGCCCCAAGCAATAGGAATAACCTAGTTAATTTCTCCCACAGGTGATGGTGTAGGTCAGTGGTCCAGGCTGGTATGGTGGTTTGAAGGTGTTCCTAAGCCCGTGGGGCTCCTCAGACCACCTCACTTCTGAGTCACACAGGGGACAATTTGAAAAAACCTCTTACCCAGAGCAATCAATCCTACTCTGTTTGGTTGTGGCTTCCTGAGTCTGGCCTGCCCTAGACCCTTGTTCTCCCAACAACAGGCTTATCTGTGGGGTGTTTCAAACCACAGAGCACGTTGCCTGAGATGAACTTCTCATGGTGAAACAGGTTTGCTACACACAGGTTCTTTATTAAAGATTACTTTTTTTCCTTCTGTGGCTACAGTTTACAACTGTCCACATCCCTGACCCTAGGGAATTATTTCACCACTCTGTGCCTCAGTTTCTTCCTCTGTAGAATGGGGAGAACCGTTGTTCTCCTCCTAGGCTTGTTACAAGGATGAAGTGATCATAAAGCTCTTAGAATTGAACCCAGCAGACAGGAGGTGCTCTTTAAATAGTCATCAGCATTACTCTCTCTTTAGATGGTCTCAACTTCCCCACGGGGTAGGTGAGAAGGCATCACCTCATTTTCAAATGCAGAAACGAAGGACCATCGATCTAAAGCAAACTTGCCCAAGGCCATGGTGCTGACAGGTGGCCTTGTCTAGGTTTAACCCAGACCTGCACCTCAGCTCAAATAATGAAAAAACTGGGGTGACAGCAACCCCTCCTAGGAATTGGTTGCGAGAATCCAATGCCATCATAAAATCAAGTGATAGGCACTTGGAGGGCACCGTTCAAACTTCTGTGCCCTTCTCCTTCACGGTGGCCCACTCTGTCACGCACACGAGCGCCCTCACGGAGCCACCAGGGATCCCAGCTACCCTGTTCCTGGCAGCCCTTGGGTCAGCTGCTTGTTTGGCTGGAGGGGGCAGCTGGGCCAACAGAGGGGCCCATTGTCTCTGTCTTCTGGAGCTCTGTTGTTGCAGCCGAGTCCCAGCGTCCAGCCCCAAGGCACTCCCAGCTGTCACTTGGGCTTGTTGGATCAGGGTGGGAGGGACAGGGAGCGAGCTCGGATACCTGGCTGTACCCTTAAGACTGGATCTCCAGACCGGCTCTGCTGACGAGAAAACTGAGGCTCAGGAGCCCAAATGACGTGTGGGGAGTTTGTCTCCTCTTGGGGTCGCCAAAGATGGGGAGGGGAGGGCACACGTGTGGCCTCAAGTCAGAGAAGTCATGGATTTCATTAGGTCACAGACTGCAGGGCCAGAGCACCCCCATCCCATTTTACTGGAAACGGAGGCCCCAGAGTGAGGACGCTTGCCCAAGGTCACACAGCGCACCTGCCGCAGAATCAGAGGGTAAACCCGGCGTCCCTAGGCCTCAACCCTGAAAGAGAGCAGGGGCGCGCGCGGGTCGGCTGGGGGCGGGACAGTGGGTGGCCCCCTCCCCCGGGGCGGAGCGATTCCGCACGTTCCAAACCTCCGTGGCGAGCCTGGTGAAAACTCGGGCGGCCCTCCCCCTAGGGGGCGTGGCTTCCCGAGTCAGCCGGGATTCCACGGGGCCTTTGTCTGCGAAGGCGGGACTTCGCGCTTGATGGCCGTTGGAGGCGTGGCCTCCTAACTGCGGGCGCGCTCACTGCGGACTCCATCTCTCTGTGACGCTGGCGAGAGCGCGGGCGGGGCGGAGTCAAGCCCGCCGGAGCTCCGCCCCCAGCGGAGACGGCCGAGGCCGGGGGCGTGTCCTGGGCGGGGCCGTGCCCCGCCCCGCCCGGTCGCGGAGCAGTGGCCAGCGCAGGGAGGGCCCGGCCCCGGGATGTGAGTGAGGCAGGGGTGGGGGCGCGGGGTTGGGCGCCAATCCTGGCCCCCGGGGTTCCCAGGGGTCCCCGTGGGCGGGAGCGCTAATGCGCGGGCTACCCGGCGGGCTCGTCAGGTGCGTGCCCAGGTACTGCAGGCGAGGGGCCGCTCAGGCCGAGTGAGTCCAGGCCGGCCCCGCGCCACTTTTCTGCGGTGCGAGGTGCGGGCCACGGGGCTCCGACCTGGGCGAGGGCAGGCGACATGCGCGGGTCTGACGTCTGTCTTATCCCGGGCTCCGCCGGCTGTGCGGAGGCCCCTCGCCCTGGCAGCAGCTGGAGCCGGGTTTCTGGTCCCGGTGCGGCGGTGGCTGCAGAGGTGTAATGGGGTGAGAATGGAGGGGGTGGTGGTGAGTTGCGCGGCAAGGCGGAGGTGATCTCCATCCCTGGCTGCGGGTTGGGCCACAGCCTGAATGAACCCGGGCTTGCTGTTTCTGGGAACCGTCACCCCCACCCCCAGCTCTAAGGGATAGGGCGCTTTCTGTGCTCAGCTGTTTGGATGCATTATCTCGCGACAGCCCCATATTTTACTGTTAAGGAAACTGAGGTCTAGGGCCACACGGCTGTTTAGCGTGATTGTTATAATGTGGAAATGAGATGTGGAGCCTTTGCACCCAGGTGGACCTGGGTGAACTCTGGCTGCTGCACAGATCTGCAGTGTGACCTTGGGCACTCCTGGTTTCCTCTCCAAGCGTTTGTTGCGATGGTGGTGCCTACCTCCCAGAGCTCCGGCGAGATTTGGGTTGGATAGTGCTGGGAAAGAGCCAATGCTCAGTAAGGAGCTGCTCTCATGACTATTATTACGGTTGCTAAATGGCGCTCTTCCTGCCACCAAGGGAGAGGGAGCTAGTGGTACTGGGTCAGGGCTGTGGGGTTAGTACAATGGGATGGCAGGGAGGAGGAGGATGCTTTCCACACTGAGATTGCCCCTCCCTGTGTCTGTCCCTGTGCACATGGAAGGCCGCACGCAACTCAGCTGTACCAGCATGTGCCGGAGTCGCGCTGGCCCATCGTGTATTCCCCACGCTACAACATAACCTTCATGGGCCTGGAGAAACTGCACCCCTTTGACGCAGGAAAATGGGGCAAAGTGATCAGCTTCCTAAAAGGTATGCGAGGCCCTATGAGACCCTACATGTGTTTCTTCCAGCCCACCTTCCCCACCCCAGTCCCCGGCCCCTCCTGGTGTCCTCCTTCCACAAGCTGCCATCTCCCTGGTCCAGGCTCATTCCTCATACTGCCTTCCACCCATGGTGGCAAAGGGGCTTTTGAACACAGGCTTGTCCTGTCTCTGTCCGTGGAGGCCCATAGAAGGGGAGCTGATGAAGGATGGACACAGGGAAGCTGAAGTTTAGAGGAATCCAGTGCTTGGAGAATCCAAGAGGTAGAGAGCCTTTGCTCCAACCCTGCTGATTACAGATGGAGGAAATTGGAGCCCAGAAAGGTGAGGGAACATGCTCAAAGTCACACAGCTGCTAAGTGGCAGAGTGGGGTCTGGAATTCAGAGCTCTAGGCCCCCACCTTTCACAGCTCATTCCACTGAGTAAGGTGGTACTCTGGAGTATGGTTTCAACTTCGGTTTGTAACCCGGGGGGTCTGGTTTAGGTGGGAAATTCGGGCATCACAGTAGGCTAGTGGAAGAATATTCTCCCTTTCTCCTGCATTAGGGGTTCTTTAATTGACAGAAGTAGAGAATGTTACCTGGCATAGGATAAGGCATGGGGAATCTTTAAATCACACATTCCTGATCACACCATGGAGAAAGTTTCACTTTGGGGCTAACCTGTCTTTAACACTGAAGCCCATCTCCCCTTTTAACAAATCTAGAGCAAGCCACAGCCTCTGCATATCACAGAAAATAGAATCAAATAATAGATTAATAATGGTTTGTTGCTATCATACATGTATTCTATTTTTGGTTAACTTCTATTTATGGCAACTGATACTGATTATCCATTTACAACTGTGACCAGAATAGGTATTCAAAGAAAACTCTTTAAGTAGAAAAGAATACAGGTGGGGAGCTAGGACTGTGAAAACCCCGGCAAGGTGAGTGGGGCCAGCCTGCTGCTCATCTAGCTGGTCTCTTGCGTTCTTGACTGTGGTCCTTCATGCTCTGTTTCCAGCAGACCCAGCCTGAGTCACTGCTCCCATTGCCCTTTCTTGGGATCCTGTATTACCCAGCAGCTCAACATAGGGTTCCTTGTCTCCCTCCTCTCTGAGCTGACAGTCCTCCTGAGTTCTTTCCTTTCTCCTCTGAGGATGTGGGTGGAAAGGAGGCAGGGGCCACATGGTGAAGTGCCTTGGGAGCTGCCAAGAAAAGAGCTGGCCCTTTGCCTGAAAGCAATGGGGAGCCATGGAATGTTACTGGGGCGGAGGGCGGGGGAGAGTAGAGAGTGCCTTCTGTCTGTGGAGCTATATTGGGTAATGTATGGAACTAGTTGGCTTCTACCGGTTACACATTAACACAGTTTCCTTAGATAATGACCTTGTCCCTTTGATTTCCCTAGAACCTGGAGCTGGATGGTCCTGTTCTCACTGTGCCCTAGAGCACTTCCTGCTCTTGGCTTCAGTGTCTTCTTTTGCAAAACAGAGCAAATCTTGTCTGGTGGTTGTGAGGGGTGATAAAAATACTGCAGTGTTTCCCAAACATCAATTATTTGCAAACGGCTATTGGGACCTTGCCATTTCCTCATACCACCTGCTCCGTTATTTACTTCATATATATATATATACACACACATACACACACACACGTGTGTGTGTGTGTGTGTGTGTATACTTTTTAAAATCGACTTAGCCTGTGCTTAAAAAAAAAACTTAAATGAACTTGTTTTAAAAGGAAACATTATATCATCTAAATGGGAAAAACCAGTTTCACTTGCCATAAATAGGAAGTCATGGTTAAAAAATAAATGCAGGAAAACTATAATTCACTTCAGGCTGTTTCCTGTTGCCTGGCAGTCTGCGAGACTGCTGCTTTTTGGGTTAAAAACAGGGAGATGAGCAAGGGTTTAGGCAAGCCTTAAAGAGAGGCCACGCCACATGGAGCCTTCCATGATGTCACCAGAAGATGCAGGGAGAATCCGGAGAATCAAAGTGAGAGTCAACATTACCAGTCCATGTGTTACCTCGACTGCTACATGCCAAATGTCTGACTCCCTTGGGCCCTCAGGCCTGGTGTTGTCTACCCTGGCCCAGGAGGTGACCCATTCTCAGAAGTCAGAGATTGCCCACTGCCTCCCAAGGCAGGACTATAGCAGAGGCTAAGTCTGCAGTTCTGTTGGAGGAGTGGTCTGGAGCCAGGTCCACCTTCCAGTCATCAGGGAAGCAGGGTGCCCACTCTGTGGTTTCAGAAGAGAAGCTTCTGTCAGATGGCATGCTGGTGGAGGCGCGGGAAGCTTCGGATGAGGACCTGCTGGTGGTGCACACAAGGCGCTATCTCAACGAACTGAAGGTACAGGGGGCCTGGGGTGAGGGGTGGCCAGAGCAGAGAGGCAGCTCAGCCTGGGGAAGCACAGCCTCAAGGGGCCCCATTCCTGCCCCTCATGCAGGGAGGGGGGGAGCATGAGAGTCTGTGGTCCCCAAGAGAAGGAGAGAGTGTCATAAAAAAACAGATACCAGGATGGGCTAAGCTGCTTAGTGAGCTCCCTGTCCCTGGGGTATGGGATCAGGGTTTCCCATCTGGTGGGGTTTGAACCTTCATAGGTGTTTTGGGCCTCTACCTTAGTGCCTTTGAATCGGTGTCCTTTATTTTTATTATTTTTTAAAATTTATTTGACAGGGAGAGAGAGAGAGAGAGACAAACAGGCAGAGGGAGAGGGAGAAGCAGACTCCCCACTGAGCAGGGAGCCTGATGTGGGGCTTGATTCTGGGACTCTGGGTCATGACCTGAGCCGAAGGCAGATGCTTAACCAACTGAGCCACCCAGGCACCCCTCAATCTGTGTTCTGTGAACAAGCCTCAGAGACCCTTGCTGACATGCTGGATGAGGGGACCCCCAGTCCCTTGTCCTATCCAACCAAAGCTGTCTTTTTTTTTTTTTTTTAAAGATTTTATTTATTTATTTGACAGAGAGAAATCACAAGTAGGTAGAGAGGCAGGCAGAGAGAGAGAGGAGGAAGCAGGCTCCCTGCCGAGCAGAGAGCCCGATGCGGGACTCGATCCCAGGACCCTGAGATCATGACCTGAGCCGAAGGCAGTGGCTTAACCACTGAGCCACCCAGGCGCCCACCAAAGCGGTCTTTTTTTAGGTCTATTTTTATATTGCGCTTAAGTATAAGACTCTGTTGTACGAACTTCTCCTGCTAAAGACTTGTTGAAAACTGTTGGGCTAAAAACTTGTGTGAAACTCTCTGGAGCCAAGCAAGGAGTGTAAACAAGTTGTCAGACAGGTGGTGGCGGTGTATGGGGGTCAGCTGGGGAGCTCCTGCCCCTTCCCAAGTGGGCGGCTTGCTACTCAGCTCCACTGTGGACCCAGCATGGCCGGGGTCCTGGCTTTTGAAGAGAAGTTCGAAATTCAGGTTAGTAAAGCGGCAGTCCCAGGTTTCTTAATGTGACCACTCTCCAAGACTTTTCAGTCCACCCTGCAGACCAAACCAAGCGTATAGACTACCTGCTTGTGACTTCTTTCTAGAAGAGCTCACAAAGCTTTCATGAGTACTTGTGAGTCTGAGGCCCCTAGGTGAGGTGCTCCCCTGGAGGGGAAGCTAGGCTGGGGGGGGTGGGTGTTGCATCAGAACCTGGTACTGCCAGCACACTCTGGCAGGGGGATGGTCACGGATGCCACATGTTCTCTGCCAACAGTGTGGGATCCCACATCCCTGACCCACAGCTCATCCTAGACTCAGTAGACGCCAGAAGTCACCAACCCCTCCCCATGTACCCCCTTCCTCCCTGCTATAGGTGGAAAAGCCTAGGCCCAGAAAGAGGCTCCACCTGCTCAAGATCACCCAGGAAGTCCAATAGCCAGACTTCAGGGAGACCCCAGGCTGGGCATCTAGTCAGTCTTCCTGCTTCCCGGTCACAGTTGCTACCTACCCTCCTCCCCAGCTCTGGCCTGAGCTGTGAGAATTCTAGATGAAGCTGTGACAGTGTCAGCTCATGAAAGATTACCAGGAAGAGGTTGAAACCTGGCTCCTGGGAGAGAGAGGTGTGCAAGGCCTTGGAAAGAAGCCCAGTTCTTGGCTGCCCTGGTTTCCTAGGGCCCAGACATGCATGGTCACAGTCCACAACCCAGGAGCTGGGCCAGGAAGACACACCTGCCAGAGTTCAGAGGGTGAGTTTGTGGAGCAGGGATAGATGGCAATGGGGCAGGACAGGGAGAGACCAGAACAGAAGGATGCCTGGGTGGATGGCATGTGAATGTACCAAGATAAGGCTGGGGGTAGGGGGGGCATAGATTCCAGGACCCCATCTGTTTGAGGAGCCTTAAGGAGAACCATGCAGGGCTCCCTCTGTGCTTGGCCTTGGCCCCCCCAAAAGCCTAAGGCAGCTTACTGTGTATAAATAATAATAAAAAAGTGTCAACAGCTGGAGACCCAAGTAGAAAATTGAGGTCAAGGGCAGAAGGAGAAGTCAGATATGTCAACTGAGAGGATTAGCCAAGATGCTATGATTGAGCTCCTGGATTTGCCTTGGAGCTCCCTGGCAGCAAAAGCAAATGGAGAAACATGAGGATTCCCACAGCACTTACTAAGAAGTACTCAGTTATTCAACACATCTATATCAAATACTGACTGTGTGCTGGGTACAAAACAAAAAATAAGCAAGTTCCCCTGGTCACATGGATTTGTATTTTTGTTGTGGAAGACTGAGAATAAAAAAATAATCACACAAGAGCATTTCACAGAGCACCAAGGGCTGGGAAGGAAAGAAAATGGAGGGTAGCTGAGTGAAGGGTGAGGGTGACCGGGTGGTCTGGGAAGGCCTCACAGAGGTGAGGTTTGAGCTGAGACAAAAGAATGAGGAGTAGGTGACACTCTTGTGGAGCTTTGAAGGAAGAATATTGCAGAGCCACACGCCAGGAGGGGGAGGTAACTTTGCCTCCTACAGGGGAGAAGGGTGCTAGGCGGCATGGTGTGGTCAGGGAAGCTAGAAATGTCAGGCCACATAGGGTCTTGTGAGCTGTGGGAAGAGTTTGGATTTTGTTCCCGGTACTGTGGGAGAATGATACCATGTGAGGTACCCTTGGTGAGCACGTGGACCCATGCCCATTTCAGGCATTTTGGCCTTTAGGGACTGTGGCTCAGGAACATCCCCCTTGCCCCCACTCATCCCCTGCCCCCCCCCCCCCATCTACAAGGTTCCTTTTCTTTTTTCTCTGCTGTGGGCACCTGGGACAGTGCCCTGGAGAGTTCCTGCAGGTTTCCCCAGTTGTTCTGTGTGTGCTGTGGGACGTAACCCTCTCCCCTGCCCCACCTCACTCTGCCCCTCTGTTCCAGGGCTCATGCCTTGCCCTGTCCTGGCGTGGCCTTCAGGGCTTAATAATTCAGGCATTGAAGGAGATGCAGTAGCCTGAGGTTTGGCAGGTGATGTCTGTTTAGGGAAAGAAACATTTATTGAGCATCTACTGTGTGCAAGGCTCAGAATTGTCCCCATTGAGGGTGGTGGTTGGATTGGGCCAGTGCCAGGTTTTTTGTCTTCTGCTAACCCCAGTGACAGTCTGCCTGGGGTGTGGGGTAGCTTGATGTGAATCTGACTTTGTGCAGTGCTTGGGATACATTTATCCAGCAAGTATTTTTTTTTTTTTAAATCCACTAAGTATTTAATGAGCACTGTGCTATGTTCCAGCGAAGACAGGCTAGAACTAAAGAGATGGAGTCCCTCTCCTTAGGGAGCTGGCATTTATGTGGGGAGAGTCAGTCCATAGACATGATATCAATCACGTCAATGATACAGTGTGTTACAAGGCTCTCAGTGCTGTGGGCAAAAGTACAGCAGGAAAGGGGGTGGTGGGGATAGCAGTTTGAAATAGGGAGGCTTACTGTCATGTGATCATGGACTGAGAGCAGTGAGGGAGTGAGCTATGTGGGCATGTGGAGGGAGGGCATTCCAGGTAAAAGCAGGAGCAAGTGCAAGGGCCCTGGGGCCAGGGTATCTCCAATGTGTTCTGAAACACTGTGTACCATGGGAATGGGAGGAAGTGGAAGTGGAGCGGAGACTGGCAAGAAATGGAGTCAGAAGACAATCAGGGGCCAGACCACACTGGGCCCTTTGTACCGCTGTGGCTTTGCTCTGAGGGATGTGGGAGCCAAGGAATGTTTTAGGCAGAGGGAGATGATCTGATCTAGGTTTTAGCAGGTTGCTTGGCAGCTTTAATGAGATGAGGCTATCAAGACAAATGCAGGGAGATCAGTGAGGAAGGAGGTTTCCACAGTAATCTGGTGAGAGGCCCTGGGCTCTCAGACTAGGCTAGAAACAGCAGCTATGGATTTTGGGGGAGGTGTAGGATATGCAGTTTGTTATGAAGTTGAAACTATAGAATTTTCTGTTTTTCACACTGGGTATAAGGCATGCAAGAGAAAGAGAAACCAAGGACATCTGAGCCTCAGGAAGTCTGGGCACCTCTTGAGCCTAGACATGACCTCCCAGCCCTCAGAGTCCTGTCCAGAGGGATACAGACCTTAGCAGCAGAGCATTGGGGAGGGGGAGGGGCTGAAGTCTCAGAGAGTCTCTGAGGAAGTGCTCCCCCACCCCACTGCTGCCTCTGATTTTTCTCTATATCTTCCTCCCTGAGAGGACTCTTTTCTCCTTATTTATGGTAAAATTCAGATAGCGTAACCAGTAACCATTTTAAAGTGTAAAATTCAGTGGCCTCTGGGTGGCTCCGTTGTTAGGCATCTGCCTTCAAATTAGGTCATGATCCCAGGGTCCTGGGATCCAGCCCTGCATCTGGCTCCCTGCTCAGTGGGAAGTCTGCTTCTCCCTCCCTGCCCATTTGTGTTCCCTTTCTTGCTGTGTCTCTCTCTCTATGTCAAATAATTCAAGAAAATCTTTTTTAAAAAAGTATAAAATTTCAGTGACCTTTAGTATATTTACAATGTGGTGCAAACATTGCCTCTAGGTCCAAAACATTTTCTTCAGTTTGTCTATTTCATCTTTTGTTGCTTGTGCTTTTGGTGTCACATATAACAATCCATTGCCAAATCCAGGATCATGAAGATGGACCCATTTGTTTTCTTCTAAGAGATTCAGTTTGTGTTTAGGTCTTTGATCCATTTTAAGGTAATTCTTGTATATGGTGTGAGGTAAGGGTTCAACTGTAGATTTTTGCATGTGGCTCTCTGGTTTTCCCAGCATGATTTGTTAAAGACACTGTACTTTCCCCATTGACTAGCCTTTGTACCCTTGTAGAAAATCAACTGGCCGTAGATGTATAGATTTATTTCTGGATTCTCTATTCTATTCCATTGATGTATATGTCAGTCCTATGGCATTGTCACATTGTTTTGATGACTGAAGATTTGTAGTAACTTTTGAAATTTCAAGTTCTCCAACTTTGTTCTTTTTCAGGTTTGTTGTTGTTTTTTTAAAGATCCCTTGAGATTCCCTATGAATTATAGGATCAGCTTCTCTATTTCTGCAAAAAAAGACCATTGGGATTTTGATAGGGATTGTGTTGGATCTGTAGATGAGTTTAGAGAATATTGCCATCTTTAAAATATTAGTTCTTGCAATTCAGGAACATGAGATATTTTTTCACTTATTTAGAGCTTTAAGTTTTTTCAGCAGTGATTTGTAGTTTTTAGGGTACCAGTCTTGGACCTCCTTAAATTTAAAGTTAAATTTATTCCCAAGTATTTTATTATTTTTGATGTTATTATAAATGGAATTACTTTAAATATATTTTATTTATTTGAGAGAGATTGAGCACTAGCAGGGGAAAGGGCAGAGGGACAAGCAGACTACCTGCTGAGGGGGGAGCCTGATGCAGGACTTGATCCCAGGACCCCAGATCATGACCTGAGCTGAAGTTAGATGCTTAACCAACTGAGCCATCCAGGTGCCTCTAAATACTTTTTTAAATTTCCTTTTTGGATTATTTATTGCTAAGGTATTGAAATACAACTGATTTTTGCGTGTTGATCTTAGATCCTGCAACTTTGCTGAATTCACTTCTTTAGTTTAATAGGTATGTGTGTGTGTGTGTGTGTGTGTGGTCTTTAGGGCCTTCTGTCACTAACATTGAGCCGTCTGTGAATAGGCATAGTTTTACTTCTTGCTTTCCAATTTTTCTTTCCTAATTGCTCTGGCTGGAACTTCCAGTGTGAGGTTGAATAGAAGTGGCAAAAATGGGCATCCTGTCCTGATCCTGATCTTAGGCTGAAGATTTTCCATTTTTTAGTACTGTGTATGAGGTTAGCTATGGGATTTTGTGTGTGTGTGTGTGTGTGTGTGTGTGTGTGTGTGTGTGTTTGTGCATGCATGCATGTTTATATGATAAATGCCCTCTACCAGGCTGAGGGAGTTCCTTTCTATTCCTAGTTTGTTGATTGACTTTTCATGAAAGGGTGTTGGATTTTGGAAAAGGCTTCTTCTTCATCAACTGAAATGATCATGGCTTTTTCTCCTTCTCTCCTTTTGCTCCTGCTTTCACTGATGGAGAGTTCTGACCCAAATGAAGCAACTGGGGCTCCAAATGGGGTTGTAGCCATCTCTCCCCTGAGAGCAATTCTTGGCTTGGATTTCTGAGGGTAGGGTCCACCTGAGGAAATCAGGCAGCTGGAGAATAGAGCCTTGCAGAGCTGAGAGTACGGGGCGGAGTGGGGGGGGGGGTGTCCCAGGGATGTCGTCAACCTCAGGTATGTCCTGCTATCTGTGGGGTCCCCAAAAGGCTGGCTGGGCATGGAGGCCATGGTACCTGGCCAGACCCTGAGATGTGGAAGCTTATAGGCCATGTCTTTTGGTGGGCAGGGGGCATTAGGCTAGGGCAGACCTCCCTTGTTCGTGTCATTCATTCATTCATTCATTCAACATGGAGGGGGTCAAGTTCTTTAGAGCAGTGATTCTGAAACTTGCTTAAGCCTTGGAATCCACTGGAGGGCTTGTCATAACATGGATCACTGGCCCCACTTCCAAAGTTTCTGAATTAGGAGGTCAGGAGAGGAGCCCGAGAATCTGCATTTTTTAAAAGATTTTATTTATTTGAGAGAGAGTTTGCATGAGCGGGTGAGGGGAGGAGCAGAGGGAGAGAGAGAGAATCTCCAGCAGACTCCCCGCTGAGCACAGAGTCTAACAATGGGGCTTGATGTCACGACCCTGAGACCATGACCCAAGCTGAAACCTAGAGTCAAACACTTAACCGACTGAGCCACCCAGGTGCCTCAGCAGTCTACATTTCTGGCAAGTTCTCAAGTGCCGGTGCTGCTGGTCCAGGAACTATGCCTCGGAGAGGCACTCTCTAGAAGCTGGGGCTATCAGGGATGGGGGTGCAAGGGATTCCCAAAGGGCCAGCTTGGCAGTGAAACCTGTAAGAGCGGGTGGGGGGCAGAGAGGGCAGGGGAAGCTGGGGGTGCCCGTGGGGGTTCAGCAGAAGCGTGGCCTCACCTGACCCCAGGGGGGATCCCCTTTCCTTGTGCCATCTCAGGACAGAGGGCCGGGCTGTCCTAGCCCCTTTTCTGCCGGTTACTGTTTGGGGCTCTCCTGGGTGGCAGGGGTGAGGTGGCCTCCTCCGTGGAGTGTGCAGGTAGGGAACTGGGCGAGGATGGATGGCATGTGCTGTGAGTACTTACTGTGTGCCAGGTGTCACTCTGAGCATTGTCTGGATGGCAGGAATGGGTGTTTGCCTGCCCTTCCTGGCCCTGGCCCCTTTCTGGAAGAGACTGGTAACAACAGAGACATACTGTGATGTCAGGTAGAGACAGGTGTTCTTCAGAAAGATAAAGCAAGGCTGGGAACTGGGGGGGAGGGAGGGCCCAGGTCAGGGTACTTCAGATGGAGAGGTAAGGGTAGGCCTGGTGGATGGGACTAAGTCCTCCTTTTAGGTCTGGTGGGGAGGCGCTCCTGGTTCGTGGATGAGGAGGTAGGAGGGAAGTAAAGGGCCATGTCCCAATTCACACAGCAGTGGCAGAGCCTTGAGTTGGACTACTTTGATGCTGAGGAGGACTGCTGAGCCCTGTCCCCACTCTAGAAGCTTCTAGCTCATCTCTCAGTGCTCTTGCCTGGGGCCAGGCTCTCCCAGGACAAGAGCTTCTGGCAGATCTGCGCTGGGCCACAGGTCCCAGATAAATTGTTTGCCCTTCCTCTGTGGCCCCTCCCCACCCTCCCCATCCTCCAGGGCTCAGCCCCCCCCTTCTCCCCTGCTCCCTGGTTTATTTTTCAGCCTGGTTGCTGGTGGCTTTTCTAGAGCACTACCATCCAATAGAACTTTCTGACATGCTAAGAATGTTCTAGAAGCGCTCTATCCAGCAGCCACCAGCTACATGTGACTATTGAGCACTTGAACTGCGGCTAGGGAGACTGAGAAAAGAAATTCTAGTTTTTGTTTTTGTTTTTTATCAAAGTATGGTTGACTTTTTTCTTTGAAGTAACAAAATTCTAATTAAACACGTTTCAAATTATTTTAAAAGTATAGCCAAGTAGCCACATGTGGCTGGATGGGATGGCATGAGTCTAGACCATTGCTGCCTTATACAGAAACCACGGTGGGGCCCAGGAGAAGTCTAGCACCATCTTTCAAGTGGATGCATTGGCAGACATCACCTTGGCCAAATCCCAGACGTGCTTCTGGTGACTTTACACCTGGCCCATGTATAATTCATCCTCTAGCCTAAGAGGTTCCCAGTGTTTTCTAGATGACTGCCCCCTTTGAAGGTCAGTTTGGGTTCTATAAAGATGAGCCAAGCCAGCCGACAGATGTTGGTGGCCAGAAAGTTTGGGAGGTGGGGTGAAGCAAAGTTCGACAGGATTCTTCACTGCACGATTTAGAGCTTTTAATGTGCAAGAGTGTGTTTTGAATTTCCAAGGGGTAGACAGCAGGAACAGTGTTTTCCAGACTTCTTTGACGTGGAACCCTTTCCTGATGGGAGTGCTGAGCTGGACAGGTGCTGTGGAACACAGTTTAAAAGACCCCTTTGGGGCGCCTGGGTGTCTCAGTTGGTTAGGCAACTGCCTTTGGCTCAGGTCATGATCCTAGAGTCCCGGGATCAAGTCCCGCTCAGCAGGGAGACTTGCTTCTCCCACTGACCTCTCCTCCTACTCTCTCTCTCTCTCGCTCTCTCATTCTCTCTCTATCTCAAATAAATAAAATCCTTAAAAAAAAAAAAAAGCCACCCTTCTCGTGGCTTTTGTGTCTTGAGTGGATCTCTCTGGAGGCTAGGATAAGGTTCCATTTTCTTTACAACTTTATTCCCTGCTAGCTTGCTGAGGGAGAGAGAGGGGGAGGCAGGGACTTAATGTGTTTCCCTCAGTGGCTCACTTGTTATTATACCGTTTATTCAGAGAAAATAGTGCTTCCCACATGCCAGGCCTGTGCCTGGCAGTGGGATTGGCATGCTGAGCGGGCAGAACTGGTCACCTTCTGCCCTCTGGGTCTGCCCCCCCTACATGTGCACATGCATACACACACACACATACACACATGCTTGCATGCACACATGTACCTGGAGGGGTCTTGGAGCTTTCTAACCATCCTGGTCTCACATCCAGCACCCCCCACCCACAGACCCTGCGGTGCCCTCCATGTTACAGCCAGAGGCCTGGGGCTTCAGGAAGACTGGCTGGGCACCTCTCTTTTCAAACCACGAGTGGTCTGGTTCTATGGGCCACGCTCACCAGCTCCTTCACTTGAGCGAGCTGTCCCCCCCTTGGTAGCCTGGGAGGCGTGCCCACATAGCTGGTCAGTGCAGTTTGAGGCAGCTTGGGTGCCCAGCCCACCTGGGCCCTGAATAACGTCTTCCCTGTTGGCCATGGTGGCTGCAGCGGCCCCTGCAGGGGTTGATGTGTATCCTGTCCTGCACTGACCCCGAAGTGCACTGTCCAACTAAGGTGCTGCCAGCACCTTCCCAGGCATGTCCCCTTTTGTCTCACCCCATCCTTGGCCTCTCCTGTTCCCCCTCTGCTGGTTCCTCCTCATTATTGAACATGCTCGGGCCTCCTTTGCCCTAAATTTCGTCTCCTGGTGGGAGAACCCAGTGGCCATGCTCCCCATTCTCAATACCTCTCTTTGCTTGCTCCTTCCTGAAACTTCTCTCCCTAGCCTCCCTCTGCCCACCCCCAACCTGTCCCAGGACAGCCCTCGATTGTCCCAGCGGGCTACACTTCTGGGCCTGGCCCTTCACGGTTGGAGTCTTAGGGTTCCAACCTTGCATCCTTGACCCGTCTGTCTGCCCCTCCCCCTTGTTCTATCTGCTAACTGTTCCCCTCTCACCTCTCCCAGACCCTCATTATCTCTCCCTTCCTCCCTAGGGCAAGCTGCTGCTTCTGTTTATGTTCCCCTAATTGGTCCTCCTGCTGCAGCCAGGACAGCTTGGGAAAGCGCCATTTCATGGCTCCCCACTGCTGTGACCAGGCTGTCTGAAAATATTCTCTGGCAGCCCAGGCCCTATGTGACAGGCACAGCCCAACTTCTTGGGAGCCTGTACTCACTTTCCAGTTGTCTTTTCACCTTTACCCTGACATCTGGGCAACTCCTGTTTACCTTCAGTCTTAGCTTCAAGGTCACTGCCTCCAGAAAGCCTCTCTGCTCCCACCCGGACACAGACGACATTCTCCTTTAAGGCTTTGTTGCAAATAAGTGTCTCCCCGCTAGGCTGCGAGGCCTGTCAGGAGGAAGGGCCTGGCCCTGCCTTGGAGCCTGCTGCCTACCAGGCACTCACTAATTATTTACAGAGAACCCTGGGCCCCTCTGAGGCTCTGCCTGGGGTCAGGGGAGAGCAGGGAGTGTAGATCCAGGAACATTCTCAACCAGGCAGCAGATTGTTCAGGACCTGGGTGAGTGGACATTTGCCCAGGGTCCAGGGGAAGACTGTGTCCTGGAGCAAATGCCTTTTGGGTACCCTAGACTCTCCTGTGTCAGTAGCTGAGATGAGGGCCACCCTTTTGAATGGAGGTCCAATTTCCAGTGCATGAAGGGTCATGCTGGGCCAGAGGAGATCTTCCCAGGTCAGGACCTCAGTGTCTTCCCCCCTCCCCCACCCCGTTTTGTACAGGGAGCCAGCTGGGGGGGTCCTGGGTCTGCAGCCCATCAATGGTAGTCCTCTGCAGCTCTTGTTCTGGGCACAAGGTGGCAGCCAAGGGCTTTGGAGCACTGAGGAGTGTGGGCCAACAGCTTTAAGGAAAGAGCTCTTTACTGAGCCCAAAGCTGGGTGGGGGGATGCTCTCGCATTTCTGATGAAAGGAATTGTGCTAAACTGGAAGTTTACCCAGGGCACCTTGAAACCGGCATTACAAGGAATCGGACTTCCCAGCTGCTGCCTCTGAGGTTTAGGCACAGCAGTGGGAGGCCAATGGCCTGCATCTCTTTCCACAGTGGTCCTTTGCTGTTGCGACCATCACAGAGATCCCCCCAGTCATCTTCCTCCCCAACTTCCTTGTGCAGAGGAAGGTGCTGAAGCCCCTTCGGACCCAGACCGGAGGAACCATCATGGTAGGTGGGGAGGCAGGCGGAAGGAACTGCTGGGCTCGGGACCCCCAAAAGTCTCTGGGCTTTTTCCCATCCTGGGCTTCTCCATCTGGACTACACTCCTCCCACTTTGTAGTTGAACAAAATCCTGAATATTTGTCAAAACACAGGAACAATCACCCTTTCTCTCAAAGCCTTTCCCACATGAGCCAGGACATTGAATTCCTTGTTCCTACCCCCATTGACCGCCTATTAGAGTTACCGTATTTGTTGGTATATAAGATAACCAAACGCCCATGAGTTCAGCTGTGGGTGACCCTCCCCTCCCCCTGCATCCTGGTGGTAGTAAAGAACCCTTCCAGCAAAATTAGGTTTCATATCCCCTATGTAGCTGTCTTTAGAACTAGCCACAGGCTGCCGAATTAACTAGTGGTAGAGGAATATTAAAGTTTTAAACATGGGATCTCATCCAGAGCTGGACCAAGACCTATTGATTTTCTTTTCAGCTTTGCAAATTTGTCCCTTTTTGGGGGGGGGGGTTGGTTTGTTTGTTTGCTTGTTTATTGGAATATTACTGCCCACCCCCAAATGATGATTTCCTACAGGATTTTGGTATTCAGTCTGCTGTATTTCCACAGGCACAAAATTGTCTATTTTCCTTTGAAAGCCCTGTTGAGATCGCTGTCAGCTCCTGGGTGATCATAACTACTTAACTTCGATTTCTTCCAGTTTCTTGGCAAAATTGCCAAGGGGCTTATGCACTGCACATCTCATATGCTAGCCAATCTGGTCTTTGCTTCAAAGACTGAGTCTGAGCTTGCTGGAGGATGGGTGCCTCTTGAACCCCGCCTCAGAGATCAGCACTACCTCAGAGCTGGCTGGACACAGTGTTTATGGAATGAATGGGGGAAGCTGGGAATGAATGACTGAGTGGGGGAATCGATTGCCTGTGCCCCTCACCCTGTGCTTGTCTCCGAAGGCAGGGAAGCTGGCCATGGAACGAGGCTGGGCCATCAATGTGGGTGAGTTCCCTGGCTGGCTTGGCCTGCTGGATCCTGGGGGCTGGGAGGGCCAAGAGGAATCTGAAGGCAGCCCCTGTGAGTTGAGAGGCTCTGGTGCCTTATTAAGTGGGATTGGGGGAGGGTATGTGGCCATCTGGTGTCTGGGAGGGACCAGCTAGTCCCTCCATCTGGGATGGGATCCTTATTTAAAGGAGTTCCCAGATGGCTTCCCTACCCTGCCTTTGCATACTTCAGTGATAAGGAGCTCGCTCCCTCTAAAGCCCTCTAAAGCCTTCAGCATTCCCTAGGCAGCCCCAGGTGTGGCTGAAACCTGCAGCATTTCAGAGTCTTTCCTGAAAAAACTCCATCGGCCTCCTGGGCCCCAGGACAGTCTGCATAATGGGCAGACAGGGTCAGGGTTAATACCATGTCCTTCTCTGGGGCTTCTCTGGTGCTGGCGCACCCTGCAGTCCACTGGACTCTCCCACAAGATTGGCTCAGGGGAAGGCTGCACACATCTTCTTCCTTGTCCTGTCTTCATCTGTCCCTCATGGAGACACAGCAATTCACAGTTAGCAAACCTCTTTCCTCTCTGGCCTCTCATTTGAGCTGGGCATTGTTGTTGTTGGTACCATGGTATGGATGAAGAAATAGGTATGGGGAGAGGCCTGGTGGCTTGCTCAGAGTCCTGGAGCAGAGAACCTCTACCTTTGGCTTTCTTGGTACTGCCAGGTAGCCAGCATTAGGCCTGGCATAACAGTGATGTTACGATAACACCACTAAACGGATGATTGAAGGAGACGTGCCTGTGTGGCTGCAGCAGGGTCCTCATAAATACCCAGGGAACCCATTCCTGCCTGGAAGATATTATGACCTGGTAGAGGTTAAGAGCCCAGGTCTTGATCCAGTCTGGGTTTAAATCTTCGTTCTGCCATTAGTGAACTGTGTGATCCCAGGCAAGGTGCTGGTTTTCTGTGTGCCTCAGTTTCTTCATCTGTAAAATGGACATGATGATAACAGTGCCCCCACTTGGGGCTGTAGGGAGGTTTCAGTGAGCTCTGTGCCCCCTTAGGAGTTCATGATTGGCTATTATCTTACTGTTAAGATCCACTGACAGCCTCTTGGTGGGAGAAGAGGCAAGTCCTTTGTAGCCGTGGGCCCTGGACTTGAACTGCTGGCCAGAGCAGCTGTTGGGCTCAGTTCTAGAGGCCCCTGAAACTCAAGCTCTTGTTGGTGCTGCAGGGCAAGGGTTTCTCAGAGTGGGGGAGAGGTTGGAGCCTGACTCTGGTGCCCAGGGGATTGCCATGGGCAGCCATGACCAGCAGATGGCACCCTTCCTGGCCGTGCCTTTCTACAACCTGCAGCATGTGGGCGGTCCTAGGATAAATGGGTCTCCCAAAACCCCACCGCCCCATCCTGGCATGGGATGTCCCATGGAGGCAGGCATGGCCCTACAGAGACAAGGGACAATTATTTGTTTTGGGCAGGATGAGCTCCTGGCCCCTGGTGGGCTGTGATGGGCACTGGGGGCTGACTTGTTGGGATAGCCCGAGAGGTTTCTTGCTGTGGACAGAGATGGCTGTGATGGTATAGCTATCTCCTGAGTCAGCTATCTCCTGACTCGGGCATAGCGACATGCTCAGGTGCTTAGTTCACTTGGCCAACCTGGAGTTCCAGGAGCCTGTCCCTGGGAGCTGAGTGGGCATGGGCTGTAGGCAGGAGGTAGGGGGAGGAGGGGGAGGACAGTGTGAGGCCCTGACCACACCACGTGTGCTCTCCCGCAGGTGGCGGCTTCCACCACTGCTCCAGTGACCGGGGCGGGGGCTTCTGTGCCTATGCGGACATCACACTGGCCATCAAGGTGCGCCCGAGAGCATGTGGGGCCTCGCCTCCAGGAGCCCTCCCTGGAATGCCCCTGCCACCCCCCACTGGGTGTTCTCCACATTACAGAGAAGGAAGCTGGGTCCCAGGAGGGGAGGAAGCTGGGGGGGGGCACCCATCCAGGCTGGGACCGGACACTTGCTCTTCTGCATTGTCCCTGCCGCGGGGAGATAGTGAGGCCTCCAACAATGGTGGGGTCAGGAGTGGGGCGGCCCATTCGTCAACAATATAGGGAGCACATCATTCCACTGGAGGGAGGAGGCGTGGGGCATGATGACGGGGATGGCTGGTTCTGGCAGGCTCAGCCCGCTTGCCGTCCTCACCTCATTTACTCCTATTCTGCACGGAGGAGGAGACCCAGACTCAGAGAGATGAGGGGCAGGGCGGGCACTGGCCTAAATCTCTGTTGGGTGGCTGAACTCCCTTTAGCCACCCTGTGCCTTGCCTGGTTCTGGGCATCAGGAATGGGGCTGGCATGTTCCCTGTTCTCAGAGGGCGCACAGACCAAATGGGGGAGGGGAGGGCAAGCAGGTCAGCAGACCCTGGCCATTCAGAGAAGGGGACACACACACACACACACACACACACACACACACACACACGAGACCTTCTGAGAGGGTAGGGAAGGGGAAGGAAGGCTTCCCAGAGAAGGAGATGTGAGAACTTGGGCTTGTAGGCTAAGACAGAGAATGCAGAGAATGAAGTTCCAGGCACAGCCGTGAGGGGATATTCCCTCCTCAACCCCTACATATTTCCCTAGGAATCTCCAAGGCCCTACTACCCTGTTCCTGACCTCCAGCCCGCCAGGGCGCAGCACGTGCTGCCTCCTCCAGGGGGTCTTCCCAGACCATGCACACACGTTTCTCTCGTGCTTCTCCTGGGTGGGTGAATTCTTTGCCTGGTGGCCTCATTGCCCACAAGTGTGTCTGGCCTCCTGCCTGACCCCTCACCAACTAGGAATCCTCAAGGGGCTATGTCCTCTGGCCTGTCTGGGTTCTCACTTCCTCCTCCCCTCCGCTGGTAGTTTCTGTTTGAGCGAGTGGAAGGCATCTCCAGAGCCACCATCGTTGATCTCGATGCCCATCAGGTGAGTACCCTGTGGGGGCTGCGGTTTGTGGCCCTGCCTCCCAGGCCCCCTCAGCTCCATCGCACAGTGCCCCACTGTGGGGCTCCCTTCCCCCTGGGAACATTGCCAAGTGCCAAGCTGGGCCTCTTCCACTCCCACCCTCATCTTCCTCTCTCCTCGCTGCCCATCTTCTGCACCTTGGATTGGAAGCAGAGGGCTGTCTTTGTCCCTCTGCCCTGCTCAGCCCAGCCAGGCACTGGGTCTTCCTCATTGCTTCTGTCAAACCCAAGGGTCCTTCCTCCCTTCTGGTTGCCCAACACACCAGGCTGAGGCTCTTCCTAAAGCCCAGTCTGGCCACGCCCCTCTCATGTTCTGAAGCCTGCTGTGGCTCCCCAGTGCTTCCTGGTCAGTTTGGGGTGCCACCCCTGCAGATAGCTGAGGACTCCTGTGGACCTGCCCCTTAGACAGAGGCTCAGGGTTGTTGGGGCTCGGGGCCACTACTCAAGAACTTACTGCCTGGGGGTAAAGCAACAGAGTCCTCAGGACTCCAAATGTTGGGCTGGCTCCTCTGGTCAGACAAGGCAGGACCTGAAATGGGCTCTCAAAGACCTCCCACACCCCTGCTATTGTGCCTTAGTGCTGGTGGGTGCCCTGCTTTGGGTGGGTGGGTGGGGTGTTGTCCAGTGACAGCAAGCTCCGGAACCAAGTCATACCTGTGCAGCCCTTTCCAGTTTACCTTGCCCATCTCTGACCCCCGCTGATCCTACTGCAGACCAGGGAGGGTGGTAGGGCTAGAATTCCTTTCTAACTCCATGAAGAAGAAGCTTAAAGGGCTGGGGCTCACTCAAGGTCACACCAGAAGACCATGGGGCTGGGATTTGCGGTTGAATTCCAGCTCTGCTGCTTAACAGCCAAGAGACCCTCTGCCTCCAAGGGCCAGCTGAGCTGCTCAGGCACGTGGGCTGTTTCCTGGGGTGTGTGGGTGGGTCCTGGCCTTGACGAGGGCACCTGCATGTGAGCAGCTTTCATGCCTTCCCCATAGGGCAATGGGCATGAACGGGACTTCATGGGTGACAAGCGCGTGTATATCATGGACGTCTACAACCGCCACATCTACCCTGGGGACCGCTTTGCCAAGCGTAAGCTGCTCCCTCTCCCTCAGCCCTAACTGTACTCATGCTTGGATGGAGGTCTCTCTCCTGAGTGTTCCCTATATGCTGGGCTCCCCAGAAGTCACTTCAGTTATCCTCAGTATCCCTGGGAGGGGGTGGTGGCTCCCATTTTATAGACATGCAAACTGAGACTTAACTCACTTGACCCATCCAAGATCGCATAAACCTATCCAAGAAACAACACATGTGGGACCTTATACTAGGGTAATCACCAGAAGAAGAAAAATAGAACCCCTCCTCTGTAGGTGTTTGTCTAATAGAAAACAGGGAATGACAAAAAAGAAAAAAGAGGAAAAATAGGATAAAGAGGAAATGCAAAGATGGCGTAAACCAGGTCAAATATAATGGTGGTTAAAATAAATGCAGGTGGGTTAAACTTACTAATCAAAAGGCAGAGATTCCCTGATGCTCTCTGAAAACACAGTGCCCTGGCCACTTGGCAAATAGGGAACATTTATGCAGGAATGGGACTTTTATGCCTGTGGATCTGCTGAGGGTAATTCAGCCCCAGGTGTGGCCCAGGGGCCTGGGTTTCTGAAATGAGTCTCGGAGGTGCTGGATTTGGGCCTGAGGGCACAGCAGGGTGTCCACATTTCTGGACAGGGGTTCAAGGAGGCAATGAGATCAGATGTCCCCCACATGGGTCCCTAAATCCCCCTGGGCAGAATGCTTTAGCTGAAGTCGCTTCTCTCCCTTGGCCCTCCCGCCTTGCATTCTTGAGCTCCATTTGGGATGGAAGGAGGCGGAGCAGTTGCTGGGGACCTTGACCCTCCTGAGCCTGTGTCCTAGCTTTGCAAGTGGCGCGCGCGCGCACACGCACACACACACACACACACACACACACACCGCTCTTCCTGTCTCTCCCTCAGAGGCCATCAGGCGGAAGGTGGAGCTGGAGTGGGGCACAGAGGACGACGAATACTTAGATAAAGTGGAGCGGAACCTCCAGAAGGCCCTCCAGGAGCACCCGCCCGACGTGGTGGTGTACAACGCGGGCACAGACATCCTGGAGGGGGACCGCCTGGGAGGGCTGTCCATCAGCCCACAGGTGCCTCCCAACCCGGGGGAAGGGGTGCAGGGTCCCCCCCCCCCACCCCCGCCAACCAGGGTGCTTCTCCTGATGTGGGGGAGGGGCCGGGCAGGACTTTCTGGACAGAGCCACAGGACCCAAGCCCTCCCGCATCCCTCCACAGGGCATCGTGAAGCGGGACGAGCTGGTGTTTCGGGTGGTCCGTGGCCGCCAGGTGCCCATCCTCATGGTGACCTCTGGTGGCTACCAGAAGCGCACAGCCCGCATCATCGCCGACTCCATCCTTAATCTGTACAGCCTCGGGCTCATCGGGGCTGAGTCCCCCAGTGTCTCGGCACAGAACTCAGACACACCCCTGCTGCCCCCTGAGGTGCCCTGACCACGCTCTTGCCCTTCTGCTCTTCTGCGTGGCTCCCTGCCTGCCTCAGCCCCGCCCGCCCCTCAGTGCTTCTCCTTTTCTAACCACGGGGGTGGTGGGGGCAGCAGCCAGGAGGCACCGAGGGGCGGGGGCCTGTCCCTGACTGGGCCGGCCTTTGGGGCGGTCCCTCCACTCTCCCCACTGGGTGTCCCTCTGTGGGTAGGGGCGGAAGACAGGGCCTGAGTCCCAGAAGACCTCATGTGGGGGTCATGGGTCTAACCAGGCCCTGCAGAGGTAGGTGGTTTCGCTAGGAGGGAGAACGGCAGGTGAGGCTTTGGGGGCAGAAGTCATAGGATTCGTTTCACCCTCTCCTCACGCAGGAGGGGTACGAGGAGCCACGGGCGCCCGTGTGAGTGGGGCCAAGAGCTGGGGGTTGCAGGTAGGCCTCTGGGGGTGTGGGGTCTGGATTCTCAGCCGGCGGGAGCCCTAGGCCTGGATGTGAGGGGTGGCTGGGAAGGGGGTGCCAGTGGGTTTTCTCATCTGGTATTCCCCTTTCAATAAAGCAAGAGCTGGACCTATTTTCCCGGGGCTCCTTGGTGGGGATAAGGGGAGGAGTGGGTCCGAGGAGCCCCAAATCCATGCTTCAGCCATTGTCTTGCCTGTTTAGGGAAAGTAGCAGGTTTTGGAGGAAGAACATTTGGCTCTGTGATGGGCCTCAGCACCGGAGGCTTGAGGGGGCTTCCAGCCCCAGTGGGGAGGGGACAGAGGAAGATGAGGCCCAGAAGGGGATCTTGGGGATGGGGGCAGGTGGCCAAGTAAGGACCCAAGGACCCAAGTAAGGACCGAGGTGCTGGTGGCCAGGCTAGAGCTCCCAGATGGAGGGCAGAGGTCTCCAACCTGGCCTGTAGGTTGTATGGATAGGAGCTAGGGCAGGGCCTTGAGTTGCGGGGGAGGGGGCTATAGACTCCACTGGCCTCACCCATAGTGCCCAAGCCCTGATGGCGCTTGGAGTCCAAGGTCCCAAGTGGGCCCTGACATCTGGTCTTTGAAATGCTGCAGACCCTGACCTTGTTTTGTGCTCTGATCTGAAGGGGACACTCAGGGTCCCCCAAGAGGCTGGGTGCTGGGGGTGGTATCCGCCCCTCATTCCCTGGGTGCGTTCTTAGACAGTGATCACAAGTGGGGGGTGGGGAGGGAAAGTGGGCCAGCTGAGGCTTCCCTATGCCCGACCAACCCCACATGGGGGACTCCTGTTCATTACCATTTGGGGGTACTCTTGCATTCTCCCACATACTCCCTTGGTGCTCTCTCTGCTGGAGGATGGGGGAAGGGTTTCAAAGGCATAAACATCAAAAAGACTGACCTCCTGGACTAGACCTCGAGGCACTAACCGCGTGCTTGGACTCCCACACCTGCCCCCCCGTCCTAGCCATTGGTTTCTCTGCACCTGACTGAAGGTACCTAACATCCCCTCATTTCCACCTGGGGCCTGCAACATCTGGGGGCAGGCAGTGGGCTCGCTTCATCACCATTGAGCTTCTGTTTGTAGAGAACCATAAAGGCTGTTCTTGACTAGATTGGCTGCTGTGTGTTCTTCAGGGGGAAGCGTCCTTACCTCCTTAGGATTAAAGGAAGTAAAGATTTAAAATTCACACAGCGTGAGGCCTGACCTTGAGAGCTGCCCAATAAATGCTAGTATTTTCATTCCGTTCTTGGAGTCCAGTGAAGTAGGTCATTGTTCCCATTTTACCGATGAGGTAACTAAGACCAGACAAGGCATTTGCCCCAGGCCACATGTGTGCTAACACCCAGGTTTGAACCTACCTCTGCCAGATACTGAAGGATGTGTTCTCAGATGCCTCAGATTTGGCAGGAGTGAAGGAATGAGGTGGGGGTTGTTGATCTCCTGATAGAGGAGGGCCCAGGGTCTGGTAATGATGTGTGGGGAGGGGAGGCATGTAGGGCTGGGCTTTGATGGTGGCTGTGCACAGGTGGGGTGCAGTGGAGGGTGGTTTCCAGCCATGGCCTGTGGTTAGAGCATGTGGATGGAGCACGGGGATGGGCTGGGCTGCGGCAGAGGGGTCCTGGAAGTGGGGAGAGCAGAACCTGTCCTCAGCCTGGTCGAGTGACCAGGGCAACCCCAGTGTTAGTGGCATAGCCTGGGCAGGAGCAGGATGGCCCCCAAGTTTTCATGCCGGGGACAAGGGCGGCAGGTGACAAAATTGGAGGGTGGTGGGCAGGAGTCCAGTTCAGCCCTGTGCTGGGTGTAAGGAGGGTGATGAAAGCTGACAAAGGCCAAGCCCTGTTCCAGACTCTTGGCCGAGATGAACGTCACAGAAGTCTGAGTTAAGAGCTATTTTTATCTCTGTTCTACAGATGTAGACACGAGGCATAAAGAGGGTTGGTTAGCTGATTGAGGCCCACAGCTAGTGAGCAGAGGAACAGGGTTTGAACCAAGGCTCCAGAATTATAAGCTGGTTCCTTATCTGTAGGATGGGGCCATTGAGGGTCCTTACCTGAAGGTTCCAGGAATTAAATGCCGTAATATAGGCAATGCACTTAGGGTGCCATGCCGCATTTTCTTAGCTCCTGGAAATGTTAGTCCTGAGGATGATGATTCTCCTATAGTCCAGGTTATTAAGAATCAAGGATAGTTGAGGTGAAGTGTTCAGGATCTGATCTTAAGATCCGTGCAGTTTGCTATTTGCACGTGACACCCCAAGTTATAAAAACCCAAGGAACATGCCAACTAGGGGGGGGTTACTGAGGGTCTAGCACAGCAGCTTTGCTGATCCAGGGGAAGGTGGGGAGGGATCTGCAGCCTAGGGCGAGAGTGGGGACAGGCTGGGGACAGACATCTGCTCTGGGGACAGCTTGAGGAGCAGGCAAGCTTGGGAAAGCACTGTCCATTGGAATCCCACCAGCAGCCCTGATGCCTGGCAGGTGTGAGATTTCTGCAAAAGACCCCATGCATAGCTGCTTGGAGATCTAGAGCATGGACATCTGAAGTGGGATGCAGAACAGCCCTTCTCAGCCCGGTGCACAAGGGCATGGGCAGACCTTGGAGCCCGAGCCCACTACATGGGAGCTTTGCTCTACCTGGGCCTGAATGTAGGGCCTTGGGCTTGGCCGCTCTGAGCCTTCTTCCTTAGCCATTCTGGGGAGTCACAGTCCTGAGCCCACAGGTCTGGAGCAGGTTTGTCGGGGGTGATAACGGCAGCAGCTCAGAGCCTCCGAGCCACCCTCCCTGCTTCTCCCCAGAGACCCTAATGCCATGCCTGCCTGGCGGGCCAGCTGAGGCTTGGAGAGAAGAGGTTTCATCTGCCCGAGTTACAGCTCTCTTCTCCATTGGGGCCAGCTGGGGAGCACTCAGACGGGCACTGGAAACAGCAGTGCCCGGCTGCAACTAAGCCATCCATGAGAATGCCAGAAGCTAAGCTAACAGATCCGTTGTGGCAGGGGAGGGAGTGGGCAGAGGCAGAATGAATGTCCCAGCCCGCTGTCTTGCGTGTAACAGAGGTGGGGCCCTTCCAGCCTAGCAGGACTCCCCAGCAGATCTGAAGGAGACTTCCAGGACCCTCCCTGGCTCCTCGGCCAAAGGCTTGAGGTTTAGGGCCAGGATCTCCTCCTGGGAAGCCCACACTTGAGTTGGTTTTATTTCGCTCAGCCAACACTGCCAGGGGACACACTGCTCTGGGCCCAGGGCCAATGTGGGGAAGCTCAGTGCCCTCCCCTAGGAGTGATACTGTCCTGGGATTGGTTTTGAGGCTGTGGGGCACAGCGGTTAATGCTTGGCCTCCCATCTCTCACCAGCCTGGCTTTGAGTCTCACCTTCTCCCCTTGCTAGCCGAGCAAAATGTCCTTTCTGCGCCTAAGCTTATGTATCTGCAATACATATGGGGCATATGGGGAAGATAGTACCTCCCTCTTAGGCTTGTCATGAGGATTGAATGAGCTAGTAAGGTGCTTAAAGCAGGGTCCAGCAAGGAGTTGTTGATCTTAAAAAGAAGTCTGTTATTTTACCAGCAAAAGAAA
The DNA here is from genome assembly GCF_964662115.1 of Mustela nivalis. Lineage (NCBI taxonomy): Eukaryota > Metazoa > Chordata > Mammalia > Carnivora > Mustelidae > Mustela > Mustela nivalis. Next base: position 160,993,290 of record NC_139020.1, read on the forward strand.
AAGGGGGGGGGTTATTTGGGAATGGCAGTCAGTTGCAACTTGGGGCAAACAAGCTATGGTAAAAACCATAAGCTGGTCCTTAATAAAGGAGAGGAACGTTATTTTATGGAGAAGGGGAGGAATTGGGAGGGGTTGTTCTGAAGGAAAGCCCAGTTGGAGACAAGCAAGAGTTAAAGGCACTGACAGTTTTCCACTGGCTGAGTTGCTGGGGTAGTCAGTCTCTTGTAGAAGATGCAGCGTGCATCGTTTCCTATTGGGAGCTGTAACTGATGGTTTTTCCTCTTAGAAATTTCTTCTGCTGAGGTCTGAATGACAGGGTTTCCTATAATTGACGTCTAGTGGTGTGGTGTGAGGGCTCCCCCTGCTGGCCTCTTGGGGTCATGCTAGCGAGGTTTTCCTTTGTTAATTTTCAGAGTAAGCACTCAGTAAAGGTTACTCATCATCATGATCGCTGTTTTTAAAATGAGGAGACAGGGACCCAGAGGAGTGAATATCACACAGCAGGCAATCAAAAAGCCAGGGAATGGACCCAAATCCACCCCAAATCCACCTAACTGCAAAACCAGTGCCCTTTTCCCAAATCAGACCTGTGGGCCAAGGTTTAGAATGAGACTATCTTGGGGAGTGTAGTGTTCTGCAGGCCACCCGGATCTCTCAGCCCCTTCCTGGCTCACACCCTTACCAGCCATCCAGGGAGAGGCAGATGTCAGCACCCCAGTGTCCAGATGAGAGCGGGAACCTGGAGGGGCAAAGCAGCCTCCTTGGCCCATGGATGGTGGGGGCAGGGCCAGGCAGCGGGCAGTGTGGCAGTAAGTGGGTAAGCAGCCGTGTGCTGGAACTGGAGCCTGGAAAGACGAACAGCATCCACGTCCTGCCCTTGAGATGCTCTTCAGCTGGAGGACACACATTGGGCTTTCTGCAGCTTGAATGGGGCAAGCACAAAGTGAAATTTTTAAAAAATAAAACCAAGCGGGCACGGAGAAGGGCTTTATAAATTGGCATAATTCATATGTGAATTATCTGAAGTATATAGTAGCTGTTCCACCTATTGGTTGCGCAGACGGCGCACGGAGGCCCAGCCTCGTGCCCCTGCAGCTGGATGGGACGCACTGGAGAGGGAAGGCTGTCCCTTGCCAAGGGCCTGCTCAGATCCCAGCCCGGTGTGGGTAGTCCCCACCATCACTTTGGCTGTAGGAAATGTGAGCCCCACGGAGGGCTGTTGAGGAGCCTGGCATCCCTGGTGAGCAGACGAACCAGAGTCCAGCCTCCAGGCTTCCTCCCGTCAGTCCTATAGGAGGCGGCAGGAGGGAGGGACCGAGGGGCCACGTGGAGCACATACAGAAGATGGTATCCGGAAGAGGACCTGGGGAAGCCCTCCCGCCACAAACCACACAGCCTCCGTGCCCCTCTCTCCCCTCTCTCTGTTCATGCTCACAGTAGCCTCCCTGGGCAGGGACCTGGAGCCTCATTTACAGCCTAGGAAAGCAAGGCTCAGAGAGGCACGAGCACTTGTCCAAGGCCACAGCTGGCCAAGTGGCAGAGGCTGGGTTCTGCCACCCCCCGCGTGTTTTTCTCCACATTCCCTGGTTGTTGTGAGGGTTAAGATGCTGTTGACAGGACAGGTAGGAGCCATGAGCTCTGCCAAGGGGGTCTCTCGAGAAAGAATGCAGGCAGGGGACTTGGTAGCCTTGGACTCGAATCCGCCTCTTCTACCAGCCAGCAAAGTGACCCAGGACCAGTGGCATCTGCTCTCTGAGGTTCACTTCTCCCTCTCCAAGGACAGTGTGAGATGACGGAAGTGGGGTTGGCATATAGTCTCTGGGTCATTCGAGGACAACATGAGGATCCAGAGAATGAGAGCGTGGGAGGGACCCTCCTGACTCACCGTCCAACCCCTTGTTGCACGGACAGGAAACCGGAGACCTGGAGACACGGGGGCCTTGCTCCATGCCAGAGCTGGGCCCCTGGGAGGCAGTGTAACACGGTGGCTAGAGCAGGAATTAGCTTCCCAGCTGGGCCACTTCACTCCAAGGTCGTAGAGCTTTTCATGAGACAAATCACTGCCCTGAGCCTGAGTCTTTCCCCTCAGAAGCTGCGCTGGCATTAGTAAGTGCTCAATTACTATTAGCTAATAATACTATTCCGAGGGGAATGAGGCCGATGGTCTCACAGCCAGAGCTTTCCAAAGACCATCGTAATGGCAACCAATGCAGCACTTCCGGTTCACCGCGCAGTTCAGGCACCCAGACAGCTGGCGTGTGCTACACTGCTTCATCCTCCTACAATGGTGTTTGCTGCTGAGGAGAGGGGGTGCAGGGACGTTCTGTCTCCCAGCTGGGGTATGCTCCCTGGTTCACCCCAGAGCCTGGCGCTGAGCCACGGCATGTGCTCCACCCTTGGGCACCTCGTGGGGCGTGACCTCCCCCTTCTGGAAGGTGGGGGTGATGGAGGGTTTACACAACAGGGGGCCTTCTGGCTAGGCTGTTTCTGGGACTGCCCAGCCCTTTTCTGACTCTTGAGTGTGCCCTGGCCTTGGAGCTCTGGGGAAGGTGTCACAGGCAACGGGGAAGGGGTTCCTGCTGGGCCGGAGGCCCACTCCCTTCTGGGACCCTGGAGCCAGTGCGCTCAGCCTGCTGGTCGTCTCGGTAACCGATACCCAGGCGGCCAGACAAAGTTATGGTGTGTGGCTGGGAGGCTATTTTGTCTAATATGCTAAAAGGCCTTTGGAAATTCCTGGAGCCCATCTGGTCCTAGTTACACCACAATATTGCTGTCTCTTCAACTCACAGACAAGGGAACACTTTTATTTCTCCTTTCGGAGCTTAGGAATGTGTCTTAAGTGCAGCCTGCAGCCGCCCATTTGGTCCCAGAGTTCCTTGCTCGTGTACCAGACCCATCATCCCTTTAAATGCCCACTGCTCCTTCCTCTCAGCCTCCCCCCACCCCAGACAACCCCTCCAAATCCTGAGGGCAACCGGAGAGGGCTGAGGCCTCAGAGGTGAGCCTGCCTGGCTTTGCGATGTGCCCCTGATGTCTGTGTTTTCTTGTCCATGGACCCATAGACAGGGACTCCAGAGACGTGAACACAGGCTTGGTGTAGGGGAGTCGCTTGGTAAATGCAGGTTTTCCGATGAGCTCCATGAATTGGTGAAAGTTCCTTGACCAGATACAGGTGCCACTCGCTTCTGTAAAATGGGGGCTGTGACTCTAAGGGATGTTTGTAAGCTTTTCTTTTTCGCCTAGCTCCTGTCCATCCACTGAGGCTACCCCAAAAATCAAGAGACAAAACAAATTGAGACTCTGCCTCTACAGAAGCTGAGGAGTCTGGCCCGGGGTGCCCAGACTCTGCTTCTTTCTGCGCTGGAGTACGTGTGTTTCTTCCCTGGACTTCTGGTCCCCATGGGTCTCTCGGAGGTCCTGCTGGCTGCAGTGTCCAGAGGCTGGGTGCGGCTGCTCCGTGCCGTCTTGTTGACACATGGCCCTCCCGTCCTGGGCTGGCTGAGTACCCTGGGCAGTGGTTTGGGGCAGCCGGCACCCCCATCCCTTCCTTGAGGAGCTCCTGCTCCTCTTTCCCCAGGCTGTAACAGTCGTGGTCCCCTGCTCCGAAGGTAGAATGTGATGAAAGTTCAGATCCTCCTCATCCTTCTTCCAGGCCAGGCCAGGGCTATATTTCCTCACCCTCTGAAGCTGGATGTGGCCGTGAACTTGCTTTATGAACTGTGAGCTCAGGGGCTTGTGGACCTCCTGGGTGGAAGCTCTCTGAGCCTGTGGGTGATTCTCTTGACCCTTTGTCATGGTGATGGTGGGAGCATGTTTGGGGCCATAGCATCTCTTAGTCTCAGTCCCCTAAAGCCCAAGGTGACTAGAGCCCCCACTCAAACAGGGGATGGACATTCAGTATGAGTGAGAGTAAATCTTTGTTCTTCAAGCTACTGAGGTTTTGGGTGGCTTGTTATGCAGCAGTAACTTTGACTGCTCTGACGGACACCCGTCCCCTCTCCATGATCACAGAGGTGATTTAGTGATGCAGTGTTACTCAATATGGTCCAGAGTCCTTACCTATACTTTTTTATTTTGGGGGATGCCTGGGAAAGGGACCTTGTTTCTTGAGTTATAGAGCAGTCACATTTTGACCACAAAGATAAAGCCAACCTAAGGCACGGAAGACCAAAATGGAGGCAGAAAAAGGTACAATGCGATGGAGAAGGAGAATTCTGTTGACATCAAGGCAGAGCTGCCATGAACAGCTGTACAAGTTGTGCATAATTCTAAAGGATGCTATTTACACAGTTAACAAGATATACTTGTGTATTTATCAGGACAATTTCCCAGCAGATGGCAGTCAAGTGTCTCGAGGAAGTGGAACTTTTCTCTACTTGGCACAAATCTACTATACAGGCTAAAAGCCACACTGTGTCAAGACCCCGATCTCAGTCCTTGAGTCCCCAGAGCTTCCTGAACTTGAGCAGTACTTGATAGAGTTGATTCTCTTGATGAATTCCCTTTGCTGTTTAACTGTGCTCCCAACAGAATCATGGACACTCCAGTCACCAACAAGAGGCATCAGACTCATTTTCCATTCTTCAGAACAGACCTTAAGTGCTTTTAGAAATGAGTCCAACAACAAGAGAGGATGCAGAACAATCATTAAAAGCAGGCATAACAACATACCAGGTGGAGGCCATTTGTGTGAGTGCAGGTAACCTTTCCCCTCTCAATAAGGCTCTTACTCTACCTAGACTCTTACCCTACGGTGATGTGGCCTGAAAAAGGTTTGTGGTCGTAAATTTTTTTCTTAGGGACACAGAGAAGACATTGTGTAGACTTCATTTCCTCATAAGTGGTTAAATTATAACTGTTGTTGCTTAAAAGGACAGACCAAAATTATCTAGAGAGTTCGCACATGTGTGGCCTGAGCGAGATAAATAATGCATCATTGTAAAAGAAAGGCTGGTGTCCAGTGAGGTCCAGGCCCCCTGCTATTCCCAGTGCAGGGGGAAGGCTGCATCTCCAGCGGGGGCCCTGCCCAGGAAAGCTCACTCCTACAGCTCTGATGCCAGGACTTTCCAGGAAGGGTTTAGGAGAGGCGGTGGGCTCTGACATCAGATGATCTGGGGTGGGGTCTTGGGGCTGCCTTTTTTAGCTGGATGACACTAGACCAGCACTCTCCCCTATGGAGCCTCAGTTGCCAGTTCTCGAAAATGGGACTGCTGACAGCCACCCGAGGGGTTGCTGGGAGGGTCCAGTGGGCGTGGGAACTCCCAGCGTGTCATAGGGGTTCAGTGCACAGTGACTGGGGCCTGGTGGCTTTCTTGTCGCAGCTTGCCCTGTTGTCTGCTCTTCCGGCAGACCTGGCAGGGAAAGGAATAGGATCTGCTCTCCCAGGGCCTGTCGGCACCCAGTAGGTGCTCCAGAAACACTCCATTCCAGTCGTGAGGGAAATTGGTGGGTGCCTTTTGGGGCTGTGAGGGAAGGGCCAGGAACTGTTTTTGCCAGGCCAAGCTGGGAACCTAATTCCCTATCCCACTTTTGGGAACAGTGGGGCTCCAGTGTCCCCTCTGAATCTGTGGGGACCCCCATCCCACAACTGAGCGGGTGCTCTCCATTCCCTACTCCCCTCCAGCCCCTTCCCGGGTTTCCCAGTGAGTGTTACCTGGCATCAGCAGGTCGCAGAGAAGGGAGCTCCTGGGTCTTGCCAGCAGCCCTGGGCCAGCACAATTATTTTTCCGCCGGGAGTTTCCAGGGAGTTGCTGGCAGCTAGGCTGGGGGTCTTGGGGGAGAGGCACCAAATTCATCCCCCCTCTCTATCCATGGGGTAGCACTGGGGTAAACTGGACGGCAGTTTCCTGACCTTGGGTGAATGACAGCCTTCCTGGTCTCAGGTTCCTCATCTGTAAAATGGAGATAATATCAGCCTGTGAGAAATGAATAAGCGGGCTCATGCAAAGCATTCAGAACAATGCCTGGCAGGTAGCGAATGCTCTAGAAAGGAGTTGCCACAATTGTTATGATGGTAAGTCACCCCTGCTAGGCTACTAGTCTGGACTCTGGCGCTCAGCTGCAATAATGTAGGGCTGTCATTTCCCGTCTCCGAGCCTCAGTGTGCCCTTGTGTGTGTGTGTCTGTGCTGGAGGCTGGGAGCCTGTGTGAGGTCCCCTGTCGGCATCTGCACCACCCCCTCCCCCCTGCCCTGCACAGCGTGGGTCACCTGACCTCTGGGAGGACCCGCCCGCTCCTTCAGCCCCAGAAACAGCCAACCTCGGGCCCCCACCCTAGGCTATTGCTGTGTTCCATCACCCTTTGTGCAGGAGTGAAAATGGAGGCCTGAGAGGGACAGGGCTAGCTGCTGAGCGGATGTCAGGTCCAGTGTAACTGAAATACGGTCAGCCAGGTTCCCTTGGGCCCAGCTACGGGAACAAGCTGTCCCGACTCATCTGGCTGCTGTCCCTTACTGTTGTTTGCAGACAGAGCCGTCCTCGGCCCCAGCCCCACCCGCCCCTTGGCTCCCCTTGCTCCTTGGCCTGCATGGCCCCTGCTAATGGAGGTCGTGCTAGGTGACCAGGGGTGGACCCTGCTGCTCCGTTCCTCACCTCCACCCGAAAACCAGGGGACGGAGCTCTTGTTCTCTGAGTGCCTTTCTTACCCAAGGCCTTGGAGAGAGAGGCCTGGAGGCATAGTGTTAGAGGGTGCGGGGCAAGGGGCCAACGCTGAGCATCAGGAATTGACGGCACATGGGAGGCAGAAACAGACATTGCCATTTTATGGGCGGAGTGTGCATACCCAGCAGTTGGGCGGAGTGGGGGGGCTATCACGGCCCCGGCCTTCCCACCTTCTCCACCATCCCCCTGCCCTGACTCAGAGAGGGTCTGGGCCGAGCAGAGCAGTTCCTGGGCTGTGTGGATGGGCCACATTCCCCCAAATGGGGCAGGGCTCCAAAGCAAGCTGCAGGGGCTCTTGGGAAGGGGAGGTGAGATTTAGAGCGTTGGCTGGGGGAGCTGGTCCTGGCCAGGCAGATCCTGGGTGGGGCAGACCCTAGTCTAGGTGGGGCCCCATGACTGTCTGCTGGAACAAGGAGGAGCAGCAGGGCCGAGTCTTCTAGGCAGCAAGGGAAATTGACACAGAAGCTCAGTTACAGGGCGTGATGAACATGCCCCCCCACACCCCCCTCCCCAGGAGGTGGCTACTGTGTGGACACTTAGGCCCCACGGTCATTGTGAATTCAGGGCTCAAGGCCATCGACTTCTAACCCTACCTGCTGATGGAAAGGCGGCTGCTGCCCTCTTCATCCCTGGTCAGGTTGGCCCCAGACCCCAAACAGAGAAAAGGCTGCCTTGAGGGGCATTTGAGACTGCGTCCTGGGTTCAAATCCTGCCCGTGCCACTTCTTGGGCTGTGTGACCTTGGGCAAGGCCTTTTCCCTCTCTGAGTCCCCATTTCCTCTTCTGCAGATAAGAAAGTAATGCCTCCAACCTATGAAACTTGGCCACATGTCTACCAAAGCTCTAGTATGCAGTCGGGGCTCTGTGCCTCTGTCCTCTTCCACCTTCCCTTCTTGGTCCAGGGGGCCCGAGGAAGCAGGCAGTGGGTGATGTTTGCTCTGGCAGCAGTTCACAAGTCCCTGGCAACCTAAGGCCAGGCTGCAGCTGCCTCTCCCAGACAATGCCAACCCAGGGACAGATTCTCTGCCCATGGGAACTTGGGTCCATCCCAGGAGCATGGGCCAGATGGTGGGAAGGAGAGAGGGCAGGGTAGGGGCTTGGCCAGGGCTCTGCCAAGGTCTCCTGGTCACAGGATGGAGAGGAGATCCTGCCTGCAGAGTCCAGAGCCAGGGGCTGGCAGCCAGGGTCGAGTGCAAACAGTGGTGCTCCCCACCGAGAGCTGGAAATGGGAGCCTGGGGAAGCCTGCAGGCAGTGAACAAATATTTTCCCAAAGGATGCTTGGAACAAAGCTCACTTGGGGGAGCTCCCTATGGGGGTTTGGACTTGTGGAATGCCGGATGGGAGGAGGGAGGCAGCACCTGCTGACAGAGAAGAGGGTGTCCAGCTGGGGTTGGCAGTCAGACCACAAAGCCAGGGGGCTGGGACCAGGCATCCAGGCTGGGGGGCCAAGACTCCAGGGGTCTGAGCTCCCTCTCTAGGAGGGCTGGAAAGACTCAGGAGGCCCCAGTGCTACATCTCAGCATGGCCTTGTGCACGCTAGAAGAAAGTGCCCCCTTGGCAGACATGGCTGGCCTGCCCTGGCTTGAGGAGAGCGGGGGGCTTCCAGAGCCCGGTATCCCAGTATCACCAGCCACAGCAGCCCTGGGCTGTCCTCAGAGAGGGTGCCTCTCTTCCTGAGGCCGGCCCTGGAGCAGCAGCCTCCTCGGTGGTGGGTGGGGAAACTAGATCACATTGCCCCTGAGGATTTGGGCCCCACGTCCCTTCCTCCCTCACCAGCAACTTTAGGCCTGGTTGGAGGAGGTCGGGTGACCTGTCTCTCTTAGACACCCTGGACCCAGCATGCTGGAGGTCCTGCCCTGGGGTCCCGTAGCAGCAGGGCTAGACTGTTTACAAAAGCCTGTGGTGACTTAGGACAAGAGGGAGGTGAGCGTGGAGCGACTTCTTTTGGGATTCCGAGGGCTATAGCAGGAGCAGCTGAGTGTCCCATCGCCCAGGTGGGGACATAATAGTGTCCCTCCTCGGGGAGGCCCCAGCCCTCCAAACATTCCTTCCTGCCCATAAAAGAGCTTTGCAAACATGCAAAGTAGTGCTTCTCTTCTCATTTGCTTTTTTGTTTCAAAATAGTAGCTATTTTTCACAAAAATATGTTGTTTGTTATTTTACAAAATAACTCAGTATCTTAACAATTTTTCCATTTTAGCTTCTAATACAGTAAATATTGATAGTTATAACTCACATAAACTAAGATTCTTCCTCAATAATATTTAAGAGTGAAGAGGATAGGGTTTCCAGATAGAATGTGAATTATGTCCTATCTAATATCTGGGACATACTTAATACTAGAAAGATTATCTGTTATTTATCTGAAATTCAAACCGAACTGCGCATTCTGTATTTTTATCTATGCACCAAACCTGGCTTCCCTATTAAAACATCCTGACAGCGAAATATTTGAGGAGCACTGGTATAATACACCAACAGGTGATATACCAGGTCATAATTCCAAGATTGAGGGAGAGCACTAGGCTGCTGTGCTTGGGGACACGGGGACATTGGGTGAGCCATGGAGGGGAGAGAGCTGAGACAGAAGGCTCTGGGAGTATCAGGGCCTGGGGCCTGGACCACAGTTGGGGTGCTGGAGTCCCAGCAGAGGAGGGAGGGGGACGTGGTCTCCTACTGCCTTCGGATCTGTTCTGAGAGAGAACATTTCTAGATCTAAGAAGTGGGGCTCAGGGCAGCTCAGGAACTAGTCCAGATTTGTGCAGCTCGTGTGCAGCCATCAGGAGCAAACCCTGTTGGGCGTGACACCAAAGTCCACTCCTGGCCTTTCTAGCATCTTCCACAGCTGCAGGAACAGGACAGGCCCCACAGGGCCTGCTTGGTGATAGAGGCAGGGCAGGAAACCTCCCCTCTCTGGGGGTGTGGGGAAGGCCATGATGGGGGCCAGGGTTGAGGGGCAGCAGAACAAAGGCCGTTTGTGAGAGGGAGGTCTCTGGCTGGCCCCATCGGGCACGTTGGGTCATCAGTCTGGAGTGCAGGCACGGGTTAATCCAGGCTGCATGCCAAGCATGGAATTACTGCTGGAGTGGGGGTGTGGTTCTCAGACCACATCTCCGTGGTGGGGTGTTCATGGCCATCTGGCCTGGGGAAGTGAGAAAGGGATCCCAAGGAGTATCTTTCTGGAACTATAGGGCAGGGCCAGAAATGTTCTTATCCTCAGAGACTTCCCTCCCCCTGGGGAAGATGGGGGTGCTGGTGGTTTCCTGGGATGGGACACACTCAAGGGGAGGACTCCAGTTGATATGATGCCAGTGGGCTGAGAAAAAGGACAAAGGCTCCAGCCACAAACCTGCTTTGGTGGTCAGAGTGCCAGGGGCCGCTGGGGAAACCCTCCCTTGCAGCTGATGACATGCCAGAGCCAGAACGGGCCAGGGGCAGGAGAAGGGACTGGTTTCTCCTGGGGACAGTCAATGGTGGTCTGGTATTAGTTGTGCATGATTTAAATCTGTCATAAACCCCACCAAATGCAGTCTGCTTTTTATTAGCACCAGGCTCTGGAAATCCTAAAAAAAAAAAAAAAAGGTTTGGGAGAAGGGGGTGGGATTATGGACACTGGGGAGGGTATGTGCTTGGGTGAGTGCTGTGAAGTGTGTAAACCTGGTGATTCACAGACCTGTACCCCTGGGGATAAAAATATATGTTTATAAAAAAAAAAAAGGATCAATGATAAAAATACTCCTGCCTGTTGTAAACAATGGCAGTAGATACTGTTAAATTTTAATTATATAGATGCATGCTTCAAAATAGCATGTTTTGCTGATGTACAGACTCCTGAGATGTGGTCACCCAGACACGGGGGGGCTCAACTATGAGCATGTGTTCGGAGAGTGAGTGTGTGATGGTTTGGAAGCATTCAGGCAATGGAAAGTCGGCTTAGTGTCTCTGACTGCTTGTGGCCCCACCTGCTCTTGTGTTAGGCAGTGGATTTGAAATAATCAATAATCGCACCGTGTTTCTGAAGATGGAAGGAGTACAACTTGACTTACTTTCGTTCTTTCCATGGGACCACGTGGAGTTTTTATGTAGGCTTAAAATTTAATCCAGTGAAAAGAAATATGCAAACTCGGAGTGAAATGCTTTTTGCTTGGTAAGCGCACATTTTTGTTCATTTATAAAATATTTCCATTTTTGTGATTACTACTGGAAATGCTTGTCCTGTCGACAACAGGGCTCTTGAGCACGGATCCTGAGTGTCTGACATGCTAGGTCTGCCACCAGGTTGAAGCAACCACAGAAAGAGCTGGATGGGGTCTGAGAAATGAAGCCCTAAAGAAGGTGACTCTAAACCCCAGGTCAGAGTAGGAGGCAAGGCTGGGCTGGGGAGGGGTGTGCTGAAGGCACAGCTGAAGTAGGAGTAGTAAGAGGTCCAAACTGAGGCTGTGGATAGCCAGGTTCCAGATAGCGCCCAGACAGGATGGGGGTGCGTGTGACTGGGAGGAGTTTACCAGAAACTTCTACTCCCACTTTCTATACATCATATCTCCGTTAATATGACCCATGGCTGCTCCTGCTTGGTGGACAGACCTACCACTCCGGGACAGCAAATGATGACTGCTCTGCCAAGCCCTAACTCCTTCATTCTTTGTCTGCACTTATTTGTCTAATGCCAAGGGCAGGACTGGATGGTAGAGGGGGCCTAAGGGCGTGAGCAAGTCCCAATTGAATGCCCTCCCACCGTGGGCACTCTCTCTGCCACCCTCTGCAGACTGGGCTCCTCTGGGGCTTCTCACCCTGCTCTTCTCCAACCCTTTCCCTCTGGTTTCTTCTTGGATATCTTCACTCTCCTGTCCCCAAGGCCTTGCCTCCATCCTCTTGCTTTCCCCACCAAGATCTGGAAATTTCTCTCAATCCCACATGTTCCTTTACCCTCTCTCAGATTCTGGTCTAGAGCACTCCCAAACCTGGTTCTGGTCTAGAGCACTCACTTGAGCTCCAGCCCCGGTCCTGGACAGAGCCCTGATGGACAGTTATACTCTGCATGTCCATCCTGGACTCACCCTTGCTCTCCTCTCTTCTCCCGGATGTCCCCAGTCACCATGCTCAGCCAGTTCTGCCTCTGCCATAGCTATCCAATGTCTCACCTCTCCAGCCCCCAGTCCCCGCTCTTACCCTGGGCTTGGGCACTATTATCATACCTGCCTGCTCCGTCTACTCCACCCAGTGGCCCCCATTCCTCGTCCTAAGCACCACTTCCAGCACATTCCTGTTGGGTTCGTTGTCAGTTTCCTGCTGCACTCTCACTCCTGGGCTGGGCTCCGTGAAGAATCCACAGGCAAATAAAGACGTCCTCCCCTCCCTGAGGGTCTCTCCAACAGTGGAGTAAAGAGAACCAGCCCATCCCACCCTCTCTTCACCCGTCCCTCCTCTTTCCTCCCTTCCTTCTGTCCTTCCGGCCATCTCTCCCTTGCTCCATCCCCCTTCCCATGACTTTTCCTCCCTTCTCCTCCATCCCTCCATTTTTCCACCTGTTCCACTCTCCATCCTCCCCTCCATCCCTCCATCTCTCCCTCCATCTCTCCCTCCATCTCCCTCCATTCCTCCCTCTGGCCACTTATTTATTCATTTTACCCCATTTTGTGCCAGGCCCAAGGCTGGTTGTGGGGGCTCAGACATGACTCAGGTGTGGTCTCAGGGAGAGGGACAGTAAGAAAACTTGATGATCAGAGCTGTGAGAGAGGACCCATGGGGCCAGAGGACCGATCCCTGAGCTGGGTTCTGAAGGCTGAGTAGGAGTTTACCAGGGAAAAGGTGAGGGAAGGGCATCGAAACAAAGGAAACAGTATCTGCAAAGGCAAGAGGTATGAATGGTGCGGTGTGCCCTACCTGCACAATCTAGCCAAAGGGGAAGATGCATGGGGGATGAGGCGGCGGGTGGGGGAGGGCTGAAGCATTTCCCACGGGCCTTGAAGGCCAGCCTGATGCAGTCAGACTCCGTCCTCAAGGCACTGCAGCTGAGAAAGATTTCCAGGCAGGAAATTTCTGTGGGCAGGTGCATGTTTCCAGAAGAGCCTTATGGCCTATGTCTGGGCAGATCAGGAGGGTGCCAGGCAGGAGCAAGGCAGAGTGAGGGGGGGCACAGGGTTCCAGGTGACCCAGGGGAGAGACAGTAAAACAGGAGAATGGAGCTACGAGCAAAAGAGCTGCCCTCATCCTGTTGGCAAAGGACCAGTTGTGGGGCTGGGCAGATGGTAGTGGGGACCCAGGAGCAAAGTGGGATGGGGATGGGTTGTACAGGTGTGTCACCGCGTCTCTCTCCAGGCATCCAGTCACCACTTACACAGTTAGGTTTTCATTCCGTGTCTGTGATGCAACATGGGTTCAAGTCCCAGCTCAGCCACTTAACTTCCCCCTTACTTTCCTCCACTGTAAAGTGGGGAGATAGCTCCCAGGTAAGGGCTCACCAGCTCAGCAGTTGTTGAGGGGTGCCAGGGAGGGAGAGAAGGGCTTTGGAGAACCATGCAGACCCTGAGGGCACAGGTCCCATCTAAGGGTGGGCTGCTGCTCTGCTCCAGCCATGGGAACCCAGACCAGACCAGACTGTCTGACTTTCCAAGAGAATCCAGAAATACAGATCTGGCTGTATCCTGCATTTCAAAATATCTTCTCAGACAGCAAAAAATGTATCTGAGGCCCAGATCTGGGTTGATGAGGGGTTGATCTGGGAGGATTAGCTGGGTCATGCCGACGAGTGCCTCCCTCTCCCTCTTCTGCCCTCCCTCCACCCTTCCTCTTCTCCAACACATGCCTCAGCTCTTCTGCGCTAGCTCTTCTCCCCGTGTCCCAGCGGGGATACGAAGGGTGGACTCACTTGTTTCTTTGTGCAGAAAGGAGCACAAACGTATAGGACCCCAAACAATCAGAAGCAGGGTCTCAAGCTGATATTCACACACTCAAGTTCACAACAGTCAAAAGCTGAGAGCAACTTGTGCCCATCGACAAATGAATGGATAAACAACATAGACATACGATGGAATTTTCTTCTGCCTTTAGAAAGGGGGAAACTGTGACTCGTGCTACAACATGGATGGACCTCGGGGCATTATGCTCAGTACAAGTAATCAATCACAAATTCTGAGCGATTCCCTCTTTATATGAGGTTCCCTAGAGTTGGCAGATTTCTAGACACGGGAAGCAAGCTGGTAGCTGCCAAGGGGCTGGGGGAGGAGGGAATGGGAGTCAGTGTTTCACGGGGACAGAGTTTCAGTTTAGGAGGAATGAAAAAGTCCAGAGATGGATGGCGGGGAGGGTCGCGCAACAGTGAGAACATCCTTGGCGCTCAGCTGCACCCTTGAACAGGGTTAAGATGGTCAAGTCTCTGTTATGTGTATTTTGCTGCAATTACTTTAAAGAAGTGGCGGTGATATTCACATGGGGCAGGCCAAGGAGGCTGGCATGGTGTCGCTGGGGCCATTCCTGGTGTTCCCAAACCTCCCGGGCGCCTACCTCTGCAGCAAGATGAGAACTCTGCCTAGCCAGTGAGTACATCTAGTCCCACTGGGGCAGGGACACGGTGCCATCCTGCCACCACTGCACACGGTCCTGGGCCTGGCATGGGAGGTGCTAAGGGACGCTTGTTGACTGGAGGAGTGAATTGGTATGGAAATGAGGCGGGCAGGTTCAGCCCAGGTCATCATTTTCTGTGGAAGTTGAATTTCTAGATCGTATATGGAAACTGAAGTGTGTATGTATGCTTTATCAGATTAAGAAAGCTACTTTGAGGGCGCCTGGGTGGCTCAGTGGGTTAAGCCACTGCCTTCGGCTCAGGTCATGATCTCAGGGTCCTGGGATCGAGTCCCGCGTCGGGCTTTCTGCTCAGCAGGGAGCCTGCTTCCTCCTCTCTCTCTCTGCCTGCCTCTCTGCCTACTTGTGATCTCTCTCTGTCAAATAAATAAATAAAATCTTTAAAAAAAAAAAAAAAAAAGAAAGCTACTTTGAGAGGTCGACTTCATGAAATAGATTTTTTGCACGTACCTATTGAGACGATCATAAGATTTTTCTCGTGCTGTGGGATAAACGATACTTGTATGTAATGTATTACCTTTTTAGAGATGGTTAGATTTGTTTATTGATGTTTGTTTAGGAATTTTTGCCTCTGTGCCTCTGGATGAGACTGGCCTGTGCTTTTACCTTGCTCATCCTTGGGGGAAATTGATTTCTCAGCACAGCCCTGCCCTGGAAACTGAGGGCCCTGGGTAGGGTGGGGGCCCGGTGTGAGCATGAGCCCATCTATGTAGCCTGGAGGGCTCTGGAGGTGGGAGGTTCATGATGTGTGTGGTTGGTGGTCACCGGCAAAGTCACTGAGGGGATAGTGACTTTGTCCCCCCAAGTCAGCACAGTGGGCCGGGGTCTGGGCGTGCTGGATGGGGACAGGGTTTGGGGGCAGAACCTAGAGTGCTCAGACAGGAAGAATGAAGTTCAGGCCACGGTGGACTTAAAATCTCCTCCCCTCCCCATCTCTTCCCTCTAGACTTGGATGTGGCCTGTGGCCCTGGACAGGGTGGGGAGGGTGTGGCCTGTCTTCCCTGCTCTCCCTGCCCTCTTTTGCAATCTAGCCTGGGGAGGCAGGAGGTTGCAGGGAGGACGGCCAGCCTCTCTCAGTTCATCCCTGTTGCCTCTTGGGCTGCACTGCGGGCATCCATCATGCGACCTCCATCTCCACCAGCACATTTCTGGGCACATGGGATCCTTCCTGAAGCACCGGGAGAGCCTTCTTAGGGGGACCCCTTTTTGCAAAGAGCCCCTGGCCCCAGTTGGATTCCTTCCAATCTGCTCATTTCCTGCCCCCAGCAGTGTGCCCTGATGTTGTGGTTCCCCCATAGCCCCATAGCCAGGTATCCCTGTAGGGCAAGGAACTGGCAAGGACATCCACCCCTGGCCCGCTATTGTAGTGCCCATCAGTGGGCTCTGGCAGGCAGTCCTCATGGCTGCTCCCTGCCCCACTCCATCTCTCCCATTCTCTTCTCTCCTGTACACACAGGCCCAGGACCCAGGGCTCCTGGCCCACTGTAAGAGACAATGTCCAAACTGGGAGTGAGGCACCCCATCTCCCCTCCTTGCAGATGTACCCAGTCCCTTGGCAATTTGGCTTTTGACAGGGCTTTACTTTGTTTTGGGGTGGGGGAGAGGAAGCTTGGTTCTTGCCCCAGTAGCAAGAGTTCACCTCCCCCCTCCTCCTGGGAGTCCACATATGCAGGCTGATGGGGTGGGGCACAGGGGTTCCTGGGTGATGGCTGGGTCTCTCTTCTACTGGCTTCTGGTTTTCTTTAAAATGTGGGTTTTGGGCTCTTCTTGGTTCTCAGCTCTGGGTCCTGGTCACTAGCTTCTGCTAAAGCAAAAGTCTCAGCACCCAGGGCAGCAGATGGGCTTATATAAGTGGGTGACTTGCCCACGGTCACATGGGGTACTCTCATCAGATTGGGGACCAGCTTCCCTTCTCTGGATTCCCAGACAGGGACAATCCCTCCATCATTCCCTCTTGTCCTGACATTTAGGGATACGAAAGATGACTTGGGGCAAGGATTTGAGTGCAAGTGGTTTTTCTGGGCGATGCTTTCAGAAAGCAACATGACCATGTGAGGCAGGGGAAGGAAAAGGAAGAAAGCCCACAAAGGGTATGTTTGTGAAAGAGTTACCGTCAGAGACAACAGGGACTCAAGCCAACAGGGGATTCTGTAGGGACTGCACAGGACACACCTCAGAATCGCCAGGCACGGGCTGAGGAAGCTAGGGTGTTTGCCCACCAGCCCTACACCTTATTGGCTGAGGCTGCTCCTAGAGGCCTTCATAGCATGGCGACTCAGGGCTGCCCCGTAGGCCAGGTGCCCTCCCGCCAAAAGAAGCCACCTGCGTACAAAGTGACCACGGAGGCTTCAGTTCCCTCCCTCCATGGGCTGAGAGGTGACAGGCGGGGCACAGAGGTGTCTGCCACAAGACCACTCTCCAGCCATCCCTTTAGAGTCTCAATAAAAACAAAACCAGACCGGGAGTGGAGTGGGGACATCACGGCTTACCACACAGGCCTGTCTTTGATTAACTCCTTATGCCTCGATCCTAAGTGTGTGCTCGCTGGATTTTCCACAGATCAAACAGAGTCATGAAGGTGGCACTCAGATCAAGAAGCAGAACCCAACCAGCCCCCTGAAAATTGCCGTGGTGGTCCCTTCTTGTTGCCACCTCCTTGAGGGGAACTGGACCTGCTCCTAACTTCTAACAGCAAGAGATTCGTTTTGCCCTACTTTAGGACTTCCTAAAAAACAGACTCCTCCGTGTGTAAACTTTTGGGCCTGACTTGCGCTCAGAGCTGTGTGGTGAGCTCTATCCCTGTTGTTGCTCGTGGCCAGAAATCGTGTGTTTGCCCTGCTGTGGCGGGATCCAGCTGTGTGAACACACGACGACCCGCATATTCATACCGCTGCTGCCAGACGTCCGAGTGGTTTCCAGCTGGGGCAGTTATGGACGGTGCTGCTCTAGGGACTGTCTTGTCCGGACTTCTGGAGGACACATGCTCTCCCCCTCTTGAGGCAAAACTCAAGAGTGGAATTTCTGGATCATAGTATGCGCATGTGATCAGCTTTAGTGAATCCCACCAAATAGTTTCCTAAAATGATGGGACCATGTGAACCCCCCCACCCCCACCCCTGCGGGCGGACAAAAATTCCGGTTGCTACACTTCCTTGCCCACACTTGGTCTTTCCATTGTTTTCCTTCTGTGACTTCATGGCTTTTTTTACAGTCTCCATGGGGGGCCACTCCCACCCCCAGCCGTTGCCCACATTTCAATGATGAGAAGACTGGAGTCTCAGAGAGGGGAGTCCCTCACCCCACATCGCACAGCTTGCGGCAGGCTGGGAACTTGAGTCAGAGTTCTAGCAGATTTCCAGATGGGAAGTGGTGAGTAGGGTTGGGGCCTCCTCCTCCCCTTGAAGTTGTCCAGCAGCCCTGAGATGACATCCTGTCCCTCCTGTCTGTTCTCTGACTTGCTGAGGGGAAGCCATGTTGCGCCATGTGTTCTTGTAGGAAGGTTAGGGTGAGGTTTGCTGGAAGACAACCCCCACTCCACCCCACTGATGACTGCCCACCAGGAAAGGCAGATGACTGACAAGCATACAGGGAGGACACTGTGGTGTGCCTCAGGGCAGTGGATAACTGGAGTCAGGCTGCCCACGTGTGGTCTAGCCTCTACCTCTCCTGGCAGAGCCGAGGGCTCGTGATTGTGACCTCCAAGCTTCCCAAGTTCTTCATATGTTCAACAGGCCCAGTGGCAATGCCTGCCTGGAGGGTTGGCGTGAGCCTTGCAGGAGACAAGAAGGGAACACACTTCCACTGGCTCCCTTGGCCCCCCACGGGAGACTTGGAGGAGTGCAGCCAGCAGGGGGTGGGGGGGGTGGGAAGAAAGGGAGCTCTCCTCAGAGTCTGTGGCATTTGGCACTCTGGGCAGGGCCTGGAGTTGAGAGGGGCGCTGGGATGCTGCCTGCACGCCTACCCCCTCCTCCCACGTGCTGGCATGTGGTTTTGTTCAGCTGGAGCCAAGCTGTTGGGGGGGAATTTCCGTGAAAGAGCCTGGGAACAAGGCCCTCTTTGTCTGGCCTGGGGTCTGCCAGCTCCCTGGGCCTGAAATTGTAGGTCAGACAAGGCTGACCTACAGGCTGACCATCCAGGGGCACTGTCTCTGATAGGAAGTAGGCCAGGGCTCCCCTCTTTGAGATGGGAAAACGGAGACAGAGAAGACAAGAGACTTTTCTAGGAAGCTGAGTCTGCCAGCTAGAAGCCAGCTCCCCTCCTCTGCCCTCCCTAACCTCAGATCCTAGTGGTCCCTGGGTCCCTCCAGGGTCTGTGCTGGTGCAACCACTTCTCTTTAAGTCCCATGCTGCCCCTGCCATCCCTCCCTCCTTCTTCCTCTTCTAGAGTTTTAGAAAGCTGGCTGACTGCAGCCACATTCCCAGTTACCAGGAATAGGAGCCTGCAACAATCACTGTCACTGTCACTTCCTGGGAGTTTGTTCTTCATTCTTCAGGAGTTTGTTGTCCAGTTTACAGCACAGGAGTGCTGACTCTGAGACAGAGTGAGCAGGCATTGTGCCCCTACAGTTGGGGTGGGGGTGGGGAGAAATCAGGAGGGCTCCCAAGAGGAGGTGATGTTTTAGCTGAGACTTGAAGGCTGAGAAAGAAGCAGCCAGGCAAGGATGTGGGGTCAATGGGGAGAAGGAGGGGTTTTCTGACAGTGCCCCAGCAGGAGCAGGAGCTGGAAGTTTGCAGAGACAGGGTTCAGGCAGGCAAATGGAAGAGGGGAGGGAAGAATGTGAGAAGAGTGTCAAGAAACAGCTCCTATCAAGAATGGAGACGCAGATGGGAGCCAAACCACGGTAGGGCCTGGCTAGCCAGGCTGCTGGGCGTGAGCTTTACTTGGAGGCCCCCCGGGAGTCACAGAAGGGCTTCAAGGCAGAGAGTCACATGGCTAGACCGTGCTGAAGAAATCAGGGATTTCCAAGAAGAAACAATGTTTTCAGGGGCAAAAGCCGTAAGCAGAACTTTTGTAAAAGAGGAGAGGAAGACGGCCAACAAACGTAGGACAAGACGCCCATCCCTGTTAGTGACGAGGGACGCGGAAATTAAAACTGCCCGAGATACCATTTCACACCTACTGCAGGGGCAAACGCCAACAAATGTTTCTGAGGAGGTGCGGCAGGCAGCAGCAGCTGGCAGCCCTGGTACAAACACTCTGAAACAAGGGTTTGGCATGAGCTGGTGAACTTGAACATGTGCACACCCTATGAGTCAGCACTCCCTCTCCTGGCTGCTGGCCCTGGAGGACTGAAACAGATGTCACAGGAAGACTGGGACGAGGAGAGCTATGGCAGTCTTCTTTGTCATTTGAAAGAAAACCCAGAAAACAACTAAAAGAGTCACAAACAAGACAGTCCCTCGTGTTAGCCAGCCAGTGGAATACTATACAGCACTGAAAAGAAACGAAAGTCAGCTGCAAGCGCTGTCAGCCAGCTCCCATCCATACGACCAGGATGTCTGCCGACAGCGAGTTCAAAAACAGTCTGACCTCCATAACGATTTGAGGATGCATCAACTGGGGAGACCTTGCAGCCAGGGCGGGGTGCGGGAGAGGATTTCTAGTCTCTGTCTCTCAGAGTCCCCAGCTCTGGTATTTTCTCACAAAACCGGAATCCAACTATGGACTCGTGTGGCATTCCTGCCTGCTGGCTTCGCATTTTTGCAATGGGCGGACCCTGCTTGTTTTATTATTAGTCACCAACCGCAGGCGACGACTCTCCTATCAGACCCATGTTGCTTCCACGGTGGCTGCGCCTGGCCTCTGGTACCTAGCCTAGCATGAGTCGATGACGTGTGAAGTCCAGGCCTCTCTGGGCTCTCACTGGTTGGACTGCCCGAGCTGGGGGCGGGGGGGGGGGGGGGGGCTCCCTTGGCCGAGAGCCAAGCACTGACAAGCTTGATGAAGTCCCCTTGTGACTGTTGAAGCTTTTACAGAGAACATGTTTTAAAAATATGTGCCATTATCTGACAGTGTCTGAATCCAATGTAGACAAAATCAACTTAAAGTCCAAGGCTGCAAATTCACCCACCCCATCGGGGCCATTCACAGATTTCTTTCCAGCATCTGGCAACAGCCTAAGTTTCCATTTAGAAGTTCACCCTACCCCTTCAGGCTTTTAGGGTAGAGCTTAGGACCTGGGCTGAGCCAATCAGCACAGCCCATTCCTCTGGCTGCAGTGATTGGTTCAGACCTGAGCACCTGACTTCAGCCCCTCCAATCTGAAAGGTCTTTAAGTTGAGAGGATTAGTACTTCATTTGTCTGGACTTTAAGGGTTGTATGCTGGACCTCCTGGAATGTTTGGTTACCAGAAGAGCATTTTGGCAGAAAAAGGAGGAGAGGAGAATTGAGGGACAAGGGAAGAGAAACTTGTTCCTGGAGACATTTGAGCACCTGGATCCAGCTATGCTTGAAGTCCATCCTTCTACTCTTTTATGGAATTCCCTATCTCCCTCTTTTGGCTTAAGCCTGTTTGACTCAAGCATACTGTGATTTGCCCCAGAAAGTCCAGACCAGCACCCCTTCCAGCTAATCAGTGGCATATCCTGAGCCAGAAGCTGGGGGAGTCATCCCTGTCCCTCCCTTTCCTGGCTCCCAACATCCATCCTTTCCTGAGCCCCACCCCAGTTGCAGGGCCTCACCAAGTTTATCCATCCTCAAATTGTTACTGAGTCTGGGTTGTTTTTAAACCTGATGTGAACAGACATACTGTAAATATTCCCATGAGCATTGGTGAGACACCCGTGTGAGCATGAGTTCTTTCCTCTCAGTATCTATCCTATCCTACCACTTCCTGAGGCCTCCACACCCATCTGAACCCCCTCGTCTCCCACCTGGACTCTACCACCTGCCACCTCAGGGGCTCCCTTTAAAATCCTCCAGGGACTCCCTTGCTCTCAGAAGCCACACTGAACTCTTCCAGCAGCCCACCGAGGGCCCCTCACCTTGCACATCACTCCCCCAGAAGCACGTTTCTGGAGCACTTACTCTGGGTCTGGCCTTGACAAAGTTCTGCTCACCTACGAACTCACGTAACCCTCTTGAAACCTGATGATTTAGGCATCCTTGTTGTCCCCACTTATAGAGAAGGAAATGAGGCCCAGAGCGGTACGAGCCTCCCCAGGCATTGTGCAGCTAGGAACCCCTAGGACCCCCAGGCTCTGTGGGCTAACCACCAGCCCACATGGCCTCCCCTGCACTGCCTCCTCAGGGTGCTTCTTGCTGGGTGTTGGTGAGGTTGTTGAATTTATATCTGTCTCCTGCAAGAGTGTGGGCTCCCCGAGGGCAAGAGGGAGTCTGTCCTCCTGCTGGACCTTGGTACCTGGCATGGAGTAGGTGCTCAGGGAAGATTTGTCGAGTGAGTAATATTAGCCAATACTCATTGAGCACTTGCCATGTGTAAGCCACTTCCTAAGCACTTGCCATATATTGGCTCACTTAGTCTTTCTGACAGCGTGTGCCAGTTGAAGGTTATTTTATAGCTAGGAGCACCAAGTCATTGAGAGGGAACATCCCCAGGTCACACAGCTAGTAAGTGACAGAGCTGGGATTCGAACCCAGGTTGCATGGCTCCAGAATCTGTGTTTGTAACCACACTACACCTGCCTGGGGGGACAGATGGATGGACAAACACTGAGAACAGATTCTAATGGGGGGGGAGGACAGGATGAGCAGAGATCAGGGATGTGGAGCCAAGACTGGGCGCTTATCCCGAGCATGTCAGGAGGTCAGGGCTGGACAGATGGAGATACAGAATTAAGACACACCTCACCAGGGACCTTTTCGGCTTCCTGGGGCTGGAGCCAGTTGGCTGGTGTGTTACAGAGTGTGGGTCCCCCACCCTCCTGCTGCCTTCTCTGGGCCTCAGTGAGGAGAATGGAAGAAAGAAGAGGCCTGGCAGGTTCTAGGGAGATCTGCACGGGCTGGAAAGAGACCAGAGGGCAGCTCAGTATAGATGCCCAGGACAAATGGGCTGGTCTGCTTGAAGGTTCCTGAGCCCCAGTGGGTTAGCACAAAGCCAAGGAGATCTGCATGTACTGCTGGGAAGTGGAGAGACCGGGAGTCAGTGTGTGTTGGCAATTTAAAAGTCACCCCAAATAAATACTTCTACATCGGGTCACATTACCTGAAGTCTAAAGGTTGGAATGTGGAAGGTGAAGCATCTCTTTGGGCAGTGCAGACCAGCGCTAGGTCTAGTGCTCAGCCCCGGGCTTAGCCCTGGGAGAGGGACAGGCTGTGTTGGGCACAGGGTAGCAGAGGAGCTGGGATGACTCTGCATGGAAAATAGCAGCTTTTGCAGGGAGTGGACAGGCGCTGACTGAGGAGGAGCAGGCCAGTCTGGAGTGCCAGGGAGCACGACCAGAACCGAAGAAGGGAGTCCCCTCTAATTGTGCCGAAGACTTTCTGTCAACACCTAAAGTTGCCTGAGGACAGACGCACTGCCTCCCATCCCATAGCTGAGTTCCTGGCTCCTTCCTCTGGATTCAGCTGGGGTGGGCGGTCCTGGGCTCCTCCCATCCAGGGAAGGGGGTTCTGGCCCTGTCCATCTGACATTCCTATGGCCTAGAGGGGCCCATGGGTTTCAGAGTTGGAGGAGGGAACACAGAGCCTGCTGAGCTGGGGTTCCAGGGGAAATGCTATGGACTGGGATGCCCAGTCTGAAGGGCTTGGTACTCCTGGGGGCCACGGGGCTCTCCCCAGCTTTCCGGTGGGAAGGACGGAGCCTGGATTTGGACCAAAGCTCAGCTGTCTCTGAGCCTCAGTCTTCTCACCTGTAACGTGGGCACAGCATGCATGCTGTGACGGAGAGGGATGCGAGAGAGATGGGCGTAGCTAAGCTTCATAAATGTGTAACACAGTGGTGACGACTTTAGTTACTATCTTTTTCATTGCATGAATTTTGGTCTGCCAAGGAGTCCATACTAATTTTGCCAAGACAGGATAGATGTGCAAGGACATTTCTGGGGGAGAGAGCAGGAGAAGGCAGGAGAAACTCAGGCCAATGCAGCACAGACACTTGCTACCAGAAATGGGGAAGTAAGGATGCTAGGGACTAAGAATCTCAGAGCATGAACAACTCCTGAGAGCTCCAGGCAGGACGAGGGGGAACCCTCAGCCAGCCTCCTGCTGGCGGGAGGAAGTCAGAGTCTTGCTGGAATGATCCTGCTTTCATAGCCACTATGGGGGGCAGCTCACTGTGGCCTCAGCAAAAATGCAGAAGTAAATGTAGAGGGATAGGCAGGCACCTGTGCTGCTGAAGCAGGAGATCTGAGTGGTGAATCTTCTTGGCAGCCATAATCATGGTTATTCTAAAATTTCGATACCCAAGGACTGCTCGGGCAAGCCCTGTCAGGTAACCAGAGATTATTTGCAGTCTCAGAGGCCAAGATTTGTTATTGAAGCAGAAATGTTTTCCCTCCGCCCGTTCCTAGAAAGGGAGGCTTCCAGGAATTACTGGAGATTTCTGCCCCACAGCCCGGCCGTGCACTGGAGCAGCAAGCCACCAGCTCTGTGGGATTGGGTGGCCAGGGGCCTCAGGGTTAGATGCGAGGGCAGCAACAAACACAAGATGGAAGGATGAGTGAATGAATAAGGAGCCATGAGGGTCTACTGTAGAATGGGCGAAAGGCTTTCTGAGCACAAAGAAAACAGTGGTCGGTTTTTCCACACCCCATCTCACAAGTTCCCTATGTCAGAAAACACATCACTAAAGTTAGAACGGAGTTGTCTGCCTCACGTACTTGGAAGACAAAGGGCCAACATGCCCTCTGGCTGAAGAATTATTAAAAGCTGTTGAGCTAAAGGGGCGCCCGGGGGGCTCCATCTGTTAAGTGCATCCCACTCTTGGTTTCAGCTCATGTCATGGTCTCCGGGGTCCTGAGATCGAGCCCGGCCATGGCTGGTGTTCAGTGTGAGTTTGTTTGAGATTCTTTCCCCTCCTCCCTTTTACCCTCCCGCCCCTCCCCTGCTTCCCAAACAAATAAATAAGTAAGTAAAATCTTAAAAAAAAAAATTGTTGAGCTTAAGAGAAACACTTCAAGAGGGAAAATGAAGAGTATGTGTGGGAGTTCTCAGAAGAAACCCAAGGGGCTAGTAACCATTTAAAAAGGCAGTCACCGTCAAATAACAGAATGCCCTCTTCCCCTAATAGGCTGACTGAACATCCCCAGGACTGAGGCCAGCGGGTAGGTAGTGAGCACATGAAGAACGAGCCTTCGGACACAGGACTGGTGGGAGAAGACTTGGACATGTCTCTGGGAGTGTCCTTGGATAGTTGTATATCCAAATCACCTGAAAACATACATGCCCTTTGCCCTGGAAACTTCTTGGAGGTGGACAAACGTCTGCATACATAGATTCAAGGATGTCTTTCAAACCGGTTTTTATAATAAAGGAAACTAGGAATGATCAGCGAGGGCTCAGTAAATCATGGTGATGGTAGACTGTGGAATATTCTGTTGACAGTGATCCTGTGGGTCCATTATTGATGTAGAAAAATGGTGACAATATATCACATTAAAATGGAGCAGAAGGGGCGCCTGGGTGGCTCAGTGGGTTAAAGCCTCTGCCTTCGGCTCAGGTTATGATCCCAGGGTCCTGGGATTGAGCTCCGCATCGGGCTCTCTGCTCGGCAGATAGCCTGCTTCCTTCTCTCTCTCCGCCTGCTTCTCTGCCTACTTGTGATCTCTGTCTGTCAAATAAATTTAAAAAATCTAAAAAAAAATAAAAAAATAAATGGACAGAGAACAGTGTTCATTATAATTTGATCGTGTAATTTTATTTGCATACATCCACACGTACATCCATTCACACACACATATATACATAGGTCTAGAACAAAACTGGTTGGAAGAGGTTCTCTTGTGAAGGTAGATTTGCTAGTATTAAATGTTCTATTGTCTGTTTTCCCCAGCTTATGTATTTTTTTTTAAAGATTTATTTATTTATTTATTTGACAGAGAGAGAGAGAGAGAGAGAGAGAGAGATCGCTCCCTGCTGAGCAGAGAGCCTGATGCGGGGCTCGATCCCAGGACCCTGGGATCGTGACCTGAGCCGAAGGCAGAGGCTTTAACCCACTGAGCCACCCAGGCACCCCGCCAGCTTATGTATTAAGATCAGAGTCAGCCTCTCCCATTTCACAAATAGGAAAACTGAGGCTCAGAGAGGGTGGGAGCCATGCTGAGACCAGGCCTCCTGTCTCTGAGCTACTTTTGATGTCCTGGGGGCCCCTTTCAGCCCTGTAGGTCTTCATTGTGTGGCCTCAGGCAAATCCCTCCCTCTCTGGGCTGCTCCACCAGGAAAGGGGCTCTGAGACCCCTCAGCCTGGTTTTCCAGCCCACTGGGGAGATCCCAGCCTCTGAGTTCAGCGCCCCTCGCCCCCTTGCCTTTGCCCTTGCAGGGAGAGCTGGCTTGAATGGCAAGGCTGAGCCAAGTCTTGTCTAGGGTGACCAGAACTTTTCAGAAGTGCCAGAAATTTCATCACACCAGGCAGGGAGATGGGCGGGGGTGAGTCACTAATGAGCAGAGTGAGCTGGGCCTTGGGAGGTAAGGGTTGACCATTCCCAGATGGGAAGCGCCAGGCTGGGCAGCTTTCCTGCACTCAGCAGACAGCTTGGGAAAATGCAGAGAAGCCCCAGAGTGGAAGAAAACTTGTAATGGTTTTCCCACCTCTTCTCTCCACACGTCCCATTCCATGTGCTTCATTCAGCCCCTCCAAAGGCTCTGCCAAGAGCCCACCTAGTCCCGGCTCCCATACCCGTGGAGGAATGATCAGCAAGGGCTGATCGAATGATCAGCGAATGATCACCCGTGGACGTGCCCCACGCCTTCCTTTGCAAGAGCAGGGAGAAACAAGCAGCCTCTGGAGTCAGACTGCCCTGGGCAGAGGCCCTGGCTATGCCGCTGAGCCCGCTTCTTTGTAAAATGGGGGTAATAATATCCAGCATCTCTAGGATTGTTTCAAGGATTAAATGAATGAATGAACCAATAGAAGGTGTCTATTCAAATGCTTGGCGCACAGTGGATGGTGAACAGATCTGACTTTATTTTTCATTCCAATCATTGTCCCCTTTATTTAAGACAAAGCGCCTTTGGAGAGAGTCTGGACATCATAAAATCTGATCCCCAATGGCTAACTAACCCCAGTATCTGAAGCAAACCTCGGAAGTGCAGACACCAGACTGGGTAGGTAACATTGCCTTGATGAGATGAATTCCGCTGGCCAAGAGTCTTGGGTGCAAGTAATAGAACCCCAGTTTAAATTGGCTGAAGCCCCCAAGGGAATGTATTGGCCTTTGTAACTGAAAACTCCAGAGGGGGGTTGCCAGGTCAAGCTATAATCAGGTGCTTAAATGTTGTCAGAAAGCTGTCTCTCTCTCTCTCTCTCTCTCTCTCTCTCTCCTCTCTGCTTTCCTCTGAGCTGGTTTCCTTCTTAGTGGGTTTTGCTAAGAGGTGGCTTCCATACCACAGGCTCATACCCATAGCCGAGCCATGCCCCAGAAGAGAGCCTCTGTCCCAGGCTCTGAGACAGATATGCTGCCTTAACGAAAGGGGCTCCTGGGGGCACCTGGGTGGCTCAGATGGTTAAGCGTCTGCCTTCGGCTCAGGTCATGATTCTGGGGTTCTGAGATCAAGGCCCACATTGGGCTCCCTTCTCCCTCTCCCACTTCCCCTGCTTGGGTTCTCTCTCTCTCTCTCAAATAAGTAAAGAAAATCATTACAAAGAAAGAAAAGAAAGAGGTTCCTCCCTTCAGTTCCTTCTCTGAATAGATTACTTTAGTGGGGCACACCTGGGCCAGATGACCACTGCCCACCCCCGCTACCAGCCAGAAAGGGGGGATCAGCTCCATCTGAAAAAAACACATGGACTCAGAAGCAGCAGGAAAAGTTCTGGTGGCAAGATTTGGGGCACTGTTGCAGGCTCATGTTAGTTTAGGCTGTGTGCAATTGACAAAAACAAATATTTAATTGAAAGCTTATCACATGCCAAGCTTCGCTTGAAGCATCTTAACTTCCAAACAATCCTATGAGGCAGGAATTGTTTTATAGATGAAACCTCTGAGACTAGGGAGCTGAAGCCACTTGCTGAATATCACCCTGAGGAATATGTCTTTAAATCAAGGCCATTCAGGGGCACCTGGGTGACTCAGTTGGTTAAGTGCCTGCCTTCGGCTCAGGTCATGATCTCGGGGTCCTGGGATGGAGCCCCACCTCGGGCTCCCTGCTCAGCAGAGAACCTGCTTATCCTCTGCTCTTGCATGTGCTCTCTCTCAAATAAATAAAATCTTAAAAAAAAAACAAACAAGAAAACAAAAAACAAGGCCATTTGGCTCCAGGGCACTGCTCCTAGACCCTACTCCATTGTTGTATGGGAGTGTTGTTATTATTGTTATTCTCAGATGCCGGGAGAAATGTGGGGTCCTTCTGGAGGCTACCAAGGGAGGATGCAGACTTGGGAAGCCCAGTAAATCTCCTCCCTAGCCTGGCTGGCCAGGCAGTGCAGGTGTGTTCTGAGCCGGCCAGCCCTGGCGCCTTGGTGCCTGGGGGGGCTGCTGAGATTGTCACTGATGTTAATAACTCCGCTGCCCACTCGGAGCACTGTTTGTGCCTTATCAGCCCAGAACTTCCTCCAACCGTGTCTCGGCCAGGCCCCAGGCCCCAAATTCCTGGTGGGTGATGTCCGCTCTGTCTGTGATAACAGCCCTGGCAGCACTCCGAGGAGTCAGCTGCCTTGGCCACATCTGCAGCTCAGATAACAGGGAACGACTGAAGTGTCTCCACTTTATCTTGTGAAAGTTGGCCCAGTCTTGGGTTCCCCCAGGCTGCAAAGGTGAGGCAAAACCTTGGCTCACTGCCTCTCCTCCTGGCTTGGGACTTGCAGGGGGTGGGGATGGGGATGGGGAGAGCCTCATCAGGGGACAGTGGCTTACCTAGGCACAAGGGAGGCAAGGCTCAGCGCCTTCTAAGCCCCAGGGCTCTTCCCTTGCTAACAGAAGGAAAGATTCCATCCGGCACTCATTCATTCATCAGACATTTACTGAGTACTCCCTCCCGCTAAGCCCTGTTCAAAGTACTTTTGATGTTTTATATTTATATTTTGATTTACTTAATCTTCCCTGATATCATTATGCTCATTTTACAGTTTAAGAATTCAAGGCCTAGAGAGGTGAAGTAACTTGCTCAAAGTCACACAGCTGGGGAGTGGTGGGAGTCCTAAGTACAGGCTCTACTATCTGTAGTCATTTATAAATGAAGAAAAGAGGTCAGCTAGCGACAAGGACTTTCAAGAATAGAGAGGGTAGACAGGGAAGGAGGGGCAGTGGCGACCTGCACTGGGGTCTGAGGGAGGACTTCTCTGGAGTAGTGACATTTCAGCCATATCTCAATGCAAGGATGAGCCAGTCATGAAGATTAGGGGGTGTGCAAAGGTCCTTGAAGAAAAACAAGCTCCAGTGGGGGAATAGGGGCCAGGTAGCCCAGGGTTAGACAGACAGCTGGGGTAGGGCTGGACCTAGGTTCTCAGTTCAGGCTTTGGCCCTCCATCCACTCCTGGTTCTTCTGTGGTCAGTCCTGTCTTAGCCCTTGGACACTGCCTGGCTTTGCCTCCTTCCAGCTGTGTGACCTTGAGCAAGTAGCTTCCCTTCTCTCTGCCCTTGCTCTTGGAGGCCTTATCCTTGTCTTAGGCTATGGCGAGGCCTCTGGGTGGGAGTGGGAGAAGGCCTTGGCCCATGGCTGCTGCCCAGATGTGAGGTGGCAAGTGTTAAGCTCCTTGTCTCTGGGCCGCGGTGGAAGATGGTCCTGGAGGTCCTGGTCTAGGCTTTGGTCCTAGAGATGCGGCCCCAGGACTGAGAAACACACAGAGACCAAGGGATAGAATCATAGGGAAATGCAGAGCCCAAGGAAGATAGAATAAGACAGAGAGACAGATGGGCCTCAAAACAGAGACAGAGACACAGAAAGGGAGAGACAAAGTGGGGAAAGAGTGAGAGACACCCTGAGAGCCACCAGCCCACCTGAATGAGACAGCAAGAAATGCAGATAGAGGTGGATTCCAACAGAGAGAAACTGAGAGAGACAGAGAGACAGAGAGACAGACAAAGGTGGTATGGCCAAGAGAGGACAAGAGAGAAAGTTGTGTGTATTCTAAATGCGGCTGAATTGGACACTTCAAAGTGGTTGAAATGGTGAATTTTATGCTGTTGTAACTTTTACCACAATAAAAAGAGAAACAGAGAGACAGAAGATGGCTGAGAGAGAGAGAGAAAGAGAGAGATGGGAGGACAGAATTCCCGGACTGTGACTTTCTCACAGGCTGACTGGCCTTTGGGATGCTAAGATAGTGGTGGGGAGGGGACTGGGGGCTCGGGGTCCCTGTGTTAAGGTCCAGGCCTGCAGGGCCTGGGGATTTAGGGCCATTCCTCCTTTCCCTAGGCTCCTCCGGAGCTAGACATTTGCAGTGGGCGGGCAGCACCAGAATTTGCTTGTGTGTTTTGAGGATGGGCTTTTGAGCCCTGGCCAGGACCTGGGAGGTAGCCGCTTGCCAGCTGCCTGCTCTGAGAAGGGTCTCCTAGCAGTCAGTCATAGACTCTAAGTTGGATACCCCCATTCTGCCTCAGCTGTGGGGATGACAGTCTCAGTAATTAAGAGTTTAGTTTACATTTGGCAGAGTGTTCACTATGTCTTGGGGCCTGTGCTGTGGGTAGGACGCCAGATTCTCCTTGGCTTCCCATTACCCATAGGGGTTAATCCATTCAAGACACGAGGAGGCTGGACTCACAGAGTTCAAGGGTTTTGGGTGAGGTCATACAGGGGTCACAGGCAACTAGCTGTATGCGCTGAGGAAAAGGACAAGCTTAGATTGCCCCAAAACTGGGGGCTGGGATCAGTCTGTCCAAAGACCAGTAGTAGCCCTGTGGGGCGCCAGAAGGTCAGGTGGGGTGTGGGAGCCCCCAGGGTAGAAAGCAAGGGGGATGGAGAAGTCTGCCCTCTGATCCTGTCACACCGCCTGTCCCTTGGCACTGCGGTATGCAGACCCCTCGGGCCGTGCCCAGGGTTGTCGAGCCCAACTTTCAGGTGGGGACACTGAGGCCCGGGCTGGTCGAGGTGGCAGGCCCAGAGGCCCTGATGCTGAAGGCAGCAGCGCGGGATCTGGAACTGAGTTTAGGCTGGGCGGGGCACGAGGGGTGCTGGACGGGTGAGGTGCTGGGGACTCAGCTGAGGACGCGCCTGGCGGCCGTCTCTGGGCGTCGGTTCGCGCAGCTCCGCTGGCTGCTAGAGGCGCGGGCTCGGCCCCCTCCCCCGCCTGCGGGGAGACCCCGCCCCGGAGGCGGAGTTAGGAGAGGGGGCCGGGGGCGGGCTAATGGCCGCCCCTCCGTGCCTTCGCCCCGCCCCGCGCCGCGCCGCGCCGCGCAGAGCAGGGGCTCGGGGCTCGCGACTGTCGACGCGCGACGGACCGGCGGACTGAGCGACGGGCGGCTGGACGTGAGGAGCGCCCCGCGGTGAGTGCGCACTGATCCCCTTCCCGCGCGGGGTCCCCATCTCTCCTCCCGCGCCGCGCTCCTCCCGGGCCGCCGTTGCTAAGCTCGGCTTGGGGGCCCTCGGACGCCCCGACGGTTCGGCGGCCCCGCGGATGTACGCCCCAAGCCGCCGGGTGCCCACACCGCCGCGCAGCTGCGGGCTCGCCCTCCCGGCCTCGGTCCCATTGGACGGATACGGGCACTGAAGCCGGCGCGAGGGAGCGGGGGGGGGGGGGCCTCGGGGTCTGCAGGCGGGTCCCCCCACCCGCCGGCTCGAGCGCCCCCCATCGCCGGTGCTGCCGCCCTCTCCCTCCGCTGCATCCAACCGGTCACCGCCCACCCCCCAGCCTTGCTGCCCTCCTTCCCTACGCCCCCTTACCCCCCTCCCGCTGCCCCTCAGCTTCCTCCCCACCATCAAGCTCACATTCTCAGTTTCCCCCTCCTGCCACACTACCACACAGGCGCACCAGTAGCCAAAAGAAGTTCCTGCACCCTCTCTGCTTGGGCGCACCCACCAACCCGTTACCCCATCCCCCATGCCCCCCAGTTGCAAAGTCCCATGCTCAGCGCTCCCCCCCTCAATCTCTCACACACATGCCTGGATCCCTTTTGCACACACGTGCCTCACACATGGGCGTGTCCCAGACAGGCACGCCTCTCTCTCAAACAGTTGTGTCTGTGTTACACGCGTGTGCCTCTGGCAAGCATGCATGTCTGTCACACGTGTGTTTATCACACATGCATTTCTATCTCACATGTGTCACACACGTGTCTCTCGCATAACTGGAGTAACAGTGCCTCACACATTGAATCTTTCACCCAGAGTCACATCCACCAACTTCATAGTCCCATGCACCCCTGACCCTCCATCTCTATGGGCATAGCCCTGCCTGCTATCCTGAGTTAGCTGGGAGCCAGAGGAGGGCTGTGGCAGGGGAAGCCTCCTGGCTGAGGCTCTCTTACTTACCATTGGGACTGGGAGGTTGTAGGAGCACAGGGAGGGGCATTCAGAGCTGGGCCTGACTCTGACAGCCTCTCCACTCCTCATCACCCCTTGCATCTTCTCCCCTTCCCCCACTCTACTCTCCCAAGCAGCATTGCCATTTCTTGGCCCAATTACCAGCCCTGTTAGAAGGTGACTACACTAGGACTGGTGTGAGCCAAAGCTGGTGTGAGCCAGCAGGTGTCACTATGACAGGCCAGAAAAAGAAAAAAAAAAAAAGATTTGGGTGCTGATCATCACGCAGAGCCCCTTGGATAGCCCCTCTCAGAGCAAGCCCCCAAGAGCCGGCCAGGCTAGTGTTTGTAGCTGAATGACTGGGGCTTTGAGCTTCACCTTCCTCACGTGCAAAGGAGGGTGAAGATCCCCACCAGGAGGAGGGAGGGACCTGTAATTGTTGCTTCCTTGACTTCCACCCTCCCTTCCTGGATCCAGAGCTGTGAAACAGGGGAAGCGGGCAGGGGATGGGTGAAATCAAAGAATCTTACGCTGGCTATGCAAACCTGCCAGCCCCGGCTTTGACTGGCTCTGTGTGTTTTGCTTGGCTCTTACCATGTTGTTATTATTTTTAAATATTTAATTAGCTGCCAGCATTTGCAAATTGGCAAGTTTCACAGAAAAGTCCAGATTTTCACCTTTTACCTGAAAAATCATAAGACCTGAAAGCCCAGGATCCACGTTCCTTTGTGGTACCAACTGTCTAGTGCTGTCTGCCTCTGCCCCCACGGGGATGGGACAGGAGCATCATTTGGCTATAGTCTCCACCCGGGACTCAGCTCCTACCTGGCCTGCATAGACCTCTATTGTTGACTGTGCCTGCCATATAAACTGGGCTCTTTTTGCACCTTGCCTACCCCAAAGGGGCCCAGGCTAGTCCCCCCACCCAGGACTGGGAAAGCCTTGAGGGAGCCTTACACCTCTTCACAGCACTTGGGCATACCAGAGGCCTGGACCACAAGGCATCTTTGTGATGATGGCAGGCGCTTTCTGCTGGACTGTGGGAACAGTGGCCTGGGAGCCCCATGGGAGGAAGGCCATGATATCAGAGCCAGCTTTGACAGTCAAATTTCTTACCAGATTCCATCAATGATTCTGCAAGGTCACATTCTTACCTTATTTGACAGATGGGGAAACTGAGGCTTGGAAAGAGTTTTCTAGCAAGCAAGTGGTAGAGCTGAAATTTCAACCCAGAGTTTGTTGGCCCTAAAGCCAAGCTCTTTGCCCTCTTTTGATGAATCCGTGAGTGGAGGGACTTGGTTTCATCAACCCTGGGTGAAGTCCCTGAGCCAGGTCCATACCTGGCACACAGTAGGTGCTTAATAAATGCTTGTGGAATGACCAGGGAAGTGAAGTTGCATTCTCTACAGGGGTCAGGGTAGAGCTAAATTCAGGACCTAAAATGAAGAAGATTTCACAATAAAGTGAAGATTTAAATGACCACCCAGGTTCCTTTTTTTTTTTTTTTTAAAGATTTCTTTAAATTTCTAAGTAATCTTTATACTCAACATGGGGCTTGAACTCACTGCCCTGAGATCAAGAGTCACAGGCTCCACCAGCCAAGCCAGCCAGGCCGTTTTCATCAGCCTGAAAGCTCAGCATGGTTTTCTGTTCGTCTTACAGTCATATCCACAATGACCCCTTGACCACCAGGATAAAGACTGCTGAGTCTCAAGTCTGTCTGGCCTCAGGAGCATCACAGTGTGCCCAGCTGGACATCAGGTTTCATGCTAACCTTGCATTTTCCCTGTAAGTCCCTGGTCAGTGGTGGATGAGATGCCTTACAAGGAGGGACTCAGGTGGAGAACAGGCTCCCAGGTCCCAGCTCGCATTCCCTTGGGTGGCCTCTCCATGGGTGGCACAGGGTGGGGCAGTTGCTGTGTTACTTTAAGTCCCAGCTTCTGTGACTCTGCTCTCTCTTGTGAGCACACTTCTGTGGCTGATGTCAGTGAAGTGCCCCCTGGTATGTGCAACATCCTGGAAGTTTGTTGTCTGACTGAATGAGGGCCAGCCCTTCTGTAGTGACTGGGGATGGTGGGCAGCCCTGACCTCTTCCTCAAGCTTCCTGGGGGTTTTATTTTCCACTGGGGAGGAAGGTGCTGGGCTGTGTAAGATGGTGCAGAGGGCCCATCCATCCCTTCTCAGGTCCTCAGTCTTCCCTTCTGTAAAATGGGTACTGTGCTCTTGAGCTTTCTAGGGCTCATGAATCTGAAGGGGAGGGGAGAGGATGGAATCCTTGGGACCACTGTTGGGAGGCAGTTGGGTGTAGCCCTGCTCCCAGGCTTCTTGAATTCTGAAAGGCTTCCCCTAGTCGAAGACCTTGGCCTGGGATGCAGTTCCAGCTCGTGGCAGGATTCTGGGTGCTGGACTCCCACAGTCCCATAAGCTTTGTGAGGGCTGCCAGGAATAATTCTACCAGGTGGGAGCTGCTGCGGGAGCTTGGCTTTCCTGGGCTGGAGTGTGGGAGTCACATCCTAGAAGAGGCACTGTCCAGGTAGGTACTCAGGGTGAGCAATGCAGATACTCTCTTTGTTCCCATGCAGTCTATATTCTAGTTAGATAGTGAGGTGGTGTGATTCAGGGAACAAAGAAATTAATGACATTAATTATTCACGTTGATTTCAGATGCTGTAAAGGAGCTTAAGTCAACAGAACAGCTAAACAGAAAGGGCAGGGAGGGCCCTTTGAGGAGGGAACTTCTGAGCTGAGACCAGAGTGGTGAGGGAGAATGCCAAGCAGGGGGCACAGCTAGTGCAAAGGGCCTGAGGTAGAATCCTGTTTGGTATGTGTGAGGAATGGAAAAGGAGGAGGCTGGAGTGAGTCAGGGAGAGGTGAGAGGGTGCCAAGGAAGTGAAGGAGGGTCAGCATAGGGAGTTTGAAAGCGACTGAAAGGTTTTGGTGGAAGAAGCAAGGAGATCGGATTTCCGTTTTATGACACCCTCTTGAGGAAGATTGGGAGGCTTGTGCTAGGCCCCATGCTGGGGTGCAGTTCTCACCGTTGAGAAGCTACTGGCAGAGGAGGGAGATAGGTCTGTGACTGGACATTTGAGATCCGGGGTGACAGATGCTGGGATGGCCTCACCTTGGAATATTATGCAGCTTTAAAAAATGAGGACACTCTTTGTGGAAAGGTCTTTCAAGATCTATTAAGAGAAGAAAATAGGTGCCACATTGCCGAATGGCTTGTAAACCGTGCTGCCTCTTGTGTCCAATAAGAAATCCAACTTCCTGTTAGCTTGTGTAAACATAAACAAGGCCTGGGAGGAAACACAAGGAACAAGTTGCAGTGTTCACCTGTGGTCACCTGGGGGTGGGTTGGGGTGGGCAGGAGGGGGACAAGGGTGCAAGGGTGAGGTGACATGTCCTAGTGCCTTTTTAAAAAATTTTAAAAATATTTTCTGCTTTTTTGAACCACACGACTGCATTGCCTGTTCAAAACATTAAATTAAAAAGCAGATGGGCTGTTGGTGGGTGACCGTTCATTTGTGAGTTTTAAGTGGAAGTGTTTAAGGGTGGTTTTTAAATTCCCTGCTTCACTGACCTTGTTGTTGAACGGACTAACTTCTTCCTGGCATGGTACATAAAAGTTTCCACTGAGATTAAATTAGATGGTAACAAAGTCACTTTTTGCAAAGTTTGGCAAATGGACAAAAGAAAAAAACCTACCCTTTCTCTCTCTCACTCCGTTTCTTACCCCCTTTTCCTGTGGGTGTGTTTCCTTCTGGTGATTTGACCGCTGACTCCTCCTGGCTTGGGCACCCACAGCACTTACGGTTTTGTCCTGAGATTGTTTCCCCAGTCAGCCCTGCCAGCTGGTTGGGAGATGAGCTGCAGGTCCAGAGCCAGGGGAAGCCAGGGGTAAGAAATCCTTGCTTTGGCATCCTACAAGGTTTGGATTCCCGGCTCTGCCGCTCGCAGGCTGTGATCCCATCAGGCCAGTGACTTACACCTCTGAGCCTCAGTTTTTTTAATCTGTAAAATGGGTGTCCTGTCTCTGTTAGGGTTAACTGAAGGAGGAAATGAGATCACTCGTTCCATTTATTGAGCATCTACTGGGTCCTGGATGCTGTTCTGAGTGCTGGGCATAGGACAGTGACCAAGGCAACATCCTCTGCCCCCACAGAGCCTGCTTTCTGGTGGGAGACACACACACAGGGGATGTGTGGGTGCTCACTGTGATGTCCTATGCTGGCTGTGGTTGCGCTAAAGAGATGGCAAACCTGGTCTGGGGCTGAGAGTTGGGTCTGGATATTTTAGGTTGAGCATGAGAGGTGTCAATGGAGCAGACGCCTGGGTGGAGTAGGGCTGTTCAGGCAGAGGTCATGGCAGGCACAAATGACCTGGGGCAGCTAGAAATCAGGACCCCTATGAGCAAGGAGAGCCCCTGGAGGGTGGGCCACATCTGGGCGCCACAGGAGGGCTTTCATTTTTATTTTGGGTGGTTACAGATTCAGTTCAGGGAGGGGCCAGCCCTGATTGAGATTTTAAAGTACCCCCATTCCTGAGCTGCTGGGGGAGAGCCACAGGGGCCTGGAACTGGGCCGTATGGGAGGCTGAGCATTGCTGGGAACACGTTACTTGCAGAGTCAGGGTTCCGGGACAGTGGCTCCCTGGACATCCATGCCAGGGATGTGTGCCCAAGGTTTTGGGGTGCTCACAGTAGCCTCTGGTGTGGGATGGCCTGTTGTCCCTTCCATGCCAATTCAGGGGCTCCAGGGAGGCACATAGGCAGTTCTGACCTGCTTCAGTCAGGGCTGTCCTGAAGGAGAGAGCACAGTGGTCCTGATAGCCAAGGAAGCATCTAGCTGAGTCTGGTGGTGGACAGGGTAGACCTCCAAGAGGAGGTGTACAGGCTCTGTGATGTGAAGGTAAAAAGGTGAGGGAGACACGAACAGGAGAAAACCCAATTTCTCTTGGAGAGGTGGGTTGGAGGAGAGGTGGGCCATAAAGTTGTGCTGGTGGACTGAACCCTGACAATGGGGAACCTCAAATCCTGGCCTGTGACCTGGAGATGGGCAGTCTTGGGGCATTTCTTAGAAGAGGATGGGCATGGCCAGAGGGTTGGAGGGTCTGTCTGGCAATCAGTCCAGGCATGAGGGACTAGAGGGGGGTGAGATGATCGGTGGGAGGCTTGTGAGAGTGACAGGGCAGGGAAACTGAGGCTGCGAGAGGGTCGCATGGCAAGTCTGGAGGAAGAACTGGGGCAGGAGCCAGGTCTGTCCACCTTCAGGTCCTGCTCCGGATGGGCTGCCCCTTGATCACGGGCACCACTGGCACGCACGCCCTGCTAATTTACCTCCTCCGGTCTGGTCCCTTCCCAGGGCCCCTCTCAGGTCAAGCCCTGCGTCATTTTGCACCATTGTCCTCACGTTTATTGGAACTTGGAAGCATTGCAAAAATGCCTCTGTCTTCTCATATATGGAGATTGTTGCAAAGAGAGTGCTGGTTTGGGGAAAGGTTATTTCCTTCCTCCAGGGTGGGGAGCTTAGCTTTTCTGGTGGGGGGATGCTGCATTGTAGGCCAGAGTGACCCCGCCCAGGTCACATGCTGGTGAGGAAGCAGGGCTGCCTGCCTGCCCCGGGCTAGGAGACTTGGCCTGGCTGAGAGGGTGGGGGGCAGTGAGCACCCACATTCCAGGGGACTGGGATGGCTGCCTCTGACCACCAGAGGCCTTTTTGGCTGCAGGCAGGCCCTGACCTGCAAGAGCTTCAATCTTTCAATTTCCTCATTGCAAACTTGGGACAGCCCTCCTGGCTCTGCTATGGTTTGATGGCCAGGAATGGCCTGAAATGTGAGAAGGCCTGGCCTGTGGAGTGCCAGTAGGGTGAAGACCCAGCCAGGCCAGGGAAGCCTGGAGGATGCTGGCATGCCTGCCTGGCCTGAGTCCTGGGAGCCCGCATAATGAGGGCTTTGTGTCCCAGCCTCAGCTTCTCCATCTGTAAAGTGGGCCTGGTGGTAGTGGCCTGTCTGCAGGGTTGGTGTGCAGGCTACAGGGGGCCCAGAGCACCATTTTTAACAGCTACACCGTGCTTCACTAACTTATGCGAGTTGGGTTTTTTCCGCTCTCCTGTCCTCCTTCTCATCATTGAGATGCCATCGTAGGGGCCAGCCCTTTGCCTTGTGGGCAGGACACACCATTTTTTAAAAAGATTTTTTATGTATTTATCAGAGAGAGAGCAGAACACAAGCAAGGGTGAGCATCGGGCAGGGGGAGAAGCAGGCTTCCCGCTGAGCAGGGACCCGATGCAGGACACGATCCCAGGACCCTGGGATCATGACTGAGCCACCCAGGTACCCCAGGTCACACTGGGTTTGATAAGCCTCCCAGAGTTCTTCTTTCCTCAGCCTGGGTCTCCCATCCTAGCCCTGAATTCCCAGCTGTGTCTTTGGTCACAAAGTGAGCATTCAGTGATCCAGATAATTCTGTTCTCGATGACTCCTTAAAATGAGAGCACAACATTAAAAACATTGTGGTAGAGAACTGTCAGGACCCCGGAGAAGAGCTCCCAAACCCCCAGCAAGTCTGTGGCCTCTTGTCTGAGCCAGAGGGAGCCAGGAAAGGGTTCTGAGCCCATTTGGGAATGAGTGGGACAGGCAGAGTGGGGCTGGACCTCTGTGGATCAGGGCCACCTCAGGGGATCTGGGCCCTTGGTGGTCTTCACACATGCCAACTCCTCAAAGGCGGTGGTTCAGAACTGTTATCTTCTTGACTCCCAGCACTCACAGGCATGTGTGTACACACATGCCCACAGACACACGGCCATAGCTCTTCCCTGTGGTTTCCGTGTCAGCCTCCTAGTTCTCGGGAGCTGAGAGATTAGCTGTCCTTGTGGTGGTTTGGTGCTGATCGAGCATCTCAGTGTTCATTATCTGTCCCCTGGCGTGTCCTCCAAGCAGAATAATTCAAATGTTGTCTGACCATGGACATCTCATGGTTTCTGCTGCTGGTCCCTGCCTATGGGGCTGATGAAGGGAGGCCCCATAGGGGTACTTGTGTCCTCTCTTGGGGAAAAAGCCAGTGGGTATCGGCTTCCTCTTCTGATAAAGTAATGCTTAGCATTACACTGTCAACGTTTTCCGCCAGACCTAATGACCTGCCATGCCTTTACGTGACACATAGTATATTTTAAAAAACCCCTTCTCTGTTTTACTTGTCCTTATTTAAAAGGAGACCTTTTGTCAGAGCTGTAGATAAAAATCAGATTTGCCCTAAATCAGCAATACCCATGAAAAAATAAAGATTAACAACAGCCAAGCAGGGCTTTGAACCCTCATGACTTCTTTTCCCTGCTTCAGCCTTGAGCCGAGGGACCTGCTCTCTCTTTGCTACAAAGGTTGGCAAGCAGCAGGGAGACGTGCAAGGCACACGAGTTTTCCACAGGGAGTTCTCTGTGATCCTGAGTGGTGGAAAGAGACTGGATAGGGGGGGAATTACTCTCCATGGGCTTCTGTTGCTTCTGCCTTGTCTCTGAGATCTGAGCTCATCCTGCACGGTCCTCTGTAGTCTCACTTGGGCAGACCCCTCTGGCTGGTCCTCCCACACCTCCCAGCTTCTTGGGAATCCCCTTTTCCATTTTTCTGGGCCCTCACTGGCATGTTTCCTGCTGGGCAGGGATGTAACAGGAGGCTGCAGTCCCTCCAGCAGGGATGTCTCCTCTGAGGCCAAGTCCCTGGTTCTTAGGCCAGGGGTTTGAGGCATTCTTTGAGGTGTCCAGTGGCCTGGGACCCATGCTAGGGTGTCGTGGGCCAGGGGCTTAGGACCAGGGCTCTAGTGCTGAGGAAGGAAGTTGATGGTAGCTGGTGAGGTGAGGCTGGGCCCAGTCTCTGGATGACATGGGGAATCTAGGCCTGGCTAGATGGGAGAGTGCCGTGTAAGCTATGAAGTCTGGTGA
Source organism: Mustela nivalis (assembly GCF_964662115.1). NCBI lineage: Eukaryota > Metazoa > Chordata > Mammalia > Carnivora > Mustelidae > Mustela > Mustela nivalis. The sequence goes on from NC_139020.1 coordinate 161,032,973, forward strand.
GCAGAGGTCATTAATGATACGTCTCATGGGTAATTCCAATCACACTCATGATAATGGCTGCTTGGGCCCTTAATTAACGACATGCCCCAGTGTGAGGAAAAGTTTGCCCTACTCCCATCACCCCTCGTAACTCGTTTCCTTGAACTGAATGGCTGACCTTGCACCCTGACGAGTGAGAGAGACTCATGTAATGGAGTGCTGGCCGGGGAAAGGATATGGTGACGTCAGTTGCCTGTCCCTGAAATGCCCCACTGTGATCCCAAGGCAGGACGTGCCTGGGCCAGGTACGCCCCTTGGAATGGCTGTGGCTTCCTGTGCGTGGGGTAGGACTAGTGACCCTCCCTCTTGGCTCCAGATCTCAGGGGTCTCATGGGGAGGGTAGGGCCTCAGCATAGGGCACGGTGGCCCACCCACGCCCTGGGCTCTGTCCCACAGGGATTTCCCCTGTGCTGGGCTTCAGATGGGGCCTGTCCACTGTGGGGTGAGTGATTTCTCCTTCACACGGGCTTCATTGGATGTCACTCAGGAGAAGCAGGGGGCTCCACTGCATTGTCAGGGGAGACTAGGCCCCGCTGGCCCAGAGAAAACTACAGTGAGGGTTTCTGATGCAGCCAAGACTGGCTTACACCCCGTCTTTATTTTGTTTCTGGTTTTCTCTGCAAGCTCTGCAATTTTCTCAAAATGACTTAAATGTGCCTTCAGCTTGGAGGCTGCCTGGCTCATAGTTCTTCCCCCCGGAGATGCTCTGTATGTTCTTTTAGGTCCAGTGCGGAATCCTGGGGAAGAGCTCTGTTTGGCCCATCGTGGGTGAAATGTCCATGATGGGCCAATGGGCTGTGGCCGGGGGCAGGGTTGTGATAGTAACAGGGGCTCTGTAAGCTCTCTCCAGCTGGTCCCTGAGAATGGGCTCTACATAAAGCAGACTAGCAGTGCAGGAGGTTCTTGCTGCAGGGACCAAGTTTATGAACTCCAGAGACCAACAGTCTCAGAGTCGAATCAGCAACCAACACAACACAGTTGGCTACTCTTACTTTCATCACAAATGTCAGGATTCTTTTGATCACAGGTTGAGAGAAAGTGTAACTTCAACAAAAAAGTCATGGAACGAAAAAGTACAGGGTGCAGTTTCAGGCATGGCTTTATCCAGGGGCTCTAAAGATGCCCTTGGGTCTGTGTCTCCATCAGGCAGTTACATGGCCCGGCATCTCTGGGCTCACTCCTTTGAGCTCAGAAGCTGCAGTGTGGGCCCATGTGGTGGTCCCTATGGATGGGGGATGGCCATCCTGTGGTCCATGTAACCCAAGAGAGGGTGGCTCCCCAAAGGATGATTGGGTTTCTCTTGCTAGGAGAAGGAGGTGGAGATCCCCAGAGCATCATTGAGTTGTCTGTTTACTTGGTCTGCAGTTTCTTCCCTGTTCCCAGGTCACATGGTAAACCCATCCCAAAGGGAATGTTAGCATGTTCCAGGATGAGGAACAGCGGCTCTTCACCCTCTGGGGTAGCCCTTACCCCTTCTCTTGACTCCCTATTGAGTAGCTCAGTGGGTTAAGCATCTGTCCTCCACTGACTCCCTATTGAGTCAAGAGAAGGGGTAGGGGCTCTGGGGTCTTGACCTCCACCCCAACCACACTTGTCCCAAGTAGCGAGGGTGTGGGCAGAATCTATTACTCTGTGGGTTTGGTCTAACCCTCTTGCTTTTATATCTTTCTTGTCTGCAAACCCTGTGCAGAATCGGGGGCTCTGTGTACAGAGTGCAGGGAGATCGAGAGAGGCAGCTGTGAACTCTGAAGAAAGGTTTCTCAGAGGAGGAGATACTGAGCTGGGCTTTGAGGGATGAATAGGAGTTTGATAAGGGGAGACCATTTGGGCCTGGCAGAGGGAATCAAGGAACAGGTGGAGTCGAGGAGCTGTGAAAGATTTAGAGTAGCTGGGAATAGCAATTTCTTAAAATGTTGAACATGTATTGAGTGCCTTTTGTTTGCCAGGTGACATGCTAGGGTCTCTGCATCATCTCCTTGAGTCCCTACCTGGGTGTGGCTGGGAGGCTGCTCTGATTGGGCCCATAAACCAATGGAACAGGCCTTCTCAGAACGTCATATGCTGGAGTGGCCCAGCAGCCTGGGAAGTCCAGAGCTTCGTCCTGATTATTGTCTGTCTCTGCTCTGGCAGGGGTGGGTTATGGCCTGGCGGGGGGTGGGGGGAGGTGGCGTTGGGGATGCCATAGCTGGGGCGAGACCCGGCAGGGTCTGCTGCACACAGGCCTCCCCACTGGAAGCCCTGAGAAAGTCCCTTTCTGCTCCACCCTTGCCCCCTGTGGAGCTGTGAGGCTAAATGGTGACACATGAGAAAAGGCTTCTGAGCACCTGTGTGCTTGGGGCTCCCAGCTCAGTTGGTGACTTGCCAGGTGACCTCAGGCAAGTTTTTGCTGATCTCAAAGGCCCTTCTGGGATGAGTGTAGGTTGCACTTACATTTATAATTCATCCCATGTCCTGTATTAGGACTTGCTGGGGCCATGCACACTAATTCATTCACCCACCCACCCAAAGCATTCTGAGTGCCCGCTGTGGCCCAGACCCCAGGTCAAGGCTGAGCAGGAGGGCAGAGTACTTGCCTCAGAATCAAGTGCAGCTGGGGAGACAAGCAGGCGGAGACATCAGTGTACGATGTTGGCTCCTAAGTGTAGGACACGACCCTGCCTGTCCCGGTCCCTGAGGGGACAGGCAGATGGGTGGGTACAGGCAGAGGATGGGATCTCTGAGATGTGATTGATGGCAGAAAGAGCCTCCCCAGGGCACTGACTGTGCCCCGAGTGTGGTGATGTCCGTGGGGCTGTTGACACAGGCTGGAGTGGTGGGGTGCTGGACGGGATGGCCTGTGTTGGAGCTCTGAGTGAGGTGGGGCTGAGGCGGGGAGCAGGAAACCAGTCATGGGGGCATCAAGGAGAGAGCGTGGTCAGGGCAGAGGGGAAGGGACACAGGTAGAGAGAGGGGAAAGCTCAGGAGACTTGGCAAGCAGTAACTCACTGGCTTGGGCTGCAGGAGGGGTGGGACCCGCCAGTGGGGGATGGCCTAGCACGTGTACATGCACACACATGTTTGTGTTATGTACATATTCACACCTCCTCACACAGAATCATACACACTTAAATTTGCACACACCCCTACCAAAGGCATTCACATTATACACCCTTAAAAGTTCACAGACATGTGAATGCGTTCACTCTCCCTCACATCAGAGTGTACACGTGGACACATTCATACATCCGACTTCCGTTCCCATGAACACTCGGGCGAGTCCATTTCCATAGAAGCCTGGAAGGTGGTCCTCTCTACCAAAAGGAGCTGACTTCTGTCTGAGATTTTGTTTTATTTTTTTAAAGATTTTTATTTATTTATTTGACAGGGAGAGATCACAAGTAGGCAGAGAGGCAGGCAGAGAGAAAGGGGGAAGCAGGCTCCCTTCTGAGCAGAGAGCCCAATGTGGGGCTTGATCCCAGGACCCTGGGATCATGACCTGAGTGGAGGACAGATGCTTAACCCACTGAGCTACCCAGGCGCCCCTCTCTCCGAAATTTTAATCAGGATGTCAGATTTTATAGAATTTTTTTTCCCCAGCATCTAGTGAGGTGACCCCTTCGATTTTTCTTTTTGGTGAATTGCATTGCTTTTTTAAAATATTGAACTACCCTTGAATTCCTGAAGTAATGCTGTTGTATAGAATGTATTATCCCCCTTAACAGCTGCTGGGTTCAATTTTCTGGTATTTTATTTAGGACCTGGCAGCTAGGATTTGTAAATGAAACTGGCCTCTACTTCTGTCTGCTTAGAGTATCCATGTCTGCTTTTGGCGTCAGGATTTTCCTTGTCTTACAAAATGTGAGGTGGCTGCCCTTTTCTTTTTCTAGGCCCCAGAACAATTTTTTTTTTAATAGGATGGAAATTATTGTCAGCTCTAACTGTCCCATGTCTTGGGCTAGCCTCTGCAGAGAATTCTTTTTTTTTTTTTTTAAAGATTTTATTTATTTATTTGTAAGAGAGAGAGAGTGAGAGCGAGCACAGGCAGACAGAGTGGAAGGCAGAGGCAGAGGCAGAGGGAGAAGCAGGCTCCCTGCGGAGCAAGGAGCCTGATGTGGGACTCGATCCCAGGATGCTGGGATCATGACCTGAGCCGAAGGCAGCTGCCTAACCAACTGAGCCACCCAGGCGTCCCTGCAGAGAATTCTTTATTTCATCCCACAGTACCTTGTGAGGAAACCGTGATGGTTCCCATTTAACAGATGGGGAAAATGAGGTTCAGAGAGCCAGTCCCTGGTCTGTGGTCAAATAGTGGGAGTCTACTCTGTTGGGCTGTGAATGCAGGCCAGTGTGACTTGATGGCCATGCTTCCAAGCTATTCAATGTGAATAGCCAAGAATTGTTTGGCCAAGAATTGTTTGAGATACTGGCCTATCAGAGAGCCTTTGGCCTTATTCTAGGGCTTTCCAGGGAGTTTGGGAAGAGTCCTGATTGAGCACCAAGAGAACTTCCCTAGCTCCACCTGCCTATCTGCTGCTCATGCACCTATGTACCCACCTGCTATGCCTGCGTCCTTTTGTCCACTGACCCATTTCCTGCCTGGTCATTGAACTTCTCCTCAGCCATTCATTCCTGCGGTGATATGCCCACCCATTAACCCACCTTCCCATCCATCCATCTTCTACCCTCTCACTTATGTACCCACCCATCTGCCCATCCATTGGACAGGCATCCACATGCTGGTTGCCCTTTCATCCACTGACCCACTTTCCCATCCATCTGTCCTCTATCTGCCATTTGTTCACTCACCCGTTTATCGTTTGTTCACCATCTGTCTATTCCTCTATCCTTCTCTTCATCAACTGTCCATCTGTATACCAGTTCACTTACTCATTGACCTTCTGCCTTCTTGGCCAGCCATCTTCCACCTGCTAACTGCTCATCCGCCACTAATCTATGCATCCATCCATCTACCCTTGGAGCTTAGCCTTAAAGTAGGAGCTGGGATTTGGGTCTTCAGAGATTCAGAAGGGAGGACTCTGGTTTGGGCTAGCAATATGAGGAAAACAGGGGTTGGGAATCTTCCAGTTTATCAGGAATTGGGTAAATGGAAGGCAGTGGAGAGAAAAGCGTTTGGGAAGATAGGTGGGGGTTAGGTAGTGATAGACTTTGAATGCCTCTTTTGGAGTTTCCACTATGTCCCTGGGCCAGGAGTCTTCAACCAGGGGTGTGTGAGTGAGCTCTAGGGAGTCTGTGAGACTCCTAAAATGATACACAACAGATTTTGGTGTATGCCCTTATCTCTGTTAAGATTCTCAATTGTAAGTGACAGAAAATCTGGTCCAGGTTAGCTTAACACACTGTGGGTTCGTGTCATTGCAAAATTCAGTTTTGGATCCAGGAATAGGAAACACTGATGGTGGGGGTGGGGGGCAGACGGGTTGTGTGGACCCCAGAAGGAAGCTCCCGGGCTGCTCCTGAAAGGCGGGTAAATATATAATGTGATGGCCAGAAACCACCCCATATCCATTACCCTGCTTTGCTTGCATTTTCCCTTTTTTGATGGAGGGGTATATTACCCATAGCTTTTCGTGGATTCTCTAAGGCACCATTCAGGATTTTGAGTAGGAGTGAGAGATCAGCCAAAAAACCTCCTGTGGGTGGGACCAGGGCAGGCTGGATGGAGATGCCTGGCTCTTTAGAGAGAGAGGGAGAGGTCAGGGGTGTGACGCTGCTCATCCGCCCCTCCATCTGGGGCAGGGTGGAGGCCCCTGGACGCCAGGTGGGGAGAGCAGTGAGCTCAGCGTGGCTGTGGGCAGGCCCGTTTCTCATCACTACTCCCTGGGAGTGTTTCCTCTTTCCAGAGTTTTGACTTGTGGGGAAGGAAAATAGAAGCTCCCTCCTGGTGCCAAAAGCAACATTTTCTTTGCTTAAAGGTTGATTATAAGTCATGGACATTCATCTTTGTAATTTTTCACCTGCTTATGCTGGTAATGAGATTAATGGTTATATACATGGGGTCAACTCTCACCCAAGCTTTAAGGAGCTTTTTACTCATTTCATTTTTTTTTTTTTTCTTCTGAGGGAGGAGAGGGCAGGGAGGGGAAAAATACCCTGGCTGTTCTACTTGAAGAATGGTTTTGCAAGTGTTTTCATGAGCTCACGCCTTTGGCAGTCCCCAGGGGTCAGTGAGCCTGTGAGGACACAAGGCTCCCAGCCCCTCTGTGTGTCCCACCTGGGTCCCGATGCTTGTTAGCACTCTGCACCCAGGATTGGCTCAGAGCCCCAGTGTTCCCCTGTACTTTGGACCCAGCTTCTCTCCTCTCCTTGGGGATCTCAAGCCATCTACCTGTGCCTTCAGCCTTGTCTGGCTCTCCGAGCACCAAGGACCCAGACCCCATCTCCTAACACATCCCTGGTCTCCTAACCCTTCTCCTCATGGCCAGCCCTGTCTTCTTACAAACCATGCCAGCGATTACATAGACTTCTGCCTCAAGGAAACGAAGGGAAATAAGACTTTAAAGACAGAAGCCAAATGTGACCACTTTCTTTCAGTAATTTGTGACTACTTTTCTCATTTTTCCCCTCCTTCCCATTTCTTCGGCCAACACCATTTCTTGCTCTTGTTTTCTTTTCCTGGACTACTATAATTGGCTTTTCTTTTCTTTGTTTTTTAGAAAAATCTCTTTTATTGTGAAAAAGCACACATAAAAGAAAGTCTATAAACATCAGCATACCCTTGAGTGACCACTACCTGGGGGTATCAGGAGGACAGCGCCCACACCCAGGAGCTCCCATCGAACTTACCTGTGTCCCTCCACCCACCAGGTACTCATTACCAGACCTCGATGGTGGCCATTCCAGCTTGGCTTTTTAGTTCTGTCTCCTACATTTGTGTTTTTTTTTTTTTAAAGCTTTTATTTATTAATTTGACAGAGAGAAATCACAAGTAGTCGGAGAGGCAGCCAGAGAGAGAGAGAGAGAGATAGGGAAGCAGGCTCCCTGCTGAGCAGAGAGCCCGATGTGGGACTCGATCCCAGGACCCTGAGATCATGACCTGAGCCGAAGGCAGCGGCTTAAACCACTGAGCCACCCAGGCGCCCCTGTCTCCTACATTTGTGATCCCTATATGATGTTGTTTAGGTTTTACCTGTTTCAGACTTTATGGACTGGAATCTTCCTTGGACTCCTTGGAAAGGATGTCTATAGTTCCTTCTTTTTTTCTTTTCTTTTTCTTTTTGGAGAGGGGTTGGGGGAGAGAGTGTGAGTTGGGGGAGGGGCAGAGAGAGTGGAAGAGAGAGAATGTCCAAATGCTGGGCCAGATCCCAGGACCCTGAGGTCATGGCCTGGGCTGAAATCAAGAATTGGATGCTCAACTGACTGAGCCACCTGGGCCCCACTTGTAGTTCCTTCTTGAATTCCCAGTGTGCTGGACCTTGTGGTGACCCCTACTACCCTGCTGGAACAGTTTTTGCTAAATGTACTGGATGCTTTGTGGAGTTCCCTGGGGCACTGCACATGGGGGACTGATGGACCTCCTCTTTGGAGCTTCTCTCTCTCCTTGATTTTCACATCTCTTCTTTCATTTTTTTTCTCCTTTTGCTTCTCACCTCACCATCTTCTGCTCGCTTTGTTCCCTGCATACCAGCCACAATGTGTCAAGCTGGTCCCTGCCTCCGGGCCTTTGCACATGATCTCACCGCTGCCTGGATGCCACTCCCCAAATCTTCGCATGGCCACCACATTTTAACCTGGCAATTATCAGCTGAGATGTCACCTGTTCCATGTGGTTGCTCTGACCATTCCTTTTTTTTTTTTTTTTAAAGATTTATTGATTTATCTTAGAAGGAGAGAGCGCACAAGCAGGAAGGACAGAGGAAGTAGGAAAGAGAATCTCAAACAGACTTGCACTGAACATGGAACCTGCTGCAGGGCTCGATCCTAGGACCCTGAGATTGTGTCCTGAGCCGAAACCAGGAGTCAGATGCTTCACTGACGGCACCACCAAGGTGCCCTGCTCTGACCATTCTTGACAAAGAAGTGCTCCAATCCCCCTATTCACAACACCCGTATTACCTTCTTATTCATTTGTTCCCTGTCTCTTCCCTCCACCAGTGTTGGCCCCATTGCCCCTTTGTTGGTTTTGTTCACTGCCACATCCCAGCACCTATAAAAAGAGGTGTTAGGTAGCAGGTGTGTGATGAATATCTAGAAGCTGAAGGACTCTGGCTGTACTCCCTTGGCTAGACAGACCTGGGTTCAAATCTCCATGCCTCCTCTTACTGGTGATATGCCCTCTGTCTGGGCCTGAGGTTCCCTATCTGCAGACCATGGTTTATAAAATAAACCTTGGGATGTCTGGGTAGCTCAGTTGGTTAGGTGTCTGCCTTTGGTGTAGGTCATGATCTCAGGGTCCTGGGATCGAGCCCCATATCAGGCTCTCTGCTCAGTACGGAGCCTGCTTCTCCCTCTGCCTCTGCCACTCACCTCTGCTTTTGTCCTCTTTCTCTCTCAAATAAATAAAATTGTAAAAAGAAAATAAACCTTCCTGGAAAGCCTGGGTCTGGTGTTTGGCATTCCCTTGGCACCAAGGAAGTGATCATTGAGCATGAACCTAACTAACAGCTATAATTCCGACTCACATTTTGTGCCAAGAACAAGTTTATTTTTCCCAATGAACTAGATGACTTCCTCCGATCAGACAAGGAGTTCTGGGTCATCCTCTAATTTCCCTTCTGACTTTGGCTGCCAGGAAGCTTACGACCTAGGGGGAAGTATCTGGGGCAGCCCTTGTTCCCTGTGGAGCCTTCAGTGTGGGTCCTTGTTTCCTCCCCTCTCTGTGCTCTTCCTAGTATTCACTTCCGGCTCTGCAGTGCATGTGTTTTTACTCATTATTGTAGTAAAATACATGAAATAGAAGATGGACCATCTTGGCCACTTTTAAGTGGACATTTTGGTGCCATTAAGCACATTCACGCTGTGGTACAGTCTTCCCCGCCGCCCATCTCCAGTACTTCCTCATCTTCCCAAACTTGAAACTCTCCCCAGGAAACAGCTCCCCACCTCCCAGCCCTTGGCACCCACCACCCTCCTTTCTGTCTCTATGAACTTGATGACTCCAAGGACCTCACGTGAGACCTACAGGATTTGTCCTGTGGTACCTGCCTCGTGGCACTTAGTACATTGTCTGCAGTATCTGTCCACGCTGTAGCCTGTGTCAGAACTTCCTTTCTAAGGCTGAAGAATATTCCAGTGTAGGTATAGACTGTATTTTATTCATCTGCTCATTGCTGGGGGGAACACCTGGGTTGTTTCTGCCATTTGGCTATTGAGAATAATGCTGCCATGAGCATGGCTGTACAAATATTATTTTTAGTATATACTTTGTTACCTTTCTGAGCCTGGGGTGATCTCAGACTGAATTATAAATTAAAGGTAGGTTTGGGGACATTTTTTAGGACTATACTGTTTCATTGGCTTCTGCATTTTGTATGTGTGCGTGTGTGTGCGCGCACGCGCCTGTGTGTGAGAGACACTGTGGCCACTGCTGGTGTCCCATCTGGACCCTCTCATCCCCCAGATGCTTCAGGTGTTGGCTGCTAATGGCTCCCACCTGTGTCCTTCTGCAGCTGCTTGCCCTTGGCCAACAGGCATTGCCTCCCACTACATGCCTGGAAAGTAATCCTTACCTCTTCACCCCACTGTGGTCCTTGGCCAGTGACTGACGGATGTCCCCAAGTGGGACATCCCCAGGAATCAGACCAATGCTGGGCTCTAGCCAATACAACCTCTTTGCCAAGTTTTGTCCCCCACTAAGTCACATATACGAGAACCCATGTCAGGTTCTGCTTCTGGGCATCACCATCTATGACAGTGTGTAACTCCCATATTCCCTCCTGTGTTGTGTATCTTGTATAACTGTGGGATGCAGTTGGAATCGGATAGGACCAATACACTGTTGTCTACTAGGCCACTTGGGTAGTAGCAGGCACTTGCAGGGGGACAAAATTCCCACTGTCTGCCACTTAGAGAAAAGAGGGATCCTAACCCAGGAGACTAGGACATTCAGGAGGGGACGCCGGGCAGGAGGGAGCAGAAACTCCCACCTCCTCTGGGCCTCCCTCCTTTGGGCGTAGATAAGAGAAACCCAAGGCGCAAGTGGGTCCAAGGAGACAGTGAACCAGTGATGCCAGTGGGGAGTGAACGTGGACTCACCGTGGACCAGAGGGGCTCTGCTGGCAGGCCCTATCCTCTGGTTTTCCTTGAGATGATGGGGTCTATTCAGTGCAAAGTGTTCAGATTTTAAATGTTATACCACTAAACTGATGCTACATTAATGACATTGGAAGGTTAGAATATCAGCAACTGATTCCAAGAGGACACGTGACCCCCAGATGTGCCCTGTGAGCAGCCTCTGGTTGGACTTGGGAGCAGGGGGCAGCTGTTCTGGGCAGGCTTCTGGGAGGAGCAGGGCCCAGGTGGTCCTGATGACTCACATGTTTGTGACTGGTGTGTCTACAAGTGCCTTGTATGTTTATTTCTTCTTTCCTTCCCCTGCTGCTTGAAAGTCCCAGTGTTTTGTTATAGATGTGACTTGTTTAAAAGAGAGATCCCCTGGAAATATTTAGAAAGTATTGAAGCCATACCAGCATCAACCTGAGCTTTTCCTCTTGTCTGGGGTTGCCCTGTAAAAAATGTGGGATGCCCAGTTAAATTGGAATCTCAGATACATGATGTCTAAGTACATCCCCTGTATTGTGCAAGACGTACTTATGCTAAACATTTGCACATTGCTTATCTGAAGTTCCCCCATAACTGCGTGTCTTGTCTTTTTATTTGCTCTCTTTGGCAAGCCTGTTCTTGTCGGGATCAGAAGGATCAGAGGACTGGGGAAGGGAAGCATTTCCTTATCATGTGGCTTGATGCTATGTGAAGCCAGACCCCACTTTCGATAACAGCACTGGTGATGAATCAGGGTCTCCTGGGGCCATGTGGGGAGGGGTTGCAGCATGGCCTTGCCAACCCAGAAAGTTCTCATCCTGCTCTGCTCTGGATGGCAGCTGTGGGAGGTGGTGGCACCTTCCTGCGGGGATACGTGTTTGAGTTTTGGGGTGGCAGTCCTGAGGGCGGTGGAGAGAGGAGCTTGTAGCCAGAGCAAGGGAGGGTCATTGAGGTTCGAGCAGCACCCCAAAGCACCTCTGATTTTGCTATGCCAGAGATCTCCTTCCCTGACAAGGTCCACACCCCGCACCCTGGGGTGGGGGGTGGGGAGGAGAGTAGGCCCTGTCTCTGGGGGGATGCTTCCTGGGAAGAGACCCTTCCTGAGTGTGCACCCACCCCCACCCATGAGAACCTGAGCCCAGGCTACCACAGAATCCCCACTGCCCCTGCCCACAGCAGGTGTCCCATAACAAAAGACCAAAGCTATTAGCAGCCTGGACGGTGACCTTGACCAGCCTGCTGATCCTGCCTGGAGCCTGCTCCAGGACCTCCAGTTCTGGAATTCAGGGACTCACTCCATGGAGCTGGATGCACTCCCAGATATGAGTGTCGGTGGCTCCCTGGCCTTCAGTCCCACCTCCACACCCGTAGTGGCTGCTTATTGTGAGGAGTGGCAGACGGAAACCCAGAATACCAGAAAGGACATCAGGCAGCCATCATCTAGATTCGACAGTTGCGAACATTTGGATGTTTTGCTTTTGACTGCTATCCATGCTGAAATATGTCAGGGCATCTCATAGGCATGATGGCTAAATAAAGGATTAATAAAAAAAATGTGAAAGTATTTGGTGGCCATCACACCTCACAGAATGATCGGCTGGTCCTCAGGCCATCCTGGAACCCTTCAGTGAGCAGAGACAGCTAGCTGGCTTATTGGTTTGTTCACACTGGGGCCGATTAGGAGCCCCGCACGAACTGGGCTATTTTATCTCAGACCTGTGTGGGTCTAGAGCAGCCTCTCCTCTGTCTGCTTTTCCTATGTGCTGAAGCTGTGGGTGACATGTGTCCTGTGGAATGTCCCCCAGCCAGATTGTCTGTATTTCACTGCTTAGATCCCAGTGGTTTTGGTTACCTATCGCTCTGTGACCAACATCCCCGACCCCTGGCAGCTGAGAGCAACAGTCACACAGTCAACAGAAGTTGGTCAGAAATTTAGGCAGGCCTTGGCTCCTTCAGTGGTGTTCACCTGGCCTTCCGGGTGGATGGGGGCCTCCAGAATGGACTCACAGACCCAGGGTTGCAACCAGGAGGAATGGATGCTGGGCTCCTGTGATCCCACCATCAGGGTGCTTACATGCCTTTCCTGGTGACTCTGTGCCCTCAGAGACCCAGGTGGAAGTTGCCAGGCCTCGTACAGGCAGCTCAGTATCCCCACTGCCAAATTCCCCTACTTGGAGCAGTTGGGAGTTCTGAGTCTCACTGGTTACATGACTCCCCAGGCCCATCCCTCAACCAGTTGTAGTGAAGGGGGGATGAGCTTTGTGGATGGGCTGGGAGTGGTCATGTGGCCATGCCCCCCTCACCATGGAGCTGGGTGCAGGAAGAACCCCGGCCCTGAATCCTCCCTCAGGCTGCTGGGGTTCCTGCTTCTAGAAGGGCCCTGTTAGGACATGGGATTCTTTTTTTCCTTCAGCTAGACCTCAGGCACTCATAGTTGAGTTAATTATACTCCTCAGCTAATAACACACTATTATCTTGGTCTCTGCGGGGTCCTGCTTTTATTTTATTGGTCGGTTTATTCCCATTATCTCTGTTCCCTGTGCCATTCCATTTGCCCACTATGGCAGACTTCCAGCTCTGCTTAGTGTGTATCTGTTTCCCTGTGTTTTGCAAATGGTGTGTTTTACTTTGGGCATGTGTATTTTTACTCTACATGAATGGTATTGGGCTAGCTTTTTCTACTTCTTACCTGTTCCACTTCGTGTTCTAGTTTCAAGGTCCATCCGTGTTGCTCTGTGCACAGCACATCATGGACTTAGCATTCTCTGGGGTCCTCACAGGGATGTGTCTGGCAGAGTCCCAGCAGGAAAGGGGATCGAGAGGAGTGGTTAATGAAGATACCTAGAAAAGAGATATGGGCAGAGTTGGGGGAACTAGGGGACATGTTTGGAGTCATGGTTGTGGGTGGGGAGCCCTTAGCACCCTGGGCCTGCAGGGGCGGGGATGACATCCTGAACACAGTAGGGTCACCCTACTGGAGTCCTAGCCGTCGCTGGAGGGGGCAGCCATCACCAACCCCTGCCCTCGGGGGAAGGGGGGTGGGAGGCGGGGAATAGATACCACACCCTTTGATCTCCTATCAGTGGCAGGCATTGAGGGGTGCAGGATCCTCCGGGATGCAGGCTGGAGAGGTCAGCCTCCCAGGTGCAGAGCAGGGTGGAGGAGGAGGGCGGGGAGTGGATCTAGGACAGGGAACAGCATCAGGGCCTGCGCCTGCTCGGTCCCCACCTACCACTGGACGAGTACCCAGTGACCACTGTGGGCATGTGGATCTCTGTAGATTTCTTTGGATAGCTCACTTGGCAGGGGGACGCAGCGTGTGTGCATGGCATATGCTTGTGGACCTGACTGCATAGGTAGCCCTCTCCAAGGTGTCCGCTCCCTGGTCACATGGGGCAGTCGGCCTTGTCATAATCACAGTTTTGTTATTGTGAATGTACATACATTATTAGCCAGCTTGCCAGTGGGATGGGTGCAAGGCAGAAGCTGTGCAGGTTTAACTGCCTTTCTCTGTTCCCTGGAAAGTTCCCACCTTGGGAATGTGTGACCCAGCCTGCCAGCACTGGGCAGCCTGGCAGGAGGTTCTTTGTTTGTGACCACAGTCTGGCTGCTGGGGTTCCCCCCTGCAGGGAGGTCAGCCTCCATTTCTCAGCCCCTCCCCTTTGTGGCTCCTCTTTTTAGATTGCAAGGGGGGGATGTCTGCAGAAGCCAGATGTGAAGGGGGCCACTTGCTGTGGGGGCCATGGGAAAATAGCAGCTGGAGTCTCCAGGAGGGACATGTCTGAATCTGAGAACCAGCAATGTTGAGATTGGGCCCTCCAACTTCTCACCTGTGTGTTTCCAGCCCCACTTGCTTATGTCCAATGACAGGGAGCTCACCTCTTCCCCCTAGGAGCCTGGTCTAATGCTTGACCTGGAGAGAGCTTTGCCCTTATGGAGCTCTGTGGAGATCTGTTCCCCTCCACCCTTCATACACACCTGTAGGTCCTGCCCTGCCCCGAGTGGCTGTGGAGATGGACCCGGGCTTTCTGAATTGCTTTTCTCCAGGTGAGCCACCCTCAGGGGCCCAGGACCCTCCTCAGTGGGCCATCTTCTCTGAATATATCTGCGTTTGTCCCACCCTTCAGACAGCACCAGAAGGCTCTGGTGCAGTGTGTCATGCACCCTAGACTTCCATTCTTCTAGCTGGAGACCACAGTGGAACTGGGGGGACCCTGAATTCAAGCACACCCAACCATGTGTAAGTCAGCGATAAGGCTACATAGGCTCTTGGGAGAGCAGGAGCCCATACCCCGTGTGATTATCTCAGTGTGGCTCAGGCTTGGTGGTTTTCAAGAGGAGTGAGAAATTTTCTCTTCTTTTTTAGAAACCTGAATTTTCATGTGAACATTTCCAGTTTGTAAAGGCTGGTTAACTAATTTAAGACTAAAACCCACTGTGTGGGACAAGCAAAACACAAGAGTTGGCTGACAAAACTCCAGAACCCGTAGGCCCTCTGTTGTGATCCGAGGTATGCTGGAGCCTCTCCGTTGTACGCAAATGCAGAAACGAGGCTCAGAGAGGACAAGAGCCTTGTTCAGGGTTGCACAGCAGATGAGTACACAAAGCCAGGGCCTCGGGTTAGGGTGATGGGTGAACCCAAGATCTAGAATCACCTCGATGCAGGCAGAATGTGATGCTTGGGGTGGGGAAGGTCCAAGGCCAGGGCACCCAGGGGGTTGAGAGGAACTAGGGGACCAACTTGTGGGAGAATGTGAGGTGGAATGGAGTGTGGCAGGGCTGACTGGGAACAAAGTTCCTCTGGGAGAAGGCTGCCAGCCTGGTGGGCATATTTGCATCTTGGGGATGCATTGTTAAAGGTTTGGCTCTTGGTTCGTAAAGGTTTTTTTTTCTTAAATGACACTATTTAGAGTGGACTCGGGCTGCTTTCGGGCCTTCATGTCCCACCATCTCCAAGTAGAGGGTCGTTGACCTGGTCAAGGGGGATCACAGACCCCAATTCTCCTAGATGCCCACCAACCTACCTCCTGAGATGGCTTCTTAGCTGGGGGATGGGGAGGGTGTCCTTCCACATCTTTACGAAATTCATTTGGACTTTGCTTGGGCTTCTCAAATTTGACGTGTCCCAAACTGGGCTGCACATCCCTCTGATGAGGGAGCAGGAGGCTGACTGAGGACAAAGCAAAAGCTGGCACCTTGCACCCCCTCTCCACCCACTCCCCTCAGTAATATGTGTGACATTCCTCAGCCACCCCTGGCTGCCCTAAAGGAAAAGCAAATAGTTAACTTGCAGAGATCACAACCCCGCAAGCCAGGAGTCTCCCTTGGTTTACCAGTGTCCTAGAGATTTACAACAAAGAAGCTATCTAACAATAGCACAATTTCCAGAGGCAAATAACTCAGTTCCTCAAGCCCTAAATAAAGTTAAATTTCTTCTAAACCCAAATCTCACGAAAAAAGACGCTTGATAGCAGCAATGTGAATGGCTTGCCAAAAGACAACATTGATCTAGCAGCAAGACCTCCTGTACCCCTGCACCTTGTAGGCCCTCTTTAGCATATGAAAGCTCCGTTGAAACCTCCCTTTTCCTCACCTTCCCCCAACCGCAGGGTACATAACCTGCCATCCCTCACAACCCCAGGCAGCAGCTCTTTCTGCCCACGGGTCCTGTCCCCGTGCTTTAATAGACCACCATTTTGCACCAAAGATCTCTCAAGAATTCTTTCTTGGTCATCGGCTCTGGACCTTACCCCACCGAACCTCACCTAGGTTCTAGAACTTTATCACCTCTGCAGGCCTTCCTTTGGAAGCCTCCCCTGCCTTGGGAAGCCAGAGCTCCATCCTTCCAGGTCCCTCGGCTCTCCCAGACTATGGTAGCCTTCTGCTGTTCCTCATCTCCCACCTGCTCATCCTGCCTCAGGCCTTTTACACTTGCTGTTCAGTGGCCTACAGATGGGCCTTTACCTCAAGATATTCACGTGGTTGTCTCCTTTGATTCACTCAGGTCTCAGATGAAGTGGCAGTTCCTTAGAGAAGCCTTGCTTGACCATCCTGGCTAAAATGGGCTTTCCCGCAGCCCTAGTCACTTCCTATTCCACTTCCTTGCTTTCTGTCATTTATTTCTTCATTGTCCTTGTTACTGCCGGGTATTAGTCATCTGGGCTTTGCTGTGGGTGTATTACTTGCTTCCCCACATCAGAGACTCTGCACTGGTGGAATGGCAATGGAGCTGTCTTATTTTTGGAGAACCCCCCAATTCTAGAGGTTCATGGCACATAGGACCTGTTCAGTCCGTTCTGATTGACTGGCTGGCAGAGGCCGACCTCCTTGTTTCACTGTGCTGGGTGCTGAGTCACTGTCACTGCCCTCCTCGACTCAGGTCCTTGTACTCCACTCCAGTCCTGTCTGCTAGCCCTGTCCGGGGCATTGCTTGGGGGAGGGGGTTGGGGCGGGGTGGATGCTTGAGCCTGAAGTCGCTTTCCTCTTGACACAGTGGTGACTCTGCTCCCTGCTCCCTCTCTCCTCTTCTCAGAAACTTTTATGAAGTTATTGTTACATTGTTTGAATGTTGAAATGTTTGAAATTATAATATTTATAGGTTTAAAATGACAAGTACTTAAAATGCTAGAGAAGCCACTTTATTGTTTTTTCTCCCCATCCCCCACCCCCTTTTTTAGAAAGCCAGACAATTTTAGCAAAGCCACTGCAAACAATAGCTCAGCCTCACTGCCGTGGGTGGAGAAGTAGCCGGTGTCTGGGAAGGGAGGGCAGGGTGAGGGCGGTTCTCACTGGGATTGGGGCCCTTTTCTTGCTGGAGCAGGGAAGCCTCCACGGGGCTCGGGGCCATGGCGTGTTGGGGTCAGCTGCTCTCAGGTCCCATGGGCTTTGCAGAGGAAGAGCTGAGTGGGGTTGTGGAGGGCAGGGAGGGCATCTCCCAGGGCAGATGGGAGGTGAGGCTGGGTCTGGGGTGGGCCCAAGGAAACAAAGAGAAGGGGTAGAGAGTGGAGAGCTATTCCTGAGGGAGAGTGGACAGAACATGGGGATGGGGTGTTAAGGAGAGCAGGTATCTAGAAAAGTTCTGGGAATGGTGGTAATGTTCATGGAGGGAGCTGAGGACATTAGCAGGAAGCCCCTTTGAGGCTAAGCTTGTAGTCCAAGGACGGGGTGGGGGGGTGTCTCCTGTCTGGCGGTGTTCCTGAGCCTTGCGGTCTGAGGGCTCCGGTGGGGGGCTTGGCTGGCTGCGCCGTGGCCTCAGAGCGGGTTTGTTCCTGCCTATCATCTACCTGACCATATCCTCTGGCTGGCCGTCCAGCCTCTCAGTGGATGGCTGGGGATCGAGTGGGACTTCTGTGGGGAGAGAAATCGTTTGGGCGATCGTGTGTGTGTGTGTGTGTGTGTGTGTGACTTCCTGTGGCGTCCTGGCATGTGGATGAGCCTATGCGTGAGACAGCGTGAGTAGCTGTGTATGTGAAAGACCACGGTGTCTGTCACCAAGGGTGTGAGAGGCCAGACATATGCCCTGAATGAGTGTGACTGAGTGAGGGTGCAGGGGTGCGTTTGGGGGTGCTGTGGGGCCGTGGGCAGGAGGCTCCCACTCAAAGGGCCTGTGTCACAAGGCGGGGGGGTGGAGGGGTCAGCATCCCCAAGTTGGGGTCACGTTAATGACTGTGCGCCAACACCTGGGGCACGTGAGCGATGGCAGTGCATCTGAGTGGACATGTCCAGGAGCGTGCGCACGTACCGTCCAGTTGGGGGGGGCACTATCCTGCCACATGCGTGTGCTGTACTGGGGGCACTGTCCAGCTGTGTGTGTGTGCTGTACTGGGGATGCTGCCCAGCCACGTGCATGTGCTGTACTGGGGGGGCTGTCCAGCCGCGTGTGTGGTGGCCCAGGGGCGCTGACAGCTGTTCTTTCCTGTTCCCACAGAGCCTCGCAGCAAAGGAGGCGGTTCAACTGAAGGCAGCCCTTGAGCCAGCTGTGGGAGCATGGCGTGGCCCCGGGAGCAGACCTGGCTGGCCGTGGTCTTGGCCATGGCCCTGGCCCTGGGCCCAAGGGCTGGCGCGGCAGCCCCGAGGCAGGACTGCACGGGCGTCGAGTGCCCACCGCTGGAGAACTGCATCGAGGAGGCACTGGAGCCGGGCGCCTGCTGTGCGGTGTGCGTGCAGCAGGGCTGTGCATGCGAGGGCTACCAGTACTACGACTGCCTGCAGGGTGGCTTCGTGCGCGGCCGCGTGCCCGCTGGCCAGTCCTACTTCGTGGACTTCGGCAGCACCGAGTGCTCCTGCCCACCGGGTGGTGGCAAGATTAGCTGCCAGTTCATGCTGTGCCCGGAGCTGCCCCCCAACTGCATTGAAGCTGTGGTAGCAGCCGACAGTTGCCCGCAGTGCGGCCAGGTGGGCTGTGTCCACGCTGGACGCAAGTATGCTGCCGGCCACACTGTCCACCTGCCGCCCTGCCGGGCCTGCCACTGTCCTGACACAGGGGGCGAACTCATCTGCTACCAGCTCCCTGGCTGCCGTGGGGATGCTGGAGGTGTGCCTGCGGCTGCCGTGGGAAACTTCTCCGACACAGAGGAGGGGGACCCCGAGCGACACTATGAAGACCCCTACAGCTACGACCAGGAGGTGGTCGAGGCAGAAGCTGCAGCAGCCCTGGCGGCCGAGCTCCAGGCAGGTGCCGGGGGCCCGGCTGCTCTGGGAGGTGGCAGTCAGCCATCCTCTGCCCTCCAGGCCACCCCCTGGCCAGCCGCCCTCCCTAGGCCCACGGCAGCTGCTGCCCTAGGTCCCCCGGCCCCCATGCAAGCCAGGAGAGTGACAGAGGACAGCCATGGCGAAGGGCCGGAGAAGACCGAGGAATTGGTCATCAGGGAGCAGCCGGCAGCAGGTGGCCCCAGGGGGCTGGATGAACCACCCATTCCAGGCCCAACTGGGCCTGGTCTCCCTGTCCAAGAGGACAAGGCAGAGGCGAGGGCAGGGCCTGAAGAGAACTTAATCCCGGAAGCCCAGGCCACCCCTGACAGTGCTGGGCAGGAGGGAGCCGTGCCTGTTCTGGGGTCAAGCACGACCAGTGTCCCCCCATCACAGGGCACACCGAACTCTCCTGGGGGCACGACGAAGCCCAGCATCCACACCATGCTGACCCTATCTCCCCACGAGGCAGCCTGGGTCCCACCCACACAGGAAGTGCCCAAGCAGCCACCGGTTCTGCCCCATTCTCAGCCAGAGGAGGACACAGACCCCAACTCTGTTCATTCTATCCCCAGAGGTGACCATGAAGGTAAGAACCCATTCTAGTTCCTCCAGGGGCACTTAGCCCAGGGAAAGACAGCCTCAGGGCCCTGTTAGGGCCCCCAGCTCTGCAAAGTTGCCTGGGGCCAGGGAAGCTGGATCTGTGGGGCCAGGCTACCCATGGTCAGCCCAACCCCCACACTATAAGGCAGGGGGCACTGAGATGGCGCTTTCTTCCCAGCTGCACTCCTGGGGCCAGAACGGTGGGTAAGGGTGAGGTCCCTGTTGTGGTAGGTGCTGGGCTACCTGGTGGGGCTATGGTTGAAGGGCTCTTAGGTATACCTTCTCAGGGCTAGAGTTCCTCAAGGAAGGTTCCAGCTTGGGTGCAGGTGGGGCCCACTGGGGTCCATGGGTGCCCTAGAAGGAAGTGAAAAGTTTCACAGACCTGGTCCAGCTCCATCCACCCCCTCCTGACAGTAGCCTCGGGTCATGGCTGTGTTCTTGGTCTCTGAGCTGATAGCAGAAGGGACATGGTCTCTCCTGGGGGCTCCCTGTGAGAGCCTAGGACCAGACCTGCCATGCACGCCAGCCAGGGTTCCTGTTAACACACACGTCGTTCTTGTCCCTGCTCTGTGCTGCACCTGCCGGGGCTCCCACCTACTCAGAATAGAAGCCAAAGCTCTCTCCAGGATCACAGGCTCTGCCCTGGTCAGCCCGTGACCTTCTGGATCACCTCTCCATCACCCTTTTCTTAGTCTCTTCTGGCTTCTGTTAGAAAAATGCCAAAGACTGGGGGGCTTACCCCACAAGCATTTATTTCTTAAAGTTCTGGTGGCTGGGAAGGCCAAGATCAAGGTGCCGGCAGACCTGGTGTCTGGTGAGAGCCCACTTCCTGGTTTGCAGATGGCCATCTGCTCATTGTGTCCTTGCATGAGAGATGAGGGTGCATCTCACTGAGATACACAGAGAGGGAGCAAGTTTTCTTGTGTCTCTTCTTGGAAGGGTACTGGTCCCATCATGAGGGATCCACCCTCATGGCCTAATTATATCCCCAAAGGTTCATCTCCACATACCATCCCTATCAGGTTTTTTAAAAATTTTGTTTATTTATTTGAGAGAGAGCGCATGAGCAGGGCTGGGAGGGGCAGAAGGAGAGGGAGCAGATGAGTCTCCATTGAGCAGGGAGCCTGGTGCGGAGTTCCATCCCAGGTCCCCGGGATCATGACCTGAGCCAAAGGCAGATGCTTAACTGACTGCCTCCTGCCAATTTGGGTTTTAACATACAAAGTTGGAAGTGGGGCCTAAACACTCAGTCCCTATTGACCTGCTTAGCACTGGCTTCCTAGCCCCTTTCAGGTACCCTGAAGCTCCAGGGCCTTTGCACTTTACACCTCCTCTTGAAATGCTCTCTGAGGTGTCCATGTGGCTCATTCCTTCCCTCTATATGCTCTCATTTCCAGGTCACCTCCCCAGAGAGGCCTTCTCTGAGCACCCAGTTAAAAGAGCACTCCACCTTCCTCTTATCCTGCTTTAATTCCTCCTAGCAATACCTCATATGATAGCACGTAGTTGACTTGTTTAATGTTGTCACCCCTAGTAGAATGGTAGTGCCATGAATGGAGGGACCACATCTGTCATCTTCTCTGCTATACCTAAGGGCTCTGGCAGGGCCTAGCAACACAGTTGGTGCTGGGTAAATATCAGGTAAATAAACGAGTGAATCAATGGGGGCTTATCCTTGGTCATCCTAGCTTCCTTGCCATCCTATGAACACCTTACACCGACATATCCCTTTTCTCCCACCTATTTGCTCACACTGTTCCCAGCCAGCTCAGGCAGCACCTCCTCTAGGAAGCCTTCCCTGAATCTTTATGCCTTGTCTGATGCCCTCACCACTAACCTTCTCCAGCTCCCTGCCTCACCTCTGAGGTACCCTAAGCAGTTGTCTGGTCGTCTAGACATCCCTCCCCATAGCTGAGAGTCTGTGTCTTGTTCAAGCTAATACCTAAACCTTCGCTATAAACCTTCATTAGGCACTGTGACGGTCCTAGTGGGCCCTGGGGAGGCAGAATTGGACCCCCATGGCCCATGTCTACAGACTGGGGGCTGTGAGGGAGGGATGTCTGGGTGGTGGTGGGGGAGGAGGGGGTATGAGTGGGGTCCAGGATTTCTGCAGCATTCCCATATACCTACCTTGCTGCTGCCCACAGCTCTGTGGCCTTGGTCTCTTAACTGTCCTGGGCCCCGTTTTTCCCATCAGTCAAGTACTCCAGCCCTCATTGGACATAGACTGTGTGCAAAGCCTGTGCACATGTAGGGAGGGGTGAGACTGCAGGCTCCTCCCGACTTGGTGGGAGGATCAGCTCCCCCGACCCAGCCCAGATGGTTCTCCTTCCAGCCCCATCATGGAGAGTGGGGCACAGAACTCACCTTTGCCGAGTGAGTACCTCCTAGGTGCCAGACCCCATTTCTGATCCTTCCTACAAGCTGTGGAGGTGGGGGTTCTTGAAAACCAAGCACATCAAGGTCAGAGAGGTGTGGCTTGTGTCCCCAGGTCACACAGTGGGAGTTGGTGGGCTGGATCCAGGGCAGTGGGCTTCAGTGGAATCCTCCTTACCCAGCACTGAGCCTACAGGATGTGGGGAGGCTGCATGGGGTGGGGGGAGCTGTAATGAAGTACATGTGTGCCCGGAGAGAGCTTGCAGGCCTGGCTTTGGAGTATGGCGCACGTAGTATGTTTGGGTTGCTGCCTCTGAGGGGTTCCAAAATAGACACGACTCCCACCCCCCACCCCCGCCTCTCGCTCCAGAGGCCTCTCTGTGGTTCCAGGCCTTTGGAATCTTGGAGACTTACTTTGTTCTCAGGAGCCCTAGGTTTTTCTGTTTTGTTTTTGTTTTTTCCCTCCTCTGCCCTGTGCTTTCTCAAATGGATCTTGGGGTGTGGCCTTTGATGAGGGCTGCTTTGGGGCAGGGGCCTCTGATGGGGTGTCCCCTCTCCCATCCAAGGGCTGTCCTGGCAGAGGGCCCAGCCCACGCAAAGCCCGGAGATAATTAGCAGGGCACGGACAGGCAGCTGCATTTTTTGGTGTGCGAGGAAAGGAAGGTGTGGGAAGTTGGGAGCAGGGGGACTTGTCCTAGCCAGATAAACAAGGGCTGGCCTGCCACTCACCACCCCCGTCCATCTTTCCTCCCCTCCTCACCCTGGGACCAGCCATCCCCTGCCAGCTCATGAGCTCTGCTCCACTCCCTGCACAACTCAGGCTAGTGGCTTACCGTTCTGTGCCTCCTTTCCTCCATCCATCAGCAACGGGGAGGCTCCTGCTTCGTGGGGATGTCTTGAAGAGAGGAGCTGATTCATGTCCAGTGCTCGGCAGGAAGCTTAGCCCTTGCTGAGTAATTAAAAATGTTAGCTACTGGTTGTTACCCTCCACTCTTCATTCTACCTGTTTATTTCCTCAACAGATGTCTGTGGCCTACCCTCTCTGCACTGGGGGCTGTGCCTGTGAATGAGGCCAGCGCAGCCTCTCCCTTCCTGAGGTCTCCTGGAGGCAGGAGGGTGTTTAGTGGATAGGCACACACACACAGATTTCTTCGTGGCCATAAAGTAGTACATGCTGCCCAGGAAGTGTGGGTGGTGGGAAGCCTGATGGGTGGGGGCCAGGGGCCTGATGGAGCATCCTTTGGGAAGTGGGGACCTTCTGTGGGCGAGGGCAGGGGCATCTCAAGTGATGGAGGGGCCCTCAGTGCAGAGAAGCTGGGGAGTAGCTCTGCCCTGCTTGCCAGTGGGGCCGGAGGAGAGGAGGACCATGGAGCCGGAAATGACCCCCAGCTATGTTGCCATGGCAGCCCTGGGGCCTGGAGAAGGAGGTTTCCAGCCATTGCCCCAGGACCGGCTGGGGTGGGGGTCTTGTCTCTGAGCCGGAGCTGTGCCAGGGATCCTGGCTGCCTCTGAGCATGTCCAGATGTGGCCTAATGGAAGCCATATGCCCAGCTCCCTGGGCTGGGGAGAAGGGGTCTGAAGTCTGTTGTCACTCAGGGGGCTTTGTGAGCATGCCCACCCCTTTTGCCACTGGACTGGCATGACCGAGGGAACCAGGAGACTGCTGGGCCCCAAGGGAGGGAGCCCTGGGGCAGGGTTGGCCCTCTGGAAGGCGGATTTTCTCCTTCCCGGGAAAGGCTCCAGCTGACCTCTGTGGGCCCCCCAGACCATGTGGCAGGTAAGGGGTCCCCTTCCTTGGGACCCATGTAACCAGGTTCTGCAGGGCAGGGGTCCTTGGATTTTCTGACATTCTGGCTAACAGAGAAACTTTAAAACTCAAGTAACTCTACCAAGTGCAGACATTGTCATGCTTGCGTCTTGCACGGGCACCATTATAAGCGTGCTGTGATAATTAACCCCTTTAATCCTCACCACCACTGACTTGGTTTACAGCAGAGGAATCAGATCCCTTGTCTGAGAACACACGTGCGGGGAGCGGTGGATCCAGGTTTCCCTCGTATTTCTTCGTGTCTTCATCCCTGTCATTTCTGAGTGCCTGGTGTGTGTGGGCTAGGACAGTGGCTGAATGTGCAGTGTGGAACAAAGCCCAGCCCAGTCCCTGCCCTCGGGGAGCTCACGGGTTAGTGGGGGAGATAGCCTGGAGTCAAATGGGTGTGATGTTCTGAGCTGTGACCAGGGCTGAGAAAGGAGGTGGGTATGCTATCTAAACCTATCTCTCAGGGATCTGACTTCTGGGGATCAGGGAAGGCTTACTGGGGGAGGTGATGTTTGAGCATGAGGCCTTGTTGACTCCACGGCAGGTGGCAAGCAGAGAGGGAACAGTGCTCCAGCAGAGGACACAGCACATGCAGGGGCCCTGTAGCTGGAAGGAGCGAATTAGATTGAAAGGAGGCTGTGTGGTTGGTATGAGGCTGGGGAGGGTATAGGGGCCACAGTGGTGTTGATCCTCAAGATGAAGATTTGGGTCTTTGTCCCAAAAGCAGTGGGGAGCCATTGAAGTTGTAAGGCAGGAGGCCAGTATGATCTTATCTGGTGACTCCCAGAGGGAGTGCTGCAGGAGAACAAAGGACTAGCAGTGGGCCTCTCCAGCATCTGTGGGTGTCCAGCACAACTCCCAGTGCCTCCACCCCCCCCTCCCAGAATTACCAGGCTGTGGCTGCTGGGACACAGGAGAGAGGGACTTGCCCAGATTCTCCTGTTCTCATTCCCCAGAGGATCCTTGCTCATCCTGCCCTCTCTTTTCCAGTCTTGGCCTATGGGAGATTTTAACTTGTGTGGGGCCTAAGGGAACCAGGCTGGGATTCTGGACACCTGAGCCCCCAACCCATGCAACAGAATCACCTCCTACTAGAGCCCCAGGCTCCTGGAGCAGGCAGGGGATGGAGGCAGCCTGTGGAGGCTGTGGCAGGAGAGCTCACAGGAGGGCCTGGCCAGCCCTTCCTGGGCTCAACCCTAACCACAGGGGCTGGAAATGGGGTCTGTGACTGTTTCGGGCTGGGTGGGTCCTGTGGAGAGCAATAAGACAGGCAAACCGGGGGCCCTGGCTCCCCACATCCACAGTGAGACCCTGGTCTGAAGCCCCCCACTTGCTCGTTGTATGATCTGGGGCCCAGGACGTCACCCCTCTGAGCCCCCATTTCCTTATTGGCCAAATGGCATGGTTGCGAGTGGCTGTAGTGAGAACGAGCATGTCAGGAGCGAGGCCTGCATGGAGCGAGGACATGGGCCAGTGTCACCTGCACTTGGGCCTGCTGTCCTGTTACGGCACACGTGGCTGGCTCTCCTCTGTCCACCTGCTAACTTCTTTCTGCAGAGCAGCATTGTAAGCCGTAGAATTTTGCTGTGACTATTTTGAAATTAGAAGATTTCATGTAAATTTCAGCTCTCTGTCTTTCCTGGAAAATTGGCAGTTGTGGGCACAACTGGCCCATGTGCTACTGGCCATCGAGGTTGTTGAGCGGAGGCTCTCTGCCCTTTGGACTGCGTAGGTGCTCCGTGTTCTGTGGGGTTGGCTGTCCTCGGTTTCATCAGCGGTCTGGCCCTGGTTGGCAGCTGGGTTGGGTCCTATACTGGGGGTACCTGTCGGTGCATAGAGTTTTTACCCTGTAGTCTGTGTGGTCATTCTATTTTATGGAAGAGAAACTGGCATCTGGTGGTGCGGGGGGGCTTTTCTGGAGGTCATCAGAGAGCCAGGCAGGGGGATGCAGGCTCCCAGTGGAGGGGTGGGTTCATGGCTCTCACAGGGGACCTGGAGCCATGAGTGGGTCCGAGTGGCCCTAGCTGGGCCCTCCCTGTGTTTACCTGCCCCAGACCATAGAGCACTTGGAAGAAATGGGGCAGGGGCCAAGGCTAGGCCTGTGGTAGTTTCTCTAAAACTATGTTATCTTTTTATTTTTCTTCTTCTCTTTTCTTTTCTTTTCTTTTCTTTTCTTTTCCCTCCCTGCCTCGCTGCCGCCCTCCTTCCCTTACCCTTCCGTCCGTCCGTCATTCCTCCCTCCCTCCCTCTCTTTCCCTTTCAGAACAGGTTTACTGAGATACAGTCACGTACCATAAAGCCCCCCCTTAAAGTGTATAATTCAGTAGCTTTTGTAAGAGTTGTACCGACATCACTGGGTGCCCAAGTTTAGAACATTGTCATCACTCCCCAAAGAAACCCCACACCTGGTAGCAGCCACTTCCCCTTTCCTCCTTCTCCAGCCCCCAGCCACCACCAAGCTCCTCCACTCTCTGTGGAGTCACATATTCTGGACATTCCCGGACACGAAGTCATGTAAGAGGTCGTCTTCGGGGACGGTCTTCTGTCACTTAGCATAATGCTTCCAAGGTTCGTCCGCATTGTGGCAGGCTTCACTACTTTGTGCCTTTCTCTGACTGAGGAGCTTTCCGTGTGGTGGTTGCACTTTGTTTTTCACCCATTCATCCACCGACGATTGAAGTGTTCGCACCTTCTGGCCCTCATGAGGACTGCTGACACTGACACTTGTGTATGTGCTTTCGTGCGGACAGAGGTTTCTGTTGCTCTTGGTAATATTCCCGGGAGTAGAGCTTCTGGGTCACCTGGTGACTGTATGTTTAATCACCAGATGAGCTGCCAGCCGGTTTCCCCAGCACCATTTGGCACTCCTGTCGACAGTGCATGAGGGTTCCAACTTTTCCACATCCTTGCCAACACTTGTTACTGTCTGCCTTTATGTTTTTTTTTCCCCCCCAGGGGAGGGGAGGGGCCGAGGGCGAGAGTGAAGAGAATCGTAAGCAGACTCCATGCTTAGAGCTCCAGGGCAGAGCCCCATGCCTGGCTCCATCTCATGACCCTGAGATCCTGACCTGAGCCAAAATCAAGTCGGACGCTTAGCAGACTGAACCACTCAGGCATCCCTTGCTGCTGAGCCTTTTTGAGTATAGCCATCCTAGTGTCTGTGAAGCGGTTGGTATCCGACTGCAGTTCTGATTTGCATTTTTCTGACTTGTGATGTTGATCATCTGTCATGAGCTTCCTTTAAAAAATTCTAGAAAACACAAAACACACAAGCACACATTCCATTAGCCATTAAAGTGATGACATCGCCACAATGTCATGTTGTTTCTGGAAGATGCTGCCAGATGCTCATGGGAGAAAAAGCATGAAGAAGGCAACTGATGTTGTGTTGTTCTGAAAATAGTGCTGATCTCCTGGATGCCTGGAAAGACCTCAGGGACCCTCCAGGGCCTGGGACCACACTTGAGAACCACCAGTCAGTCCATAAATACTAGCATTTTATGCACACTATTCTGCCCTGTGCTTTTTTTCTCTGACAGCATATCTTGGGACTCCTCCTTATCTTTATGCAGAGAGTTCCCTTACCAGCCAGCATGTCACTGTCCCCGTGGTCCGGCTTTTCTTTTTGGTCCCTACTGACAGATGTTCTAGTTGTTACTAGCCTTTTGCTGTTAAAAAGCAGTGTTCTAAGTGAATATCTTTATGCTGTGCCCTGGTACAGAGTGCTGGGTCAGTATGCATATGCATTTCTTTGTGTATTTTTTGTGAACTCATTGAAGTAAAATCAATAGAACTTACCAGAAGCATACGACTCAGTAACACATTTTCACAAATGGAACACACCCATGGGGCAGCCACTTGGATCACAAGCCAGGTCACCCCTTCAGTGCCTGTCCTGGGGAACCACTGCCCTGACTTCTAACAGCAGATGTTAGTTTTCTGTTCCTGGAGTTTTCTGAAGGGAACCAGAGGAGTCTGTTCTCTTTCACATCTGGCTTCTGAGGTTGGCTATGTTACCCACACTGGGGCTGGTCCTTTTGATTGCCGAGAGGTGCTCCGTCATATGGATGGACCCCAGTTTTGTTGTTTATTCTCCTGTGAAGGGGTGCTGGTGGTGTTTCCAGCCTAGGACCATCAGGAAGCATGTTTCTGTGCACCTGCTAGAACCAAGCTTTGGATGATCGCTGGCTCCAGTGTGCTCAGTGCTCAGCATGTTTATCCCCTCCGCAGACATTAGCTTGTCCTTTGAAAGCTGTGCCAGATTTTGGCCCATATCCGTAATACATGAGAATGCATTTCCTCATTATTGAACAAGTATTTATTGCATTATTCCAAGTGCTGGGGACAGAGCACCGTATCCAAAACCGATGGAATTCCCATCCCTTGTGGAGGGTCCACTCTGGCAGGCTTGGGAAGCACGCAGTCAGTCCCACGAATGTGTAAAATCTACGTGACATGGTGCTGGGCGCTAAGGAGAAATTGAAGCAGGGTGCTATAAAATGTTCTCAGCATGGCCAGCCTTGGAGGGGGAAGATGGTGTCTCAGGGTGGTTTTCATTAACACATGTGTTTAATTCTCCCCATCCCCGATTTTGGCCAAGGGTTCCCCAGCAAGTCTGGCCATGCTCCCACCAACACGGCATGGAGCTGCCACCTGGTCTTTCCGGCTCTCTTGCCAAACCTGTGCCAGTCCTTGTGCTTGGGACACAACTTGGTCATGGTATGAATGATCTATTGCCATGGTAACGTGAGCAGCAAGCCATCCCACAGTAAACTCTCATTATCACTGCGAAGTGCACAGGGCAGGCAGGCTCTGCTGTCCCGAGCTGGGATTGGGGGATGGCAGCTGGGCTCTTGCTCGTGAGTGTCTGTGGTCGGCTGGCAGCTCTGCCGGGGCTGGTGGGTGTGGGGCGGCCTCTTTCAGGATGGCTTATCTCTACTCTCTGCTCTCTGACCTCTTCAAGCTGGTTTGCCCTGGCTTGTTCTCGCCCCAGAAACGGGGCTCTAGGTGAACGAAAAGAAGCACACAGGGTTCTTAGGCCTGGGTCCAGAACAACTTAGCACCGTTTCTAATGCCCCATTTTGTAGCCGGACAGTTGGGAGACCAGCCCAGGTTCAGAGGCTCCTCTTGCTGGGATTTGCTGGGAAGTCATGTTGAAGGGTGTGCGTACAGGATGGGAGGAGAATTGGGACTGAGTCTGCTTCTGGTCCTGGGCTGGGTGCTCCATGGACCTCATTTCACTTAGGCCCCACACGACTTTACAGTGAGTCCCTTCCCACTGGGGTTGGGGGGTGGCTGAAATGCTGGCCTGGTCCGTGGCCCAGCAGCAAATAAGTGGTCTGAACCCGGGTCTGCTGATGCTTAAGGCATGTCTGGATTTCTTGCTTGCCTCCTTTGGTAGGCCTGGTACAGAACTCCCAAGGTTTGCACTGGCTCTGCCCCTCGCTAGCTATGTAACCTTAGGCAAATCACGCTATTGCTTGAGCCTCCATTTTCTTGTCTGTAAAATGGGCTTTCTGAGGGCTCTTTTCTATAGCTCTGTTCTCAGTTTGAAGAAGGCTGGTGTTGGGCACTGGGTGCTGGGGTCTGTCTCCCAGCAAGTTTTGCTCACAGCTGGTGCCCTGGGTGCGGATTCCAGGCCTCGGGTCTCTGTCAGGAAGGCAATGGCCTTTGCGCTCCGGGCTGCCTCCTGTTTATACACTGAGCCCGAGACAGCAGATGAGACTGGCCTGAGGCTTAACCAAGCCCTTTGGCCTCCTGTACCCTGAGCCTTCCAGAATCCTTGGTGCCTCAGCGAACTGGAGCTGAGAGGTCTGTGTTCAGGGCTCTCCTGAGAGCAGTGTCAGTTTGCCTGCCTGCCAGTGCCTCCCCCAAGCCCGGCCAGGAGTTTGTGTCCTCTGTGTCCTTTGTCCCGCAGCATCTGGGGCCTTACAGAGGAGGCCTCTGTAGACCAAGGTTAGCATTATGTGGGCTAAGGTTCTTCTGCGGGGCCCTCCTTGGGTCCACATACTGGGAAAATGGGCTCAGGGCCAGTGGCACTGAGGATAATAAGCCAGCTCAGTCCTCAGAGGGAAAATCCTTGGTGTGAATCCTGCCCCTCTATGTTGGCTGCGTGACCTCAGGCGGTTGACTCACTGAGCCTCAGTGTCCATATCTGTAAGATGGGAGAGTGACCTTACCACCGCAGGATTACGGAGAGGAGCAGCACTAGGAAGGTCAGCCACTTGGGACTGAGTTCCTGTCTTCCTGATGTCAGAGGGCCACTGCACCCTGGGGGCTGGGCCTGCGGACTTGCCTTTGTGCTTCAGTGAACAGATTGTGTGTCTTTTCTGTGGCCAGGAGCTGTCCCTGCTGGTGAAAAAGCCGAGGGGCCAGGCCTAGTTGGGTTGGGTGGGGGAATTCACTTCCTGTGCCCCACCCCGGGCTGTCACTCTTAGCTGCCTCCAGATGGGCAGGACAGGGGTCCTCCCTGGCCCTTCCCTCCCCACTCCACACTTCTCCCCCAACCCCTGCCAGCTGACTCAGCAGACGCCCTGATCCTAAGGTCTTGTCTTCAGGGGCACAGCCTGACCGGGTGGCCGATATCCCAGAGACGGGGAGGAGGCGCCCTCCCTGGGTCTGCACATGGTCTCGTCTTTCACCCTCACGGGACTGGCCTGCGTCGGGAAGCGGTCATGATAAGGCAGTTGCTGTGCTGGTCACTTGACCTGTGTTGGTGTGTTGAGCCTCATGACACCCCCTCCTCGTCACTACAAGGGAGGTAACTGAGGCAGAGGGAAGTGAAGCGACTTGTCCAGGGTCACTGAGGGCGCTGATGAAGCCAGCAGACATTTGCCGACCACTGACTCTCAGCCTTTTGCTCTGACCACCCCGCTGGGTCTGCCCAGTTGCCTGGCATGAGCGTGTAGCTCCTGTGGCCAGCAGTCAGGGACTCCAGCACTGCCGGTGTCACAGATCCACATGGGGCACCAAGGACCCAGGGTGGGGTCTGCAGGCCCCAAGCTCTGCCTGTGCCCTCAGCCCCAGGCACCGGGTTTTTGGAATCTCGGGTTCCTGGGATACATGTGGGGGGAGGGGGAAGGAGGCTGAAGAGTGGAATCTGGTTGCAGGGAACTGCCCACCTGGGCGCAGAGAGCCCCTGGCTCCTGAGAGGGGGGTAGGAAGGGGGTGGAGAGTGACAGAAGATGTCTTGTTTCACTGGCAACCCCCCCCCGCCCCCCCCCCCCCCCCGCCATCTGCCCCACTCAGCCCCAACGTGCTAATGGGCCCCGTGCTCGGAACCAGGAAGCAGAACACTCCCCCCCTCCCCCCAGCCTGGAGTGTGTGTACTGCTGTCACAAGCAGACTTGTGGAACACACAGGATGGGGGAGCAAAGTCAGACGCTGGCAGCGGGGTAGCTGGAGGATAGGAGCCGCCGACTGACGGGGCCACACAGGGGCTGTGCAGACCGTGGGACCAGGAAGGCGCCTGGAATGTGGGGGCAGCTGCTCCCCAGCTCTGATTGGTGCCCTGGGGCAGGGAGGCCCAGTGTGGCCTATAACCGGGTTTTCTAAAAGAAGCCAGGGATCTGGAATTTTCTATGAAATCTCCCAATTTGTAAATGTTGGCAGCTCATTCAGATACACTGAAGTACCAGTAAAGGAGGCAGGGAGTGCCAGTTTCTGCCACAGTTCAGTCTCCCTACTCCTTACCACCCCTAATTACCCAGCTGGGACCCGGAAGCCCAGAGGTGAGTGAGGGGCTGGCCAAAACCCCCGTGAGCTCAGAACATGGGCCCCCAGCCCTGACCTCCAGCCCAGTGTGCTTTTTTCCCAGACCTCCCTGCCCAGTGGAGTCAAAGCACTGGGAACAGATGGTCCTTGCAAAGGGTGACTGAAGAGTGTGTCGTGAAGAGGCCACAAGCACAGGTGTGGGTGGGGCTGGGGACCCGCAGAGACTGGTGTGGCGCTTGTGCTGGCAGCCATGGAAGGTGTCGCTCCTGGGCCTGGAGAGGAGCCTGGCAAGAGCTGGGGTTCACGGTGCTGTGGACTTTGGTCGAGGTGGCCACGCCTGCCTGGGGATCTGTGCTGCTGCCCCTTCCGCTCAGCTTCTGCCAGCAGAGAGCAGTGGGACGCAGGTGTGGGACAGATGGGGACAGGAGCAGGTTTTGTGGATGATGGCCATGTAGACTGTGGCTGGGGAGGGATTAGGATCTCTCCAGGATGCCTCACCTCCCAGGTTTCGTTTGGGGCTGTGCTTCCTGAGGGGGTGACCCCAAGTCTGTGGGCCAGGGCTACTCATGGTCTTTTTCTGGAGAGTTTGGAGCCGGAGGCTGATACTCAGGTAGAGACACAGCCTTGACAGTGACCATGAGCATCTGGCATGCCAGACAGAAGTCTGGGCCAGAGGTGGAAACCTGATTAGAGGTCTGCTGGGTTTCTGTTTCTTCCCCCATTGAGTTTGCCCTGCTCAGCAGGTGGGCAGCAGGTGGGCAGTAGGTGGGTGGGTGGGGAGGTGCCCAAGGAAGGCCTCATGATTCCCTGTTTGTCATCACATGACCCCTAAAGCCTGGATGTGGGACCAGATGGGCCAAGGGACTTGCATGAGATTGCTCTCCCAGTGGAAGGACAGCAGGGTTCTGGTGGGGTTTTCTGGCTGGTACAGAATGGCGGTGTCAGCCCACCTCTCCTGGGCCCCCGGGATGTGCTCATTGCCCACTGAATATTGAGTTATGGTGCAGGCTGCAGGGGACCAAGGACCAAGCTACTTGGGGGTTGGGGAGAAATGTGGTAAAGGTCTATGTGGGGTTGGGATCTGATGGGGCTGCAGTCCCACGTCACTTAAGAGAAATGCAAAGTTGCTCGGTGAAGTCACTGGGAATTTGGCTTTGGAAGGACCCCAGCCTGGTCCTGTGGTATCCCCCTTGGGAAAACTGAGAGCCTGTGGTCCCAGATTCCTGGCCCCTCCCCCTCGTCTGGTGACCCATCCCTGGGTACTCCCTGTCTCTTCCCTAGGCTGGACCTCTGTGTCAGCGTCACCACCTGGGGCTTTGCAGAAAACCTTGCTGGTGCCCTGTTTCTGTTTGCCTCAAAGAGGAGGAGGAAAAAAAAATCCAATTTTTATGTGATGTTTTAATTCCTATAATTCTTTTTTATTATTTATTTATTTATTTATTTGACAGAGAGAGATCACAAGTAGATGGAGAGGCAGGCAGAGAGAGAGAGAGAGAGAGAGGGAAGCAGGCTCCCTGCTGGGCAGAGAGCCCGATGCGGGACTCAATCCCATGACCCTGAGATCATGACCTGAGCCGAAGGCGTGGCTTAACCCACTGAGCCACCCAGGCGCCCCTAATTTCTGTAATTCTTTAACCAATCCCTCTTTATTAAGGTGAAAAATAAATGTTTACATTTCTCTTATAGAAAAAAACTGGCCTGGGGAAACTAAAACTGCCTTATAGTTAAACATCTTCTCTTACTAAACTACATATGTACGATAATTACTGGTAATTAAATTGAACTATCCAGAAAGACCAGGGAAGTAGAATGAAGTCACTGATAAGAATCATGTATAAAACAAAATGTTTTCCTGAGAACCAGAATTCCATCAAACCTCTTTTTGAGCAAAAAGTACAGTCTTGTAGGTGGTAGCAAGTTTCTTCAACTCATAATGAGGGAGATACAATTCACAGTTCTTTTGAGGCAGAACAGAGCATGTCCCAAAGTGTCTTGATGAAGTTCTGATAGTCGGTGCCTTTGGTTTGAGATTTGAGTGATACTGGAAGACTGCACTGGGCTTGGGGGCTGGGAGAGGCCCGCTCCCAGAGCACAGGGAGGGAGGAATCTTGCTCAGGGATTGGGTGCCATCGTGAGCTTCAGCTGGCGGTGGACGTGGCCAGTAGCCTGGGGTGAGCCTGAGTGGAGGGAGGGACAACCCTCCTTTTAGATGAAGGTCACCTGTGGGTGAGGGGCCCTCATGGGCATCCGCTCTTGGTCACGGGCCCTGTTTTAGAAAGCTGTAGGCCATGATCTAACTCTGGAGTGATCTTCAGGGCTGGTTCATTCTTAGAATGTGAGCTGTCCACTCTTGGGTTCCAGCGTTTGGATCTTTGTCCTGTCCTTTTTCTGGGAAGGTTATTATCTCAGACAGGGGGATGGTCCCGTTCAGTTTTTCAGAGTTTGCGTCCGGTTTCTGTGTGTCTGGTGACTCTCCCTAGGGTGGTTTCCTCTAAAAGTGAGGCCAGTTCCACACACTCTCTCTGAACAGAACTGAGCTTGTCAAGAGTTTTTGTGCTGTTCTTGATCAGGGCAGCCTGTTCTACTTTTCTCCTTTTTTCCATGGAGTCAACTCGTCATCAGCTGGAAAATTCTAAGCGGAAAAGTCTAGTTAAAATGCAGAGGACAGGTACACCCCCCATCCTACCCCTGGCTCCCTGGGAAACTGGGGACGGTAGGGCCCTCCTTTGCACGGGTCATCCTGCTGCTCACCTACCATCCCCCCAGAGCTTCCCAAAGATGATGCTGCAGCCACGTGCATGGGGCCTCATAGCCCCTCTGTGTCGACTAAGCCCACCAGAGAGTCCCCATACCTGTGGCTCCACCAACCACAACACCCCCACACCCCAGGATTCCACCGGAACCCAGCACACTCCGGGCAGCCGGGATGGACCCTTGGTGGGGCTGCTGTAAGGGGCAGGGGCTCAGGGAAGAAGTTTCAGGCCCATGACTGTTCAGGTCTTGCTCTTCTTTCTCATTCGAGATGCGGTGTGAGTGTGCGTGCACACGCGTGTGTGTGTGATGGAGACCTTTCAATCGTGACACTATATATATGGTACAACTCTAAAAAATAAAGGCCTTCTCTCATATTAGTACATACTGGGAACCTGCACTTAATACAGTTAGTAATCCCTAATGCCATCTGATTCTCAGACCATAGTCCTATTTATTTCCCCACCTGCCCCTAGAGTGCATTGCAGAGCTCCTTTTGTCAAGTCCCCTCTAATCAAGGCCGGTTAGATGTTATCTAGCTTATCTGTGTTGTTACATCGCCTGAGTTTTCTTCTCTCTAAAACCTTGTGCTGACGTATGCTGTAGATGTCATTTAAATCTTGATTAGTCTAACAGTACTCCCCTGACAACTTCTTATTTTTGTATTTTTATTTATTATACTCTTTATGGAGTGTAATTGATATGAATCACATGGATCTTAATAGAACAGCTCAGTGGATTTTCACATATGAAGACGCCTAGGCAGCTCCACTGAGATCAAGATCTAAAACCCTTCAAGCATTCCAGAGTTTTCCTGGGGTCCCTTCTTAGCCATTTCTGCTCTCCCTCCCTCATGGAAACCA
The DNA here is from genome assembly GCF_964662115.1 of Mustela nivalis. NCBI lineage: Eukaryota > Metazoa > Chordata > Mammalia > Carnivora > Mustelidae > Mustela > Mustela nivalis. Next base: position 161,068,019 of record NC_139020.1, read on the forward strand.
CGATGCTGACTTTTTCCACCTTCTTGCCTATGCTTGAGGGCTTTTTTGTTTTGTTTTGTTTTTTGTTTGTTTGTTGTAAAATGGGAGCCATGTGGTATTTTGCATTTAACTTCTTTAGCTCAAGATAATATGTTTGACACCCATGTTGTTGCCTACAGTTGTTGCAGTGGTTCATTTAAAAAGACTGCTCTGTATTATTCCATTGTCAGAATAAATCATGGTTTATTAATCTATTCTAGCATGAGAGGACACTTGGGCTATTTTCAGTTTTTGGCTGTGATGAGGACAGTTGTTGTGAACGTTCTTAATGGAGTCTTTTGGATGATGTAGGCATTCATGTTGGGTATATACATGGGAGTGGAACGTGACATGGCCATTTTTCCAAAGTATACCACCAGTTTGCATCCCCACAGCAGTGAGTGAGTGTTCCAGTTGCCCCGCATCTTTGCCAACTGGATGTGGTTGTTCCTTTTCATTTTAGCCAATCTGGTGGATAGGTAGTGGTGTCTTGTTCTGATTTTAATTTGCATTTTCTCTTAACTTAGGATGTTGAGCACATTTTTTGTATTATTGTTGGACATTCCATTGTCATTTGCTCATTTTTAAATTGCCTTTCTTTGTCTAACTGGTTCTAGGAGTTCTTTATGTATTCTGTGTGTCTTTTGTTGGATCACACATTATCTTGTTTTATTGTGTAACTTTTCTTCCCATTTTAAAACATTTTATTTTTTATTTTTTTTAAAGATTTCTTTTTTGAGAGAGAGACAGTGAGAGAGAGAGTGTGAGCAGGGGAAAGGGTGGAGAGAGAAGCCGATGCCCTACTGATCAAGGAGCCTGATGTGGACTTCGATACCAAGACCCTGGGATCATGACCTGAGCCCGGAGGCAGATGCTTAACCAACTGAGCCACCCAGGCAAACTTTATTTTAGAGAGAGAGAGAGAAAGAGAAAAAACACGTGCAAGTTGGAATGGGGGGCAGGGGAAGAAGGGGAAAAGAGTCTTTAAGCAGACTGCTCTGAGCACAGAGGCCCACTCAGAGCTCGAACGCACGACCCTGAGATCATGACCTGAGCTGAAACCGAGAGCCGAAGCCTAACCAACAGAGCCACCCAGGCACCCCATCTTTCCACTTTCTTAATGATGATATGTGATGAGTACATTGCAAATGCTCTCTTGTGAGGAGCACAGAAATCCCTAATTTTAATGAAATGTAATTTCTTGATCTTTAATTTTATGTATTTTGTGTCCTTTTACAGAAATTTTTGTCTACTCCAGATTCATGAAGTTATTTTCCTCTTTTAATGTGTTTCACCTTTCACATTCGATCGTATTTAGATCTGTTTCTTTAGGCAGTGTGGATAGGAATCAAAATTCAGTCTTTTTTTCAAATGCATATTCAGCTCACCCAGCACCAGGTGTTACAAAAGCCATCTTTCCCGCCACAGCCTTGTTGGCTTTGTCAGGAAGCAGGGGCTTTTGTGCCCATGGTGAGGATGGGAAAGGAGCCCTAAGAGTGGGGGGGCCCTGCTTCCCCTGGAGTAGCTGCTGCAGAGGAACTTGAACTCCCCCCTGCCTCCCTCCTCCTCACCCTCTCCTTTGCTTGCTTCAGTGCGCTGCTCAGGGGCTTGTCCTCTGGAGTGTGCGGCTGCCCCTGGCTGGGCTTGTGGTCTGGGGCAAGTGGGGCCTCCTCTCTGGGTGGCTGCCTGCTCATCTGTAAAATGGGGATGCATGTGGGACCCTCTTTCTGGAACTGGAGGGGAGATGAAGTGGCTGCAAGCTGGGGTCCCCAGGGGGCTCGGCCAGGGCAGAGACCCAGCCTCCAGCCCGTCAACAAGAGCAGCCCAGCGCCACTGCCATTGGGCAGTGGTGGGCAGGGAGTAGACACCACTCCACAAGGAAACCAGGTGATGGGAGGTGCTGGAAAGAGCAACGGAGACTGGGGGCTGCCCTTTCCGGTTGGGGTTGGGAGGAGAAAGGCATCTTGAAGGGGCTGAGTTGGGGGGCCGTGGTGGGTGGGCTCAGCCCAGGTTGGTTGTCACTATTGTGCCTGTGATCCTGGCTCAGGAAGATGAAGCTCGGGAACTCTTCTTGTTTGTCCACTTTACAGTCCCTGTAAGAGGACTCCAGGTGCTCCCAGGGCCTGCAGGTACCCACTCCCCGCCCCCAAGAACGCCAGGCTGCTGGGAGCAGAGAGCTGCAGCTCTGGGCTGTTTGCTCAGGCCTCTCAAACATCCTGACCAAACAGGGCGCTGGCGGAGATGACCCACTCATCACCCTCCTGCCAGGTGCCCAGGTTTTTCCGCAGCATTTCCAAAGCCAACATTCTTTAGGACTTTGATGTCCAGGGAGAGGGGACTGTCCGAAGGGGTCGTGACCTCTGAGCTGGATTGTTTAGGGCACCCATTGTTCTGTGATCAAAGGTGACTACAATCTCTAGAATCTCAGAATCTTTTTATAACAGAATGTGTCTTGAATGGGCAATACCTGCATACGATAAGAAACGCATAAAAAATACAAAAGGGGCGAACAGTGAAATGTTAGTGGGCTTCCTCCCTCCCACGGTCAGGTCCTGCCCTGAGCCAACCACTGTTACCAGGGTCTTGGCTGTCCTTCCAGAAATAGTCCATGTATGTCCGTGTATCCCTTTAAAATGAAAAGGGATAACTTTTTTTAAAAAAATATTTTATTTATTTATTTATTTAGTCAGAGAGGGAGCAAAAGAGCGAGCACAAGCAGGGGGAGTGGCAGGCAGAGGGAGAAGCAGGCTCCCTGCTTGGGAACCCGCCGTGGGGCTGGATCCCAGGACCCTGGGATCATGACCTGAGCCACCCAGGCGCCCCTGTTCTCAATTCTTCATAGTACATTCAGAAATCAGACCATATAAGTGCAGGAAGATCTACCTAATTCTTTTTAACATCTACATAAGAGTGGACAGAAATACATCAAATTATTTAATCACTGCCCTGTTGATGAGATTTTGGTTGTTCCTCACCTTTGCTCTCACAAATTCAGGGGTAGCAAACATTACTGTCCAACTTGTTTATGTCTGTGGGCGAGATTAGATTTCTGGATGGAGAAGTGCTGGGTCACTTTTTTTTTTTTTTTTTTTTTTTTTTTACAATGCAATGCATTATTATTAGTTTTTTAAATTGCAGTGATATACACATAACATGATATTGGCCACGTTAACTAGTTGTAAGTCAGTGAGATATGTTCACATTGTGCAAGTATATTAATCCATCTCCAGAACTTAATTTTTGAGCTTTTATTTATCTATTTGATGAAGAGAGCACAAGCAGGGGGAGCAGCAGCGGGAGAGGGAGAAGCAGATCTCCCCTCCCCCTGCCCCGAGCAGGGAGACTGATGCAATGCCGGGCTTGATCATAAGACCCTGGGGTCATGACCTGAGCCAAAGGTAGATGCTTAACTGACTGAGCCACCCAGGTGCCCCATTCCAGAACTTTTTCATCTTCCTGAACTGAAATCCTGTGCCCATCCAAGCTGACTTCCCATCCGTCCTCCTCCAGCCTCTGGTAACCTCTTTGCTACTAAGGAGCGTTTAAAGCGGGCCGCTGTTGGAGGTACCAGCTGTGGGGACAGAGGCTGTGGCCCGACTGCCCTGCCCATCTGCTCCATCATTCTGACCATCCTGACTTCCATGCACATGAGCTCCTTCCTTTTCTTTAGAGCTGTACAGTTGTTTTGCTTTTCCCCATTTTTGAACTTCTTCTAAAAGGCAGTCTGTGGTCTTCTTCTGTGACTTGCTTCTCCCCCTGCCCAAGATCCTGTCTGTGATTCATCTGTGTTGTTGTGTATGGTTGTAATGAATTTGTGCACATCATGTGGTCCTGCCAGGGCCCAATTCCACCCTTTCTCTTGTTGAGGCGTCCTTGAGTTTTCTGCAGTTTGGGGCTTATGTTTGTGGGGGTCCAGGTGGAGACCACGGACACCTGTTTCTCCTGGGCGTGTACCTGAAAATGAGATCACAGTGTCATTGGCTCTGGGTATTGTCCACCTTCCCAGACGAAGTTAATGGTTTCCCAGAGTGGGTCTGTTCTCCCTCTGTTGCTCAGGGATGTCGGAGGCGGCTTCCTGCCAGAGTCTGTGAGGCAGACGGCTGGCAGAGCCTTCGGAAGCCAGAGTGATGGGGGCCGTCCCATGTCACTGGAGGCCAGAGAGAGGGTCACGGCTGCAGCTGTCACAGCGGGAGAGGCCCCTCCCCTTCAGCCCTCACTCGCAAATAATCAGCAGGCGAGGGACACTGCACGCCCTCTGGCCCAGGGCTCAGGCCAGGTGGCAAAGTGGCCAGAAATGGGGGAGTCCGCGGAAACCCAGAGGCAAGCAGAAAAGGCCGGGGAAGGGATTGCCGAGAGCCCCACCAGCTTCCTGCGCTCAGGGGGTTATTGTCCATCCATTTACCGGTCAGTTCCTTTGTTCCTTGACTAATTCACTGGTGAGCATTCCACAAACACATGTGTGCCAGGGCCAGGGAGGTACTGGTTCCCAAGCGCCTGTTGTTGGCCAGGCACTGAAGAGTCTCACTGCCCCACTTTGTGAAGCGTGGCAGAGAGAGGTCATTTGCCCATTTTACAAGCAAGGAAATGGAGGCTCAGAGGGTGAGTGACATGTCTGTGTCCCCTTAGCCCGTGCTCCCCTCTGGCCCCCTTGCTGGAGAGGCGGTCTGGGCCAGGTGGGTGGGCCACACTTTCATTCTTTTCCCGCATTTTCTAAGTCTGTGCACTGGGCTGTGTATCTTAAACTCTATTTACACATCTGGAAAATCAAAATAATCATCCAACATCATGTTGTTGATGTAAGCTTTTCGTGAGATCGTCTACACCGAGGGCCTGGGCTGCTTGATTCAGCCCCAGGCCTTGGGAGCCTTAAGAGGACTCAGATCCATTCTTGATTCCTGAGACCTTCTGAGTCTGGTGGTTAAGACAAGCATGTCACCTGACAGCAGGGACATCACAGTGGAAGCCTGTATCAAGTGCTGGTGTGAATGAAGCCAGAAGTGGGGGCTTTTGGTCCCCCCAGTTTGGAGGTGAGTACCAGTGGGAGCCCTGCAGATGGAGAGGCAGGGAGTCCCACGTGGATTGGCTGGTTAGGGATGGTGAGTGGGACAACGCAGAGATAGGCGTTGCCCACCTGGACCAGCGTGCAGAGACAGAGTGGCAAAGAGAAGCATATAGGGCTAGGATTGAGGGTCAGAACTGGACGTGACTCTGGGCTGTGACTGTCCAACCAGGGAGGGGTGCTTCGTCCTGGAGGGCAGTGGCCTTCCGGTAGGGGTTTGTGGACCACAGGTTCCCTGAGCCGATTGGGACCAGGGAAGGCCGGGGAAGTAGGGTGTGTGATGAGGGTTGGCATAGAGGTGAGTTTAGATCCAGAAGTCAGAGAGCTTCTCTCTGAGGAGGTGAGAACCCTGAAGGAGAAGGGCTAGCCATGTTGACAGTGCTGGTGGGAAAGGGCACAGGAAAAAGGCAGAGGATTCCAGGCAGAAAGCAGAGTCCACGGAAAGGATCTGGGGCAGGATTGAGCCCAGGGAGTTCAAGGAGTGGAGAGAATGTGTGGGAAAGAGGATCAGAGAAAGGAGATGAAGTGGAGCAGTCAACAGGTCTTTGTAAAGAAAGGGGAACTCTTGGGGGCCTATAGGCCAAGGAGAGACACAGTCTGATTTATTATGTGTGAACTCATTCTGGTGCCCTCTGGACAAGGGCCTGGAAGAGGACACCTGAAGGAACAGGGACCATGTTGGACCAAGAGGTGGTGGTGGAGTGAAGGGCCCGGTGGGTGGACTGGGATGCACTTTGGAGATGGCCTGCTGAGTGACGGAGGGAGATGGGAAATGGGGAATGGGTGCAGGAGGGTTCTGAGGTTGCCAGGGGCCCTTCACTGATGCAGGGGAGACCTTGGGAAGAGGTGGTTTGAGGGAAATCAGTTGCTGAATAGTTCTGGCAGTGAGAGCACTAGGGAGCACTGTTGGTGGTTCCTTAGCCAGCTGTGGTGTGTGTACACGAAACTACAGCTGAGACAAATGTGTGTATGGGGGGGGGGTGCGAGGTAGAGCAGGTACTTGGAGCTTGGCGCTGGATGAGATCAGCCAGGGCCAGGGTGGAGATGGAGAAGGGAAGAATCCTGGGACTGGACATCTGAATGGTGGTGCTTGGGAACTTAAAAAGAACTAGAGAGAAAGACAGAGGCTGGGGACCTCAGAGGGGCTGATCAAGGAAGGAGACCTGGAAGAGAGGGCCTTTGGGCTGAGTCTTCCAGCACTGGGATGGGGAAGGAGGGTGTGTCTTCTGGATGAGGAGACGGGGGTACACATCTTATGCAGCTTTGCCTGGCCCTGCCTTCCACATCTTGGACAGTACCAAGCAGCGCCAGGCTTGGTCCCTCCTGTTCCAAGTGGGTGGCCCTCCCAGCATATGGGTTCATGGCCTCTTGAGTTCCTTTGTCTGAAACAGAGGGAAGCCAGGGTGGGAAAGGCCAGTGGAGAATGGTGGGATGTCTGCCAAACGCAGGCTGAAACCTGGCTTCTGATCAAGGAGGGGGCAGGAAGAGAACACCATTCAATCCACAGGGAAGCAGAACCCGCTCTCAGGCTGATGCTGGTCAGATTCTCAGACAGGGCCTTCAGGATCAGCTATATCAAGTCATCCATGCCATGGATGTGGGAAAGCTGAGGCCTGGAGAGGGGAAACTGAGGTTTGGGACTTCTGACTCACCACCTTATCTGTGAAGTGGGGAGACAAGAGTACTCACTCATCATAACTGTAAGGATGAAAGTGCTTGGACCCAAGGCTGGCACTAGCCTGTACTTCATTTCTGCTCTTACAGTTATTTCAGTAGGGCACCTATCTCAAGTCACTTGGCTAAGACCCAGGGATCCACTGCAATCTCCTGATCTCACTCAATAAGGCAGTCTTGGAGAAGACTTATGGAGTAAGAGTTCAGTCCAGTACAAGAAAGACGTGAACTATGCAGAGAAAGGACAAACTGCTGAGGTAGCGTGAGCTCCCCATCCACAGAAGTATTCAAGTGAGGCATGACTCCCACATGCCCAGAGTGTAATGAGAAAGGATTAAGCATGGAATAGTGGCATCACTTTTAGTGGCCACAGAGATTCTAGTGTCTTTGTAGAGAAAGAAGTGGGTTAAGAAGTAATTTCATAAATAATCAAGATTTCACACAGTGACAAATGCTATGAGGAGTCTTAAAAATGAGTGATGTGATGACAGTAACTGGGGCTGGTTGGATATGATGTCTCTTGCATCTTTACACTTTTATTGTATTAAGTTTTCTTTTTTATTTGTGGATACTCTGTTTAGTGTTGTCCTAGAGATACTAGCAGATGCAATAATTCAAGGAAAAAAAGAGACAGTTATGATGAGTGTGTATATATATGTGTACACACACACATAGACTTATGTGTATGTATATGTATATGTATGTATATATGTATATGTACACATAGGTATGTATGTATATGTACATATAGGTGTGTGTATGTATATATGCATACATATGTATATACATAATGGAATATTACTCAGCCATAAAAAGGGAGATCTTGCCATTTTTCAAGAACATGGATGGATCTAACAGGTATTATGCTAAGTGAACTTAGTCAGCCAGAGAAAGACACACACAGTATGATCTCACTTACATGTGGAATCAAAAAAGAGCCAAACTCAAAGAAACAGGAGTTGTTTGGGGGCTGCCAGGGAATTGGGGGGAAGTTCTGGGAAGATGGAGAGATGTTGGGCAAAGGGTACAAGCTTGCATCCAGTTATAAGATGACTAAATTCTGGTGATCTATGGCACAGGACGGTGACTAGTTACCAATACTGTATTGTGTACTTGAAAGTTGCTGTGAGACCGACTAGATCTTAGCACGTTCTCACCACAAACAACAACAACAAAAAGGAAACTCTATGCGATGGTGGTTGTATCCCCTCACATTGGTGTAGCAATCCCCTCTCAGTATTTATTTGTGTCTGTAGGCATTTTTATTACATTTCTGACTTCGGTGGGACAGGTGTCTAGTGTTTCATCGCCGAGAGTGACATTTGCTATTTGTTTCTGGTAGATAATTCTTTTCATTCCTCCTGGTACAGATCTCAGGTTGTTACTGAAACTTATTTCCCCTCTTCTACAGAAGGGCCTTGAAACCTAGAAAAGTTTAATAACTTGAAATGCCCACTCTGCAGATGAAGCTGGCGATTCTTACTAAGCTAGCACTCTTTTCCTGGAACCTTGCAGTCTGCTGACATCCACCGGCACATTTGTTCCTTGCTAGATGACGTGTACTGCTCAGGGATATTTAGAGTTCTTTCTAGGCTTTAGCACTTCTGCAGCTAAAGGTCCTTGGAGTAGAGGAGGACACTAAGACTTCAGAGAAAGGAAATAGCTATCCATGGTAGCCTTAAGATGTGGGCTCAGGCTCAAAGTTATTCCGTTACACCCCTGTTGTTGCCCTAGCACGGATATAGGTATTCTAGATGAGCTTTACCTTTTTTGGTTTAAAATTTTTTATTTTAAATTTTATTTTAAAATTTAAAAGGATAATGGCATGCAATGTATTAGTTTCAGGTGTACTAGATCAATTTAACAATACAGTACATTGTTCAGTGCTTATCACAATGAATGTAGTCATCATATAATGTTAATTACAACATTATTGACTATATTCTCTAAGCTGTACTTTTCATCTCCATTTATTTCATAACTGGACGTGTTTCTATTTCGTAATCCTCTTTATCATTTCACCCATCCCCCCACCACCTCCCCTCTGGCAACCACCAGTTTGCTCTCTGCATTTAAGATTCTGTTTTCTTTCTTTAGTTCTTTTTATTTGCGTATTTGCTTTGTTTATTACTTTCCCCATGTAAATGAAATCATATGGTATTTGTTTTCCTCTGTCTGGCATATTCCATTTAGCATAATACCCTCTAGCTCCACCCATGTTGTTGCAGATGGCAAGAACTCATTCTTTTTTAGGGCTGAGTCATGTTCCATTGTCTATCTGTACCACATCTTATTTATCCATTCATCCACAGATGTACATTTTGGATGCTTCCCTATATCTTGGATGTTATAAATAATGTTGCAACAACAGAGGGGTGCAGTTATCTTTCAAATTAGTGTCTCGTTTCCTTTGGGTAAATACCCAGTAGTGGGATTACTGGATCATGGGGTATTTCTATTTTTAATTTTTAGAGGAATCTGCATACCATTTTCCACAATGACTGTATCAGTTTACATTCCCACCAGCACACCCAAGGGTTTCCTTTTTGCCACATCCTTACCAAAACTTGTTGTTTCTTGTTTTTTGTTTTTTTTATTAGTGGCCATTCTGACAGGTGTAGGTGATATCTCATTATGGTTTTAATTTGCATTTGCCTCATCATTAGTGATGTTGAGCACCTTTTTAATGTATCTTTTGGCTTAGATGTGCTTTATCTTGGCATGTCATTTATTTTTAGACCTCAGAAGCAAATGGTTGCATTATTTATACTTATCTTCTGGCACCTCACACATTATTGTTTCTTTAAGACTCTCCCTTGTTTTATTTATGTATTTATTCTCTTTTATCCCTTTTCCCCATTGCTGACTTCTGCCCCACCAGAGGCAACTGTTCCCCTCTGTTTAATTTGCATGTGTGTGTGTTTTTAATTAATGTGCAAAATGTGTGTTTTAATTTTGTTCTCAGTATTTTTCATTTGTGTAACAGATCTCACTTGGTTTCTTCCTTCCCCCCACCCCAGTGCTTTTTTTTGTACCACTCCATATTTTGTGGGTACATTTAATCTGTTATTCCTGACAGCTGTGGGGTCCTCCATGGAGGACATCCCCAAATTGTATCCAGCTACTCCTCCACTGATGAACACCCACTTCCACAAATGACACCAACATCTCGCATCCTTGTAGTGGTCACATTTTGGGTCTGGCTGAGGACTTCCCTGGAGTGCACAGCCACGAGTAGAACCTCTGGGTCCAGGATTTTATGTGTACTTAATTGTGTCTGCGGTGCCTTATCTCCTTCCAGACCCGCCGCGCCAGGGACCACTTCTACCCCCGGGCATGAGGGTTCTTACCTGTGCCTGGCATGTGGCACGCTTTCTGATTTTCCCATTTTTTTTTTTAAAGATTTTATTTATTTATTTGACAGAGAGATAGAGAGACCACAAGTAGGCAGAGCAGCAGGCAGAGGGAGAGGGAGAAGCAGGCTTCTCACTGAGCAAGGAGCCTGATGCAGGACTCAATCCCAGGACCCTGGGATCATGACCCGAGCTGAAGGCAGATGCTTAAGGACTGAGCCACCCAGATGCCCCTGTGCCTTTCAGTTTTAAGACATTTCCCTACCCCTGCCTCCTCCTGCTCTCTTAGCTACACAAATATTTTCTCCACTAACTTCCCTAGATGAGGTTTGTTTTTTTTTTTTTTAGAGAGAGAGCAAGCGTAAGTGTGGGGGGAGGGCAAAAGGAGGAAGAGAGAGAACCTTTTTTTTTTTTTTTAAGATTTTATTTATTTATTTGACAGACAGAGATCACAAGTAGGCAGAGAGAGAGAGAGAGGAGGAAGCAGGCTCCCCGCTGAGCAGAGAGCCCGATGCGGGGCTCGATCCCAGGACCCTGGGACCATGACCTGAGCCAAAGGCAGAGGCTTTAACACACTGAGCCACCCAGGTGTCCCGAAGAGAGAGAATCTTGAGTACACTCCCTGCTCAGCTGGATCTTGCTACCCTGAGATCATGACCTGATTGAAATCAAGAGTTGGATGCTCAGCCCACTGTGCCAACCAGGCGGCCCTCCTAGATGAGTTTTGATCTTCCCTCGCTGCTGCTATTTCTTCTTATGTCTTATCCTATCTTGGTGTCTTAGGTCAGGTTCCTTAGAAGCAGATCCTGAGTGGCGGCTGGGTGGCTCAGTCATTTAGGCGGCTGCCTTCAGCTGAAGATCATGATTCTGGGGTCCTGGAACCGAGCTGTGTTGGGCTCCCTACTCAGCAGGGGGTCTTCTTCTCCTTCTCCCTGTGCCCATACTTCCTGCTCGTGTGCCCTCTCTCTCTCTCTCTCAAAAGTAAATAAATAAAATCTTAAAAAGAAAAAAAAAAAGCCAACAGAGCCTGATTTGAGGGTTTTGTGCATGTAGTTATTCATTTGGAGAATCGGCCTGGGGAGGGGGCAGGGAAGGAGCTAGCTGATACCCTCCAGATCCCTTTGGGAGCTCTGGAGTGTGAGTGGCCCCCAGCACTGTCCCCTTTGAGGCAGGGCTGGGTTTTTGTCAGTAGTAGTCAGTAGTCACTGATTGGCCATAGCTCTGCCAACCTCCTCCCCCGTGGGGGGTACTTAACCTCGCAGGCAGCTCTCCAAAGCCCATTGTCCTTGGGAACTACCAGTGGCCACCAAGCACAGCAGCCTTAGGGGGTGGGGGACAGAGCGAGTTACCTTCCCTGGGAATGGGGGTCCAGACAGCACCAGCTGTCTCTGAACATCTTGGAACCAGGTGCCTCCTCTAGAGTGGTGACCTTGCCTGTGTTGCCCCTCCACTCCAGTGTCCACAAAGGATCTGATCGAGACGTGCTGTGCTGCTGGACAGCAGTGGGCCATCGACAATGACGAGTGCCTGGAAATCCCCGAGAGTGGCGCGGAGGGTGATGCCTGCAGGTAAGGTGGGCACCCCGGAACAGGCAGAGCTGCCCGTTTACCTTTTCCAGATTCTAGCTTGCTTTGGCCTGTGGGCCCTGGCAGTACAAGGGGAGCGCAGTCTCCACGTTTCTCCACGTGCATGTTGTGGCTGCTGTGAGCCCACCGGCCAGGCTTACCCCAGGAAAGAGAGCCTAAAGGCTGGCTGCAGGAATATACCAGCCACGCACATTTGTAGCCTGCCTGACAAGTGGGGTTAAGACGGTATGCTTTGGAGCCCGTGTTCAAGGACTGGTACCACCTGGGAGTGGGGAGGGGCCTCACTCACTGTGTACTGCTCAGACCCCATGAGATTTTCTTCCTCAGCTTTGAACCAGGAGCCTTCAGCCCTCTTTTTTTCCCCCACTCTGCTATCCTGGGGTCTCCAGAAGTCTGGCCCCTCACTGTCCTCTGCTGTCTGTGTGGATTGTTTTTACTGACTCTCATGTTCTCTGCAAAGGAATAATTTGTACCTTTGCCCCTTTGGCACTAAGTGTGGAAAACGTCTCGTTCAGCCATTCACCTCTCCCTTTTTCCTAGGGAGGACTTCTTTCCCAGCCTACTTATTTTTCTCAATAAGGACAAGGTCCAGAGAGGTGATGTGATTCACCCAAAGCCGCACTGCTCCCTGGGAGCATGGCCAGAGTCAGAGCCCCTGTTTTCCCAATGTCTAGCCCTCTGTGCCTCTTTTAGAGACATTTAAATTCTAACCTTGTCCTTTTCCCTTCCCTTTTGTCATCCTACCAGTTTGGGGACGACTTAGGAGTTAGAGCGTGCCTTATCAAAGAATTTGGAGCTTAGGGGCCCTGACTTCTGCTTGTATTCCTCTTGTGATGGGAAGCTCACTACTTCATAGATAGGCATTTCTGTCACTGAATAGCTCCCACTGGGACATGCCCTTTCTCAATTGAGACTAAACTCCACCTCCCAGTAACCCCCATCTTTGTGTGCTGGCTCCCCAGAGCAGCCCTACAGATATGGGGCGTCATGGCCGGGGGACCTGGAGGCTGCTGTCTTCCAGACTGAGCTGCCCTGTGCTTCCTGGGGTTGAGTCTGCCTATCCTTCTGAGCCCTGTGGGGATCTGGAATGCTGACCCTTCCCACACTGGTCAGGGATAGACAGCGTGAAGTCCCCTGGGCCCCAGGCCTGAGTGTTGTTGATGGACCTCAGACACAGAACCCTCGTTCTTTGGTGGGGGTGGGGGAAGTGCCACCAGCACAGGCCTTGCTTGCTGTGGACCTCTGGCAGGGGCTGCCTTCTCTGAGCTTCATTTTATTCTCTGGGAAATGGGCCCGGTCATTCCTCCTGGAAGGGTCACTAGGAGGATGGGGTCCGGTGCTTGGGCAGAGCTGAGGGACCTCTCTGTTGCAGGACAGCCCAGAAGCACTGCTGCGTGTCCTACTTGAAGGAGAAGAGCTGCATGGCTGGCGTCATGGGGGCCAAGGAGGGCGAGGCCTGTGGGGCTGAGGACAATGACACGTGCGGTATCTCCTTGTACAAGGCAAGCCCGACCTGTGCATCTGTAGCCTGGGCCTGAGGCCCTTGCGGGCTGGGGTTCGGCTCCCTGTGGGACTCCTCCATAGGAGGTTTGGGGGAGCCTCTTCATCTGGAGAGAAGCCGTCCTCAGCTCTCACTGCGGCCAGCTCACTCAGGAGCTACTCGTCAGACAGCAGCCTGTCCTGGGCCGTGTTCGGCATTAAGGATATAGAAACAAACAGCCCATGATTAGTCCTGTCCTCACAGGGCTTTCTCTTTCTGTTTCTTCTTTTTGTATCCGATTTATTTCACTCTGCTTCACATCCTCAAGGTCACCATGTTGTAGCGTGTGTTAGGCGCTCTTTCTCTTTCAAGGCTAGGTAACCATCCATTGCGTAGCTGTGACATGTTCCTCTGACGGCTGTTGGGTTGTTTCTGCCTCTTGCCTCCTGTGAATAACGCTGCCCTGACTGTGGTGCTGAGAAGAGCCTTTCTCCTGAGGACAGACAGTGCTCCCCTTCCACCATTCTGGCTAGAACTTAGTCCGGGGTCCACACTGCGCTTCTAGGGAGGCTGGGGAATGCGGTCTTTCTTCTGGAGAGTTCACATGAGGCCCCAGGCTGCCTCCTGGGGACCCTGAGGGAGTCCCTCGGGCTTACAGTCCATGGGAAAGGCGGATGGGCTCTGAGGGGCCGGTGGGCTGTGGGCAGTGATGCGTGTCTCTCTCCAGCAATGCTGTGACTGCTGTGGCCTAGGACTCCGTGTGCGGGCCGAGGGCCACTCATGTGAGTCTAACCCCAACCTGGGCTACCCCTGCAACCACGTCATGCTCTCCTGCTGTGAAGGGGAAGACCCCCTCATTGTGCCCGAGGTACGCCGGCCCCCAGAGCCCGAAGCCATTCCACGGAGAGGTGAGTGAGGGGCAGAGATAGCCGTTGGGGCTTCCAGCTAAGGCTGGGTGTCCTCTTGTTTTCTGGGGGACCCTGGGGTCTATTGTCACCTGTGGCTGAAGTCCAGGCTCTGCTCTGGCTGGAGTTCTTCTGTGGCCTCCGATGGTGGCCTCTGCCCTGTTACTTCTGAGACGGTGGTCCCATCCAGCTAAGTACGTACCATCCGCTCCACCCCCCAAAACGCCAGCTTCCGGCCACCCTTCCCCTCCTCACTCCCCTGCCCTCCCATGTCCACCAGCACCTCCACACATTTTCCTCTTTTACTCTTCTACCCATTTCGTGCTCTTCCAGCCACTCTTCTACCTATTTCCTGCTCACTGGCACGTCCTCCTTACCCTGGTTCATTTCTCCACCCATTCATCCTGCTACACTGTCTATTCCCGTACCCTCATCTGGCCATTCACACGTCCTTCCTTCTGTTCGTGTATCTACCCAGCCACCCATTCATCCACCCGTCCACTCACCCAGCCACTTACCCTTCTGCCCGTCCATCTGTCTGTCCATCCATCCATCCATCCGTCCTTTATCTGTCTGCTCATGTATTCACCCACCCAGCCAGCAGAAACCTTTCACTTATTCATTTACCTTCATCCATCTGCCCTCTATCCTTGTCAGCTAGGCCATCCCGTGTCTTCAGGGTACAGGACAGAACCAGTACAGAGAATGCATTCAGAAACTGTGCCCCACCCACCTGATCAGCCCCTTCCGGGATAGCACTGTCGTTCTCCCTGAATCTTCAGCGCTTGGCCCTTTAAGTCACTAGCAAATGACTGATGAATGATGGGTTTGTTTGATGGCCTCCCCTTCACCACCATGAACCCTTTGAGGGCTCCATGGACCTGTGTCCTCTTCCTCTGTGCCCCTGCCCAGGGCCTGCCCCCACACTACCATTGACTGTGTGCACAGGAGCTTGGGTGACAGTGCAGAGCCTGGAGCCGGAGCCGTCTCAGACCTTCCAGCCTTCCGTGTCTCTGGGGTCTCCTCTTTCCTCTGACTTCCATGTGCTATGGTCCCTCTGATAGCCACCATGTCCAGCTTCTGTCACCCTAGCCAGGGATGTCAACAGGACTTGTGACTGTTAGCCTTCTTCGTGCCTGTGAGCCAGCAGGAGCCTGATGAGGATGTCCCAGGGAACCCACAAGGACTCTGCTAAGAGGGACTGGGCAGCCTTACCAGGCTAGCGTGGACACAGATCCGCATCCAGTCCTAGGAAATACCACTTGCCCGGGTTGGCTGTAGGGGCCTGGTTGAACGGGGCTGTGAAGGTCTGGTTAGTACCCAGAAGGGTTGGGTTCAAGGTCAAGTTTGGGAGGAAGTTTGGCCTTGAGAGTAACAGGGTGGGGAAAGGGCCAGCCAGGGTCCAGAGTCAGAAGTGCATGTTCCTCTTGTCCAGTGGAGAACTGGTGGATAACCTAGGTCTCAGGAGACACAGATGGTAGGGTCAAACTGACCTGGGTTCCCATCCTGCTCAGGTGACGTTGGGCAAATCATTTTGCTCCTCTGAGCCTCAGTTTCCCTTCTGCCAGGAGCATTGTATGAAGAGCATGCTGGTGAGGGCGGGCTGAGTGTGAACCCTAGAAATGTTGCCTAGCCTGTGGCATGCTCGGCAGAGTCCTGAGCCCAAACCTGTCTGCTGCCTACCTGTAGTGCCTGATCTCTGGGCTGGACCACCAGCTGCCACAGCCCTGTCTGCATGCACTGGGCCAGGGCTGATTGGCCCGGAGCACAGTGTAAACATGCTCAATAGGAAACATGTTTCTTAGACGTGACCTCATGGCAGTTGGTTTCTTGGATGGCTTGGCTGCCTGGGGCCAGGGAGCAAGGCTAAAGGCCCGTGCCTATTGGGGACATGGAGGCCTGTGGGTTCTGTTCCCTATTCTGCTACTGGCATATGAAGAGCCTTCAAGGCAGCTCAGCCCCAGGAGCCTTCTCTGCCACTCCCACCTGCTCCCCACTGCAGAGGGGACAGGAGAGACCAAGCACTGCCCAAGGGGACATGGCTGCGGAGGGCCCAAGTGAGAGTTCAGATCCCCATCTGACAGAACACATGTTTGGGTCCTTTCTGTTGCTAGGGGTGGGCCTCCCAGATGTCACTGAGATCAAGGGTCTGGATCCAGTTCAACACTTCAGCCAAAGCTTTCTGGGGACTGTTATGGGCCTGGTCCTGTCATACTGCAGGCAATAAAGACTTGGATGTGGCTCTGATGGGTTTATTCTTCTTGCTAGAGGTCTGTTTCTTTTTCCATCCATCCATCCATCATTCACTCACCCCTCCTTCACCATCTGTCATCATCATCATGCATCCATGCTTTGTCCATCTGCGCTATCTTAGCTGGGCACACAGAAGATCCTCAGGAGGACCTACACTGATTTCCCAGGGGCCTATAGTGTCAGCCACCTGCTAGGGCCAACCTGTGTTCCATCACGAGGACTCACCCCCAGTCTGGTTGCAGAAGCAGAGCTGGCGAGCCGGGAGGCCCTATCCCTGGGCACAGAAACTGAGCTGCCCAACAGCCTGCCTGGCGATGACCAGGATGAGTGCCTGCTCCTCCCAGGGGAGCTGTGCCAGCATCTCTGCATCAATACCGTGGGTTCCTACCACTGTGCCTGCTTTCCTGGCTTCTCACTGCAGGATGACGGCCGCACCTGCCGCCCAGGTAAGGGCCCAGACGGCTGGGGCAGGGCCTGACCTTGCCCATGGAACGTGGTATTCCTGGGATGGGCATAAGGCTCCTTCCCCACCTGTCACCCTACACATTGGAACCCATGGGAACTGGAGGCCCCTAGTAAGGGGATTTGTAAGGCCACTTGGACAGATTGAAACTGTCTGCTCCATCTGACGCTCCATTTGCATGGGCGGCCCCAGCGCCCCACCCTAGATCCCAGTGCAGGGCCAGGACCCAGACCACAGAGCCTCCCAGCAACCCAACTCAAGCTATGTCCCCAGTACTGGGCCTGAGGTGGTCAGGCTTCAATAGGAAGCCTCAAAGCCTGCCTCAGTCCCTGGTCTGGGGAGCTTTCTGCCTGTCGGCTCTCCAAGAATAGACACATTTTTAGTCTAAAAACTCACTCCCCTCCTTCCTCTCCTCCTCTGCCTTAAATAGCTGTGAGATCCATCTTGCCTGGGGTACGTTGCTTTCTGAGCCTCAGTTTCCTCTCCTGTGAAATGACTAGGAGAAGATTAAACAAGGCAGTCTCTGTCCAATGCCTGGTATGGTGCCCTGGTTGTGAGAAGAGCCTGAGGCCAGGCTGAAGGCATGAGCTGCCCCTTCCTGTCCCCCTTGCCCCTGACAGACGGTGACCCCCCAAAGCCAGAGGCCGCAGAGGAGTCTGCACCGAAACCAGATTCCTCCCAGCTGGCCTCCAACACCATCCTGCTACCAGTGCCACAACCTAACACCTGCAAAGGTAACCTAGGCCATGGAGTGGATCTGGGCCGTGCAAGGGGCAAGCTCCCCAGTGCCAGGCATGCGCAAGATGGTCTCTTGCCAAAGGGGGGTTTCTGCTTTGGGGCTTTGGTTGGTCTCGCCTGTCTGAGGTCCGGAGTTGAGAGTGAAGCTGAGGAGGTGAGAGTGGGTAGGGGTAGAGCCTCGGGCCAGGATGTGACCCTAAGCAAGTCAGTTAGTGACTTTTTGCCTCAGGTCCTATAATACGGAAAGAATAGAATCCTTGCTTGAAAAACTGTCTTGGAGACTGTTGTGATACTGTGTGGAAAGTTCTCTTTGTTCTTCCTCTCTTCCCCTCTTCTTGTTCCTTCTATCTCCACATCCTTTCTCTCCTTCCTTCCCTGTCTTCTCCATCCCCTCCTCTCTGGCAGCATCATGACGCCAGGGAGGGGTTTGGTATCTGAGTGCCGGTGGTGATGGGAGATCCCAAACATCGTCCCCAGTACCACCCGGCGTACGAACCCGTTTACCAGGGGACCTCGTGGAGAGGACCGGAGTTGGGATTCCCTGGCTCCCAGGCCCTCCTTGAGCTGGAGGTGACAAGCCCGGTGGTCTCTGATCTGTTTGGTTTTTCCTCAGACAACGGGCCCTGTAAGCAGGTGTGCAGCGTCATTGGGGACACAGCCATGTGCTCCTGCTTTCCTGGCTATGCCATCATGGCGGATGGTGTGTCCTGTGAAGGTGAGTACACCCAGGGCCGCTCTCCTATGCACACCTGAGCTGGCCTGTGGCAGGGGCCCCAGAGTGAGGACGGGGCAAACGGCATGAGATGAGGGTGTTTTGGAGGTGAAGCTCTCTGACTTAGTAAGGGAATAGGTCTGGCTGCTCTGACGGGAGCCCCAGATGGAGAAGCTGAAATAGCTCTTATCTCTCCTGTCACCATGCCCAGGTGTGTGCATGCCATCCAGGTGTAGGCACAGGTGTGTGCCTGCTGTCCAGGTGTAGGCACAGGTGTGCACACGATGTCCGGTGTATGCATAGGTATGCACATGCTGTCCAGGTGTAAGCACAGGTGTGCACCTACCATCCAGGTGTATGCACAGGTGTGTACCTGACGTCCAGGTGTAGGCAGAGGTGCGTGCCTGCCATCCACGTTATGCACAGGTGTGTACCTGACGTCCAGGTGTAGGCACAGGTGTGTGCTTGCCGTCCAGGTGTGCTCACTGGCTGGCCAGGGCTTCAGGCCTCTTCCACCTTGTTCTGCCATTCTCTAGAGCAGTGCTTCTCAAACTTCAGCATGCCACAGAGTCACCTGGAGGCCTGGTAACAGCACAGATCCCGAGAATTACACAGAGTCCCCAGAGACCGTCACCCAGTAGGACTGGGTGGGTTCTGAGAGTTTGTGTTTCTGGACAAGGTCACTGGACAGTGAGCCTGGTCTGCTTTGCCGAGGTTGGATTGTGACCTCCTTGTCCTTTTTCCAGCCATGTGCGGAGAAAGAGGAGGGGAATACGTGCTACCCATTGTTGTAATGCAGGACTCAGAGGTGATGCTTGTCACCCCCCTACTTGTCTCTCTGGGAGTTGGAGCCCCAGTTGGATGGCATGTGCTCAGTTCTGTTATGGAAACCAAAGAAGGGGCAGTGGATCTTGGTAACTCTGCATTCACCAAAGGGCCAAAGAGAGACCAAAATCATGTCCTGCTAGGACCAGGACCGGTGGGACTCTGGAAGACAAGGACCGCCTGGTGTGAAACGGGGGCATTGGAACTGGCACCTGCTGGGGTGCTCCCCACAGTGAATGACACCTTGAGAGTAACCCAAGAGATCTCGAGATGACACCTCTTCATGTCTGGAGGCAGTACAAGCAGGGAGCTTGGAGATAGTCCAGGAAATGCTTTCTTTAGTTCAGGGTCAAGTTTAGGAGATGTGACTTTGGTGGGTGTCCACCAGTGCCCATGTCCCTGTCAGAAGCTAAAACCTCACAACTAGCCCTTTGGTGTTGAGACTATTCTGATGTCGATGAAAACCATCCATGTGCCCAGAGAGGGCAGGAGGCTGGTCCAGGGTGCACAGCATTGGCAGTGACTGGCAGACCTTTCTCCCAGGTGGTGGGGAGCAGATCTCAGGTGGCTTCTGGGTTTCCGTCCCAATCCCTCAGGGTCCTGAAGACGTGAGGAATGCATCTCTCCTGGGTCAGGACTCCTTTGGTCCCTGTCAGGCCTCAGGCCAGTGTCCGTGCCTGTCCCGGCCTCTGCAGGACCCCTGGCAGTAAAAGCTGCAGGGTCAAGGCCAGATGTTGTAGATGGCATTCTAAGGGGGCAGCCCGCCTGGCGGGGAGAGCCTGCTGGGCTCCACCCTGTTTAAAATAATCAAATAAGAGTTAACAACCATGAAAACCCAATAATTTTTTTTTTTTTAATGACCAGATTTATGGTTTCTCGTCAAACTTCTGCCCACAAGGGGTTCACAGTCCTGGTCTCCCCATACACAGAGCACAGGGCCCAAAGTGCCCCAATGAGCTCCCCTTGTCCCCAAACCCCTTTTCCTATATGTGTCACCAGCTTTGTCCACTAGGCACTTAAGTTCCAAACCCCTGCCGTTGTGTGGCTCCCTTGGCTGCTGTGGAGGTGGAAAGTCTCCAGAGCTGGTTGGGAGACAGCCTCTACCTACTACCCCCCCACAGTGCTGTGTGCTCATGGGCAGGCTGCCTAGCCTTTCTGAGCCTCACCTTGCAACCTGTCCTCACTGGGGTTCTGGCTCTGAAGGCCTTTTTGACCGTACAATCTCAGACTTGGGCCCAAAGTCCAGGGGGAGGACTAATGCTCTAGGAGGCCCTGGGCGGGTCCTTGCCCCTATCTGGGTCTCAGTTTCCCCTTTCTGTCATGGAAAGCTCCGTGACAGGCCACATCCCTCTAACGGCCCTTCTGTTTTTCCTCCTGCGGCCGTCACTAGACCAAGACGAGTGCCTGATGGGCACTCATGATTGTAGCCTGCGACAGTTCTGTGTGAACACCTTGGGATCCTTCTACTGTGTCAGCCACACGGTGCTCTGTGCCGAGGGCTTTATCCTCAACATGCATAGGAAATGCGTGGGTAAGCGAGAGCACCCGCCTGCCGCCACCGTCACGGCTCTCTGCTCTGCACCACGCCACGCCGCCACACCGTGGCCACATGCTAAAGGGCCTGCCCTTTGCATATGAGCTCTCAGCACCGCCGGCACCCCCCTTCCCCTGCTCCGTGTCATGCCCTATGTGTCCTGGTGTCCTGTCCTGCTGCTTCACCGACGCCCCTGGGAGGCTGCTTTACCTAGGGACATGCGTGCCCGAGAGTCAGAAAACAAATTCATGTGTGATGTGACTGGGTCATTGGAACAAGGAGACCCCATGTGCAGGCAGCAGGATGGAGTCCATGGGGTCTGGAGGTAGAGAGGCCCGAGTTTGAAGCAGGACCCCCCAGGAGCTCTGTGGCCTTGGACAATGTCTAGACCTCAGTTGCATTACCTGTAAAAAAGAAGGCATTGATCCTCCTTTGGAGATGATGGGACATGTGTGCAGCCTAGCACAGAGCTGGGGGCACAGTGAGCACTTGATATCAGCTGCTCCCTTGGGCAGGTGCCACTAGAATCCCCTCCAGAGGTGAATGGATGGAGTTAGGGTTGGGCAGACCTCGCACCTCAACTCAGTGTTCATTTGCTGTGTGACACTGAGCAGAGGTGCTCCCTCTCTGATCCTGTTTTCCTCGCCTCTAACTTTGGGGCCAGAGAACGGGGCAAGGGCTGTTACCCATCGGTACCCAGCTCCTGGCCTGAGCGTGGATATGGCCGGTGCTCCAAATGGTCCTTCCCTCCTGCCTTTTGGTGTATGTGTGGGCCAGGGGCTGGGGCTTCAGATGTGCCCCTGGGGGCAGTGAGGAGAGCAGACTTGATGCTCTCCCATGGCTCAGGGGTCTGATGTTTTCATGGAGGAAACATGATGGCCCTTAACACAGAGTTAGACCCAAAGCAGTAGGGACTTGGGGCAGATGGTTGGAAATGCTCCAGCAGAGACACAAGCAAAGGGAGAGGTCGCTCTCACTTGTGGTATCGGGACATACTCTCGTAGAAGGTGGCATTTGCACTGGTCTCCGAGGATGGATGGGACTTGGGACTCGGGAAGAGCATGCAGGGTGGAAGGGACAGCTTGAATAAAAGCACGGAGATAGACGCAGTGCAGAGTGTGTCCAGAGCACGCAATCAGAGCCCCGTCTGTCTTCTCTGTGCTTGGGGACCATGTCCAGCCCGGACATGTTCTCTTCCTCACCCTCTGCCGCTGGGCAGATGGGCCCACGGCACTGGGCTGAGGGGCGGCTGCAGACATCTTTGCCCCTGGCCTCCCGCTGATGGCACAACATGCACCCTTCCGAACCCGCTTCTTAGTGGCTGGGCATCTCTTCCTGTCTGGGTCATGTCTGTGTGTGGATGTCTGGGAAGGTGGATCCTGCCTGGGCCTGCAAGCACCCTTCACAGGGTGCCCTGGTCATGCCCGGGGGTGTGGGCTCCCCCAGTGGCCTGGACAGAAGACCTCGTACTAGAAGGGGTCATTGGGGTGCCAGAAAACAGATTCTGGGATTAAAAGAGCAAAGGTATATTTCATTCAGCAAAATTTATGAGCTCATATTCTCGTTCTTTCCTGTCTCCCTCCTTGTTCATTCTGCCCTGACGCCCCAGTGTCCCCTTCCTTCCTCCAGCTCCATTGACATGCTCACTTTAGCATCTGTTGCAAGTGTTCTCCCCATCTCTCATGCTCAGACGAGTACCGATGTCTTCTGCAGTTCATCTGTTAGCTCCAGGCTCAGCTGTGAAGCCCAGTTGGTGTGATGGGAGACCCACACCGGGGTGAAGCGTGTGCCCTCTGCGGCCCGACTGCCTGGATTCAAATCTTGGCTCTGCTGCTTTCTAGTTGCAAGAGCTCAGACGAGTCCATTAACCTCTCAGCCTCAGTTTCCCAGTCTGTGAAATGACATCACACCCGCCTTTGACATCACGGAGATTGAGTTAGTCCACTTAAAGAATAGTACTTGAAAAAAAAAAAAAAGAATAGTATTTGATGTCATTGTTATGACTTAACAGATGGGTTACACTGAGGCAGCCTGCATAGGTAGTGAGCTCCCCATCACCAAAGGTGTGTAAGCTGAAGTGGGATAGGGTGGAGCCAAGTCCAAAAGACTTCTAATGGATGAGTGACTTCTGCAGTTTGTCGCTTGTGCCCTGCCCTTTGAGGACCACCTTGGCCCCTGGGAAAAGTGTTCCAGGTGAGCTTTTCCACTAGATGATGGGAAGGAAGGGCCCATCCTGCAGCACTGTGGAAAGGGCACAGCTCTGGGTTGGGTGTCTGGGTTCCCTTCTTGCTGCTGCCATGTGCAGGCTGTGTGATTTCGGTACGGTCATGTCACTTAGTTTGTGAAACTGCATCTGTAAACCACCAGACCCCTAGCAAACCTCAGT
Source organism: Mustela nivalis (assembly GCF_964662115.1). Classification (NCBI taxonomy): domain Eukaryota; kingdom Metazoa; phylum Chordata; class Mammalia; order Carnivora; family Mustelidae; genus Mustela; species Mustela nivalis. The sequence continues at coordinate 161,091,005 of NC_139020.1, forward strand.
GTCAGCTGCTATTCTTTATTACCGTGGGTCCTCCCAGGCTACAGAGGCTGTGGACTTGTTGGCCCTTCTGGGGTTGTGGGAACATCTCTCCTATAACCCCATCCTGGGAATCAGAAGTCTTTATGTTGCTCAGCCAAGCCTTCCCAGGAAACTGCTGGCCCGAAGCTCTCCCTTTCCCACCTCCCAAACTCCTCCATCTCCAGAGTCAGGGTGAGCCTGGACTGCGTGCCGGTTGGTCACCTGTGAGTTCGGGAGGGTGTCTTCCCCGAAGCCCTGTACCCCACGTCTCCACCTGGTCTCCATCATCCTCATAGGCACAGCTCCGGGGTCACTGCTCCTGAGAAGCAGCTCTGATGGGCCGGGGCTCCGAGACTGCAGCTTTTCTCCGCGGCATCTCTACTTTCCCTGTCCTTTCCCCATGCCGGGAGGGCAGTTCCTGAAGGGTGGGCACTGTGGCTGACACCCCTGCTTGGCCAGCTGGGCCAGGCACAGAATAGGTGCTGGGGAATGTGTGTCCAAGGGATGCCAGGTGGGGTGAGGAAGTGGCCAGCACGGAGCTGGCCATTCGCTCATACTCATCCTTAGCACCAGGCCTGGGGCAAACTCTGGTGAATTCTCCAGTTCTCCTGCCCTCCCTTCTGTCACTTTTGGGGGGTTCTCCCCTTCCCAATTGCTCATCCCAAGTTGGCTCTTGGCCTCTTCTCTCTGTGCTCTGTCCCCCCAGGGGACCTCAGCCACTGACCTCTTCCCATTTAGTGTTCCCACCTAGACCTCTCCCAGGAACTCCCGTGCATGCCTGGTCCCTCTGGACACTCAAACTTCATGCGTCCACAGGCTTCCCAGCCAGCCTCATCGCAGCCGTCCCCATCCCAGGCTGGCACCCCTGCCTGTCCAGCCACTCAGCCAGGAAGCTCTGTGCACCTCCTAGCTCCTCTTTCTTGCTCACCTCTGGCTCATCCCTCAGGGGATCCTGTCTGCTCTACTTTCACAGCATTTCCAGAACTGGCTTGCTGCTCCTCCCCTGCATGGGTGGTGATCCGAGCCTTGTCAAACATCTCCTGTTCTAACAGCCTCCATGCTAACTCCTAGAGAATTATACCAGCCAGGGGACCCTGTTACAGATGAGTCCAACCACTTCTGTCCTCTGCTGGAAGCTTCTATGGCTCCCACCTCCACCTGCATCCACAAACACACTCTTCTCTTCTCTCCCCTGCAATGGCACCTTCTCCTGGCCAGTTCTGAGTCGGCCTGGCCGGCTCCCCACTGGGAGCCAGTGGGCTGGCACCCACTGTCCCCTCTGCCTGGGATACCTGCGTGACTCATTCCATCAGCCCTTCACATGCTGGCTCGAATGGCCTGCCTGAGGATTCCCCCCGGACCTCCCTGCTGCTCCCTCTGTTTCTCACCCCCTTCACCCTGCTCTGGCTTTTCCACTGCACTTATGACCACCACTCTCCCTACCTGTTGCTTGTTTATTTATCTGCCAGGGCCCCTAGCAGCGATCTGTCTTGTTCACCGTCAGATGTACCCAGGGCTGAGAACCATGCTCGTGGGCACAGCAGATGCTTGATAAATCTTTGTTGAATGAATGGCTGCATAGACAGGTGGACAGCAACTGCATGTGGCTCTCTGGGTGGCAAGGACCTTGAGGCCTTGAGTATAGGGCTGGCTGTGTGGGCCCCGAGGTCCTGGCACCCCTCGCCCCGCCAGCCCCTGCCACTCCCACCCCCGCCCCAGTACCTAATGGCTGCGCTCTCCCTGCAGACATCAACGAGTGTGTGGCGGACCTGCACACGTGCAGCCGGGGCGAGCACTGCGTGAACACCGTAGGTTCCTTCCGCTGCTACAAGGCTCTCACCTGTGAGCCTGGCTACTCCCTCCAGGATGGAGAGTGCGAAGGTGAGGAGGGCCCTGAGGTGGGCCGCTGGAGCCCCCGCCCCTGATGGGCCCTGCCTCTTGCTCCGCCCCATCCCTCCCTCTCCCCGCCCCTGTCCCCTCCCTCACCCCCGCCTACCATCATACCATGACCTATTCTGTCCTGCCCCCACCCCACCCCTTGACCCGCCCCTGCCTGCTCAGAGCCTTCTTCCTCTGGCAAGCTCCAGGCACTTGGGTTTCTTGCCAAGCACTTGGGCAGAGCAGGGCATCTGAGGCTGGTGGGGGGGAGGCCAGAGTGTGCTTCCGGCTTTGCTACGTTTGCTGGCATCTGGGGGGTCAAGTTATTCCCTCACCATGCCTTGGTTCCCCTGTCTCCACACTACGGTGAAGCTCTGCAGAGCAATCATATATGTGCCTTTCACTGGAAAATTCTAGCCTCCTAAGAAGAGGGAAAATTTTCATGAAACCATTTCAACAGATGCTTCCTGGGCTGCTTTTGATGTGCCTGGCAGTGTTTTGGATGGCGGGCTATGGGCTGGGGTGTGGTGTCCTTGTCCTTGAGCTCCTGATGAGGGAGAATAAGCAAACCTGGAGGGCAGGAGTGGCAGTGGGCTGGTGTTACTTTAGGTGGGGCGCCAAAGAGGCCCTCCTTGGAGGTGAGATCCCAGGAATCCAGATCTGCAGGATGAGAAATTCTGGGAGGGGCTCCAGGCAGAGGGAACTGCAAAAGGGAGGGCCTCTGGGGAGAAGAGAGATCTTGGCATGGTCGAAGACCAGAAAATCTCCGGTATGAGCAGGCTGGGAATGTGCAAGGAGGAGGACAGGGTTGGCAGGCCCCATCCGGGAAGACGCTTGGAGTCTTCACTTTCTTAACTAAAAATATCCAGAAGAATGTCACTGAAGAGGTAAGCCCTACAGACGTGCTGGAAGCTGGATGAGAAGTGGCCCAGAGGTTGAGCGTGAGCTCAGGGAGGTGGATTAGCAAGCCCTACTTGGGGCCCTGAGCTGGGCGTGGAGGGAGCTGGGAGGAGAGGTGAGCCCTGTCCCCTTTGCACACGTGTGCACACACAGACCTGGGGCCAGCCCCCTCCTGAGGACGGGGTGGGGGGGGGCGCCAGCTCTATGGACCTGTCCCACGCCCTCTGCCCCTCTGTCATCAGGGACAGGCCACCACCTCCTTAGACCAGAGTGGCTGCCTCCTCAGGCATTGTCTCTGGATGGGGGCCACAACTGGTCCATGGTTGGGTGCTTGGAACCCAGCACAGGGCCTCGCAGAGGCCGGGCTGCTGTGAAACAGTGGTGGAAGCCTTGAAAACCGACAGGGGAGGGATGGAGGGAAGGACAGGTGGAAGGACAGGTGGAAGTCTGCAGACAGACTCACATGCCTTGGTCTGGCAGCCAGCCCTGCCGTGGACTCTCCATGTGTCACCTTTCTGCCTCCTGCCTCTGTTTCCCCATCTGTCGGAAAGGCCAGGTGTGCAGCTGCAGGAGCCTGAGGGAAGGTGCAGGGCCTGCACTTTGTAAACTGTGGGGTACTGCACAGAGGTCAGGGGCCATCAGGGACTTGCTCTGCGCCACAGAGCAGGTAGGGGACAGCGGTGCCTTCTGGATCCGGCAGCCTCCACCCTCCGTGCCACCTCCTGAGAAGGCTGGACACAGGCCCCTGGGGACTTGGGCCCTTGTCCTCATTTCTACCTGCCCTGGGAGCCCAGATGCTGGAGAAGGCTCTGGCCTGTGCCCTGAGCTGTCAACCATGTTCGTGCCTCCATCCCCCCAGTTTAAGATGGCGTTTGTCGTGGTCCCTACTTCCTGGGGTTGTTGGGAGCATTAGGTAAAGACAGTCATGTCAGGGTGCTGGGGACAGTGCTGGTACTGCAGAGGAGCTGAGCGCTGTGGCAACGGCATCATTGCTACTGGCCCAGGTCCCAGCAGTGATGTGCTCTGCCACCCCCCCCCCCCCAATGATGGAGGAGACCAGCCCACTGGCCCCTGACATCCTGTCTCTGTGTGGCAGACATAGACGAGTGTGAGCTGGGCACGCACAACTGCCAGGCGGGCTTCATGTGCCAGAATACCAAGGGCTCATTCTACTGCCAGGCACGCCAGCGCTGCATGGAGGGCTTCCTGCAGGACCCCGAGGGCAACTGCGTGGGTGAGTGGGCTCTGCAGGGGCTGTGGCAGGGGGGTGGGTGTGGGGTAGTGGGGGGGCTCAGGGAGGGCTGGTCAGGGCCTGGCCCTGGAAGGCACTTGTGAAACAGAACTCTTGCTCTCCTGAGCTGTTTGACCCTGGCTGAGTCCCTGCTCTTGTGGCCTCAGTTTACCCTTCCATGGGATCAGACCACATGAATGTGCATCAGAGGTTTCTAACTAGCTAGCAGTAAGGAATATTTTTCTCTCTTGACATGGCGCACACACACACACACAGAGCTAGAACAGAGAGTCCACAAAATGTTATCCTACTGCACATGATACTTGCTGACATTTCTGTTTGTAAAAGAACATTAGTGGGACCTAGGGGTCAATCTCATGCTGCACTCAAGGGGCAAAGACCTGCTGTTTGCAGATGGTGGCCTAGTTGTCCTCACGTGGTCTGAGATCTCACACTCTCCCCACCTTTCACCTCTGTCCACACTCTGCTGGCCTGCAGCCTCCCCTTCCCTGGGGCTGCTGACAGCGTCGGGCCCAGAGGCAGGACCCATGGCGTCTGCAGCCGGCATGGTCAAGGCTGTGCTCAACTCTGTGTGTGGGGGCGGGCGGGGAGTGAAGGATGCAGAAGGAGAGGTAGAAAGGCGGGCATGTGTGCAAGGCCAGTCCCTGGGTGTGAACAGAACCCTGGGGTGTGTTAGAGCTCAGCTTCCTGCCCACACCCTTCCCTGAGTGGGACAGCTGGTGGGACAGGCATTGCCATCTTACAGGGAAGACACTTAGGGACAAGAGGAGTGTTGGCTTGATCTGAAGCCTTTCTCGACACTGCAGGGGTCCCTTTACCATTCTGGGAGCTGGAGCTGTTTCTGGGGTACCCCCTTAACAGCTCCTCACTCTGTGCCTCTGGCAGTGTCACAGGGATCCCCAGGGGTGTGGGCACAAGAGGGTCCCTACGATCCTCAGCTGAGGTCGGGGCAATGTGGGGTATGGTCTGCCAAACTGCCAACAGTTCCTCAGTGAGTCTTTGATGGACAGTGTTATCAGAGCAGCTACTATGTGCCTGGTTTAGATGTCAGGGAGTTTTAGCACCTCAATGAAATGTCTTAGAGAAGGGACTAAATAAAAGCACATTTAAGGAAGTGGCATATTCAAAGGTGCTTTGATAAATAATAAAACAAGGAGGGGATTAAATCTTAAAGGGAACGGCTATTCACTAGAATGGTTGGGGGCCTCCTTGAAGAGTTGACATTAGGGCAGGGACCTGAGTGAGAGAGGGACCCAGCCATGCAAATATCAGAGGGCAGTGTGTTTGTGTGTGAGAGAAGTGGGGGGACAACAGGTGCCAAGGCCCTGTGGTGGGCTGGGGGCATCTCGAGTTGATGAGGAGGCCAGTGAAGCTAGGGCAAAGGGTGAGGGAGAGATGGAGGATGAACTTGACAGGTTGGTGGGAAGAGCCAGAGCAGGGGTGTGATTTCTTGTAGTTAACCTACAACTCAGCTCTCAGGTCTGTGGAAGCCACTGCCTTCAGCCACCGCATCAGGGCAGCTGTGAGAATGTCGGAAGAGCTCTGTAGGTGCTTAGGTTCTTGAAGGAGAAGGCCCTGGGATCAGAGGAGACCGCGATGGGACCATCTAATTGTGCAGCCCTGTCCTAGGCTGGTCTGAATCCCCAAACCGACCCCCTCCCGGTGTGGCCCTGGACTCAGACACCAGGACACGGGGAGGGGTTGTGCCAGGCTCCCTGTTACTACCGTCCCTTCTGCAGACATCAACGAGTGCACGTCGCTGGCCGAGCCGTGTAGGCCGGGCTTCAGCTGCATCAACACTGTGGGCTCCTACACGTGCCAGAGGAACCCTCTGCTCTGTGGGCGTGGCTACCATGCCAACCAGGATGGAACCAAGTGTGTGGGTGAGGCCAACCACCTCCCTGCCCACCTTCTGCCCAGCCAGGGGCTTCCCGGGTTCCTTGGCCCACAGGTGGCCCTGGCTGAGGGAGAGCCCTGGCCTCAGGGTGCCCTGCTCACCTTCCCTTGCAGACGTGAATGAGTGTGAGACGGGTGTGCACCAGTGCGGCGAGGGCCAGGTGTGCCACAACCTCCCTGGCTCCTACCGCTGTGACTGTAAAGCTGGCTTCCAGCGGGATGCCTTCGGCCGGGCCTGCGTCGGTAGGTGGGCGCTGGTGGCCGGGAACCCCTCTGTGGGGTCCGCCTGTCCCGGGCCAGCCCTCAAGCTTCCTCCTCCTTCCTGCTGGCCCTGCCCTCTGCCTTGTTCTGCTATTCCTCTTTGCTCTGGTCTCTGCTTCTCTTGGCCATGGCCCCATCACCATGCTTTCTTGCCTCTTACTGTGTCTGTCCATCCTTCTGTCTCTGCCTCGGCCTCTTTCCGACCCACTTGCTGCCTTTCTCTTTGGCGCCTGCTCTTGTTGTCTCTCCTATTCCCTGTCTAGGTTCCTCCCTTAATCTCCTTCTGGGTCTCTGTGTCCCTGTCCTCACCCAGCCCCCTCTTTTCTACCCCGGGGGTGGAGGGAGCTGGCCCCCAGGCCCCTTCTGCCATCCCTATGGGCCACGCACCCTCTGCCTGCCGCCCGCCCGCAGATGTGAACGAGTGCTGGACCTCGCCGGGCCGCCTGTGCCAGCATACGTGTGAGAACACGCCGGGCTCCTACCGCTGTTCCTGTGCCACCGGCTTCGTGCTGGCTGCAGATGGCAAACGCTGTGAAGGTACCACTGACCCTGACCTCTGACCCTGCACAGAGGTCCTCACCATGTAAAAAGCCCAAAGCCCTGCCAACCCCTAGCTTCATACCTTCACTGACCCCATCTCTACCTCATACCACTTTTCTACCTCTCCATCTGGGCAAACCTGGCCTTGGCTGCTCTGCCTATATCCTGCCAGGAGTCCTTCCAGAGGGCCCAGGGCCCAGCCATCTTACACCAGAGGGGCTGGGTCTCTGTGTCCTCTGCACCCCAGACAGGAGCTCCTTTCTGGCAGGGATGGCAGCCCAACTTTGGCCCCTTAGTAGCTTCTGATTCTGGTCGTGGCTGCTCAGCCTGGGGGTCCAGGCAAGGAATAGAAGTGAGTGAAACATGAGATCAGGCTCCTGGGCAGCTGGAGAGCCCAGTGGCCATCAGGAGGGGGCAGCAGCCACACGGCCCTGGAGATGGTGCTGCCCAGCAGTGACAGTGACAGTCCAGGGTGACCTGATCTTCTTGGTTTTCCAGATGCTAGAAATGGAGCTATCTGTGTAAAATTTGCTGGTTTTTATATGTTATGATAGATTTAAACTTAAAAACAAAACAAAAAAACGCTGTATGAGTAAAACCAAGAATATAAATGGGCTGGTCCCTGCCCACGGATCTGGGGCCAAGAGAGGGAAGGGGATGTGAGTCTCTAACCACTCCCGGCCAGGAGGTGCTTTCCTTACTTCCCTCCTGGGGAGGGGAGTTTGTGGGGACCCCTGAGCTGGCCCTTCTGTGGGATAGCACCAGCCTTGAGGGGAGGGCAGTGTGACCAGGCCTGGATGCCTCCGAGGGCTTTTGGAGGGCCCCATGGAACAGACCTGGTCACATGCATTCCTTTGTCTGTGGTTTTGATCACCTGTGAGCCCCTACTCCAGGCCAGGGTGGGTGCAGCCAGCAGCAGGCATGGGCCTTGCATCCCAGGCACTACTGCATGGCGTGGCTCATTCCCTCGTTCCTTGGCCCTTCTGCCTTTACTGCCACCATCCCTGTTTCACATGACTTCTCTAGGCCATCTGTGCCTGGATGCCAGGGACCAGAGATGAAACCAGTATGGCCCCTGGCACCAGAAGCTCGGAGCCCAGGAGAGGAGATGATGGCTTGTTCTCTGTGGACACAGTGTGTGTTGGGATGTCCTGAGGCTCTGGATGTGGGTCAGACGGCCGCCCACTGGGCCCTGTATGACTGACTGCCCCTGCTCCTCTCTCCTGGCCCCCTCTGCTCTTAATACACCGGCCTCCTTGCTGCCCCTTGAGGGCACGAGGCACACTCTTACCACAGCGCCTTTGTTCTTGCTGTGCCTTCTGCACGGAACACTTCCCTTGGAGGCCCACATGGCTGCAGAGCTGCAACCTCCCAGCCACGTCCCCGTCTCTTTCTCTCCTCTTGCCTCACAGCGCTAGCACCTCGGATGTAGTAGTTACTTGACTCATTCAGTTAGCTCCTCCCCCTACTTTCCCAGCACATGCGGGAACGCCAGCTCCACGGGATGGAGATTTTGTCTGTCTTGTTCATGGCTGAGTCCCCAGACTCGGCACTGGTACAGCATATTGTAGTGGCTCAGCAGTTCTTGGATGGATGAGGGAAAGCCAAGGCTCTGCCCTCAGGGAGCTCAGAGTCCAGTGGCTGGTCCATCTGAGCCAGGAGCTGACCTTTCACTTGCTCACTCCCACACTGTTTAGCTCATATGCCCACACGTGCAGCTCTTCCCCTTGCCGCCCTCCAGCCCCATGCAGAGCCAGGCTTGGGGATCAGGGCAGGAAGGTGAGGCCCCAGGGTTGAGGGGCTCCTTGTTAGCACCTAGGTGATGCCTCCAGAGCCATCACTACCAGCTGTTACAGACTCTCAATAGGGCAGCATCAAGCTCCCCGTGGGGGAAATCTGAGCCTGATCTGTGGCTTCCTCCTCTGGGCAGCAGGCTGAGACCCTACCAGAAAGCTCCAGCCCTGCCCCTACCTCAGCTGCACGGCCCAGCTCCTTGCCTTTTTCCAGGTCTCTAATTCCCCACTGGCCCTTAAGAGAGGCTGGAACGAATGGTCTGCCAAGATAAGGCTCTAGGTAAGCTGAGACCTTGGTCCTCGCCATCCGGCTGGGGGGACTCTACCCTGACCACAGGCCAGTCTCCCCACAGATGTGAATGAGTGTGAGGCCCAGCGCTGCAGCCAGGAGTGCACCAACATCTATGGGTCCTACCAGTGCTACTGTCGCCAAGGCTACCAGCTGGCAGAGGACGGGCACACCTGCACAGGTATCTCTCCTCTGCCCAGGGGCACCCTTCCTGAGAGGCAACCCCTCCTCGTGTGCCAGGCTGGGCTGGGGACACATGGGATACACAAAGGCGTCTCAGTATCAAGTTAGACCTGGATTCCCAGCCCCGCGATCTCCTGGGCTAGGAGGACCTTAGGCTCCTGCTCTGTAAAGTGGAGGCAATGGTCCTGGCCTCAGTGAGATGAAGGATGAGATCACAGACCTCGTCCAGGCCCGTGTCTGGTACCTCACTGGCCCTGCACTGATAGCAGTAATCAAGGAGCAGCCCCAGGGATTGAGCTCTGTGTGTCCATTGACAACTCTCTTCCCTTCTCTGAACACTTTGGTTTTCATCAGTAAAATGGGCCCCTAGGCTCCAGGGCTGTAGCATGGCCAGGATAACTGTCCACGGCTGGGCCTGCGGGTACAAGGGGTTCACTGGGGGCCAAAACTTTCTCTGACAGACATTGATGAGTGTGCTCAGGGTGCTGGCATCCTCTGCACCTTCCGCTGCGTCAACGTGCCAGGGAGCTACCAGTGTGCGTGCCCGGAGCGGGGCTACACCATGACAGCCAATGGGAGGTCCTGCAAGGGTAAGCAAGGGGGTCCCTGCCCCACCAGAGTTTTGGGCAGGCTCTGAGGAGCTTGCTGTGTGATTGGAGCTTTGACACCTAGTATATAAACACAGAATGGCTGATGCAACTGATGGCTGTATTAACCGAGGTCTATGCCTGGGTTGAGGGAGGAGACAGTGTTTCTGCTGTTTGACTCAGCTTGGGCTAGCCTTCCAGGCTTGGGCTCAGCCGTGAGCCCTCTCCTAGAAAACGGACAAGGATCCCAAGGGGTGGTCCTAAAAGGCAGAAGACCTGTCCAGCAGCTCCAGTGGGGAGCAGCTCCAGTGGGGAGTGGCCTCAGGGGTCCCAGCATCTGTCTCTAAGCATCTGATCTGCTAACCTTGCATGCAGAAGGACGTTGTCACAGCCAGAGCTATGCAGACCTGGGTAGGGCCCCATGTGGCTTCCCATCACTAAGGATGTACAAACTGCTGGGCAGTCTCCTGTTTTTGCAGTTTTGCAACTACTTCCTTGGATGGGGACCAGGTTCTGTGACATCTAATCTTCCTTCTGTGTTGTGGACATGATACTGAGTTCAGATGCATTGGGACTTACTGAGGCCACCAAATTCTAGGCCTGGCGAGCCACCCTGGCAAGGTGGAGGGGGGCTAGAATTCCCTTGAGTGGGACACAGGAGTATCCCCCCCGCCAGCCCCTGCTCAAGAAGCAACCACTCAGGGCTTCATAGCCCAGCCCGCCTACCCTCTACCTGTCTGTGTGGCTGACTCTTCCCCGGACCGCAGGGCTAGGAGCCCAGAGTCTCCTGGGTTGCAGCTTTGGTCCCCAAGGCAGGCCCTGGTGTTCCTGCAGGCCCAGGGGTTAGAGTCGGTGCCCGGCAGGGTGTAGAGTTAGAATGGTGATCATTTTGGTGGATCTCAGCTAGCTGTTTTTTGTTTGTTTATTTTAATTAATGAATAACAAAATAGAGGATGGGGTAGGTGGCAGTGAACATGGAGTAGACCAGGGTGCGCCATGACTATACAGACTGTTCTAGCCCGTGTGTGTATACTTAATCCAGTGCAAAAGGATTCCTTACCATAGACTGATGCAAAGAAAAAAATAAATGAAAAGACCCCGAGTGAGTGCCGGTAAACCGCAGGTCAGAGGCTGACCCAGGGCTCCCTGGCCCCAAAGCCATCTCTCTGCTTTTTAGTTTAAAATAGAATAAACATGGGCTCCATCGAAGGTAAGGATTTTGCCCATCAAAGGGATTGTGTGGGACACAGGGCTCTATGTTCCTAGACTAGGATTTCATTTTGGAGAACCAGGCTGTTCCACCTGATGGCAGAACACAGGTGGGGTCCCTTCTTAGAGGTCCAGTCAGACCCTTGCAGTGACTTTGCTCTTGAAAACCTCTCCCTAGCCCTCATCTGCTGGGTCTGTGGGCTGCCTGGTCTGTGTCTGCTGCTGCCAGAGAGGGCTCCCTGGGCCCGGGTGCATGGCTGCTCTGCCCCCGCCCCGGGTGCACCTGACCCCTAGCACCCATCTCTGGCTCCGGTCACCACAGCTGGTTGTGTTTGCCCCCATCCCAGGTCACTGCATCCCCCCTGGAAAGGCCCAGGTTCCCCCCGCCTCAGCTCCTGCTGCAGCCCCCACCAGGTTAAGCAAGAGGGAGGCCCCACTGTATGTGTGATGCCTTTGCTGGAAAAGTCTCCATGCTGTCACAGGGTGGACAAGGCCAGAGTGTGGGAGGGTGGTTCTGCCTGGTCGTGTCCACTTCCTCAGGCACGCATGGGGCTGATGTCTGCAGCCGCCGACCTTCAGAGCAAAGAGGCAGCCCTCTTCGTGCTCTGTGGTCCTGTTCTAACTCAGGCCAAGCGTGGAGGTCCTGTGGCTCTAACGGAAGGATGGGAACACAGCCGTGGAAGAGCAGAGCATGCCGGTTAATATCTCGGTAAATCCTGCCCTTCTTCAGTGGTTAAAAAAAAAAAAAAAAGTGGGGATAGAAAGATGTGAAGGAGTTGAGACTCGGCAGTGTTGCCTAGAATACGCACTCGGTGCAGGCAGGGCGTCAGCCCGCAGGGCGGTGCCCAGCATGTAGTAGCTGCTTATTGAACGTCCAACCCCTGGAGGGAATGGAGCAGCAAGTTCTGCAGATACTTGGATGCATGTTTTTCAGTCTCTCGTTATGCCGATATACACGCACGTATGTATATATGCAAGACGAGTTAAGATCGTGCTGAGAATAACCTTGAATTCTGCCTCTGTTCTGTTTTGAGTGTATATAAAGCCCTTATCAGCGGTCTGCTTATGAAGGGACTTAGCATAGCTCTTAGCAATGTTGTTAGTCTTAGCACTGACTTTGTCCCCCATCCCTGCCCATTTGGGCTGCTGCTGCATTAGTCTGTCTCAGCGGAGGCTGCAGTGACACCCCTGAGGATGTGGCCTTGTCCAGCTCTCCCTTTGGCCTGACCTTCTCCAAGAGAGGGTCCGGGGTTGAAGACCCCGCAGACACGAGGGACGAAGACGCTGGAGTCTTCGTCCTAGGGAAGTTCTGTGATGGCTTCCTGTGAGCACGGGGAAGCCAGGCTGGAGGGCTGCTGACCCTTGGCGCTCCTCCCTCCTACTTCTGGTCATCTCCATCAGCACTGGGCCGGCAGACAGCAAGAAGCAGCTCCCTCCACATTCCTGCCACAGCCCTGCCCAGGGTCAGGGGCAGGGCTTCCTGCTCACCAGTGTGGGCAGCCTGAGCATAGCTGGGGCCAGAGCGGGGAAGAGCAGGAGGCCCCCCCCTCCCCAGTTCACATGGATTCAGTTAATGAACCATTAGGACAACAACCGCGCCCAACCTGGCTCCACTGGCTCCTGCTCTGTTTTCTTCCACTCCCCTCTGTGCCACCCTGGGAAATTGGGATCACGACCCAGTTTGCAGAGGAGGAGAGGGAGGGAGGCTTGGAGAGGTGAATGGATGTCAGCTGGTCTGTCGCCACAGAGGGTGGTAGCCAAAAGCCTGGAGTCAGCATGTGAGGATGGGAAGTGACACCATTCCTGCCTTGTGGGCTTGTGAGGACAAATGAGTTAATGAGTGCAGAGGGCCCCGAGTAGTAGATGGACACCAGGCCTTAGACTCAGGATGCAGTTGGCTGCTATGGTTACGACCATCCTGTTGTTCCTGTCATGGTCTGTGTGGCATCGTGATTGGATCCCTGGCTTCCAGCTCCAGCTGCCTGCTGTGTGACCTTGAGGGAACCCGTGGCCCTCTCTGAGCTTCCGTTCTCCCCATGTCCGGAGAGGCCTGTGACTCTCACCCTATAGGCCTGGCATGAGGATCAAGTGAGGAGAAATCCCTAAACTGAATCAGTGTGGCAGATTGGAGCAAGAAACCAGAAGCCTCCCTGGGAAGATCCTGACAGGCTCTGCCCCCGCAACACCAGCGAACTCTTCTGGGGCCTCTGGAGGCTACCCTCTCTCAGCTAGTAGCTAGTCTTCACGGAGGGGGTCTCTGGGACCCACTTATTTAATGTTTCTTGTCTCACAGGTTGCCTGTGTGCACGCAGGCACACGCATCGGCTTCTCTGAGTGCTTGTCAGATATTTACCTATATGTGTGTATGTGTGTGCGTGTGTCATCATCATGAAAGGGCCCTCCTTGGATGTTTGTATCTGTGACTCTGTGTATCTAGGGGAGTCTGCTCGAGCATGTGGGCATGCCTCAACACATGTCTGTTCGTGTGAGTGTGCACAGGAGGCATGAGCATGTCTGTGCAGTTGGGGGACCATTTGTAGCCGTGGCTCTCAGAGTCTGTATTTACAAATGGTAAGTCTGACCCTTCCCTCCAGCAATATGTGTGGAGTGCCTGCTCTGTTTCAGGCACTCTGGTAGGTGCTGGGGACACCACAGAACCAAGAAAGACACACACCCCTGTCCTCCTGAATCTCACACTGAGGAAGGGAAGGTGGGACACAGAACAGACATAAAAAGTAGTGTGTGTTTCCAAGCAGGCTGGGCAGTAGAAGGAGAATCAAATGGGAGTAGGGCCATCAGGGAGGGTGCCCTGCTGGGGGTGACCCTGAGCTGCGACCTAAAAGATGGGAAGATGTGGGGAAAGTGTTTAGTAGCAGAAACAGCATGTGCAAAGTCCCTGGGGTGAGGGAGGTATCAGGGCATTGGAGCAACATGGAGATGTCCAACAGGCTGCAGCCCCAAGTGGAAGGAGAGAAGCTCACAGAAGGGCCCTATAATGTATAAGAAGGGACCTGCTTTTTATTCTGGGAACATGAAAAGACCTCAGGGGACACAGATGCTTTATTTGAAAGCGAGGCCCTCGGCTGCTGTGTGTGGAGGGGACAAAATGGGTGTGTGTGGAGTAGGGCAGTGTGGGAGCTGCGTGCTTGCAGGAATGAACTGCCCTGGGACCCAGGCCTCCAGGGTGGGTCGCGGTGGTTTGGACGAATGCCCCCCCAGCCGGGGGGGGGGTCCCCATCCTCACCTTCCTCTTCTTCCCCCAGACCTGGACGAGTGTGCACTCGGCACTCACAACTGCACTGAGGCCGAGACCTGCCATAATATCCGGGGTGGCTTCCGCTGCCTGCGCTTCGAGTGCCCTCCAAACTACGTCCGTGTCTCCGAAACGTGAGTGTCCCTGCCTGGCTTTGGGCCGGGGATCCCCCCGTGCCCCTCTCAGGCTGCTCGCCTTCACCCCTCCTCTTCACAGGTCCTGATGGTTGGGTCTGTGGTCTAACTGACCACACAGGGTATGTATAAAAGCACCTCGTAGAGAGCTCAGAGTATAGACAGCAAAGGGAAGACAACTCAGAAAATCTCAATCCTCTAACCCCCCAACATGTGTATGTGCACACATACACAATGTACTAATTAGTGGTTACTGTGTAACAGGTTATCCCAACACACAGCATCTTTCCATGACGAACAGTTACAGTTATTACCTCACATGGCTTGGAGGCTCAGGAAGCCCGCCGGGAGCAGCTCGGCTGGGTGGTTCTGGCTTCAGGTCTCCTGGAGAGTGTCATCTGAAGGCTCTGGTGGGTTTTCAGGGCCCTGTCACTCATTCACTGTGACTCTGGGTGGCAGGCTCCTTGCTGTAGGGCCCTCTCTTTGAGACCACTTGTGATGTGACTTCCTTGGAATGAGTCCTCAGAAGAGCAGGTGACAGTCCTTTGTAACCTGACCTAATGCTAGAAGGTATACATCGTGGCGTGGACCATACAGTCCAGCACTGTGAAAGGTGGGGGTACCCTAAGGATACCCTGACCACACAAAATGTGGCCACCAGGAGGTGGGACACCCAGCAGCACTGTGCAGACCGGTGAGCACACTTCTCACAGTTCTTTACATTTTCATAAAGTACTTTGGTGTTTCCTATAATTCGGCTATCTCCCACTTTATTTTGCCATGTGAGGTATTTTTCAGACTCACATTTTTATAATTGCAAATGTGACACCTGCTTATAAAAGTATTTCCACCACAGAAGTGGGTCAAGCAAAAGCCTTTCCCCTGCCCCCAGCTGGATCTCATGGCCATGGAGGGCGCCTGCCTTCCCTCTTCTTACGCCGACACGAAGTGCCTGGGACTCTGCAGTCACTCATGTGTGCGCAGCTGGGCCCGGCTTGCTGCTTCTACCTCACGGCTGTCCTCCACGTCTGCACACACAGCCTGCCACTAGCCGTGTTTCCTAGTGTGGATGCATGTCCACACACCGCTGTCCCGCGGCCCTTTGCAGTGTTTCACTGGCACAAACATCCTAACGTCCATGTGCATGGGTGTTGGGAGCTTTAGGGGAGTGTGTCTGAGTGACCCTGGACAGGTAACCTCCCTTCTCTTGGTCTTAGCCGTCTTGCCTGGAACATGGGGGTGAGAGCAGAGCCAGCCTGGGCCGGGTGTGAGCACGAGAGGAGTGAAGGGGTGCCATGGGCTTGGCAGGGGTCGTGGTGTGGCACAAGTGCGGAGTCATTGCCACTCGTTGCTGGTGGTGTGGCTGTGGTTGTGGCGCCCGTGTGGCTATGTGCTGTGGTATGCCAGGTGGAGAGCTCTGCTCAGGGGATCCTTGGGAGCTGCCGAGCCCTGGCGGCTGAGCAGCGTCTCCTTTTGGAAGCAGTGAGCATGTGGAGAGTGATTTAATGATGGAGGGGCGACCTTGGCTCCAAGAGCCAAGAAGGGACAGATTGGTGCTATGCTTGGCAGTCAAGCCCTTAGAGCCCCTCTGGGGTTTGGTGGAGGTTCCCTCCTTGTTGTCATTGTCATGGAGAATGACTGAGTCTTGAGGCTTCCTAGGGAGTGGGTGACTTGGAGCTCCAGGTGAGCCAACGGCCCTGGTCCTCAGAGAGGCTTCCCCTGGGAAAAGGCAGGCCATCCCAACTCAGAAGAGGGGATGGCTCCCAAGGAGAGTCAGTTATGGAAGAAAAGGAATTTGGAAAATGACAAAAACAATCCAAACACTGTGCCCAGGGAGTCTGTGCAGAGGGGAAGTGCACAAGCGAAAACCAAACGGAGGAAGGCAGGTCACATGAAGGGAGGAAAGAAGACAGGGAGGAACGTGTGGCTGACTCAGGGCTGCTCAACGTACCGTCCCAGGCCCGTGGGAGGCCCTGCATGCTCGTTAACGAACCCCATCCTGCCAGCGAGACCACAGGCCATCATCCCACCTTACAGATAAGGAAACTGAGACCAAGGGAAGATAGGCGACTTAGCAGAAGCTGCTAAGGAATAGAGCTGGCAACGGAGCCAGGCCGCTGAGGCCGGCACCATGTCCTGGATGGGTGGCTGTCAGGGATAGGAGTGCCCCTGGGCCCGCTGACCAACCCGCCCCCCTCCCCGTGCCTCCTGCAGGAAGTGTGAGCGTACCACATGCCACGACTTCATGGAGTGTCAGAACTCGCCAGCACGCATCACCTACTACCAGCTGAACTTCCAGACGGGTCTCCTGGTGCCAGCACACATCTTCCGCATCAGCCCGGTGCCCGTCTTCGCGGGTGACACCATCTCCCTGACCATCACCAAGGGCAACGAGGAGGGCTACTTTGGCACACGGCCGCTCAATGCCTACACGGGCGTGGTCTACCTGCAGCGGTTGGTACGCGAGCCCCGGGACTTCGCCCTGGACGTAGAGATGAAGCTCTGGCGACAGGGCTCCGTTACCACCTTCCTGGCCAAGATGCACATCTTCTTCACCACCTTCGCGCTGTGAGGCACCAGCGCCCGCCTGAGCACCCTGCCGGGGCCACG